>NC_064249.1:63067505-64321255 GCF_003254725.2 Canis lupus dingo
AATTACCAATTTCACAGTTGATTTTCTTTCTGCTCTGCTCTGCAGCCCTCACACTCCTGGCCTGTCTCCACACACTGCAGGGGATGGTGTCGGACCAAACCAATAACACGGTGCTAAAAAGGGGCTTGATATAAACCAGGCTGATCTTAATTCTAATTAGTGTGTCCAGCAACTTTTAGATCTTTGAACCACCTTTGTCGTAAAAAATAATGCTATCACTTTATAATGAATTGAATGGAGTCCGTTATGTGTTTGGTTGCTCAGAACGCGCTGTTCTGTTTGATTTAGGCCATGGTTGCAATGTACAGAACATACATGGATCCATTTTATTTCTCATACTACACTGTGTTTCCTCCTCTGGTATCATTGACTTTGCTAACTTTGGTAATTTAAAATCAATCAAAGTCATATGACTTCAGGTGTATAAACCTTGGATCATTGATTAGAAACCAACCATTCTAGATCTAATTTGGCTACTACCTAACTGTGTGATTCTGAATTATAGTCTCTTCTTGTCTCTGTTTCCCCACTAATGAAAGATTGATAAAAATAGATAAGGGGCAGTTGAGAAAAATACACAAAAGTGCTATTTTATTTTGATCTCTAGATTAATAGATAAATAATGAGTATGTTTTAAGGCTCAGGTGAGTCAGGTTTTAGCACATTAAACCCTGCAGGCCCTGTTAGCTATAGACTGGAATATCTGACCCAGTGCCCACTGTTAAGATACAGCTTGAAGAACTGAACCTAAATTATGATAAACATCTTGTTTTGTGATGAAAATATTACTGTCACAGAGATAACTGACTTTAAGTTTCTTTCAATTCCTATCTTTTTTTTTCCCCCAGGAACCACATCTAACCCTAACCCAAGCCCAAGTTTGATACGGATTTTACTATTGAAGTATCTTTGCTAGTCATCTTCACTGTACTCTTATCAAATAACACACTGTCTGGTCAGAGGCCCTATTGGACTTGCTTGACAATCTCTGATATATTATAGAAAACATTTTGAAATGTATTGGCATGCAGAAGAAGTTTGTTGCATGGGTGATTAATTGACGAATGGAATGAATAAATGAGTTCACTTAGATGATGAAATTTACAGCAGTCTCATGCATTACAGAAGGGGAGATCTAGTGGTATAAAAGTTACTTAGAAAGGTTGCTTTTTGAATTATCATAGAATCCCACGTCTCCATACATTATGCTAGTATATATGAAGTCACACTTTGCTATTACATCCCTCAATTATTATTCTTAATTTTGTTTTATCTTTAGTTTGATTGAAACTTTGTTTTTTGCAGGTCTTCATTTGCAAAGGATCTTAGAATGATAATTATCCTCACACGTGAATGTGAGACCTTTGTCCCATCAGTTGTAACCTTACTGAGGCTACTGCTTATAACACTGAGCACTTGGTCTCAGATTGGAGCACAATAATTGTTCTCTTCATGATCACTTATAGAGGAAGGAAAATTGGTTCAGACATGCTAAAGGATGACCCCCAATGACCGAGTTCCTCTTAGGAAAACCTGATTCTCAGAGGAGATTTAACTTTACCTACATTTACCATCCTATACCCCCACACCCCCCAGGATTGAGAAGTTTGGAAATCCCACAGAAGGCAGCTCCCATGTGTCCAGGAGCTTCTGCTTATCATGTTGTAACCCGCCATCCTTGCTAATGAAGTGGTTGGGGATTTCAGAAGTCAACCTGCTTGTCTGTCTTCTAGGGCTAGAAATCAGAATATTAGTAGCAAAAGGGTTGCAGTGCCCCATTAGTCTGAAAATATCGAACAAATCAGATTCTTTTAGTGCTTAACCTACCCTCTGTACATTATTCAGCTCTTTCCTGCATTAACTCAGGTTACCAGCATGCAATTTTAAAAGTTATTGCTTCGGTGTGCAAAAATGTACATGTGCTCTTCCACTCAGTCAGGAGATTCTGTGATTTCTGTAAGTTCCAAATCAGCTCGCTGTCTTCAAAAGGACTAGAAGTAAAATTAAATGCAGTAGTTTGTATCTGTCTTTTCCAAAGCATCATTTTAGACTGTGACTGTTGGGAGGAGATGAAGAAACATACCATTTTATTTATAATCAGCCTTCATCCACAGTATTAGCCATTTCACCACACACCATGAACCTTGAAACTAGCTGCCAAGAACCATTCCTCTCTATTGTGTCCATAAATAGTGGCAGTTCTTTTTGCTGGATCCCCACACCAGCTGTCACACTCGATTTCCATGAGATTTTCTATACATACTTTTCAAATAACTTTAATTGCTTCAGAATGATTTAAAATCCTTTGCATTAAAGTGTCCCAAACAAAACTCCCCCCAAACTCTCGGTGTGTGTGTGTGTGTGTGTGTGTGTGTGTGTGTGTGTGTCTGTGTGTCTGTGTGTGAAGAAAATTCTTAGCCTGCTTTCCTTCACATGAACTCAGGGGGAAGGAGACAAAGGGAGCGTGACGCACTGTGAGGCTCCAGTTTGAGGTGCTCCCGTCACAAGCTTTCATAATGAGTATATTGCATGTGACCATGAGTTATCATGACTGTGACCTGCCTCAGGAGGTCCCATGCCACATCTGTATTAACAACTGCATCTGCTTCAGGGTAACCTTATTAGCTTGCCACAGCTGAGCCAGAGGCCTCAGGAGGTATTAGACCAAGTCCCCAGAGAGGATTGGTACTTCTGCTCCCCCTAAATTCAGTTTGGTGCCCAAAATTTAACATCAAGACCTGCTGAATTTTATTTTGAATTATCTACTATAGCAACTCTAGCAGAAAACAACACACACACGTATACTCCCCTAAAAATTGGCAACTTCCCCAAATGCCATCTCTAATTCCCATTATGGCATACGGCTTGTTTGCTTCACATGAAAAGCAATGGAAATATCAAAAGAAGAACTCTCACCTTGATTTCTGTTTTTCTTCTCACTATGAGAATGTACAAAGTGCTGTAAAGAACACAAAACCTAAGAAACACATATGCGTGAACTTAATCTGTGGAAATTTTGCTTCCAAACCTAACAACGAGAGTAGTAAATAAACTCCATCTGGATGGAGAGTGTGCGATAAGGAAATCTGGTGGTGGTGGCGGGGTGGGGGTTGTGTGGGTGCACGTGCACACACACGTGCATTTATACATGGAGAGGAGTGTGTGCATGTGTGTGCGAGTGTGCCTGTGCATAAACGAACCCAGCTCTTCTAACTGAATTCTTAAACAGGGCTCTTTATCACTTATTTCAAATTAATCAGGCAGTGTGGAACTCAGCAAAGTGTATGTCATTCATTCATTCATTCATTCATTCACTCATTCACTCTCTGGACAGTAAAAGTGACAGAGAGTGTTAATTCTTCTGGGAACATATGTAGGTCAGCCTTCTAAAGGCACAATTCCCAAGGTGCACTGGAGGCTGCTCATAAAAGATACTTAACCCACTCTCCTCTCGTGGGCAAAAGCTCACCCTATTTCATTGTCATGCGTTCTGCATTTAATGTTAACCCTGCCAGCAAAGATGGGTAGCATAGCACACTGCTGATGGGACCCCTCTGGTGGCTAATTCAGATTGTGTCTAGCAGAATGCCACCTTGAACCAGAAGAGTGCTCCCATGTGTGCGTCGCCAGATGTCCCCTGTACACCCTCATCTCCCATCTCCAATCCTCCCAGAGACAGCAGCCCCTTATTTTCTCTTGCTAATTTTGTATGGTATTTTTTAGGTACCAGGTGTAGAATACCATGCACTGAGTTTAGCATTTTATAGTTTGTTTCATTTAATCTTCAAGTATAACCTGGTTATACTATTATCCTGCAGTGGAGAAAAGGAGACTGAATAACTTGTCCAAAGCTGCATGTCTGGTCCCGAGCCTTCTTAGCGAGTGTAATTTAGTTGACGTTGATATGAAATTTCTGCATTGCCTATACTGGAAGGACCCCTGTATGAAGACCTTTTTATTCTTTTCAGCTCCTATCAAGGTTCACAGTTTCTTTTTCCTCCAAGGCATCTTCTGTGTGGACTGAACTACCCTAAAATTTACACGGACCCGGTGAATCCATGCATTCCTAACTTGAATACACCCCCTCATCATCCGCAGACAGGATAGCTCTTTGGTCATCAATTTTACAACCATACAGTTCATTTTAATTCTGTGTTTTCTTCCGTTGTTGGTATTCCACATTGGTCACTTCTCCTCTGTAGAAAGCAATGCTTCTGCTTTACACATTTCCTAGTTCAGATGCTTTCCTCAGCCAGTAATATAGGAGGAGCCTTGAACATCGTATGTCTGTCATTGAATCACATTTTCCTTCCTCCCCTGCCCCCAGGATACACCTGGATTCTGGGGTTATCCAGATTTTGGGGAACATAGCAAATAAATATACTGTGAATGAAATAAAAAGAAAATTGTCATGGAAGAAACTGTTTAGCTCACTTTGTAGAATATACCCCACCATGCCAAGTGAGCACAGCTTAATTGATAATGATCAGCTTCTCAGTTACCTTTAACCATTTTCTTGTAACCGTATCTTAAAGCAGCTGAAGTGGCAGCACTTCCCATTTCTTATAAAGAAGGCTCTTGTGAGCAGGGGTGACCTGGCAAATTGCTCTTGATGGGCAGACTTGTGGAAAGCCACGTCAGGCTTCTGCTACGTGGTGTGTTGTTATGCATCTACTAGGCCATCACACAGGTGCTTGCTACTTCCTTCTTTCGCTTTTCTCATTGGGCTTCTCATCTCTTCTTATTTCATTTCCTTTCCCTTTTTTTCCTTATGTTTTTCAGCCTCCTACAGTGTTTTATGGAGCTTCCCTTTTTAGTGCTTTAGGGGTTGCATATATGTACTGGTGTTTCCTTTCTTCTGAAGCTTCCTTCCCCCAGAAACAAAGAATAAAGATGTAAAAAATTATCCTTATTTCATTCTTTGAATAATCTGCATCTTTTCTGATCCTGGTCAATTTGGAAAATGCAAGGAAATAGAAATATAAAGGAAAGGGCAGCCCGGGTGGCTCAGCGGTTTGGAGCCACCTTCAGCCCAGGGCGTGACCCTGGAGAACCAGGATCGAGTTCCACCTCGGGCTTCCTGTGGGGAGCCTGCTTCTCCCTCTGCCTGTGTCTCTGCCTCTCTTTCTCTCTGTGTGTCTCATGAATAAGTAAATAAAATCTTAAAATATATATATAAAGGAAAATGAATTACATATAGCCTTAACTCTAACAGGCAGATGATAATGTTTTGGTATATAGTCTTCAAGTTTTTCTTTCTTCAGTCTTTTTTTAAAAATGTATACAATATATACACATGTGCATATATATGCCTTAAAGATGTGTATAATTGCACAATACACAATGCAATATACTATTTTATGTGTTTTCTGTATTTCTTGATATTATCATACAGTGTATATATGTCATTAAATATTCTTCAAGTAGATCAAATATATAATTAACATTTATTGAGTGCTTATTATTTTTCAGTACTGTTCTAATGAAATGCATTAATTCATTTAACTAAACTGCAAATTTCTGGTCAGTGCATTTATACTGTTTCATATCTTCTCAATGTGTGAGGACACCCATTTTCTCATGCTCTTGATCACACTGAAGAATATACTTTTTAAAAGTTGACATTTTTAATTTTAAAAACATCCATCAGCTATGTACCAACAATCCCTCATTTTAATTTTCAATTTTTTGTTACCAGTAGATTGACTTTTTCATCTTTTAGTCACCATTTCTATTTGGCATTCTGGAGTTTGCTTATTCATATCTTATATCTGTTAAAAACTAGTCTTTGTCATTTTCCTATTCAGTTAAAAGATCTCTTCACATTTTAAAGCTGTGAGATATTTGATTTTCAGCTTATTATTTTTCCATTTTTTTTACCACTTGCCTTTTTAATGGCACTATATTTATATATATATGTATATATATATAGTATATATGTGTATATATTTGTTTATTTTAGAGAGTATCGGGAGATGCACAGGGAGAGGTAGAGAGAGAATTCTCAAGCAGACTCCCCGCTGAGTAAGGAGTCCAATGCTGGGTTTGATTCCAGGACCCTGGAATCATGAAATCATGACCTGAGCCAAATTCAAGAGTCAGGTGTTCAACTGAGCCACCCAGGTGCCCCAACATATGTATATTTTTCATTCTTAACTATTTTAAAATGTAGCATGTACATTTTAAATTGTGATATATATCAAGGGTACTGGCCTTTGCAAATTATACTAAGCAGCACATAAAAAAAATACTCAGTCTGAAATGTGACTATAGGTAGAATATAAAATTTAAGTCAAGACTTCAATGGACTAAACCAGATCTAGTCTTTCCACTTCTGTCCTTAGACTTTTCAAAATACTTCCTATTTATATATGTTTGCACATGTGTGAATTTTGCATCTCTGCTCTGAAGAGGTAAATGAGCATGAGGAAATGTCTCTTTTTAAGTAGAAAACATTACATGTAGATTTTTATAGTGAAATTCCCAGAATAGAATGCATGTACGTAGAGGAAGGACATCGTGGAAAGATCGTAAGACTGATTGTTGATGGGAACTGGACTCTCACTCTGGCTCTTCCCTTCTCACCTAAAAACTTATAACAAGTCAGTTTCATCTTATTTTTAAAGAAGGTTTTTGTACTGGATAATCCTTAAGGCCTTTTTCAGCTTAATAATCTCTGAGTGTATCCAAAAGTATATTCCACCATATATCTTTTTTAATTTTTTTAAAAGATACCAGTGAGGGCTTTGTTTTTTAGTTTTTTAGAGATGGTGAGGGGCAGAAGGGAAAGGAGTGAGAGAATCTTAAGCAGGCTCTACAGTGAGCACAGAGCCCTATCGACATGGGGCAGGATCTCACGACCCTCAAAGGTTGGTTGTTTAACCAACTGAGCTACTCAGGCATGCCCCCCCACCCCGTATCTCTTAAATAGATGCTCTTCTTTAAATATACAGCCTGACTCACCTTTCCTGTGCCTGGTAATCCTAATCCATCCATATCTGAGTTGGGTTATTTACAAGTGGTTTCATCCAAGTAAACATTATCTCCACCATCCCATTAAATTTCAGACTGTTAGAGGCCAGATAAAATTTTTCTTTTCCCACTGTATTTGGGGTAAAGTTGACACCCTGGCTTATAATAAGGATGTAGATTGATTGATTGATTAAAACTTTTGAAACCCACTTTTGCACGTTCTGCCCTTTACTTCACCTCTTCCTTGGGGTTCTTTAGAACCCTCAACCTTTTCTTGACATCAGGCAGTCCTCATCAGATTTAGGTGCATGACTCAGATGTACACCTATTTCTAGATGTCTCTGAAGGAAATCCCTTGTCCACATTCCATGTCAGTTGACCAACCAGTGAAAACTCTGGTGACTCATTCATGGAGAAACAGCAGTAACAACTTTTGAACTTGTGTAGGGGTAAACAACTTCAAGTCACAGCGAGTTTCTACTTTAAGGATTGCTTTAATAGTTGTAGTAATAAAGCCCTCTAAGAAGAAGGTCATTTTGGATTCCTGGCTTTTTCCTAAATGGCTTGAACAGGAATGAAATGAACAACTCTTCCAATCTAGGATACCGTCACTTTGCTAATGGGAATCGGCTGTTAGGGAAGATGCTCGCCATTCTGTGGGGACAGCTGAACACAGAACCAGGAGTTTTCCAGCTTCTTTTCCATCTTGTCACCCCCTCTGTGTGGGACTCCTTGTCCCTTTGCCCATCCCTGAATTCCTGGAACCATTGCTATTAGAACTGCAAACCTCAGTATTGTACAAGGGGGTTAATGTACCCATGCTTGTTCCGTTGAGTTCTTGCTATTAGGATTGGTGACACTTTGTCACTTCCTTTAGCACTGTGCAGAGGTATGTTGTGGAGGAGAAGGAGGAGAGAAGCAGAATGGGTTATGGGACAAAGGGAAAACTGCAATCCTGCTAAAGCCTTTGAAGTGTTAGACGATCCATCTGCCTGTTTGAGTCTGAGGCTGAATCCCTTTTTAAAATGCATCAAATGCTTGAGCGTGAAGTTCGAGCCTGACAGCATCTGTGATTCTCTATGGAGACATCCGCACCGCAGTTTCCCAGACGCTGTCTGTATTCACAGGAGAAGGGTTTGATCCAAAGGCCTAGCCGGAGTGGGACCATGTGGAGTTGAAGTAGACAGGTCGTTTCAGCAAGGTCCTGTGAAGTCTAGCAGCCAGGCCCCATAAAACCAGAGTGGGGAGAGCTTTAGGCTTTTAATCCCAACCTAAAGCCATGTTGTCAAGCTTCTCATTATCCCCGGTACGAGAAGATAACAGCAAAGGGGGCAGGGCCGAGCAGGCTTCCCCGTGACTTCATAAATCCTGCTTGTGATGGAATTTTTATGGATAGTATAGGAAGTACATTTTTATTTTAAAAGCACAAATTTGTATTAGAGAATTGTGGCAATATGATTCTCACTTACATGACTGAGTTATTTAAAATAGTGGTTCAGATGATATGCAACTTGAAATTTTAGCTGGCCACCATTCGCCACACAGTGTTAAGTTATCTCAGCAATATCACTACATAGATCAAAATATATACTAAGCACAGTCATCAGCACCACTAAAATATTCACATTTAAAACTGTAGGCACCTCTGACCATACCTGACTGCTTTACCATTTGTAGGTAATTATTTTTTAAAGATCTCATGGTTTGTGTTATAAGATAAGTGCCTACACATTTTTCAGTGTTTGGGGGCATGCTGGTGAGGTTTTTAGTAACAGTAACTCCCATCACGGTTTTCCCCGTAACTGCCATAGAGTAGTAGCCTGTAACTTTGCCTTCTAACCGTATCCCTGGTAATTATGCTATTTTTACTAATGCCAACAAAGTACTAAAAATAGTCAAAGGCTACATTTAGGGATAGAAAAAATTTTAATTCACTCTTCATGAAGTGAAGTCCATAGCAAATCTTAGACCTATGTGCAAAACGTCAAGATGAATTTAGGCCAACAGAGAAGTTTTCTGTTAAAGGACAGTCTTCCACTTACCATAACACAAGATCATAATTTTCTAGCCTCTCATTAGTACCAGATTTAAAACTTTTTTTTAAAGCTGAATTTTCTCTAACAGTAAAAACATCCCCTGGGTAATTGGTTAGGCACGTAGGGAGGGGCATTAAGTTTGGAGGATCACTAAAGTACAATTTCCTAAATTGCCTTTGTAATGCGCTAAATAAATGCCTAAGTGTAGGACCCTGCGATATTGCAGATGGCTAGTACTTTAAAAAAATGTGTAGAAATCCACAGTATGGATTCATGAAAAAGTACTTCCAAGTGTACTCTTTAATACACTGAGAAACCTATGTAGGCAATAGAATAGTTTGTTAGCATTTATGCGCTCTTATGTAAGAAATAACCATTAGGAGCCAAGATCAAGAGCACAGAATCTACTGGCCCCACAAGGAAGGACTTTGCCTAAGTCTTTTGTTTATAAAAATCATTTTTTGTTTGTGTGTAAGTTCCTAGATGAAATCCTCTCTACCTGCATCTGAGAGTCTTAACTTCTTTTAGAGGGCTTTTCTACTATATAAACCTAGGTCCTGGAGTAGTAGTTCATCATCTGTGAATAATGAAAGTTAGCTCTGCCTTTCTGACTAGTCTGCTTGACAGAACTAGAAAGTTCTTTTTTCAAGATCTTATTTATTTATTTATTTATTTATTTATTTATTTATTGCAAGAGTGAGTGAAAGAGCACAAGTAGGGGGAGCTGCAGAGAGAGAGAGAGGTAGAAGCAGTTCTCTCCAACTGAGCAGGAAGCCCAATGCAGGACTCCATCCCAGCACCCTGGGATCATGACCTTAGCCAAAGGCAGATAGATGCTTAACTGACTGAGCTGCCCAGGCCCCAGAACTACAAAGTTCCGTTCAACTTCTACACATGTGCTTGCCTTCACTCTCTTCTACCCTCTTTTCTCACTAAGTGCTAATAAGAAGGTGGAGGTGGAGGTAGAGGGATAGAGTTGGAAACACCTACAAAAGTCTAGTGCAGCCTACTTGTTGAACTCCTAAAGACTCACTACCTCCTAAAAGAAACTGGTCCAATTTTTTGAGGCTCTACTTAAAGAATGAATCGCTCAGCTTTCATTTATTTACTCAACTGCTTGTTGGATATACAAAGGTAAATAGAATATTATCTTTCCTCTAGATAATAATAATAATAATAATAATAATAATAATAATTCTCAAGAGGTTCTGTGAAGACTGAGAAGTAATTGAATGAACATGCCTCTGAGGGTCAAGGAAGGCTTTATAAAAGAGATTTCTGAACAGAATCTTGAACGATAAGTACAAGTTATCCGGGAGGGCCAGACGAGAAGGGTATTCAGTCAGAGAGATTATGTCTAAAGCAGAGAGTTAACATACTCAGGAAGAGAGCAGATCATCAAACACCTGTTTCCTAGTGAAGGAAGTTGAGTTTTATGTTAAGGACAGTGGAGAGGCTTCCAGGAGATTTTAGTAGGGGACAGCATAGTACGACCTGGGCCACACTAGAGAGTGGGATTAAATAAATGAGAGACCACATGCAGGGAAGTATGCAGAGTCAAAGGGATGTAGATGAACACCAGGACTAAGACTCTGGCAGTGGAAATGGAGAAGAAATGAAACAGAAATATTTATTTAGCAGTTATGACCTAATAGATGTGGATGATGAAGGAAAGGAGGGAATCTCAGGATACTCTAAGACTACCTCTGAAATTTCCATCCGCTAATCCACATGGAAAAAAATCTTTTATCTACCATAAAGCCCTTCGTATATTTTGCTACAGCTGACATGCCTCTTCTGCTTCTTCAACAGCCAGTAGATCCTTTAAACTCTGCTCATGTCATGGATCCAAAAGCATCATTGCCTCTCCTAGAATGTGTTCCTCTAGCCTCTGCTCATTCATTCATTTTCTGGCCTATGCCACGGACTCTCTCACTTATTAGGGATACACAGATGTGCTGAGTGTATCTCCGATTGCTTGTGGTCCATAGGTAAAAAGACAGAAAATCGCATGCTCACTGTTGTAGAGGTTTTAATGGAGGTGTCTGCAGAGGGATGGTTCTCAGCATTTTCTCTGCCCAGAACATAGTTCTTGTCTGTGACTTACACCATCAGTTATGACTCACCTGCCTCATGGGTACCATTGACTCAACTTTATTGTAGATTATCACTGTAGGTGTGAATACCCAGGACTGGGACATACGTTCTCTTCACCTGCCTACCCCCAACTCTTTGAGAATCAGCCAAGTAAATGGTACAATGAGGATGACATACAAAAGCATCGAGTTTTCAGTTGGAATGATGCCTAAGGAGAATTCAGTTAGCAATGTATAGATGGAACGCCAGGGTGGGGCATGCACAAAGAGGGAAGATCAGCTCTTCCATGTCTCTCAGCCTTTACTCTGGCTTAAACATCAGCCAGGACACACAAGCCTCTATTAGCTATAAAAAGTGGACTTCTGGGACGCCTGGGTGGCTCAGTGGTTAAGTGCCTGCCTTGGGCTCAGTGTGTGATCCTGGAGTCCTGGGATCAAGTCCCACACTGGGCTCCTTGCATGAAGCCTGCTTCTCTTTCTGCCTATGTCTCTGCCTCTCTTTTTCTGTGTCTCTCATGAATAAATAAATAAATAAAAATCTTTTTTAAAAAAGGGTGGACTTCCTTTAATCAAAGTATTGCCTTCCTAGATACCATGTCATGATAATTATGAGGTATAAAAGAGTGTAAACCTTACATTGTCTAAATATCTGGTTATCAAAGCAGATTTATGTATGTTTTATCAATTAGTCCTCTCAACAATTCTATGAGGAAAAAAAAATCACTCTGTATTCACCCCATAGCACCACACCACCCCTCAGCAGGCTGAAAGACCTTCCATTTTGGCTGGTCCATCCGTAGCATCTTAGAGATTCCATGGCAACACCTCTTCTCTCCTTTCTGTTATATGGCGAGCCTGCCTTGTCTCTCTTTAGGGTTTGGCAGCAATGTGGATGAGTATCTGTGCCTTAAACTTCACCCTGTTCCCCAGGGGGCAAGAGAATAAACCAGTTTGCTGACCCAGATGCCTCTCCCCTATCTGTAGGATATGAATGAAGAAGGAAGAGTACTTTCAAATTGGGAATGTATAAAAGATGCAGTTCCTACTCTGTACATTTGTTTAATGCTCGAAGTTCCTTTATGTCAGTGCACTAGAGGGGGCCATGGTGGAAGCTGGTACTTATATAAATAATAGATTTGCTTTATTTATAGCATCAAGCCATTAGATTGACTGAGGAATAGTAGTCTTAAATAATTGTATCTTTTATGCATTTCTGATGTTAAACATTAAAATAACATGTCCTCTCAATCTCTCCTTGAGCCCTAATTTATGACAAAGTAAAAAGATTTTTTTAAAATTCAAATGTTCTTTAAAATAATCCTTCACTGCCTGAAACTCGTAACTCACCGAAAACAATTATCTTACAATTTCAGAGCAGATATATCTTCCTTTGATAATACAGATTCAAGGTGTCTGGAAAGAAAAAAAAAAAAAGCTGAATATTTTGCTGAAAGGATTTTTAATTTCCCATAAAGACTTTGCCATTGACTTGCTCTATCTTCAGAATATTTATATTTAAAAGGAAAAGGTGGAGGGGGAAAGGGAAGGAGGGAGGGAAAAGAAAAGAACAGAGCAGAAACTTTACTTCTTTGAGCGATCAATATATTCAGTAGCCCTGAACGAACATAAAACAGATGGCAGACATGAATGAATTGTGACCAAAAACTTTGAACTTTATCCCAGTTCCAGACCACAGGAATATCCATCTCCTGGTGAGCCTCATATCTGTACTCAATCAGGATAACTAAGAAGGGCATAAATAAGTCCTGTGCAAATAATTATGTTGGGTCCATTTATGCCTCACATTCATATATGCCGGCCTAATTGAATCGAGTGTTTAATCCCAGGATTCATTATCTATTTCCCTATCTAAGTCTTTTGTCCCATTTATATTTAGCACCCAGCTGTCCCCTCCTCCAAATGGTCAACTGTAGTCCCGTAAAAGTCTTGAGATTGGCCTCCTGAACCCCTAGCTTTGTGCAGCAATTTTCTCAGCAGGGGGCAGCTGGATCTTGGTGTGTCTCTGCTGCTGGGTTAGAATCGTTAAAGACCTCAAGCTGCCCAGAGACGGGGATGGGGAAATGGGACTCGGCCTTTCCTAGCAGATATTCCAGGTAGAGCCGGGTATACTGCTCAAGTCAGGACAGGGCACTGCTGCCTTTTGTAGTCATCAGAGAGAATAAAGCAATAAAAAGATCAGTTAAAACGTTTGCTGGAAGTTATTGATAGAAAAATTCTTTCTGCACGAAAGATTATAAACAGAGTGTTATCTGAAGATGGATTTGTTTTAATTTGGCATTGATGTATTTGATACCTGGTAGGATCAAAGAAAATAGAATCAAAGGCAGAAATACAAGCAGCCCTGCTTCTCTGAATATAGGCCTCTTTTATAGATATAAAATCTCGGGACTGGAGTGCTCAAATTTATTTGTACTGATGTTTGTTTAAAGATCAATATTAAATAAATTGGTCTGGAAGCTATAGTCATAAAGCAGCTGTCGAACTAATGTAATCCCACAATGCCATTTTGTCTACTGCATGAAACCTGGTTAACTGTGTACTTCTAATAACATGTGGAAATCTGTTGAAAGAGAAAATAGCTGAACTGGATTTTCTGAACTTGGACTAAGTTGCAGTTGAATGTGAGGGGAATTTAAGTATATATACATATATATTGGTATTGATATATGTATCAGTTTTATGGCCAAGTACCAAGGGCTCGTATAATCTACAAATTTCTTACAAAATATATAAAAATACTACTTGAGACTATGTTATTACATTTCAATAGAAAATATTAATTTCAAGACCCTTATTTTCCCTTGTTTTGCTCACAGTTGATATCATTGTTGTGTTGGCTCTTATTGGCATTTGTTGCTATCTTTGCAGTTGTTTTGTTAACTGTGTATTCTCTAAAGATTCAGAAGAAATGAAACAAAAAAAAAGCAAGTCATGGGTATGTGTACCATACATGACACCTATGTAATCTCACCCACAGTCTTTGTCACACACTTTTTGAGCATCCACTTTTGTTTTGTTTTTACTTACAAATATATAAGATATGTCTCCTGCCATCCAGGATTAGAAAATCTGGTTGAGAGCAGAGTGTAAGACACACATAGGAAAAGATGATCCTGAAGTAACATAACATGGATAAAAAGTCATGAGAAGGACAAATTCTAGAGACACTAAAGACCAGTAGAGTATCATATCACTGAGCCAGCAAGGGGACAGAGGACTAGGGCTGGACCATGGTCTACCCAGCTTTTTTGGTTATAGGGAGAAGAACTGCAAAGTGTCCTGATGTGATTTTCATGAGACTTCAAAGGGTTTTAGTTTTGCTTAACCTGGCCGAGTCATGAGGACTACAAAAGTGAAAATGTGTCTTTTAATAAAGGTGTATTTTATGAAAGAAGATAATTAAGTGACTGGTAGTTATTTTGTTTTGTCTTGTTTCCAGAGAAACAACACTTGGGGAATCAAATATGCCTATCCTACATTTATTTCTCTTTCTTTATCCTTTCCAGTTTTCTATAGGGCTCCCTACTCATTTTGTTTATATCTCAATCCTTTTAATATCTCCTGGCCCAAAGGATACCTGGCAGTGCATTTTTGTAAATGTCCTATGTGACAATTATGAAAGTTTGGCAACTTTTTTGATTTCCTGAAATATATAACTTGCTTGGGAGGGTTGGAGAGCACTGTGATTAGGAAAATAGTCACCTGAGTCAGATGCATGAGTATAAAGCCAAACACTTGGCTGGCTGTGTGACCTGGGGCCAGTAACCCAACCTTACAAAGATTCAGTCTTCTAACCCATAAAATGGGAATGAAGAGTAGTAGCTAACTAATAGCGTTGCTTTAAGGAAATGAAAAAAAAAAAAAAAAAAAACACCACCATTTAACACCATGCCTGATACATAGTTAAGACTTTATAAATGCTAACAATGATAATCATCTCCCTCTCTAAAGGTTTCCCATGTTGTCTGGCTTAAAATGTCTGACATAGCTTTATTGTTACTTTCCACCTCTTCCCATGGCAGCAAACTACCAGGAACTATAGCATTTTCAGAAGAAGATTAAACATTAGAAAGAAGTAAAATAGACCATGTTATTAATTTGTAAAAGTCAAATCAAACCTATGGGGAAGGTGGAATTCATAATGCTGTTCGTGTTCCTGAATGCTCTGAGAGTGCATTTTAAATTGTTAAAAATGTTAAGAGTGTTTACTCTGTGAAACTCTTAGAACCAGGTACTTCTTAAACTCTCTGTCCTTTCTCCAAAAGGGGCTGTTTGTTGCACATTGCAGTGTTGGAAGTCATGAGTTGTCATTTGGGCCATTTATGCTCAGTGACTGAGTCAAGCTCAAGTCAAATTTGTCTCTAGAGCACTCCTACCATTCGAATATGGATGAAATGACATTTAGTAGCAGGTGGAAGAGGTTTGTTGTTGCTCGTGTTGTTCTTGCCATTTTGCCCAGACTTTGCCCACCATTGAAGATTAACAGAAAATACAGATTGATGATGCCAAGGAGGCTTAGGAAATTATAATATTGTCTCTGCTTTAAAAAGTCCTACCCTTCAGGAATTCAGGACTCATTCTTTCAATGGTATAATGTAAGTATGGGAGGAAATTGAGGGATATCAGTAAGGTTGGGGGAGACATGGCAAAGTAAGACCGGTATTTCTCTTGAAGTCTAGCTGGCTTTGAATGGATTAAGAAAAATGAATAGACAACGACCAAAGAGGCCCTGCATACTGAAGCTTCAGTTCTGGTTACAGAAGTCAAAGTTAGCTTGAAGCACGGTGCGGAAAAACTATGTCCACATACCGGGGCTACAGAGATAGATTTTTTTTTTTTTCCCAGCCTGAAAGGGTGCAGTCTTGGAGGAGTTCCACAGACAAGTCGTCAGCAGAGCTCTCTCACATGCTGGTGTACTGACTTACATATGTGGGTCACACAAAGGGGCGAATGGAGCTCTTTGTTCCATGTCTGTGGGATAACTGAGTTTCGTATGATATAAATGGAGACTCAGTGCTGCAGTGGATACTTTCTTGGACAGCACGTAGGGACAAATAGATCTTTAGCCTTTATCTTAGGAAGAATTCTCCAATGACTCTTTCCCCCAGTGATTTTTTTATCCATCAAAGACTAACTTTAACATTCGAATATATGTTCATTTTGAATAGTTTCAATAAACAGCCGCTTTTCTCACCTTCAAGTTTCAGCTTTGACTTCTTTGATTTTTTTTTCATTGAAACCTTTAATCATGGGCAGCTAGGTGGCAAAGTTGCATTTCTCACCTGGGTTACTTCTGTCACTCCAGAATGTTTTAAATATCCCAAAGTGATTTTAGTTAGCATCTTGATTTAACATCTTTAAAGATTGACCTATGTGTATCCAGTTTATATATTTCTACTTTTCTTAATAAAGATGTGAAACTTAAAGTAAAATTGTAGCTGATTGTACTGAATTATTACTCTAAGATAGATTCATCAAATCTCCCAGCTGTATAAGACAGGGCTTACTAATGAAGTTCCCTATCAAAAAGAAAAGCCTAATTTTGATTTGGCTTAGGTAATGAACTTCTTTTTCCTGGTGTGATTATCTGCATGGGGTGGCTAAAAGAGTAGCAAGAGAGAGTGCGCTCACAGAAGCATTATGCAAAATGTCTTTTGTCTCTTTTTGCCGGGATATATTAAATTTTCAATGTAGTCTATGTAATATAAAATTATGATAATGACTTTTGGCCCACTGTGAAGGCAGCTTGCTGGTCCTGAGCATGTGTGTCTGGCTTGAGCACTAGGATACACTGTGGGAGTTGCCTTTTCTATTAACAAACCTCTAGATACCTAATGATGAATTTTCTTTCACCAAATGTTCTCCTTTTGTCTAAAATACAAGCATTTTCTAAATTGCTTTTGAGAAAAACAAGAGAGGCAGAGAGGTCTATGGTACTAACAAGGGATATTGAAACAAAGCAAGGGATTCGGTTAGCCTCATTCTTGTAATTATAAACCAACCAAAAGGTTGTTTCGTGTACTAGTGAAAATATTTACCATCTTATCGGCATAACTGATGGCATCACTTAGTAAAAGGACAGATTGAACAGTTGCCTTCTAAAATGTTTCTGTGCCTTACAGTCGTGTGAAATTTGATGGTTGAATTTATTATAGATGATATTGGCAACTTTCAATATCTGTTGGTCCTTCCCATTAGGGGAAAAATGTTTCTTCTTTTTAAGTTTCTAAATAATACAAATGTATGGCATAATAGAAATTTTGGTTCTTATTAGCATATTTGCTAGAAAGTATCTTAAGAAAACTTCATGAAGAAATTTCCAGATACTCTATACTTTGTCACTTTTCATCTTAAAATGATGGTACTTAACACACAAAATGAAGGTTACTCTCCAAATAATCATCACTGAAGGCTATCAATTCATTCTAAACAACACCATTCTTGCTCAAAACACCTTTAGAGCTCTGGTTTGAATTGTCAGAGACAGTTTACAAGATACATAAGAAAATCCGTCTCATCACCTTATAATCATGCTTGGTATTTTCTTCACTTTTAATCTTTCTATTCCCAAAGGTTAACATCTTTCTGAGAAACAGGACTCTTGCTTCTTGGTAGTTATGACCAAGCACATCTCTTAATACCAACTTGACATGATAATTATTACTATTTAGGATTTCACAGTCATTAGGGAAGTTTCTGTGATGTCACAAAGCATGGCCATGATATTGGCTAGAAAATTAGCTTTGGGGAAAATCTGTTCTTAATGCTATGTTGGAAATGCTGAAGAAGAGGATTTTAAGTCTAAAAAATATGATACATGTTGACACTAGATGTATTTCAAAGTTTTGTGAGGCATCAGATGCTAATTAAGTTCTCTGGTTATGTTAGAGTGTGTCAGGGGAAGGTCAATACCAAGGATATTTGCATATCTATTGATAACAATGTGAACATCTCTAGCAGGTGTGATTTGTTTGTAGGCAGATTAATAACTTTGAAACTGAATTACCATAACCTATTAGAATAGTTAATTAGAATTGCTTTTAAAAACCAAACTAAAGGACACATGTGAAATAGGACTCTCTTAAGTAACTAGCTCCTGAATTTTATTTCTGGCACTACTAGAAACTATTGCAGAGTAGTGTTAATGGATGCTTCTGCTACTTTTGTTAGATGCTAAAAAATAACCTGTAAAAGAAACTCTGCTGTAAAATACCACCAGTGGAAATCTTGAAAACAACCCCAAGTGTCCAGGCATTGGTTAACATAGATGGCAGTTTTGTTGTCAATTACCTCTATGTGTTTCCTCTCTTCTGGGGCTTTCTGTCTCAAGGTTCCATTGCCTAGCTATTCTAAGGCTTGGAGGTCACATCTGTTTCACAAAAGTACTATTCTCCTGGTCTGCAAGAGAGAAGTCCCGGAACTCTTGAGGTGGGCAGCAAGGAAAGGAAGGTTAAAAATTCAGGTCATGTGTTAGTTAGCTTTTATTCCATTGGTGTCTGAATAATGAGGCCAGTTTCAATGACCTTATTTCAATCAGTTTTACTTGAGAATGAGAAGGGTTTTCTGAATTTGGACAACATTTATGGCGACTGCTTGATTAATTTAAAAAATCAGTAGTGATGTGCCTGAATGACCCAGGTGCTGTGCCTGGTGAGTTGCCTGTGTTTGGTAATAGCCAGGAATCCATGTGAGGACTTGAAAGATCTAGGAAATTAGGTTGGTAAAGTCCAAACGGTGTCAGTCTGGTTTATTTGATGAGGTGCTGTGCCTGTGTGACTGCTTTGCTCCTGCAGCCAAAAAAAAAAAAAAAGAAATGAAAAAAAAAAAAAGATCCTTTTGGTCCAAGCTCACTCTTCCATATGTTCTCTTTTTGGTGTGATGGGGGAGGATGATGGAAGCAACCCTTTAGGAAAAACATTTAGTGTTTTAAGCTACACAAGCTAATGTTTGCCTAGTAGAAAGACAGTTCTTGGCAGCAAATGTCTGTTTTCACCCTTAATTCTGTGTCTGTGTTTTATCAGCTATACCAGACAGGTGCAAATGAGCAAAAACTTCCTAGCACACAGAATGTTGGAAAGTTACACTGGTCACCTACAGTCAGTGGTGCTGTTGTTTTAGAGAGGGTCATGGTGCTATAATTGGAAAACTGGGGCTTATTTTATTTATATTCATTAGAGTCTATTACTGGAAAATCTGAGCATGGAGTAATCATTTACAGATAACTAGGGAGCCAAGAAAGGCTTTAAATTAAACACACCCTAACCTATGGACAATAAACACTCTCCTGGAAGCTGACCAGAAGATCCCATGTCAGATGACCAGCTAACTGAGCCTCCGCAGTGTGTAAATCCTGAAGTAGAGGTACAGACAGGGTCCAGTCTCTGCCAAAGGGCAGTGAATATTTGCTTGATAGAGACTTGCCAGATTGAAGGCTTGTCTTCAGTTGTGGAGGTAGGTAGTCAGAAGACGTTAGGACAGAATTTCAGGTTTTCGTGCCCTAGGGAAAAATGACCCCCAGGGGACTGCCTAACTTCCAAAGAATATTCATTTCCTAGGGTCTTACAAAGCACATGGATAGTGTTATATTAAAAAGCATTGCATTTTCCAGCACACTTTGGCAACACTACAGTGTCTTTGTGCTCTCCAAACATAAACATAAATCTTTCTATGACACAAACATGTAATTTCTCATTTACTAGTCAGAGGGTCCTGAGGATGAAATCCTTCACCGCCAACCAAAAAAAAAAAACCAAAAAACAAAAACCCGAAAACAAACCAGGTTTGTCCAAAGAAGCGTAGGCTGCTGGTTCAAAACAGTATCCCTTCTGGTCGCCAAGAACTCCTACCCATTTAATTGCTGGAAGCACTTGTCATTGTCAAGCTCTCCATTTTCTCTTCCTTTGATCTGCTTAAGAGGAATCAGGTCAAGGCAAGGTTCAGCTTCTTGAGTTCGTTTGAAGATTTTGTGAAGAAACCAGAGTGCCTTTGCATTTGATTGAGTTCATCTCACTGGGTAAACATCTGAATTTCTGCTGTTTCTCACCTCACCTAACTCTGAAGTAATAATTGAGCCAGTCTGTTTAAAGCAGAACATTTGAGACAGGTCTTCCAGTTTTACTTCAGCCAAACCTGTGTGTATCAATGGCTGTCTTCCTCAACTCTTGGCATCAAGCGATAGGATGTGAACTGAGTTTCCTGCCCTAAAAGATCTTTAGGAATATAGCAAGGCAGATAAAAATGCCCTCCCCACCTCGCCCCCCTTGTTGGGAGCGGCATCTTAAAGGAATCATTTGTCATTCTTATCAAAATGGCACTGGCCTTCTTGCCTTTGCCTCCCATGTGTTGGAAATGTAGCCATTATTATACCTCTCCAGTTTTATGCATCTTCCAGATGATTTAACTGAACTGATGCTATGGAGGATATGCTGACTGGCACTTTTCCCATGCTTAATGTGTTAACAAAAGCCAATGGTGTCAGTTTTAACAGTTTTAGCTAAATTCCCACGACACTCTTAGCAAACGCTGAAACCTCTGCCATGTCTTACCCTGACAGATTCCCTGCCGTCACTGCACACTTAAAATAAATGTCATCCCCAATCAAAAAGTTCACATTTTCTCTGACAATATAATTTGTTACTTTGTTCCTGCTTTATCTCTTTCTTTGGCACAGCCTCCTTAGCCGAGAGATGTTCCTTTCCTTCACGTTGGCTGCTGTCCTTTTTGTTCTTCTGAGTATCGGGGTGGGATTGGAAAGAGGGAAGCTGAGAAGATAATGCCTTTTCATTTCATTCAGGAACAGACAGAAATTTGGAATTTATGATTTGATAAAGCAAATGAGATGTAAATTATGAGCTGATACCATAGTCTTATTTCCACCCTAAGACCTAGTCACCGTGTTACTTCTACAGAGCACTTGTAGATAGAAAGCAAAAGAACGTGGTTGCCAAGAAAGGTCTTGCACTTGAGTGGACCCGGGTCAGAGCCTCTGCTGTGTGCAGTAGGCAGGTCACTTAACACGTTTGGCCTCAACGGCCTTATTATCTAAGCAAGGGGTGTGTGAAGACCAAATGGAGTAATGTCTGTAGCAAAGGCATTCAGAGGATGGCAGTTTGTCTTGCATTTCTGTCATGCCTTTCCCAAAGGTTCTGGACTGTAATGCACAGTGTGTTCATGTGACAGCTCTCCTGCATTGACTGTTTGTGCATGGCCTTTTACCAGATTCCTTTGCTCTTAAGGACTTAGGGTCTTTTGTATTTCTGGCTTGTCGGAGGCCCATGGAATACCTGCTCAACAACCTAGTCACATTGATTCTCCAACAGAGAAGAGAGGCTGCCCCCTCTGTGTTCATAAAAATATCTTAAACAGCCCAAACCCAACCATCTTGTGCACTGTCCTCCCTTGCTTGACATAAACGGGCCATCAAGTGCCTTTGGCCTGTTAGATGGCCAAGCAGTGTGGGTTAGTGGGTAGAGCACAAGACAGGGAGCCAGGAGGCTGGGCTTTCACCACCAACTTGCTATGTGGGCATGAGATCAAGGTAGTTCTCTTCTGTCCACTTTAGTTCCCTGGTTTCTTGCTACGTTAAACCAGAGTACCAGGTGCAATAAGCCTTAAGACCCTTCCAAGACAAAATTATTAGAATTTCAAAAGTATGAAAGATCTTTCACAGTTATTTTGCAACTATTATTTTTTGATCAAAGATTTTCTGTTCGTTAGCTTAGAGGCAGTCCATAGACTTCAAGCTAATGCTATATTGGTACAATCAGCCCCTTTATTCTTGGTTTTCCTGTGCTCTCCCCTCCCTGCCCCCACCCTCTATCCTTTCTCAGAGAATAAGAGAGGTGGCTTTCACAGCAGCTGGTTAATTTCCCTGGTTTCACACTACTGTTTAATGATCCGTTTCTCCTGTGCCACCTCTCTCATCTACTGAAAGATAGGTACAAATTGTACCTATAAAAATTAGAATATGACTCAGGGTTATCTTTATTTTTTTTTCAGATTTTGAACCTTCAAATAACTTTCTGATGTTTATTTTCCTTCACAAATTCTTTCAAAAGTGTTGAGGTCTCTGACTCCCCACATTTTCAGTGCTGAGAAGAGTAGATGTCTTTAATACGCTCGATTGTTTTCAGAGAAGAGGAGATGAATCCCCAAGAGGTGCCATCCCTGTAGCTGGACATGTGTGGGAAGCACATGTGAGGGGCCAGTTGCTGGTACCCTGGTCTCCAGGAAGCCCTTGGCTGTGTTTTGTGTCTGATTCTACCAGTAGGGCCCCTCCACCCTTGGGTAAGGATGTCTGTGTGGGAGACCTTCAGAAGAAAGGCCTGAGAAATTGATCACTTGGAAAATGGAGTCACCAATCAAGGGCTTCTAGAAAGGAAAAATCCTTCTTCCTGGAAGAGTCTTTTATGCTTTCAATGAAATAGTACTTCCTCCCCAACATGGACATGGGGTCAGGCGCCCTTAAGCACAAGCCCCAACTTTGCCACTTATAACTACCATGTGGTAAGTCCTCTCTGGGAGCCAATTCCTCATCCGTTACTTGAAACAGTTGGGCTCAGTGTCTGTCTCGGTTCTTTCCCAATGAAGTTAGGCTTGCTGCTGGGGTTTGGTATGCATGTACATGTGCACTATCTGTTGGTCCATCTACCTGTCTGTAAGGCAGGGATGGGGATAGGACAGGAAGAATGAGGAGGATGGTTTTGGTTCTCTGCTGGTATTTTTTTCTGAGCTAGTCAGAACAGTCAGTTCCAGTGAAATCCGTGGGACCACTCTTCATACCTGTGATTGTCTGCTTAGTGTAAGGTCTAAATGCAGTAATATAAATGAATTGGCCATTACCAGCAAGACAAATCCTGATAATGCAGTTAGGAACTGTCAGAGGAATCCTCCAAAGAAACAAGAACAAAGCTTGCAGGGGCAGCCTAATTTCCAAATGTTCCAAATCTAACAGAAGAGGAAACCTTTGCCCGAGGTAATACTGTGGGGCAGGGTTTGAAGGATCCTTCTCCACCACTTATAGCTGCCAGACAGTAATTTTTTTTCTTTTTTCCTTCTTTTCTTTTTTTTTTTTTTTTTTGGTTTGTATTTTGAAAGGAAAGCTATTTGCACTCATGCCACACAGCGTGGTTGTTCTCTGACACTGCTTTGGCAAGCAGCGGAGGTTTCAGTGAGGATGTTTGCGAGAACAGTTATAGATTTTGGCTGTTTTAGGAAGACACGGCCTTTCAATTAAATTTAAAAAGCAACAAAAATGGAACACTTGTTTTTTGTAAATGTAATCAGGTTGGCGCTGTGGCTCTGGGAGACTTAACCTGGAGGTTAGGTGGAGATCAAGGAGGGGCTTCTGGAAGGTGAGGGGTCACACCCAGGAGCCCAACCTTGGGGTCTGATTTTCTCCCCAAGGCCATGGGTATTCCCTCCAGCCTGACAACCACATTCAGTGCCCCACCCCCTCCTTGGCCCATACATGTGGTGTCCTGTTGGACCTCACAGAATTGGTATGGGGACTTCCTACTTGATATTCAGCATCTCAGGGTAATCAATTGATGCAGAGAGCATTTCAGAGTAATCTTGTAGATATCAAATAGTTTCTTCTTTTACTGTTAGCCTTGAAGTCAAGGGCTCTGGGGCTGGAGCCTATGCCTCTGTAATCAGCGTGCAACAGAAGAGAGCCTACCTAGTGGTGAAGGACATAGCATGTAGAGTCCAAGCTGCCTGGCCCTCCCTCCTGCCTGTGACCTTCTCAGGTATGGCCTAGAGTGAGCCACTCACCTCTCCAAGCCTGAGCTTCTCTCTCCTTAGATGAAAATAATGATAGTGATAATTGACAATACCTCATAGAGCCTTAATGAGAATTAAATAAAATAATGTGTGCAAAGAGCCCAGAGCAGTGCCTGCCAGAATAATTACCCAACGAATGTGAGATTTATCGTTGTGTTGTTCTTGATGTGTTGTTGTTCATCCTTAGCCTCCCTGACTCTGTTTCCTTACCTGAAAAATAAGAGTTGAACTGGGTGATCTGAAGGTTCCTCCATCTCCAAAGTTTCTTAAATTATTGATATAAAATATTGACCGTAGAGAAGTGTTTTAAACAAACAGACGTACACATAATTTTAGCAAAGCACTTCGTCCTTTCTGCATTTGTGGTGCATAAGTGAAAATTTTCTTTCTAAGGGAACTGTCTGTATATCCAGAAAATACTGGAAAAAGAGTAAGAGGGAAAAAGAGAGAAAATACTAGGAACCCTACAACTTTTTTTTTTACCATTAGGAAATTCATAGTTCATTTCTTTTTTAAAAAATTATGTTGATTTACGCGAAGGAAAAAAATCTGTCTTCTCTAATTTTCTCTGTTTTTTTGTTGAGTAGCAATAATATATTTTATCTCGTATAATCTTTCAAAACCTTTCACATTTTTAACAAGATCCTACAGCTGTTTATATGTGGTACTGAAATATAATATTGACTAAGCTGACATATATATTAAAAAGCAACTAAGGAATGAAGGTTATTGTTTTGGTATATAAATCAAAAATAATATAGCAACTGGTCTTTCAGTGATTAAAGCTGCCTTCCCCTTTAATAACTCTCCTAAGAAACAGGAAATGTAATTTCCCTACACCTTTCCTGGGGCTCTCCAATCAGCTCTGTCCTCTGGGGGTTCCCTACTGTATATTCCTTCATCAACATGGAGTCCCCCAAGGGGCCCACACACACTCTGTTAAAATTAGCTGTGTTCCACATTAGTGACAGGAGCGGAGTATTCCTCAGAGAGGAGTACACAGTTGTATGGTGCTGCTTCCTGTTTGAGCAGAATCATATCTTTAATTGCAGAGAATTTTTTTCATTACCTGTTAATTGATAAATCATGCTTGCTCCTGCTGCTGTAGCTTGTGCGGGAAACCTGATGGGGAGGCAGTCTCTGGACCGACCCCCATTGTCCTTCCACCCCAAACAAAAAGGATGAGGAGCATCATAGCCAGAGAGAGACAACAAGCAGATTGAATCCCTGAGCAGTAGCCTCAAGGAGTTGCATTAAGACAAAAAACAAAGCCAAATACATACATACATATATATGTAGTAAAATAAGATAAATAAGCCATTTAAAATGTTTCCCTCCCCCCCCCCCTTTTGTCATTCTTGTCCTTTTATTCATGTTTCTAATCTAAGTAGCAAGAGGCCACTGTCTTGGGAAGAACAGTAAAAATCCTGAGTATAGTGAAATAATTTAGCTGATAATTCCCCACTGTATAATTTTCTACGCTTCCTGCTAGCTGACCTTGTGGGCTCCTGTCAGGTTGCTAAGGGAAATCCAGCAGGACTCCAGCTCTGTTCCTTTACTTTTAAGAAGTATTACAGGATAGAGTGGTGTGTTTGTGGCAGCTTAGTTATGGGGCTGCACGTTCCGTGTTTGATCAAATGGCACCAAGCAACCCCTCCCCACCACTGGCCTGGACTCCTCCCCCCACCCCACCCCCCACCCCTTTCAGTGATAGCTGTAAGATGGAGAAATTGCTGCAAACTGTTGAGCTGGAGTCCTGAGCTTGATGGATGTCATCAAAATGTGGCTTGATCCCTTGGGGTGTGGCCAGGGGAGGAGGCTGGCCGAGCTGATGACATCTAATGGAATGCAGAGCCTTTTATCTCTGAGATGTCAATCTTAGCAGTGCAGATCTGCTTGAGTGAAAACCTACCACTACTGCACTGAAGGCTGTTTGCTGAGTTGGAATGCACGCAGCTCTGCTTCCTCCCTGTCTGAAGTCCTCTTCCCATGTCCCCAGCCTTCCGGAGCTGAATCAGTTGCAGTTTCGGCAGGCAGAGGAAGGCACAGTAAGCAGATGGGGATATTGTCTCTATCGTGACGTTCACAGACCAGGCAAAAGTTATCCTGCTCATTATGAATGGGACGTAATACACCATTGATTTGTGTCCAAGTAATTCCCAGGTAATTATAGACCATCGATCTAACTGAGCAGGAGCTATGGCGGTTATACTCTGCAAACCTCATGTTGCCTCACACCTGGCGACTGCAGTGCTATTGCATTAAAAGATCTAGAACAGTTTCTTCTTTGAGCTTCCTATGGCCACAGGGACAGGTGGAAATTAGGATGGTTCCAGAAGTCTTTAGGAAACATGATGGACTCCGTTCGCGATCTATCTGCAAGCCTTATTCTGTAAAGTTTCCTCTGGTGATATACACAAGGTAAGGCAGCTTCCTGTTTGTGGCTGCTGCTTATAGGCTGCCAACAATAAGACAGGAATTGCATCAGCTGGCTGGTTTCGTGTCTCAGCTGTCACCAAAAGAGTGTAGTAATATTCCTGATTAAATGTCATTACTCTGTGGCACAAAAATGGGAACACTGACATGCTTTTGGATCTGTTCCTGTTAAAATTCAGCAGTAGTAGCAAATTATGTCTGCTATGGATTAAACACAGCTATTTTTGAGCTAGATTCTATTGCCGGCCCAGAATTTTTATCAATAAGTCTACATTTTATACTCATTGATTCCTTCAGGCCTTTAACTGAAGTCAAGGAAAAAAAAAAAAAAAAAGACCCTAATAGAACACAGAAAACTATTGTTCAATCAGCAGCTGCTGCTGACTCAAAATAATATGGTTAATGTCCCAGATTAAAGTAAATTGATGATAATAAAAGTTGGTTAGGTCACAGTAGTTCAATCTTTAGCGTGAGAAAATAAAGTTTATTTTTAGATGCATTTGTTGCATATACCTCTACCTGATTACCAGCTACTTATAGGATACCCATATAAAAATATGTGTAGACACACAACAGTCTCCATTGCCTATGAAGAGTATATTACTTGTTGTGTTGTATTATCTTAGTGGCCTGTGTGTCTATAATGGGATGATAAAATTGCTTGTGGGTGAAACAGGAAAAAAAGTGTGGACTGAAAGAATTTTAAAAGTCCGTTCTAAGGAAGGAGTCAGATTGTTACTGCTCTTTGCCAGAATGAGAATTACGTCACTGTTAAGTCTTAGCCGCAAGAAAATAAACTATAAAACCTGATCATTTGTCCACTTCCCATTCCTTTAGCTCATTCTGAGCTTGTAGCCAGATGGGAGCAAAGAGAGATAGTGAGGAGAGAGCTTTGACTCCTGACCACAAATGCACATAGAATCTATATTATGGCCATGTTAATACATTCATCTAGATTACTATAATAAATGAGACTATTTTACATCATCGGTAGATGGTATTATTTATTATTAAACTCTGCCAAGAGACCTTAAGAACGGAATATGTGAAGCTGCTGCTTCAGTTATAGATGCTGTGTCCAGCGGCCTGTCATGTGGTTGATGATGTGCTATCAGCGATGAAGTACAATTGTGAACCATAGAAATGCTACCTCTGCAGAGGACCGACACACCTTTCACTTTGGGAACTTAGTCGACTCTGTCTGCACAGATCCCTCTCTTGAATGGGCAACTCTCTCTCTCGTGTGTTGGGGCAGACGGCAGAACTTACACTCCTGTTTGGCATTTGTAGGTTTCCAGATCAAGGCTTTGTCTCCTCCTCTTGCTAGATAAGTTGAAACATTGACAGGCAGCGTGTTCCTTTTTTTCCCCTTTTATTACAGTAATTTATAAGATATTTTAGCTAACAGGAGAACGGCCCAAGGGGGCATTCTCATGTTAATTACCAAATGTGGGCTTGTCAAAATCAAATAGCTCCAGGAATAATGCAAGTAGCTCTGCATCATTATATTGTTTGGCCCTCAACCCAATATTAGCTACTTTTGAAAATCTGGGTTCATTAGGCTTTTAAATTTAAAAGAAGAATCACTACCGGAGGCCTTCAGAAGAATCTAAGGCACAGTCAGAAGCTCAAGAGTTTAATGTAAATGACATTAAAAAATAGTTTCATATAACATACTCAGAAAAACATAAAACAAGAAAAAAAGACTGTGCCCCAGATTATTTATTTCTTATCTTTACTAGCATCTGAAATTTAAGATGATTTTTCTTTTGGAACTGAACAGAGTTTTTAATATATGATTATTTTACGAGTAGGCAGCTCCTCTTGTTTTATTCCTAAACATCCTGCCATGTAGCGCTATCTTCAGGTTGGTAAATGCAAAGAAACTGAAGATGTTAGAAGTCTAAAACACTAGTATAATAGACATTAAATATATAGTATATACAGAAATATAGTATTATTTGTTAAGTAACATATCCTCAAAGCCATTAAAAAATTTGTAGGTTAGGATAAAGAATTGTTCAGGCTTCTCTTGGTTTCCTCTTTTTCTTGTCTTCGGGATCTCTTGCATTGTTAAGCCCAGAATCTTAGGTAAGGAGAGGCAAATCAATGTTTGTTTCTTTAAAAATTTCTTTCTTCCTAACTTCTGCCCTGCTTTTAGCTACATACAGGAATAAAAGTAAATGTAATTGGTGACAATGTCAATGAAGGACATAAGTAAACAGCTGGTGATGTCAACAAGAAGTTAAAAGTAAGATTTGCTACACTAAACTACAATGTAGATAATCCTCTTGTGGATAATCAAGAGTTCACTATATATACAAGTGAGAATTAATTAAAGAAGTGTAAACTGTTAAAATATTAGCTAGAAGATATTACCATGGAGGTTGTGGTGCATCAGAGCTTCAATATTCAGTGCCTGTTTATTCAACAAGGATTTATTCAACACCTACTATACATGGTAGGGTCTGAGCTAGATACTCAAGACATAAGACAAATACTACATGGTGGTTCTCTAAAGGAACTTGTGTCAAATGAGATGCCAGCTATGCAAACGAATGTGTAGTGCTTGTCCTATGGGAAGCTCAGAGAAGACTTGATCAGAAAGGAACTCCCTAACTGATATTTAAAGAATGAGCAGGAGTTTGCAAAGCCAGAGAAGGACTTTCCTGTTTGTACTAAATCTCTTAGGGAATTATAAGGGGAGGTGGGGGATGGGGAGATGAACTCTAAGTACATAGAAGAGTGGAACCTCCCAGACTGTTATGGACCTTATGCGCCATGCCACTGAGTTTATGTCTTATCTTGCAGCCCAGAGGTTTCCTTGAGGAAGTTTAAGCAGAGAGTGTGACATGTTCAGATTTTCTTGTAACAGAGTCATTCTGGCATCAGTGTAGATTGAGGGGCAATATTGGAACCTAGAGGAACAGTAAGGAGGAATCTTCTCTCTGCTATATGCTTGCTTCCCTCTGGTTCCCTCTGGCTACTGCCAGACTTTTCAGATGGTGCTATTAGTTTTTCCCACATACATTTGCCACAGACCAAAAAAGGGGGGAAGTGGGTGTCTGTTTTACATTAATTTTATTTTTTAATTTATATCTTTTATTTCTTAAGGCAGTTTTAAGTTTACAGAAAAACTGAACAAAAAGTACAGAGAATCTTCCTATACTCCCTCCACCCCACCCCACATACAAATTCCCGTATCTTCATTGGTGGGGTACATTTATTATACATTTGTGAACCAACATTAATACATTATTGTTAATTAAACAGTTTCGTTGCCCTGAAAATCCCCTGTTCTGTACCACTTCCTCCCTCTCCCCCTTGCTTAAAACCCCTAGCAACACTTACCTTTTCAATATCTCCATAGTTTTGCCTTTGCCAGGACGTCATCTAGTTGGAATCATGTAGTATGTAGCCTTGTTATATTGCTTATTATATTGGCTTCTTTCACTTAGTAATTTACACTGAAGCCTTCTCCGTGTCTTTTGATGGTCTGATAGCTTACTTCTCCTTTTTTTTCCCCAGATAGCTAGCTCATTTCTTTATATTTCTACATAATATTCTATTGTATGAATATACTAGTTAGTTTATCCATTCACCTACTGAAGGACATCTTGGTTTCTTCTGAATTTTGGCAGTTATGAATAAAGCTGCTATAAGCATCCATGTCCAGGTTTTTGCATGGACATAAGTTTTCTTACTATTTGGGTATAGGAAAGTGATTGCTGAATCATATGTTAATACTATGCCTAGCTTTTTTTTTTTTTTTTTTTTTTATGTCTAGCTTTGTAAGAAACTCAAACTGTCTCCTGAAGGAGCTGTACCATTCTGACTCCTACCAGCAATGACTAAGAATTCCTGTTGCTCTGCATCCTTGTTAGCATTTGGTTTTGCTAGTATACGAGAATTTAGTCATTCTAATAGGTATTTAATAGTATCTCATTGTTTTAATTTGGAATTCACTAATGGTAAATAATTTTCAGCATCTTTTCATTATGCTTATTTGCCCAAGTAAGTGAAGAGTCTGTCCAGATCATTTTCCCACTTTTAAATTTTTTTCTTACTGGTGAATCTTAATATTTCTTTGCATGTTTTGGATAGAAGTCCTTCTATCAGGCATGCATTTGCAAATATTTTCTTACAGTCCATGGCTTATTTTTCATTCTCTTAATATTGTCATTAGCAGAGCTAAATGAAGTCCGACTTCTCAGTTTTTTGTTTCATGGATCTTGCTTTTTGTATCTAAAAATTCATTGCCAAATTCTAGTACCTAGATTTGCACCTATATTGCCTCTGGACGTTTTTACATTTGTATTTTGTATTTAATCTATGATTCATTTTGAGTTAATTTTTATGAGAGGTATTAATCTGTGTCTAGGTTTGTTTTGTTTTGTTTTGTTTTTTGCATGTGGATGTCCAGTTGTTCCAGCAATATTTGTTGAAAACACTATCCTTCCTCCATTGAATTGCTTTTGCTCTTTTGTCACAGACCAGTTAACTATTTCTGGGTGCTCCGTTTTCTTTCATTGATCTATTTGTCTATTGTTTCACCAGTACTATCTCGATTAGTGTAGCTGTATAGTAAGTCTGAAGTTGGTTAATATCATTTCTCTGACTGCTCTTCAATATTTTGTTGACTATTCTAGATCTTTTGCTTTTTCATGTCGACTTTAGAATTATTTTGTTGCTATTCACAAAGTAACATGTTGGAATCTAGACTGAGATTTCATTGAATCTGTAGATCATTTTGGGAAGAACTGTCATTTTAACAATATTGCGTCTCCCCATCCATGAACATGGAATAATACCTTTCTATTTATTTAGATCTTTAAAAAAAATTTTATTAGAATTGTATAGTTCTATACCTAAGTATTTCTTTTTGGGGATACTCAATAGTATGTTTTTAATTTCAAATTTTAACTGCCAACTGCTTATATATCAAAGTAATTGATGTACAATTTGTATATTTAACCCTATAACTTGCAAACTTGCTATAATCACTTGTTAGTTCCTGAAGGGTTTTTTTTTTTTTTTTTTGGTCAGTATTTTTTTTAAAGATTTTATTTTTTTATTCATAGAGACACACGGGGGTGGGGGGGGCAGAGACACAGGCAGAGGGAGAAGCAGGCTCCATGCAGGGAACCTGACGTGGGACTCGATCCAGGGTCCCCAGGATCAAACCCCCGGCTGCAGGCGGCGCTAAACCGCTGTGCCACCGAGGCTGCCCATTTGGTCAATATTTTGAGATTTTTCTACATAGTCATGTCCTCTGAATACAAAAAGCAGTTTTATTTCTTCCTTTACAATCTGTATTTCTCATATTTCTTTTTCTTGTCTTATCATATTAGCCAAGACTTTCAGTGTGATATTGAATAGAAGTTTAAAAAGGAGATAACTCTGTTTCATTCTAGATCTTAGAGAGAAAGCTTCTGGTTTCTGCCCATTAGTATGTTAGCTGTAGGGTTTTTGTAGCCACTATTTATGAAGTTGGGGACATTCCATTCTGTTCCTAGTTGGGTGAGACTTTTTATCATGAGTGAGTATTGGATTTTGTCAAGTGCTTTCTCTTTATCCATTGATGTGATTGTATGACTTTTCTTTAGCCTGTTGATGTGATGAATTACATTAATTGATTTTTTAATGTTGAACTTAATTTGCATACCTAGAAAAATCCCACTTGGTTACGGTGTATAATTCCTTTTGAACATTGTTAGATTCAATTTGCTACTATCTTTTTAAGGATTTTTACATCTCTGTTCATGAGATGTATTGGTCTGTAGTTTTCTTTCTTGTAATATCTTTGTCTGGTTTTGGTATTAGGGTAATGCTGGCCTCATAGAATGAGTTGGAAATGTTTCCCCTGCTTCTATTTTCTGAGACAGATTGTAGAGAATTGGTATCATTTGTTCCTTAAATGTTTGGAAGAATTCCCTAGCCATTGTTTCACATAGATATGTCACAAACCAAATAATCAGGTCTGTTTTGGATTGGGTGAGGATTTTGTTTTGTTTTGTTTTGCTTTAAATTTGCTTTTCTTAAATACATGCACTCTAATAAATTCATAAACATGGCTATGACACTGTGCATATATTTTTCTCTTCCACGAATAAAACTTCCTTGTCATAATGATCACCATACTTTAAAAGTGCACACATTTGTTCAATACAATAATTTTTTTCAACAATTAAATTTCTGAAAATAAATTCATATATGTCCACTCCTCTCCAAATCAATCTGGATCTCATATTTTATAGGCCTTTTTTTCTAAAATATTTTTGTGTTTCTATTTAGACAAGTTACTTAAATCTCCTTTCCCTCAGTTTTTCTTAACAAAAAGAAATTAGTACCAAACTCACAGAGTTCTTGCTTCCATTACATTAGTGAGTTAATTATGTAAAGGATGTAGGACAATATCTGACATACAGTAAGTGCTTAATAAAATTCAGCCATTGTTATGATTACCCTGCTGGAGGGTCACCAGTCCTCCTTATCCCTCTCCCATTCTGTGTCTTATCACACTTCTATGGCCTACAGACCAAAATCTAAACCTCTTATCTAGAATCCAAGGGCATCAACAATCTGGCTTTTCTTGCTATTTTAAGATTGTTGCATTTATCCCCAGGAAAATCCCCTTTTCAGTTCCAACTGATTACTCATCACCCCCAAGCATGGCTTTCACTTAGTTCTTCCTCCTACAGTTGTCCATCCAGCCCCTTTAGTCACTAGAGGTCTGGCTTGTCTTTGTATTTGAAGTAAGTTTTGTAACATTCATCAATCTGAGATTTATTAAAGAATTTCCTACTAATAATACAAGCCCACAGTGTTTTTAGATCAGGAACAGACTTAATGAATCACTTGGCCGATGTGAATAAACTAAATCCTAGAGGGGTCAAATGGCTGATCCAATTTTGTGTTGCTAAAGGCTATCAGAGTGAGGTGCCCTTTCCCTATGGTGCCAAAAAATACAAGTGCAACCAGTTACATTATTTTAATTCTTCGGTTTGTGTTTATTTTTAATTTTATGTGACATTCCAAATACAGACAAATCCCTGTAAGTGTTAGAACTAAAATTTTCTCCTAATTTCCAAGATTTGTGTTATCATATCTGTCTTCTATGTAGGAAAATCTCAAAGTGTTAAAGACTGCTATCCCTTTGCATAGATGTTTCTTGAGTGTTTGTATGTGGTTCTTCTTTAGCCTTTTAATAGTCCCCAGGAAGCAAATGTTACTCATGAGTCACTACTTTTTTCCAGAAAACAGAACTGCTTTTCAGTGGAATAAAGATTTTTAAATAGTACACAGGTAAAGAGCAGGAAATAAATAACTGTGTAACTAATTGAAAGCACTGGGGAAATAGAGAAGCAGAATGTAGTTATTAATAATCTCTCTATTTATATGGAATGAACTATTCATTTGAGGAGCTGGAACATAGAGTAGATACTGCTTCATTTAAATTTGTGACATTACTGTGTAGAATATAAGCATAATATCAACAACAGCCTGGCTTCATTTATGGGTTTGCAGCCCGCAAAGTTAGGAGCTAGGAAAGGAGAGAGGGATGTTTGGGAGAAAGAAAAAAAAAAGGTACTGAGAAATCCCAGATTGCTTGTGAGACCTGGAAATGGATTCAGGGATTTGACAAAATTGCTGATGTATTACTATGTGGTCTCTATTAGTGGGCAGTCAAATTCACTTTCAAGTTTTCAGTGTTATTTATTCCTATGAGATGTCCTGGAAGAATCTTTCCTGTTTCTCAAGACTCTTCCTAGGATCCAAATTCCTAAGTTTAAAAAGTACATAGAGGCAAAAATGACATTTGTGAGGACCATTGAAGGGGGATACAGTGCACAAAAATTGTACTAGTGTCAAAAAGTTTGCTATAGCTAGAAATACAGTGTAAGCTAAAAATATACCATTTCCTAATTTTGCATTCAAGTAATGGTCAAACATTTGCAAAATAGAGGCTGATACCTGCATTAAAATTTAAAGTGCCAGCTACTTTAAACTAACATCAAGTTTGTTCCTTAGAAACAATAGCAAAACCATAGCCAATTCATACCTTTCTATTCATAATAAAAAAAATTTTTTTGAAAACTAAATCTATCCTGGAGAATTTCCTCAGAAAATTTATGACACCATTACACACACACACATACAAACACACACGCGGCCTATTCCAAAAGATTCACTGGTTATTGTTTCATTATAGAAAGAGAAGTTGAATCAATTGAGCCTAAGGTATGTCTTGATATCTCTTAGTATTAGGCCATATTTGCTCAACATCAATAGACTCTTTCGAAATTTATTGTTAATCAAATTGTTCTACAAACTGAAAAATGTAAAATAACAAACTCTTGAGTTGAATCAGAGACCTCATTTCATTTAATCAATAAATTAGATAAATACTAAGACTAATGTTCAACCATAGATTATTGTCTACCATATTCCCATGTGGCCAGTTAAGATTCAATTTTCATTGTAAATAAAAGCAGCAGAAACTCCACCCCTCCCTTTGAGGTATAAACTGTTGAATTTATGAGATCAAATATTGAAGGTAAATTCACATCGCAAACACATATCTGATGCGTGCATACTTTTTAAAGTACTAATGGTAGGCATATAATGGAAATTAATTGAAGTCATTTTTATGTATATGCAATGCTCATACATGTTCAAGAAATTTTGGTTGCATGTTTTAACAATAACGGCATAATAGAAAATTCTATAAGCAATATATAAAACTACCTGAAGTAAAACTACCTGTTACCATGATTGTAGCTTGGATTTATATAACTCAGTACATTTGCACATACACCTTTCTACCACCTGTCATTTAAAAAGAGGAGCTTTGGAAGCTGTATTAATGCTTGGAGTCCAGTTTATTCAAATAAAAAAAATTTAAATAAAATTTATAAGCAAAGAGAAAAAAACACTCTAGAGGAGCGTGTTTGAGAAAGATATTTATTTAATTTGTTTGGAGCCAAATATTTCTGCTTACTTGATATCGCTTAGAGGTATAGGAATTTTACTATGAATGCTGTCAGAACAGGTAAGTCATTTATTGGTTCTGACAATTGAAAATAAGATCAAAGCAGCTTAGCAAATGAGAAACATCTAAACCACAAAAGCAGGGAAGGAAAACTGAGTGAGGAGGAAAGGAAAAAGAGTTCAGGACAAATACAAAAACCAAAAAATAAAGGATTGCTATGAAATTAGCTCATGTTTAAACCATGAATTTAAAAAGGCAGTCCCAATTCTTTCACTTTTATCATGTCATTTTGCCCCACTGCTCATCAGAAAGTCTGATGACCAGTGCTTTTACTACTGTGTTACGTAGTTTCTGAAGCAAGGCCCAAGTGGCCAGTAAGCTAAGGAGAGAAAAAGAAGCCGCCCTGGAGCTGGTGTTAAAAAATAAGATATAAAAAATTACAACAGTTACTTCAGCTCATCTCTGCCCTGTGTCTTTTCACAGATCCTTCTACTTGTTGATGGGTACAGAAAGGGAAAGAATGGGAAAGAAAAAAATAAGATCGCTACTACAAATGAAGGAAGACTTAGATATTCTTGCTCTCCAAATCCTTATAATTGAAAATAAGAGAGATTTAGAGAAACATCGTATTCTGTTCTCTTCCTGTTTTCATGAGAAAGCTAAGCTCTGTAACAGTTCTGTGACTTACCCAGGTACCAAGCAGAGTTGGGAACAGGATACAGGTGTCCCAGCTCCCCAGCCTCTCAAGTGCTCCTTGAAAAGACACTGGAATGCCAATTTAAGAAAATAACAATTAATGAGGTGAATCTGAATTGCTTACAGGCATAAAGGGAACCACTTTAACAAAAGGTTAAAGAAGAGATTCCTTCTTTCATGAGGAGGTTTTTGTTTTTTTTTTTTTTTATTTATGATAATCACAGAGAGAGAGAGAGAGGGAGGCAGAGACACAGGCAGAGGGAGAAGCAGGCTCCATGCACCGGGAGCCTGACGTGGGATTCGATCCCGGGTCTCCAGGATCGCGCCCTGGGCTAAAGGCAGGCGCCAAACCGCTGCGCCACCAGGGATCCCCATGAGGAGGTCTTTTAAGCAAGATGAGGTCATCCAAACTACCACCCTCAAATACTCTAAATTCTAAGAACCCAAAATTAGTGGAGTTAATATGGACTAAATTAAACTAAATATGGAGTTAATGTTTCATATGAAAAGTTTAGGAGGTCAAAGTTGGTCAAACTCATATGAGAAAGAGTATTTTTTCTGAGTGGTATATAATTTAAAGTGCAGTAGAGTCCCTTATGTAATCCATGTATACAGTTGATTCATGCTCCCTTTCCTCTTAAGCAAATTGGTGGATTCAACAGACGGGGCTCAAGGGCTGTGATTCAGGATACTTATATCTCAGCTCCTTCCCTTAACTTAAGTACCTGCATATTTCAGGTGAATCTCTTTACCCCTAGGAGATGAGAGTGCATGAAGGCAACTTAGCTCTAAAATTTGTTGACTTAGAGAATATTAATTTTTGTATATAAACTGAGCACAAAAAGGTTTCCTTTTTATTGTTGCTTTTCCCTTTGTCCCTACATTTTTTTCTTTATCAATTCTGAGTTTGATTTTAAATTGAGTCTTGACCCAACATTTCACCCTCCCATGATATCATTCTGCACATGGGAAAAATATACACTATGCTATACAATAGTGTGATCTATAGACAGATTTTGGAGGTAAAAATCAGGGTCTGTTTCCTTTTTTCTTTTTGTCTTAAGTAGAGCACAGTGCAGATAATTACGGTTCATCTCTCTAATTATTAGTCTAATTCCAAATTAGAGGAAAATCTGGTTGATATTTTCAGTGGTCGGTATAATGTTGACTGCTTAAAGTAGAACTAGGTTAAGAAGTAGGTAGAGTCTCATCCTAAAGTGCTTTATGATTGAGCAAACTGAGACACCTCTGAATGTCTGAGTGTGTATATGAATTACACTTTCCTAACTGAACCATCTTTTGTGTCCCAGTCTTCAAGCTTGTTCTTGATTTTTTTTTCCTTTTATTGAGATGTAGCTGACATATCCCATTCTATAAGTTTATGGTGTACAACACAATGATTTGATCTATTGTTCCTGACGTTTTGGTCTCCTTCCTTTTTTCCCCATTGTGATCTAAAACTTGTCAATTTCCATTCTCTCTGATAACATCACTCATACCACAATTCACCAGTTTTTCTCAACAACCCATGACCCCAATTTTTTTCTATTGTTCAGATCCACAAAAAGTGAGCGATAAATTTATATTAGAACTTACTTTACCTCTTGAATGTATTATAAAAACCACTCAGCTATTGATAGACTATGCATGATTCCAGATTTTAATGTGGACTTCTTTTAAAAGACATTTCTGGTCATAGTATATTTTTAGTTACCATATCAGAAAATAGTATATACTTAAAATCATTAAATATAGAGAGTTATAACATATTCAGATAACCTGAATGTCCATGACAGTCAGTCAAAAATTGCCTGTTTTGCAAGTATATTTATATATCTCCTTTCAGAGACTCCAAATATACATAAATCAGACTGCTTGAAGTTTGCTCACAGTTTGTTGATGCTTTGTTCAGTTTTTTTACAGTCCTTATTTCCTCTGTGTTTCACTTGGGATAATTTCTATCCCCATGTCTTTAAATTCATTAATCTTTTCTGCTGTGATGTCTAATCTGTTGTCAAATCCACCCAGTGTATTTTTTGTCACTTAAAGTTCAAAAAGAGTTTTCTATGTATGTTATGTCTTTCTTAAGTACACTCAATCTTTCATCCATTATTGAACACATGGAATATAGTTTTCACTTTTTTAATGTCCTTGTCTGCTAACTTTATCAGTTGTGACTTTTCTGTGTCTGTTGGCTTTTGTCTGTGACTTATACGTTGCATTTTCCTGTATACTTACTGAGTTTTTACTGACTGTCAGATATTGTGAATTTTACCTTGGTAGGTGCTAGATATTTTTAAATTTATGTAAATATTCTTGAGCTTTGTTCTCAGCAGCATTTAAGTTACTTGGTAACAATTTTATCCTTTCAAGGTATTTATGTATGTATGTATATGTGTTTGTGGGATCAGAGCAACCATTAATTTAAGGTGAATTCTTTCCCCCCTGCTGTGAGCCAGTGCCTTTCTGAATACTCAATGCAATGAAGATATTGAAGCAAGAGGTTTTCTGCTCTGACTTATGGGAACAGCCTTGTGTGAACTGTGGGAAATTTTCCCTCTGCTTCTCTCAGGAAGGATTTTGCCTGGCTTCGGTAGCTTCCTTATATGCAAGCACAGATCAACATTTAGCATAAGACTCAGGGAGGATCCCCTACAGATCCTCAATACTCTCCTCTCTGGAACTCTGCTTTAGGAGCAGTGGCTTAGACTCCCTGGCCTGCCAGCTCGGAAGACGTCCAGGTTCACCCTGGTCTCCCCTCCCCACATGTGGCTGAAAACTCTCCATACAGTGAGCTGGGCAATTTGGGGCTCACCTCACACATTTTTCCTCCTTCAGAGATCACTGCCCTGCACTGCCTCATGTCCAGTGTCTTAAAAGTGTTTCACATAATTTGTCCGTTTTTTCTTAGTTGTTCAACAATTACTGCTTAAATGCCCATTGACCACCACTTTGAGAGCTATCACCGGAAGATACAAAGCAAGGTTACAAAGCAAGATCTTAGTTCCAGTGATGAGAAGATATTTCTGTAGCATCAGCTCAAGTCAGGCACTGACTTCCCTGGAATGGCCAGGGAAGAGACAAAAAGATTTCTGTCACCCTGACATTACAGTTATAAGCCCCTCCATTCTTTAGAGCAGCTACGTTCTATACTATTTGCAAATACTTTTTCTGCTTGTTTGGTAGAACCTTTTGAAATATTATTATCCTCTAATAATTTTCAGTGTTACTCTTGTCCCTCCCTGCCTTTCCCATCCCCATGTGGAAACAGGGGGAGTAGTTACTAGACTCCTTGTTTCCTACTTCCACCTGCAGATATTTCATGTCTTCTAAAAATGTTTAAAACTACCCTTCTTCACTTTCACCCTATTTTCTTTTTAAGGCAATAACTGAAAACAAATTTAGTGAAATCACACACACACACACACACACACACACACACACAGTTTTTAAACCAAAATATGAATTTTACTACCAATAAATTTTACTACAGATTTAAATGTGTAAGTGACCTGTGACCAGAATCAGGTTTCTTACTGCCTCCTTGAGCAAAGCTAGGCTATTCTGCGTTGCCCCCCACCACATCTCCAGTGGCTTACAGCACACAGGAGGTAAAAATGCCTGCCTAATGAGAAGAGACTGCTCCAAAAGTGAGAAGAGAGCCCAAGGCATTTGTGCACAGATCAGTCTTCAATTCTAAAGAGGTTGATCTATTTATTATTAAATAGATACAGGGATAAGAATAAGAAAGGGTGAAATATTCCAGTTAGTTTTCATTTCTTTTTTTTTTTTTGATCCATCAATATCCCTTTTAGTATATAAACATGACTAAGTGATTTCATTCTGGATATAGACCAAGCCTATAAATTTTATATTTTTTCAGAGTTAGTATTAGAATTATTCTGACCTCATAAAAGAGTTTTTGAAAGAATTTAAGATTGGTGTTACTTTTTCCTTAAATGCATGTTAGAATTCACCAATGAAACCCTCTCAGCCTGGAGTTAGTTCCCCTTCTTCCTTCCTTCCTCCTTCATTCTTTAATGAATTCAATTTCTTTCATAAATAAAAGACGGCTGCTCAGATTTTCTGCTTAATTTTCTGTCAAATTTGTTGATATACAGTTGTTCATAATATTCTCTTCTTGTTTTTTAAGTATCCATAGGGTCAGTTGTGATACTGTTTAATTCCTGATATTGGAAATTTTTATCCTTTTTTTTTTTTAATTTTTATTTATTTATGATAGTCACAGAGAGAGAGAGAGAGAGAGAGAGAGAGAGAGGCAGAGACACAGGCAGAGGGAGAAGCAGTCTCCATGCACGGGGAGCCCGACATGGGACTTGATCCCAGGTCTCCAGGATCGCGCCCTGGGCCAAAGGCAGGCGCCAAACCGCTGCGCCACCCAGGGATCCCTATCCTTTTTTTCTTGATGAGTCTAAATAAGTTTATTAATTGTGTTGATCTCTTCAAAGAATAGACTTCTGATTTCATTAATTTTCCCTATGATTTGGTTTCTATTTCTAATTGATTTCTGTTTTATATTTATTATTTCCTTCCTTATACTAACTTTAGGCTTAATCTGCCCTCCTTTTCATAGTTTCTTAAGGTAAAACTTAAATCATTAGTTTTAGGCTGTTTTTCCTTTCTCTCATAGGCATTTAGATCTATAAATTTCCTTCTAAAAATGATTTAGTTGCATCCCACAAATTTTGAAATGTTGAATATTCAATAACCTTCAGTTCAAAATATGCTCTAATTTCCCTTGAGATTTTTTTTAAGCCATGGATTATTTAGAAGTGTACTTTTAATTCCCAAATATTTGGAGTTTTCCTAGATATCAGTTATTAATTTCTACTTTAATTTTATAATGATTAGGTAGCATACCAGTAAATTTATTGACACTTGTTCTAGGAGTGAACATAAGGGCAATCTTGGTGAATGTATCATGTGCACTTGAAAACAAGATATGAGGGCAGCCTGGGTGGCTCAGCAGTTTAGCACGGGCTTCGGCCCAGGGAGTGATCCTGGAAACCCAGGATCGAGTCCTGCATCAGACTCCTGGTGGGGAGCCTGCTTCTCCCTCTCCCTGTGTCTCTGCCTCTTTCTCTCTGTGTCTCTCATGAATAAATAAATAAAATCTTAAAAAAAAAAAAAAGAAAAAGAAAACAAGATATGTTCTACAGATATTGAATATAAGGTTCTATAGCTATAAATTAGATCAGGGTAGTTGGTAGTGTTGTTCAGATGGTCTGTGTTGCTAGTGATGAGGGATCTAGTCATTCTATCAGTTGCTAAGAAAGACGTTTAAATATCCATCTATGATTGTGAACCTTTCTATTTTTTTCTTAGATTCAGTCAGTTTTTGCTTGATATATATTGAAAGTCTTTTTAAGTGCATGCACATTTATGATTGCTATATCTTCTTGATCAATGATCCATTTTTCATTATGAAAATTTCTTTTATCTCTGCAGTATTATCTTAAAGCTTATTTACTATGGACAATCACTCTAACATCCTTCTGCTTGTACTCTGTGTGTTATATAATCATTCAATCCATTTACTTTTAACCTCTCAGCCTTCATATATGAAGAGCATCCATTGTAGATAGCATCAAGTAGGAACTTCCTCTTTATTCATTCTGGCAATCTCTGCCTTTAATTAATGTTCAGACCATTATAATTTAACGTAAATATTAATATGGTTGGATTTAAGCCTACCGTTTCTTATTTGTATATATTTCCTCTCTTTTTTATTATTATCATTATTATTATTATCATTACTGTTTTTTCCTTCATTCCTACTTTCTTTAGGATTATGCAAATTTTTGTGCATTATAATTTATCTGAATATTGCAGAAAATTATATGACAACAAAATGGACAACCTAGAAGAAATGGAAAAATTCCTAGAAACGTACAATCCTCTAAAACTGAATCAGGAGGAAATAGAAAATGTGAACAGACTAATTACTAGTGATGAAATTGAATTTCAAAAACAGATGAGAAAGGAAAGCTTCCAAATATTTTCTACAAGGCCAGCATTACCCCAATACTAAACCAGTCAAAGACTGCACAAAAAAAGAAAACTACAGTCCAGTATCCCTGATGAATATCTGTAGGCTTTTCAGCTACCCTTCTTTGTTTTATTATTTTGGTTGCAGTTCTAGAGATTACAGTATGCATCCTTAACTTTCCATAGTCTGCCTCATGATAATATCTCACCATTTTACATAAAATGTTAGAAGTTTTATAATAGTATAGATCCATTTATGATACAGATTTCATGTGTATATATACATATAAAATAAATTCCAGGAGACAATGTTGTAATTACTGCCTTAAGTGATCAAGTATATGTAAAATAAATGAAAAGCTGTGTGTGTGTTAACCAGATACTTGTTTCTGAGGCACTTCATTCTTTCCTGAAGATGCAGGATTTCTCCTAATATAATTCCCCTTTAGCCTGAAGAAGCACTCCTTGCAAATCAATTCTGCTAACAGCATTTTTTGCGTGTATATTTTTTTTATGTACAGATACTTTTATTTCACCTTTCTTCTTAGAAGATATTTTTGCAAATATGGAATTATAGGTTGAGAGTTTTCTTCTTTTGAGTCCCTGGAGGGTTTTGGTTCATAATCTTCTGGGCTCCATTGTTTCTAGTGAGAAGCCACAGGTCATTCAAGTCATTGTTTTCCCCCACACGATATATTTTCTGGGGGCTTATTTGTTTTATTTTGTTTTGTTTTCGACTTTTAAGATTCTCCCTTTACTGTGACTTTCAAGGATATGCTAATATGGCTTTCTTCTGCTTAGTTTGCTAAGCTTCTTGAATCTGTAGAGTTGTGTCTTTCACTAATTTTAAGAAATATTCAGTAATTATTCCTTAAATTATTATTTCTTATGATTCTTTTGCCCCTCTCTCCTTAGTACTACAATTACCATGTGTGGATATTGCCCTACAGATTCTTGAGGACCTATTCATTCTTTTCTGTCTCTCTTCTTAAAAGGTTGTATTTATTTATTTTAGAGAGAGAGAGATTAAAGCATAAGCCGGGGGGAGCGGGGAGCTGCAGATGGAAAAACAGGCTCCTTACTGAGCAGGGAGCCTGATATGGGGCTCAATCCCAGGACCCTGGGATCATGACATGAGCCAAAGGCAGACACTTAACCAACTGAGCCACCCAAGTGCCCCTGCCCCTGTTTATTCCTTTCAGTGCTTTGCACTTCAGAATGAATTATTTCTGTTGATCTATTTTCATATTCATTGACTTTTTCCATTATTGTATTCATTGTACTTTCAAGCCCATAGAGTGATTGTTTTACTTAATAAATTGTGATTTTCAGTTTTGAAATTTCTATTTGGTAGCATTTCATAGATTGTCTTCCTCTGCTGTCATTTCCTGTGTTTTTATTCATGAGGAGTATATTTTCCTTTATATCATTGAGCATAGTTATAATGGCTGCTTTAAAATTCTCAGATGCTATTTTGATACCTAAGTTGATCTCTCTTCTCTTGAAAATGTATCACATTTTTCATTTTGTTTTTGTATGCCCAGTAATTTAAAATTGTATCTTGGACATAGTAAATATTATGTTGTAAATACTTTGGATTCTGTTATATTCCTTCAGAGAGTGGATATTTTTGTCTTAGGAGGCAAATAACTTGACTGGACATAAGCTGCAAACTCTACCTCTTAGACTGTAGCTCAAATGTCAGTTTAGATTTTTGCTGTTTTTCTTTAAAAATTCCCTAACTGAGCTGCTTGCAATCAGTCCTGCACTTGTCTGGTTTGGAAGTCAGCCAGAGATTTGGGCAGGGTTTTAAACAGATTGTGCTGTCCCTACTCACTCCCTGCCTCAAATTCTCCAAAAATACTATGGTTTTCTATTGGGTTCTTAGCATCCATGTACAGCTAAAATCTATAAAAGCCAGAAAATTCATTTTGTGTTATTTCCTTCTTCCAAATGTTGACTCTCTAGACTATGCCTGCTTTTATTCACATGCCCGTGCCTTCAGGTTAATTGGTTGAGTTTGGGGAGTTCTGTTTTGTTTTGTTTTTTGTTTTTGTTTTTGCTTGTATTTTTTTCCCAGAATTTAGAGTTGCTATCTGCAGAGGTTCATTCTAGTGAGAGCTTATTATCCTAATCCAAAGTGAAACCCCCATCTCACAAGTCTTAGAAAATTTGTGTGTAGGGTGGTTTCTGAAAATACAGGTTTTAATGTATTCTATCATTTTAAATTGAGTTTCAAGAGTTGCCTTTTGTTAGTTTTTTTGGTTGTGTGTGTGTGTGTATGTGTGTGTTTAATAAAGTAGATCTTAGAAGTTCACTCAACTGGAATCTCTCTAAACCCCCATGCAACCCATTTTTTAAGTCTATTTGTCATTCTCAAAGGAACTCATTTTCTCATTCTAGACCCCTACCCCAAGCAACCCATTGTCATATTCTAACCCTGGATTCTGTTCCAACACCATTTCAGAAGGCTTCAGCATCATTTAGCATGACTTCTGGGTAATGCCACTACTGTAGCCTCCTGTTCTCCATGGAGTGCCTAAAAGTCTTAGCATCTGGATCTGTAATATTCTGGTGCTGCTGGAAAATACCACAGCATCACATCTCATCAGGCATGCATTGATTGCCCTTGGATCACCCTGGTCACTAAAGTTCCAGAGTGAAAATATAGTTATATTCAAGTTTCTGGTCTTTTCACCACCTAAATCCTAAGTGCTTATATCTGTTTTTTTTTAAATATTTTATTTATTTATTTGTGAGAGACACACAGAGACAAAGTTAGGTAGAGGGAGAAGGAGGCTTCACACAGGGAGCCTGATGTGGGCCTCAATCCCAGGACCCTGGGATCATGACCTGAGCCAAAGGCAGATGCCCAACCACTGAGCCACCTAGGTGCCCCTCAGTGCTTATATTTGAAAACATACTGCATCGAATGCTTGGGTGTCTAGGTCAGGATGGATAGAGCATTGCTGGCATTCCTGTGGCAAAAAAAAAGAGAGGGGAGTGAAGTTCTTTGAAAACCCTCTGGAGTCCAGTTCCCCATCAAAACAAGCTGTGGCCATACAGGCTCCAGACTCGGGAGCAACCTGAGTTCTCCCCAACCCCACACCCTGGGGAAGGCAGGAGATCTGGAATTAAACATCCATTTCTAAGGGACATTTTTCAGTCTTTTAGTACTTGTGTCTTAAGTGTATAATGGAAAGTATAATGCACAGGGCACAGCTAGTTCGTGGGAGTATAATGTGAATGAAGTGATGGAGAATGGGATGTCCTCTAAGTCATGGAGAGTACAGATCCCAACATGCATATTTTGCCTTTATTTATTTGGAGAGATTTTGTGATACTTTATGAATAGCAAAGCCCTGCAATTGGCCTGCCATCACTAGAAGAACCAACTAATGAAATGTGCCATTGATTTTCTTCTTCTGTCTTTTTCAACCCTCTGTTAAATTTAAAGTGGGAAAGAGATACATTAAATTCCAATTCTAATAATAGCCCCCAATGGGGACCCAGTAGCTAAGACAATGGAAGAGAGACCTTTCCAGTAGGTTGCTTTGAGCCTAAATGACGTCTGTCATAATCATGTTATTTAGTGAAATGAAATCATGGAAGTATGTTGATTCTTTCAGAGTGCAAGTGTCACATCCCCAAATCATGCCCACTGGTAGTAGTTAAGCTTCACTCTCTAAAGAGATCCCTACATGACTTAAGAGGCAGTAGTTTTGAGAATCCCATACTTCAGATTCCCAGGTATTCATGAAGCAAATGGACGCTTTCACTGTCCATTCTACTCTCTTCCACTGACCGACCAATGGCTTTGAGTTCAGCCTTTCCATATCAGTAGAGCACCATTAGAAAGCAGCAAATTCATCAAGGAAAATAATGTTCAGAGGAAAAATAAAACAAGCCTTTAAAAAAATGTTTTCAGCAAAGAAAAGAGTAAGGTATAGTGCACCTACTTTTTCTGAAGCAGTAGCTAACACTTTTAATGGAAACTTCTGTGCTGTCACTGAGGTATTTCTAAAGAACCAGAGACTTATAATTAATTGTATTAATCATGAAGACTAAATTTATCCTCGGCTTCTATAGTGTGTTAAGGATAGAGATGTTTACCCAAGAAGAAAGCTAACATGGCATTCTTCTGTGCGGATGTAATTTTCACTTGACAGAGTGTGTATTCGTATGGTAGGTGTTTGCTTTTCATTTATCCACTTAGAGTCTTTCATCCTTTTGGAAATGTATTGATTTATTTTGTGAAATGCAGAGAGAAGAGAAAGGAAAAGGCAGTGATTTGTGACAAGTATACCCCCTGAGCAAAGTATTTATTTATCTTACCCACCTTTCTGTTCTCTCCATCATTACCCAGTTGTTGTTATTGTTGTTGTTGTTTTTTATTGAGATGTACTTGACACATAACCATTATATTAGTTTCAGGTGTACAACACAACAATTCACTATTTGTATATATTGCAAGATAATGATCTGTTATCAATAGTCTTTGTATATTGTAAAACAGCCATCTAAGACCTCATTAACCTCACAATTTCTCAACATATTATAATAACTATAATTATAAAATATAAAGAACTCCCAGTTTTACTTTTAGTGAATTGCACTTTGATCCCTCCTATCAAAAAATGTGAGAGGGCAGAAATGTGTGATCTTTCAGTATAAAAATGACATCCTCTTTCCTAACAGGATTGCAAGCATTGGAAAGCAGGCGGGAAAGGTTTGCACTGTGATATCCATATCCTATCTTGCCAAAGGATAAATAAAGGGCATTCATTCATCAGCTTTCAAGCTGCCACCCTCTTTTCTTTTCCCCCAGCCCCCACGTCTCCCTGAAATGGGGAGGAGGGAGGTTCTGATTATTTTTGCCTATTTCTAGCAGAGCTAGGCATGAACAATTAAATTTAGGGCTTCCCTGTGGTCTGTGAATAACAGTGCACGGTGCTAACCATCAGGGCACAAAGGCAGACAACAACAAAAAAAGGCTTTTTTATTTTTTGTTTACCCTTCAGGACACTGTTTACCTTATCACTGAAGGGGAAGTTATCATCTCATCCCTTTTGGAAATTGTACTCGGTTTATTCTCTAGCTTCGAGTCTGAGACTGTCCAGTGACAAAGTGGGTATGTCATCCTGGGGCTAGGGGATTTCTCTACGGCCCTGCTCTCCCCCACCTGCCGGACCCCTGCGGACGTGTGTGTGTCTGTCCCTCCACCGTCTATCTCTGTGTCTCAGGCTTTGCTCAGTCTCTTGAGTACACTCTCATTCCTCCTTCTCCCTACACTGTCTCATTCCTTTTTCCTTGATTTTTCTGTCAAGAGGCTTTTTCTTTTTCTCCCTTTCAACCAGAATGATTTTTCCCCTTTTCTCCCTCTCTCTAAATTTACTTCACAGCAGATTGTCTTGTAGTAAATCACCAAAAACCCAAATAGCACTAAAGCATTCTGATACAACATTAGCATTTGCTTAACAAGCACAAGATAAACATTAAACAAAGAACTGCATTTCTTTATTAGAGGCTGCAAGATACATAATCCATGAGCACAAGAAACATGGGACCCAGTGGATATGCAGATGTGTGTTATTTCATTGGCGCTGGGCGGCCTTGTTAGAAAAGGTTTTCATCTGAAGGCTTGGGGGTGGATGGTTGACTGTCCCTGGTGGGGCTGTAACTAGATACAGAGACTGTTGCAAGCTAGACTGGGCTCCCTGGTGGACGTGCTGATTGGACAGCCTGAGGAAAACTTGGGAAGCATCGGGAAGTGAACTCAATCACCTTGGGGATGATAGGGTAGAACCAGATGAAGGCATTTGACTTCTTTTGTAACTCCCACTAAGGACAGATTGCCAGTACGATCCAGCTTCCATAACTGCAAATCAGGCCCTTTCCCCTATGCCGATTTCATTAGAATGGCCAGCATGGTGCAAAGAGGAAAAAAAAAAAAAAGGTTAGACACAGTAATTTTACAGGCAGGCGGGTACAAAAAAAATCTGCATAATTAAGCAGTCAAGGCTGCTAATAGGGGAGTTTATATGCTCTGGGACCAGGCAAGGGCAGCACATATGGATATAGCACTGGATATTAAATCTACGGCATGCAGACTTACTTCAGGGCCCTCAGAGAAAAGGCTAATTATAGAGAGAGGAATTGTGTTTACTGGTCTGTCTTGGGCAAAGATGGTGAAAGAAGTACAACCAAGTTTTGCAGTTAGACATGAACAGGCTGTTAATAGAGATATCAAAATATGTGCTTGTGGTTGTTTCCTACCTAATCAACACAAAATTATAGGTTCCGCGGACACTCCCCCCACCCCATATTACCTGCTAGAGACAAAACATTTGGAGTTAAGTTTCATACGTGAAGTATATGCGTAACGTCAAGATGCATAGGATAGGAGTGTGTTTACTATTAAACTGCCACAATTTAATCTCCACTGTGCTCTTTACCATCAATAAATTCTATTTAGCAGTGTAGCTTAGCCCTGTTTAAAAACATCAGCGCTTCTGGGCATGAGCTCAAAGTCAGCACTTAACCAGGAATGGAGAGCCTGAAGTGGAAGTTGCAACGGGCAGGAGTAAAGCCTTTCGAGAAAGGGTGTGTTTCTAGAAGGGGCTCTGCTGGGGTGGGCATTAACATTTTATAATGTAGATCAAAGGTAAAGAGAAAACCCAAAGGCCTCTTTGTCACGAGCCCCTAACGACTGCCTCGTATACGAGCTGAGACGATTTCTTCAAATTATTAAAGAGATTCATTTCATATTTGTATGTATGTATGCATATACGAATGCACACATGCACTTACTTAATTCCATACAAAGAACATTTCCCAAAGAGGACAGGACAGTGGGCCGTTTGCCCTGGGCTGGATGTGCCAATGCACGCCTGGTTGTTTCGGGGGACCAGAGCCTCCTGCAGATTTTGTTTGTAGAGAAGCAGTCTGGACCCTTTGTCCTTCAGGGAGGCTTCCCATGGAAAGCAGCAGCCCTCGCCTAACACAGATTTGTGGCTGGGGGCTCTGGCCATTCGCAGGCCTTTTGTGCATTCCATTGCTTCCCCCCAACTAGGAGGGCCAGAGAAGAATCCCACCGCCTCGTCTCAAGATGCACTGAAACCTCGGGCTTAGGAAAGTAAACAGCATCTGATCAGCCAGATATTGGGTCAGGCTCGCCTGACATCTGTGCTCCTCGCAGAGGTGGGGAATTCATTGCTAATGAGAAGACCAAGCCTGTGCCTGGGAAAGTGGGAGTCGGAAAGGCTAATGGATGGGGAGGTTAGACCCCTAAGACAAGGGAAAGCATCACGTTGGCACACAGGGTGCTGTGCACCTGCTTCTTGTCTGCTCATTGTTCATCAGCTGACCAGGGGGTGTTCCCTTTTCCTGAGTCAGATCTTAAGCCACTTGGATGGGAGGGTGAAGGTCTTGAGGGACTACTGTAGGGCACATGCCCAATGCAGATATTTTACCCTCAGATTTTGAAATGCCTTTTTCCTAGGAGTTACTAATTCAGTTTTTAAAATCAGACTAGTCCTCAGGATTTTTTTTTAAAACTCGGTGGCTTCTGATATATTCTGATTTCTAGACATAATGGTGAGGTGGCAGTCTAAAGAAGGAAAACTGGAAAAAAAAAAAAAAAAAAAAAAGAAGGAAAACTGGGACTGCCCACAGACTAGTAGGGACAGTGTGGCACACGTGCAATGCAGTAGCATTGAAAGTACTCATTAAGATCATTCTTTTTATTCCATTCTTTCTACTAGAGACTTAAAAATGTTAAAGACAGAAAAATCTGTACGAAGGACACAGTAGAGGTCCATACCAGGGAAACGGTAGCAGCCCTAGAATGTAGAGGGCAGCGCCTGACCATCATTTTTCTGCCTTTCAAGAGAAAATGAAGTTGACCAGAACACTAGCAAGCAATAAGTAGTCCCCACCAGGAAAGGGGAAAACGTTATTATGTTTTACATAGAAATAAGTAAAGAGGATAGGGCTAAACACACAGTGGCTTTTATTTTGTAACTTTGGGGCTGACCAAAAGTAGGAAAACGGGGCGAGAAGCATGTCACTGGCAGAGGACTGATATGAAGTTGAAGCTCTTTTTCGCTAACATGTTGAATTGTTTGGGGATACAAAGAAGGGCCAACCCTCTACTCCTACCCAGGCCATAGGTGGACTCAACATCCCTTACTGCACAGTGGTTTCCCATGTCTGGCTCCTTCTTCCCTCCCTCAATCTCTCTCTTCCTTTCTTGTCTCCTTCCTTCCATTCATCATTCAACAATGATGAAAAAACAGTTGTATTGAGAAGAAACCTAGTAAGTATTAAGGAGCACGATTAAGAAGAAATGTATCTTGTAAGGGAAATAAGGTATGTCTTTATGCTATGGGGGGAAATGTGATAAAATGCCCTAAGAATCCTATCAAGTAGGAACTTATAGGAGAAATGAATTCTGAAGGAGAGAGAAAGAGACTTGGCTAGGCAGGAACAGTAAATGTGACAGTTTATTCCACATAAACTGTGCTAGTCTTCCTCATTTGGGGACCAATTTTCTGTCATCCCAACAAATATGCTGATAGGTTATCTAAATCATTACTCCTCACCCCCATCCCAACATAGAACATACACAGTTAGGTTGAGGAGAAGAAGATGAGGAGGATGAAGGAGAAAAGCAATAGCCAGTATTGTTACGACAATGCCTTGAGTAGAAGAGGTTTTCAGAAGTGGAGAAGTTACCAGCATTAACATCTTCTGGGTATTGTTTTAAAGTTTATCATTACCATATGCTGAGATTTCCTCATACGTGTCTGGGTTCCGTTAAAAAAACCAACAAAAGGTCTCTGCTGGATCTGCCCAAATCCCACGTGTTCAGGAGCCTGACCAATGCTACCCATGCCCTTGACAGCCCTTGCCAGTTTCTGGAAGCAGGGAAGGCTGGGAAGGCAAGCCCCGTGGTTCCCAAGCCCATGCTGACTTTCCCCGTCCTACAGCACTCCACTGAGCCTTCTCAGCATCTCTACCCTCACCTGCCTCTCAAGCCCTACGAGACCCAGAACTGCTCCGGGGCAGCGAGCTGACCTGACCATAGAGGAGAAAGCAACTCTGTGGAACTCTGACATCCTCTCTTCCGTCTAAACATGCTAAACCTGGTGCTCCTCTTTGCCCTGCACCTCTTGCTCCTGCTTTTGCTTCCCTTCTCTTTCTCCTCTGTGGAGGAAGGGAGGAGAAATCCAGAGGAACAAAGGGAGTAAACAAAGTCTAAAGAGTTAAAACACTTGAAATAAGATATTTCAACAAATGGAGCAAACAGGGACGCCTGGGTGGCTTAGTCGTTGAGCGTCTGCCTTTGGGTCAGGTCACGGTCCTGAGGTCCTGGGATCAAGTCCTGCCCAGAGCCTGCTTCTCCCTCTGCCTATGTCTCTGCCTCCCTCTGTGTGTCTCTCAGGAATAAATAAATAAAATCTTTAAAAAACAAAAAAACAAATGGAGCAAACATTTTGATGCCTGGTAACAGAAATAACTGCTACGTGCAGAGTACTTATGATAGGCCGGGCGTTGTGCTAGATACTTGATAGAATCTCAGTTGTGTCCCTCGCCAGCCATGTGAGGTAGGGACTCAGTGGCCCCTGTGGACACAAGGCTGAGTGAAGGCAAGATGAAACAACGTGGATGAGATTAAACAGCTTGGCAGTGGTGGAACTGGCAGCTTACTCACTGTCGAGGGATTCCAAAGCCCAAGTTTCTAAAATCCCTCCACCATGGCCTATGGAAAGAGAAGCTTTTCAAGTGTCTACGAGGACTTTTATACTTACTACCTCTTCTCCCCGAGCCAGCATAAGTCAGTGTAAGCCCCCGATAGAGGTCTGCGTTTGCTGGTATGCCTGGCCTACCAAGTGCATGGCACATGGCTAATTTTCCTTTCACTGTGGAAGCAACTTTCATGACAGTGGATCGAGGACGGATTATAAACTGGACTCAGTGGTAGTGATCCACCTACCTCGCCAAACCCTATTTGAGAATAAGATTTTGTTTTTTATAAATTGAACAGGATTTAGTGGCTGACCATTCTGTTTCTGAGTATTCACAGAAATTAATATTTAATCAATGTGCAAAGAGGCTCAATTGCATTTGTGACCTGCTTTCTTACGTATTTGGAAGGGTAGAGATGAAAACAGAGAACACACAGTAGATGCATTTACTGCCAGAGTGGAACTTTACAATCGTACCAGGGGACCTTTTGGTAATGTTTGTAATGTGCTGCTATTGTGATTTAGGAAAGAAAAATGCTACTGCTGGGCTTTATTTTCAACAGATTTTTTTTAAACATCAATTAATGCAATCAAATGTAGTACAGGGAAATCTAACTTTTTATTTACATTTCTGGGGGCCAGGGAGGGTTTGTTTGTTTTTGTTAGCTCCAATCATTTGAGCTGCACAGTATATGGTTTTCTTGGTATTTTCCAAATCAACTCAGTAAGTTATATTTAACAGTCTATGTGAAAATCTCCACATGAGGAAGAGAAAACAGCTTTTGTAACTGGTACCATTTGTTGAGAAACAACTGATTCTGCCTTGCTTCACACAGTTTGAAAATAATGACTTTTTTTGGTTTTCAACAACAGATTTGCTTAATAAGATGAATCAGTTCGGGTTTCTAACCCATACCAGCAAAACTGAAATATGTTATTTCTTCAAGAATTCATCAGATTTTTTAATGCCAAGTTTTGAACTCAATCTTGATGAATTTGAAAATAACCTAAAAGGAAAAGAACATCATACGTTTGTCCTTAAGCCTTAAAAGGGCACTAAGATAAACCATTAAGATAATCAGAAAGGTCTCTGCTGAAGGTACATTTTTCTAATTTTTTCTCCCTACTGTGATTCATTGTCTTAACTAAACACATATTATCAGCACAAGCTGCTAGGCATTCTTCTGCTTTCCTGAGCATAGGGACCAACTAAACTAAGTAGCATAGGTGATTTAACTCAAAACATGGTTACACGTTGAAATTTAATTATTTTTCTTCCCCATAATCTGGGCCCCAGCCTCAGATTTTAGCCCACTTCTCACAGTAACTACTCACATACTAGTTGGACTTCTAGCAAACTAGTTGGACTTCTCCTAGGATTTGGGTTACCTAGACCAATCCATTTATAAGCAGATTAACTGGAAATCCATGTATATAAACCCACACCACACATTTTGAAAATTACAAAATGCTATATAAATATATGGAGGTGATTGTTAAACATCCTCAGGTAGAGGTAATGTGAGGAAAAAGTACCATTATAATAGTCTTAGCATTGATAAGAGCCTCTTTCTTAAGGGCCCCTCAAAAAGAGGTGGGAACAGAGCTTGAATTGTGTAGACACTTCATTCAGCTTCTTGAGCTTGAAAGTCATGTTGGCCTGAGCACAAAGCATGATCTTTTGCAGTAGATGAGGTAATATGTAGACCTAATCGGGTGAGTTGAGGCCACAGTGACTACTTTGATTTGGAATTTCCCTGCTGTTATCACTTTAAGACAGAATTTCTAATATTCGTTTCAAAAGACAGATGCCCAGACTCTATAGGTCCCCCTGGGTATCACTCGGTGGCATCATTCTTACTATTTCTCAGGCTGTTCCCTTTTAAGAGGGTATCCACCTGTACTGTGGGTGCCAATAGGTAGAATAAGGAAACTGGGAATGAACTAGTCAGGCCAAGAAGCCCATTGATCATGTGCTTGCTCGTAAGGATATTGTGACAGTCTTAGGTATGTCTAATTCTCTGAAATTTTATTTTATTTTTATTCCTTTGAAGTAGCTGAACCAATATTTAATTCAGGAAACTTCTCTTTCCATTCCAAGAAATACAATTTAATTTATTACTGGGCATTCTTCTCATATAAGTATCTATGCATGGTCAGTTATTATGATTGGTTGCAAATATGCTGAAAATATTTACTGCCTTTTTCTCACAAACAATGCTATTCTGTATTTTCTCACTCTCATTTTAATTTCTGAAACTGTTTTTCCTCCAATATTCAGAAAAGGAAAAGTTTTGTTGCTGGTTCATGTCAGGCTGTTCACCTCCTATCTCATCCAATGGTTACTATCCTACAGTATTATACAGAGTATTTACTTTTCTTGAAATTATCAGATATAAAAACTCTGATGCTAATCTCTGTCTTTAAGAAACCAAACATTGCTTCTGCTTTTCCAAAGCAAAGAAGTAGAAGGCCAAGACATCACCATAGGTCACCTTTTATCCTGAACTTCTGTATTTTTCTTTACTAAGAATGAAATTGATAAGTGAGCTAAATGTGATTTATTTTCAGAAAGGACGTAGATTTTATAGTCGAGTATCAGATTTCGACTTAAATTGTTCAAGACAGCATTGGAATTCTATGCTGATTACATCACATCACAGAGGGGCAAAGCAGATCTTTTAAGTATATAAAATGTTTAAAGCCATTGATAGATATTTTAGTGATTTTTTTCAATAGATTTCCTTTTTGTGTCAGAAAATTATCCACCCTCTTTATATTGACACAGCATACAATACTTAAATTTTGAGAACAGATTTAGAATGAGCTGGTTCAGGTTGAAGAAAAATTGTCATGAAGATAGGAGATTAAAAATTTATTGTGCCCAAAGCATATTTGTAATTTGGAATTATAGTCTTAGAAATATTTCATAGCTTTGCAGAAGGTAATATAAGGAATTACTATCTAAGAAAGAGCAATCCTTAATTATTATGTCTCATTCTTCATTTAACAGATACACTTATTAACTAATGCATGGTTTTTGTTAGGCCCATTTCATAGTCTTTAGCTTTGGTTTTTGATCTGACAAAACACCTAGGAATATGTACTTTTTCACTATACTTCCTAGCTAAGTAGAAATAAGACAGAAAGATTTGTTACACCATAAATCTTTTTTTTAAGATTATTTATTTATTCATGAGATATATATATAGAGAGAGAGAGAGAAGCAGAGACATAGGCAGAGTGAGAAGCAGGCTCCCAGTGGGAGCCTGATGCGGGATTCAATCCCAGGATCCAGGATCTCGGGATCATGACCTGAGCCAAAGGCAGACCCAACCACTGAGCTATCCAGGTGTCTGTCACACAGCATAAATCTTTTGGTCTTCCTTTCTTCCTTCTACCCTCCCTTCTTTCTTTTTCCTTTTTCCTTCCTTCCCTCCTTCCTTCTTCTCTCTCTGCCTCTCCCTCTCTTCCTTCTCTTTTTTCATCTCAACAGATAATAATCTCTCACTTATGTTGCTCGTGACTGACAGGAAACAGAGGGAAATAGAAATAAGTATGATTCATTGGTATGCCAGTAATATCTTGGCTTCATCATATAGTGCCTAGATGTGCTGGTGTATCCAGAATGATGCCCAAGAGAGAAAAGTAGGTTAGGAACATATTGAGCTAACCTATTTTCCATACATAACTATGGCATTACCTTTTTAGTAAGCCACACACTTAGGAATATGTGTGCAGTTCCAGATTCTTCCCAAATATTCAATTTAGTCCCATATCAGGGAATGATTCAGGGACTTAAAGAGGTATAATTAGCTAGAGGCAGAATCAAATTAAGAAATCAGTCTTTATTTTTGAATAATTATAGTTCCATAATGGAAAGTTCAAGCCAGGTCTCCACAGGGTTTCAGGTGACAGTTTAACCAAATCAATAGGTTATTGCCATTGAGGAAAAGCATCAACATTCAGCCATGAATTTCTTCTACATCACAAGTTGTATGGTCACAGGTGTTTCTTTCACATTGACAGCTCAGACCAAAGCGTTTTAAAGAGTGGTGTTCTTAGCTTCTTGCAGAATCTGGAGATAAAAGAGGTTTAACTTTCCATATCCCACAGAGGCTGCATATTAGTTAAGGCTTCATTTCACTTCCAGTGGGAGAGGAACACTCCCATCAGGGCAAGAGAGACTTTAACAATAGTCGGTCAGGGAGTAAGGAATAAATAAATAAAGTAGACTGGAGTAAGTTCAGGTTTTGCCTTGTCCAGGAGCAAAGGAGTGACCAGGTGGTGTGAAAATATGAAGAACTCATTGCACATTACTCAGATCTAGAAAGACAGCAACTTACTTAGCTTAGCTAACGACTTAAATCATTGTACTAAAGAAGCAGGAAACTTTTTTTAAGTGAGGGTTTGGTGGGACAGTGTTGTGTTGGCTTTGGGAACATTGAATTCTGACACTGACCACAACCAAACGCTTTGCCATCATGAGTATGTCAGTTACTATATCTAGCTTCAATTTCCCCATCTTTTAAACAAGTCCACAGTTAATTAGATTGTCTCCATGGCCACTTCTAACCTTTATCTAACATCCCAGCATTTAGCCAATTATATAACATTTACCCTTTCATTTCTTCCCCTACGCATTCCTAGCTTATTGCTTCTTCATTTTACATAAAGCAGCACAATGTTCTGAGATCTTTGAAAATACTTGAGCCAACAAATACAGTTTAGGGAGGTATTTATTAGAATATTTCTTAGTAAAAAGATAACGCCAAACCATGGTCAGCCAACTCTCCTGGGTCCTCACAATCATGTTTCCCATATCACTTTTCAGATTTCTCTCAGCCTTGGGAGCGTTATTTGGTTTTGGAGGAACGTTAATCACCTTATGGGAGCTTTATGCCATCCTCTATTTTTCTTTAAGCATAAAAGCTTTATCTACAAGATCGTATGGAAGAAGTGAGTGTCTATAGGTTCACACACTGTATGTTTATTTTTCTTTTAAGTGTGTTGTTGCAGCTTTCTCCTTTGCTAATATATTTTGACACCTTATAGTTGTAACCTGCTGTTCTCTTTAATTGCTTATTGTTATTAATTATATAGTGGTAACGTAGTTGGCTGCTTGAGCCACTTGGCTGTAAAGAAATTCATTTATCATTATTGCCGTTGGAGCTACAGAAGAGTGCCAGCATTCTATCCAGAGATGAATGTTTTTGAGCTTACATCCAGTAAAATTTTGAACATGGGTCAAGTCTTTAAGTGTTTTCTTTCTGCTGCTACCCTTTGCTTCTGCTAGTCTGTGCATTGAGCACCTTCATGTTCTCTTACCTTTTGTTTGCAATATATGTTATGCTCAGCACTCCTTTTAGTGGCCTGTCCAAATAGCCCCCTTTCTTCCTCCTCTAGCTAACTGTAAATGTTCCTTCTCAGAATTTCTTTCATAAGAATAACCTTCTTGCCTTTACAACTTTGTTACAAGCACATTTTATTTTAAATCATCAGTGTAGACTGAACATTATCTTAAGCCCCACGTTTCAATCAAAGTGATCATTATTCCTTTAAGAGTCACTATAAACCCCTTCTAGTCACACTATAAATAATCAGACATATTTAGATTCCCAGTTTAGGAAACTGCCTGTATAATGAGTGGATGGATGGATGAATGCATGGATGGATGGATGGATGGATGGATGGATGAATAAAAGAATGAATGAATGATGTACACAAGCAACCATGGGAATGTGTACTTGCACACATCCAGCTACTTTCTGATATCTGTAGTTTCTTTAAATCTGGGCTTAATTTAGAATTCATGATCCCCACAGCTGCATGTGCCACAGAACAGCCAGGCCAGAGAGCTCCTCTGCCTTCTGGCAGCATGACATTAAATTCACACTAGTTAAGCCAACTTAAATTGAGCCTCCTTGAACCTTCCTAAATAAAACTAGTGGCCTTAATTACAATCAGGCAATTTAAAGGTTATGGAGCTCTAACTAGTACTGCAGTATATCACTTTAATAATGCACAGGAAAATTTCTCTAAGGGGTGGCATCGTTTGATTAGAAGAATTCCAGTTTCACAGCACATTCCCAATAAACTGTTTTTAGAAATCTTATTGCACTTATTGCCCCATTACCTTTTTTTATTCTTCAAGGCCGAGTTTCTAAGGTCACACCAATAGAACAATAAAAATATGAGTCATTTGCAAATAATGTGCAGTATTGTGATTTTCATACTGCTGCTTAGGATTTTCTTCCTACCCCCACAAAGTAGAAGGGGCAGGGTAAGGTCCCTAATAGATTGGAGACCCCTGCCCCTTTTATACCTTTGTTCCACCCATTGCAGCTTTAACTTGTGCTTTAGCGGTGAACCTCATTTCTAAACACCGCAGTTTAGATGATTTTGCAAAAAGTTGTCCATAACAGAAGTTTCTTAGGAAGATAATTAGCTTTGGAAATGCCAGACTTAGTTTCTTGTCTTGAACCTGTGGGCACTAAAAACCCCATGGTTGTTGAGATCCATAATGTTTACAAAATCTGGTGAACCTTGTTCCATTTCTTTTGTTTGTTTTGTTTTGTTTTGTTATTTTGTTTTAAAATCATCAGCAATAGCAAGCAATGCTTTCTAGCAAAGATAAACAGCTTCTCAGCGTTCGGAGACTTTCTCCTTCAGATAACTAGTGGCTTTATGCCAAGAAGAAGAAGGTAAACAAAAGAAAAGGCCCTGACCCCGGCCATAAACCCGGCACAGTAACACGAACACGTACCTGATGAGAACTGTGTCCAGTGTGTGGCTCCCGTGGCCGGCTCACTGCTGTGCAGAATTAATATTGACTGTTACACTGTCTCAGTACCCCAAGATGTTTTCCTGATATATTTAACTCTAAAGCAGGTTACATTTGGTTTATGCTGCATGAGCTGTCCTTTTTCAATTTTACCAATTTGGGGGAGGTTTTCGTGCAGTACTCGAATGTAAATATACCTATACTTCCACCAGTGCCAGAAATCCCAGATGTGAAAGCATTAAGAGTAGGTATTTAATATCAAACAAGAGAATTTTTAAGCAAAGAGTGTAATCAATGCATACATCTGATTTAACCAATTAGTTAAAAGGATAGAACTTTGTGATGTAAGAAGACATAACTATTAATAAAAATCGTTTAAAAAAATAACTATGGGTCATGGATGTGTGATGGAGAGCCTTCTCTGTGACTTAGGGCAAATAAAAGGAATAAAAGGTAATTATCCCTTCTTACACAGGGTTCTTTTTTTGTGTTTCAGATATAAAATGCAGGATAGCACTTTTCCCCTTGAAATAGGGGATAAATTGGGGCTTACCAGTCTTTTGCCAGAGATAAACTGGCAAATAAGACAGTTATATTTTATTCATGCTTTATTTACCAGAGGGTTTTAATCGCATTTCAGGAAATAATGAAGGCAAGCAGTATAGGGTAAATTTGGGTGGCCCAAATGTGTCATCACATGAGGCTTAATGTACAAGGGAATGGAGCAAACTCTTAAAACAATTGATAAATAATATATACTGTTTTTGGTGTTCGTCTTGGCATTTGGTTCTAATTGAAATTAGATGTAGGACTAGCTAAGGTATATTTCCCATAAATTCAGTACATATTTATTTCATTCCAACTATGAGCCCTGTACTGTTTTAGGTATTTGGCATTCATCGATGTACAAAACAGACAAACGTCCTTGCCCTCCTGAAACTTCCTTTGTGACACAAATTGATGACTAACCCCAAACTCAGTGCTTGCCACTCCCTTGTGTTGAGATGGCCTGGGCTACTATCCACCACTCTTCACCGGGCAAGGCAAGAGCTGATAGGCATTACTGATTTGGAAACCTGCTATTTCCAGTCATATTGTATGTCTAATCATTATGCAAAAGGGAAGTAAATTTTTATATTGTCTTGTGTGCTCAGAAACTTGCTGTCAAGGCAAAGAACATTGTAGCACTAAAGCTTAGGTGGTGAAAACTTTGTGCGAGAAAAAAAGATTACTTTTATGTATTCAAGTGAGCAGAAATAAGGGGAAAATTAACTTCAAGGAACCTGGATCCCTTTCAGTGCAATGCCCAGGCATATGCTGAAGTTAAAGCTTTATACCACAAGCTAACTTTTTTTTTTTTTTAAAGCCACTCTATATTCTACAGAAACGGGTCAAAAGGATGTACTTGAGACTTAGCTAGTCACAGTCCTCACTCCTAACCCTGTCCCCACCTTTGCCTTTTGTAGGGGTCACAGTCTTTTTACTGAGAAACAGGTGCTTCTTCTCTTAGTTAAGAATGCTTTTTCTGGGAGAGGGGTGAGTGGAACTCAACGTGATTTTATCAATGCGTTACCAAAAACTGATTATTATTTTCTTTAAGTGAAAATGCTATAAGCCCAGATTTTTAACTTTAAAGCTATTTGCTGGCACTGTATGCTATCTCTGAGACTTCAACTGTGGGCTCCTGTTTAGATTGGGGAAGTAAAGAAGGCTGACAACCTGGAGGTGCCAACACACTGGTCAGGTTTGGAAAATATCTGTTGTCTACATGCTCATCCTTAATTTCAGATGCGTGCCAAAATATCACTGCTGAGTGCCCACAGGTAGAGGGAAACCACTTTTTTTAGTAGGCTGTTTGTTTTATTGTGTATTGTTTGAACAGTATTCCGGTGTTTTCTCCTACATGAGAATGTTCAAATAACTAATATCCACGACCGATAATAATCGCCAAAGAATTGGACAATACTGCATCTCAGAGCATCTAAAATCCCCCTGCCTGCCTCTCCCATCCTGGCCCACCTGGACCTCCTGCTAGCTTCCAAGCTGCTGATGTTTATGGGGCTCCAGGCAGCCCCTGGGCTCTTTAAAATCTGCTGGGTACAATGCAGCCTACCCCAGTTGAATCATTTCCTGCTCCAGCCCTGCTGATAATGAGAAGTTCAAGACAGGAAATAACAGTGTCAGTATCAGTGGCTTTGCTTATAAAGTCCAAAAGCGTTGTCGCCTTTAAGACCCTGGGCCAAAACCAGGGAGTAACGGAGTTAAAGGCAGGCTTGCACCTTGTTGATGCTCCTTGAAATAAAATTCTGACTGAGACACACAGGACGCATATCAGTTTGCTTTCCTCTCGATACCGAAGGGTGGCCCATGTGGCCCGTCACAGTCAAGGCACCTGGTGCTCATTTTCTCCAAGTAGCCCCGACGCCCTTTCTCTCTTACTGTGAATCTCACACTTGGATCGCGGATTCCTCTCTTGTGTGGCACAGAAATCCTGACGGTGGTGGCAGACACTGCCGTCCCGCCAATGAGAGAAAATCCAGGAAGGGGCAAGGGTCAGTCTTCAGGCGACTTGCATTTTCCTGTCGAATTGTGCAGCCAAACAGGGCAGAGCTTTTTAACTAGTGTGAGAAGGAAAGGGTCCGTGTCACGTTCAGGACTCTCGAATTCGGCCTTACTTTGGGGCCTTGATGACTAATCTACTGGCAGACCTTGGCTCCCAAGTAACCCTCTCCATTGCCAAATCAGCACCTCGGCGTGCTGGGGTTGCGGCCGTGGAGTATGTGCCGTGTAGAACACGACAAATCACAGTGGCCCGAGTGCCATGGATCTAAGAGAGATGTGATAGCTGCGCGCATGGCAAATTACAGCACATTCTGCCTATTTTTCTACTCCTGGTTTCTAGGGTGAGCCAATGTAGCCGAGGGGTGAGTTTTGTCATGTGTGGCTTTTCTTTGTTACTCCTCAGACCCCGAGCTTATAAATGTGTGCTTGGAAATTAACTCGGGGAAGAGGAGAAGCAGAGTAAAGGGTTGGGGGTTGGGAATTGGTTTGGGGCATAGTTTTCTTGGATTTAAAAATATATGTTAAGGATATAGCGGTATACACGTTCGAACTGGAAAAATTACAACTGCAGGGCATTTGATTCCTCTGTTTGGATTCCAAGGGCAGAGTTTACTCCCACTCAGATCAGAGCTTTTTAAGTATCGCCCCTGCCACATGATGATGCACCAAGAGGGGTTTGTATCTTTGGACTTTAGCCTATAGATTTATGCAGTGGAAGAGGCTGGAGGACCCTTCTGGCCAGTCTCGAGGGTAAATAAGAGAAGGAGTTCTACTTATAAACCGTTACAAATTGGTCCTCCGTAATGGCTGCAGTGTTGATCAGACGATCTAAGGGGGCCCCCAGTGATTCCTGAGATAACAGCTGCATGTAAGTCAACCACTGAACATTTGCTTGTAGCTGCTCTAGATTTTTGTTTTTATTGAAGGAAAAGGAGTATAAACATGGGACACACAGTCTGGAGGCTGCTTAAAGGGTTTCTCTTGTTTAAAGCTTATATTGAAATGTCAGTGTCTTCTGTTAAGCTAACAATTGCCATGTTGGAGCTTATAACTTGAGTTGTGCTGGAGCATCCAAATGGCAACTATTATTTCTTTTTTCTGTTACAAAGCTGGCTGATTAATAGCAGTGTTGGTCAACGTTTTCTGAATTGGAGAGATAGAAATTATCATTCCCCTTTGAACTGGCCTCAGACAAACAGATTTTGTCCTTAGAGCACCAAGTTTTGTAAATGATCATCAGGTTGTATTGCAATTATGTATTCAGACTCTTTTCCTTTGAAACATTTAATAGTGAAGTAAATATTTACATTAGCATCAGTGTCTTCTATGTAGACTCGATTCCTGTTTACATTTACATTCACACTTAAATGGAGATTAACAAGTGGAAGTAATTATTTGAGCTGAAATTTCTATACGTGGGAAATGATTTCTCAATTATACCCACACCGTCTCTGGCCGTGCTTTAAAGTGGTTGACGGGCACGGGAAGTTGCTGGCCTGCAACATGTTCTCGGTGGTGCCAGCTCCACTCTTGCCCTTCCTGACCTTGGACCGATAGTGCTGGCCACACGCATGCTCCCCTCCACCAGCACACAACAAACAGGGATTTTCTGTTTGTTCTGGAAAGATGCAGGTTTATTTTTGAAAGCTCCATATTCTCCTCATTCAGTTGACTAATCTTCACTCTGATGTTTCTTTCTCCCTTTCCCTGTGCTCATTTCTGCTCTCAAGTGTACTTGGCTAGAATACCCCTCAGCCTAGTGTGCAGTACTGCAGTTTTTCTGTCCTCCATACTATTGCCCATTTCCTGGTAACTCTTTGGCTATCAGAATTTCAGCATTGTAGTTAATAAGGGCTAGCATGAGTAGCAGTTTTTAGTCTTTAACTTTCAAAGTCACCTACAAAGGCAAATTAGGCTCATTGTGGAAAATCTGGAGACTCTAGATAAGCAGAAAGGGAAGAAAAATCTAGACATTTCATCCATAGATCTCATCTATAACTCAATAAAAAAAAATAGGGCTGCACTAGCCTATTATATCCTTAATGGAATATTGTAATGGTTATTAAATCAATTGACTCAGAATCTCTTTTTAATAAATGAGTCAGACTGTATTATCCAATTACTGTCAGCTGCTACCTTTCCGGGGAGCAGAGATGGTTACTTTGATTGAATTTTTAGGCTTTTGGCACCTTTAGGAAGAAGGGAGATAGAAAGACAAGGTGCAAGTTATGGCTTTGCAGGCAAAATCCTGAGCCTGAGGCTTAAGTTCCCCTGAAATCGGAGGTGTTGATAGTGCCACCTCAGGAATGGCAACTTTAAATTAAAACCACAGTGCTACCTTCCAGCTCCTTCCTACCTCATCCCAGATAGCAAGAAGAGAGAAGCTCAGTTTTGAAAGGAAACAAGGCTTACCTAAGGTTGATCCCCCAGTACTGAGGATTCTTTTTAGAAAGTCTTTGAAAATTAAGACACTGCACTTAGCCACACAGTGTAAATAGAGAATGTACAGGAGCTGAGTTACACAGAGACTCCGAGTAAGGATAAACTTTTGAAATCTTTACTATAAATGCATTTTCTTAGTTTGCCATTACTATCTTGCCCCCTTCTGCAGTTAAAAAATACAAAATGAGTTCTGTTAATGAGTGATAAAAATGTTTTGGGTCCTCCTGTCTTGCTCACTCATTATCCACTTGACCCTGTGGAAATAAGCAAGTGTGAGCACGGGGGAAATGACCAGAGAAGTTAATGAAGGTGGGAGACGGGTGTACAGGGGTACCCTGTCTAGCTCGGAGCACCCTGGCTTTCCCTCCTCTACCATTTGCTGTGTGGTAATTCAGATATATATTCCGTCCTACTCAGATCGCTAGGAAAAGTTACTTGTTGGAAAAGACCTTTGTATAACTTAGGAATGTAGAACTCCCAATATCTTTTTTTCGATATTAAAATGTGCTGTTAAACTATAAAAAGTTCTGAAAATGCTAGAAGCTATCTTTATGATCATTGCTATCATAGTGCCTTCACCAAGTATGGGATTGATGAAAACTAAGTCTGCACTAATAATACATAAATGCTTTATGGCTGTGTGTCACCTTCTTGTAAATTCACTTGACTAAGTTTGGATTATGCAACGTTTTATGATGGAACTTCTCTGTTCTCAGGATGGGAAATAAAAATTGATAAGGACATTTTCTTTGTATTCATGCAACACATATCTTTCTCCCCTTCTATTAGTTTTCCAAACAAAATACGCATAGTCAAGAAACGACAACATCACATTAAAGATCATTTTAACTTGCAGGATTCACTTTGTGTTTGTCAGTCAGTCATTGTCCTCTAGAAAGCCAACCAGGCTCATATGTGTCACTTCACAAATATTGTAGGGTTAAGAATTCTGAATCTGGGGCACCTGGGTGGCTCAGTGGTTGAGCATCTGCCTTTGGCTCAGGTCGTGATCCTGGGGTCCTGGGATCGAGTCCCACATTGGGCTCCCTGCAGGAAATCTGCTTCTTTGCCTACGTCTCTGCCTCTCTCTGCGTCTCTCATGAATAAATAAATAAAATCTTATAAAAAAGAATTCTGAAACAAATGTTTATACCTGCTCACATCCATAGGCCACATGTTGGTTCTTGTGTGAAACACAGATTTAAAGATGAAAGCAGAACTCTTGGTTACCTTCTTTCCACCAAAGTAAGGTATGCAGCATTGAGGAAATAGGAAACATTTAAATTTGGCAAATTCTGTTGATCAACTTAGTGACCCAATTCCCTACAATAAACAGTGTTCCCAATATTTCTTAAGATCTAAAATTTGGGAAAATGTTGGTGACTTCAGGATTGAAAAAAGAAAGAGAGAGAAAGGAACAGATGAAAACCCCTTGATCTTATATAATCCCTAAAGCTTTTTGTATAACCCCTTGTCATGTCAGTATGCACAATTAAACTCCTTCTTACATAATTATAATCAAGGAATTTACTGTGCCACCCAAATACAGAGTAGGTTTTTATCTCTTGTGAAATGTAGACAGTACTGGGTGGCTTAATTAGTGCTTTGCTTCTCTTTTTACAAATTCCAATCCTCTGCTTCTAAAGACTCATACTTGTGTGGGAAGAGAGATTAGGAATACAAATAGAGCGATTTTACTCCTAGTTAGCTAATAATAATTCACTTTGTAATTGAGCCTTCGTGTTGCCAGTGATATCAGCCAGTGGAGGACTTACACGTGCATGTTGTGTTGCACGAAAGGAGATACCTTTGGAGGATAGACTTGTTGCCTTCACAGTGTGAATATGCCTTTTATTCCATAGACCTAGAATATCTGACACTAATGTGCCTTAATAACATTTCTAATCACTGCAAATAGGAGAAGATAAAAGTATAACAAACTAGGTTAAACAGCTTAATAACCCACAACCCTTGGACCAACTAACAAACTAGGTTAAATCACAAGCTAGGTTAAAAGATAACAAGCTAGGTTAAATTGCAGCCTCTCAGCCCTAACTCTCTCTGAGAAGTCGTCTGGGAGTCGCTGGTGTATGCTATAGCCTGTTTGCTGAGATCCTGGCCCTTGAGGCCAAGATGCCTGGAGTTAAGTTCTGGCTACACCAAGTATTGCCTCTGTGACTCAGAAAAAAAAAAAAAATCACTTAAACTCTGTGGGCCTCGTTTTTCTCATCTATAAAATGAGACTAATAGTAGTTGTTAAATTAAACGAATTTACCTCCGTCAGCACTTAGAACAACAGCCTGTGAAACACAGAAAACACTAAAGAAACGTGGGGTTGTTCATTCTAGCGCTACTGGTTTTCAGTTCTTATAACTGCGAATTGAAATAAGTTGGAGTAATCCTTAAATTTTAAATTTCAGAAATACTTTGATGAGGAGAAAAGCAACATAAAAATAATGGTGTCTTGGGGATCCCTGGGTGGCTTAGCGGTTTGGCGCCTGCCTTTGGCCCAGGGTGCGATCCTGGAGTCCTGGGATCAAGTTCCGCGTCAGGCTCCCTGCATGGAGCCTGCTTCTCCCTCTGCCTGTGTCTCTGCCTGCCTCTCTCTCTCTCTCTCTCTCTCTCTCTCTCTCGGTCTCGGTCTCTATCATGAACAATAAAACCTTTAAAAAAATATAATGGTGTCTGTCAACAACAGAACCTCTTCATCTTATGTAGCAATTATTATTATTACATCAAAATATTCTTCTACTATCTTGTTCCAAAGGTATCAAAGAAAAATCCAGGAGTAGTCAAAAGTGAGTGTGGAGTTGTTAGAAATTCCTTTGGAGAAGGACAGTCTAGATCGCAAGGTGAAATTGAAACTGCCTTACAAAGCAGAGGGAGCATTGAACTGAGAAGATATGTGGAGCTGGGAGTACCATGCTGGAAAAGAAAGCATTTATAGGATAAATGAAAAGAAAGCATTTATAATGCTATAAGCATTAATAGTATTTCAAAATTACCTGAATAGCTTGGGAATAGGAAAAGAAAGTTTGTGGGAATACCTCTAAAAACCTTAGAGTTGGGAACAGAAACTTGTAGAACCTGCTAAGTAATCCAGAGGGGAGGCCTGAGAAGAAGCTATCCATTTTTCTATGGGTCCATTATTGTAGGACTTTAGAAATACACAGCCATAAAATCACAATAGTGAAAAGGAGATGCCCTAGCAGTGATATCTAATTAAACTTCAAAAGCTTAATGAAGTGCGTTACCCAAAGACAAATCCTGTCTTCTGGTTATCTTTGGATTTTTAAATTCCAGAAATGTTTTTGAATTGATAAAAATTCATAGGTCCTGTGAAACAATAACCAAAAAACATATATGCTACTTATATATTTATATTTGGTCACAGAAATCATTTAATGTGTGTGGTTATAGGGAATTCACTTGTCTTTTAGAGATATGGTGGGTTTCAATTTTTCAATTTTTCTGCTCCAATTTTTATTCTCCTTAACAGATGAGGGACTGAACCATGAGTGTAAACTCTGCAGCCAGACCTTCGACTCCCCTGCCAAACTCCAGTGCCATCTGATAGAGCACAGCTTCGAAGGAATGGGAGGTACCTTCAAGTGCCCCGTCTGCTTTACAGGTAGGAAACTCTAGAGAGCCCTGTGGCCAGATCATGTCCTTACTACCAAGACGTATCCCCACTGCTACAGCCTCTTGCAGCTATGACTTCAATTCAATTTGGGGAGAAGATGTTTGATTTCTGCTTATTAGCATTATTGATTGCTGCCTACTTAAAGGCTCACATGGGCAGGAAGGTTAACTGTCAGGATGAACAAATGGCATTTCGAGCTCTCGCAGAACTTTGCACTTTTCCATTTGGAAAACGACATCCATGTTTTGTTCACTTTTCTCCTCTTGGTGTTAAAAGGTTACCAAGGCGGAGTGCCTGCACAAAACGACTTCTTAATAATCACAAGCCATGTAACTAAAAATGCAGCCGTGTTGCCAGCCCCTGTCTGTTACTTCAACTTGGAGAATTTTGTAACGTTCCCCAGAAGAAATCAAAAAGATATTATTAAAACCTCTAGTTCAAATTCGTGAAACTAGAAAACAGATGAGATGAACAGATTAGAGGAAGCGTTTATTTCCTATGAAGTTGGATTTTTAAAGTAGAAGTTGATAGAAATTTACACTTTTGAGAAGAAACTTTTATTGAATGTTGTAGCACTAGAGTTTTCAGCAGCAGCAGCAGCAAAAAAACATACATCAGAAACTATAATTTGAACCCCATAGGGGTTAAAATAGGATCATACACATTCCTGGTACTCCCCTAACAGTGACAAAGTTATTTTGGAAAATCCTTTGTGATCATTTTGCATGTGTCTTGAACTCGATGGTCAAGCCCCTCAAGGCTATGTTTCCTTCTTATTTGTCAAAAAAAAAAAAAAAAAAAAAAAGGCAAAACAAAACAAAAATACATCCTTCTCTCAAAATTGGCTTCATTGTCTACAGAGCAAGATTCCAGACATTGGTTATTAACCTTCACTGTTCAACCTATAGATTTCTGTCCTTAAACAAAATGAGAGGGGGGCCATGTTCATTGTCCAGTTACCACAAGTAGTACTTGAATAGGGTGATGGCTCTGCCTTCAACATTTGCCTGTGAGGCTCCTTCTTTCAGTAATTCCATAAGCCACTCCTTCTTATGGAACTGTTTTTTTTTTTATTCTTTTGGTTTGCATTTTAAATATATATATTGGGTTTTTTTGGAGGGAGAGGAAGGCTTGCTTTTTAAAATTCTTTGGTTTTTTGAAGTTTGTATTTAAATTCCAGTTAGCGTACAGTCTACTATTAGCTTCATGTATACAATATAGTGATTCAGCACTTCTATACATCACCCAAGTGCTCATCACAAGTGCCCTCCTTATTCCCCATCGCCTTTTTCACCCATCCCCCCAACCACCTCCCCTCTGGTAACCTGTAGTCTGTTCTCTGTAGTTAAGATAAAAGTATATATTGTTATATTTTTACCATAGCATAGCATTTATGTTAAGACACAATGAGTCAGGAGTCTGAGTTCTCTATAAAAGCTCATAATAAGTCTTCATAAAGAAGACTGGGTCATAGATCTTCTCATGATTAAGACCCCTAATAAAATAGTTATTTGATGTTGTAGCCAGAAGCCTCATAAAATGTTCTGTTATATGGAGATCAGTGGCAAATCGGTATAAAAAAAAAACATTTCTTTTTGTTGATGTAGGTAAGAGACAAAAATGCATTAAACATGAGCAGTCCGCATTTTCTGTGCTGACAGACCTGAATTGTTCTGGTGTACCTGGAAGTAATTTTTAAAATAACAATTAAAAGAAAAAAAAAAAAAACCTTCCAATATAAAGCATGTTAGGTGGGAGAGAAGAAATCTGAGTAGTTTTTTAAGGTAATGAAAAATGTGATTAAAATGTATGACTCACAAGAACAATATTCTAATATTTTAGGTTGGCTGGCAATTAGAATAATTTTAATGATTAGAGTGGAGTCAAAGTCAAATGCCAACATCTTTAATAAATCCTTTCCCTGCCTATACAGATTAATATTGTAGATGCAAACTTTTTTAGGTCACAGTGCAGCAGGCATCCATCAGAAGTCAGTTCTGCCAACCCAAACACTGCCTCTGGCATATACAATTTAATTATTAATAGTATGTCTCCTAGGTAAACTGTTACACAGTCTTAGGGCCTTGTTTTGTAGTCATTAAAATTGAACATGTTTATATTATTGAAACCCTTGCATTCAGTGTGTAGGCTGAGTTGATCTTAAAGTATCCAAAGAGAATTTACCTGCCGTTCTGTTTCACATTTATAGACAGTGCCCCAGAGTAGCTGTGGGATATAATTTTTAGCATTAACACATTTAAATAGAGAACTGTTTGCTAGCTATAACTTTAGGCAAATACAATAAACAGGGTTTTGGCATCTATGATTTCTTAACCTGTGGGTTGCTGAGAAATAAGAGTCCTTTCTGTTCAGACGGTGCTGTGCATTTGACAATTTTCAGCTTTATTTTTAAAAGATTTATAGGGAGCAGGGCCTCGATAAACCTTTACTTTGGAGCTGTTTGGGTTGAATTAGGTGCTTGGTAGAGTGCACCTTCACAAAAGCCAGGGACCTGACCACAAGCAAATGTGACTCGGCCCTCCCCAGTGACTGGCGGTGGTCACACCCAGAAGGTGTGCTATTCGGTCGGCTGGGTCCGGGGCTCTTCAGGGGGAAGCATCACAGAAAGAAAATAACCCAGAGTTCAACCTCTTTTTACCGTTGCAGTGTTTGTTCAAGCAAACAAGTTGCAGCAGCATATTTTCTCTGCCCATGGACAAGAAGACAAGATCTATGACTGCACACAATGTCCACAGAAGTTTTTCTTCCAAACAGAGCTGCAGGTAATGTCTCCATGAGGAGAACCGGGATTGAACTCAGTTGCTCTTCTTATAGGAAACAAGGGCATTTTAAATCTGGATTCACAGTATCACTCACCCTGGGCCACCATGATGCTCAGTGTGTATTGGGGCAAAGGGAAAATTAGAGGCTGGATTAACAGACACCAAAGTAATTTTGCCTCTGGCTGCTGTCAATCATAAAAAGAACTAGAACAGACCTATAATTGGACCTTCTGACCCAGTGTGATAGGCTTAGGGGTCAGGTTTATTGGACTGTGGGATCATTCACCTCGCTGTCATGGCCCACTCTCCCCAATCCTGTTTTATTCATGTTCTGTTCCCACTGGACTCCAAGCTGGATGGACGTCCAAGTTATTGTTGTCCGGAGGGGTTCAAAATTGGAAGGGAGAAGGAAAGAGAAGAAAGAAGCTGTACTCATGTCCAGTATGTTTCTTACACTTAATTAACTAGAATAATTATTACTTAGTAATAATCTAGTTAAAAATTGTGGCCCCCAAAGACAGTAGGTTTAGCCTTGAGTGTCCATTTGCTAGATATGTGACTTTGCAATGGTCCATAATAATGACTCTGAACCTCAGATATGAAGAAATGATAGACAGGTGTAACACTTAAGGGGTTGCTGTCAGGCAAAAATGAAGTTAATAGGTCTGAATCTAAGGTACAAACCAGAAAATAGAACACAAATGTTTGGTTGGTTTTATTACTCTTGGCAACAGACCAGTCGTTAAATTACAGGTAAGAGACCTGGATGCTAATCTAGAAATCTTACTGATGGTGAAAGGAAGATAACTCTTATTTTGTTTTTTCTGTTACTTCATCTGAGAAATAGGCACAGTACTTTATCCTCATTTTTCTGATGAAATTCTATGAGTAACATGTTTTTATTAAATGTCGTTGGTGCCTTTGGAGGAGAATGGATTCAAACTCAAAATCGTTTTATTATTTTGAACATTATTATTAACAATAAAGTTATTTAGCCTAAAATGGGGGAAAGGGATAGTTATTTTTTTTGCATTGAGTCCCTTCAACGAGATCCAGATGAAGGAAGAACTCAGAGCCATACCCACTCCTTTGTTTCTCATCCTATACTGTGAACCCTGGGACAGCTTTGTACCTTCTTGGACTCTGGGGAAGCCAAATTTATGTGAATTCTGTGTCAAAATAAGGAATTTACATTTTATGATCTGTTATCGTCCCAAGAGTAAACAAATAGCAGATTACGGTGGTGAAAGATAAAATATATGAATGAATGGGTGAGCCCATTTCATTGTCATAATGGTGTCCATGGACTGAAATTAAAGTTGCGGTCTTACTTTTTATCCCTTCAAAATAGATTTCTACTCTTTCATATCTGTTTGGGAATTGAATATAGAAGATTGACCAAGTTACAGTATTGTCAATCTTAATATAACCTATATTTCTGTTTGTAAATATATTCTTACTGCAATAGGTATCAAAAGATAAGTCATTGCGTTTTTATGACTCGGTAAAGGATATGGCCAATACACCTAGTGATACTTAATTAGCATGTAAACTGTGGAGCAGAATTAATAATAGATTTTAACCTATTCAGTCTCTTCGATCAAAGTTGTAGAGACTCTATAGAGACTGACTTCTACCTAATGTTCTTGAAAAAGGTTTGCAACAAAATTGCACTTTTATACTGTATTAGTAGATTTCTAATATAGCTAACCTGGTGGCAAGACGTCATTGTTTTTCATTAAAAGAATCCAACACTGTGGCCGTAGTAGCCTGTAGCCCATTGTAGCATAGACAAAACTAAGCAACTAAACACATCCTTCAGAACTCCAGGTTTCTTTTATAGTGTATTTTAGGGTTTTGTGGAATGTATGGTATTTATTCTTTTCTACAATTAATGTAGAACTAATTGTAGAGTTTTCGAACTCTTTGATCTTAGGATGCCTTTACAGTTAAAATGATTGATGACCACAAAGGGCTTTGATTTATGTGGGTTATTATCTATTGATATTTTCGTATTTGAAATCAAAATTAAAGGATGTTTCAAACACAAGAATATACACATATGCAATTCTACTAGCTGTCAGAGAGATGATGTCATCCCTTGTCAAGTAGCCTCTAGGAAACTCCACTGTGTACTCATGAGACAATGAGAGTGTAAAGGGCAAATAATGTCTTAATGCTATTATGAAAATAGTCTTGACATACAGACCCCCCTGAGAGGATCTAGGAGACCCCAGAGGTCCCTGAGCCACACTTTGAAAACTCTTGGTTTATAAGATACAATACAAAACACACAACTCTTTCTGACTCTTTTGAGATCTTCGAAGGTCAAACATGTCTCAAATCATTCTTGATTCATTCTTTCAAATTGTGATCTGGGCCACAATAAGGCTTAGACTGTAATCCAAAGCTGTAGGCACTCTTCTTCCAATCCCGTAACTCAGAATCATACATATTTGGTCTTTTTTGGCAGGGGCGGGGGGGAGTGTAGAGGGAGAGGGAGAGAGAGAATCTCAAGCAGATTCCCTGCTGAGTGCAGAGCCAGACAGATGTGGGGCTTAATCTCACAATCCTGAGATCATGACCTGAGCCAAAATCAAGAGTTGGTTGCTCAACCAACTGAGCCACCCAGGTGCCCCACATACTTGGTCTTGATATAAATACTCAAGCTCAAAATATGCATTATCTCTTAGATAAGAATAGTTTTTAAATGTACTATATGATAATTTTTAGAACGCTATCCACAGTCATAGGAATATCTGTGTAGGTCTGTTTTCTAAAATCCCCAGTAGTAGCAGTGGCTTTTGGTTTCAATACATTAAGAAAAATGGATCATAGTTAACTTTACTTTTTCTAGTTTAAGAGTGTTTGGATTTTTTATGCTTTACCCTCAGGGGTTCACAGTCCTGTACATTTGCTTTCATTACCCAAATTACCTTTACACCTGTGCTCAGAGGATGGAATTAATATAATTTTTAAAGATTGATTTCTTTTATTTCCTGCTAAAAATTGGGTATGATAAGTGTACAAAAACCATAATAGTTTTGTTAATTTCTAGAATGAGGAGGGAAATCGACTGAAATTAAGGTAAAAGTAGAAAATTAGATTGGTAACCAAAATCATAAGAGTAGAAAAATGAAAAACGAAGCCATTTTATCAGCCCAGTTTGGTTCATGCTTTGGTATGTAAAATAAATGCAAATTTTAAAATTGACACATATCATACATACCATTTGAATTCATACTCATCTACTTTTTTATGCCACTGAACCTCAGAAAGGAGGACTTTACAGAAGAGATTATAAAACTAAATGCCCAAGAACTAAAATCCCGTTGGATATTGAAAGCAAATAAAGATTTTATTTATTTATATGAGAGAGGGGAGAACACGAGGCAGGGTGAGGCAAAGGCAGAAACAGAGCAGGGAGCCCAATGTAGAGCTTGATCCCAGGACCCTGAGATCATGCCTTGAGGGGAAGTCAGATGCTTAACCAGCTGAGCCACCCAGGCACTCCTAAAAGCATGTAGTTTATTTGACTGTTCCATCAGAGTGAGAATACTAGGGTAAGTCTAGGAAGAGCATTTCAAAATCACCTCATAACATAATGACAGTGTATCTTTTAATGGTGCATAAATGATTTCATGAATGTGCTAAGTAATTTACATTTCTTTCACTGCTTATGCTCAGTTAAAAATGTGAAAGCATTTGAGCATTTGTGTGTGTGTGTGTGTGTGTGAGAGAGAGAGAGAGAGACAGAGAGAGAGACTAGAAGTGCTTTGTTGGGTATAAAATTTTATATTCAACACACACAGCAGTGTGTTATTTTCATTGATATTGCCTACAATGCCCAGTCAGAACTCAGATAATTCCTCATTGTACACTGTCCATCTTTAGGATACCAAGGATTCAGACATCATGTTCTGGACAGCACAGATGACAATTCCTTTTAGAATTAAACAAGACAAAATCTCGGGGCACCTGGGTGGCTCAGTGGTTGAGCGTCTGCCTTTGGCTCCGGTCGTGATCCCAGGGTCCTAGAATCAAGTCCCACATCAAGCTCCCTGCAGGAAGCCTGCTTCTCCCAAAGCCTGTGTCTCTGCCTCTCTGTGTCTCTAATAAATAAATAAATAAATAAATAAATAAATAAATAAATAAATATAATTTTTTTTTTAAAGACAAAATCTCTATTTCTATGGAACATTCTATCTAGGACACACCTTTTGCCGGTGTGGAAGCTGTGTTCTTCACATGACCAACCCCTAATCCTTTCTGACCAAAAATTCTAAATTCCAGTTTAGAGATATATAATGATAATTATTAGCAAGATACAGGCTTTTTCTTTTGTTAGAGCTTTCCTTCATTTGTGCAAGGAGTAAGTCCACCTAGCATGCTGGTAGGGAAGATGTGCTTTGAAATAAAAGTGCATTACATGAACTAAATGAATGTTTTGTTTTTTTAAAAGCAAATGAATATGTTGAATGTTTCACATGTTTTCCTAATAGACCTCAAAACTTTTTCTGCAGAACTTAAGGAAGCTGCTTTGAGAGAGGGATGGTGTGGTCCAAGAATAATATCCTACAATGCATATTTGTATCCAAAGTGGTTTATACAGGTGTGAGCAAGTGGTGTGTTTGTAAAAATGCTGCTGAATAGGCCACTTTCTTTCAATATAGTAATTACTGTTTAATTGGTGCCTCTAGAAAAGCTACAATTCAAAGGCAGTGATCAAATCATCCTCTTCCAATGTGTCTCCATAGAAAGTTCCATCAGGCACCATGTTAAGAATTTAATGGATGTAGAGGGAATTCCAGCAGGAAGAAGAGAGGGAATTGGCCTAGATGAACTTCAGGCTCTGAGATTCTGGTACTTGAATTCCTTTTGAATCAAAGGTTATTGTGATATGCAGCCCTTCCCTTCATTAGCTCATGAATGCAGTGTTTTCCACATTCAAAATGGAGTAATCATCTGACATTCTAAAGGATACATCATGATTTTCTTTCTTTCGGATATCACTTGGATATCACTTCCGTTTAAATATGCAATTGTCTCTTCAGCTGTTTTTCCTTCTCAAATCACTTTCCCACCAAATCACGTGAGCTTGATGCATATTTTTCACACCACAACTTAACTGGTGCTCAAGTTTTATGGTCATACTTCTGAAAAAAAAATGAAGCAGTGTGCATATTATGGGCCCTCTAAGACAACAATACAGCATGGAAATGTGGCTGCTGAGCTGGTTGCTGGGTCATAGGCTAACTTAGCCATTTGCCTAAAGTAGCCTTTTAATAAATGTAATACAAATTCGTGTCTCAGGTTATTAAATAATGTGTGATGAGACATTTAGGAGTCCTTGTTAATAGTCAAAATCACAAGTGCTATGCTATTTACTACTTTTGTCCCAGTGCCATTATTAATTAAGAAAATATATTTATTAATTAAAATACTAATAAAAATATAACTTCATCATTTTAAATTGACCATGGTCCCAATCATTCTGTGACATATCAAAAATAATTAGAAATAGATCATATTTACAGGCTACTAGAAAAGATAAGATATGCATATGATTAGCCATTATATGAGCTAATATGTAATAAACTGTTATAAGTATTTGAAGAGAAGATGCTTATTCTCCAGCTGGGAGACTCAAGAAAGACATCTTGTGGGAAGCATTCAAGCCGGTTCTGAAGGATGGATGTGATTCTGGTATCTGTGGTTATGGGAGAGTTAGCCACCCATAAAAGTCTCTAATGGTTAGTAGTTCTAAAAAAAATCATTTTTTATGAGATTTTTATTCATTTGTTTTAATTTGCATTCAGTTCTCTGTAGGCAGCTTAGTACAAGGGAAAGGGCGTGAATTGCAGAGAAGAATCACCAGAGTTTGATTTTGGTCCCTGCCACTTACAAGCTGTCAACTGTGTGCTTCAGTGTCACCATCTGTAAAATGGGCATGTGGGAAATAGCAAGGACTCATGCCCAACTCCCAGGATCCTAGTGAGAGAGTGCAGTGGAGTGTGGACCAAAACAGGCACTGGGCAAGCATTGGCTCCCTGACCCTCTCCCTGCTCCCAAGTGCTGACCTAAGTATACAAAATCAGGAGTCATCATTACTCAGAAATAAAATCTCTTATCTCAGACACATCAGATTTTCCTTAGTTGTCTGCTCTAGTTCTACTGGAATAATTTCCCAGTTAATCATACCTTGACATAGTTTCATGTTAATTGGTTTGCAGGTAAAAATTCTTATTTTAAAAACATTCATCTTTTTCAGGAGATTAAAGAGTCTTGGGCTTTTTTCTTTCCTTTCTTCTTTCTAGCATTTAACCATAAAACAAAACACTTATATTTGCTTTCAGAAATATAAAAACATTTCAAAACAACCTGACCCTTCCTTCTCTCCATATACCCTAAATTAAGGACATGTGGCCAAAACAAAAGGTTTTAGCATGCGCCTCCATCAAAGACAAGGTGGGATCTGTGATTTGGGGAAAGGTTTGTTTCAGTTTGTTGTCATATTTTTCTCTGAGTCAGGCCAATTCTCTTTCACAAACTGGACGAATGGAAAGGTGTACCTTTAAAGCTATCAGATGTGCCCTTAAACTGTTTGGCTTCCGATATTCTTCACAACATTCGTGTATTTTTCAATTGCTTTATTTTTCTTTCTAGTGGAGTTTGATATTTCTTTCTTTATCCCCACTCCAACTATAAGATTCAAAACCCTGTCCTGCTTTGCCTCTTATCATGTGGTCTTCCTTAGGGAACCCCAGATTGGAAGATTTGCCCATTGCCCTGTCTGGGCCTGCCTGCCTTTGCTGTGTTTCATAGCGGTAGTCTGGGAGCATAGTCAGTGTGGGGCACCTACTCCCTGCCTCTTCCTGGGTGGTTCATGTTTCCTGGTACTTGGGCTCTCCATTTATTTCCTCAGATCCCTTGGACCTCTGTATCTCTTGTTCTTGGGGCTGAAATCACAGCCCCTGAACACGTCACATAGCCACAGGGATCTCAGGAGTATTAAATTGTGTCAAGTGAGCATGTGGGTCTGGAACTGGTCCCTCCCTTTCTCCACCACCTCATTTCTCTGCTTTGTGGGCCTGCGGGGCTTGTGAAGTAAATTGGTGCTCCACCAACTTCCACTTAATTTGCTCAGTGGTTAAATTGATCTATCTCTTTTATTTGATCGAATCTCCAGGAACTGAATCATTTGCATTGATTTATTGATTGGTGCTATGTTTTCACCATTACTTTTGATCACTTTCAGCTGTTAATATTGGATAATTCAATCAGGATTGATTGGCCCTACCATTGAAGGCAGAAAGTTAATCATACAGGACAAAAAAAACAGGACGCGGCTAACCTCAGTTTGACTGTTTCTCATTCATTCATTCTACTCTCTCTTTCTCTCTCTCCCTCCCTCCTTCCCTGCCCCCTCTTTCTTCCTATCATCTATGCAGTAGCACAAAGCTAAGGTTTTTCTTGAGCAAAGAAGGGAGTTTTAAGTTTTATAGTATTCACAATGCATCTAAAGATGAGATAGCCTTATTTTGTTTTTGTTTTTTATAAGACTGCACCTAGGAATCAAGCAAGCATCCAGGAAGACAGATAGGCATGATAGTCACAATGAACTCATTTGGACTAAATGAGTAAATGCATTTTCAATTACCCGTTTTGTACCAATAAATGCCTCGTCTGTGTGTGCACCTTTTACTAAATTTGGCCCTCACTGCTTCACCATGTGTCCTGCTAGTCAAATTTTCAAGAATCAAGTGGTTAATATGACTGAAGTAAGGGCAGCAGAGGTGATTGCAATAAGCAAAAATCACTTTATTTACATCTGAATCGTTTCTACAGCACCCCAGCTCAATTTTTAAAAATTCTCCATCCATTAATTTCTTGATGTTCCTATCGATGGCTGGTTTTCACTATTAAAAGATAGAGCGCCACCTCCTCGTTCTAGGACTCATTCCCTCCTCCAACAGCCCTGTTGTTAGCGATCTGCCATTACATTATTTTTTTGTCTGGCCCAGAGTTGACAACAGATGGCCATCTCCGAACTGCCATCAATGCGACTTTATGGAGCATCCAGCTAGGGTGTACTGAAGAGCACTGTGGCCAGTTCCACAGCCCCCTCCCTCCCCACCCCCTGGAAATGCTCATCACCTCTGCCACATTCTGCTTTGGCTGGGCTTTGCTGGCCCCGCCACCTTCTATGTCGCCAAGACAGCCTGCTGCCACGGCGCCAGAAGATCTGCCTCCCTCCTCTAGGAACAAGAAACTGCGGGCACAATTGTCCTGTAAAGACAGAGCTCTGTCTCACCCCGTTTGTAGTCAGATCCTTTGGAGAGATCTGGAAATCCAAATTTCTAGAACATTCTGCAGTCCAGAGAGGCACGTTAAATTCCCACATATGTTCCTATTTTAGATGTTTGCTCCACACATGGATCAGCTTCCTCACATTAGCAGAGACAGAATGCCAAGAATAGACCCTTTGTGTTTACAAACTTTTACCCGACTATTGGAAAACACCACCTCCATATCCAACTGTTGTGACAATTAGAGAAAGAGAGATGGTAATCATGGACTTCAACTATAAATCCCCCAAAATGAGCAAAGAATTCATTGCAGCGCCTTCTGATCCATCGATGTGGCGATCCATCGGACAGCCGCGTGAAATGAGCTGTTGCTGCGCATTTGGAGAAAGATTGATAGGCTGCTCTTGATCGAGTTTGCTAAGGCAAGGCAGCTTCAGAGCCAAGCGTGTATTTTAAGAGGAATTCACATTTGTATCCTTTATTGTTATATTTGCAGCGAATCTACAGCTCGGAACAGGCTCTGCCCTGCAGCTATGAAAGAGTAAGTTCCCCTTATTGGAGAGAGAGCAGTGTTCTGTAAAAGCCTGAGATGTGGCGGGCGAGATGAATAGTGCTTAAAAGCAGTGCTCGCTCGCGGTGCTGTCATTTAGAACAGCAACTCCAAGGCTTTAAACGGGAGTGAAAGGCAGGGTAAACGAGTCCTTTAAAAGCGGTGAAATTTTAAACTGCCTAAAATAACAGGCCTCCTTCATTGATAACTTCATTGAATGAGCGAGTGGGAGAACTAAGCAACTGGGCAGGACCTGCCTTTTCGCAAGAGGAGGAGAAAGTATGCAAAAGGGGGGCTCTTCCCCGGTACCCAGTGTGTCTGGGAGGCGGGCATCCTTCCTTTGCGGCCCCTCCGGCTTTGATTCGGTCCCGCGGCTGACAGAGGACCACCTCTCACTGGAAACGCGAATCGCCCGTCAAAGGTTTCCTCTTTTGACATTGGCAAAACTTAATTTTATAATTATCTGACTTACACCACTGGGCACATCTGCTAAGTTTGTGTGCCTTCTAGCCACATAAAAGGCTGCGGGGATACCATTAAATATCAGCAGTGAGCTTTGCTGTGCTTTGAGTTTATAAGGGTGAAAGGTGATTGGGCAGGAAAATAGAACAGTCTATTTGCTGTGAGCCAGGCACTGAGACCTCACTCCCATACTCAGTTATAATTCATGATGGTACTGGTGGGAAGCCCTCATGCCTCTGTGGAGTTAATGCATCTCCACTGAAGCCTGCTGAGAGCACCCTGCCTCCCCGCCCACCATCTGTGCCTTCGCTTGCAAGCTTTCCCTCTCTCTTTCTCACTATTTCCTGAGATCTGCTGGTATTAATATTGTCGGGCTACTACTGCTTCGTAAAGGTGGCTCTCCAAAGCAGGGTTGTCGTTTAACTAGGAGAAGAGCTGGAAGGAACGCATCACGGTGTCGTTTAATGTCTCATTTAGAAAAATGTCCATCGGAAACTGGACAGGAAGGCAGCAATTGCCTTAAACCAATGGCAGACTCTGGGGGCCGGGGATGTGCTGCCAATCACCAATTAGTAAGAGTCACCCATGGTCTGAGCGTGGTGGGGGGCCAGGGATGCAAGACAAGGTCGATGTTGCGATTGGAGTTCTCTCTACCTCTTTGGAACTTGAGTTCGGAGTCTGGAGTCGAATCTGAGAAATGTCTGTGTTCTCTGTCCACTGGCTCAGGCCAGCTGGTGGCGTGAGCACCAACCCAGTCCCCCACACACTGCCCCATGTGATGCTGCCCACCCCGAGGACCAGAGCTAATTGCCTCGGGGGCTGCGCAGACCCCACTTACAGTGGCCGTGGTGCTTCGTGTGGTACGAGCCACCTTCTGAAGTGGAATGGGCAAGAGATGCCAAACTCCCAAACTGGCTGCAGCCAGAGCAAGCAGAGAGGTTTGTTCCCTGCCTGTCCCATGCCCTCTGGGGCCCTCCCCCTGCATCCCCCTGCATCCCCCTGCATCCCGCATTCCCCCTCCCCCTCCCCACTCCCACACCCCACAGGGAGCCCAGAGGGTGACAGGGTGAAGGGGCATGAGTGTTCACACAAAAGACAAAACTGTACCTCCTCGTTCACGGCCGACCCAAGATTAATTTGTAATGTTTCACAATCTGTGCTCTTAACATAGTCTGTTGTTAGTACTCCTTTTTAAAAGATAAATCAAATTCAGGCCTGAAATACCAGTGTATGAATTTAACAGATGTGATGCCATAGGGGACCTACTGTGTTATAAACTGCAGAAATGGCCTTTTTATGCTTCAGACTTGGGCTTATTCCAAAGAGGCTTTAGAACTACAGCAGCGAGGTGAGAGGTCACACATTAAGACAGTAGCACCCACACGTAATTCAGCCTTGTGTGTAATTGGTTCAAAATCTCATCCTGATGTCTGGGTGGTATTACATCGCCTCGCTCACCCTCCAAAGAGAAAGTAGGGCAAGAATGGCTGTACTCACTGTCCAGGTTTTCCTGGGTGAAAGATCACTTTGAGATGACACAGCTGAGTAGTCAGCCTGAAATCCTGGTTGGTATTTTATTAATTTTGCACCAAGATAAATCCTGAAATTCTGACAAACTCCATGACAGGTGAAATTCCTTCTTGCAGAATCTGCTCAGCAAGAGGCTGCTCATTTCATTCTGTTCCGAGGCAGGCAACAGGAGGGCAGCTTTATAATCAGCCCTCAAAGGACCCCCAGCCGCCCCAGAGTCTCGGGCTGATTGAATAACTCCTGGGCCTCTTCCCCTAGGCCTCCATCAGCGGGGGTCCTGTGGAAAGCAATCTCCCGCAGACTGGCACTGAAGTGAGCTTTAAACCACCATTTTCTGCTCTCCAGAGGAGCCTGGAGTACTAAAAGATAGATGGGCTGCAGATATTTTATGAGAAACTGTCAGAAGAAGAGCAGAGTAAATGTTTTTTTTCTTCTTCTTCTTTGAGTCACACACTACATCACTGTGGAATTTCTCCCAGAATCTTTTACATTTAAAGCAAGAAATTAATTGGTTGCTAACCTTCCATTCCCCCTCCTTCTTCGTTGTCTTCCTCCTTTTTTTTTTTTTTTCTTAAATATTCACACAGAGGCCCTTTGCTTAACCACGGTTGCAGAAAATCAGTACCATTTGCAATGAAATATTTATAATGACAGAATGAAAAATTGGATTCATTTTCTGGACTGTAGCCGAGCAGCCTGCAACTTTGCGCAGCATTGTTTAGCATCTCTGATTCCTCCCTTTCGTCAGAGTCTTTTCCGAAAACAGGCCACATGTCCGCTTGCCTGTGCTTTGGAGGGACGCCTACCAAAACACAGAGCCCATTTCAACTCTTGAAAAAAAAAAAGTAGGGGAGAAAAGAGTGCATGTTTTGCTGCCGAGGGATGGGGAGCAGTGGGGGTGGGGTGGGTGCTGCCCTCCGCGGCTGTGGCCCTGCAGAAAAGTAGTGAGGATGAGGGCCTGGTCCAAAGGAGGAAGAGCTCTAGCTCGGCAGGGAGGAGCGAGAAGTTTCTGAGGAATACAGGAGAGTGTCTGGTGTGCACTTTGTAGCGGAGCACAAACAGCGATCAGCATGCCACAGTACCTGGGGGCAGATTTACAAGGGGAAATGGGAAGACAGAACTGAGGTGTGTAAATATACGCCGAATATCAGAGCTCACCTTCTTTTCTCCCTTTAGTGTTTGCCGCATAGGCTTTCCGTTCCACGTGACCCCCATACTCAGAGCTGCTTTCTCTCTAACCAGGGTTGATTATTGCTTTTTTTTTTTTTTAAGAGATAAAAGACCAAAGGATTCTGATAGAACAGTCCAGTGCTGTATTTCAAGCAAGTCCACCTCCCAAGTACAAAGCCCCAACAATATATTTGTGGTGATGATGGGACCAGATTGGATTTGTAGCAAGATGCTGTGAAGTAAATTTCAGCCTCCCAAATAAGTTTTTTGCTTAACCAGGCCACAGGCAGCCCGAGAGGGCCTGTCTATGTCTCCTCCTCTGTCTTAGGAGTCTACCGAGGGATGGCTCCCCTGCTAAGGGGCCTTCTCAGGCAGCCAGGCCAGCCCTCTGAGGTGACCTTTCATCTGTTCCCTCTTGAAGCACTGGGTTTAATTAGTTAGTGTTATTTCCTCTTGCTGGTTTTGTCAAAGTGGAAATAGTCCTCGTAGATTTCAGCGTGTATAAAAATAGTCAAAGGCAGATCTTCAGGTTTCATTCACTTGAATTTGCATCATGCATTGCCAACTCCACAAGATCAATAATCCATATTTTATTGCACAATAAAGGCTGCCTGTAATTGAATTAGCTCATTCATTCCATCTGATTAGCCCTGTTTTATTCACGGAGAAGAAAAATAATAGAAACTTACCTTCACCGCTATATGGCATTATGGGAATGCAGAGGAGCCTTCAGCACTATAAAAACGTATTTATAAAGATGTAGAGAGTTAGTTTCAGTATTTGCTTATCCTAGGAATAATACAAATCACATCACACAGCATTTTGTGTTGTTGTTGTTTTGGGCGATACCTTTACTGCTCACATCTCTCCTGTCGATCTGTCCTCCGATCAGCCTGGCGTGAGTATCCCATAGCAGGTGTTCTCTGAGTGACAGCAGACCCCACTGCCCAGCTCTGAAAGACAGCTGGGATACACATCTTCTGTTAGACGCCTTTGGAGAGATTCACCTTAAGAGATTTCACCCTAAGGTCATTCCCTCTTCTCCATCCATGGATGACCATTTTGAGGAGTTTAGGATGCTTCCTCTCTTCTTTTTGAAGCAGAAACTCTGCCCAAATTTGGACGTGGGTATTGAGAAACTCTGAATGGGAAAGGGCTCACTCATTACTGGGATTTCTCAAGATTGCAGTGTGTAACAGAACTTGTGTGTAACACACACTTTCTCAGAGGCTTGGAGTTTTTCAGCAGGCTTCTAGATTTGTCTTTGCATTGTATTCAAAAAAAAAAAGAAATAAAAAGATTTGGAGGAATATGCTGACAGTGAGAATGAAATGATGTGTGTTCTGACACAGACCACATTGTCGCTTTGAAATCTAGCCTGAAGTTATTTTACTGTAGCATTTCTTTGATTCAGGGGAGAAAAGGAATTCTTTTAAAAGTGTGTGTTTTAAGGATGTGACGCTAACTTTTCTCCAGCGCTGTGCCTAGATCAAGCAGATTGTTTCCACTTAGCCCTTACTCTCGCTTGCTTTCTTGAAAAACCCAAGTTAAAGGGGAGGGGGGGACATTCTTTTTTCACATGAGTTTTTCAACAACTTAGGAGAGTCTGAAATCTCTACCCCAGTAAATGGAAACTGTAATCGTGTGCATTCAGAATCCACCTCCTCTCTGCAGACCAGGAAAGGAACATGAAATAGTGTTCATTTATGTACTGCCAGACGTATCTCTGCGTGTGACGTGGCTTGCCGGACCACTTTGAATGATTTTCAGTGTTATTAAGCAGACTCCGAGGAGCAAGAGGCCTCGTGACAGAAGTAAAGAGCCGTGTGGCAGAAGTCCTTGGTGAAGGAAAGTTGCACGTCAAACCCAGTCATCAGGAAGAGAAGCGCCCAAACGCAGACTTCATTTGAATATCCGAGTTAACAACTCTCTGGGAATATTTCTCTTCCTCTTGTCCAGCTCCTTCTGTGTTGTGGCTGGTTTGCATTTGTGTTTGAAGTGCCAGGCGGTTTAATGAAGTTATTCTTTTATAAATTTTGCAACACTGAAGCAAGCATGAGGGCTTTAAATTAGAATAAGTGCCACTTCTGTATGGCAGGTTCCTTTGAGGACTGATTAGAATGAGGCCTCCCGTTGCCAGGCCCTTTATGCATGGCAGTGTTGCTGTGTGTACTTGTTTACGGCTCACCTTTGAATTTGCATGAGTATGCACCATGCCTGCTGCCTGGCCCTCTGTTAGTCAAAGCTGCCTTTCTTCCAGGATCATGTTAAATACTTCACTTTAAAGAGTTATTTTTTTAATTATATTGCTTTATTGTAATGAATTAAAATTAACTTGGAGTAGCAAATTATATAAGCATGTGAGGGTTATAGATTATGCTCACCATAGTTACAGCACATCTTTGTGCAGGGGAATGAAAGGGCTGTCTTTCTGTGTATCCTAAGAGGTGAGGAAACCGTCCCACAGAGACCTGGGAAGCAAAGTCAGAAAAGGTGCCCAGGAATCGGGAGGAGAATGAGAGTTTAATGTGGAGGTTTCTGAATCAAACAGAGGCTCCTCTTGGCTGGATGGAAAGCAAGAGAGGGGTCCGGCGGGGGTGGGGGGTGGAGACAGCGCTGCCATTGTGAGATCCGAAAGATCCCCAGACAAGAGTGGATGATGGACAAGAGAAAACACAGCTCTGCGGAAAGACCTGACAAGGTTCAGGGTAGAAGAGATACACTGAAGCATTCCTGATTTCCTCTCTTTGTGCCTGTGCGAACTGGCCAACAACCAGGGGTGATTGCAGGGGGTCCGGGGGTGGGAGATGATTAAAGAGAAAGGACTGGAACCTTTCTACAGTACACAAAAACATGCAGGGTTTCGGAAAAGGACAGCAAAAAAGCAAGCAAGAAAACAAGCACACACCTTGAGTATGAAATTATTTCTCTTCTCTCCAAACCAGAGTTGTGTGTGTGTGTGTGTGTGTGTGTGTGTGTGTGTGTGTGTTTAAGTGAGAGATAACTATAGAATTGGGTTTGTGAAATATTTGCATGTTAAAAGGACTTTCTTAGAATTGAAAACAAGGGCTACTTGGGGCAATGAGGGGCAGAAAGATCAAAGGCCAACAACAGGGATTTTACGTGTAGAACCCACACCCCCGTATGTAACTTTCCCCCTGTGCACAGCACATGCTCCTGCCAACATCCAGCTCAGGCATGGGCATTCACGGGCACACACTTGCATGCACACATATACACACACATTTGCGGAACTTAATTATGTAAATGACACAAGTCAAACATCATCCTTTCACAGTTTTATCCTTTTTATTTATATCTACTAAGGAATGCCCCAGTAGACAAGCATTTGGTTGTTTATGATGGGGAAAGACTTTTTTTTTCTGTTATTCTTAATGATTTATAACATGTTTGACTAGTCTTAATATGAGTTTACCTCCTAGAGAGCAGGGCAGTGTTTTTAATAAAAAGAAGTAATACACTACGAGGAAGTGGCATTTCTTTTGCTTTTTGTCCAAGTTCAATAAACTATTTTTCATAATTATTGGAATTTGGTTGAAGGGAATCCTTGTCCATATGGAGTGGAAAAGCAGAGAAGAGTCCTTGCTCCCTCCCTCTCCCTACAAAGGTTACCCTTTGAATATAAATTACAAGCCTTGTGCCTCTCTCATTCTAATCAGATGACCTTTTGAATCTAGTGGACCAGAGTTTAAATCCTAAGCCTGCCAGTCAGTTTTTAAATCAATGCCCTGTTCCAGCAGCTTTCAGGTACATAACTTTAAATTGCAATGGATTTCCAGCACACAAGCAAAATGAGTAATGTGAGTAGAATCTTGCATCTGACAGCAAAACAGCCCAACTTGACTGCAAGATCGTGGGCCAAGTAATGTGACTATGGGTAATCTCACTAACTGAGTCCTTTAAAAATAAAACCTTCTGGGACTCCAAATCTAAGAGAAAAAGGAGGAGCGGGAAACTTGTAATGTTGGCAAGAGGACATTTCTGAGCAATTATCAATTTAAGCTCCCATTATTTGCCGCTAATTACTGCACGAGGCTGTTAAATATTTAGCAGAAGTTTGTTTAATTGCGTTTGACTGGGAAGGGAATGCCTGACTATGGCTTGAGCAGCAACAGTCAGTTGTGTGCATCAAGAGCCAGGCGGAGAGGAAATTTGTATTCGCCCAAGATGAACAGATTACAGTGTCAGACAAGCCTTCTTTTTTTTCTTCCTTCCACAGATTTATTTATCTTTAAGGTATCTAAAATTAGAGCACGAAGAAGGGGCACTGTTCACGGATGTAAAATTGGAAGGAGGTCATTCTTAACCTTGTTTACAGATGTTCTAGTTTAGAAAGCACCAGTGTGATAAATTAAACATTGCAGGGGGAAAAATTAAAGCTTAGCAACGACTAGCACATGGACACATCTGTCCGTGAAGCACTGACTTAATCCCTGAATATCTTATTAGACTGTATTGCCTATCAAAGCCTTCTGTCCCATAATATGCTGGGATCCTGCACTTCTACAATCTGAACGGCATCTTTTGGCTCCAGCCTCTTTCACTTTTGCTGTCTTTGTATAGTTTGATTTAAGTGTTCTTTTGGCTCCTTGCATATAAGCAAGTAGTTCATGGTTTTCTTTTAAAGATAGCCCTTAGGGGGCACCTGGGTGGCTCAGTGGTTGAGCATCTGTCTTCGGCTCAGGGTGTGATCCTCGGGTCCTGAGATCGAGTCCTGCATCGGGCTCCCCGCAGGGAGCCTGCTTCTCCGTCTGCCTATGTCTCTGCCTCTCTCTGTGTGTCTCTCATGAATAAATAAATAAAATCTTAAAACAACTAATTAATCAATTAACTTAATTAAAAAATAGCCCTTAGACTTTTAATATATTTCCCGAGGTCATCATGATCCTCTCAACCTATACTTCTAATTTGGCACTTTTTTTTTTTCCTTAACATACTAGATACTCCATGCTATTGTCCGTTCCAAAATGGGAAATTTTTAAACCTGGCTGACATGAGAAACAGGTGGGGACCAGCTAGCAACTGAAATTTTACTATTGTTTATAAACTCTTAATGAAAAATGACATTATGACCATGTTCATATTCCCATATATGACCCATCAGCAATAGTATCCTTTTGAAACTGGTGGACCAGAGTGGCTTGTTTTTATTTCTCTTTGATCTTTAACTGTCAAAATTCTAGAAACTGTTCTACATTAGCAGTTTGGACATGGTTATTATTTTAAAAATGAGACTTTGCTTAGGCTTCTGAAGACATATTAGACTAAGGCTAAGCTAATTAGGTGGGTATTCTTGCAACATTGTTAACCACCATAGGCTTTCCCAGCCTGTAATGAAAATAGGCTATTTTTGAAGTGGCTCCCCACCTCCCTGCCCATCCTGAATGATCTCCAGCCCCACACATGACTTCCAGTCCTGGAGTGTCTACATCCCCCTGATTCTCAGCTTGACTCATGCTTACTCCTCCTCTGGAGCCACTCATTCCCTTCTTACTACCTCCTCCTCCTCCACTTCCTCCTCCTCCTTCTCTTCCTCCTCACTCCAGCACAAGGCAAGTGTGACTCCTCTGAGAACAAAGTGACCAGCCTCTCTCAGGAGAGGTGAGGTGTCCTTTCTCTATGACCCATAGCACTCTGTCCTCCCTGTAGTTAGTGAGTGCCATGAGTGTGTCTGCCATCCTTGCTGCCAGTCCAGCCCAGGGATCAAAACATATCAACCAGTGCCACTCAGCAATTGTTTCATGCCCAAAGCCAACTGACCCACTGGAGTAGATATAAGACCTTGAAAGTTGGCTTACACTCTCTAGGTCTTAATTTCCTCATCTATGAAATGAGGTATCCGAACAGATGTGGCTAGGACCCTCCCAGCTCTGAAAATGTTTCTTTGGTTCTCTGATGTGCTCATTACTTACAGGTATAATTGGCTCCTGCTATTAAATCTAGATCAGCAGATTAAGGATGATGGCTCTGCAGTTTGTTCAAAGTAGATAGTTCAACTACCCATACCTTAAATATTAATTTCCAGAATTTAATATTTATCCTTTGTTAGATTGCAAATATTCTGAAAGCAGCATTGATTTGTTGCCATGAAACTGTACTGCCTTTCATGGATGTTAAGTTGCTGAATGAATGGACATTTTCTGGAGACACTCTATTCTTCATATAAGGAACACCATTTATTACATATCTCAGAGGATATTATACAACCTTTCCACAATTTCTCAAAATTACCCATTCCCTCCCATTGACTGTGTTTTAAAGTGCCACGTGATATAGTCCCACATGGAATAGGTGTCCCTTTTTCTATCCTTTTTGTTTATTTTTAAATTTAGGGAGGAGATACCTCTTGAACTGAAGACTAAACATACTCAAGCATGGCACAGCAAGCTCAATGTGTTTTCAAAACACTGTAGAACAGTGGTCCTCAATCTGGAGTTATTTTTTTCCCCCACCAGGGAATACATGGCAATGTCTAGAGACATTAATGGTTGCCACATGGCGTGTTTTTGATAAGAGGCCAGAGACGCTGCTGAATGTCTTGCGGTGCAGTGGACAGCCCCCCGCCCCGCTAAAGAATTGTCCAGCCCAGTATGTCAATAGTGTCAGGGTTTGCTGTTGAAAGGCAAGTCCCACTGGCCTTCTAGAATCTATTTAATTTGTAGGCTTCTCTAGAATGAAGCAACTGAGTGACACATTGTTATAATGACTAAGAAATGGCTTACTGGATTGTCTTTTGAGTTACTTTGGATGAGCGAGAAGAACTGAATGCCACAATTATATGGTCAAGACTTCGCAACATAAACTCATGAACATGCCAATGTCCACAGGCTTCAAGGTTATCTCACACCATCCTTTTCTACACTTATTTAGCGTGACTGTCCAAAGAACAACAATAATAAAAATGTCCTTCAGTGAAATTTATTAGAATATGAAATTGTTTCCTATGGAAGATGTGATGGGAACTTCATTGCCAATTAGCCTGGAGTATAAACTTTATAAAACAACTCTGTTCCAGCAAGAGGACAAACAAAATAACCTAGTTTTTCTATCGTTAATATCTTCTATTTTTCTGGTCACTTCTGATGGCACCGTTTCACCTTTTGCTTTAATATAAGTTGGTGTCATCCAGAAAATGCTTTGAGATGTCAGGCCAAGCCCATGTGAACTGTTAAATGTCAAAAGAAAATGCATCAGTGTCTCTGTAAGTTCATGGCGATGGTATTACTGTATGAAAAAATAAAAGGGAAATTCTGTCCGTGCAAACATGATCATAAATGCAACATTCATGGCATTAAAGAGAAAGGCAAAAGCATATCATGACAGTTTCTGAAATGCCATTGCTGTGTCAAAAGAGTAGAAGCCCATTTTAGTAAATTCTCCCAAAGTAAAAATTATGAGTCAACTTCTTGGCTATGAAAATAACCATGAATATGTTTTTTTAGATTCCCAAAGCACTTCGGGAAATATTCTATATCTATCTTTTAAAGAATATTCATTAAAATATATGTCTTATAAAAATTCACGTACCCACGTACATGTTCCTGCTGCTACCAGATAAGGTCCACAAAAACACAGTTACCCCAAATTTCTCCCGCCAGGAAGTGTATGGATTGTGGACAATGGAAACATTGGGTGGCAAAATGGGGTCTTATTGGACCATTTGGGTCTTCAGTGTAATTTTTAGAACATCACCAGTGGTACTTCCAGAGCTATGACAATTCTCTTTCAGTTAATTTAAAACTCAGAGTACTTTTGTAGTTGTGGGGACTTTGAAAATGTTCGTTTATTGCATTCGCATCCTGTGAACTTTATCAAGGCATTTGAAGGCCACCCCTTGCCATAGTTTTTCCCTATGGTGTGGGGGAAATAACCTAGCATCCTGTCATCATTAGCTATATACACTTTTAAAACTATTTCACTAGCAAAAGAAGTTGTGGGGTGAAAAAGAGAGAGGGTGGAAATGTAAAAATCTTGATTAGAAAGTATAATTTAATAGAACATGTATTGAACCAAATGTATTGATTAATGTAGAAGATATAGTACTTGTATTGATTCAAACCAGAGATTTAGTACTAAAAGCTCTGAGCCAAAAAGCTGTTGCAGATTGCTACAAAAGTCAGTTTAATGCTGTCCTTGAGAATGCCTTCACAAAGAAATTCTTCTAATGTTTGAGGACTAGGTGGAATGTGGTATATGTCAGTTTGATCCCGGAGGGTTTTATTTTGTACTCTAATAGCTGTTACGAGCCTACATTATATCCAAGGAGTAATTTTCCTTAGGGGTGCCCGGCTTGCTTTGTGTCAATATTCTAGCATTTTAAGTCACGTACAGTATATGCTTCTGGGAACAGGGAAGGAGCCAGCCAGACTCATAATGGTCTGCATTCATTAATAAAGGCAGAAGCTTCTGTCCCTCCATTGCCCACTACAGGGATGCCTCTTTGGCCTTCGGGGACCCGTACAGACACATTTAAAGAAAGCTTTATTTTGAGTGGGCAGGAGATGAAATGCAGGACTTGCAGGCATTTCCTAAGTCAGCTATATGCCCGAGTACAGGGGTGACCTTAATGGGTCAAAGAAGAATGCAGGTCAAAAGACTTATTATCCAGCCTGTTGGAAACCAATTGCTTTTGTTTAAAAAAAAAAAATAAAACATAAAAAAAAAAAAAAGCAGTAGGGCTTAAAGGTGGACGGTCATGTAGAATTCTGTGTGCAGCCTGCAACTGCACGACTGGATGTGTACTAGAATATGCCTCCGGAAAAACACGAGCATACAGATTATCCATAGTGTTTACAGATAAAGGTCCAACCCTCGTGATAAAAGGAAGGGTAATATAATTAGTTAATCAGTGATGATTGATTACGGATGTTTGCGTTCTTCAACTAAAGAAAAAACAACATGCTGCCATGGTGCTGTCACCATCTGTTGAAAGAAACAGCCACATTTAATCTTTATATTTCTTTCATTTCTTCCCGCCTTGCATTGTTACAGAGCCACAATCGCCTACTATTTCTTCTGGTTGGAAAACATCTCATTTAAATTGAATACAACTGCAATTTAAATTTGGGATTCTAATGGCATGGTGAATTAGTGGAAAGCTTGTTATTTTTTTTTTTTTCATTCCTTTTTAAAATAGCATGCTGGCTCTTTTTCTTAGTTTTAAAAGCTTGTCAGAATTTGTTCAAGACAAAGGGCTATAAATAGACGAGTCATGGTAAAAATGATTAACATCTTTGAATCAACAGATCTCACAAAACTTCCATTCAAATGCAGTTTTTATTTTTATTACCATTGCTACTTAACATTTTGCCGATGCCAACAGAGAGTTACAAAGCACAGACGAGACGTGGTCTCTGCCAAAATATTGGACGAGCGAGGGCAATCTGTGGGCACAACTTTTGGGGGCGGGGACTTCATTTTTCCTCCCTGGGAAGGTAGATTCCCCCTGGCTTTCCTCCAAAGGTTCGCTTCATCATTGTTATTGGTGCAAATATTCCGATTCACATCAGGATCGCAGGAAAATGGGATAACTTGGCCAAGGTGAGCAGTTTCAGGAGATCATGGGGTTTTATTTTTTATTCAAAAATATTTTGCTTGGATTGCATCTTAAATAGGATTAAACCGTTTGACCAGTAAATGTGGTCAGCTCTCAGAAAGAAGGAGGCTGAATTAATCATTTGTTTGAGTGCCAAGCCCAAAATGAGAATTCCAGTCTTGTAAAATGAAAGGCATCTCGTATTTTAAAAGAAATACATAGTGCTAGAAGGGAATTTTGAAGGTCCTTGTCTGTTTTTTAGCTTTCTACATTTAATTTCACATTTATAGGGGGAAAAAAAAAAGAACACACTCCTCCCAAATGGGGCCCTTTACAGTAAGGAAAGTGTTTTTTGAAACCTGGTTATTAAGGTATCATACCTAGATGGATCTTCTTTTAAGCTTTAAGGTGTGCTGTGGATTTGGGGTTTGTTTTTTTTAAAACACAAACCCCCCTCGTGTAAAACAACTGTTCATAACTGGGATTAATGGTTTGCAATTTTCCGTTACTTAGACATGGGGTCTCCAAGAGATGGCTTTTTGCAGAGTAGAATATGGCTCTCTGTGGGATTTCAGAAGTTCTCTTCTCTTTCCACTTCCTTTTCTCTCCTCACCCCCTCCCACACCCCCTTAGACTCAAGTTCTCCTTGATTATGTAAAACACTTTCCCTTCACAGGAGCAAGTCTCTTTCCTCGTAAGCTGTCATTGCATTCAAGTACTTTGGGGACTGTGAATTGCTGGGTAAAAGTGGTGCGGTGACCCACTGCTTTGTTCTGGTGTCGTGGTTTCCTTTAGACCCAAAGAGCATGAAACTCAGGCGGAGAAGGCAGCTTGCTGACAGACTGGCAGCCTTTTCTCCTTGCTGGGCATCCACGTCTGTACTGCAGTGATTCTGGACCTGCTCAGCGTCATGGAAAGAGCCAGAGAAAGAGGGAACCGTGCCAGTGGACCAGCCTCTCTCTGTGCTTAGGGCTTCTCTGGTCAACTGTTCATCTTTCCCACTTGCTCCCTTTTTTTCTCCCTTTCTAAAGAAATCATGTGCATGATTAAAAAAAAAAAAGTACACAGAGGGCTCCCATGAAGCAACTTCTTATTTCTCTCATCAGAGGATCCTCAGCAAAGTCTGGAGACTCTCACCCTGCATCTGTCCCCTCCAACCTCTGAAAGCCAACCTAACCTGTGCAGTTCAGACACCCAGCTCTTCCTTCAGAAAATGAAATTGGGACATTTCTATTTCCAGTGACTCAGAATAAAGTGCAGGGGAGGAGAACAAATGTAGCCCAGGGATCCCCAAAGGTGGGGAGGAAAAGCCTGTGAGGACTGGCTTTCTTTTGTTTTCAAGGCAAATATGCCGATTACCCAGGACCACCTAGCAGTATGCCCCTTTCCCATCTTGACAGTTTCTGCTGCTGGTGGACACCTTGATGGAGTGAGCCAGTCTTCATTAGCCCTCATTTGAGCTAGAGCAAAAGAAAAAAAGTGGAGTGGGGGGGGGGGGTGGAAATGACAATAATTGATCTCAGTGGTATGCAGGCATCTCTACAGCAAGAGAACTTCCCGCCTTTCCCCTGTTTCATGCCAGATTTCCCATTTAGACATTATTTATATTAGGGCTCTTTATTTTTGTATAAGCTTGAATTTCACACACCATAATCTTGTCATTCTCTCAAATGATTTATCTTCTTCTCTCTTAATATGCAAAGCGTAACTCGTTTGTCGTAGCAACTTTAGTCCACTGCAATAAGATTCATATGTATTTGTTCATTTCCCTGCACCTCGGAAGAGGCTTGGATGGCTTTGGTTTAGAATGAAAGCATCTGAGATACAACCATTGCCAACTATTACGGCCAATTTGTGTTGCGTTCTTGCTTTGCAGTATCTCAATAGAGGCACAGACAAAAACACTAGAGAGATTGCAGTATTATCTTCCTTTATTAACCTCCAGAATCCTAGTGAATGTGGAAAGTCTATTGTAAGCACTTACATATTTAAAACTAATGTTATTAAATTGATTTCTTTTTAGCTTTGATTATGGTTTAAAAAAAAAAAAAAAAAGCCTCCCACTGCCCATCAGTGTCCTGTCATTTAGGTAACGTTTGTTACCAAGACCAGACTTGACTCTTTGAAGACAACAAAAGGTATAAGAAAGCTTAGATAGGCTATTTTGAGCAAATGTGCCTTTGTATTGTTTATAAACTCGCTGATCATCATTGTGTTTATTTTTAAGGAAATAGGAAAGTTTTTTAGTCTCATCAGTATTTTGATTACCCTTTTGGTCTACCTATTGGTGAAAAATAGTTTTCAGAAGTATTTAGAATTGATACAAAGAAAGAGGATTGGCATAAAAAATTGATCCTATATGCACTATTACGCTAATGCTACTAATAAGGAAAAAAAAAGATCCAGCTTCTCTTTCACAGAATTAATAAAAATAGGCTCATTTTCAATAAGAGACAGCGAAGTAATGTTCCTCATCATTATTTGTTGCCAGGCTTCAAAACTGGGCAAGTTTGAAACAGGGAATAGATAGCCTGGGTCTTCTTCACAAATCTCCCATCTCCCTCACTGGTGCTCTCAGCCCTGACCAGGCAAGCCTCTGGTTGTTCCACAAGTGGACACAGGGCAAGCAGTTTGCTAGTTGTGGGTGATGAAAAGATAACAAAGCTCTTTAAGGCTTAAAAACTCTGCTTAAAAAACTTACATAGCTGCTCTTCACTGCCATGACAAAGTCTGAACTCCTTAGCAAGATACAAAAGGCTCTTCAAAATCTGGCCCCAAACTACCCTCCATCCTCCCTTCTCATTGGTACTCTTGGTTCAGGACACTCTAGGCGACCCCATCCAATCTGAACAAGTTGCAGGTCCACGGACATAACCTTGTGTATTCCTGCTTCATTGCCTTTCCTCATTTGAGTGTGTCAGCCTGGATTGCCCAATGCATTCTCAAGTTTCCAGCCTCAACTCAAATGTCATTTGTTACCTCCACTGCAAAGCCTTCTCCAAAGGCCGGGCAAGGTTAGGTGTAATCGTGGTATTTCTGGGTTCATTTCTGATCTCATCCTGCCATATTGCTTTGCCATTTTGGGCCCACGTGCCTTTCTTCTTTAGACTATGCACGTTTGGAAGGCATCGAGTTAGGGGCCATCCTGTCCTCTTCCATAGCCCTTGCCTAGCTAGTCAGTCATTCATTTGGCCAGGTCCTTGCAATGATTGTGTTGCTGTGGGCTACACCAGGTGGTGAGACAAGTGTTCAACAGATGTTTGTGAAGGAGTGAATAAATGAGTGAACACCAGAATTTCTGACATAAGGAGAGAGCCAGGCCTACAAATAACCAGAAGACAAGACCTAAGCTGTGTACTCTGAGCAGTGTAAATGCAGCAGGAAATCAGAGGAGGGAGAAATTGGTTTTAGATGGGATGTTCATGGATGTGGTTGTGTTCTGAGCTAGACCTCAAAGTTCTGAGCAGAAGGGATGGGCAGGGGAGGGTGTGAAGCTGACAGGTAGGAGACCCTGGATCAGGGGAAACACAGAGGAGGGAAGGTAGAAATCAGGCCATCTGCAGGCTTATGCTCTGAATGAATGCCCTGGGTCTGGGGCCATACCCCATTATTGGCTGCAAGTCCAGGTGTACAGTTGGCCTCTCACAGTTGAGAGGTTCACTTAGCAAGGGAACGTGTTGTGTGGATGGACAGGAGACAACCCAAGTACAACAAAGGCTGCTTCAACTGGGTCTGGGGGTGGATGTGGCTGCTGTGATGTGTTCCTGAGCCTTGTAGTGACAGTCCCGAGCCCACCCCCAGGAGAGGAGATGGAGAAGCTTCTTTTTTTTTTTTTTTTAAGATTTTATTCATTTATTCATGAGAAACACAGAGAGAGAGAGGCAGAGACACAGGCAGAGGGAGAAGCAGGCTTCCTGCAGGGAGCCCGACGTGGCACTCAATCCCGGGACCCCGAGATCATGACCTGAGCAGATGCTCAAGGTGACCCAATGGAGATGCTTCTTGCCCCCTCTGTGGGTTACTGGCCAGGCAGCCCTTGCCTGTAAAGGCCATATTGAGGGACAGATAGTCTCTGCTGTCAAGACATTCCCATCTAAGAGTGATGAGACCAAAAGAAATAACACTTTTGTAATGGAAATAACACTCAGATAAATAAAACTGTTAAAATAGTGCTACCCTGGTCTTTGAAAAACTGGTCTCACTTTGACAAGAAGAGATGATGGAAGGTGGGAGGGGATTCTGGGAAGGCCTGGCAGAGGCAAAGGAACGGACAGGTACAGATACTTGGTCTGATGACAATAAGATCACTGAAGTGTTTTTTCTCCCCTCTTTCTTTTTTATTGCAGAACCATACGATGACCCAACACAGCAGTTAGTGCAAGTACGGTCGGAGAATTACTTTGGTGGCACAAAAAGGGAACATGTTTTACTCTTTGCACGAAACTTTCATTGTTAATGTATAATATTCAGAAACATTGTATTGTACCATAAAACTTGTATTATCAAAACTGTTGGATGTTCATGTGTTTGAACTTTTGAGCACCGGATAGACGCCTTGTATATAAAGTGTTGCACATGTATTATGTCGTCTGATACTAAAATGGTCTTATAAAGACAAGTGGACTTGGGCCCTATTCAGGCAAGATGAAAAAAAAAATGTGAGCAAAATGGCTTAAGAGAAAGTATTTTCGAGGAAGACAGATTAAAACAACCGTTACAAATGAGACTACGTTTGGACTTCCTTTTATTTACACTTAAGCCTAGAATTTCTCTTTTGGTATATCAACGGTTAAATCCAAGACTATTTTTTATTGCTGAAGATTCTTGCAAACCATGAAGAGACGTTCTCACAGAACAGAACCCCACAGCTGGATAAGGCCCGTATATATATTTGTAAGCCTTGCAATGTGACAGGTAGCATCACTATATATGCAATAGTTGTTATGTAGACTGTCAAAGATTTTTTTTTCCTGGATACATTTGAAGCTTTGAGTGTTCAAGGTTTTCCTTAATGATTTCACACAGCCAAATTCTTGAATCAGTTGAACTAACCTGTATGTTACTGTTATTAATGTTTACTCTGCGGTCTGAACCTGGAGATTACTGGAATTGTTTTCCAAGAGGAAATAAATTCAGTTTACCATTAGGCAGGAGTGTATTTGTGTGTTTTCTTTTTTCTAGTTACTCTACCATTAAAAAAAAAAAAAAAAAATCTAATCGCCTGCACCCTTGGAAGTGAAAGCTGCTCTTGAGCATATCACAGGCATAACCTCAATCATATTTAACCTTTTCACACTGGGCCAAATGCAGCCGGGAAGATATTCATCATGCTGCACAGGGAAAGAACCAGACCCAGTATACTTCTCCTCTCTCAGATACTTCCAGGTCACATTGTACTGGAGGATTCTGACATCACAGATGGATGTGATGGCTGTTTTCTGCATAATTTGCAGCCCAATTCATGTCATGCTGTGCAAATCTGAACTCAAAGTAGATGGCTGCAATTTGAAAGGCAGTTTGGCTTATGTGTACTTAAGAAGCAGCTTTGTTCATTCAGAAGACAAAGCACGGAGCAGGGAGCCGGGTGGCTGTTGGTGCTCGCCCTGCCGCTGACTCCCGGTGTGGCCTTCTCCGAATCACTCGGCCTCCTGGCCTTGGCTCCCCCACCAGGGGACGTCATGCGGCCTGGTCATCGGCCTTGACACAGGCGTGCGGTGTCTCTGGACGACTGCTGGCACCGCAGCCCGCGACAAAATGGGGAATGAGCAGGAGCTCCAAAGTCAGAGGCTTTCTGTTGTGGGAGAGGAGAGGAGGACAAGGCGTGAGCTGGTTCCTAATTCCGTGTTTCGTCACAGCTGGTAAGTATGCACCTGATAGCGATGGGCAACTCTGGACCCCGTCATGCTGAAACTATTTCCCTCACTAGGTGGGACTCTTAACCTCTTGGAAGCCCTGAGGCCTCGAGCAGACCTTTAAACTAACTTAACAAGAGAGAATCCTCACCAGCACTGGTTGGATGGGGGACTGGAGCGTGGCCTGATTCACTGGGTGGTGACTCCCCGTCAGCCCAGGTCCCTCGCGTGAAACCCATACTGCCGCACCAGGTGGGAGAATGCTCACCCCTGGTTCTCAAACCACACCCTGTCAGGGTGCCCCGGAGGGCTTGTTCTATCGCAAGGTGCCCACCTGATGCCCAGAATTGCGGAGTCAGTGGGCCTGGGAGTGGGGCTCCAAGTTTTGCAAATCTAAGAAGTTCCCAGGTGAGGCTACTGCTCCAGGTGTGGGGGGCAGGGGGCCCACTTTGAGAACCGCGGCTCTACACAGCCCCCCCATCTCCAAAGTAATGCAGTGCATTAAATGCGAATAGCCATGCGGAGTGCTAGAAAATTATACTATTAATTTTGTTACCAATAAAGAAATTGGTCAAATTTTAAGATCACTCGGAAACAAATCCCTCATGGTGATTAAAGCCTGCGTGCCGGCCAGCGTTTCATGTGTGTATTTAGTTTTTTAATGCTAGGAAAACCTACATCTATACATTTCACAATGGATTGCCAGCATGCTATTTAATTAAAAAGCTTTTTCACCAGCTACATAAATAATGAAGTATGCTGAGAATATGCAAGTACATTCATAATTAAAATACTCAGCTATATTTAAAAAAAATTAAGATCTCTGGTCTATTCAAGGATTTTGCATTTAAAATGAAATGGCCATGCTTAATAAAGATTTTTTTTAAGGCTTTAAAACTGCTGGTTATTAACGAGCGTGTTATATTTCCCTAAAAGTAAGGTGCTCTTTGCTCATGGAAAACAGGTGATCATGTTATCCTGGGGTTGGATCCTGAGTTCACAGCCTCACCTCTAGGAGACATCCCTGACTTCTAGTAAACAGCAGGAGATGGGTTCTCGGGCAGCAACAGAGGCTGGTATTTATTCTCCTGGAAGCACCCCTGGCCTCCTCCAACACATCCAGTTCAGCCTGTTCCCAGGCAGAGCTGGAGGCCAAAGGAGTTGATTCCTAGTTGCTGTATGCTTGATCCTCTGGGGAGTACCAGTCCAGTCGAACGTAGCAGGTGCTTCCTTACAACCAGTGGTTTGTTGTGTCATGATGACTACCCCGTGCATGGAACAGCCAGTCCCTCCTTTTGTTTGTCGCCTTGTTTGTATTTATTTCCTACTTCATTCCCTAAGAACGTGAGACAACGTAAAGACCTAGTAAAATGTTATTAGGAACATCAGCGTCATGCAGTAGAGGAGAAAATATTGTTTCCTAGTACTTCACTCCAAAAGAAATTTTGGGCAGCCCAGGTGGCTCAGCGGTTTAGCACCACCTTCAGCCCAGGGCGTGATCCTGGAGTCCCGGAATCGCGTCCCACGTTGGGCTCCCTGCATGGAGCCTGCTTCTCCCTCTGCCTGTCTCTCTGTCTCTCTCTCTCTCTCTCTCTCTCCCCTCTGTGTGTTTCTCATGAATAAATAAGATCTTAAAAAAAATTATTTTTAATTTAAAAAAAAAGATCTTAAAAAAAAAAGAACAAAAGAAATTTCTGAAAGCCCTGATATATGGGCAGGGGGCCAACATAGTAGCCACTCTTCCTGACCCTAATTTTATGATCTAACGGGGTGCTTCTCATCTGGAGGAATGCTACTGCGTCTGTGGGTAGAGGCCAGAGACACTGTTAAACATCCCACAACCCACAGCACAGGTCCCCAGAATAGTTACCCACTCCAAAATGCCAATCGATAGTGCTGGGGTTGAAAAACTCTCTCATGTGAAGTTTTCTCTGATTTCTCAAGGACCTTTTACATCGCAATCACCCAAGGGATTTTTAAAAACTCAACTGCCTGAATCCCACTCCCAGTGAGTCTGACTTAATTGGTCTAGAATGCCAGCCGGGCATCAGAGGTGCCCCAGGCGATTCTAGTGCAGCCACGTTTGAGAACCACAGGGCTGAGCTAACATTCTCAGGCCAGAGTCCCGGACTCAAGATCGGAAATTTGAAAATAACCTCCAAGGAGTAGAGAAGTAGGATGGGCCTCAGACTGGCTTCCCTCAACATTACATTTTATAACAGTCAGGTAATGATGACTTTAACATAATAACCAATAGCGAGTTTAGGAAAAAAAAGAGGGAGATGACCCAGAACCTCACCACCCTTACACCTGGCGCAAGATGGCAAACCCAGTGAGACAGAGCTCCAGCCCAGCGGGGACTCTGGCAACCTGGAGAGCAAATGCCCCGTCACCTGCCCCAACTGTTGCCTGGAGGGAAAGCAGCCTGTGAGGCCAGATTGTCCAGTGTCTCAGGAGGAGCCAGCAATCCGGGTGGGTATGTGCCATGTGCCAATTTCTAAATGTTGGCAACCTAGTCCATTTTGTATTCAAACTCCGCTGCCCCCCACCGTGTGGGCCATATGAGACACACTTTTCAGGCCAGGTCCGACTCTTGGATTGCCGATTTTGACCTTTGGCATTGATTATTCCTTTTTCTGAATTATTCTCATTCCAGACTAGTTAAAAATGTTTGCTTGAAAATAATTGTGTGAGTTTTTTTTTTTTTTTTTTGCATATAAAAGTTTGAGCTGTGCTTTGTTTTAAATTAATGTCACATGCACTTGCAAAGTTGCTCTGTGGCCTTTGTAGTTACGTTGCCTCTGGTTGAGCAGCAGTCTACCAAATGGATGTGCTCTCTGTAAGTCCACTCCTGTTCCCGGACATTGGGATTTCAAACACATTTTTTTTTTTTTAAATGATGAAGGATAAACAAATAGTGGAAAGTCAATATTCTCTGTTGTGAGTCAGATAATGCTACGTTGTATGTTGTTAATGGAGGCCAGATTAATACGCTTTTGGAATCATGCAAATGGGTTGACAGTCTACATGGGAAGCTGATAAGTGTAGTCAGGGTTCCAGCCCAAGTGGAAAGAAGTGGCATCAGAGACAACCTCTGGGGATCCCCCACGGGTTTATTAGGTTCCTTGGAGCAGCGCTGGGTCTGTTCCAGAACCTGGACAGGAACTCCAGTGAACCCTCAAGTTCCACTCTACAGAGCATGGCAGCTCTGCCTTTGGGGGTGCAGCGCTGCAGAACCCTTGAGAAAGGAAGTTTGGAAATCCAGATCCCACTAGAGAACACCTGCAAACGCTTCTCCACTTAGCTTCAGCAGGCCAGAGCCTCTCACCAGCTCCCTTGTGTGGAGGGAGCTCTACCAAACGTCCTGAAAACTCCTGGAGTCCAAGGAAGAGGGATGATTTAGGGCAAAATGACCCAGCATGGGTTTCTGGCAGGATCCCAACGCTCAGGTCTGGCTGGCACCGCATTCCTGGGTGAGCGCCTCCGGAGGCTGAGGAGTAGCCACGACCATCTCGGCCAGATTCCTCGGTAATGAAGTCAGCTGTCAACTCCTTGGGGGGAAAAGCACAGAGCCCCTTTATTTCCAAACAGGTGTTGCAGCATATTAAAGGTTGAATTCCATCTTATGCTCACATCCTGAATGAGCCAGTTTGCAGGCAAGCTCAGTTCTTTCTGCAAAGAGGGAAACTTGGCAATGCTGGAGGCTGAGTACTTAAATGGCAATCAACTTCTGGCTCATATCAATTAATTCCTTCATGGACTTCTGCCTAAGTATAGCATCTTGAATTCCCAGCTGCGGAGGCTCTGAAAGGCAGCCCAAGCTGCACACCACACGCCCCGATCGGGGCGAGCGCACCGGTGAAGTGATGAAGGCCGTGCGATCGCAGGGCAACGAGGGGTGGCGATCCGGGGCTGCCTCTTTGCTCGCCTGCAGAGCACAGGGCAGGACAGACACCCCACTCTCTAGATGGGGAATCCTTCAAGAAAACGCCCAAGTCTAAGTGACGTCATTCTGAGGGGACCCCCCCCTCCTTTGAGCGCGGAAAGCTCCAGATCCAAAGCGACCAGGGATGTGGCAGCAGAGTGGGCACTAGGGAAGGCCTCCGCTCTCACTCAGACGCCAGGAAAGGCCACTCACGCCGAGGAACCTGCTGGCGTCTTCTCCACCTCTGTCCCACGCCAACAGGGGACAGCCAGACAGGCAGCCAGGCTGAGGGCCAGTGCGGCAGGACGGAGGAGCCTGGCGCTTCTCCACCCGGCCAGGCCCACTGCGATTCAGACCTTGACGTCCTCACGGGCCGGGCGCCCCAAAAGCCTCAGAACTGGGCCTCGCCTCGTCTCCTGAGCTCCTGGCGCGGCCACCGCCACCGGATAACCAGCGACAGTCAACTCCCCTGGCGGAAGCAACACCATTTCTTTTGTCCCCTGCATATGGAACATCCCTGGTTTGGCCCCCTCTCTGCCCTCCTTTGCTGAGCCAGAGGAGATTCTAGTTCCCTTCCCCAGGAGACCAGATCTCTGGTTCTCTGAAGGGTCAGGCACTGCCCTCTGCAGTGGCCACCAGCCACTTCAACACGCGGCTACTCACAGTCAAATTGATTTCTACAGTCACTTCAGTTCCTCAGCCTCACAAGGGGCATTTCAGGTGTTCGGTGGCCACGTGGGGCTGGTGGCTGCTGTACGGAACAGCACAGATAGGGCACACTCTCCTCATCGTGGAAAGTTCTATCGGGCAGGCCGGTGATTCTAGCTCCCCCCCCCCCCCCCCCCCGCAGCTCCTTTGAACCCTTCCATGTGCAGAAGCCCCTCTTTCTCTAATTCTTCTGGTCTACTTCCACCTGTCTTCAAATGTGCACAGGTTTCTCTTCTTCTAAACAAAACAAAAAAAAACAATTTTTTTTCTTGACCCTGAAGCCTCCTCACAAGACTGTTTTATTTATTTCCCTCGTTTTCTTCCAAATTTCTCAAATCTGTGGTCTGCCCCACATCCTCCATTTCCTGACCGCTGCCTCACTCCTCCCTCACCTGCAGGCTGCCTTCCATCGATAGCTTTTACTGAAAATGTGTTCCCAAGGTCACCAGTGGCCTTCTTCCTGCCACCCCCACCCCGTCCTCCTTCTCCTCTGCCCTTCAGTAATTTAGACCATCAGTCACCATGTTCATCCTGCTTGGCAAGAGGTCTCATGTTTATCCTCTCCTTTCTATTTCCAATGACAAGACCCTCAGGGGAACCTTCTCGTTGACTTCCTTCTGACCTTGCCTCTCTCTAGTCCTCCTTGGGATGTGGCCATCATGTTAATCTTTATAAAACACTTAATTCACATCATTTTCCCATTTAGCAAATACCAATGACTCCTAGAGTAATGTCAGGAAAAAGGGTACAGTTTCAAAGGAGTTCCAATCTTTTTCTGCCACTTGCTGCCTATGTAGCCCAGACCGACCTTGCTTTGCTGCGACTCTTATTTTCTTCTGTAATTTGAGAGTAAATATACTTACAAGTTTTTTGTAGAACTTTTACCAATATTATTATCAATGGCTAAGAATACCCAAAATATATGAGATACCCTATATAAGAAAGTTATTGCTTTGAACGTTATCTTTATTTAATATGGGCTTTTTGTATGTTGATTCTAGAATTGCTTTTTCTCCCTTGCACCTCTTACCCCCTGATTCCCTCACACCACTCCTTTACAGTCTTTCTAAAATGCACCACTTTTACCATGTGCCCTGTTTACGAAACGCTGGGGTAATGGTCTATTATCCTCCACAAAAGCTCATATTCCCTTGACTTTCAAGAGTGTTTTCACCTGGCCCAGCGCCCCACCAGGCTTAGCCATCCAGCGTTCATTGGTTTCAGTCAGCCAAGTCAGATCTCCTTTGCCAATCTACTCCGCTCCTTTCTTTTCTTGCTCACTCCCATATATTCCCTCCCCACTCACCTCGACCCTGCAGTCCTCCCCATCACAAACCAAGCCCCTCTTCCTCCACAAATCCCACTCCAATCCCGCTCTACCATTACTTCCTTTCTATAAATTCCTATGGCACTGTCAACCTAGCTTTGCAATTAATGGCTTCCTTGAAACGTATTTTGTCTTCCTAGCTGGACTGTAAGTCTTTCAAAGATGAGGAATCTGCTCTCTGTTATTTTTTTTTACCCACCCTCAGTGATGCCACTTCATCGAAGGTTAATTAAGCACATGTGGATGAATTAATAGCTCAACTGTAGAGCTCCACCCATCTTAGCGTGATGTACCAGCCCCTGCTGCCTGCCCGCTCTGTGCCAGGCACAAAGGACGAGGTTTCTGCTCCCCAGAAACCCACAATAACCATCACTCAGACTCCATCCTGGTTTTGTTTCTTAGTTCAGCAGTTGCCACCATCCTCATTAACCAGACAAGGAAGGGTATCAGGAACCGGCGTCAGCCTTGGACCTGATCTGTAGCCATAAGACATTGGAGTCAAGTATCCAAAATGCCTTCCTCTTTGATCTCTTCAGTGACAATGATCCCCATTAATGTGTTTAGTTCCAAAATCCCGCACTCGGTTGCTCCTGAACAATTGGCATTAGGCTGAAAGGAAGAAAATCAACGAGATGTTGTCCATACCAGACTGTCCAAAATCATTTCTTCTCACTACTGGAGTCTTGCACTAGACACAGCTAATCCATGCACATTCAAAATGAAGGTTGAAACAGCATTCTGAACGGAATCTGAAGAGGACCAGATCCATATGTAAATCCAAGCTACAGCCCATTCCTTCCTTAAAGCAACAAAGATGTTGACTGTGATTACAGATAATAAGAGCTTTGCTTCTGATGAAATGGGCATATACTGAACTGAGCGTGCACTATATTCCCTTGACAAATATATTTACACTCAACTCGGAACATGGAGAGAAAAGAAAATGTCAATAGTTGACAGCTTCTTGGCCTATAGGGTATAATCCAGGAGCATAATAAATTCATTTAAGCTTGGTGTTGAATAAATGCATGTTAGGACTGTGCTTTTTATTTTTTTATTTTTTTTTTATTTTTTGGCCTTTCCTCCAACACATTGTTTGAATACAATGTCACGTTCCTGTGTGTTGCACGGTCTAGTGTTGTCAGCAGAGACAGGAGCCCGGTTAATCCTTTGGGTCAAACCTGGGGTAATTTTCCCTAATGAGTAGAGATAAGAATCAGAAAAGGACACGGGGTAGGAAAATATCTTACTGCCAAATGGTGGTGGATAACTATTTCACAGTGAAATACAGGCCTCAAGAATGTCGGATACTGGCGAGCTACACAGTCCAAAAGAAGATGTATTTCCACAGAAGATCTTAATCACGCTGATAGAGGGCTAAGCCTAGTGGAGAGGATATAAACCACATAAAAAGCCACCTCTGTTTAGAAGCTGGATACCGCTCCCTTCTCCTCATTAACATAGTTCTCATCTCAGCCAAATTGGACGCGAAGATGCGTTCCTTATCCCTGGCAGATCTTGCAAGAGAGCGAACGTTTCAGACATGGCGTGTGAAAGCAGGACATATTGGTTAAGACTGAAAATAACATGTTTCTGGTAGAGTTCAAGTATATAAGAAATACTACACCCCACTGTTTTTGTAAATGCCAGAGTTCCATTGAGTCGAGACAGATGGTAGCAGGCAAAGATGCAATCTTATAATCAAAAGCTAAAATATGTCAAAAATATGTTAGCAAGCAAAATACAGCAGATTACTAGCTTCTCATGTCATGACAGCTTGCAAAACATGTTAGGATGTTGAATCTCTAGTTATGTAAATAAAGGAACAGTAAACAGAGCCGCAGTGAATGGTGTGAGGGCTCACAGATTGATTGGCCCTTCCCTGCAGTCTGGTGGAAGACCAAGTCACATGGCTCCCAGGAGCCCCAGATGGACGGTAAGAGGTTCCACAGTGTCGAGTGCAGGGATCCATTTTCCATCCACGAGTAACAAGTTTCTCTGTGATACCTAAAAGCTGTTTAACTAAATTACAAGAGGCATTCAAATTTCCCAGAGAGAATTGTAAGGATTCCATTGAGAATCATCATGCCATTTAGCTCAGAGAAACAAGAGGGTGAGTGTTATTTTGTGAAAACAAAATGTACCCAAGGCTTTCTGTATATGTCAGTCTCATTCCAAGGAGGTTTCTTTGGCCACAGGGTGGCAAGCCCTGGATGCCCCTGGAGAATGAGCTTGACCACAGGCCAGTCTGGGTTTCTTATGGTCTTGGCTAATATTGGATGGGGGTTGTGGAGAGTCAAGGTAATGTCAATCATGACTGGGGGGAAATGGAGATATTTTTACTGAGCACCTACCGTGGCCCAGGCACTATACTGCTGTCATATCAAATTAGACTTCTTGGCCTTTTGAGATGGAGAGAAGATCACTTTGGTCAGTCCATTCCCACAGAAAGTTCAACTCCAACCTTTCTCATTCTTTTCCCCCTCCTTCAGCAGCCAGGGAATCCAGAGGTAGGGAGAAGGTGGTAGAGAATGGGCCTTATGTTCTCATGCTGGCATTGACGTCTCTGGCTCTGGGAACCTACTTTAATGCAGCTTGTCTCTCTGATGTATGTTATACCAAAGACACAAAGGTCAGCTTGGCTTTTCGATCTCCATAGGAAATCAGTTGGGGGAAATTTTAATGTACCAGGGAATGCTGCATTTTAGAGCAAGAAATCTTTGAGAAGCTATACTTGGGTTGAAGAGTGAGGGTCCAAAGGTCTGTCTATCAACAAAAGATGATAATTAGATTTCTGGACATAAGACCGAGACAAGGAATCTGCATTGTTGTTGAGGAGGAACCAGCAAGGCTGGGCTCTGCATTGGAGAAGAAAGGGCCAGATTAGGCTACACAACTGAGTGGCCACCAGGTAAGGACTGTAGAGACCAGTAGTGTGAGTGCATATTCCTAAGCTTTGCTTTGTTGGTTTGGTTTGGTTGTTGTTCAAGACTGAGCAAGATGAACTTCCTATGCTATCTTCTCCACAAAATCCTCAGTGACGGCATGCTGCTTTTGGGTGCTTCGGGGTGAGTGTATTCTCCAAAGAGAGCTCAACCAGAGATGGGTCCTGTCTCTGCCTCATGCACAGTGAAAACAGACACGTAGGCAGGAAGCAGTGAATGAAGGATGGCTGGCATCTGGATCACCCACACCAAACAGCAATTTCAGGAAAGCACTCCTGAGAAGAATAGACAGACTCAAAGGGCAGGTTGGATGATGGAGGTGTGGCTGACACTGCAGTGGCTCAGCTTCCAGTGGATGCTCCCACATGACCCCAGCTCCTAAAGTGTCCTCAGCCAGCTGCCTGGAAGGTTCATGACTGCTCCTCATAGAAGACCCACCTCACACCATCCCCCCACCTCCTCTCTTCTCCACCCTTTCCAACCTCCTTCTCTTCCCCTCATTCAAGCAAAAGCAAATTCTCCCAATTTGCTCACAGACAGCATATTAACAACCAGGTGTGTAGCTTTACCTTTTGCAGATGCGTTTGTCCTCTGAGTCTCTCCCTGACGAGGCTTAACAAAACATTCCCATACAAGGTCTCTCCCTGTGAGAAATTCTGGTGCAAGGTGTTAAAATAACAAATTTTACACCCAAACTACCTATGTGCCTTCCACTATCCATATCATCATGGAAAATGTAATGTGAGGAAAGAAGGCTCAGAAAATAAGGCAACTTACCTGGTCTCATAGCCAAGTAGAGGCGTGATTCAAAATCGAGGAATATACGTGAGAACGAAAGGAAAAGAAAGTACAAGTATGTCTTTGTGCGATACATATTTATGCATTAGCTGACGATCAAACTTAGTTATGGCCCAAAATACGGAATAACTATAAGCATTTATTAATTAGCATCCCATTTGGGATTCCACTGAGAAAAATAATTATTTATAAGACCCAATAAGACTTTTGACTGCCCTAAACTATCATTCTATGAGAAAAAAAAAATGGACTCACAGTGGGCTCTTGCTAAGTAATATATGAAATATGCAGTTCACACATTCCGATAAAACTGAAGCGGGTGAACCCTAACTGACAGGAAGTAATGAATGTACTAAGCCAAAGGGAATACCTCCATTTAAGCAACCATATGCTTTAGTCATCAATAGGGGTGTAGACGTAACGGGGCCCGCTTTACAATCCACCTGGCTGTTCTTTTCCTACGTACGCTTAAATGGATCTGTCCCCATGGGTACAGCCAACGTAGATCTTTTGGGGGACCCTTCCTTTGAGAAAGGGGGGTCAGGGCCCTGTGAGCTCCGAGGGAAGCTGAGTGGGGGGGTTAGTCAGACAGGTGACCATGCCTGGAAGGCAACGTGGTGTTTCCTGCTGCATGATTGTTTTGGACATGAAACAAGCTCTCTGGGCCTTTAGTAGCTTTATTTCTGAAATGACAGAAATGGCCCCTATCATGTAAGACTATTACGAAGATCAAATGGAACACAGAAACCACCCAGCACAATGCTACCTAGTTGGTGCTAAATAAAATGGAGCTCCTATTCATTAGTAGCAGAGTATTCCTTTAAGCCTAGGAGCACCCAAGAATTGGAAGAACAGTGGTTGATTACCATCAAATTTTTGTATCCGGTGCCATGCAAGACACTAGCATTGCAGAACTGACTAAGATGCCATCTTTCATCCCATGAGCTCACTGAACATTTGGGAAACAGCCCACACGTGACCCCTTGTAATCATTCCCATAGTGCCCTGTGAGTAGATTCCATCGGCCATCCCAAAGTCATCTGATACTGGTAAATTTGAGAGAAAGTGACTTTTCAATAAACTGATAGCCACGATTTAGTAAGCTACCACCTAAATGGGTCACCAAAAATAAATCCTCCAAAGGAAGAGCCGCTAAAGGATAAACGATGTCAACCTTTCTCCTTGGCGATGCTGGCTTGCCTCCAGCCAGGCCCAAGTGACCTCAATTATTTACCACAAGTCATCAGAGTTAAATCAAATCCATCTGCAGTTTGGGTGGCTGGGGCTCTATCCAGGAAAGCTGCCCGCGCTGAGAGGCAATGGACAAAGCCTGCTGACATCTATCCAGATAATATCTGAGCTCCCGGCAAGAAGGAAATGCCACCACCATCTGCCTCTGTTTGTGATGACCTGGGAATAAATAAAAATTAACCTTGGTCCTTGAATGAATCATGGAGCTTATCAACACTTCCTCTGTGTCTCTAATGACTATTGTGAAACAAGTTAACAATGAATTTTGGAGGGACAGGGCAGGAGGGTCATTGTTCTAAATGGCTCTTTATCAGGCTTGGCTCTTCCCCACCTACTTTTCTCGCATCACGTGCCACCACCAAGGCCCTTTGTACACTGCGTTGAAAATAGTGAAAAATAGAGACAAAGGGTTGTGAACCCTGCAAGGGCTCAACACATCACTGGGGGAGAAAGGAGAAGAGGGAGAGAGAGAGGGAGAGCTGGAGACAGGTAGGAAATGAAAATCATGGTGTCCAGATAATTGGTGGGGACCGATGATTAGTGGGGAGCTCCAGGGGGCTGCATCTGGCCTCCACCCAGGTGTCAGTCAATAGGCCAGTTTCTGTACTCACACAGAACGTACGTTCCCTTCTTCAATCCTCACAGCAACCTCATGATGGATGAATCTCTGTTTTACAGGTGAGGCTATAATCTCAAAAACCATAAACGCAACTTGCCCGGGACACTCAGCAAGCAAACGGAACAACCAGGACGTGAACCCAAAAGTGGCTGATTCCAAAAGCCAAGCTCTTTCCACTCTTCTGCATTGATTCTCTGTGGCAACGCCACTGGGCACTGGGGGAGAGCCATTATTAGCCATTAACTTTATTTTGAACTAACAAGCTAGTCACTTAGCAAGGCCCTGAAGAAATGGAACAAGGTAGCAGCACGTTCTGATTGGCTTAGAAGATGGGGGAGGGGGAGGTGTCGGGGAGGGCTCCGGAAGAGCAGAGGGGAAATAGCTCCAGATTATGGGATGCTAATTTAAACTTTATTGGTTCTGGCGTTTGCTGGACCTCTGAGCACATGCAGGCTTTCCTCAGAAAACACACTGCCGCAGGTGCCTTAGCATCACATTTAGGATGTGCTATCAAGGGTAGAATGGGCCAGAGTCCTCACTGCTGAGAGAGTGCACGTGTAGGAAAAGATTCAGGGTATATTTTTCATGAACTAGTTTGAGCTGGAGCTAGGCCAATTTAGCCATATTTAAAAAAAAAAAATCTGCATGCCATGTAGAAAAAGCAAAGAAGGAAAAAGATGTTTTGATCAAATGGTTCATGCGACGTGCCTCTCGAAGACCTAGTCAGAGTTGCTAGGTGATCTCCATGGTCAAAATCAGGAGGAATGGGTGTACCTGGGGTGCTGTGTGCAAACTCGACACTAATTTTCTCTTTCAAATGATAATTCTAAATAAATATGTGTGAATGCTAGTCCCAGAAATCTGAATCAGCTGCAGAGAATTGTTGGCTATAATATAATTGGAAGCTTGGTGAGCTGAACCAGCTCTTTCTGAAACTTCTTTTGTTTTGTTTCACTAACATTGTTTTCAACAAAGAGGGAGACATCCCTTACATACTGACATATGGTACCTTCTATTTATAACAAGATTAACAATTCATTCACACCTTGATTGAATCCTGCTTTATTGAGATGTCACAACAGATTCTCACAGTCTGCAAAGGGAAAGACTTACAAATGATAATATTATGACAGGCAAGACACCTAAAAGTAAATGAATCATAATTGATGACAATTAGAAGGAGTTCAGCACAAACACAGAATCATAGCAGTGATGGCAAGCAGGATTCATCGCTTGCAAGGGGAGGATTACCGTGGAGAAATTCTGCTGAATTTTTATTGAGAACTTCAAATCCATTCAAACCTGTTCATTCATAGCTTATTTTCTTTAAATATGTATGAAAGGCCTTCATGGTTTTAGGGCTTTGGAATGAATATGTTTATTTCCTTACCCCGGCTACATATGAGCCCTTCATTTTAGAAGGAAAGACCCGAAGGGTCCTTCTAGACGACCTGGCCAGGAGCACAGTCATCCTCTTTGACACCTGCCTCTCTCTTTCACACCACATCAACCAGCAAGACTTTTCAATCTTACTTCCACGAGATGTACTGACTCCATTTCTCACCACCTGTACCATTCTCACTTCAGACTGAGCCAATATCATTTCACCTGAGACCTAGTGCTTCCTCCCCAACCCCATGCCCCCAGTTGATTACCCAGAGAATTTGTTTTAAAGTGCTTGAGATTCCTCTTTGGCTCCCAATTGTTCTTAGCAAAAGGGTTCAATTTCAAGGTCCCACAGTCCCAAGAGGCAGCGTTGTGTAGTGATGAGAGCTGACTCCACCCAAATCCTGGTTCTACCAGATGGATCACCTTAGGGAGGTCATTTAGCTTCTCTGACCATCAGATTCATCATCTACAAAAGGAAGAGGATGATGGTATCTACCATGTGAACACTACTCATCAGTTACTTGTTTGGTTTCTTATCCCTTGCTAAGTCTGAAGTGTTCTCACAGCCTCCCTTAGTGCCTGGCAACCCCTCTCCTTGCAGACCCTCTGCTGGAAGGGGCTGCTTCTCAGTCCCTCCACCCCACACCCTGGGGCCTACACATGGGGACTGAATAACCTACCAGCTCAGGTTATTCCACTCTTTCCTCTAACTGGAAATCCCCATCAACCAGTCCTGCCCTTCTACGCTTGCTGGGTAACTCCAGGTCTTTTGTTTGGTCTCTGTTTTACTGTCACCTTCTCAGGGAAGACTTCTTTGCTGTTCCACCCCCCTTCCCAACAGCCAGGGCAGGATCGCTTTATAAAACATTCTCCTTACACTCTGTACTTCCTTCTGTAGCTCTCACCACAGCTGAAAAATTGCGTTCTATTTTTCTGGTGAATGCTTATCCTTCCCTCAATACTGAAAGCTCTGCAGAAGATGGGGATTGAGACTAAGGTATTTATTACTGTGCCGCCTGGACCTTAATTTGTTGGATGAACGAATCTAGTTCACGCTGGCTCCCTCATTAACAGATAATGTTGGTTGACTTTCTGTGGTAGGCAGAACTATAACCGAACCCTCGTCTGTCTGCCCGATACTCAGTAAAGCCAATCACTGAAACATCAGGTTTGCAGCAAGGCAAGAGTTTATTTTAGAAGCAGCCAAACAAGGAGGCAGGAGAGCAAGCTTCAAATCTGTCTCCCCAAAGGGCCAGAGAAGAAGTTGTTTATAATCATAAGGATTGAGATCATGTACACCTTGATGAAGAAGGCTGGGGAATTTATGACTATTCATGAGGAAAGGCTAGGCCTGCACATTGAGTAAATGTACATGTAATATACATCCCATGTTCATTTCAGGATGGAGACTTAACATCAGAATGAGGCAAAATTTAGCCCCTGATGTCTGAAGGTTATCTTAGGACAAGAAGAAGGGGCTATGGGCAAGCTCTGAGAGCCGATGTCAATTTTACAGGGTCTTGGGCTTGTTATGTGGGGTAAGGAATGAGGGATCTCGCTTGTTCATAGGATGGAATCATCTCAGTTGATCTTGAGTCCCGGCTTCTGCAGAGACAGCTAGATGTTAGTGGGGTCAGAAAAGACACAACAGCTGATAAGGGAGAAACAGTTCACTGGAAAATAAGCTTTAAACTTTCTGCTGGTTTTAACCTCATTAACCCTACTGGGCACCATTTCAGAATAATGTCTCCCAAAGATGCCTACATCCAAATCCCTGGAACTTGTGAATATGTTCATTTACAAGACAATGTGCTGTGATGTGATGTGAGGAAGTTAAGCGTCTCAAGATGGAGAGCTGCCTGGGTGCCTCAGTCGATTAAGTGTCTGACTTCAGCTCAGGTTATAATCTCAGGGTCCTGAGACCCAGCCTTGAATAGGGCTTCCTACTCAGCAGGGAGTCTGCTTCTCCCTCTCTCCCTGACCCTCCCCCACAACTCATGCATCTCACTCTCTCTCAAACAAATAAATAAAATCTTTAGAAAAAAAAAAAAGAGTCTCGAGATGGAGCGATAAGCCTGGAGTATCCACATGGGTCCGATACAATCACAGGTCCTTATAAAAGGAAGTCAGGAGAGTCAATATCAGAGTGGCACAGCGTGAGAAAGACCACTGGCCACCACTGGCATTGCAGATGCAGGAAGGGGCCACGAGCCAAGGAATGTGGGTGGCCACCAGAAGCTGGAAAGAGCAAGGAAGTAGGTTCTCCGCTAGACCCTCCAGAAGGAACCAGCCTTGCCAACACCTTGATTTTGGCTCTGTGAGACCCACTTCTGACTTCTGACCTCCAGAACTATAAGAAAATTAGTTTGTTATGTTTTAAACCACCGAGTCTGTAATTTGTTACAGCAGCAATGGGAAACTAATACACTTACCCAAGGTCCAAATAGCAGTGGCAGAGCCAAGGCCAGAATCCGAGGATCCAGATCTCCCAGCCCCCTGTTCTTTCCACGACTCTCCACTGCCTCTGCCTCCTAAAGCTTAGTTGGTTTTCCAATTTGCTTTCGTCTTGTTTTCCAGAGGAAGAAATCATTAGAGATGCAGCTGCTTGCATGCAAGAGCCTGTGCATGAGGCCAGCGCCACAGATGTGAGTGTGCGAGGGAAGGTGTGCAGAATTGGAGCACTCTGAGCAGCTCCTAATAGAACCCCAGGGGAGGGCCGGAGGTCCCAGGCCAGCCCCGCTCGTCCACCCGCTCCTCCTGTCTATGGCGCACAAAGCCTGACAAGGTCTTGCTCATGTTCCAAAGTGCTCCTTCTTTTCAGAGCTGTTTGTTATTGTCTCTGCCATCACAAGTTTAAAAAAGGAAAGTTAATTAAATATGGAACAAGACTGAGCAACATCTTTTAAACCATCATGTCATTAGAACTGGAATCCTTGGAGAGCTGCCTAAAAGGGGTTTGAGAACAATGACTGTTCAATCAGATATTTATGGGCACAGTTATGTAAACACACTCTTTATTGTCTATGTATATTTAATATAATTATCAGTTTTGTAGTTGGACTCTCCAGAGACCCAACAAATCACAGTGTTGCTTTGAAAATGTCAGCAGAAAAGACAATTATGTTGCTAGCAAATATTCATAAATTATATTAAAAAGTCCTGTGGAAATGTCCCCTATGTTGCAGAATCCTTCACAGTAACTGAACAATCCTCTTATTTCTTTGATTTAAGGATGGTATTTGAAGCAAGAAGGTTCTTTGGGAAACTTTAAGGTATGAGCCTGGCAAAGGAGGAGGCTGGCCTCGGAAAATAAGAGCATGCCTATTCCAGAAAACCAAGACAGTGCACTCATCATGTACCTTGCCGGCTCTCCGTGACCTGTGCATATGTGCGCACATCCCCACAGGTACGTGTGGACCCCTGCTCACCTCACTGGTGTGCAAACTCTCTTTCTGAGAATCCCCCATTCAAGCGAGAAGATATATTCAATCTGTTCGCTCTTTCAACATCTACCTAGAACCATAAGTCTTTCCTATGGCATCTTTCTTTAGCAACTATTTATAGTATTCCCCATTTTTCCTCCCTTATCATTTTTTTCTCATTATGCACATGCAGAAATAAGTGGAGAATTGGGGAACTGCTCAGTAAATTAAAATGCACCAGGCTCTTGCTAAACCAATATGAGTAGTGCAGGTTGATAAACACCTAGTAAGCAGCCACAAATCACTTCTATTGCAAGATATACAATCTGCAAATCAACATCTTAATTAGCAGTTAATGACATTTGGAAGGAAAGGTTAATGTTAAGCGCACAAAAGCAGTGTGGTTAGAAAAAATTAGATTTTCCTGCCTTCTTATAAAAAAAATTAAAAAAGGAAAGAAAAGCATATCCCATGATTATAGCGGGTGTTATAAATATACATGTATTGGCAATTTGAAGCATCTTAATTATATGGGGCCTGTATTGATATGCTACCTTTCATGGATGGAGTTCAAAGCACTCTGCCTGTATCTCATTTATCCTCAAAATACCCCTCTGAGGGTGAGTATCTACAGGCAAAATGAAGTGAAGAGTTAAGACAATTATCTACATAATTCAAACCCAAGCCCCCGTTAAGGAAGAATAAGTGGAGTTTCTGAAGAGATTGAATTTTTCTGATTGGCTTTCTTGGCAGATGAAATTCCCTGGAAACGAAGTCCATCTTGCATTGCCCTGCCCCGAAGCTGGAGGCCTGTATACAGGACCCACTGGGACAGTCACCTCAGTTTACTTATTTTTTAAAAAAGATTTTATTTATTTATTCGTGAGAGAGGCAGAGACACAGGCAGAGGGAGAGGCAGGCTCCCCACAGGGACCCCGATGTGGGACTCGATCCCGGGGCTGGGATCACGCCCTGAGCCACCCAGGCGTCCCAGTCGCCTCAGTTCAAAAGGCTGAGCCGTGCTGCACAATCAGCGCCATCCCTCCCTAGTCAGGGCGCTGGGTTCCCACCACCCCCTCTCTGAGGCCCGGGGCCAGCTTCCGGATTGCATCCTGCCTGCGGCCCATGTTCCTCTCCTTACCCATCCCACGTCCTCCCTGCTTCTGCTCCTGCCCTTAGCACCTAGCCACCCCTTCCCTTCCCTCACAGCTTCTCCTTAGGTCCAGCCCCTCCTGGAAGCTTCCTTCCAGGAAGAGTGAAAGAACACCACCTTTTTTATTTTTTTCGGTACATCAGGTTGGTTTGCTGATCATTTTTACCATAACTTGTTAGACAATATCTGGGTAATTTCGGTTACCATATGTGGCCCAAGCAGCTGCTTGCTTTCCCCTTCTCAAAGCATCCCATCGATTTCAGGGTGAGGCTCGGGGGTGCATCAGGCATCAGGTCAGCATCACCAATGGAGGAACTGCCCCTCTGCAGGGCACGTCATTCTCTGCAGGTGACCACTGCCCCCCGCCTTGGCCAATCTGTCCTCAAGGGTGGGCACACCCTTTCCCTTAGTGTCCCATCCTAGCTCTTGCCATCATCCCTCACCAGCTATGAGCAGGGAATGAGATGTTCCTGTTGCTTTGGGGGCAGGGATGGGGACTGGGGCCATTATGTAGGCCTTGTCCCTGTGTCCATCTTGTGGGATCACTAACAGCCCGCCCTGCATTGCAGCCACCGGCCTGCCGTGGGTGGGCCTTGCGGTCCCCAGGCCTCTCCCTGGTGACCCTCAGCCTGCGGGGCAAGGGGCATGTTTTTCTCTGAGACCCTCTTGATCCGCATCTCCTGAGCCCTCCCTTCTTGTCCTGGGACACATCTTCTCCCAGAGTGGTTCCCAGTGGACTATTTCTTTTAGGGGAAATCCCACCGTGCCCTATGGGGGCAGGACACCAACCTCTAAAGATAAGACCCAACTGTCACTCGTGAGGACGTTTCCCAAGCTCGGCTCAGCTCGGGTCCCTTTCAGGCCCTGACTCAGAGGAGTGCAAGTCCCAGGCCCGCATGCTCTCCGCCTTTCCTCTCCTTCTGCACTGTGGCCCCAAACAGACTTCTTCAAAGAACGAAGGAGACCCCAAAGAAAACACAACATATGCAAATGAGTGGTTTACAATTCATAGTTGAGAAAGAGACAGTTTTTTAATACAAATTGCATCTAAGTCATTCCTGACTTTGTTCTCAATGCCCACCAGAACGTGGGGCGCACCGGCCCCTCCACTTCCCACCTGTTGACGGTGGGTTCTCTCCACTGTCGCGATGGGCAACAGATGGAAAAGAGAAGCTACCTGCCTGATAAGATAGTTCAAGTGCACACATGAACTTCATGAATACGTTAGTTTTTACAAGTTGCCATCATAGCAATAATAACAATACCTTGGATTTCTACAGCATCTTCCTCCTACGCATCTGGTTTCATATTATTAATATGGTGACTCCCATAACCCAGCTACCACAAGTTACTATTGCCCACATTTCAGAAGAGCACATTTTAAGTGAATTATCCAGGGCCACATAAGACATCAGTGGAAGCGATTTTGAAGAAATGATTCCAGAATAGCACTTGATCTTCTTCCCCGTTCCCTGCTGGGATTCAGCTAGATCCGATTTAGTCATCAATATATTGCATTTTAATTATTTATTATATGCCTTTCTACTCACCAGACTGGGGGCTATGTTTAATTTATCTGCATCCCAAGGGCCCAGAAAAGACTGGGCAAACAAATGCTCAATGATATGTTTGTTGAATGAATGTTGAATGTTAATGTGCTTGCTCTTAAGTTCAATGGGACCATATCTCGGGCCATGTGCATTTTCTTTTCATTAAAGGAATACTCCTAGGTTTGCACTGTACTTCTTGTTCTATTCGCTGGCATTCCACCTGCAGTTCCTCCGTGTCATCTTTGCTGAGAAAGGCTGTGAGGACATCTTAAGACAGAAGTCAACAACCCATTTGGATATGAGTGCTAATAGAATGGTTGATACCCTTGGCACCATTTGCAGGCTCTAGGCATAGTTGAGGGAGGGGGGAGGGAGGAGAAAGTCGAGGAACCAGACAGAGGAAAGACAGAGACTGGAGCAGCCGCATCTGCTCCGCCAAGGCAGCATGCCACCATAATTACCTCTGATGCTTCATGGTCACACCTATCCCATGGATGCTCACCCTGGTCTTAAAAGATGAACGTCTCCCAGCTGGCCTCCCTGCAGTTAAAGACTCTCACAGGTGAATAATGGTTGGTTTTAATTAGTACTTGGATCTTTCTAGAGCTTCTTGAGAGGTTCATCAGGATCAGTGCATTGTGGGAAGATGGATTGGCTACTGGGATTGGCCATTTGGTTATTTTTTATGCAAGCCATTCTTTTTTTTTTTTAGCTAAAATCGGAACTATTGCTATGCTCCTTTAGACTCTCTACCTTTTATAAGTAATATATTTTAAAACCTAAAAATGTGAAGAAACTGCCTTGGGTACGATGTAAGAGTGTGAAAAGAGAATCAAGGTGAAGTTAGATGCCTTCTCCCAAACGCCCGAGATGGAGATAGGTATCCCCTCCATATGTGTCATAGCACCCTGTGCTTTCTCTTGTTAACACACCATATGCACTGACTGTTGCTCGCCACCTCCCCAGCCTCAGCTCCTGGGTCAGGGGGAGCTTTCCCACTTAGGGGGTCTTTGGTGCCTAGCACCATGCTTGGCACTAGATAGCAGATGGCCAGCGGTGGTGGAGCCAACAAATCAATGGATAATTACATGCAACAGCCCAAGTTCAGTAGCGCATTTCAAATATCTCAGAGACAGTAAATGCAAAGTGCCTACCATCCAGTAGCTTCTCCACTAGCACAAAACATCTCAGTTTTCAGAATTTACAGGAAATAAGAGTGCGTACTCTGTACCAGGCACTTCTTGGTTAGTATTTCATCCTCACAACAACCATACGATGTAAGAATTCTTACCGTCATGTACCAACAAGGAAACTGAAGCACAGTCTCATCAAAGTTTCGTGATGGTGGGGTTTGAAACTAAATCTGTTCCCAGCTTTGCTTTTCCCCTTCCATGAAGCTATTTTCTTGAGAAAACTAGCAGCTGCCTCCTCCTCCTCTTCTCCCTCTTTCCCCCCCCCCATCCTTCTTCTCCTCCTTTTTAAATTTTTGGGTTACTGGACATGCTGCCTTTTATGCAGGAAGCACATGTCTCCTAGGGAGATCTTTACATCATAGACAAACAAATATAGAATAGTCACACTCGTCATGTGAAGGGCTGATAGCCTAGCCATATAGATATTTTTATCTTATGCTCTAAATAAATACAGTACTGATGGAAATAAGACAAGGAAAGAAGAAAATTCACTGCTCCAGGAAATATGTAATCCCCAGGCAAAAAGCAACAATTCAGGGTGACTGTCTAGGGGTCGATCATTCTGAGAATCAGTACATTTCTCAGAGTTTCTGGAGAAGAGAAAGAAAAGTGTTATATTACCTAATTCCTTTCTACAGTTTTGACTGGACAGATTTCCTTACTTCCTGCCTGAAATGGTTATGAGGTGTTGCCGTGAGGAATGAGAGGTCCGTGATGTCTCCCATGTAAGGACAGGGTCACAGGAGGGAGAAGCGAGGGGCTTTGCTCTGAGCTCGTAGCATATGTCACTGTTAAAGCACTCACGGATGAAAGGCTACTGTGTGTATAAGGTCCTATCCTTATTTCAGTAACCAAGCGCATACCATTACATTCACAAGTTGTCTGAAAGGCCCAAGAAACTGGGATTTGTGGTGAAAGGTGGATTGCCAGAGCTTTGAAAGCCAGTAAGGGTCTAGGGGATAGTCTAAGGGAGATCCCAGAAGACCTTGAGAGTGGTGGCAGGTGCAGAAGTGTGAGGGTGTGCATGCATGTAAACATTGTGTCCATGTGTGTGCGTGCATATGCACGTGTGCATGCATATGTATGTATATGCATGTGTATGTGTGTGCATGTGTGTGTGTGTGTGTGTGTTCCTAAGACTAAATGCCATGCGGCATGAGCCAAAAATGTAAAGGAAAGTTAAAGTGGAGGGCAGCATAACTACCTCTGGAAAGGCTGGCGTCCCAGGGCATTTAGGAAAGATGTAGTGATCCAGGGAAGGGATTCTGAGATGGGCCTTTGGGACTTAAATCTTCATTAGAAAAGTCAGTAAATTGGTTGGGCTCTTTCAAGGGGAACAAAATAAATGCTTCACCAGGAATCCCCCATACAAAGCTAACGATAAGGCTACTTTTGACCTGAATTATTCAGATAATGTTCTTCAAGATCTCTCTTCTATCCTAGGAAGGGAAGAACCAGCAAGAAATATTTGTGATTATGTTGTGGTTTCGACCAAGAAATGAGGTCACCGATGAAAGTCTTACTTAAATATGAACGATGTTGATAAACTTTGGTTCTACTAAAGCCACCCGTCCCACTGTAATCATATCCTCAAAGTAACCAAGTAGAAAGCTCTTTTGAAGCAAATGGAGAAAGAGAAGTAGGAATGGCTTGGGATTACTGTATTGTCCTCTGCTTGTGCCTTCCCTCGTGGGATGTCCAGTCTTCCCTCAAGGGACCCACACGTGAGTGAGGGGAGCCCAATCTCTTGGTCTCATGTTCTGTGTTAACAGATATGGTGCCCATTGGTGATCTTCATGAATCTGATCATTCTTGTATCTAATTTTCAGGGATCTTATGTTTCTTGTGTCATGTCTTTGATCTGAAAAGTTACTTTCTGGAATTTTATTTCCTTTCTATCCAAGAAGAAACAAACTCCATCTCACGTGATGTTTCAATTGATCATTTTCAGGGCCATTCATCATTAAAAGTGCACCTTGGGTGGTGCTATCCTTCGTCACTGCAAACCCTCCCCCACACAGATGTGCTCTTCCCAGAAAAAAGTCTGACACCAGAAGGCAGAAAAGGAACATAAGATGGGGGGCCTTTCAGAGGAAGACAACTGAGCTCAGTGGGATGCCCCTGACTGCATGTTCATGTTACTTTTGCTTCGGCCCTGTTCTGTGACTACCTAGTTTTAGAAATCTATGACTGGTCACTCACTTGTCTGAGCTTCAGGCAAGGTTGGATTCAATGACCTCTAGCACTCCTTCTCACTCCATAATTCTCTACATCACAGAATTTTGTAAGCACAGCTGGGAAGTGCACACCCAGTCTTATCTTGCCCTAATGTGACTGACTGAGACATTTCAGGTAGATAATGAAAAAGGGCAAGGCAAGTAGAATTAATTTGCACAAACTTTTCAGGTGTGTCTAGCTTTTTAGCAATGTGCCTTCCCAAGGAAAAGGCCTTGGTAATCACCCAGACTTCCTTCTCCCCAGAGAGGCCCAGCCTTGAACATTTTAGATCAATAGGCTTGTTGGTTATTCATGAGCTAACATTGTTATTCTCCAGATTCTCTTTATCTCTTACCAAAGAGATAAGAAAACTTCGTTTTGCTCAAGGTCAGACCCTAAGCTGCAAATCCATTTTAGGAATACTGAGATATGGAGCAAGGAATGGCGAAGTTCTATGTGGTGTGCTTTTCCGCCTGGCAGGAAAAGGGCTGGCTGTGTGGAAAGGGAAGATGCATTCAGACCATGATTGAATAGCAATGTCTTCCATGGATAGAGGAAGGAGAGGCGGTAGTACATGTGGCAGCTCTGTGCCAGCTCTTGCCCTGGGACAAATAAGGAAGAAGTCTTTAGTTCCCACTAAATATCAGTATCAGATTTTTCATACTAAGGAAGGAAGCAAAAATGTGGAAGGAAAAGAAATGCTTCAGAAGGGAGCATCCTAAAGTAGAGAGAAATCAAAGGACATTTGTGGTACGTGGTGACAGAGGGCAGAGGTCTGGGAAGCAGGCTGGTAATACAACTTGGAGCAAAATTCCCAATCTAGCCCAATATTTGAAATAAGGTCCTTAACAAACCACAATGGAAAGCTGAAAATAAGGACTTAATTTAGGAAGATAAAAAAGCCTTGTTCACCTGGGACCAGAGAATTTAAGGTCTGTTGAAAGGACCGTCAATCTAAAGGAAAATGTCCTTCCCCTGGAGGCACCAAAAGTAGGGGTTCCAGTGGAATTATAGGAGATCAACAGACATGGGATCATCTTAGCAGTGGTACTGCCATTGATGGGGGTGGAGCCTATGGTGGTGGTAATCGTCAAAGCCAGGTGCCAGGCAATGACTCTGAGGGTTCCCAGTCTGACAAATGTACTCCCATCCAGTAAAGAGTTGAACAAGCCATTAGAAGAGGTCAGGTTAAGCTAGGAGGTAGAATGAAGGTGAGATCTAGAGCTGTTACCTGTTGGGCATTCCTTGAGGCTTCGAGTGACCCCCAAGCCACTGTGGAGGCTGGAGAAACCAGCACTTCAGAGCCAGCCAAGTCTCTAGTATTGACATTCCACCCTTCTCCATTTGTTCAAGCTTCTATGTTCATGTAGCTTCCTTTTCTACCGGGAAAGAATCTATTTCACTCACAAAGCCTACCAGCATCTTGTATTCTCTCACAAAAATTTCTATGGGGCAGATCACCTGCTTTCTTGTTCCAAAAATATGGCACTAGCTTTTATTTCCTGTTTTTCAAACAGATGTCTCTTCTGTGGAGTCAGCTATCGTGAAAAACTCTATTTTCCTTTTTTTAGTTGGAGAAAATATGAAATCAAGGACAATTTCTATGGGTAGGAACTGTTGCCATCTACCCTTCCTTAAAGTCCGCCCCTAGTGGTGGCTACTTCTAGACCGACACAAGATGTCTTATGTGTATCTAACAGAGAAAGTGTTGGGTCTCAAGCAGGTCCTTTGGACCTTGCGGCTGATAATGGGGACACTAAGCCCAAAGGAGTAGCACCAAGACTGAATCCAGCTGCCTTCATTCTGAAAAGGTATTCTCATTTTCTAAACTCCTGACAGATGACCTTGTCCGAGGAACAATGTACAGTACAAATTTTCATTTTGGAGACAGGCTGTTTTGTAAAATCAAAAGAGTATCATTTGTGGTGTTTAAAGTCATCCTTAGTATGATTCAAGTGTGATTTCATGTAGAAAGTATTGAGTGATTGCTATGTGCCAGGCATCTCACAAAGCCCTGGAGAACATGAGATAAAAGACACAGTTCTCAGGAAGTTTCAGTTAATATATTTGTATGTATTTGTTAATTCACTTAGCGGGGCTCTGCACTAGCTAATGGAGGCACCACTGATGGAAGGCAATGGATGCACTATGGTCTTTTCCCTGCAATCATTACAGACAATTCACTGCAACAGACCGCTCTGATCTGGTGGGGAGATGAGGAGTAATGACATGAACTCCGATAGCATATACATGAAGGAGAACCTTCGAGATTACCAGGGGAGACTGCTCTGAGGTGATGAGCTTGCAAGATGTTGAGGATGCTGGTCCTTAAGAGCTCCGCATTGAGAGGAGGACCCTGGTGTGTGTCTGGCCGAGTACCTTGGTTTCCCGAAGAGTCATTTTCTCTCATTTCGACTGGTCCTTTTCATTCAATTTGTCTTTCTTTCCCTTTCCTGTCTGATTTCTCCTTGCATCCAGTGAAGACATAGCAAGTGTCATCTAGAGGTGATTTCTGCCCGGCCAGCCCACGGCTTGCAGGTTTCTGGATGATTGAGTTTGGCGAAGGGTTGTTGGCGATTCTGTGATTATCGCTTACCCTGCTGCCTTTTGCTTTCCCCAGGCGTATCTCTACTGTGTAGGAAGTAAAGGCACAGAATTTGGAACTATATCTAATTTCTAAGGAAAGAGCTTATGGAGGATGCTCCTCACGACAGCTGATGAGTATTTGTCTGTGGCACCACTTCAGAAAGCCCGGGTAGCTCGGAGGGTATATTGGAGATTTCAATCAATCTAGGTTTTATTCCAGTTTTGGCTCTAAGACAGTGATCCCATTGGTCTGTTGTGTCTAATGACCAGAGTTTTACTTCTGTTGTTACTGCTTTTGGACATTTCTTGGATGTTTGATACTGTTATCGGAGTGTTTTTATTGTAGCTGACAAATACTTGTATTGGTCTATCTGGAAAAGTACTTCCCTGTTTGAATTTATTTTTCTCAGCGTACAGGGTTTATTGTTTTTGAATCTCATGCCTCTGCTGTGACCTAAATTGTTTCTTGAAGCACAAGGAATTGGGACAGGAACTCATTTTACTTAGTACTTAGGTACTTTTTTTGGACAGCATTGTTTTCCAGAGGCAGTTTCAATATGCTATATTGGAGGTATTTAGATCATGGCTCAAATTGTCCTATAATGGGCATACAATCCATCTCCTGCTTTCTGGTTTTAACATGCCCTTGGATGAGTGAGTTTAAAAAGCATTTATGCTACAGTCTTACAAAAGAACACCTGGGACAAATCCCCTCATACTTAATACAACACATGTCAGTGTGGGGCCAGGGGTTGATGTGGGCGAACCAGAGCAGTGATTGTGTTAAAACACTGACTCACTACTTTTATGATGGGGACAGCTGCCTTTGAGTTTCTGGTAGCTGACTACATTTTATTTTGTTTCAGTAAATCAAATTGTAACTAGAGGAATAAGGTAAAAATTTGACCGGTGTTATACAAGTGTATGCTGCTGTATGAATAACATGTTATGAAAAAGTCTAAAACACTTCATATAGGGAAAAAAAGATTGAGAGGAGACAATCCAAAACATTGACAGTGAAGGGATAATGGATGATACATTCTCTACTCTACATTTTTTCTACACTACATCCTGCAATCTCTACATTTTCCCATTTTCAAAACCGTTTTTCATGTATGGATGTTGTGTTTTTAGGAGAATACATGAAAAGATATTTATTAATTTCTTCAGGTGGGCTCCATGCTAGGAACTGATGATAAAATGATGACAAAACAGAATTTTTGCTTCAGAATTTTTACAGATAAGCAATTCAATATAACTAAGTACTAGAACTAATGTGTGCAATGCTTATGGGAGTTCCAGAAATAAAAAGATTTAAGAGCTCTGCATATATTTGTTACATTTATCTCCAAGTGTTTCATGTTTGGGATGCTATAGTAAAATGGAATTGTAATTTTTATTTCATTTTCCGGTTATTCATTGCTAGTATATACAGATGCAATTGGTTTTGTATAATGACCTTGAATCCTTCGACCTTGATAAATATACTTATTAGATCTAGGAACTTTTTATAAAGTCTTTAGAATTTTCTATATGTATGATCATAGAATCATCATATAAAGACACATTTCCTCCATTCCAATATGTGTATATATGAATGGCTAATGAGGACATGAAAAGACTCAAAATCACTACTTACCACAATGAGATGCCACTATACAATGTCTAGAATGGCTAAAATTAAGAAAAAAATTGACAATAACAAATGCTGGTGAGGATATAGAATAACTGAAGTTCTCATATGCTGTTGGTGGGAATAGAAAATGATACCATCACTTTTATACTTTTGCATTGCTTATTGCAATGTCTTGGAGCTCAAGTACAATGGCTACATTGAAGTGGTAAGGGTGGACATCCCTGCTTGCTTCTCATCTTAGTGGAAAGCATTCAGTTTTTTATTGTGTAGTATGATGATGATGTTATTTGTGGGGGGGTTTTAAATGGAATTTTCTTATCACTGTGATGAAGCTTTCTGCTTTGGCTTTTACTAGTTTGCCACTTTTCATTATGGATACATTTTGGAATTGTTAAATGATTTCTGTGCATCTATTGAGAAAATCATATTTTTTGTTTTTATTATTTTCTTAATACATGAATTACATTGATAGATTATTGAATATTAAACAGGCTGGAAATCCCATTTGCTCAAGGTATTCTTTTTTTATTTTTTGTTACATTTAATTTGGTACATTTTGTTAAGGGATTTTTGCGTGTTTATTCTTGAAGAATATTGATTTGTAGTTTCTTTTTCTTGTAAAGATTTCCAGTCTTGTTTTAGTACCAGAGTAATATTGGCAAAAAAAGTTGGAAAGTATATTTTGAAAGAATTTATGTAAAATTTGTATTATTTCTTTCTGTAATATTTGGTAGAACTCACAACTGACCTGGTGAGACACTCATCTGGACCTGGAGCTTTCCTTGTGGGAAGGTTTTCATGATTAATTAAAACAAAGGTTTTTTGTTTGTTTGTTTGTTTGTTTGTTTTAAGACGTTAGGCTGTTCAGATTTTTGACTTCTTGTCTCTTCTAGAAATTTGTGTCTTTATTTTTTTTAAAGACTTTATTTATTTATTCATGAGAGACAGATAGAGGGAGAGGCAGAGATACAGGCAGAGCGAGAAACAGGCTCCCTGCAGGGACCCCCATCACGCCCTGGGCTGAAGGCGGCGCTAAACTGCTAAGCCACCTGGGCTGCCCAGAAATTTGTGTCTTTATAGGAATCTATTCATTTCAGCTACATGGTTGTAATTATTGACATAAAATTCTTCATGCTATTTCCTTATTATCATTTTAAAGTTTGTAAGACCTGTAGTGTTATCTCCTCTTTCACTACTGATATTGGTAATTTGTGTTCTCTCATTTTTAAAATATTATTAATTTATTAAGTATTTCAATGAACTGGCTTTTTGTTTTGATAGTTTTTTTCTGTTTATTGCTATTTCTTTGATTTTTTTTTTCACTCTGATCTTCATTATTTTCTCCTTCTACTTACTTCACATGTAATTTGCTCTTCCTTTTCTAACGTCCTAACTCGGAAGCTTCAGTGTTAGTTTCACACTTTTCTTCTTTCCTACTATAAACATTTAAAGCTATAAACTTTCCTCTACGCAATACTTCTGCTGCATTATTGCAAATATTGGTACGTTGTGCTTCATTTTCACTTAGTGCGAAATATTTTAAAGCTTTCCTCATGATTTCCTAAAGATTTCCTCATGATTCTCATGTGGATTATTTAGAAGTTAATTACTGAATTTCAAAATTTTGGAGTTTTCTTGAAATTTTATTGTTGTCAAGTTATAATTCATTGTCGTCAGGAAAAGCACTCTGCAAGACTGCAATCTTTTGAAATAATTTAAGATTGGCTTTAATCCGCATGTACTTTACCTTTGTGAATGTATGCAATATGAATTTAAAAGAATGGTATATTCTCCATTTGTTGAGTACAGTATTCTATTAATCATAATTGGGAAAAAGTGGTGGACAGTTTCATTTAGTTGTAGATCCTCAATGATTTTTTTAAAAAATTTGTCAAGCTAGTCTATCAATCACTGAGAAGTATATTAAAGTCTCTAACTGTGATTATGGATATGTCTATTTCTCTGTCAATTTTTACCTCACCATATTGAGGCTCTGTTATTAGATTTTTAAATATGTATAAATGTTCTATTTTCTCGATATTTTGCCATTATGAAGTTTCCCTCTTTATCTCTAAGAATATACCTTATTGAAGACAAAATATTTTGTCTGCTATGAATATAGCCGCTTTCATTTTCTTGTGCTTACCGCTACATGCTACATCTTTTTCAATCCGTTTACTGTTAACCTGTTTGTTCCTATAAAGAGTTTCTCTTATAGACAGCCTATAATCGATTTTTTGCTTTTGCATTCAACCTGACAGTCATATCTTTTGACGGAATATTTAATCATTTTAAATTTGGTGCAGGTATTGAAATTGTTGATTTTAGGTCTGCCATTTTGCTATTTATTTTGTCTCATCTCATAGGTTTATTTGTTTGTTATTCCTTGCCCACCTTTTCTGTGTTAATCAAGTATTTTTTAAAAATTTATTTTAATTCCTCTGGTGGCTGACTGTCTAGCTATCAAGTTAATTCTTACTTTTTTTAAAATAATGGTTGTTATAGAGGTTACAACATAAAGCTTTCATTTATCACAATTTATTCAGAGTTCATATTTGAGCTACTTCAACTAAAGCATAATAACCTTGCAATAGTATATTTTAATTTCCCTGCCCCTTCCATCATTTTCAGTGTTATTTTTGTCATACAAATATGATAACAATCATGTTATCAGCTCAACAATATAGTTTCATTGGGGTGCCTGGGTAGCTCAGTCAGTTAAGCGTCTACCTTCGACTGAGGTCATGATCTTGGGGTTGTGGGATTAAGCCCCACATTGGACTCCTTGCTTAGTGGAGAGCCTGCTTTCCCCTCTCCCTCTGGTACCCTTACCCCCACTTGTGTGCTTTCTCTCTCTCAAATAAAAAAAATAAAATCTTCAAACAAAAAAAATCCAGTATAGTTTTATCAGTTTTGCTTAAGTTACTATGTGTCTTTCAATGAAATTAAGAGATGAGAAGAAAAAGTGTGTGTGTGTGTGTGTGTGTGTGTGTGTGTGTGTATTTAGTTCTTATTATTTATCCACACATTTTCCATTTTTGGAGCTCATCATTTCTTCCCATAAATCTGAGTAGTCATATGATGTCGTTTTCCTTCAGTCTCAAAATCTTCCTTTAGTATTTCCTTTCTTAAAAAAAAGTTTTATTTATTTAAGTAGTCTTTATACCCAACATGGTGCTCAAATTCATGACCCTGAGGTCAAGAGTTGCATGTTCTTCTGACTGAGCCAGCCAGCCATCCTGCCTTTAGGATTTCTAATAGCATAATTCTGCTGGCAATAAATTATGTTAGTTTTGTTTGTCTGGCAATCCTTTAATTTCTTTTTCATTTATGAATGATAAATTCTTTGAATACATAATTCTTAGTTACCAGTTTTTGTTTTCTCTCTCTTCAGTGGTTGAAATATGCCACTCTAATTTTTTTTTTTTTTTTGGCTTCCATTATTTCGATGTGAAGTCAGCCATTAATCATGTCATTATTCTCCTACACGTAACATGCCATCTTTCTCTGGCTGCTTTAAAGACTTGCTCTTTATTTTTACTTTCAGCTCTTTGACTTTGATGGTTTATCCTTCCTGGGGTTTGATGAGTTGTAATTTAATGTTTTCCACAAAATTTAGGAAGTTTTTTTTTTCTTTAAAAAATTGTCCAGCTCCTTTCTATTCTCCTATCATTTCAATTACACCTATTTTGTATCTCTTGATAGTGCCCCATAAATCTCTGGTGCTCTGTTCATTATTCGTCAACTCTTTTTCTTTATGTTCCTCAGATTGCATGATTCCTATTAATCTCTTTTTTAATTCATTGATTCCTTCTCCTGACACTGCACTCTGCCTTTAAATCCATCCAGTGAGTTTTTCATTTCAGTTATTGTGCTTTTGAGCTCTAGAATCTCCATTTTTTATAGTTGTCATTTCTCTGTTGAGATTTTCTAACTGTTCATTCATTTAGACTGTTTTTTTTATAAATACTTTGACCGTTTTATCAAAGTTACCTGGAAATCTAATGGGACCAACATCTGGGCCCAGTTAAATCAGTTTCTATTGACTTTTTTTGTTTTTATTTTGAGTATAGGTCACATTTTTCTGTTTCTTTGCATGTTTAGTAATTTTTGCTTGAAAAGTGGACATTGCAGAAAATGTAACAACTCTGAACTCTGTCATTATTATCTTGAGTATTTTTTGTTATTGTTGTTTTACCAAGCAGTTAATTTGCTTGGAATCAGACTGAAAATTCTATCTCCCTGATGGTGTGTAGTTCTTGATATCTCTATTCAGTTCCTATGGCTTCCGGCTGCTGAATATTTAGATTTACCCTTGGTACATTCAGAAAACTCACATGGTACAGCTCCATCTTTAAAGACTAAATTCCTTTCTGACCATGGCCTGTGTTTTTGATGTCTTTGTCAAAATAGACAAGATCCTGCCCCCACAGATGCATAATTTAGTGGTCAACCAGTGATTTGGGCAAAATGTATACTCCAGTTTTTGGGCTTCAATTCTTTTGCCATTCTCTTGCTCACAGATTTCCCTCTTAAATTCCTCCTGAACTCTGTTCTCTGGAACCTTGAGCCTGTGTGACTGACACTTTCTTTTGCCCAAGCCAGGGTAGTTGGAGAATGTCTTCAGATAAGATAACTACAAATTCCCAATTCCTATCCCCTCCAGTAGCAGTTTTTTAATAGTAAACTCTCCTCTGTCTTCTGTCTGCTTTTGGATGTTTTCCCATTCCTATAAATAATTTTTTGATTTTTTTTGGGGGGGTACAAACTTTATCCTCTATGAGAGGGCTCATGAAGCCACTCCACCATCATTACTAGAAATGCTTGTGTTGGGCAGCCCAGGTGGCTCAGCGGTTTAGCACCTCCTTCAGCCCAGGGCGTGATCCTGGAGACCCAGGATTGAGTCCCATGTCGGGCTCCCTGCATAGATCCTGCTTCTCCCTCTGCCTGTGTCTCTGCCTGCCTCTCTCTCTCTCTGTGTGTCTCTCATAAGTAAATAAAAAAATCTTTTAAGAAATTTATTTAAAAAAAACTGCTTGCGTTTATGTCTTTAGTCTTTCCCTTCTTTATGGTACATAAACCCCATGAAAGCAGGTAAATCTTCTGTTTATTGCTGTATATCCTAGACTTAACACAGAATAAAATAGTTAATAAACATTCATTATATGATTAAATAAAAATTGGCTACTACTGCAGTACAACTGGTCCCTCAGTTGTGCATTCACAAATATTTGCTGCTGCTTTTCATAGTCCTAATCACAGGGCCCATCTTTTGAGGAATTAGTCCTCTGGTTTGTGTTTTCGTTTCCAAATGGCTTTCTGAAGGCAGATGCTTAACTTACTGAGCCACCCAGGCGCCCCACCAAATGGCTTTCTGGTTACTTTCTGGAACAACAAGTGAAGGGACCATGTTTAATAATTGGAGTTTTCTTGTATGACCAGTAAGAAAACAAACTATAAGGAAATCAAACTATTTCAACTTCTAGAAAAAAAAAAAAATATATATATATACCACCTGTGGGTATTTCCAGTGGCCCTGGAGATTCTCAGAGGCAAGGGGCTCTAGAATATGAGTGGATGTGGTTCAACAACCACAGGGCATTTTGCATCTCTCAAAGTTTGCTTTCTCTCGGCCACTGCATACTGTCATTCCTTGAGTAAGGAGTAAGCCTCCCCTCTACCCTCCACTTTAAACAAGGAGCTTGGCTAGCAACCAATACCATGAGATCTAGGTACCAACAAACTTAGGAATGAGATGCATTTTACTTAGGTCAGGGACTCATTAAACAAACCAAAACCCAAACCAAAAATCTCCCTCTATACAAGATAGTTGGTATCTTTTCGATTGCAGCTGGGTTGTTCTGCTCCTCATCGATGGCTGTATTCCCATTTTGGACAAGAGACGATTATCTACCAAGTGTGTCATACCATTAGGGAGCCTGCAATTAGAAGCAGTATATCTATATTAAATATAAGTAATTATTATTACAGTTTCGTGCTTTTGGATGCGATTGCTATTTTGCTTTCTACTTTAAGGTATTCACATGAAGAGTTTTACATAGGTGTTACTGGCTGCATGTTGGGAATGTTATATATTTAAACAGTTTGCAGTTAATTAAGAGTATTGACTTGGAACTAAATCAGTGGTCTCACACAACATCTGTGCTCTCCTCCTATCTGTCTATGTATTTAGATGGCGTCTATCACTGTGGTATCTAAGTGCTCAGAAAATCTAATTAGGCTAATTTCAATTTCCTCTGTGAGGGAGAAGGATCTACTTCTCTTCATCACCCTCTCTGCCAGAGCCTTCTTGAAGGGAGTCATTACTATTCCTCGAAGAGAAAGGCAGTTGAAAAAAAGCCTCAAGCAAAAAAACAGCATTTCACACCTTACTTGAAAGTTGGGGTTTTGGCTTCTAGAAATATCTTCAGCTTGTAAACAGCACCAAAAAGGCAAAAGGGCGGTCAGTGCTAAAGAGTCTGTGAGCATGATAAAAGGGGAACACTGGAAATTTCCTCGCAGGCTCTGTGTTAAAGAATTTGCTGGTAGATTATGCTTGATGTTGCCTCACTATATCCTAGGCCATCACCACCTGACAGATGCACAGTTTTCATCTATCAAAGACGCATAAAGGCAGTGTTCTCTTTCCAACAATGAACAAGTGTTGTTCTCCCATCTGTGGGTTTCTGTTAACATTCCGACATCTTAATTTCTGTGTTGAGGAAAGCTGCCTGATTTCATTGGTTTTCAATGCCTTGCCTGCAGCTAGAGGTATGGATAAGGCAGCAGCAAAATCATTATGAGCTCCATTTTGTGGTTTTAACACACATGGGCTACTCTTCCGGAGTGAGTCCAAAGGAATAAATTTGTGCACAAGCAGAGAATTGCAGTCACAAAGCAGAGCTTGTTAGGAGGAAATGAGAAAGGATCAGAGATGACCAAACACGTTTGCCTGAGTGAGGTCGGCAGCTCTCGTGATGGAGTGTGAAGGAAGGAGAGGGAGGTAAAACCACATCACCATTTCGCCTCACTTCAGTCACAGATCAAAACCAACATGGCTAGTTGTTCCCGTGTTTTTAATGTCAAAGTTGTTTTTTCACTCTTTGCTTGGATTTGTGTAGTTGGGGTACCCAAGAAAGTGATGGGAATGCTTGGCTGTGAATGCTGAGATCAAGTTCATTGTAAAGAGGGAATTTTAGAGTTTACTCCTTTTGGTGAGGAGGAGTAAAAGGCAAGTGGTAGTGTGGAGAATTTGGTAGAGAGAGATCAACACCAGGATTAATAGGGCAGTAGCATTTGGCACTGTGACTCACCTCTGAGCTCCCCTAGGTATTTGGAGAGACATCTCAGAGATTCTGGGCACGTCGCTCAGAGCATGAGTGGGTATCCAGCATTAGAGAGATTTTATAACCCAAGGGTATGCCAGACTATGACCAAAAAAAAAAAAAAAAAAAAAATGACTGCTGACCAAAGCCAGTCCTTCACCCTAGCAATTTCAAAAACCTGGTCTTGGACCAATGGTGTCTTTCCAGAGCTAACATTCTGAAGAGAGTGCTTAATGTGGCCCACAGATATAAAAAAGTGGACATTACCACGTGTAAATAACCATGAGGAAGAGGGGAACATAGCCCTTCCTCTATCCCTTTTATTAACGCTCAGCAACACTGTAATTAGCTGAAAACATTTATTAAGAACCCCTAAATAGATGAGCCCTTTCACTATCTTGCTCTTCAAATGAGCACAAAAACAATTTGTAAGCTTAGGCCTTGGCCAGACTCTGCTGACCTTGCAGCTCTGGAAAACTCTGGCTAATTTAGAGATTTCTTTGGGAGGAAGTAAATGCTCCTTTGCATTGCTTCTCTATCCGAAGTCCTTGTATAAATACATTTGTTAGTATGCAGCTATTACCATGAGCTTCTTTCTGCCAGAGATTCATTGGATAATCTTCCTGTGTCTTTGACTTTTTATTCTGTAAACAGATTACACTCAGGCCCTCTGTTGTGTATGTGGGATGACCATAGGAACAATATTTAGTCTGGGCCATGCATCTTTGGGACTATTTAATTTTCATCTTTGTGCCATGCAACGCAACTACTACTTTACAAAATTAGGCTAAATAATGCTTTTGGAGTAATTCAGTGTGAATCCTTCAAGAATAAGAAAATGTAACAGATAGGTTTCTGAGGTCATATAGGATTGGGGGTAAGAAATGGGTTCAAGATTCAATGGGATATGAAGAGGCCAAAACAAAACACTCTTTCTCAGCTGACTTCTAAACAACTTGAGAAATGAGATAAAAACTATTACAGATAGGAGATCAAAATATAGAAAGGGGACCCCCTTTCTATTCTGGTATTGGAAAACCTTTAGGCAAGAAAGCTTTGTAATACATAGACCTACTTCAGAAGTAGACTAGCCTCCAGACATGGAAGCCTGCCTTATAAAACTTGGGACAGGAAGAAGACAACATGTGTGCTTCCTATGAACTGTTAGCTCTCAAGAGCAGGAAGAGAGGAAGAGTCTGATTTTTCAGAAACATGCTTAGTTTCTTCTTCCCAACTCATTCCCAGGTCATTGATTTTACCCTTCTCCCAGGGAAGGAGTGGAAGACAGGGTTGAAAAAGCCAGGAGTATTATGTTGCCCTCCCCATGGAAGGAAACCTCAAGAATGGGAAAGATGCATTCTCCCTAACAGATGGTCATGGAAGGTCACTGAGTATTTCAGGAAGACCTCTTAGGTGTACACCTTCTCCAGAGGAGGCAGTGATACTTAATTGTTAACCACTTTTGGCAGGTTGTCCTAGAAGCCTGCTAAGGGATTTTGCTGGTTGGATTTGATAAACTATCTGTCTACCCTGAGATTTTAGAACAGCACCAGGAGAAGGCATTTAACCAACTCACCCCAGTATTATTCTTGAATTTTTATTTCTTGTGATATATTCAAAGTTCTTTTTCTTTTCTGACTTTTGGAGGATAGAACCATGTTTATTTGGGTGAGAGAAAGAAAAGCTTCATTCCATATTTTATCTCAGGGGCAATGATCCTCTTGGATGTTGTACTTAGGTGTGTGGAACTTCAGGAATCAATCACTTGTTCATTCATTTATCCATCTGTTTAAGTCAATTATGCATACATTTTAAAAATTCAGTGAGAATTCATTGAGCTTTTTCTAAGTACCAAGCACTATACTAGGCAGTAAGAAAATGGAGTCAACTCTGTTTATACTAAGGTGCTAAGGAAGAGATACAGGTAGTCCTAGGGGAAGACCCTAGGACATTATTTTGGTCAGCATCCTACCACATACTGATATGTTGATCTCTTTTAGATCCTAGTATGCATCAGAGTTTGCAGCAAGGAGACATAAATTTCTTGATTTGATTTCTCCATATAAAGTATGTTACTCTAGATGTATAATCCTTAGATATTTTCATTTATCCTACAAAAGATTTCTACAAGAATTTTCATAGTAGTTTTATTTACAATGACCCTAAACTACCTGAGAAACAATTGTCTATCAGGAGGTTAATGGAATAGAGTAACACTCAGGAATAAATAGTAAAAGACAATACAGATGAATCTTAATCCATTATAACATTATGCTGAGCAAAAGACGTCAGATAAAAAGAGCACATACTATTTGATGCCATTTATGTGAAGTTACAGAATAGGCAAAGATAAGTTATAGTGATAGAAATCAGAATAACATTTGCATCTACAGCCTAAGATAGAGTAATACAAAGGAGCATGAGGAAGTTTTCGTAGGTAATAGAAATATGCTGTGTCTTAATTGGGATGTTTTTACACAGCTGTGTGCAATCATCAAAATTCATAAAATGGTACATTTACTATATGTGCATTTTATGTATATAAATTATATCTTAAAAACATAAAGAGAACTATGCAAAAGGTACAAATTGATTACAGAATAAAAGCACAAATATAATTTTAAAAATGAAATCTACCAAAAACATTTCAAATGTTTCCTATTATATGAACAGCACTAATTTTTCACAACTTGTATAAGATATGATTTGGAATTCTAAATTCAGAATATTATCCTTCTCATGATCAAACTTGTGGAGGGAAAATTTTATTACAGAAATGGAATATGATGGGGAAAAATGTGCTACTTCTTAATATTTCCCTAAATAGCTAAAGAAAGCTAGGGACTGTCATAATTAGAGAGAACACATTGAGTTTTTACATATCTACATCCCTAGCTGACTTTGTGTCCATATAAATTTAAGTGATTGTAATTGCCTTTGTACTTGAGGTTGTGACTGCGTGTGTGCGTGTGTACCAAGCAACACAGATAAATAAAAGAAGCAGCAAAGAGGGAAAGCATAATTAGCATAAGTTAAAGAACTAGATGAAATTATTTTAAGAATGTCAAATTATAATCATTTATGAAAAGAAGATATATTATTAGTTATTTTCATATGTATTAATTGGCATTCAAGCCATCTGTATCATTTACTCATATATGTTTAATGGGCATCATAAATATCCCTCTGCCAGCTGGGAAAGAGCCATATATCAGGAGAGATGACAATCTTGGGGCTATCCTTCAATGACTTGGTATTAAAAACTGAGCATTTCCTTGAGGTTATTAGAATTTTATTTTAAACTTCTTTTACAGTCAGTACAGTAGCATATAAAATACATTGTTTTAATGGATTTTTAAAGCCCCTACCAAAAAAAAAAATTGTAAGCATAGCAAATGCTGACCTATGGTGAAGTTTATTCCATAAACTATACTTAGTTTTTGAGCTTTTAATAACACATTTTTTTTCTAGAATAGTGGCCAAACTGTAATAGACTTGAAAATAAAAATGGAAAGAGTTATAAGCCCATTCAGCTCTCACATCACAGCTTTTTCTACAGTAGTTGTGTACACGTTTCTTGGAACTCGTAGAGGAGTTTCAGTTCCAATATTGATTGTCAGCCAACTTGCAGTCTGATAGCTGTGTCAATAGGTCACAGTGAACGGCTCTGCCTAAACAAAACTACCAAAAGCTCCTTTTAAATGAAATTGCATGTTAAAAGCAAAGCAGGGTATGATTTGGTTTGTTTCAGCTCAGCCTGGGAGTAGTAAGGAAGAGAGAGCTCTGTGCTGAGCCCAAGGCAACTTCTTATGTGTCCTGTCCTGTGTCCACTCACCCAGGCTCTGGGACTTCTTGGGGCCGCATGATCTCGGCCTAGAAATGTTGTGGTGCCAGGACCATCATGGGCTCACTGATTAGCTGATTAGACAGGGTCGATCATTATCATAGCCAGAAACACAGATGAGTATTTAAATAAAATGAAAGCGTAGATTTGATAACATTCTCACCATTGTCTGAAATGACCTGTCCAAGCAGATGCTATGGCTCTCTGATCTATGAGGTGGACATGATGGCGGATCCCCATTTTAAACAACGGGGAGAAACAGATTCCTTCTCCCACAGTTTCTAACATTCACCTTTGTCTCAAATGAGGAGTGTTCAGATTTGGTGAGAAGACTAGATAATGACCTCTCACTCCTGGTGTTGAACTCTGAGTTAGGTTAGCGGTTTGATGTGACTGGCTGAGCACTGGATTGCTTCACAGCCCTGCCTGTATGTTGGAAGCACCTGGGGAGCTTTTAAAAAATTACTGATGTCCAAGCCCCTCCCCCAGAGAACTCATTTAATTTGTCCAGGGTGGAGCTTGGGCACCAGTAATTTTTTAAAAGCTCCCCAGGTGATCTTAATGTGTACCCGGGTTGAAAACTACTGGTTTACAGCAAAACAGTTTCAGCCATGTAGCAGTAGCAAAAAGGAGTCTGGAACTGAGTGTGGCAAAGAACAGGAAGTTTTGCACGGTTTCTATAACTCTGGCAAACACCCACAATGAGGTTTCTGGAGGTGCAAACATGAATTAGACAGGGGTCTGCCCTGGGGGGTACTTATGGCCCAAGACAGAGGAAGACTCACAAGCTCAAGATTATAGTAGAGGGCAGTAAATGCCATCCAAGCAGGGGTGGGAAGGGATGCACTTTGTCCATAAGTGAGAGGGAATACTGGGTATTATTGCAACAAAAGCTAAAGAATTATTCTTACTTAATAATCTCACCTTAAATATTCTGGTTTATTAAGTGTTCATTTGATCTGTATTCTGAAAAATAGGTACATACTTGTAGGCTGTATGTTTGAGTTTCCCCAAAACCCCAATGGGATGATATTAGGAGGTAGGACCTTTAGTTTAGATGGAGTAATGAGAATAGAGTTCCTATGATGGAAGTGTCCTAAGCACCTTTGTAAGAAGAAGAAACTAGAGCTCATTCTCTCTGTTATGTGGGGATACAGTCATCTGCAAGCCAACAGGAGGGCCCTACCCAGAGCCAGACCATGATGGCACCCTGGTGTTGGACTTGCAGGCTCCAGAACTGTGAGAAATAAGTATCAGTTGGTTAAGCCACCCAGTCTATTGTATTTTGATATAGTAGCCTGGGTGAAGAAAAGTCTAAAATCACATTTGACAGATGAAGATGTGGAAATACAGAGATGTTGAAGATCTGGCCTATAATCACAATGTCAGAGGCAGCGATGGTACTAATCCCAACAGGCACTGGCTAGGGGCTTCATATTGCATCGTCTCATTCAGTTCTCAGTGCACAAGCCTATAAAGCAGAGGTTATTATACCTTTTAAGATACACCAGCTGAGGCTTAGTCTCATTAAATGACTTGCCTAAGAGCAAGTCACTATCCATCAAGTGCTAAAGCAAAGTGTACTAGTTTCCTACTGCTGCTGTAAAAGAGTAACACAAACTTCATGGCTTAAAACAACACAAATGCATTGTATTACAGTCAGGAAATTCAGAAGTCTCAAGTGGGTTGGTAGGGCTGGTTCCTTCTGGAGGCTCAGTGAAAATGTATTGCCTTGGCTTTTTCACGTTCTTGAGCTGCCCCCATTCCTTGGCTAGTGGTGCTGTCCTCAACCTTCAAACCCAGCAGCACAGCATCTTCCAATCTCTCAACTTTCTCTGATTTCTGTTTTTGTCATCACATCTTTTCTGACATTCTACCCCTTTTTTTCACTTATAAGGACCCTTATCATTAGATAGAGGTCACTTGGATAATTCAAAACAATCTCTCCATCTTGAGATTTTCACCTCAATCATATCTGTAAATTTCCTTTTACCATGTAAGGGTGATATACTCATAGGTTCTAGAGATTAGGATGTATTTGTCCTCGGGTGGGGAGTGGAGGGATGGGGACATGGGCATTCTTCTCCCTACCACACAAGGACAAACCCAAACCCAGGTCTAATTCCAAAGACCTTAATCCCTGGATGCTACTCCCTGCCCCCATTTTTCCAAATACACACACTTAGACATACACCGCCCCCTACACACACACATGGGTACAAATGAGATCTGTTGACTTCCCAGAAGGGAATCTTTCCCCTTTCCAATATCGTTTGATTCTTTCAGATGAAATTTCATGGCCTGAGTTGCTTGCTGGAGTTCTCCCAGTGTCCCTTTTCATCAAGAAGGAGGGTACATGGATGTTATGGTAACTGAAAGTGGGAAGAAACTGGACCTAACATAAAGCTTGTAACTACAATTAAAGCAAGGTTTTGAGGTCCTTAAATGGGGATGGCTTGGTCCTTGGCCTTCATAAGAGCAAATAAATGTTTGTTCCTACCTATATTTATCAGGTGATACTTGGGCTCAAGTTTTTCATTAATGACCCAGAGGGTCTTTTCTTGCTGCATCCCCCCTATGAATGACATCTATGACCCTCTGCCTAAAGTCAAGGGTTTAAAATGAGAGGAGAGGCCAGAGACTAAATGTGCCCTCTGATGCAGTGGAACCTTCTCAGCCTCACTCCCTGAGCTTCGCTGAGAAGCCAGACCTCACTTAAATCAATGCAGAAGGAGCAATTTTGCCCTCTGCCAAAAAGGGAGTTACAGTATTTGTAAGAATGTTAAATACATTTTCCATGACTGCCAGTAATACGTCCTTGGACTTTCATAATGCAGACCTTGAAGGAGGAGATTTAGTTGAGAATACTTTAGACAATATTAAAAGTAACCTGAGTTTAATTTAGTACATGAGTAATACAATACTCAACTGCAGCCATTGTCCCAAGGATGATTAGAAACAAATAGTGAGTGTGTTCACTGAAGTGGGCTCACTAGTACTGTAGTATGGTCTACTACATTTCTGCTTTTCTGCTTTTTAGTTTATTCCTTTTGAGGCGCTCAACATGCAGTGCGTGAGCTGGTGCTTGGATCACAGATGGCTCTCCGCCATGTTAAGTGGTAACAGGCATTTTAATTTTCATATATGTTTACCTACATCAAAGGTAGACTTGTCTGGTGAAAAGGATCAGACAAGCCAAGGCAGCGTGTACTGTTGTGGAGGCTGCCGGGCCACAAGAGTGGAGACAGCCTCTCGGTGGATGAGGCCAGAGACCCTCCTGGGGGTGGGGGTGAACCTTGGGTGGGTCTGTGTAGGCAAGCTAAGCTTTTGATTCTGTTTTTAGTCTTGCCATTACTGCCTGAGCTAACTCACCCATCTATCACACCATGGTTAACATTCTACCCCTTTGGATGATATTTTTGATCCCACTAAATTTCTCTTCTGGTTGACTGCATTTGTTTGTTCAGGCTGTCATAAGAAACTACACCACTGGGTGACTTAAACACCAGAAACTTACTTTCTTACAGTTTTGGAGGTTAGAAGTCAGAAGATAAGATGTCAGCACAGTTGGTTTCTTCTGAGGCCTCTCTCCGTGCCTTGTGGCTGGCACCTCCTCCTTATGTCCTCACATGGTCTTCCCTTCATACCTAAGTCCAAATTTTCTCTTTCTATAAGGGCTCCAGTCATATTGGATTAGGGCCCACTGTAAGGACCTCATTTTAAGCTAACTACTTCTTTAAAGACCCTATCTCCAAACAGAGTCACATTCTGAAATAGCAGAGGTTAGGACGTCAACACACAAATTGCGGGGTGGGTACTCCACTTAGTTCAGGGGATCCTCACAGAACTTCTCCCTTTCGGCTTTGTGGTAGGGTTGCTTATTTGCCTGTCGGTTCTCCTCTATTAGACAACAAACAAAGAAGAAAGGGGGGGAAGAAGGGAAAGAGAGAGAAAGACAGGTTAGATCAAACCAACACGACACTATTCAGAGGTTAAACAATCATGCAACTGAACAAAAGTAAGGACGGATGAGCAATAAAATGAGAGATAGTAGAAATACACACAAGTGAGGAAAAGGCCTCAAACACATCAGAGCTACACACCTGGAGAAAAGCTGTCCACCAGGGCCCAGGGACTCCCTGTTAGAGAATGTTATTAATGGATCCGAAGGGGGCAGGCTTCGTCCAATTCTGGGTGGTGTGTTTGTGTCAGAATAGATGTGCTCTGTTTTGCCTGAAACAGCCACCCATAAAAGGCGTTGGGTAATGACAGGGCCGTTCGACCGTTCCCCGAGCTCTCCAACACCTCGTGCTTCCTGTCTTTGTTCTCGTCTCCCTGGAGGCCCTGCACAAAGCAGGACTTTTTGTTGCTTCATCCAACTCCACAGTCCTGTGATGTGGGCCTCTCCAAGTCACCCTGCTCAGCTGGGCAGTGTTTCAAGGGATCAGGAAACTGTTTTCCATCCCAGGAGCCAGCCTCAAAGTTAGAAAGTTCTGTGGTTTGGTTTGGATTTCGCTCATCCCTACAGAGAACTTGGTCTGCCAATCTCTACATACATGTCAGCATAAATAGCAACAGATGTACCTTCAACATGTAAAATCTCCATAAAATATAACCAACTCTGTTTTTCCATTTGGGATGAGTCATTAGCCATATGTTTGTGATCCTCTTCCATTCGCAGATCTGAGGCACACATTTTACCTTGCAGGAGACTGAGTGCTATTTCTTTCTCGAAGGTTCCTTCCTGTCTTGAGAATTGATTCAGCAATGCCTTGGTCTATTTCTGTGGGTATCTTGAATCAGCCCGTGGAAAATGTATGGAATTTTCTTTACGTGAGCTGCATGGCGTGCCTGGGCTCTGCCCTTGGAACTATTCTTGGCCAGAATATTTGAAAACCCGCTCTGGTGCTCAGAGTACTTCTCATGTGACTGCTCAGTGGCTGGCCTCTTGCATGGAATATGCTGATTTCAGTAGAGTTTGTTTGGTTTCTGGGACTTCTGAGAGAAACATGTGGCACTTGGCAAGGCTGCAGGTGGGGAATACAGGAGTTGACTAATTAGTGGATGTCATTTTGCAGAGAGATAGGAAGGTCCTTTGTTTTTTGTCTTGTGTGAAAGAGTTGTAGAAAAGTCTTTTCTGTACTTAGAGCTCGGAAAATCATCTGTCCTTGAGGAATTTTACCTTCTATGGACGTTAGTATTTTCCGGGAATTTGAATTCTTCTCTTCCAAAAGAAGGACTCAACTTTGTCTTAGGAAAGATTTTGAAAATACACAAAATAAGGAATATAATAGAGTAGCATGATGAACTCTCAGATACTTATCACTCCGCTTCAATAATTGTTAATGTTTTGCCATCTTTCCTTTATTTATTCTATTTTCTTTTTCCTTTTTTTGTTGCCTTAAAGTACTTTAAAAAATTCTAACATTATGTAAAATGATTTCTGATTCTTATGCATAAGAGATTTTACCCACATGCATCTTCAAATAAAGACATTTTTCTTACAAATATCATAGTATTGTTGCAACCAACTAAATTAACACAAATTCCCTTACTATCATCAAATGCTAAATCTGTATTCAAATCTCCTGGATTACCTCAAATACATCATTTTTACAGTCGGTTTGTTCAAACCTAGATCTAATTGATGCCCACATGTGCATTTGGGTGTTTTCTCTCCGAAGTCTCTTTATTTTCAAATAGTCTCCTTGTCTTTGTTGAGGTTTCCCCCAAAGCAGACTTTGTGATAAGGCCTGGTGTGCAGTTACTGTATTTGAAAGATAATGCAAAGAAACGAGAATGAAAGAACAAGAAAAGTAAGACATGGGAGGCCAAGAAAAGTTGCATTGAAGAGCAGATTATCAGTGTAGACAACTGGGGTTTAATTCTGCAGGGGCTACTCTGAGGAGCAGTGGGTCATGCATCTCGGAGTTGTCCCACCGCAAGGTGGTCACTTCTGGGCTGCTCTGTTCACTGGCTGAGTGAGCTCCTGGGATACCAGGTGGACTATGCCAGCATGAACAAGACTGGTCTTCCGCAGCTGCTGGGAACTCAGATGGGGTGGGAGAAGTCAACTACGTGTCTCCTCTTCTTTCCTTCCTTCCATCCTTCCTTCTTTTCCTCCTTCCTCCCTTCCCATAATTCTTTCTTTCTATCCTTCTTTTACATTTAAATTTTAGTTTTTATTATTTCTTTTGCTACTATTGACTTCTTGCCCTGTAAAGTGTCCCACATTCTGGACTTGACCTACTGTTTTCTTGTTGACATCTTAAGCTTGTTCCTCTCTCCCCCATATTTCCTGTGCCTTGGAAATTAGACCTAAAGGCTTAATTAGAGGAGCACCTGAGTGGCTCAGTCAGTTAAGCATCAGCCTTGGCTCAGGTCATGATCTCAGGTTCCTGGAATGGAGCTCTGAGTTGGGTTCCCCACTCAGCAGGGAGTGTGTTTCTCCCTCTCCTTCTGCCCCTCACCACCCCTCCCCATCATGCTTTCTCCCTTCAAATAAATAAATAAATAAAATCTTTTTAAAAAAAGCTTGATTAGAGTCCATTTCAATTTGTTTCAGTGATAGGACTTCATAGCATATTCTTTCTACAGATTTAATGAGGAAATTTCTGGGTAGTTTGTGTTGAGAAAAGTGAGCTCTTATTTCAGCTTGGCAGTTCCTCACAGCAGAAGGCATTTTGGAGATTTCTAGTCTAGCTTTCTTTTATGGGGAATGGAATGATGACCAGAGATATCATTGGCCATCTCTCCTGTCACATACTCTGCTCACATTTATTTCACATTTTTTTTCTGCCATCTTTCAGACATTCCACTGAAACTGACTCCTCTATTCCACATATACCAATGGCCTCCCTGTTGTGTAAGCCCTATGGACTCCTCTCAGGTGTCATTCTAAATGCTGTCTCTGCAGCATTTAATATTAATAACACACTATCCTTCTTGAAATACTTGCTTTGCTTATCTTCTCTGATCTTACTCTCCAGTCTTTCTGATTAATCCCTCCTAATCACATCCATTTGCCTCTAAAATGTAAGTATTTGCTAAGATTTAAGAGATATCTGCCAGATATACTACAATTTAAAGGAAAATTTCATACCAAATTAAAAGAGGATTCCAGGAGTTGACATATAATTCCTGTACCTGTGAGAATGACAGAGAATTAAGGGAAGTGGGTTGAGACAACTCTGTCAGTTCCTGATAATGTTTCCCAACATGGAGATATGGGAACAGAGATGTGAGTGGTTCACAGAAAAGGTGGGAACGTTACTAGGTGTCCATTCCCTTCCTATAGATGAACAGTGGTCACCAAGCTGGCAAACTGTCTCAATGTTCACAGGCTCCACATTGTTTTCTCAAGTTTGAAAGAATTATCTGGAGGCAAGGTTAGTACAGATGAAAGATTTGAGATAATCTCCTATGAAACAACATCACAACCCTAGATCAGCAGCACCAAACCAGAGTTATTGAGTTGATAAAATATCTGACTGACCAAATGATATGCCTGGGTGCCAGGTATCAAGAAGAGTGAACTTTTCTACTCATACTGTAGTAGATACACAAACAGAAACCTGAGGGACTCCCTTCCTTACTCCTCTCTGCAATTGCTGGCCCAATGAAGGGGTTTCTATTTATGTCTATCAAAATTCCATGGACAAAGTTGTCCCTGGTCTTAGCTCCCTCCCTAACTTCCTTTGAAAATAAATGAATGAAGCAATATTTTAATCTACACCATTCAGTCTCTCAGAATAAATTCAATGGAATAAGATTTGGCTCTCTCTATAGTGACGATAAATTCAGAGCTACAAGGTCCTGTTTCCACTTAACAGTGAGAATGCAGAATAAAAACAGAAGTTTGAGATCTAGAGAAACCTTACAAGGAAAAGGGAGAAAATGAGACTAACCTGCACAAAGAGAGCAAGAGAGAAAGAGGGATAAGGGAGACAAAAAGCATAACATAATAGAAAATATACAACTCCATCACACTCCTAAGCAAAGGAGAAGTTAAATGAACCTATTAAACAAGAAATGGGAGAAGATAACAAAATGAAAAGGAAACTGCCACAGGTAAGTAAAAACAAAGGAGAAGAATGTTATTATAGAATTAAAACTACAGCAGGAGAACCAAAACACAGAACTGATGTTAAAAAAAACAATCAGTAGAGAATTATCTTGAGAAAATCACTCCAAATGGAGAGGGAAGGACAAAGGAAAGAAAATGATCAGAGTGAAGATTATAGCTATGGAAATCAAACAATGGAGGTTTGGCATATAGTTTGTCTGCTTGAAGTAGTAAGACACGATCAACAAAAAGCACAAAGGGAAATACAAGTATGTGGTTTGCAAAGGCTCACCATAACAGCAAATGAATAAAAATTTGTCAACCTCCCCGCCCCCCCGAGGCCTCTCTGAGAAAAGATACAGAACCTTGGGAACAAAAAGAAAAATAATCCTTCAAATCAGTATAACACTGCTTAAGGCTGCAGTCACACTAACCTGGGTTCAAATTGCATGGCTCTGATATTAGACAGGTAGTATATAACTTGTAAGGTTTTCACAGAATGAAATGTGAAAACACTGGCAAAAGTATTTAGCCTGTTGTCTGGCATATAATAAACACTCTGTAAATGCCATTTATTATTACAAACATTCAATAAGAGGAAATATGTAATCAACAATAGAAATCATCAAGCGAGCCCAGAATTCACATTAGTAATATCAGAGGATTTTAGTAGGATAGCTTCGGCCAAGTATTCCTTAAATAGTCAAGTTGCTATTATAAAGGCAAAAGAAAAGCATACTCAAAAGAGCAAGAATTTGGGAAGTAAACCACCAATAAACAATTCATGGAAAAGGTCATTTGCAGAAGTATTCCAGCAATGGAAAAGATGAACCAAAAGGAATAGGGGAATTATGGGATTACAGAGCCATTAATGAATATAGATCAATTAATTCTTTTGTTCTTAACCCCTAGGAGATTCTGAGAAAGGCATGGACCTTCTCAGAAGGAAAAAAAAATGTCTATATGTATATCTATAATACATATACATAGAAATGTAAATAGTGTTTTAGGTCATTCAGAAATCTATGGGAATTAACTCCTTCGGAATCCACAGATGACAGACCTTGTTTTAAAAATCAGTCTAAGTTTGGGACACATGGGTGGCTCAGTTGGTTAAGCATCCAACTCTTGATTTTAGCTCAGGTCATGATCTCAGGGTCATGAGATTGAGCCCTGTATCGAGCTCCATGCTCAGTGGGGAGTTTGCTTAAAATTCTTTCTCTTCCTCTCCCTGTGTCCCTCCCTCCTCTCTCTCTCTCTCTAAAATAAATAAATCTTCAAAAAATATCTAAAAAATCAATCTAAGTTTCAGTAAATATTATTGTGATTACAAAACAAAAATTAAATGTTAAATTTGTGATGGAATATCTAAATTGATATAAAGCTATCTATATATGTGGTATAAAATAATTTAAATATAATAGATATGGACAAAAGCTTCACAGCAAGCAAAATGCACACACATATGCACACATAGTCATCAGGAGGTGAAGGAGATGGGTCCAGCAAGAAAAACACTTAAGTGTGTAAATGCATGCATTTTTTTTCATTTTTCTCAGGGAATAGTTGAAAAGATATGGAGTATTTTGATAGGTTTGGACAAGTATATAAAAATATAAAGTAAAATTTAAAAATTGAAGGCAAAATATCCACATGATAAATAGAGAATAAATTATATATGGAATATTACAGATAGATTAACCAAACATGGCAACATTTTAATATTGGCATATTGAGTCATGACTGTATGGTTGTTCACTGTACTATTCTCTCAATTTTCTTATGCATTTCAAATTTTTTCACAATAAAATCATGAATAAAGAAAGGAATAAATAAAAGAGTAAAAGCTAAAGAATGAAAACAATAAAGCAAATCATAAACGTTATTATAGACTGGTTCTCATAAAACTTAAAACAGATCTCAAAATTATTAAATGGTCAGATCATTTAACTGACTCTCCCACAAAATTGAAATCCTCTTTAAAATAAAATGAAAATTTCTCAAAAACTCAACAACAGTATTAATGATGTGTCTTCCAGTTAAAAATGACAAGATATGACACAAAACAGGAAATTGTGACCCATAAGGAGAAAAAAAATCAATTATAGGAACAAATCTAGAAATGACAGAATTGATGAAATTATCAAGAACAGATTTTAAAACCACAATCTTGAATATGTTTGAGGACTTTTTTTTTAAAGCATTACATAAAAAAGAAAGAAATGAAACATGGGAAAAATTAAAATTTTGAGATTAAAAAATATAGCATACAAAAGGAAAATTTCACTAAATAAAATTTATAAACACTACATAATCATAGATTGGTGAACTTGAAAGCATAGCAAAGGAAATTATGCAAAACAAAATACAGAAAAAAAAAAAAAGACTGAGAAACTTAAGTAAAGCCTCGGTGACCTGTGAGACATTATTAAGTGACATAATATAGAAGTAAAAAAAATACATATAATGAATTTCTGAAAGCTAAGTAATAAAAAGAAAAGTTTCAAATAATTCAGGAAAAAAGGTACAGGCATAGATAGGAGCACACATAAGAAGTATCATAAACTTTTGGTTAAAAACAATGCAAATAGATGACAGTGAAATGACATATTCAAAGGGTTAAAAAAGAATTTCACTGACCTAGAATTCTTTATCCAACACAACTACTCTTTGAAAATGAAGTTGAAATAAATACATTTTCAGATCATCACAAACTGATAGAATTATTAATTGGAGCTCTGCTCCACACTATGAGAAATGCCAAAAAAAAATTCTTTATGCTGGAATAAGATACCAAATAGAAATTTGGATCTACATAAGGGAATAAAGAACTGAAAAGATAATCCCTAACTGGGAAATATAGAATATTTTTTATTTTTTTTAAACTTTCTTCAAAAGATAATTGACTTTTCAAATTAAAAAAATAGTAATTCTTATGAATTGTAAAGTTCATAATATATAGAGAAGTAAAGTACATGAAAAAATATCAAAAGGATGGGGGGAGAAAAAATAAAAGTATTCCTGAAATATAATATTATTTAAAGATAGAGTGAGAAGTGAAAGGCGCATATTGGAAAGCCTAGATCAAACATGAAAAAACAGATAATCAATTAATCCAAAGAAGGCAGGAGAAGTAGAGAAGGAAAGAAACAATGAACCAATGACCAAATAGAAAACAATACACTGATAATTTCATAAATGTAAATGAGCTAAACATTCCAATTAAAAGTCAATATTGTCAGGACACCTGGGTGGCTCAGTGGTTGAGCATCTGCCTTTGGCTCAGGGCATGATCCTGGGGTCCCAGAATGAAGTACAGCATCGGGCTTCCCACAAGGATTCTGCTTCTCCCTCTGCCTATGTCTTTGCCTCTCTCTCTGTGTCTCTCATGAATAAATAAATAAAACCTTAAAAAAAAGTCAATATTGTCATTTAAGTAAAAAGGGAAGTCCAAACCATAAGTTGTCTAAAAAACAGATCTTAAGTATAAAGCCATGAATAATATAAACATAAAGGGATGGAAAATGACATACAATGAAACACCAAGTAGGAGAAAGCTGGACTAGCTATACTAATATCAGACAAAGTAGATTTCATAAAAATGAATGTTATCAGAAAGAGAGATTTTTCATAGTGATAAAAGAGTCAATTCAATTAGAATATATAACAGTCTTAAATGTGCATATACCATATGGCCAAGTCTCAAAATATGTAAAGTAAAAATTGATAAAAATGAAAGTGTAAAAAACTATAAAAATTTATAGTTATATTTGATTGCATCAACACTTTCAATTCTTGATAGAATAGATGGAAAATCAGTAAAGATTAAAAAGACCTAAAAATGCTATCAATCAACCTGATTTAATTAATATTTATAGAACGCCGCACCCAATTATAGAATATATATTACTTCCAAATGTACCTGGAACATTCACTAAGGTAGATCATATTCTGAGAGATTAACAAGTTCTAATAAACATGAGAAGGACTGAACTCACACATATTATATTCTGACTATAATGGAATTCAAGTAGAGAAAATAAGAACAAGGTATCTAGATATTACACAAATATTTGGAAGTTAAATAACACATTTCTAAATAATTCATAATCAAGGTTGACATCACAAGGGAATTTAGAAGGTATTTTTAACAGAATGGTGACAAAGCACATCATAATTCAGGCAATATCGATAAATAGGGCTTACAGGGAAAGAAATTTAGAGTTAAAATGTTTCTATTCGAAAAGAAGGAATATTTGAAATCATTGACCTAGGCTTTCATTTTAAGAGTCTAGGAAAAGAAGAGGAAATTAATTCCAAAGTAGGAACAAGGAAGATGATGAAGAGTAAAAAGCAATGAAATAGAAAAAGAACAAACAAAAAAAATCAATGAATCAAAAAGCTAATTTGTTGACAACATCAATAATACTGATTAACCTCTAGTGAAACTGATCAAGGTAGAAAAGAAAACACAAATGATCAATATCAATAATGTGAAAAGGGATATTACTACAGATCCTGCAGACATAAAAATAATAAAAGACTGTTATGAACAACTTTATGCCAACAAATTAGGCAACTTAGATAAATTTGACAATCTCTAAAAGACAGGTAGTGTACCAAAACTGATGCAGGAAGAAATAGAAAATTTGAATAGCCCCTATTTTCAAAGAATTTGAATCTTTAATTAAAAATCTTCCTCAAAAGAAAACTAAAGGCTTGGTAACTTCATTGGTGAATTTTATTGAACATTTAAAGAGTGAGTACTACCAATTTTATAAAAAATTTCTGACTCATTTTATATCAGCATCACTTTAAAAAACTAAATAAAGACATTATACTAATAAAAAATTTACAAGCAAATTTTTCTCATAAATATAGGTGTAAAAATCCTCAACAAAATATGATCAAGTTGAATCCAACAATAGACTCAAAGATTGTCAACAAAGTAAATTTTATCCTAGGAATGCAAAGATGGTCTAATATTTGAAAATCAATCACCCCCTTAAATTAATAAAAAAGAATAGGCATCTGTCCTTCTCAATAAATGCAAAAAAAAAAAAAAAGACAAAATTCGATGTCTATTCGTGATAGAAAGTGTGGCAATTAAAAAAATAGAAGGGAAATTCTCAACCTGATCGTGAACAACAATGAACACTATGGACAATATATTTAATGAAGAATATCAAATGTTTTCCCCTAATATTAGGAACACAGCAAAATATCTATTCTCACCACTTCTACTTAACATTACGTTGAGATCCTAGCCACTGCAGTAAGGGAAGAATAAGAAAAGTAGAAATGTGAGTTCTTCGAGATATATCCCAGCAGTGAAATTGCTGGTTCTTGAGGTATATGTATACATATTGGATTAAATGTTAACAGATAATTTTTCAGAGTGTCTGCAATAGTTGTTATTATGAAAGATTTTTTTTGCTATATTTTATATTTGGTTATTAATGGGATAGAAAAGATGCTACTATCTTATTAATTGATCTTAAATCAGGAAACATCTAGTTGTTAAATCTATGGATTCCTTTTTTAAATAGAAGATCCTATCACATACAAATATATATGCTTTAATTTTTTCTTTTTCAATTCTTACTCCTTTCTTTTCCTTTAACTTCTTTCAAATGTTGGTAAGGACCTAATGTAGAAATAATAGTATTATTTTGGGCCAAAGTAGTTTAGAAACAGGTATGTCCTGTGTTTTCCCCCATTTGCTGGCATAGGATTTTGGAATGAGAAGGGAAAGATAGAGTAAAAACATAAAAAATAAGCTTTCATCCCTGAACTACCCTGCAAATAGAATGCAGCCCTGTCAACCCCTGATTGGACTTTTTGTGTTAAGCTACTGCATATAGAAATCATCTGTTCTAGCAGCTAGTGTTAACAAAACTAATAGAAATTTGAAAATTGGAGATTCGTACCTTCTCATGGGCAAGAGATCTCAACATTATAGAGATGTAAAATTTCCTTATATCAATCTTTAATATGAATACTATCCCCATCACAGCCCCCAATAGGGTATCTATAGAAGCATGACAAATTCTTCTGTTTTATCCATAACAGTAAACATTTGAGAACAAAGATAAGAAAAACTAAACAATAAAAAAGGTTATTGAAGAATTTGTCCCAGAAGGCATTGTGAAATAAATTAATGCTACTATACATAAATACGTAAATGCTATATATATAGCATTATAGTATGTATACACACACACACACACACACACAAATGTGATGTTGGTGAAAGAATAAAGACTAATTAACAGAATACACAGCACTGAAATATAGAGTCAGTATGTTATTTTTTTTAAAGATTTTATTTATTTATTCATGAGAGACAGAGAGAGAGAGAGAGAGAGAGGCAGAGACACAGGCAGAGGGAGAAGCAGGCTCCATGCAGGGAGCCCGATGTGGCACTCAATCCCAGGTCTCCAGGATCACACCCCGGGCGAGGGTGGTGCCAAACCGCTGGGCCACCGGGGCTGCCCAAGTCAGTATATGTTAAATTAAATTTTAATTCAATAAGGAAAAAGATAAATTAAAGTAAGCTGAGTGTTTATTACTTACAAATAAATTTCAGATGAATTGAAGATTAATTTCATTTATTCAACAAGAATGTATTTACTGAACACTTACTATATGCCAAGCCCTGTTCTAGCTCCTAGTGATAACAGTTAACAAAAAAGACAAAAATTCTGGCCATCAGGGAGCTTATATTTTAATGGTAGAGAGAGGGACAGTAGGACAATTAAGTGAAATTAAGTGAAAACTGTAGTAAATTACATGGTGACAAGTTCTGTGGAGGAAAATTAAACAAAGAAGAGAGTTAGTGTTTCCCCAAGAGGTAGGCATGGGACACAATCTAAATGGAAAAAGTGACATTTGAGTAAAGGCTCAAAGATGGTGAGGGAGAGCGATGTACTGCCATTTCAAAATGAAATCCTAGAACGAACACACAAAAACTTAGGTGGCTGTTCCTATAACCTGGGGGCAGGCAAAATTTTTCAAAGTATGACACTGAAGCTGGAAAGCAGGAAAAAAAAATGGACACATTTTACAACATAAAAAATGTATTTATTATTATTATTTTTTAAAGATTTTATTTATTTATTCATGAAAGACACACACAGAGAGAGAGAGAGGCAGAGACACAGGCAGAGGGAGAAGCAGGCTCCATGCAGAGAGCCTGATGTGGGACTTGATCCCGGGACTCCAGGATCACGCCCTGGGCCGAAGGCAGGCGCTAAACCGCTGAGCCACCCAGGGATCCCCTTATTATTATTTTTAAGAGATTTTATTAATTTATTCATGAGAAACACACAGAGTGAGGCAGAGATAGAAGCAGAGGGAGAAGCAGGCTCCCTGTGGGGAGCCAATGTGGGACTCAATCCCAGGACCCTGGGATCACTCCCTGAGCTGAAGGCAGATGCCCAACCACTGAGCTGCCCAGGCATCCCTACAACATAAAAATGTAAACGAACTTAAAACTAGTGACAGTCTGGGGTAGATAGCAACATATTGTCACACAAAGGGTTTATATCTAGGGTGACCATATAATTTATAGTGCAAACCTAGATACTCTGGGAGGTAAAGGTTTGCTCTTTATATTCATGTCAGGAGAAGAAGCAGAAAGTAGAACTGTCTCAGACACACTACACCGAGTCCTTGTAAATAAGACAGAAATCACAAGAGAGGAAGACACATAAATGACTAAATGCAAGTGGCAGTAAACATGAAATTGTGTTAGACCTCACTAATAGGAAAGGAAAAATAATTAAAACAACAATGGGACATTATATTTTTGGCTCATCTATTTTAAAAAAGAGGGGATCCCTGGGTGGCTCAGCGGTTTAGCGCCTGTCTTTGGCCCGGGGCGTGATCCTGGAGTCCTGGGATCGAGTCCCGCATCGGGCTCCAGGCATGGGGCCTGCTTCTGTGTCTCTGCCTCTCTCTCTCTCTCTCTCTCTCTCTGTCTATCATAAATAAATAAATAAATAAATAAATAAATAAATAAATAAATAAATAAATCTTTAAAAAAAAGACTGATAAAGTTTCTTTCTTTTCTTTCTTTCTTTCTTTCTTTCTTTCTTTCTTTCTTTCTTTCTTTCTTTCTTTCTTTCTTTCTTTCTTCTTTTTACTTATAAAGTTTACTGATAAAGTTACTGATAAGACCATCCCGGTGGGATCTCAAGATGCTGTCAATTTAGTTACAGGCCCCTGGGCAAAATATATGAAAAAAGTTTTTAAGGTTTTATTTATTTATTTGACAGACAGCATGGGGGCAGGGAACGAGGGAGGGGGAGAAGCAGATTCCCTGACCAGCAGGGAACCCAACTCGGTGTTCAATCCTAGGACCCCAAGATCATGACCTGAGCGGAAGGCAGACGCTTAATCGATTGAGCCACCAGGTGTCACTATATGAAATTTTAAATGTCCATATTCTTTAACCCTACACTTCCAATTACACAAATTCTAAGAAAGTAATCAAATAAATAGATAAAGCTATAGTGCCAGGATGTTTAAAGTAGGACTTTTCACAATAGCAAAACAACTGGATACATCCCAATTGTTCATCAATCAAGGTTTGTTTAAACAAATTGTGGTATGCTCATATATAAAATACTATACAGCCATATTAAATTAATGATACCTGTTGTGAAGACCAAAACTCCGTATGTCCACATGATAGAAGTTAAATTCTCTCTCACATTAAATCTGAAACAAATTCTTTCCTTTCTCTTTCGTCTCTGCTTGAAAACCAGTCAGTTCTTGCATCAGCTTATCTTTTTTTCAAAAACTTTGTTAAAATCACATAACAGTAGCCATCATGTACTCATGTTGACTCTTTCCAACAATTGCCCTGAGTCAACAGCCTCGGTATGGGCTTCCAAGTTATTGCAGGCAACAATTTTACCAAATGTCTGACCAATGTGTGATGGAGTCCTCAGCCTTCTGGACTTCTACTTTCCTTGCCATTTGCCATTCCACTCTGAGCAAGACAGCATGTATTTTAGGTTTTGGGTTATGGAAGTACTCCATTTCAAAGCACCAATTTCTTTAAAAGTTAAGATAATGCTAGCTGCTGTCATAAATAGCATAAAATATGTGTAATGGATTCTAATATGATAGACATTTATGCTCACTCACTTAAAGTCTGATGCAAGTGTTTCTGAATGGTGGGCAGCTCTCCACCAAACAGTACCCCAAATCCTTTAAAAGGCGGGGCTCCTTCACCTCCTAGACTTCCTGATCGTCAGCAGAAAGACAAAAAGAGGGGAGAAGCTACACTCACTGCTAACTTATCTCATTCCAAAGGTAACATGCATTGCTTCTACTCATAATCCACTAGCTAAAACTCAGTCACAAAGGCCAGGAAGGCTGGGGAAGGTAACTTAGCTGAGTAACCAAGAGAAGGAGGAAACGGATTCTGTGACCAATGCATTAGTCAGGGTAGGCTGACTAACGCCGCAGTGACAACTCTAAACATCTCAGTGGCTTAACCAACAAAAAATGTATTTTTGGCCTTGCAGAGTCTGGATGATATTACAGGCAGCTCTCCTTCATGCGATGACTCAGCAATCCAAACCACCTCTCATCTTTTGGCACTATCATCTTGACACAGGGCCCCTTCTGTGATTGCTAAGAAGGCAATGTGGGAAACCGGAGAACTGTCCACATTCTTTTCACTCTTTTAAGCCAGAGAGCAGCATCGTGTTGCTTCTGCTCACGATGAGGCCCATGACGGTGCCTGCCTGCCTTCAGCAGGTGAGAAGTGGAGTCTTCTATGTACTTAGAAGGAGAGAGAACCTGGTATTGATGAATGTTAGTAATATGTAGCATAACCAGCCAGCCAATCTCTGTCACAGCTATGTTATCATGATGATGTTTATGGGTATTTATTTTCATGGATGGCCTTACAATATGTGTGATGCAAAAATCTGTGGGGTGTACAGTAGCAGCCATAGCACGATACCACCTTTTGCAATTATGTGCATGTAGTTTAGATGAAGGCCAAACCACTGCACCCTTTGGAATGCACTCCAACCCCATTCCACATTCTCCCTTTCTCCAATTCTCTCTAGAGACTCTTCCTTCTGAGATCCAGGCATTTACTGAAGAGGGGGTGGCAACTTATTGTTTTCTTCATTTCTTCTGGCTTTAAGCTCATGCTGTTGCTGAAGTAGGTCAATGAGTAATCTTGGCCTCCTCTGAGTTATTCTGGGTTTATATCCCAGAGCTTCACCCTAGAAGTGGCACAAACATCTTTCCTTGATGTCTTCCAGAAGACTTCACTCTAGACACTGGAGATTTGGGGAAACAGCAAGAAAGATTACATTTCAGGTCCACAGAGAAAAATTCCAAATAATGTTAGATTTTCCTAGCATGTCTCAAATGTCTGTCTACCATTTTTCCAAACTCATCTCTAGTCTCTGAATACCTACAGTTCAGCCATGGATTTGATCTACTTGCTTTTTGTCAGCCATGGATTTCGTGTCACACTGTTCTCTTTGAATGCTATATCAGGATGTTTTCCTAGCTGTATTGTATTTATTTATACTGCTGTCTGCGGAAGAGAAGTTCTGTTTTCTTGAGATAATTCATATTAAGTTATGAAGATAATCTTAAGTATAGGGTTATAGATAAGTAGTTGGATCTGAATACATATGTATACACACACACACAAAATGAGAAAGACAGAGAGGTTTCAAACCAACCTGTTAGTAGCAGTATCTATGCGGTTAGAATGAAAAATGATTTTTCCCTTTTTGATTTTCCATAAGTTTTTCACTTTTTCTACCGTGACCAAGTATTAACTCTTTATTAAGAAAGGATAAAAAGTATAAAAGACATATTAAAAATATATTTTTCAACAATCACTTTGAAATGTCAGGAATTTTATAAGCTCCATGTTCCCTCTCCAGCCCCGTGAATCAACCTGGCCAGGGACCTAAGCATACAAACTACGGGGTGTGCCTGAGAATGTTGAGCCTTCATCACTGCAAGGCCCTGGCAGCCAGTGGGGAGGTGTGCACGGGGGGCTGGGAGAAAGCAAGGTTAGCATCCCCTTTTGTTTCGCTCTGTCATACTACCCTTTAGGCCAGATCACATGGCGCTAGGATCTATATTCCCTAGGGAAACCATCTCCTGAATTTAAAGTCAGAGCGGAGAAGAGGGCAAAGGTGATAAGAAACAGAGCTGAAATTTTTAATAGAAAATGCCTCATGGTGCTTACAGGGAGGAAGAGAGGAGACAGAGGACTGTATTTTAAGGTTGTTTGCAAAATCAAACTCCTTTTCCCTGCTAGGCTTCTGTAATAATTCCTTATTTCTGGAGGAAAAGAAATTCTAGAATATTTCTCATGGAGCCCAATGTAGACAACCAGGTAGCTGTTTACTTGAAAGTAATTGCTTTCTCTAGCTCAGCCTAGTGAATTCTGTTTGTAAGATCTAAGGTGGGGTAAGATAGAAATGCAATGAATTTGTTCATTCAAAGAGTATTGAACGCTTGTTCTGTTTGAAGGTCTGGCATTTGAATCAGTAAATAGTGACCCATGAATGCTGACCAATATCCAGGTAGGATGGGTGTATCTAGAGCATGACCAGGGAAATGTCTCTGCACCGAATAAGAATTTGTAATTGTTAGGTATTTAGTAAGTATTAAGTAACGAACACATACATGTAAGAGGTCAAATAGAGGTGTGCGAGGTAGGGGACTTTGAAAGGCCCCTGACAGGAGACTCAAAAGTGTTAACTCTCTGATCCACCACTACCCTTCATCTTCTCCATCCCTGCCATCTGATGACTGATTTGTGAGGCTATAATTCAGGAATTTGTGGGAAGAAGGTGCTCACATGTTTATAGCCCATATGTCAGTGCTTCTCCTCTGAATTTTCTACAACACACTCACTGAATTCACCCTGAACCTATCAGTCTGCCAGATTCCTTGAGCTCAGGTACAAACTGATTTCCATGAAGGGCAAGACACAGTCAACAGATGGGCGTCACAATTATTTCAATGCTTTGGGCACTTAGTAGAGGTCTGCTTCGGAAAAATCCAAGAAAGTGTTTTCGAACAACTTGCCTGCTCCGGTCAGAATAGGCCATTTGCCACCCCAAGTTCAGGGGCTCCTGACAACAAACATTTATATTTCCCTCACACAGAGTCTCCTGTGGATTTGGGCAACTCTCCAAGGAGGCTGTTGTGCATGCAGTGACTCAGCGATCCAGGCTGCTCTGGTCCCCTGGCTCTGCTACCTCAACCTGAGTTGTCTGTGATCCAAAGCCAGGAAGCAAGTGTCCAGAGAATTCATGCCTACTTTGCTATGCTCTGGCTTAGAAGTGACACAGCACTTCCAATTGCAGGCCACTGACCAGAGCAATCATATGCCCAAACCTAACTCATGAAAGTATGTGAAATATGGGCAAGCACTTGGGAATATTTCAGAGCCTTATTATCTTTTATCTTTGTTTGACTTTCTTTTGTTCTTCCCAAGGAAAGATTTAATCAGGTTGGCATAAATACCAGTATGGAGGAATCAAGATGGAGCACTTGTAGTAGGATGAATTCCTATTGACAACTACAAGGTGGGCAAGTTTTCTGCCCTCAGAACTTAGGTGATTATCTTGCAGCTCATTCTGCATCCTGGTTTCACCTCCCCAAGAGAAAATAACATAGCAACTAAAATTTTTAAAAATTAGTCAAAGCCCTTTTCTTTAAAACAACAACAATATAGTGGGAATGTGAACTGGTACAGCCACTCTGGACACCTGTGTGGAGGTTCCTCAAAGAGTTAAAAATAGAACTGCCCTACGACCTAGCAATTGCACTGCTGGGGATTTACCCCAAAGATACTGATGCAGTGAAACGCCGGGACACCTATAAACACCCAATGTTTATAGCAGCAATGTCCACAATAGCCAAACTGTGGAAGGAGCCTCGGTGTCCATCGAAAGATGAATGGATAAAGAAGGTGTGGTCTATGTATCAATGGAATATTACTCAGCCATTAGAAACGATGAATACCCACCATTTGCTTCGACGTGGATGGAACTGGAGGGTATTATGCTGAGTGAAGTAAGTCAATCGGAAAAGGACAAACATTATATGGTCTCATTCATTTGGGGAATATAAAAAATAGTGAAAGGGAATAAAGGGGAAAGGAGAAAAAATGAGTGGGAAATATCAGAGAGGGAGACAGAACATGAGACTCCTAACTGGGAAATGAACAAGGGGTATTGGAAAGGGAAGTGGGCAGGGGGTGGGGGTGACTGGGTGACGGGCACTTGAGGGGATGAGTACTGGGTGATATGCTATATGATGGCAAATTGAACTCCAATTAAAAAATAAAAATAAAAATAAAACAACAACAATAATGAAAAAAGAACTGAGGCTTCATGCATTTTCCTTCCAAGGCATCCATCACTCTTGGCACCAGGCCTAGTGGTCCACAGCTCATGTCTGTCCCACCAGCAAGTGTCTAATACAAGAATGCCATCTTCTCACTATTGATGTGATTATGATCGTGTACCAGGTTGGGCATATAATGACAGAGCTACCTTCAAACACTTTTGGCCTAGTAAGAAAAATCAGTTATTCTGGCACCTCATGTAATAAATTATATAAGGAATACTAAAGAAGATGTAGAAAGGGTAAACTAATTCTGATTAAGAAATCCAGAAAAGAATCCAAGAGACAGTGGCATTTGAACTCAAAAAGATGGGAAGAGCAAAGAGAAACTGAAAGTAGATGCTCCCAATACCGGGAGCTGAAAGTGTGTTTTGGGTCAAGGGTGGGGGTCGAGGTTGGGGGGAGGAGTGGAAATGAGGCTGGACAAGTAGGTGGAGCTCTATCGCAAAGGTCCTTATGGCATTTCCCAAAATGAAACCTTCCTGTACCTGGCCTATTTTCAACTTGACCTTAGAATGTAGAAGTGAAGAGCCACCCAGGATCTTACTGGCTCACTTCCTTCCAAATGTCAGAATCTCCTTAATGTAGCCTTAAGATCAGAACCCAAAGAACAGCTAAAACCTCATTTTCTTCCTCTAGTCTGAAGCCAGCTGGCAAAGTAAAGCAAATAAAATCAATACAGTACAACTGGCAACTGGTCACCCAGACATTCCTGCAGCCCCTTATGTTCATGTCCAAGACTATCCTTGTGGCTTATAATGACCCCTCCCCCACCACCCATGCACCTGGTTCCTTCCGGGAGAGTGGACTGCAAGAGTGGCAACCCGCCAGGCTTTTCACCTCTTCGCTCTCCTAGACTGTGTAACCCCATGCTGTTCCCAAGTCTCCCTAGCCTGGGCTTTCAGGGCTTGGCAAGAACGTGGAATTAAATATGTGGCAGATGTGCTCAGGGTCAAGGGGCTCTCATTCTTTTGCTAATTTGCAGTTTCTCTGACAGTCTTATTTTGTCCAGGTCCTCTGATTATTTCCTATCCCATCACACTATGAGGTCTGGAGGTCTGTGAATTTAGCTTTGAGCATATGACCAAACTCAGCAAACCAGGCAGTGTCAGGGACCCAAGAGCTAGCCTACAAAAGAGATTGAGTAAAATGGCATCTGTAGCTGGTGACAGGAGAAACCAGTCACAAGAGAGTATATCTCAGGAGGTGACAGACAATGATAGGTGTTGCAAAGTTTTAATGTCAACCAGTATCTTGACGGTTGAAGTTCAGCTCCCCTAGGGTAAGAGGACATTATCAACTCTGCTTGTGCTCTGAGGAATAGATGTGTCTTTTACCAATCCAAGGAGCCCAGGACACTCTAGTAATAAATGTTATGCCACCTAACAACAATGACTGTAACCCTGAGAGGAATTGTTTGGGGAACAGGTCATATCAGACTGACTTTTAAATAGCTGTCCCTTTTCAACCTCCTGTTTTTCAACTGGGCAACCATTCCTGGCTTAAATGCTACTCTCTGTCCCTTAAGGGGGTATATATTTAGGTTTCTATGTGTCTGGAAAAAGCATATTTTTCTTGCCAGATCTGGAGCACTTCATCAATTTTGATTAGATGGCAAATGACTGAGATGTTCATATATGGTAATTCTGCACAGAGGGAAGCAAGGTCTTAGATTGTCAATGTCTTTAGAAGCCGTGTGTCTCAGCTCCTTTCTGGAGATGATGAAGACAATGGCAGTTACAGGAAATGTTGCTCCTGTGACATACTGGTCTTGCAGCTGTGTTATAGATTTAAAATTAGGGTGCCAAAGAATTGGTTTGTTTGTTTGTTTTGTTTTGCCAAAGAATTGTTGTTGTTGTTTTTTCTGTTCAGTTGGGCAAAGAACAATTTTAACAAGGCAGTTGCTGACAAACTGTTAATGAAAGGGGATTACCATTTGTGATAGGCTGAGTAATGGCCCCCAAAGTTATCTATATCCCAATCCCTGGAACCTACGAATGTTACCTCATATGTCAAGAGAGACTTGCCAGAGGTGATTGAATTAAGAATCTGGAGAGGAGGGTATTATCCTGGATTATGTAGATGGGTCCTGAATGATGTTACAAATGTCTTAGTAGAAAGAAAGTGGAGGGAGATTTGACTATAGGAGAGAAGATAATGTGACTACAGAGGCAGTGCTTGGGGTGATGCAGCCACAAGCCAAAGAACACGTAGGGCCATAAGGAGCTGGAAGAGGTAAGAAATAGATTCTCCCTCTAGAACCTCAGGAAGACATCAACCTTGATTTCAAAGTTGACACTAGTGAAACCGATTTTGAACTTTTGGCCTCCAGAACTGTAAGAGAATAAATGTGTGTTGTTTTAAGCCATTAATATTGTGGCTATTTGCTATAGCAAATAGGAAACTGATATACCATCATACACATATGGCCTACTCTCAAGAATGAAGCCTCTGTTATGTAGCTACATCCTCCATGTTTTTATATTATTTATTTTAAATATTTTATGTATTTATTTGAGACAGAGAGAGAAAGAGAGAGAGCACAAGCAAGGAGGAGGGTCAGAGGGAGAGGGAGAAGCAGACTCCCTGCTGAGCAGGGACTTGGTTGGGTCTCCATCCCATGTCCCTGAGATCATGACCTGAGCCGAAGGCAGACGCTTAACCAACTGAGCCACCCAGGTGCCCCACCTCCATGGTTTTTTTTTTTTTTTTTTTTTATAAATGGATTACCTATTTTTTCTTTGAAGTAGGTGTGTGGGTAGTGATCTGTCAGATTTGCCTCATGCTAGATCTATATGGCTTGTTAATAACCAATTTTTTTAAAGAAACCCTGGCAAATGAGCCTCCTGAAGTTCAGAAAGTGTTGTGCAAGAGAGAAGTGTTTCGATCAGTCACTCCTGGAGCCCTGAACCAATCAGGTGGTTAGGCTATGCCAAGAGGTCCTTGTGTCCTGTGACAGTGAGCAAACACTGAGCATAATGCATGAGCCATCTGGGTGTCAGTGCTGCTTGGGTGGGGACATGGATGACAGAAAGTCCATGACAGGCATGTCACAGCCCCCCACACTGCCATCTTGAGGCTGAACAGAATGCCATTTTTTCCTGCCTTCACACATATTCCTTAGATTTTTTTCTTTGGTGACATACTCATCTTCAATTCAAAATTGCCCTTGAAATTCACTTAGTTCTGATCGTGTCTTTGTAAACATGCTGGGAGTGGGGACGTACAGTGTGATTTGCCTCAGCCCACATACCCTAGGGATATTCTTGGATCCTCCATTCTTGGAGTGGACACAAATTGTTTTCGTTACATAGGACCAGGAGAATTTGCAAAGTTATCAACAAGAGCGTGGGGTCAGAGGGAAAGAATGAAGCCAAGACAGGGAACTTTAGAAATGTAATCTCATTTAATCCTCATGATTACCCATAAATTAAGGATCCTATGTCAAATTCACAGATAAGCTGAGGACCAGGAAGACTGAAGTTACTTGCTCAGAGTTACCCACTTAAGTGGTAGAGCTGACCTCCAAATCCAGACTGGCTGGATTCCAAGGCTCTTGTTTTTCACCACACAATCCTGAAGGCAGCACAGGTTCCTGAACAGAATGTTCCGGGCATCCTCGCCTCTCAGCTCTCCCCAAAGAGCCCAGCAAAGAGGAGGGGAAATCCATTCAGAATGCTATTCTCAAGTGACCAGAAGAAAGAGCCCTGTTTTGAAGGCAAAGCCTTTTCTTTAAAACTGTACTCTGCTCAGCTCCTTGCTGCAGAGAGGTGTTGGTGCACGGAGAACACGCTCTTGCTCGGGTGCTGGGCCAAATCCACGTGGCATTGCTCCGCTAATAACTCGGCCATGGAGATATGTGATCTTGGGCAGTTGTACGCAAGCATCGGGGCTGCTCCATCTCGCCTTCCCGACTCTGGTTGCCCTCCCCTTCCACCCCACCCTCCACCTGCTCCAGGAGGAGAATGGCCATGCTCAGAGCTCCAGAAGAAAGGAGCAGAATGAAGTCTGGGTCTCTTGGAGGAAAATGTATGTGCTGTCATGTTGACATGGATGACCCAAGATGCAGATCCAAGGACATATCAGAAATTGGTCGACGGTGGTAGAGGAAAGGAACAAAGCCTAAGCTGAGTTTATGAAAGTTTTCCACTAAAGTCAGCAACAGCGTAAATTCAAACCAGGCACAAGGCGCTTGAATCTCCATATGAGTTGTTCATCAAAGGGCTAAAAGAAAGGAAATCTGAGCCGGAGCAGGGTCTGGTCTAAAAGCTTTCAAGTGATTCCTTTCCGTAAGGAAACTATTTCCTTTGTCTGTACATGTTCAGGAAAACTGCTTTTTTGGAAACTGGTTCACTCTCAATTCAGGTCACAATTCTTTAGACCAGTTTAAAAAAATGATATGGAAATATTTACTGTTCTTGATACACACACACACACATACACACACACTCAGTTACAAATATGGGACCTTGTTGACTCATGTTGGAATACATTTAAGTATTTAATCTGGGTTGATTTAAATTAAGTTTAGTAAGGCAGGAGAGTGGGGTGCCTGGGTGGCTCAGTGGTTGAGCGTCTGCCTTTGGCTCAGGTCATGATCCTGGGTCCTGGGATAGAGCCCTGCATCAGGCTCCCCGACAGGGAGCCTGCTTCTCCCTCTGCCTGTGTCTCTACCTCTCTCTCTGTGTGTCTCTCATGAATAAATAAATAAAATCTTAAAAAAAAAAAAAAAAAACAGGGCAGAGAGTGAAGGAACTAGCTAGCACCTTGGATATCCAGACTCTCTGTGACCACGCATGCTGAAAATCAGGGAAATCAGGTGTCATTGTGATGCCTCTGATGTCCTTTAGAAAGAAAGGAGCCCAGAGTTCAAGTCCACACTCATCCTCACAGGGGAGGAGACTGTTTAATTTGACTGGCTGATTAAGAACCAAATGGAAGTGTCAAACCCGACCAGCCAAGGAGCCTCGGCTGTTGCTCTACCACAGGCTTTCTTTCAGTACTTTCTTTAGACAAAGGGCCCCCAAGTTCTTCGTGGCATTCAAAGTCAGTCCAGAAGGGTCTTCCGTCAGCCCCTGGGGTCTTCAGCTCCCTGCCTGGGTTCCCCTAGGACACCCCCTTCCGTGGCAGCCCAGGCAGGAGCCCAGCCAGGTCAGTGGCATGGGCTCACAGTCAGGGCCTTCCTGCTGTGTTTTTCACTGTGAGCCTTCACTTGATTGCATTATTCTCTCTTCTGGTTTTTGTTTCTTTCTCCCCAACCACCCTCCCCTGCCGTCCCCCCTCCTGGGTTTCAAATTTCCTTGTTTTCTCTGTAGTCTAATCGGATTCTTAGAAATTAGAGCTGGAAAGACCTCTCAAACTTGTCTCCTCCATCCCTTGCCAGGGCACGATTGTTCCCTATGGTTAATTTTCCGAAGCTCCAGCCAGGCCTCCTAGAAGGAGTGTCTCTAATCGTGGGGTTCCTACCACTTCCCCTTGAGAGACACCCCCCTCGCCTCGTGGACTTGACTTGTAAGGAATACTTTCCGAATACCCAGCCGTCAAATTTCCTTTCTTTGCTTCCTTGCAGCTCTTCAGCCTCCTCCCCTGGCGGTGGGTTTGGGTTCCTGCGTCCACGGCACCCCCTGCAGGAGACACTTACTGGATATCCATACAGGGAGATGGCTATTTTGTTTTGTTTGTTTTTATTGAAGTTCAATTTGCCAACATATAGTATAATAGCCAGTGCTCATCCCATCAAGTCAAGTGGCTTCTCTTTGGGAGAAATGTGAACCTGATTCTGGATCATCCATCAGTGGACCAAAATTATAAGGTACTCAGTGTAAGAGGTTTTACATTTATATTTGAGATACAGAAACTATAAATGAAAGAAAGTCAAAATTTTGCCTATTTTTTGTCTTTATTTGCATTAACGACTTAATGGGAAATTAGTACTGACCGTCGTCCTTTCTGCTTATTAACAGAGTGTTTAAGCCAGTGATAAAGCACTAGGTGCTGCTGTCTGTTTTCCAGAAACTAGTCCTTACAGTGTTGGGTGCGGAGTATCCGTAAGCCTCCTCGGTGGAACCCCAAACAGTGCTCCCTGTGGACATGGTAAAATGTTCTGGTTGATGACCTGCTCTCAGACGCTACCAAACCTCTAGTGGGATGTGGTTCCCAGTCAGCCTTTCTCCATGAAATGTCCTGGAGTTTTAGAATTAAGAAAATGTCTTAAAATGCATTAATACTAAATATAATAAAGAGATTTATGACTATTTCTGAAGCCCTACTTAAGTAATGTAGGAGCCAAGTCAGGGTTTTGATAGAATGCAACATTCTTGGAAAACTTAGAGACCTGCCGGATTATAAATTTACAATTTCCTTCCTTACTGCGCTGAGGAAAAATACATTAATTGATGAAAAGTTTTGTGCAGCTTCTTTTATTTCTATCACGCTACGCGTGTCGGTTGTGTAATTATAAACCTGCCTTTCTTTGGGTCTCCTTGGGGTAATTGCCAAAAACCTAATAAAGTTTGGGGAGCCCGGAAAATTGCCCAGCCGAATAGAAATACCATTTCAGGGAAACAGCTAACACAGTAAAATCTCCTTCTTTTATAAGTTAATACTCTTCCTTTTTTTGCTTCCTGTCTTAGTTTCACACATTTTGCCTTAGCAGTTACTCTCATTTTGAAAACATCCCTTTCTCAGTAGCTTGGCCCTGACCAACCCAGGTGGGAAAATTTTTTGCTTTTAAATATCTTGTTACACCAACAGTTCTTTTCCCCTTAGCAATAATTTTCATCTTCAAACTCATTTTGGGCGTCGGAGTGATTCCCAGTAAGGGATCCCCAAACACCTAGAGGTCCTGAAGGTAGTAATGGGAGTCTATATATTTTACATATTTCAAAAAGCCTAATGGAAATCACATATTTACTCAGAATAAGGCTGCAGAAGAAATCAGTAAAATGTCTTTGATTTGGTTAGAGTGAGACTAGAAATAGAGCAAGCCTGTGTGCTAAGGACGGACAATTTGTGCGGATGGGAAAGATGTCGCTGTCATCACAGGGATTTGTGTGTGTGACTCTCGGAACTCAAGCTGTTACTCCAGCCCCACTACTTTGTCGAGTAGATTACAATTTTTGAAGGGAATAGTCTGAGGTGGGTGGAGGGGGTGGATCAATTTCTAAAAGGGAGTTCGGAGAGGAGAAAGTCAAGAATGTCCCTCTTCAATGTTCCTTAAGTGGTCGCTCTGTTCTCTAGGCTAGATGCCTTTCCAGAAGAAAGGGAAGTTTTACGAGGAATTCAGTGGGCCTGGGATCTGTCAGAGGATCTCAACTGATTCCCTCCTGGCATTCCTCCTTCCGCTGGGGCAGGAATGTGGTCGGATTCCAGGGGTTTGCAGTTTCTACTCTTGCTCACTGCGGCCTCCACCAGGTTTTCCTCTCCAGGAAACAGAAGAACTTGGCATCATCCATTCCTACAGTCATCGTGGAAGAGGGAGAAGAACCCACATATGCTCAGTGTTTGAATTCCTTGGAATACGATGCTTTGTAAATGCATGTTCTTATTATCCTATAAATCCCCCCAAAAGCGAGAACCCAAAGACAGATACATATAAGGAAATATTGTCTAGAAGGAGCCCTATATATTTGTACATATATACAGGTGCATATATATTTATACACACATAGGCACGTCTCACACACAGGTATGCACGTGCATTATTACACATAATTGTGTACGCACCCACAGACACGCGTACTCTCCCCCACTTTTTGGCCTGATTTATTAATAATTAGTGTTCCATTAAAAAATGAGTTTTACGTGAATCGCACAGGCCTGAAATCGTTTCGGTGGCAGATCGTATTTTACCATTGGGGTTTCAGAAGTCGCTGCAGAGCACAATGCCATCTCCATATTCATATTTCAGATCTGTCAAGACACCCGGATAGTTCATCTGATCACATGGATTTCCATTCCAGGCCTTGAGAGACAAGAAGCGTGGCCATCACAGAGAGCCGGGGCAATTAAACCGAATCAGCGCTCGGGTCTCAGCGGATGTCCTCTGGGTTACCATGGGGGACGCGGGCTGGTATGAGGTTTAATCAGCCACTAACAGCACCTTGCTGGGAACTTCATGGTTGATAAAGGCAGCCGCATCAGACCAAGTAGCTCCTACTTTTTAAAGAGAAAGCAGCCTCTTTTGAAATGTAAAAAAGGCAGGCTTTGTTGCACCGCGCAGGACGGGAGAATCCGAGAGGAGTTGTGGTTTGTTTCCTCCCGCGGTCTCCAGCATTTTTCCTGGGTTTTGATAAAAAAGTGAAAGACGCCCTTTAGGCTGCATTTTTAAAGGCTTCTCCTCTCGCCCACAGCCTGCCCTCCCTTGTGGGTCCCTCTGCGGGGCCCAGTGTTAGGTGGGTCTCTGCATCACCCCTGCCCCTGGGAGGCTGCTTTGTGAGCCACATTGGTCACAGCGTGCCAGGGAGTACCTGAACGCGTGTGCCAAGACAGACAGACAGACAGACAGACAGAGAGGAGGAAACAAGAAAAGAAAAAAAAAGAAAAAGAAAGGCAGAATGAAAAAAAGAAAGACAGGAAGAAAAGAAGGAAGAAAAGAAGGAAGGAGAAAGAGAAAAGAAAAAGGAAAGAAAGAAAAGAAAAGGAAAAAAAAAAGAAAAGAAGAAAGAGAAAGGGAAACACTGTCCAAACGGAGCCCAAGCACACAGGAATGGGGCCTCTTCTGAGGTCTAACTGCTCTGGTCTCTGAGAAGGAGAAGTTATTCTTTGCCTTGGAGTTTCATTTTTCTCTCAACTCTTTACAGACGGTTTTTGTTCCCCCAAAAGATGGGTGGTTGAAGGCCTGATTAAAAGAGATCCTCAAGTGCCTCCAGGTAGGCTGGCCTCCGCATTTATAGTTAAGACCAGGACTTTAAAGAATGAAAGGAGGGTGTTGTCAATAATCCTGTGCGGACAAAAGGCAGAAGCTGGGACTGGTATAGGCCAAGCTATGACATTGGACCCCTCGATCCCCTGGCCGGTTTGCAGGCCCTGGCAGCAGAGTCCACAAGTCCTCACACGTGGCCTCTGTCCTAACCTCGGACGCCCGTCTTGGAGAATCCGAAGCTAAGAGAGTCCACTTAGCAAAAGCATATAGGAATCCCAACTACGGAGATGCAGGATTTGCGATTGAGCAAATAAAGAGACACATTGGCATTTCTTGCATCACTGGAGAGCTCTATTTTCTTTTCCAGAATTACTAAACACTACAGGCAACTCTTTTTTTTCAAAGGTTTATTTATTTGAGAGAGAGAGAGAGTGCATGGGGAGAGAGACAGAGGGAGAGAATGTCAAGCAGACTCTGTGTTGACCGCAGAGCCCGATATGGGGCTTGATCCCAGGACCCTGAGATCAGGACCTGAGCTGAAACCAAGAGTCAGCTGCTTAACTGACTGCGCCACCCAGGAGCCCCACCCAGTGGCCCTTCTTAATACTATCTGCTGCTCTTTCCTCTTCTTTCTCTTCTACACTTAGCAGGCCTGTGTCTCTTGGCCACAGTAACAGAGCTATCCCTCCCCTGCCACTCGCTCCTCCGCAGCTCCTGGGGACCCTCCCAAATACCACATTCAGCCCCTTCCCGCTGCCGGCTAGGGGTTTCAGCCCCTGCCTTCCAATCAGATTTTTTCCAGAGCAGCTGACCCACAGTGACAGTGTTGGGACCCATGATAGTAATAGTCCCTGCTCACCTGCTAACTGTCCTAAAGACCCGAAGCACCTCTGGGGCTGGTGGGGGTCAGGACGGGGCAGGGGTGCAACAGCTTGGCCACTCGCCACCAGCTATGTTACCCCCTCCTCAGTGTTTTTGCCTACAGCTCTGAGAGGCCCAGACAAGGGAAAGATGCCAAAATCCCTTCTCAAGAGCTCTTAGGTACTGTCACAGGGCTGGGGTTTTCCCTCTCCACATTTTAATTCCACTTAATTATCGTATTCCATCTCAAAGGAGATTAAGAGGAAGAAGAGTTAAAGAAGTAGGGGCAACAGGGAGTCTGAGGCGCTGCTGGGGAATATTCCTGGGGTAAAATAACACAGGGTGACAGTTACTCGGAGGCAAAGGGGAGAAGGCGCGGGAGACTGGGGACATGATCGGGATAATGAAATGTTGGTGACACAAAGGTCCAGGAAAGTGGTCAAGTGTCAGAAGGCCCTGGAAGGAAAGAATTCCCTGTTTGCTCCTTGCAAGTCTGTTTTTAAAAGCCGGTTCTTCAAAACTGAAACAAAACTTTGCGTCTGTTGTCACAATTTTTCTCCAGCGTGAGGCATGACAGTATTTAAGCCTTCATTGACACATCCATAATGCCCCAAAGAGAAAGGGGTTAATGGAAAAGGTTGCAAACCTTCCAGTACATGGGGCTTGATGCAGGCGGACGTGTGCGTCCCTGTGTGTGTGTGTGTGTGTGTGTGTGTGTGTGTGTGTGTGTTCATTCCTGGGCTTTTCTTTCCAGGAGATGTTGATGGTGGCTGCACTGTATCTTAACTGTCAAGCTATTTTTTCCTTGCTAGCTTTCATTTGTGTTTTTCTTCACCTTTTGGAGACCCCTTACCTCTCCTCTCTTAAATCTACACTCACCACAGAGCAGACATAATCCCAGATTTTCAGTAAATCAACACTATTTGCTCCCCACTGACTGAGAGAATTTGATACTGACAGACTGTTATACCTAAAAGAAAAATACTGCCATGGCTCCTCTCACATGCTTCGCCTGGAAGGGAGCGCAGGGAGGAGAGAGTGTGGTATCCATTATAAATTAGGCAACACGGGCCCTCGTATTCTTACAGTGTGTTTCATAAAAGTGGGTGCACATGCTCCCCTACCCTCGCTCCCATCTTTGACCAAACGAACCCCCCATACCTGGAGTATTTCCAAATGCAATTAACTCCCTTCAGCAAGGGCACCCGTGATTTATCTGGGCTGTGGCAAGAGTAGAGTCCGCTGCCTGAGACAATGCACGCCCCGTCATGCGTGAGAGAGGCTGACATGTGGGGACTCAGAGGGTCACACGTTGACAATTCCGGCCTCCAACTTATGAAGGCGCCTTCTGGGGAGGGGGTCGAAAGAGTAGTTTTCTTTGTTAGTCATCTCTGCATCTGTGATGCTGGGAGGATTTAGACTCTGTGTCCCTGGGTTGGAATTAATGGACAGAACTGCCTTTAAGGTTTCTGACGCTTCTCAATTTAAATAATCGGGGTGCAAGCTTAGGCCTTAAGTTAGAAGTGACTCCGGGTTGGATATGAGACTTCTGCCAACATGGCCCAGGCTGCCCCATGGAGTGATCCAGCAGCTGCACGCTCATGCTGGAAGGCCGGTGAGGTACCAGGGAGGCACTGTGGAGGCTCCAGAGTGGGCCAAACGCCTCAGGGTGCAATGACTGGTGGCCATAGTTTTCTTGATCTCAACCGTTGCCAAGACCAATGAGCATGGAAGACTGGTTACCGCTTTGAAGAGCTTAGGCAAGAGATTATAAACTGCTTGAGGATGGTTTTTCCAAGGAACAAATGCCCATAGCAATATATACCTGAAGTGTGAGCGGGAAGGGGAAGAAGGGGTTTTTACCATCAGGTATACCCGGGAAGTGATACAAACCTATATTTCCCTTCCTGGAAATTCACAAACCATATTCACTCATTAAAGGCAATGAGAAATCTTTCCAACACAAAGCTAAACGTAGCATTTCCCATAGGACTTCCTACTCTTCACCCTTCAAAACTCCTACTAATACCTCACAGGACCACTTTGGGAATGGCTGCCTCAGGCATCTATCTGTTCCTGGTGCCAGTCACTGCCCGGCACCAAGAAAGCAGTCAGTATGATCCCACAGATATGGATTCAGCCCCAGGCATTGGTCTAGGGCCCGGGGATATCGAAATGACTTAAACAGACAATTCCTATCCAAATGAATCTGCTATTCTAGTCTATTCTTTGTGAGCTCAGGTTGACCACTGAAGGGTCAATACCAGCCCAATCCTTTAGTGTTACAGTGACGGAACTGGAAGCAGTCGGGGCCACACAGGTAAACTGCTGGTGGATGTGACCCAAGATGGGAGTCCCCGGCCACAGTCAGAGGGTTCTTCGGTTTTCTATGACCAGCCTCCGCCATGTAGCATGTCGGGTTCCCAGCCATTGCTACATCCAGCAGCAAGCACTCCATCAGTCTGCTTTGCAGGGCATCAAGCTTTTGTCTGTCAATCCCAGCTCTGTGGCTGCCACAGCGTGTGAGTCAGGAGGTAAAATCACTCATTTTCACTTTACCTTGGTTTCCTAACATGTAGCAAATAGGGATGATTAATAATATTCATCTCCCATTTCATATCCCCTTTGGGAGATGCCAACCTCTCTGTAACACATAATATAGTGCCTGGGCCCTCTGGGCATTCAAGACTATTTAAATTATTTCATAAAAGCAGAATTCCATTCCTCCTATTTCATCCTTTTCAGCCACTATATGTATTTTTTTTTTCCATAAGCAATGTTTCTCTTCTGGTTTCTGTTTTGTTTTCTGAGGGCAAGGTCTGATGAAAGAAAACAATCACCTCTTCCTCTGTGAAGTTAAAAATCCCCCAACTTCTCCTTTGGTGCCCAGCCATACCACTGAGTGTCAGCATGCATCTGTCTCCTTCGCTCATTTTCCTTGGACCCTCTCTGTGTTTTTAGTAATTGATTAGGGGCCCTGCAGAGGTCTCCTCCACACCCTGTGGTCTGTTTCATTTGTGATGACCACACCTCCCTCACAACCCACTGAGATGTCAAAAGCTGCTATTCAGAGACGGGCTGATCAATTGAAGTAGGTTTTGGCTGGGAAGACTCCCATCTTTCCGCCTTTCCTCCCCAGTGCTTGGATCTTCCCGAGATCCTCTTGATCCAGGGAACTTGGCAAGCAGAGAGCTCAAACTCCAAGTGCAGGGAAGTGATGTGGGGGAGGCAAGCCCCTGTCCCAGCTCCCAGCACGTGTAACCTTGCTGAGAAATACTGAACGTGTCAGTCACGGATCAGCTCTCATCCACCCTCGTGCTCCCTTCTTGCTCTACTGGTTAGGGACCTAGGTTCTCCTCAGCCTCTGGGTTGAAGTTTGCTGCTTTGCATAACCCCACCCCCATACCCACCCCTTCCGCTGGATCCAATCACAGGTGCCGATCTATCAGAGGCAATTCTGAGATCCTCTTACCTCCTGTCATCACTGCCACGCATCAGCCAGTGCGCAGTTGTCCGTGTTCTTAGAGGCGAGGCCAAGAGGTGGTAGGGAGAGAGAGAACGCGCTGAGAATTTCCTAACCCATTTAGGAAGCTCTTGAGAATGGGCCCGTGGGAGAAAGGTGCTCAGCTCTGAGTTTTAAGTAAGCTCTCCTAAGATGCCAGATGGTGGTCTTATGCCACGTACTGAATGCCAGACACTCAGAAATTGTGTGGTGACACAAGTGAGTGCATGTAAAGCTGGGGAGATTTTAAATAAGGTCTGTGGACTCTACAAATGTCAGTTCTCAGCCTTTGATGTTAGGCTGTAGTCCTGGAAGATGTCACCAAGGGGGGAAACTGGTTAGAGGGTCCATAAGACCTTTCTGTAGCCTCATTATGACTTCCTGTGAATCTATAATTACTTCTAAAGAAGCATTTTTAAATATTGTGTAGAGAAAATAAGCAAGCATTCCATTCCCAGAAAAGTAGTTTGAAATTCAGGGCCTCCTTATAGAGCCTACCCACTTTTTGGCTCCAATAAGACAGTAACAACCAAAATTTTCTCAATAAACATTTCACTGGGGGTGCACTAAGGTGGCAGGTACCGAGGATATGTTCTAAGCATTGTTTCACACAAATGGTGGAGAATAGTTGCTGGGTGAATGATTGAATGAAGGTGAGAAGAAAGGAAGACCCCATTACACCAACTAGATGGCAGGGGAATTGCAGTCCTCTATTTTTGCCGAAAAATGGCTTAATGGTTTGGAATGGAATGTGGAACCTATACATGTAAGGCAATGGATACATTTGATCATAAAACAGGCCTTTTAACAACAAATCAGTCATGATTATAATGACAGTGGCTGCCTGTCAGTGTTGCAGCCCAAGAGTCAGTATTTTTTATGTCTATAGTCCCACTCTGAAGGGCAGGTAAGAAGTCTAACAATGCAGGGAGTGAGGCCCGCAGATCTTCTACACACAAAATACCTTTGAACTTTTATAAGCATGTGGCTGTTCCTGAGAAATAAAGCAGGCCTGCAAGGCCAGTTCTTTAGTACCTGAAATGGAATGATTTTACTAGAGCAAAATAAAGAACATCACTTTAGGGAAAACCAAGCATCAAGATGACCCAGCCACTTGAGCTCTTTAAGGACCTTGAGTTTCATATTTCCTATCTGCTCCTTCATTCTCTCTCCAGAGGGTAGACATCCTTGCCTGCCCCAACCAGGCTCACCTATTCAATCTCCCCCAGGACAGGAGGACGCCTGACCACCCTTGACAAAGTTGAGAGGAACAGGGTATGGTGGGCACAAGGTGACTCTCTCTCCCATATTCCAGAATGAAATCTGGCCTTGTAGCCCTGCATGCTGTCACCAAACAATTCAAGAGATCTGACACATGGCTCTGTGTGGCTCCAGAAAGCAGATAGGATAGAAAGTTGCAAAGCCTCCTCTGGACAGAGCCTAGGTACAACTAAGGATCCCTAATTATTCCAACTTTTGTAAAACAGAATGAGGGGCTAATCAAGAGGGAAAGTGGTTGCCATTCTAGGGGCATCCCTAATGAAGCCAGATGATCATTTAAGTGATCTGGGGTAGAAGGGTTTGCTGCACAGGATAGAGACTTGAGGGGGACAGTCTGTCCTGACTTTCCCAAGTCCAAGTTCACATGCCTCTGCCAAGTTCAGCAGAGACTACTGAGGAACATGTGGGGCCCAAGCAGTAGCCAAAGCAACAAGTGTTACCCCATCACGTCCACCCTTATCTCCCCAGCAGGGCTCCGGACAATCGCACCAGCAGCCCCTGTCTTCTGCATGTCAGCCCTGGCTCATATGGAGTACACCCTCTTATTGAGCAGAGGTAAGAGGGAGGGAGTGGAGATGAATGAGAAAGAGAGTCCGGGCCAGTCTTCCTGGGTGCTCCCCAGGAATTTCGATTCTTTCTTGGTAGGCAGGCGGGTGAGAAATCACAGACACACAGATCAGTGTTTGGGCAAGGGGACCCATCAAATCCTACAGCATAATAAAAGTTTTCAAAATTTTCTCAGGAAAAGAATTCTAACCTCTCCTCCCAAGTGTAACTCATTCTATCTTGAAAGCTTACTTTGGAAATCATGTCAAATTTTAAATTTGAAGGACACTCATAGTCTCTGAGAGCCTACTTTGTGCGTCACGTGTGGTGGTTATGGTTTTGCATCTTTGGCGCAGCGATATGGATAACTGCTTTAGTGTCTAACAATAATGATTTGTGTTTGGGGGTAGGGTAAGGGGGGGGGAAGACTTTGATTTTAATGTAATAGCTTCGATATTGTGCAATAACTCCAGCAGAATCACTGTTTGAGGACCTCTGACTTTTCCTTGTACAAATGGATAAAGATTTAAGAGCAAAATGACTGGGAAAGTTGGGTTTGGGTTTAATGTAAATAAGACACAAGGTTTTCATGCCCTTCTGCTTTCACTGGGGACTCATTTCCCTAATATAGTCTCGTTGTAAAACAATCCACTCCCGAGGAGGTCAACAGTGAAAAGTTTGTCTTCCGAAATTAGTAATCAAAGAGTGAAAATAATTAATAGAGAAAACAGCACAGTTCCACACTGCGTTCCCATGTAGATGTCTATAGAACAATAAATCAGTGGGGGAAAGAAACAATATAGGCATTTACAATTAGGCCTCATGCATAATGCCCTGGAAGGAGGATTTGTGTTAAAAAAGACAACATCTGCCGCAAGTTGGTTTATAAATAATACAGCTAGATATTCAGGTAATGACATGACAGACGGTCTCTTGTGTCCTTGTCCTTTTGTGTCCAGTGCTGAATGTGTTTACATCCTGCAGCTTATGACATACATGCCTGGCCTGTTTGTGCTCGGGCCAGGAGCTTCTTTCTCTCTTCTCTAGTTAAATGCTTCTTTGCCCAAACCATAGCATTCCACATCGACGACCCAGATATCCAGAGAAATCTGCTCCATTTGGTTTTAATTGATCCCTTACTGTGAGAAGGTAAGCGCCTGAAAGGAGTGTGATCAGATGCATACTCAGCACTCTCATCCATGAACCAATTTCTTTTGTGTTGACACCCAGGCTTGACAAAAAGAGTGATGGTTAAGGTCAAGTGCATGAAAGCTAATTCTAAACAATGATGGATGAGCCAAGGCTTGGACTCTATCTTATCTGGGATGTTGTGCTAAAAGGTTGGGTATTTCCCCCCTTATTTTGAAAAGTCTCCTAATTCTCAAATTAATGAAGTTATCACAGATCCAGTATTTGTGGGGGATCTTTTCTTTTATTATTCAGCTCTTCACCACTCTGCTGACAGCGGTGTGAGTGATGGCCTTCAAGCAGATGATTCTTCTTTGCCATGAAGGAACTGATAAATACTGCCTGTCTCTGCAATAAATTGTGCATGAAATAGTCCATTCTGGTAATCTACAGAGTTATGGTAAGGGAAATGGCATTGTGAGGAAAAGCAGCAAAACTGCAATTAACTGAAACCCAAATTGAACAGAATCCTCAAATAACCTGAACCGTGTTTTTATTTATTACTGTTTGTTTCTATTTATGTTCCATTTTGAGGGCAAGAGTCATAGCAAAATAAGGTGCTATTGGGGACCTAATCAGAAAGTTCATTTTCACAGTATTTAATGGAATTAGTAGACATTTATTTCAAGCTCTGCTACCTGGTAGGGTTTCAGTATTGTACTGTAAGATTTCCTATTAACACCAATGACCCAGAGACCAGGCGGTGCCCAGAATTCTCAAGTAAAACTAAAAATAAGCTTATGATATTCATGCCCCACAAGAAGAAAGCAAATTTGTGTATGGTACGTACCCTTTTCAACAATAAAGATTAAAATAAAAGATTAAAGAAAGAAGATATGTTAAGTTCCAAAGCTCTGGCTTCCGTATGTAAAGAGTTTCACTGCACTTAGAAATATAGTGAAATACAATATATTTCAAAAATAAATTTAAATAAGTCGCTGAGTCAATTTTATGCTAGTTTTTTTTGTTTTGTTTTGTTTTTGTTTTGTTTTTGCCTGGGTGCTGTAGACTGATTGGTTTTATTTTTGAGAGGAGTATTTATTTATTTATTTATTTATTTATTTATTTATTTTCCAGTATTGTTAATTCATGGTGTTCTATTAGTTTCAGATGTACAATATAATGATTCAGGAGTTCTGCACATTACTCAGCGCTCACCAAGATAAGTGTACCCTTGGTCCCCTTCACCTAGTTCACCCATACCTCCACCCACCTCCCCCAGGTAACCACCAGTTTGTTCTCTATAGTTAACAGTCTTTTTTTTGGTTTGTCTCTTTTTCTCTTTGTTCTGTTTCTTGAACTCTATATGTGAATGAAATCATATGGAGTGCTGAGTATGCATCTGATCACACTCATTATTTCACAGATGAACTCTATATGTGAATGAAATCATATGGTGTTTGTCTTTCTCTGACTTGCTTCAATTAACATTATGCTCTCTAGGTCCGTCCATGTTGTTGCAAATGGCAAGATCTCATTCGTTTTTATGGCTGAATAGTATTCTATTATATAATTTATATAACTTCTTTATCCACTCATTTATTGATAGACACTTGCGCTGCTTCCATAATTTGCTATTGTAAATAATGCTTCAATAAATACAAGGGTGCATATATCTTTCCAAATTAGTGTTTTCATACTTTGGGGGTAAATACCAGTAGTGGACCTACTGGATCACATGGTAGTTCTATTTTTAATTTTTTGAGGAAATTCGATGCAATTTTCCACAGTGACTATACTAGTTTGCATTTCAACCAATAGTACACTGTTTTCTTGAAAGAGTTATGGTGCCTTTTCTGTAATATATACATACTCTTTGAGTGTTTTTCTCTAGGATTATGGCAATACACAAATGTTGCTTGGCTTGCAACTTACTGGGTGTATTTTCTGTCATTTCCAAATACTGACCTCAGAGGTACCAGGAAACCAATCATAAATACAAATACTGTGTCTTTCCCATGGATATCGATTAAAATGTGCTCTGATGTTAGTCATTCACAACTGAGTACAAATTTAAGTCAACGTGTTAACTCTTTCAGGGATGTTCCCAATGTGAGGATTGTCTCAAATAGTGGAATATAAATGTTTGTCGTCATTAAGCAAGCGTCAAGAAGCAGGTATTGTGTTGGAGATCAAGAATCTCTCAGCACCAAGCTATTGTTGGCATTGAAATAAACTTGGAAATCATCCATTAACCCACTCCAATCATTTAAGCTCAACTTATATTAAGGTCCTGCTTTATGTCAGGCAGCACAGTGCTTCCTGAAATCTGCTATTTCATTTTATCCTTACAGAACCCTATGAAATTAGGATGTTTATCATTATTTCATAGATGAAGTAACTGAGACCTCAAGAGTATTAACTTTCAGACTCAAGATCATATAACCAATATATGGCAGAGCTGGTATTTAGAAACCAGTTTCTCTGGCTCCCAAGGTCAAGGTCTGGCAGCTACATGGTAAATTGGAAAGCATGTTAAAAATAACAGGAGATATAGGACTTGCCATTGCTGTTCATGATGATGAAATTCTTGGGAGACGAGAGAAAAAAGAGAAATCCCTGTGTCATTAGCTTTTGTTAGAGTAATATTATGCAATCACCTCAAAACCCAGGGGATTAAAACAATCATGAGATATCTGTGGATCATTTGGAAGGTGGCTGATCCAGGCTGGCCCCAGTTGGGCTTAGCATCAAGCTTCAGTTTGGATTCAGGTCTGGTTTATGTGTCTTTCATTTTCTATGTACCAGTGGGCTAGCCAGGGCGTTCTCTTATCATGGCAATGGCAGAATATAAGAGTAAGTTAACTACATAAGGACAAGTCACACCTCCATTTGTGTCACTTCTGTTAATATTTTACTGACCAACTCAAACTGCAAGGTCAAACCCAGCATCCATGTAGCTGCTCGTGGAAGGAACCTATCCCAAGCCCCTCAAAACTGTCATCCACTTATGGCATCAGGCTCAGAGCCCATGATCTCATGGTCCATATCAAAGCTGGGTTTAGCTCCTTTTAGTTTAAAGACCAAAGAAGTAAAAAACAACTGTTATGCTCCCTCTATACTTAACACACAACAGTGGAAAGGAATAGGTCTACTCTTCTTTGACAAGGAAAGAATGCTGAGCATATAGCTGCCACTGATCATACCAAGTCTCAAATACTGCAGGGAAATGATGTTGGTGCCCGTTCCCTAGAGGTAAGAAATGTTTCTCAATCTGGCCGCAGTTCTGCTCCCTATGCATCTGTCTTGTGTCCATTGTTCACCATCCTTGACTCTATCCTCTGGAAGTTCTTTTTTTTTTTCCAACATCCTCTTTGCCCACTTCCAATGAAGCCAATAGAGAATATATTTGTCTTAAAATCTGAGCAGCTTTCTCAGACTTCTTCCTATCTCTAGAAAGTTGAGGGGCCCAGAGGACTGTTTATACCTTGAAAAATCTCAATCTTCTTACACGTCTAACAGTCCTTTTTGACAATACAGATCTCTCAAAAGCCACGTGGGTTTTCTAGATATTTGATTTAGTCAACACCATGTACCAAAACACATAATTATTTCCAACAATACCTCTCCAAATGTAAACTCGACTGTGCATACTTCAGCCTCATCCAGCTTCTGTGGAACTATGCCCTAACATTTCCACAAGACTTTTTGTTCAGCCAAGGCAATATATGAAGCCCTGTATTTTCTGTTGCCAAACAAAGGGTGTTATAGTCATACCTCTGATTTGGTCTTTACATTAAACATACATCTTTCTGTCAACACATGGATTTTATTTTATTTTTAATAGAATTCACCATACTAGTCACACCATTGATTTAGTGAGATTCAGTTTTATTTTCAACACCGAGATTCTTGGACTTTCTATATTCCTTCAAAATGCTGCTTGCAAAAAATAGCCAGTTTGTTTCAGAGTTCTCTCTCTCTCACACACACAGCTTCTCAAATGCTGCTAGTAGCTACAGCTTAGCTTTCAACATTTTGCCACAGATCTGCTCTCTCAAATCTGCAAATTCATTATATGCACCATGTATACCTTCTAGATCATTGCAGGCAACATTTTACCAGTGTTTGCCATTGTGTCCCATGGGCTCTTAGTTTTCCAACTCCTCTATCAGGTTGATATTTTTTCTAGCTGCAGTATTTGTATATTAAGCACTGTCTCATTCCCAGCCACTGCCACAGATTTTAAGTTTTTTGTTCTGGGAGTAACCCATTTCCAATACAATTTTTTTGTATTTATCATTTGCCCACCATGATGTTCCATAACAAGCCATCTCAAAATTTAATGACTTTTAAAAATAATCGTATGTTTAATTTATGCGTCCATGGGTTGCCTAGGTCTGGTAGATATAGGCTGGGCTCAGCTGGACTCAACTCTAAGTTGCAAGTTGGGTCCAGGTCTGCTCTAGGTGCCCTTTATCCTCTTTTGATCAGCAGGTTAGCCAGGTCATCTACTTCTTATGGTGATGGAAAACCTCAAACACATTTCTTTTGGTGATGGTAGAAGCCATGGCACATTTGCAGTCTTTGTTTAAATCCTGTGGATTCAAACATTACTTTGGTCAAATCAAGTAAGATATTAGACCCTATGCTAGATTTCCACAAAGTTAGTGGCTTAAAATAACACGAATTTATTATCTCACGGTTCTGTAGGTCAGAAGTCTGACACAAGTCTCATACTCATTACTAGAGAGAAGCACTGGGGACGGATTCCTTTTCCAAATTCATTCAGGCCATTGGCCAAATTCAGTTCCCTGTGGTTGCAGGACTGAGGTTCCTGTATCCCTTTGTCTGTTAGGCAGGGATCCACCTTTGCTCCTAGATCCTGTCCATATTTCTTCTGAGTTCCCCATCCATCTCAAAGCCAGCAAGGCACACCAAGTCCTTCTCAAGCTTCTTGCCTCTCCAATATCCCCAGTGTTGCATCTCATCTGCCACACCTCTCTGACTTCAGCCAGACTGATATCTCATTTTGAAGAGCTCTTGTGAATAAATTGTACCCACCTGGATAATCTAGAACACTCTTCCTGATTTCAGATGTGTAACCTTAATTCTTTCTGCAAATTCCCTTCACAGTCATCCCCAGATTTGTGTAATTGACTAGCCAGTGGACAAAAATCTTGAATTTTGTCTACTGCAGACCCCAAATCAAGGGCCATGGACATACACTTTGTTCACCATAATATGGCAAGCCAGCATCAGTGGGGGAAATTGTCTTACCAAAGAGAAGACAGAAAGAGTATATATATATATTTTTAAAGATTTTATTTATTTATTCATGAGAGAGAGAGAAGGCAGAGACACAGGCAGAGGGAGAAGTAGGCTCCATGCAGGGAGCCCGACGTGGGACTCGAACTCAGGTCTCCAGGATCATGCCCTGGGCTGAAGGCAGCACTAAACTGCTGAGCCACCCGGGTTGCCCAAGAGTGAGTATACTGTAAAAAAATCAAAACTAAGGGTCAGCAAACCTTTTATGTTAAGGACTAGATGATAAATATTTTAGGCTTTGTGAAATATATGGTCTCTGTCATAACTATTTACTTCTGTCTATCTACTTTTGTAACTCAAAAGCAGTCACAGGCAATGAATACATCAACAAATGAGTATGAATAAAACTTTACAATAACACTTCACAAAAACAGGCAGCGGGCTGAATTTGTCCCACAGGCTACAGTTTGCCAAACCCTGGTATAAACTACCACGGTTCCCCACCAAGCTCCTTCTCTTGTAATAAGAGGCTTTGGTGACAGATCATGTCTTGTAACATTGAGTGGGTCCCAAGATAACAAAACTAAACAAACATTAGTTCCTTATCACAGGAGCTGATTTTACCCTGAACAGGTCTTTGTCTAAAGCTTCTTTCAGATTGGTATATCCTACCATTTAAGGTAAGGTTGACAAACTGAAATATTGCACCTGATTATCTGTCAGGTGGCCACACTGTGAAAGATCATACCAGGCATTTGTGGGCAAATTACACACTGACTGTCCAGGAAATTTTTTGAGCATCATACTCACCTTGGCAGCTGAGGCACGGGCAGCCCAACATGGCTAAGTCACTTGTAGTGTGTGGTGGTCGCTTGCCTACATAAGAATTGTCCCCACTCCCTGTAGATATGGGTATAGTACTCCTACCAAGAATTTCTATCACATTCTCCTGGGAATGAAAAGGGCATTCTGAAATCTGGAAATGCTCCTCTTGTGGAGAGACACTTGTCAGAAACTTTGAGTCTTCCAGAATTTAGTTCAGTTTAGCCCGACAAACACTGAACATCTACTATGTGTCCAACACAGGGCAAAAAAATAAAAATGAGCACCAAGTTCCTCCAGGTGGCATGTTGAGTGTAATGGCAGCTAGTCCTGCTAGAGGGGCTCGGGCAGGCTGAGCAGGGCCTCTTCGTGTTCGTCTTCCTAATTTTTTTACTTTCTTGTGCATTTTCTTATGGAGTATTAAACATTTTCTTTGTAACCACTGATTAAAAGGTTGCTATTACTGAAGAAAACAGATTTAAAAACAAAAGCAGTTAGTAGCTTTTATCCATCATCAAGGAATTAACCAATTGGCAACAAGTGGGACAGCTCAATTTCTTTAGATATCTGAGGCCTAAATAACTTAATTGGGGAAGCATGTTAAAAGGAATGGAATGACATTCATTATGGATTAAGTTAATACATTTCAGACCCATCACATGGCTTAATTTAACAAATTCCACATCTTACTGTTTGGCAGGAAATGGCATCTCATGAACATTATTACCAGTCAGTCAGTTAGTTGAAAAGGCTGACTCCATCTGAAAACTGTTAATCTTAATAATAGTGTGCTTTGCCTTGGCAAAATCCTCTGTGTGCTTGAGAAGCTTAGGACTCAGCTGCCAGCCTCCCCAAGGCCCTCCTCTCCCACCGTGCTACTCAAAGTGAGGAAAAAAGAAGCACCATTCACATTTCCCAGCTAAACCCATCTGAAATGGAGTGGGGTCAGTCCACGGTTGGGAAGATTGGATGTATCCTACCATGATTACCTCTAAATTTTAAACAGAAATTGTTGAATCATAATATGTACATGTTTCTAGGTCATTAGATCAATTATACTCGATGCAGGAAGGGAAAGATGAGAAAAAGAATACAAATCCCTACTTTTTATTATTGGCCATCTATTATGGACCAGGGAATCTGCATGCATTAACTCATTTACTCCTCAAAGTAACTGTGCAATGTCAGCATGGCTACTCCTTTTTTTTTTTTTTAATTTTTTTATTTATTTATGATACTCACAGAGAGAGAGAGAGAGAGAGGCAGAGACACAGGCAGAGGGAGAAGCAGGCTCCATGCACCGGGAGCCCGACGTGGGATTCGATCCCGGGTCTCCAGGATCGCGCCCTGGGCCAAAGGCAGGCGCTAAACCACTGCGCCACCCAGGGATCCCAGCATGGCTACTCCTAATTTGCTGGTGAGGAAACTGAGTGTTAATAAAGTTAAATAATTTGGTGGTGGTCACATCTGTTGGAGGCAGGATTACAACCAAATCTTATCGATTCCAGTTCTTCAGATTTATACCTTCCACTCCACCACATCGCCTCTGGAGAAAAATTGGGGGTTTACTCACAATGCTTGAAGTGATCAATCCCCCATCAACACTCTGCCCTAAACATGTCACTTCCAACTTGCATGGACAGTATTTGGTGAAGACATCATAAATGCCACTTATCATCAAGAAGGGATTCTCCCAACTTCGCTCCTCCCCTCTGTCGGAAAAGACCATGAAGAATTTATATGTTTCCTCTAAGTCTCAGATGTGCCATGAATGCAACTAGAAGCAGGCTAGAGGTTCCCATTTCCTATAAGCCACGGGCCACAGGATTTTCTGGCCTAGCATGGGACAGCTGTCACAAATGTAGAAAGAAGGTAAAATTTGCCTGTTTACAGCTTCTCTCACTCTTCCTTCATGACTCCTGTATTAGTCTGATACTCCCACATAAAAGGATCACAGTATCTTAACAGCCACAACAAGTATTTATTTCTTACTCACTTGTCTGCGGTCATTTTGGGTGGCTCTAATTCAGGCAGTGGTTCTAAGTTTGAGCCAATACTCAGATGAGCCTGGCTGGGCTCTGAGTCTGGGCCCTGGTATGGATCAAGGAGTTGGCTGGGTTGTGTTCATCTCAGTTTGCCTTAGGTAAATAAGGTCTGCTCTATGTACCTCTCACTATTCTGTGTCCAGTAGGATATTTGTCCTCATGGAAGTGGACTGAGTACAAGAGTGGTGAGAGAAAGAAAGCACTGCTCTTAAGAGTAAGAACAGACCAACTGTCATTTCCACCCATATGTCTTGGCACCATCCCATGTCTTGGGTCAAATAGCTCACTGACTTGAAAGAGAAATTACTGTTCTATTAGCAATGAAGAAGCTGAGAATGGAGATCTGCCACAGGGAGGGTGGGAATAACCTATGCAACATAGTTTTCTAGCAGTCAACTCTTCCACGTACTTATAAGGTAAGCACTAAGTATAGGCAGAGGCAAGCCCTCCACCCCAATCTCTCTGAACACCAGACAAGACTATGTACACATTAGCTTGCCTTGGTGAGTGCAATGAACACCATGTCATACATTAGGGCACATGACAAAGTCGTCCCTCTTGTTATCATGGAGTGGCTTCAGGGTTCAGCATTACTCATGAGTGAGGGTGGGAGTTGATGGCTCCCAGAAGCCTGTTCCTTGGATCTGCCTCTGGGCCTTTTCCAGAAGGATGGCCTAGAGCAGGTTATTTCACCATAGCCACCAATATAGTTACAGAGACTACAGCCCTCACAGGACTTGCCAAGAGAGCCAACTTACTCTCAGATAATGCCTACACCTCACTTTTATCACCACAGTCAATGGCTATCTTTTACTCATTCATTCAGTATCTGTAGAACTTCAACTATGTTTCAGATACTGCTCTAGGATCTGGAAGTACAAAGATGTCAATTCATAGCTCAAGCCCAGTGGAAGATAACCATTTAGTTGGTGAGGCAAACATTAAAGGAACAATAATAATTTTTTAAAGAACTAATAATTACTGGTCACTGATTATATGATAGACATTATTCTGTGTTCTTATTTCATGTTCTAAGTCATTGAATGCTAACAACTCTATAAGGTAGGTACTGCTATTGCCTTTAAAAAAAAAAAGATGAGAAACTGAAGCAGAGAGAGAGAAAGTAATTTGCCTCAGATCACAGAGTCATTAAGTGGTAGAGTCAGGCTTTGAACCAAGGAATTTGGATCAGATTAAGCTCTATCACTATGATGAAATTCCATCAAAAATTGGCAAGTGCTAAGAGACTGAAGGTTTGAATATCTGGTACCCTTGGTAACAGAAAGATGGGAGAGCCCCTCACTCTCTACAGAAAGTAGAAAGAAAACAGCCCTTGAACTGGATTGGGAAGGACAGGGTTGGCACATGTAGATAAGTGAGAGAAGAGCATTTCAGTCAGTATGAGCCACGCATGGAAGAAGAAGTCAGAATTCAGAGTTCCATGTGGCAGGAGTTGAGGATAAGTGAGTTATTTTTACTTAGGCAAAACGAACTGGTTTGAAATGCATTTCCTTTCCTTCACAATTACAATCACTTATTGAAAAGAAGGGTCAAATGCTAGAAAGATGAAGAAGAAAATCAAAACATACAGATAATATTCTAGCAGAACAGTCCACCCATAAATGAATAATTGAATATATGTGGGAAATATTTTTACTTCTGTGGAAACATGCCCAAATTCAGCCTGTCTTGTTATGGTTTAGATGACTGTTAGCCAAGGATGGGTCTTTGCCAAACATTTAGGTCCAATCGAATGGAAATTTATCTGTGATTGAGCAAAACAGAATAAATAAAATAACTAAACCCATTAGAAGGTACTTTCAAGAGATTGAATCATTAAAGAAGAGTGCTGAGTTGACTGAAAAGTAGAGAAAATCATCCAAAATTAGTTTCCACTTAGATAGGGGCTGGCTAAATAATTTAGCTTACTTTGAGGTGACTTCATTCATTTAGCAAATATATATTTTAAAAAATCTATTGAGTACTTACTCTGATTCAGGCTGTCTGCCAGCCTCTGGATATACAATGACAGACAAGGGGAAACCAAGACCCACGCTTATGGAATTTACCTCTAGTGGAGGGGACAAAACAGTAGAAGGAAGTACACCCACCAGTAAGTGGCCTAGATTCCATATACAGGCTTGCAAAGCATGCATCTTTCAGGGAGACAAATTTCTTGAGCTGTTGAATGGAAGAATATTTATTTATGTGAAAGCATTCCATGTGTTTTGAACTTTGAACATGTGTGTGTGTGTGTGTGTGTGTGTGTGTGTGTGTTGAAGGAGGACTCTGCACTAAGAAGCCTCACATTCACTCTCTATTCCGCTGTTGGTGACTACATGGGATTTGGACTACTGAGGAGCAGGTTCACTGAATAATTGAGCCAGCTCTGGCAGTCAGCAAAAACTGTCCTGGAGTATGAAGGCACCAAAATACCTTTTAATGGGATGCATTTTCTAATTATAGACTGATTAAGATATAGACACCCAAGTTAGGCAGATGGGAAAAACATACTGGCTTTGTCTCTGCAAAGGTTGATTCGGGAGATTATAGCACTTCTATAATTCAACTGTAAAAAGATCTTACAGTCACATTTTTATTTTGAAAAGTCTTTGCTATCTACACAAAGCTGTGTTGCAGGACAATGGGAGAGGCACAGTCACCATTAGAAACTGGATGTCGTGAAATAAGTAGGTGCTCCACACAGATCCCCTTGGATCCCATTCTGTGTACCACACACCTACTCCCCCCCACCCCCTTTGCTCACACATCACACTTAGGTACTGGAGCCTGCTTTACCCATATCTATGACATCCTCCCTGAGGCATCTCTTAACCGATGACCAATAGGGGCATTAGTATGAAAGTCCCTTGTGTTTGAAGACAATTCTGAGGCATAATTTAGGCTCTGGAGAGATTAGGATGAAGTCCTCCTCTGTGAGTCTCTGGCTGAGATCACACATTGCTTGTTTTTTTCTCCCTTCCTTAACTTGGTCCTCATTTCATCACCAGGTTTCCTGAGGAAGCTGCCTTAATACATGAATTTACACAAATCATCATCTCAGGGTCTACTTCTGAGGAGCCTAACTTGAGACACTGGACAATCTTCACATGTTCTTTTAAACAATTTCAAACTTTCTTTCATACAGGAGTATGAATGAAGGCTGCTTCTCAGAATTGTCGTCTGGTCAGCAGAGATAGGGAGTTCTCTGATTCCCAAGTGAAGGAAGAGGGCTTATGACACCCTGGGAAGGTTTTTTTTTTTTTTTTTTTTTTTTTTTTGTGATCAATCAGAGAAGATGAGGGAGACCTACTAGTCTTAAGGTAGCTATATTCCAAAGATATTTTTAAGGAGTGCTAATTTTAAACATTCAAGAGATGGATGCAGTGTTTGGGCCATGCAATACTAAGTATCTGTTACTTTGCTACAATCTTAACCTTCTTTACCTTCTTTAGTGTTAACTAAAGTGAGGCTTAACTGTCATAGAGGGCAACCTGTATTGTATCGGTCTATCAAAAGATGAGATGTGGTCCTAGTAACTTTCAGGAGTGCATACATTCAGGTAGGAAGTCTCCAGAATCCCTAATTAACTAGAAATTTGCATTCGGCTCATATTCTGATGCTGGTGCTGTCCTAGACTCTGAACACACTGGTGAACAGGTTAGAGCACAATCCTGCCCTCATAAATAGTTAGATTAGATCTAAGTGGTTCTCTCTTTGATGCCTCCTTTTTCTTGTTAGTAGGACTTATGGGAAGTAGTGCTGGCTCAAGCAGCAGGTGGCACACAGAAAGAGTACATAGACAGTACATAAGCAACAGGGGAGCAATAGAGGGAAAGAAGAAGAAAAAAACAGCACCTCAAGTTGTATATTGCTTCACCACCAGATGCACACCACGAACTCCCTGTGTTAACTGCAAAGCTGCTTGGAGATGAACAACACATGCAACAGGTCAGCCAGGAAGAGCCACTGAAGTTACATGGTGACTCACCAGACTCAAAGGCACAGCAATAAAGTAGGTCACGCGCTGCCCCCCTTTTTGGAAGATGGTGCTGTATTTCTTAGTTTTACGAGAAAACTCCCTGTGATTCCAGGCTCCACAGACTTGCAGCACTATTCATTCCTTCAAAGTGATTTCTTTCCTTCTCTAAAAGGTTCTCCACAGCTGTCTGGCACTGCGCTCTCCGAACAGAGCTATGTGTGACTGAAAGCAGACAGCTACCTGGTTTCCATCACCACGGCTAAGAGAGCTAATGGGCTCAGGCACAGGATTACACATCATCCCCAGCATTCTGGGTAATTTGTAAGGGAGACACCACTTGACTCCAGACTGCTTGGGATGTGTCACAGGAAGACTTCAACCTGCAGAAACAGAGTTTGGTGAAAAGATCATCCTGAGGTTGAACAACTTTTGCAGAGATGTGTTATTGGAGTCAAAAAACCACTGAGTTGTAACACACCCTCTTAAACATCTGATCGTTTTCTCAGGACTTGGGGACTAGGCCAGAATGAGCTACCCCAATAGCCAGCTGACTTGCCTGAACAAATAGACCTGGGGCTGGCCCCAGACAAAGCAGGCGGGGTTGGGTTGTGGACACTCAGGCTCTTGCCAGAGTCTTTCTGGCATCCAAATGAGGATGACAATACTTACACACCAGGTGGAAATAGAAAGGACTGAGTTTTCAGTGGAAATGGTCAAGTCTTTGTGCTCTCCATTAAGAACCTTCATGAAAACAAGGCATATAGAGTCTCATCTGCTCTCAGATCTGCCTCTAAAACCCCATGGCCAGCAGAGCCCAATGCCTAAAGAAATCCACACTCTGTCCTCCCTTCCCACCCCCCCAGCCCACCAACCCCTCATTCCTTCATAGTCTCAGTTCATAGGACATTTATCAGATTTCCAAATCCATGAAGATGAACTTCCTTTCCTATGGACTCTGAATTGGGAAAAGTTGGGAGGTTAGGGAAATTTAATGTTATTAATGCATATTATCATTATTAATAACTCTTATTAAGCACCAACTATTTGCCAGCCATTGTACTAAATGCTTTTTTTTTGGTGGGTTTTTTTTTCCCCACTTAATCAACATAGCAAGCCTAAGAGGGAGGGAACTATTAGCATAACCCCCATTTTATAGAGAAGGAGATGGGCTTGATGATGGTATGACACACAACCCAATGTTCAGACAGAGCCCATAAACAGCAGAGTGAGATTCAAAGCCTATCTGATTTCAGAGCCCAGGTTCTTAGCCACTATACTTCATTGGTTTCCTTTCACACCTCCCACACCTCTGTCACATTCCTGCATCCAAACAGCTCTCAGCCATGCACTGTAGACTGCCACACAAACTGCATTTAGGGCATTCTGGCCTTCTGTGGAAATACATCCTTTTCTCTCTTTTTTCCTTTCTACCTTTAGACAGGTTCCTTCTCTCTCTCAATAGATAATTTGCAGGTATTTCCACCTTGCTATGAATTTAAGTCCTCTCTCCCAGGACTATTGCCTTATGGAATGAAGGACTCTCCCTTTTTAAAAAGTTTGTGCCAGACCTCAGTAGGGAGGTATTTCGGAAAAGGGAGTTCTAATCCAGGTCCTGAAAATTACTATGTCTCTGCTATCACCCCTGAAATTGAATCTCACTTGGGCATACACCTGGGCCAACAGTGGGTTGGTTGATTGAGACTGGGAGGTAGGAATGGGTATTCACCCAAAACCAGCCCAGGGGTTCTAATACTAGGTTGGATCAAGCAACACAAAACCCTCAGACTATGGTCACTTCACCATTAAAGGGCTTATTCGGGGGGTGAAGATTGGGGAATATGTGGAATTCAGAGCTCCCAAATTCTGAGTAGACCAAAGTGGGTACTGACCTGAGACAGCCCTTTATCTCTAGAGTTATTCTACAGCTGTGGGAAGATACCATGCTCCCAAATAAGACCCCCCTGAAAACTCGGATTTCTCATAGAGGCAGTAGGTATAGTGTTTAAAAGCAAACCCTTTGGTGTTTGACCTAAATTGGAGCCCCAATTTTGCATGAGAGCTGTGCAGCCTTAAACAGGCCACTTTCTTCTCTGAGCTCCAAATTCCTGTATCGGTGGGAAGCCCAAATAAGATAAATACAAGTAAAAGTGGGAAGATGTTTTTGTTTCTTTTTTTAAAGGAGTAAAGGCAATTTAATTGGGAAAGAATAGTCTTCAACAAATGATGCTTGAACAACTGGATATCCATATGCACAGATTTTTGAGTGTGCAGTGAATATTAGCTATTATTATTATGTGATCATTGTTAGGTAAAACACTCATTACAAGTGCTCAAAAATATAACTCAGTTAAGTTATAATTATTATATAAAGTTCTTATAATCAAACTCATTTCAAGCTATTCAAGGTAGCAGGTTATTATTACTATTACTATTATCTTCAGGAGCTTGGAGAATTCCAAAATCATGGATGACGATGGGTTTTGTAGCTCTATCCTACTTAGCTGATGGTCTGGGGGCTTATAAATTTCTTAACAGATGTGTTAGAAAATGACATGGGGTCAGGAACATGTCATGGGCTGGGTGACTTCCGTGTCCAAGCTACTCTGCGTATGAGAGAAATGGGGAATAAAGAGGCCAGGTTTGAGAAGTCCAGTTGGGCAAATAGTACTGCTCTGGAACAAGAACATGAAAAAAACAAATATTTATTAATATTTCACCATGTGCTTTCACATAAGCTCGCTCATTCTATTCTCGCAATGACCCTTGAGAGAGGTAACATAATTCCATTCGTATAAAAGATTAGGCAGAGGATTGGAGAAGGTGACTAACTTGTCCACAGTGGGTTGAATGAATGGCAACACCAGGATGGATCCCAGGACTACAATACTTCTTTCTGTTATACAGTGATGTAGGTGATATGGTCATAAGGCCAGATACAGTGAAGGAGATGTTCATGTACAAAGAAAATTCATTGGTGTAAATTTGATACCTTTTCTTTATGTTTTCTTAAGATGATTTCAATATGTGTGTTTGGTGAAGCAGTTTTAGGTTTCCACTTTCAGGGCTGTGTCATCACTCCTGCCCCCTGGCATTCCTGCCCACTCTCAGGCTAGGGGACCAGCAATCAGCCCACAGGAAAGATTGTGGATTTTTGTGATCCTTAGCTATTAGAGGTGGAGACAATGAGATGGATGATGTCTCTATTTGTCTTTTTTGATTTTTCTTCTTGCAGAAAGCCTTCTTTGAACTAATGGTAGGTGGCAGAGCACTAGGAGAAAATCAGCCCAAATGCTAATACTTTATCTCATGAAACTGACTCGTTTGTTATCTATGCCCATCTTCATTGAAAAACCAAAAGAAAGAGGTAAACAAAGAAATACATTTAAAAAAAATATTTTATTTATTCATAAGAGACACAGAGAGAGGCAAAGACACAGGCAGAGGGAGAAGCAGGCTCCCTGCAAGGAGCCCGATGTGCGACTCGATCCCGGATCCCGGCCACCCAGGCATCCCAAAGAAAGACATTTTTAAACAGGCCGTGGAGAATAAGGATTCTGGATTTCCTTCTCCTCTTCCTTTTCTTCACAACTATATTTGATACAGTAGCAAAGTCAGCCCCAATTTAGCTTTTCCCATTTTTTCCTGTGGTATTTATTCTTGTTTTGGTTTCACTTTCTTCTCTCCTGTCACTTCTGAGAATATTTTCTTTGTAAATGTACAGTTCTCTGGCACAGACTCAATTTTCTCCCAGAATCCACTTGTCCTTGACTCCACAGAAAACCAAATCATGCTTCTCAATACCTGAAAGACTTTCAGATCCTCCTAACTCAGGGAGAGAGAGAGAGAGAGAGAGAGAGAAGAGAGAGAGAATGAGATTCCTCTGTATCTGCAGGGAGTTAGGCTATTGCTGTTAACAGGGGGGTGGGGGACATCTATTGTAATAGGCAGTCATTAGTTTGGGGGAATCATCATATGTTTTTCTTCATTTTGGAGTTCATCAATCAATTTCCAAATAGGAAGTTAGTGTATACTACCAAACACACACACACACACACACACACACATGCACAACACATACCATGTGCCAGTCTCTGTGATAGGAGCTGTGGGTCTTAAGAGGAGTGAGACAACCTTTACTCTCAACATAGTCCCAGACTAGCAGAAGAGAAAGACATACACACAGAGATTAATTATAAATGCTATAACAAAATAATACAAATGTAGCATTGGGTTTTATTTAGGCTTAATAACATAAGAAAGGCTCAAAGGAAAAAAATTCCCTCTAGGGAATCTGCTGGTCACTTAAGAATTACCCTTTCAAGGGTATACTCTATGCTAGTTTTCTTGAATTCACCAAGGTATTTGATTTCATGGTTACCCAGCATTTCAAGGAATAATTACAATATAGAAACGATCTTGTTAGAAATTTGACATCAAGAATATTAGTTAAAAACACGGTGTTACTGATATACCAAGACACCAGTAAGTAAACTGTACATCTATTGAGAATTTCCTTGCAATTGCTGTTTGCAGAACTTTCATCACCTTGCAGATCCTGACCATCAACTCCTTTCCCTGAATGGAGGTTCAATGTCTTGGTGTCTAGTTGTTTCTATGTTAAATCCTTGAGCCTGTTTCTGGGATTCTGCAACATTGCTTTATCTCTTCCATAGCCATGTGACTCTGTCAGCCAAATTCAGCATTATCTTGTGGGTCAGGGTGTGTATTTCATAGATGCTGTTTATATTAGATTCCATTTCTTTAATATAAAAATACATACTGGAATCTTAGCAAAGATGGTTTCACTTTTCTATTTTTTTTGTTCTTATTTAACTAACATATTGTGGCCATACTGTATGGCAGGCATTGTATTAAATACCATTCCATAGAATGTTTCACGCACTCCTCCCTTATTTCTATGAAATAGATTTTAGTATCTTCTTTTCCATCTGAGAGTACTGAAACCCACAAGGATGAAGCCTGAGGCTCACAGGTCAAAAGTGGCAGAGTTAGAACTAGAACTCTGGCTGGCTGATTCCTGGTCCAGTATACTCTTAGTTCCGTGGCACTCCCCTATACCATGTGCTAAGACTTGAATTTCCCCAGAAACACAATGGGCAGGCCTATAAGTTTACTTCCTGTGTGATAGCCTGTTTCCTGCCTTGGGTGATGGCACCTCCAGTTCCTATTAAGTCATCAGTTAGGACAGGACATGCAGGAAGATGTTTCATGAAAGAATTCAAGCCTTGCTCTCTCTGTCTTGCTTTATTTGAAAATGACTTTTCTCTAGTAGTTGGCTTTCAAGTAGCACACTGGACTTATAACTTCTTGAGCTCAGAGATGCTCTCCTGAGGACATGTTCTTTATTTTAATTGAAGTCTTCATCATTGGCTGGCTTCCAAGTGGTCTACCAGATGTCTTTTTCTTTGCTATAGCTGAAGCAGATTATGATGTTCCAGTTCATTTTTCCAATTTGCTGTACTTTGCTGGCAGCCTGATTTCTTTAGCAAACCACACTTGAGAGGCCAAAATCATGGAGCAGGCGGCAACAAGTGAGCCCTCAGAATATGTTTTCTTAGATACTCTCAGGCTAATTAAACACACATACACACATGCATACAAACACATAAACTCTTCCATCTTTTCTTTTAGAGGCTAAGCCTGAATTTTGCTAAATTTTCACATGCATGTAATTTTCTCAGGATATGCTGCCCCAAAATTAATACTCAAGGGACCAACTAATCTCCCAGCTGGGACTTTAAGAAATCTCCTTTCTCAGAAATCTTTCATTTTCTTTTTGGAATTTTGAAGAAAGATACCCATTGCCTTTCCTTATTCTTTTCTTTAGCCCTATCTTTCATGTCCTGAGATGATTCATATTGCAAAATGAATTGTATATATTGTGTATGTAAGAACAGGGAGATGGCTTAAAGTCCATTCTGCTCTTTGAAGCAAATGCAGAGTTAATCCTTACTCATGACTGTAGCACATCAAGAACAGCTTCTGGTGCTAAGTAGTGGCTAAAAAAATATTTATTGAATCAACTAAGTCAGAGTCAAGCATCAACTGGTTGACTAAAGCAATTTGGAAAATTTAGTCATTTCTTATTTTTCACACTGACTTTCAGAATCAGTGTGACCTTTACCCTTAACTTAAGTGGCATATGATGAGGGGTTTCATTTTACTTTCCGGTTCCATAGAGGAGCAAACCAATTAAACATATAATAAAACAGATGGGAATTTGGACTTTATAGGAATCTGAGGGTCCGAGTGCCTCCTGGGACCTGTCACTGAGTGAGGACTGGAAATCTCCACCTCTTAGCCAAATTTTGTTAGCCTCAGGTGACGGTGTTAACACAGTGTTAGGCTGCCTTTTCAACAAAACACAAACAAAACCAAACAGAAGAAAAACAATCAAACCAACCCCCTACTGCCCACTGGCTGACTGAAGCAGCAGGATTGTTGTGTTGAGGAAGGGGCCAGAACAGGAGGAGGTGGCAGTTTCCTAACAAACTGTGTTGTTTGAACAATTTCATTTAGTTTGGAAAAAAAAAAGTCCATCATACGGAAGATTTATTTGGAAGTTCTGGGCAGATTAACTTTTGGTTAAGAGTCAGAACTAAAAACTTTATTGGGAATGCTGTGTACACTCCAAAGACCAACAAGAGAATTTAAGTGAGATGTGATTAGTATGAAGAAAGTTACATTTATTGTACTCCTATGTATAATTGATCACATGAAAGGCCTTTTGTAACTATAAAAGAGACAGCCCATTAAATTGTTTTACCCTGAGGATTATACAAATTTGTGAATATCGGATTGGATCACCAGCCTATTGGTTTCATAGCAATGGTAAATCATTAAGATGCTTATTTTTACTCATATATCTTTCTTGCTATTTATTATTAACCAAATAGCTCCTCCCAGTTTTAGCCTTATTTTCAAACATCTGAACCAATCATTCTGCTTTCTTCACTATCAGCAAATGATCAAGCTAGTTGCTGGTAGCTCCATAGGTCACCTTTGAGGGACTTTAAACAGAAAAAAATATTCAGCAAGAACATAACAATGTTATTTAGTCACGGACAGGAGAGTCTGAGGCCATCTTATCTCTAAATTTGAGTAGAGAGGCCATGACATCCTTGGCATTGTTTTGTGCAAATTAGTTGAGTTCCTTTCCAAACCTTTTGTTACCCAGATAGGAATGTGCTCAGAGAGTTAAAAGTTATGAACATTACCTGGCACATGTGAGATGAGCAAATTGGATCCTATGCTTATGCCAGAAAAAGTTGTTGAGGTCGATTGCCATTCCTTCTTTATTTGAGATAGCTCATAGGAAAATATAAGTTTGCACCCCTTCCATAGATGTTTCAAGAAGGTATAGCTGCAAATCACAGCCTGTATCACAGAATGAGGCTAAATCCATTTTGTCATAGTCTGTTCCCTTGATTTACATTTTTCATTTTGAGAAATATACCCGGCACATCTCAATCATAAGCAATGGGTGTAGTCAAAATCAAATGGTTGTGTTGACATGTAGACCTTCTCCCGTTAAGCACTGCATTCCTTCTAGGCCTCATAATGAGTACTCAACCTAGTGATTTTGGGGCAGAAACTTTGGGACATGCTTGCTGCCAAGGATACCTCCAGTATCTATCTACTGTTCCCTTTGTCCCCAAAGCAATCCATGTGTTATGTCAATTTTTGCTTTGTCCCAGATCAATTTCACTCAGAAGTTTAACTGGAGAGGTTGAAAGGTGTGTGTGTATGTATATGTCTAGGGTTCTGTGAGCTTAGTGCAATTTGGGGGGCAGGGAGGGAGGAAGAGGGAGAGAGAGGCAGAGAAAGAGAGAGAGAGAAAGATGGAGAAGGTGGGGGAGGTTGTGCTAAATAAATGGTATTCAATTTTAAATGAAGTCTCTCAATTAGCATTGAACATTTTTTTAAACAATCCAGATATTAAAGCGAGAAAGAAGTTAATGAGCCTATGGAGAAGGTAACTTCTAAAGATCATTTTGTGCTTGGGATGGTAATTGCTTTATGACATTTTGATGTCATTACAACATGAAATTAGGAGGGCAAAATGTTTCCAGAGCATTTCTTTGGATACCCTGTTAGGAAGCTATTAAAAGGCAAGATTATGCTGGCAAAATGATTTCAGTGTGTGCCTTTGGATACCTGTTTTGCAAACCGTTGTGAACTGAGGCTACAATGCAAAATGATTCCAGTGTGTGTCTCTGCGAAGGCGTTCACTCTAGTGCTGTCATGTTCAAATTGGGGTGGAAGATTGAACTTGGAAGCAAGAACATGTTGGGGAGGTGGGAGAGAAATTGGTGGAGATTAGTCTCAATTATGATGTCAAAATGAAATGAGACAATCATAAGCATTAGGATTGAACTTCAACCCCCTCGTCTGCACCATGATGTTCATGAGATGCTGTGAGTTTCTACTTCTTCTCACTATGAGAACAGTGAAGTCCTTTGTTGAAGGACCAAAGCTGTCTTATATAATAAGAAGTTGCAAAGCAATATGGTGTATGGTAAGGAGGAAGGTCAGTTTATAGCTGGAATTCTAAAACTGCACAAATGCAGAAAAAAATGAAAATCAAATCTTCAAACCTCAAGAAGAAATATCAACATATTCTTCTGCTATTGTAACCAGAAATTTTAAATTATAATATATAGAAGAGGCTGTCTTTTTAAAAAAAAAAAAAAAAAAAAAAAGCCTGAAGCATACCCAAGAATCACTACCTGGCACACACCAATATTCTGTTTCCTTTGCAATCTCTCCTTTTTGAAAAATAAAGATTACTTATTTATTTGAAAGAGAGTGCATACAGGCAGGGGGTAGGGCAGATGGAGAAGCAGGCTCCCAGCTGAGCAGGGAGCCTGACATGAGGCTTGATCTCAGGACCCTGGGATCATGACCTGAGCCAAAGGCAGACGCTTTACTGACTGAATCAACCAGGTGCCCCTACAATCTCTCCTTTTTCCCCCAGATGTTGTCTCCTGCTGTGCAATCTTCACATCTAAAGAGGCACTAAGAAGCCGAACATCTGGAATGCTCCATTATCGGAGTTAGTGCTCAGAGCAAAAGAGGGTTAAAATAACTAATGTTCCTTTCTGTCAGTCCATAAAAACCATACTTACTTTTCAGATGTTTACCAGTACATCAGGGTTTTATAAAATTTAACATATTTAAGAGTTTCTTTGCCCATATCTTTCATGTTCATCAGTAGGTTAATCTGAACTAAGGGTAATATTTTATTTTGTGTGTATAGTTTGTATCTTTGTATGTGCAGCTATGTATATGTGTGCTCCTATGTATGTGTGCTACTGTGGCCTTAAAATTATGGTGGCTGTAAACACAGTTGTTATGGAAGAAAATGTCTAATTCTAATAGCCTGTACTCAGAAATAAATAAGAAATTGGTTGAGATTAGTATCACCCACCACAAACACAGGGAGAGAGTTGGTTCTCATAGGCCCTGAGAGCAGAATGCCAATGGAACCATTAGGCACCATGCCCACCTTCTCTCATGATACCACATATATTTTCCCCTAGCCCTCTCTTCCCATGACTGTTATGTGAAGATGTGTGGAATCTGCATCATCAACAAAAGAGAGATGACCCAGGGACAGACCTCCTTGACAGTAGGCCCATGGTCTTTCCACTTCAAAGACATTGGAGATAGGGAGGTCAAAATGTATTTTCTGTCTTACTCCCCAGTATCCCAGCTTTTACTCAATTCTCTTTCATTCGAAAATCAAATGATTGTAGTTTTATATTAGCTGAACATGGATCAGAACAAAGAATGAGAAGGAGCCCTATCCAGTTCCAATGATATAATTTGGAATTCCTCTTAATTTTAGGCTTGTTGGTAGTGACTTGGAGACATGCTTCTACTTGGGGGACAATGCCCCTGTTGGGATATATTTAGGGGTTTTCTCTGCATGAAACTTGCTCAATGATGCTATCTCAGATCTCAGTGAAGTTTGAATTCATTATATGCTACTTATGTATTTTATAAGCTGTTTAGAGAAAGTGATGCTATAACTGCTCAGTATTATCATTAAGGTTATTATATGCATATGCACTGCCACTTAGTTTTGAAGAGTAAATATTTGTGCTAATTATATCAGTGTCATCCACTGTGCTAATTATATCAATATCAACATGTTGATATTAATATAATTAATTAGCATAAAGATTTACTCTTCAAAACTACATGGCAGTGCCTCTGATTCCTTTGCCATGAGGAGAGTGTGAGTGAAGAACAATTGCATAACACTATATTTAGGCTCTGATATGCAATCCGCTTTAATAATTACCTAATACTGTAGGTGGCCTTAGATAAGTAAAATGTTTTTTTCTGGGGTTTCCTGGGAATTAAATGCAAAGATGAAAAGCATCTGAGTAGCTTTCTCCCAACACTCTACTTGGTGATTAACCAACTATCTGAGTACAAAGCAGCTCCTAATTAACCCCAAAGACCCCAACAGAAAGGTGAGTAGAATGAATTAAAGTGTTAAAAAAAAGAGAGAGAGAGAGAAAATAATTGTCCTGACTTAACTGTTATTATTAAACAATATTTGGCTTGGTAAATTTTAAATGGAAAAACCACTCAGCAATAAGAATCAGAAAGGGGAGAGAAAACGCATGAGTCATAAGCCACCAGAGCAGTGAGCAGAATTTAATTTGAGGCTACTCATTATGTAAAAAGTTCCTGGTAATCACATTAATGACAAAGACATTATAATAACAGTTAACATCTATTGTTTTTATTCCGTGCCGGAAATAACGTGAAGTATTTTTTTGTGTATTAATTCATTCAATTAACTCAACCCTATGAAGAACAATTGTCCTTGTTTCATAGATGAGACAGGCGAGACTCAAGAAGTGTAAATAATCTGGCTCAGTCCAGCTGGTGAGGAAGTGAGCCTAGACCAGCACACAGCCAGTCGTCCACCAATCTCTGCTGGGTTCCCAGTGGACACTAATTACCCAGGAAGAGGGGACCCAGAGGCACTTGAAGGATAGCTCCTTACACTTATTTTATTAGGACAGGTAAGAGAGGGTGCCTTGAAGCATATGTTTCCCAAGAAGACTGCATCAGCGCTGTCTAGAAAGAAGCACAAGTTTCAACTACATCTTGACCAGAAAGTTGGCAAAAATCGGGCTTACGTACAACCAATTCTTTTTTTTTTCTAGATTCATAAGCCAATACATGAAAAGCAGTTTCTTGCAACAGATGTCAGGAGACAATTAAAATGCCAAACCTCCAAATTTTTATTAGCAAGGTCCTGATAATAGGCCAATGTAGAAAAATAGATTTTTATAATCAGAGCTTTGGGACACCCTAGTCCTGATACAAATGTAAAAAAAACATTGAAACCCAGATTTGGTGAGAGGCCAAGCCTGAGGATTCCAGAAAGAGTAAAGGAAAAAAAAATCCAGAGCTTCAGACCCCCCACTTCTATATTGTCTCTGCCATGCCACACAGCCTCTGTTCACCTTCCTCTGCGGGGTTGGCCCAATGTTGTTGAAGTCTCCCCCAAATTTATGAAGCTCAGGCATGCTCTTTTGTTCTTCAATCAAATGATGAGAAGAAGAAAATGAAGAATTGTATTTCAGTGCCAGCATCACTGCTCCTGCCATTTATTCATCTATTTGGCCATCATCTTCTAAATCTTTAAATGATTCATTCATTATCTTAGGAATCTCCTTGAGTGAAGAAAAATAAGTTGATATGGTTCCACGTCAACAAGTTCCTACCTTTGCTCATGATGTTACTTTTCTGCTTTTTTAAATTTTTGAGTGTCGTCTATCACCATTCCAGCTAACCTTGATGAGAGACAGCCCCCCAGATGGCAGCAACACAAGAGACACAGAAAGACAGGAAGTAAAGACAAGTAAAGACAATGCCTTTACATGAAGGTAATGTCCCTAATGTCCCTTCTCTAGAAATTTAATGACTTCTACTTCAGTGTGACACAAGTCCTTTCTTCTCACATTCCCCGCTCCCCCCCAAACACACAGTGGCTTTTGTTTTCTCTTCTCAGTGCCTCACACGGGTCATCTGTTGTCTTATGTGTCCTCTTCCACCACTCCTCCTGCCTCAAGCCTTTTGTCTCCATTCTGTCCAGGTTCTGACGTTCAAGAACATGCCTGTTGGTTCTTAGCATTCCTCTCCCACCTCCCTCCATCCCTTGCTTAGTTTTCTTTACTTCATGATGGATTTTTTTCTACAGTTAGAGGGCACACTGCCTTCAACGAGGCACTCATAAGTATTATAACACATTGAATATGTGTTTTTGTTTCTTTCCCCATGGACTTTAGGGGGCTCATGGTCATCATCAGAGGCAGCACTTAAAAGGGCTTTTCATCTTTCAAGAACTCCTGAATTAGAAGAGGCCCCTAAGGTGGGCTTGAATTTGAGGCTTTCCTGGTCAGGTAGCTAAGAGCATTAATTAAGCTCCATGTGCTTTGTTTCAGGAGAGGGTCACAGACAGATTTATCACTTCCTTTGATTCACTCGAACCAGTTTTTTCCTTCCCCTTTCTCAAAAGCTATAGTCCATGACACACTTTGTTGTGGGGTGGGGGAGGTGCACTTCAAAGTAGTACATTCTTCTGGTAGCAAATACTCTGCTTCATGCCTTTGACTCCTATAATGTCTGTAATTCAGTCTTAAAGAGCAGCCCTTCAGAGCCTTCGATGACACATTAGTCTCTTCTCTCCACATCTTTCTTGTCACTGAATTTCTCTGGAGCGAATTCAGCTCTTCCTTTGCCCTCTTTCTGTAGAAACCTTGACTTACACCCTACCTCCATCTATTCGTCTCTGTTCCAAGCCTTCCTCCCTTTATTGCAAGGGGTCCTGGGTTTCTGCTTGGGATCTTGGATTAGAAAAAAGTGCAAAAGCAACTCCAAAATGTCCTATAACTGCAGAAAATGTCCCCGAGTGAAGCACAAGCAGGCCCTGTCCCATCATTTGTCTTTTCCTTGTCCCCACTGGGCCCTGAACGTCCTACTCCCTCCATGGCTTGCCCTCTCCATTTTCTTTCTTCTTTCCTTGTATTTTCCTTCTTCCTTACATTCTTCCTTCCCCTCCATTTTCCCTTTTCTATTTCTTCCTTGCTGTCTTCCTTCCTCTTCTCCTCCTGAAAGGGAGTCTCTCAAGTTCAGGGACTTGCCTACAGACAGAAAAGGGTCAGAGACTCAAAGGCCTTGCTTTTTCTAATTTTGAAAGAAGCTGAGGTGGTAATGTCCATGAGGCTTGAATCTTTGATAAACAATTGATTATCTTACATATTCCCAGAGAAAATCATGTCCCCTCCCTAGGTACCCTTTCCCTCACATGTAAAGCAGAAGGGTTAGTCTAAGCTCAGATGATCTTCCAGTGTAATTGAAACCTATAGGCATCAGAATGAAAAATGTGAGCCTCAGACTGTGTATCCTTAATAAGATGATAATAATACCTGCCTCCTAAGTTTAGGGTGATAATTAAATTAGATAATGTACATAAGGCCCAGCATGGTGTCCTTGCACATAGTGGTAAGAACATAATAAGAGATACTTACCACATATATATTGTGAAATTGTAAAGGCCAAGCTCTGTGCTAGATGTACAAATCTCCAGTTCTTCATTTAGACAAGCAGGAAGAGAAGAACTCAACCATAGTCTCATGTATATTCTAATAAATAATATATCTTAACCCCCAAATATTCCTGAGATGCCTTTCAGCATAAGCAAGTGAAGGCAAAGGGGATATTTTGGGGCTAGAATCTTCCCATGCCTTACGAATAATGCTTATAGGCAGTTACCAAGGGGGCCCTGCTCATAACATCCTTTCCTGGAAAAACATCCAAGGTTGGACCATTTCCACAAATAGGACCAGGAAAATTCTCATGGTGCTGGAACACTTGTTTCCCGGGGGTTAGTGGGTCAACGACTGCTCCCTTTTCCCAGTGGAAAACTGTGAGTTATCCCACGGGCCACATAGCTGAAGGAGAATTGATGTGGCGTGTGGGAAAGAGCACAGATTGGATGAGGAGACCTTGATTCTCCTCCCAGCTCTGCCACCAGCCTGGTGAGATCCTGGGAAAACCACTTCACCTGCCTGTCTAGATGACTCATTCACACTCTCCAGCCCCAGAATCACCTGGAGAATTAGAAAAACAATACCATTTCCTGGGCCCCTCCCCAAAGTCTCCAATTCAAGGTCCCTGGATTAGGGCCCAGATGCCAGTATTTGGGGGAAGCCTGTCAGTGGATTCTAATGCACAGCCACAGTTGAAACCACTTGGTTAGATATAATTCCATAACCTAGATTAATCTAAACCTATTATTGCCTAAATACCCACAGCATCAAAAACTAAACCTGGTTGTGTACCGGGTTGTATTATTATCCTGGGTTGTCATGGAATGTTCTTTTTCATAATGCCTACCCATTTTCCTTCTCTGGTAGAGAATTAGCATCCATTCGTGCATCTGATAAATCATGCCAGTGTACCCACTATGTGCAGGGTGCTTGGAAATGCCACCAAGCTCTTTGATGCATGCAGACTCAGTTGCTTGGAAGAGCAAAAGTTTCCCCTTATCCAATTCACTTAATCCTCTGGGAAATGGTCAGAAGCTCAGAGTACTTTTCCATCTGGAAAAGTCACGGGGGAGAAGGCCTGTGCTCCTGTAGCTGACAAGGAATTTGGCTGGCCTCCCTCTCTTTGCTGATAACTGCCCAGGCATGGGGTGAGAATCATCTCCTGCTCATACCCTCAGCTTTATCCTTTCTACTTCGGGTTACTCTCACAGATCCAGAAGGTGATGGGAGCCATAACAGGAGAACTCAGTAGAGGGAAGCCAAGCGAGAGATTGGCCTCAGCTTTGGTGTTGATTGAAAGAGAGAAGGCAAAAGACTCTGAGGTACGCAAAATACTTGTATCCTAATAAGATGTAAAGTTGCATTTTTCAAAGATGTTTAATCTAAACCCAAATATCTACTTATAGCCCACCTCTTTCCAGAAAAGCTTTGAGGCAAAGGATGAAAATTTGGCTAAACACCAAAGCAGATTTCCTGCAGATAGAGGCCAGGTTGGGAAGCCACTCCTCACTTTGCTGGAGAAACAGCCCTCCTGTTTGCATCTGCTAATGTCTGTGTCCCATTCTAGACTCTGTACTTATGTTGATAATTTTCCTTTCAGGAACCCTTAAGACAACCAGGCTTTCTTGAGAGGTATTGAATATTACCATGAGAGAGCTACGTATATTCTCAGAACCAGGAACAGGAATGTGTGGTCAAGTCAGAAATACAAACAAAGAACATGAAATCCATGAGGGAAGTGGCCACCTTGTCCTTGTGCCCCCAGGATAAACAGGATAAACCCGCCTCGGCAAATCAACTGTAATTGATGGCAAGAAATTTCAAACCTTCTTTTTACGTGAAAGCAAACATAGATATATGTTAAGCAAAATGCATAAGGCCCATCAATTATTAAGACAAATTTCAATACTTCAAGTGTACTTTTGCTGGCAGCTGGTCACCTCCAAACCCCTACCCCTACTCTGTTCTGCTCTGAGGGACACCTCGATAGAAAACTGTAGAGAACACTGAAGAAAGTCTCACAACCTAATTTTACAGATGAGGAGTCTGAAATCTAAAGAAGTCTGATGACTTGCCTAAACACCAGACCAGAATGCATGTCTTCTGTCACATATCCCACTGCTTCTCTAGCATATACAGGAATGTCAGGAGGGAAAGCCGAGGGGGAAAGTGCTTTTAATTATGAACTTGAATATGAACTCTGGAATTGGAATTAGGACATGAATGTTTGAGTTCAGCTCTGTTACCGAGAAGATCTATGGCCTTGGGTATGTCACTTACCTTCATGGGCCTCGGTTCTGAAATCAGCACCATCAGTGAGGACATTGATGATCTCTGAGGCCTGTTCTGGGATTTCATCCCAGTGCTTGGCACTTTCATGTGTTTGACTTTCCCCCATGATGCCAGACTCCTAAAAGTGGTCAGTCTGGTGCTGACTTGAATAATAATGTCAATAGTGACTTGGTTTGCCTGTGGTTGGTGATGTGTGAGAACTTCTAGCACTACCAACCTTTGTGTGTGTGTGTTGGTCTTATTTCACTAACTGAATTCATCTCTTCCTGAGCACAACACCTGTGACTTTTACTCTTTTGTGTCCCTAGTAGTAGAAATGAATATCTGTTTCATGAATGAATTCTTGGCCTTGCTGGCCCTCTAGGGGAAATGAAAAGAGGACCGCATGAAGAGTACCACTCTATCAGTTTCAATCAGTGTCAGAGCATCATTTCAGTTCTGGTACACCTAAACCACTTTTGGTTCAGAATGATGTCTACAACGTATTTTATAGGCATTTATCTGGCTAATAGATCAGAGAGATGGTGAAAACTGGAGACATTTTGGGAAAAGAGTACTTTCTGAAAAACGTAGTAATGTTTAGAAAAACATCACCTCAAATATTTTCCGTGTTAAGTAATCTCAGATTTTGCTATACTTCTTTTTTCTAACTTAGAAAAAGAAAGGGATCCCTGGGTGGCGCAGCGGTTTGGAGCCTGCCTTTGGCCCAGGGCGCGATCCTGGAGACCTGGGATTGAATCCCACGTCGGGCTCCCGGTGCATGGAGCCTGCTTCTCCCTCTGCCTATGTCTCTGCCTCTCTCTCTCTCTCTCTCTGTGACTATCATAAATAAATAAAAATTAAAAAAAAAAAAAGAAAAAGAAAGTGCCATCACCATCCATAAGTGATTAAGTGATACCTTCTCATTGAGTTTTTCCAAAGTCCCAGGGAAATTATTTTGAAAAAGACTCAAAATAATCAATAAAGAAAAGCCTCTGCTCCTGTTACAAATCTGAGCCAAATCTTGTCACTGTGTTTTCCCACTGACATTGTTCTATTTTCCAGAAATCCTTCCTGTAGCATTCAGTTGCTTTTTTACCCCTTCCCTGATTGGGGGACCAGGAATAAAATTGTTCATCTAGCATTTGGCACATTCTTATAAGAAGGAGGCAGGGGTTTGCTGAAAGTGTCCCTTTAAAGTACAGAAATGCTTCACTTTGCATTTCTGCTCTTCTACCTCAAGGTCACTGACATGGAGGACTTGATTGGAAGCAATAGCTTAAAGGGAGAGAAGAAGCATATCTCATGCTACTTCAGGCCCCTCCTCTCTCCACCCTAGATTCTGAGCTCATTGCATACAGTGGCATGTGATGTGCTCAAATATCGTCTCTTGGCCAAGTCAGTCCTGAGCTTGTTATGCCACCATCTGAGTCTAGAAGAAAAGACTCCCATGGTTTCCTGATACTCTGCCCTCTGGAGCTCTCAAGCTCCTGGTGTCCTGACAGACTGTTCTCTGATTGCAGAAGGGTCCTAGTTAGCCCCTTCCCTCTGCATGTGTGTAAAAACCTTCCCCATTCTTCATCCTCTGGGAACAAGCTTGACATTCAGAAAAGAAATGAGCCACCTTCCTACTGAGGACAGGCTTAGGAAGCTAACAATCCCCCAAGAATCAGAAAACCAAAAGAACCACTCAGTAAATGCCATTGCAAAGTAGGAAAGAGCACCAGCCTTGGTTGCCTTCAAATGCTCTGAGCTAACGGGGCTCTCAGCCAAAGCCAGATGATGGGGAGTTTTATGACAGTGACACCTGACAACTAATGCCCGGTGAAACTTGTCAGTTCATTGCAGCAATTCTAAGCTCCAGCCAGGAGAATCACATCTCTTGGTCTTTATGGATGCTTCATGAATGCCATTGACCGAGAAGAAGGTGGTTGGCTAACAGAGAGTGGCAGGTCAGCAACTAGACAGTGTGGATGGACCCCAAGTCACTTCTATCTGGCATTGGCATGTCCTGCTGCAATGTTAGTGGGATGTGTCCTTGATTCCCGGCATCCCCCATGTTTTAGACTAAATAACAAGTTGGAGCTTTGAATTACTCTGGGAGAGACTAGAGTGCTGGCTACACATCCTGTCCTGACTCCCTTCCTGAGCAAAGGTTGAAAGCATGGAACTAGTGCTCTGTCTTTGACAGGCTCATGGCTCCCTGAGGTACAGGGCCTTGTCAGGGACCAGCACTTAAAAGGGCCTCCTTTTCATCCACCTTCTGACTCAAGTTAACCAGGGTTTCATTAACCTCAGCAAATGAGTTAATTAAATTTGGTTAATTAGATTTGGTTAAAATGGGAAAATTAAACTGATTTCCCCCAGTAGCTTTTCCTACTATACCAGATTTTGGAATAAGAAGCCAATGTCTGTGAGTCTCCACCATGTTATGAAATGGGGTTTCCACGGAGGCAGGCAGAGGTTCTAAATGAGATACAGTCAATTCTCCAGGTGCTCACTTGAGGAGCAATGGGCTCAAGTGACCATAATCGTCTCTGGACCCGGACATGCTGTTCCCAGGGCAGCCTTTTGAAAGTGTGTCCTTCCATGTCTTTTTTTTTTTTTTTTTTAGCCAATTGCAGTGTTGTTAATTGAAGATAAGAATCTGTCTACAAACAAGGCTGCTTCCAAATGGTACCTAAGCTAACGGTTTGCGATTGCTCAGCAAGGGGCTTACTTACCCCCCCAGACCAGCCCAACCTCAGAACAGACTGCTGCTGCATGTGCCAAGTGGAAGCTCATGTTTTAAGCAGTGCTAATTGGAAGTGAACATCTTATAAATAATCCATGCCCACAATCTTTGACGTGCATATACATTCAGCAAACCAAACCCCACAGATTACATTCAGAGTGGTTCAAGAGGAAGGCCTGTGACATCCGTGGCCTTTCAGTGCCCAGACAGACAAAGATGCAGCTGTATGCTGGGGTAGTGTTCTCCTTGCCTCCTTCAATTATACTTCCTGTCTTCATTGGGTTGTGTGTTCTAATAAAATATGTAGAATTCAGGTGTAGGTCTCTTGTCTCCCTCTCTCTCTCTCTCTTTCTCTCTCTCTCTCAAAAGTGAACAAGATGAGAAAGAAAGAACTTGGCTTTCATGGGTTTTGGGGGGCCAAGGCAGGTCTGAGTAATTGGAACCAATTAACTTAAGTGAAAATTTCTGAAGCTGTATTTCATGTGAGTGTTTGGCATTTTCAGGAGAAGGCTGTAATTATGTTGCTTGGAAAAATAATTGGTGGTTTGGAGCCACACAGATGTACAGTGCCCCTGAAAAGAGATGCATTTTCTGAGTGATAGGAAATGTGGTGATTCTTAGGACCCATTCCCCCAAATTCCTTTTATACTTATTTTGTCTCTTGCATCTGTTCCTTCAAAACCACAAGAGCTTAGCATAGTTCTGCAGTGCTGTTCGGGGAGTGAGGTGGGGGAGCTGGAGCTGAATTTTCCATATTCATGCCCTCAAATAGACCCTCAGAGGTCCCCTGTGGGAAGGAAAGGGAAACTCAAGCCCGGTACAATAACATACGCTTCTGGGGGCTCCACGCTCCTCAAATCTATTTTTAAAAGCATGCTTTAGTAAATTATATATAACATATAGCCCATCATGAATGTATGTGTACAAAATGATGAAATGGAATCACTTCAGGTTGTGAATGTCATTCAGTTCCTTCCTTCATCCAAGTTAGCATCAAAGATGAGCCACACAGCCTTGCCTTCGAGATTGGGCCCCTGTGGTGTGCGGGTCACTGCCACTTGTCTCCCCTTGGGCTCTTTTTTTTTTTCAGAGTCATGGCGTGCATGGACCATTGGGCACCCTGGAGACCATCATGTTAGTCTAACGGATGCCTCTTCTGCTTTCCCCGGTATTAAGAAGTCATGGGTACGTAAAAACCACCCTTGTCAGCCCATTCATGAAACTATGGGTTGATTTCTTAACTCTTTCTTAGTCTCAAGGGTGAGGAATGTGTGGGACAGTTTGAAATTGAATTCCCCAAAGTCACACTGGAGTTTGTAGCAAAGCAAAAACAGGACAAAACACAAGAAGGTGTTTGATGCCTGGCTCCTCAGCACCCCAAAGGCAGGAGAGTAGATGCTTCTCTCAGCCACTGAATTTATTTCATCTTCCTGAAGGTCTGGCGGTTTCACCTGTGGAACTTCCTTTTGAACAGGGCTACCACCTCTACATGAGCTTTTTGTTATTTGAGGGCAGCTACACTGGATGAAGTTACAGAATTTCCTTCATTCCATTCTCCTTGGCCAGTCCACAGTGGCAACCTGTGTCCAGAGCTCCCTCTCCAAGCCATGGGAACGGACACAAGGGAGTGGAGGGAGATTTTCTTATGTGGATATTTATAAGGAGCTGACTGAGGAGGTCACGAGACACGAAAGTCGACCAGGATAGCAGATGAATTCAGAAAGAGTCTTTAAAGGCCCTCAAAATCTGGAAACCCCCAAGCAGCGTACAATTGAAAAATCAGCCTATGCTGAAAGAAATGTTGGAGAGGAAGAGGCATGCCTGTCTTCCCCTCTCATACCAAGTGCTTTGAGGAGGATGAAGAAGTGGGCTGCAAGGCAGAGAGGGAGCCTCCGACTGACGATCGGGCCTTCTCGAAGGTTGTAGCGTGAGGGTGACCATTCTGAGCACAGTCTTCCTGGGCTAGAGCGGCCAGAAACCACACAGGTTGTGGTTAACTAGCCAGGAGGCATGGAAGGAAGTCAGGCAAGCCAAGCAGGCAGTATTTCTGAGCTCAACAAGGCTATTGACATTTGCTCACTGGCCTCTGGACAACAAAATACCATAAGGCAAGATCATGAAGTAAAGGAAAACGTATGCATTTTGAAACCAAATGAAATACTCTGGGCTAAGTTCCAGAGCGTATTCCTAAATTCTTCTTTTCGGGGGGAAGAGGGGGCTAAATTTCATTAGTTAAAATCCTTTAAAGCATCATTTATATGCAGTTTTGGAAATGAAGAATTTGCCTTTTAATGACAAATCTGCATTTCATCATAAAGATGGAACATGACATCCTTGGCTTGGTTATTCTCCTGAGAAGTAGGCCCTTGTTTGTACAGTGTGTTTAGAATAGAGCAGAGACAAAGACTACAGCAAATTTATTTCAGGCACAAGAGAGTGGATGCGTATAAACATATGAAGCTGGAGCCATGAACAATGTAGCTTCTATTCCAAGTGCTCCAAATCCCTCTTAACAGAACTCCAGAAATAATTTCATTATTCTATTGTTTTTAATTGCAACTCTAAAGATAGTCACCAATATAAGAAATATTTTAGAATGACTGAAAAAATCTTAACATTTTGATAACGTAGGCCCAACATGTCAGAAGCATTGTGTGAGGAGCAGTTAATGTCAAAGGCAAGTTTAAGTACTTAAATAATGGGCAATGGGAATGATTTGGGTATTCTGTGCTGCTACACAGCTTCAACATACAACCCCTTTAAAACTGCATAATAAAATAATATTTATAGCCTAATTGTATAATGCCTTGCTTCATATTGTAAACGAAAGAAGGTTTGCTACCATAAGGAATAACTAAACCAGGCTACAGTGTTTGAGGCTAATCGAAGAACACTTCGGGCACGTGTGTGGTCAAGTCTATTTATAATCAGCTCCACTCGTAATAACTCCTCTTGAGGTCCTCTTGAGGTTTTATGTAAGAAATTGGATTTGTACCCATGAAGGAAAACTTCAGGGATGTGGGACTTCTACAGGTGTTCCTTCCATCAGTACCATGACGTGACATAAGGAGAGAGCTAGAACGATGACCTGTGGTTGGAGCTGGATATTTTCACATGAAATAGCCAGATGATAAAGGCAAAGTTTTCGGTAGTAGAGACTGGCCACTCTCCTTGGCACCAGGGCTCTTATATACCCAAGCCCTTTTGACTGAGGAAAGCCTTTAGGACCAAGGCAGTTCAGAGTGGGTGCATATGTGCCACATTCTCTTTTCTCTCTTTTGTGTTCTGTGGTTTTCTTGGAGACCACAGGGTAGAGATGGAGGTAACAAGAGATGGATGAGTTCATGGTGTAGAGCTTCATGCTACCTCCTGAATCTTGTAAGACTGTGATGGGAGGAACAAGAAATCTTTATTATGTTAAGGTGCTGAAACTGTAGGGCTCATTTTAACAGAGTCACTTATCCTAATATAGCATCCTCATCTGGAATCAATGAGATAATTAATTCAAGTAGCCTCTTTGCCTAAAACTGTGGGCAGAGACTGAGAGAGATTGGATCCAAGTCAAGGTGTATTTACCAAATGCTGCTCAATGTAAGACACAGCCCAATATGGCACCTACTTCCTTGTAATTACCCAGTCTGCTTCTACTATTCTTCACACAGTCACATTTCACGAGCAACCTGGGCCCTGAAGAAACAAGCCAGATAACCACACCAGATTAAGTCTTTGATTTCTCTCCAAAAAGGCTGATGTGTGTGTGTGTGCATGCACACGCATGCATGTGAATATGTGGTTTTAGTTGTCATTCAGAGGCTTTGCCTTGGGACAAGGTTCATACATTCATTTAAGCAGGACTCACCAGAGGGGTCAGTTAGATACCTCGAGGGGATTCTTGGAGAAATCTTTCCCCAAGCTTCGATTTATGACTTGACCATAAGCATTGGTATGCGAAAATCATAGAAGATGCCAAAGCCTGATTCTCCTAAGAGGAAGTCATATTCAAATTATTCTCCTGAGCAGCAAGCTCAGAGATGGACAGTCAGCCAACAGAAACCTCATCCATAGCAAGAATTAGGACTTGATCCTCAGTAGTAAAAACAACACCTATTACTCCTCCACCATCCCTCAAACTAAAACCATGATCAGTGCGCATTTAAACGATTGAAAATGCCACATACATTCAATTCTGTGCCTGGGCCAGGCAGCTCCCAAGGCAGATGGTGTGCAGTGTTTGAAAACTCGGTATTATTTAAATGAAACAAGCATCCCATTGCTCTCGATCATACTGAACAATGAAGATTTCACACCCAGCGATTCCATCAGTGGAGCTCCCTCTGTCTCCATTTGCGGCGTTGGGCAGATAAATAAATTCTCTTTAGATCAAGTTCTCTGCCTGATGCTGCTTACGGAGACAGAGATTCTAACGATCAAGTTGGTGTAGCACCGGGTCATTACCATCTTCCTCTGAGACCTGCTGTTTGAGGGAGAAGTGTGCAATATGCTGTGATATGACTTTAAGAAAGTATTAACGTGCCTAAGATGACTTGGAATTGCCAGCCTTCCGGGTTGTTGTGGGGACATTGGAAGGAATCAACGAACATTTCCAGGAGATTACAGATATCGCAGGGGAAATTGTTAGTTAGCGCTGTGCACACAGACGGACTTTAGACACCTGCAAAGAACAGAATCGTTGCACAAGGAGGGGAAGGAAAAGATAAAGCCAGAATGCTCTACTCCATTCGGAATAACAGCGCCCTCCCCTTCCAATGCCTCTGTACTGTTTTCTCAGTTTCTCTCCCTGCCTGGGTGGCTCAGTTCCATCTGGTCTATACGGAGTTGCCTCACTTGCTGAAGAACCTCAGTGATGAGCTGCAACTGACTTGGTTTCTGTGCTTAAGAAAAAGCAGGCCGAGAGCAGGAGGCATCGACCCTGCCTTCATCTCCAGGAACCATTCCCACGTCTCAGTAGGACAGATCGTGACCTTAATTCCTCTCTCGGTGATCTGTCCCCTAGCCTTTGGCTCTTGAGATTCACACTCCACACTTTTGCTTGCTCTTGGGAGAAAGGCATTTATCAGGACAAATCAGGAACCTGAACTCCCAAGGGCTCTGTGGGCGGTCATCGCGTTGGCTTGCTCTGCTCTGAAAACAATGACTTCTGGAGAGCCTGGGCAAGAGTGACAGGAGCCTACAAGAACCAGGCTGTGACAGCCGGGAAGCTAATGCGTGTTACCACAGAAGCCACCAAGGGGAAAAACTTTGAAACATTTTAAAAATGCAGGTGCACAAATTACTCATGCCAGGAGCGGCGGTGGCACTTTGTAATAAAATCTTATGTTTATTTTCCACTGTTGAATACACATACCTTAGTGTTCCCAGAGAGAGAAGCCCACAACGCTATCCAATGAACAGTTTGCAGATGGATTAAATACATGTACCAATGAAATAAAACGTGCAGATTTGGGGCTTTTTGCCTCCTACCTTTGCTCTGGGCCCAGAGCTCCCCAGTGATGACGCGGGAGGTTTGTGCAAAGATCTGAAGTTGAGAAGGATTAGTTTGAGAGTCAGATGGAAAAGGACACAAATGAAAATACTTCAGCATGAGCCTGACAACCAAAACTTAGCAATGAGTGATTTGCTAGCTTTGGAGCCTGTGATAAATGATAGCAAATGAAGGAAGTTTCCAACGGTTTGGGGGCGGGCAGGGCAATGGCCAGTGAAGTACTGTGGGATTTATCAGTCAACAGGACTTCCTGGTTCTCGTGGAAGCTTTGAGGGGGAGGGAGCATGGGATATATGTTAGGGTCTTTGTTGTTAATATTTTTTTCTGAGGTGTAGAGTTTGCAGGGGCAAATCTTCAAATGACTGCTTCCTGAGAAAGCACTCATTGGAACCAAAATTTACTTGAAACCTAGTTGTTGAATAACACTATTAGTGGCACCATTTGGAATGCCAGATTGTACAAGACAAGACGCCAGCACCCACTGTGCTAATTATCTAGAGGCTTTCCCGAGCTATACAATGTTCAGCAGAATGACATGAGATATTCAGACAATAAGCTCCGCAGACGGAAAAGAGAAGTCCCTCTGGCTAACATGATCCGAAAGGAGATTCGGAGGGCAAGCCAGGTGCCCCAGGCTCCAGGCTCCAGGTATGATGTATGACCCAGTGCTTAGGGAGAAGAGAGTCCGACCTGAGAAGAATGGGAAGACCTCTGTGATTGCCATCCAGGATTTGGTTGGGGGAGGAGAAGCCCGGAGTCCTGGACATGCACGTGGGTGTGCTGCTCTATTGGCCCAGAGACATACCCCATGATTCCCAGGCCTCCTTGTTCCACAGACTGCAATCCAGACCCCAGGGCTTCTGTTATCTGCTGGGTCCAGCAGGCTTTCCCTGGGAGTCCCTCAGATGGCTATTCAAATTGATAATGAAAAATCCAAAAGATGTATTGACTAAATACCACTTTTGCACAAAACACACACACACATACACACACACACACACACACACACACCAGTGCTAAACCGGCCACTCCCCCACCCACTCCACCATCAGCATGGCTGGGCCTAGGCAGCCAAGGGGGTTGACCTTGAGAAGAGAAGAGAACAGACTCCAGCCCTCAGTGCAGGGAGTTAATATTCTGGTGTGCCTATTGTTCGAGGGAGGAGGAAAAAAAGAGGGCACAAAAACACATCTCTTATTGTCAGAAATCCTAACAAGGATGCACAATGGCCCGCTTTCCCCCAGCCTGGTGACAGAATTTGCGTCTGCCACAAAGAGGAGCCCCATCTCCTGCCCCTCCAAAGCTTTCAATCTGTGTTGGGTCTCCGGGCCCACCTTCTCCTAGGCAAGGTAGAGATGGCACCGGACCTTGTCCTCAGGCATCACACGGAAGATGGTGTGGTGCAGGGAGGGGTTGGCCCTCCCCCTTGCCCATCCTGTCCTCAAGGGGACAGAGGAGACCAGGGGGACAGAGAAGAACCCAAGAGCGGTTTCCTCCCTGCTCCACACACTGGCCCCCGACCCCTTCAAAATCAAGTCATTGGCATGGGCAGATTGCACAGCAGTGGCATGTGGCACGTTCGGCAGAGGATCAGCTGTGGCATCTGTACAGCTGGGCCAACGTGGCCGGTAGGTGTGTCAGCCAGTGTCCGGGAACTAGCTATCCATCAGCAGCCATCTCGCTCTGTTTGTTTAAGCAACCACAGATGCAAGGGAGAGAGAGAGAGACAAAGAGAGAGAGAGAGAGAGGGGGAGAGAGAGAGAGACAGAGACAGGGGGAGAGGGAGAGAGGGAATTTCCACCCCCTCTCTTACAAATCTGTCCTGAGGTTTAGAATCTTCTTTCCCACTCCAAGCTCTCTGGGCCATATTAGATTCTATTTTTGTGCCCCCTCTTCAACCGGAATGAGGTTTGCTTTGGCATCTGAGCTACCACCTGCCGTATGCTCTTTAGTTCCTGTTTGCTGTAAAGCTTGCTTTGGGTCTTGGGTATCTTCACAGCTCATTCTGTGGAAGAGAAAGGAGCATTCCGGTCTTGAGGTAACTCCCAGTAGGTCACCAGCCTCCTCCAGATGGAACTCTGCCCTGCTGTAGCCTTCGTGAAGATCAGCTGCCTCCAGCTTTTGCATTTTTTTTTTCTGTCTAACAGGCAACAGCCCTGAGAACAATTGTCTTGGAGGAGGGAGGAAGAGACGAGGCTGAACACTGCTGTGCAGGGAAGGGAGCCATTTTTAAAGCCCTTCTGAAATGTTCACTTGTACACTCAAGATCCCAATTGTTGTGGAGCTTCAAGCAGGTGAAAACATGAGATGAAAGGAAATGAAGTGGCTGCTGACAGACTGGAGAACATGGCTTAATCAGCAGCTCGAATCGATGAGTCCAAGGCTGGCAGCCCCCAGCAAAAATCAATGGGGGAAAAGGACTGCTGGCCCAGATTCCTCCTGTATTTGTATCTGCCCCGAGACCACCCAGAACTCTTCCTACGCCATGTGCATTTTGCCCCAAATGATAACGAAGGCTGTAACTTAGCTGTCCCCTGAAAACTTCCTGGAAATCTAGCCTCCTACCCCGCATCAATAAAGATAGGCCAACTGTTGTAGCAAGCAACCTCAAATCCCAGAGGATTAACACAATAAAAGTTTATTTCTCCCTCACACAGAGACCAATATGGATATTCCTCTCCTGGCAGTTTTCCTGGGTGGCCCTCTTCCAAACCGCGACACGGGGATCCAGGCTTCTCCCACCTTGAGATGCTTCCAACTTTAATCTTGGGCTTGTAGAAGCAGACGAGAGCATTGGGAAGGCACATTGGGTACCTACCTTTCTTGGCCTGGAGGTGACACCTGCTATTGTGCTTACATTCCATTATCTTCTTTTTGACATCTGGTCCTATGTCGATGTGAGGAGCCAAGGAAATCTAAAGCCCTGGCTAGATACCTTTGGGGTTCAGATAGGTGGCCATGCCACTTCCTCACCAAATAATACCCACATCCCGGCAAATAAAACTCAGAGTTATAGAACCACCGATTGGAAATGTTTCTATAATCCTGCCTACTCTGTACCTTCTCTTTATTGTTGCAGAACGCCAGCCATCATTGCGTTCAATTGACCTATTCCACCCTCTTTTGGCTCTTATTGTGTAACTTTCATTAAACTTCATAGGACCTATTTCCTTTGCCTTTGTACTTTTTGTTGTTCTCTGGAATTCCTCCAGTTGCTATGCATGTAGTATTGGTTCTTATCCTTAAGGTAAATCATTTGCCTACCGTTGTTTCCCATTGTGAGCAGTTTCAAGTTGTTTCATTTAACAAAATTCCTGAGCTTGGAATTGTAGGTGATATTAAAGTTATTATTTTTCACTTATCCTGGTCTTTCAGAGCACCAGGAGGTTTTCTGATACGCCCTACGAAAGCTCAGGCTAGCGTGTAGCAGATGACCAGCTGAGACAAACTGTGTATGCCAGTGCCCAGCTCAGCTCTTCCCCACAGTCTTCAGTCTTCTTCTGCAGATGTTTACTGCATTTAAAAATGCTCAGATGCCAAGGAGTTATCAAAGAAGTAAGACGTATTCCTCCAGAGAAAATCTCCAGCCTCCCCACCTATTCAAAAAACCATCTTTAGACTCCTACTTTCCATTAATGTTTTCTTTATAAGTCACCTAAAATGGAATCATAATGTCACGCCCTATATAAGGGCCTGAATGGGTCTCACTGATGGTATCAGCAAGGCCACATGCCTCTGGTGTTTTGAGGCATCCCCCACTAACTACAAATGCCCTGCCCATGAGCATTCAATCATCCTCCGAAGAGATGTCTACTGCCCTCAATGATGTGCTCCGTGGTAGGCACCAAGGAAATGAAAGTGAATTCATATGACTTTTGACCTCAAAGAGGTCATGCATGGTCTTGTACAGGAAATAGGTAGGAACGAAGGCAAATAATTCTAATGCATTGCAAGCCCTATATTTTTGCTTTGTTCAAGAGACCAGGTTGGTACCAAATGAAACACTGCTCACCTCTGCCCAGGAAGGAGAGAGATCAGAGAAAGTTTTGCTTCAAGGAAAATATAATGCTTGGGTTGGGTCTTTGGAAAAGAGACAAAATTATTGTTATAAACAAAAAGGTGACATGGAAAGAACCATCTAGCCTAGAAGGGTGGATCTTGCAAAGAAACACTGGCATAAATTAGTAGTGCATAACAACAACAAAAAAGAATCTCGGTGAGATAGGAACTTAGAGACTACACATGGGTGCAGCTGGGGAGGGGGGGTGGGAAATGGCAAAGATCATTTTAGGTGGAAAGATCCAGAATAATCTTGATTTCCATGGCTTAAGGTCTAACAAGGTTTATAGAAGGAGAGTAGGAGGACAAACTATTCTCTGTGTAGTTCTTGCTGTGAAGAGGGGTCACGTGGGTTCTGCTCTCCAGACTGTCTTCAGTGTCAGGCCATCATGCTTTCTGCCCACTCTCTCATAGCTTTCATTCACTGAGTACCTTCCTGCCCTGTGCCTTTGCAAATAATACCTTACCCACACCTCAAACTGCACTGAGTCTTTCCCAAGCACTCCATTCCACATTGATTGCAAGCAGAGTGACCATTAACCATGTACGGTGGCCTTGCACCTAAAATCCCAGTTCATGTAGAATTGGCCCCATGTCATTTGTCCCCAACTTGTCTCCAGTGGGTTCACTTGAGAAGCTCTCCTCCCTCTAACTAGTTGGAGGGGTGAGTTATCTTTTTCCACTTGTAGCCCCCTCTCCACTTGGCAGAAGGCTGGCCACATAGAAATTAGAAAATATATACTTCATGATTAATTGAAGGGAACATTTCATGAGGTCAGCTTATGGTCACCTGTGCTAGAATTACCGTTGGTGGTTGTTGGAAGGCAGATATTGGGGTCCCAGTCCAAGATCTGATAAGCCAGCAGTCTAGAGGGGGCACCCTGACCATTTAATAAGTGCCTGAAATGGTTTGTCTTGTTTTGTTTTGTTTTGTGAACATGGAAATTTGAGAACCAGTGGCTTAGAGTAGGGGTTAGCAAGCTTTTTCTGTGAAGGGTCAAATAGTAAATAATTTAGGCTTTGTGGGTCAGATATGGTCCATGTTGCATATTATTCTTTTTTTCTTAAACACTCTAAAAATGCAAACATCATTCTTAGTTTGTGGACTTTATCAAAACAAACCACGGATGTATCTTTTCCACCTCTGGCCAAGAGGACAGATTCCTCAATCTCCTCTAAAGTCTTCAGAGATGTGTGAAATCCAATGACTCCAAAGTGTGGACAGTCCAGAGGGAAAGTTCTACCTAAATTCTTTGTAGCAACAGGGCCTACTCACCCTACTACCTTCCTTTGTAGCCTAGCATCTTGGGAATGTGTCCAGGCTTCTCAGGGAACATCATCTGGTCTGACCAGCACCATGAAATGGTTGATTCCCTCTGCCAGTTCCTGGGACCCACACCTCTTGGTTCCCTCACATTGGATCCTCTCAACATTGTTACATTAATACCAGCAAGGGAGGCACTAAAGCCAGAGAGGGGATTGCAGGTCCCCAACCCCCTGCCTCTCCCAATCTGTACTTAGCAGATTGCTTTCTGCAGGCATCTGAGTATCAGCTTCTAAAAGGCCTCTGGACTACCTGTTAAATCCCCCCTCCACCATTCCCTGTTTTAGGTCCTCCAGGGGCTTTTTCTTTGGGGACAGCAGAAGCGCCCTCCCATCCTGCCACTCACGGTTTGACAGTGGTTAAGAGATCACTCTTCTCTTTCAGCTCCTCAGTGAGATGTGAATTTGCACAAGATGATTCAATATATTTTCCTTGTGTGTTCTTCAGTATATTTGTACTGCCGGGTGAATTTTTGACATTTCAGTGCACTGCTCTCAGCTGCCCATGTTAGGGACCTGCCCCTGACCCTGGATAGGGTCTTTTAAGCAAGAAGAGCCAGAATAAACACATACAAGTGTCCTTTGTAGTGTGTGCTGGTGCCCAGGCAGCCCTTGGTCATCTGCGTGTTCGGTCCTCCAGGGGTCATGATGAAAAGGGTAGCGAGCCCTCCTCCTGGGATGATTTGTAAGCAGTCCTGCCTGCAGGCTCAGGGTGGACAGGATGACCCCTCCGGTCCCATCCGGCCTTGGGAGTCTATGATTTCTCACCTGAGTCCATTTTGTGCCCTGGGCTCATGCACATCAATTAGAAACACAACAGTTTACGCTTCTACAGGAGGGAGGAAAATGAACCATAGCAGTCTTCCTATCCGAACCAGACCTCATTTTTCCAAGTCACCACCTTACTCTCATCTGTAAAGCGCTAAATAGCCTGAGACCCAGTTATCTTTGTGACAATCTCTCCCCAGGTGCCCCATCATGGTAATTATGCTCAGCGGGAACGCTCTAGCTGCCCATCTCTGGAGTTAAACTCATTAAGAGGAGAGGCTGAGAAATCTCCACAGAGGGCCCCCGCCCTTGAAATGATGGGCATTCCCCTTCCTCGGCTACCTGGATTGTGGGTTGGAGGAGTTTGGGGTCTAGTGTAAGACTCTAGGTTGCCACAGAGCTTGCTTTAACCTGGATTTGCTGCTCTGATTTGTACTTTGGGTTTGCTATTGGGTCAGGAGAGAAGAAGAGCAGAAGTGAGGCCATGAACAGCTTCCCTTTGATGAAATGAAGTACATTTGAAACAAAGCCATTAAGGTTGCTTTTTCCAGGTATAGAGTATGATGGGTTGATCAGAGATGACACTCCCTTCCAACTGATTAGCGAAAAGGAGAGGAAGTTTCTGGAGGAAAAATAGTACAAGTTCAGAAACAAGAATGTCAGAACCTGGGCTAAGGGTTTAGCTATGAAGAGAGAAATATGTTCAAGGAAGAGGAGGGAAGAGGGAGAGAAGGACAGAGGGGAACTCGAAGACGTAAGGTGCTCTCTAGGGGAATTCGAACATTCTGGTGTCTCAGATTTTGATGGGTACGATTTTTTAAGAGACAATAAAAAAATCTCCACTTGTCTTGTCTAATGAAACGAAATGTCAGAGATGTCCTGCGCTGAGAGACAAGAAGTGGAAAATGTGTTCGTGGTTGTATAACTTGTAACTTTTTCGGTCAAAAATAAATGCCACAAAGGCCACATCCTATTTGTCTAAGTTGGGTGCCGATATTATTCCTGTAATGGGCAAGAAGGGGCCACCCTACTCAAATGTCTGTCTGTGACAATACGTGGAAGAATCTTTCAATGCTAGAATTTATGAAGACAATAAAAACATTAATTGAAATGGCTGAGCATATGCTATGAAATGAGAACTATGTGCTGTAAACCATAAAGTATAATTATACGCAAGAAACCATAAATGAATCTATACTAGAGGTCTGTTATCCAGTTCCATTTATTCCTCATAAAAGAAATAATTTTTAAAAAAAGCACCCTCATAGATGGTTGTAGATAAGACAAATCTTTGTTCTGATTTGGTTGAGATTTTTCTTCTTGGACGTCCAAGTGATTTTAAACCTCTTAAAGGTCTCCCATGCAGTTCTGAGCCCATAGGCATCTGCACTGGAATCACTGTAAAGCCCTGGGTTCCAAATGACTCTGGGGAGGGGAGGGGATCCTCTTCCCTCTCTTTCTGCTTTGGATGGCATTTCTGCCACCTGTTCTGTGGTCCTCGATCCTTGGGTCTGGCCGTCTTTCTGTGATTCCAGTTGCCACTGGACTCTGGGCTCTGCAAACACCATTGCCTCCCTCGGATCTTCAGGCCCTAGAGGCTTCCTGCCTTGATAAACCTCTGGTTCGCCTTTCTGCTGCCTATTTTTCATTTTTGTTTTTCAATTCTCCCACCACCTTTGTAACTAGCGCCCCACATAACCCCCCGACACACACCCACTGAACAGAATCAAGCTCTGCGTTTCTGCCTGGATTCTGGCTTTATATAGATACTTAGTGCTACTTGCAGAAAATGATGAGATAACATGTGTACTTTCAATTAAAAAAGCAGGGCCTCTACTAATTTATTGCCCCAGAGCATTTGCTTTTCTCCAACGTCCACTTCAAAATACCAGAGAAGTAGGGCTAGAGTTTGGTTGCTTCCCACTTTTGCAGGTGGTCTGTGTGTCTACCTGAGCGAAGATGGAGCCACTTTGCTCCTTTTGTTGGAAGAATCACTTCTAACAAGAACCAAGTTCCAAAATGCATCCCTCATTGGACAGAAGCATTGATTCAATGCATTCCTTGTGAATCACTGTTAAAATCCTCCATGGCTATAGCAGATTAGGGCTTCAGTGTCTTACTCATTTGGGCTCATTTTCACACTCACTGTGGGCTTAGGTGAAAGCAAGGTTAGTCCAGAAGCCATTCAGGTGATTTGTTGAGCAAAAGGAACAGAGGCAATTTTCCAAGGAGAAAATATCAGGGAAGGGAAGAATAAGGACCCCAACCCCAGGAGCTGAGAACATTTTTGAGACCCCAGGAGGGCTGAAGATGTTGACCACTTGAAAGCTATGCCAGAGCATATGGTGTCTTAAGAGAGGGAACGTTTATCTGCCACTTTATTAAGGAATCTCAAGGAAGACAAATATAATAGGAATGAGGGGGGATGATCAGAGGACCACATTCAGTAACTCAATAAACACTTTCAGAAACACCTTTTATATGCTAGAGACTGTGCATCTGGCTCAGGGAATAGGGAGAAATAAATGAAATTGTCTCTGCCCTCATGAAGTAAATAAAAACTGAGTCGAAAGGAATTACAAAGAGTTCAGGGAAAGAATGCAGATGTGTGTAACATATTGTAGAAGTCAAGGTGTGAAAAAGAGAAGAACTAAAGGCAGAAGAATGAGACAAGTCTGGATATAATGAAGACTTCAGAGAACAACAGATAATAGAAGTTCAGCTCCTAAGAGCAAGCTGGGCTGGGGCAGGAGCAAGTTTCTCACTCTGGCTCTGGTGTGGCTTGGACATTTAACAAAGTCAGATGTTTCTGTGTGTCTCCATAGTCATTCTTGCACAGCATCTTGCATGACATCTGTGCACTGTGTTCTTGTTCTGACATGTGGGAGGATGTATACAGAGGGGAACTGGCTTGTTTGGGGTTCAAAAACACAAGTTTTGTACCCTATTATCTTACCCCCACCACCCCCACCAAAAAAATCAAGAAAACCGTCATGTCTACTAGCTATTCTGTGTTCCTGCACACGTACCTCATATTGACATTGTCGGTAATTAGAGTTAGCTCAACATGGAAATTGTGTGTATTTATCAAGGACTGAACAGAATAGAATTTACTCTTTAGTACATAGGCACGGTAGGTCACCATCTCCATAAAACTCTGGTTTGCTTTGTGTGTAGATTTTAGAGATTTAATTCTTAATTGTGAGCTTCTTTACTTTGCCAGTTCTTCCTCCTACCGTGAGGACATTTTGCATGTAGTTTTCATAGACTGTTTTTGTTAACCCATATTTACATGCTTATGGGTTGCTCGTTTAATGAGGCAATCGAAACAAATAGTGTAATCATGCGTTTATAAGGTTTAATGATAGACCTTCATATACAGTGACAATTATGACATCTAATCTCGTTGTAAAAATTCAGCTTAAAATTTCAGGAGGAAGAAAAGGGCATTTTCCCTCTCGAGTTTCTGTGTCTCAGATATGTTCAATTCATTGGGCAAATCGCTGAGAGGAATACAACTGCTTTGGAGACTCAGTAAATGGGAATTTTGAAGAGCACAAAAGTGCATCAATGTTCAATTTTCAACTTGTAATTTAGATAGCTGAGAAAATGACAGAACTTTTCTTGGATTTAAATTCACTCCCAATGACATCATGATATAGGAGGTCAACATTAAACGGTCAAGAGCAAATTTTCCTGTGATCCCAGCTAATCACCAAGATGGGATGGTTCCTTGACTCTTCTACCTTATGCCGCTGTGGCATTTGGCTTTCACTCAGGTGTATAAAACACGATATACGACCCTACCGGCAATACCAGCTACAATAATAATAGGAACTACCCTTAGTGGAGTGTTTACGTGTTCCAGCTGGCATTTGGACACAGTTGAGACTGACTTCGAGTTATGCCTGTACCGGGGAGGAGGCCGTTTTTTACTGATGTGTAATTCTCAGACAGCCCCAGTGTTTACTTCTCATTATGGAATTTGTATTTAACATTCTCAGCACAGGAATGCCAAGTGAAATCACATTGCTTCAGTGGCTCATTCCCCTCACCCTGGCCAAAGCCTTTGCTGGAGCATATTGACTCCGAAGGGATTTTGCCCCAATGGGGGTTTGTAGGGAGCAGAGGCAAGGGGCAGCAGCAGCCGGGTGCAGGAAGTTGTGAGGATGTCACAAAATCCATGACCGGTGACGACAGTGTGCTGAAGCCGTTGTCTTGAGCTGGTGTCAGGTTATCTTTTAAACTGTTGATGGCTCTCAGAACTGTGCCTCGCTAATTGCAGAACATCCCAATCTTTATGGAGAGTCCAGTGTAATCCCCGTCGCTCCTCCTGAAGCAGCCATGTAGTTAGCATGATGGCTCTTCCTTGAAATCATGGTTGCATTATGTCAAATAGAATTCGTCAGCCATCAGCTTGCTGAATGCAGTAATTGATCATTATTCCCCAAGAAAGGTTAAAAAAAAAAAAAGCAACAATTAAAGAAGCCATGAGAGAATTTATTAAAGCAAGGAGGAGAAGAAATCTCCAAAATGCTTTCATCAGGTTAACTGCAAGGAGACAAGGAGAAATATAGAAATGGTACTTGAGGTCCGTCATTGATTTGCTCAGAGGCAAAGCCCTGAAAAAAACAACTGATCAATGCAGGGAGGGATTGGTTCTGCTGGATGCCCTGTCAACGTTCCTCTTCGCATGGCAGCATATTAATTGCAGCAGCGTTTGCTCTGAATGAATTTCTTTATGTTCATTCATTCCTTTATTTGTTAATTCATTGTTAAATACATCGTTCAATTATAGGGGCTCCTATTACCTAGTTACCCTTGCATTTGCTCAACTGGTACTGCTAATGCTGGGCTGCCTCAGAAGAAAGAAACAGGAAAAAAAAAAGATGCATTGAATTTTCTTACAGTTTTAGATCGGGGTGTAATATCAATAACTTTAATGGAACTGGAGTTGGTGCCCTGATAGGAACCCTGCTGCTCCTCAAATAAATGGCTTGGCTCCACCTCAGCATTTATCTGCCAGGGCTCGGCTTTATCAGGGCACCAACTCAGATTCCATTAATGTTATCTCTTAATTAGCTATGCGATTAACCTGTGTTACTCCTGCACGATAATGAGTCGAAGACAGAACCAGAGAAGTTCAGCTGCCTTATAATTCCCTCTCCAGAAGCCAAATCATTCTGGAAACCATTCCAGGAAAAGAAAAAAACCTCCAAGCAGTTCTGATTCGTTCTTCTCTTGGATACAGGGGTGAATTTTGCACTCTTTGGAGGGAAAAGCAATTGGGATGTTAGCTAACATTTATGACACTTGGTACCAGACACTGTTCTAGTGCTTTCTATTGATTATCTCATTTAATGTTTACAGTGGGTCTATAAGGTAGGTCCTATTACCATCCCCACTTTACAGAGGAGGAAATTGAGATACAGAAACGTCAAAAACTCTATCCCAAGGTCACACAGGTGAGAGATGACTGAGCCAGGGTCCAACCACAGGCAGGAGACAGGGCACCTAGGCACCCAGTCATTCCTCTGGGATCCTGAGTATAGAACTCAGTAGTAAAGGAGTCATCAGACCATGGCAAACACGGCCCCCTGTACCCTCTTTGAGGCTGTCCCAGCAGAGCCCCCAGGACATTGGCCTCCCACTGGGAAGGTGCATTCCCCCCCCCCCCCCCCCCCCCCCCCCCCCCCCCCCGGCTCTAGCCGGGCGGAGAAGAGCCCTTATAGCTTAGATTTTTTTGCCTGTAGAAATTTCTCTCCAGTAGATCTCAGGGGAGCAGGGGCTTGCACTGGTGGACTTGGATGGCCCTGGGCAAAATGTAAAGACGGAAAAATACCTTGGCTTGCCTGCTTCTCCCATCTTTATTCTGTGTCCTTTGTCCCCTCAAAGTCAGATCCCTTCCCCCACTGCCCTCTCCCTCCCCTCTCCGCCTCCTCCCACACAGATAGGCACAGCCCTCTTTTCTGCTGAAATTACCCAAATAATCAGAAATGTGTTGTCTGGACAAATTTAAAGAGATCATGACCTCATCAACCTACCACCAGTAAGTGACCTGAGTGGCAAGAGACTCCCCTCTGTAGCACTCCTCTATTCCTGCAGGCTCCTCCCCTCAGTGCTTGGTTGGGGGTGGGTGGGAAGGGAAGGTGGACAGAGCTTTACAGTATAAACCTGATGTTGAGGCATCTGGGTGGCTCAGTAGTTGAGCGTCTGCCTTCAGCTCAGGTCATGATCCCGGGGTTCTGGGATCGAGTTCCGCATTGGGGTCCCTGCAGGGAGTTTGCTTCTCCCTCTGCCTATGTCTCTGCCTCTGTCTTTCTCTCTCTCATGAATAAATAAATACAATCTTAAAAAAAAAATAAAAAAAACACCCAGTGCTGATGTTTCCACCCAGAGAGGATCCTTCATGATGCTCCTAAGACAACATCACCACACTGCCTCTCTCCCTGTCCTAGCCATACCATAGGACCAGGCCACTGTCCTAGCACCAGGACACATTGGACACTACGGAGATTTGGTGTGGCTGGAGAAGAGGCGCTGTTGTCACCACCCTTCCTTTGCCTCCCATTCTGTTTTTCTACACTCTATGCCCTCTCATCCAGTGGAATATCATAAAGCAATTTTCCAAAGAAGTTTTAGCCCTTGAACCCCAGTGTTAAACCATTCACATCCCTTTCTCGCCCATAGAATATCCTATCACTGTGAGCTCTTCCAGAATCCTAGAGCTTCTTATTATTTGCAGTTGTCCCTATAGAGATCGAACCACAATATTGTAGATCAATCAATCACATTATAGCGTGTCAATGAAAAGAAAGAAAACTCCACCGAGGGATGGGTGTCTGAATGTTCCACTTTAGAAATGGATGTGAAGCCATATGCAGTCCCTTAACACGCCAAAGTCTGAGATATAAATGATCAATTTTTTATACAAGTAGGTGTACTTTAAAGCGCATTATTTATAAGTGATTGCTGTCATGTTCTTTAATACAAAATCTAAAAATTAGTAATAACAGTCTTTTGAAACAGTATTTAAAAACAACTACCCAAAGGACACAAAGATCTTTTTGTTGTTGTCATTGTTCTGGTTAAGGCAACACCACCAGTTCTGCCAGAGTTTATCTAACCCTCTCATATCCCTCTGTTCCTTTCTCCCACTTTTGTTCCCGGGCTGGGAAAACATGAGAACAACCTCTGTTTTACAGTTTCTAGAGCTTGCAGCCTTCGAGGCAAATCTAGAAAACATTGTTTCTCTGGGAATTAAAGGAGAAGGAAAAGATGATTTTGAAAAGGAAAAGATGGGGAGGAGGAAGACGCTGCCTCCGATCTCATATAGAGAATATCAAACACAAAAGGCACTTGAGTTCACATTTTGATTCCATTTCAGTCAGAAACGTGAGGGAGAGGGACGGCAGACTCACTTGACCACATGGGCAGGACAGACCAAATTCATTCCTATTCAGCTAATGGAGAATTTCAAATAAGGTAAATATTGCCTGTCTGATCTTTATATGGGGCATTAAAACCCACAAATCTCTTGTGTGTGTGTGTGTGTGTGTGTGTTTTTCCCAAAGACTCAAAGAACAGTTTATCATCTAAGACTTGCTTTATTTTCAAAATAATGTCTGCCTAGGTGAACACATTTTCTCTCCAAGAGCTCAAGTTTGTTTTTAAGGCAACGTTAATGACTGATGGTGAGTCATCCAGTTTTGTGGCTTGGTACAGTAGTTTATATTTATATAATAGCTTAAAATTCAACTTTGAGCAATGTCCACAGCAGGGAAGAACAATTAGTAAATTCATTAATTGTGCTTTTGTGTACACTTTTATTCTCAAGGCTAATTGTTTGTTTAAATTATTTTGCCTGCATCAAAAGTGTTACCACATGAAAATATTTCAGCATAGGTTTCTGGTGTGAAATATAAGGCTTAGGAAGTTCAGACATGCTTCTGAAATGTAATCAGCTTGCATTTGCTAATGACTGGTACTCAACGTGGAGCCTTTTATTTAAGCATATAAGCAATTAGTTTGGGGAATGTAAGTGTACAAAGAATCATGATTCATGCCGCTGCTTATCCTTCTTCTCTGCTGTGGACAATGGGCATCTTCCATGTTTGACTTTTAAATATAATCAAACTCTGATGTACTGTAAGTTGGAATCATGCGGTCTTATGCAAAGCAATGCCATAAAAGGACTCCATCAGTTGCCAAGCCGATGTGCCAGTGTACATAATAAAAGTGAGGCTTCACTCTTTTTTCATGGAGAGGGACAAAAATCTCCTTCTCCTCTCTTTTCTGAATTCTCTGTGTGTCTGGGCTGTAGCTGTAAGATGAACCAGCTGCCGCTGGAGCGGATGCTTTCCAGTTCCCAGTTCCAGGTGTGGGGCCGGAAAAGAGATTGATGACTTAGTGTAGGCACAGCCAGTTTCCTCCACCAGGTACAGGGGAGCGACAGCAGAACAGAAACAGCCAGCCCTCCCTTCTCCAGCATCTTCCCAGCCTGGCTCGGTCCTCAGGGAGACACACCATCCAGAATGCACAGAAGGAGAAGCACGATAAGGACTCAGGACCTGCTGCGTCTTGGTGCTGGGCTAGGCATCTGACCAACAGATTTAATCACTGCAACCTCCATAAGAGGTGGGCATCGTGAGTCCCATTTTTCAGAAGAGGAAATGGAGGCCAGAATGTAGATTGGAACCCACAACTATACGGCTGCAAATCCAATGGCCTTTCCATGAGACCATGTTGCTTTCCTGGCATTTAGCACAGTACCTTGCCATAGTGGGTACTTCATTCATTCATTCATTCAATAAATATTAATCCTGCCTGAAGATATAGCTGTAAACAAGTTAGATAAGAATTCTTGCCTTCAAAGATTTTATTGATGGGCAGATGAATGTATCCCATTCTAATAATGAATGTGTGTTGAATGAGATTTTGGCCAAATGCAGGCCAGGCCTGTAGCAACCCTCATTTGTGTCCCTATGGGGCCAAATGTTTTCATTCCAAGTGAAAGCGAACAAAACCCTCCCATAAACCTGAGGACCCTGTTATCAAGCCTCCAAAGAGAAGCAGGAAGACTGTGAACCCCTCCTAAGTGTCCCAGTTATATGGGAAGCCTGTTAACAAAAGATGGTGGCGGCAGGGTGTAGAATTCATCCCTTTCTTTGCAACCTGGCAGGACTCTAGGAGGGAGATCTAGCACTTGGGCAGAGTGGGCTCTAGAATGTGCTTCTATAGTTACTGTGGGAAGACAGAGCTTCTCATAGCCAAGGAGACTGAGGAAGGGACGCAGCCCACCTCAAACATCAGAGAGAACAGAGGTGGGTTTCAGGCTGAAAGTGTAGAGAAGAAAGACATGTCTATAACTCCACAGGGGCTACTTTAGTTGTTAAATGTTTGTGTTCTGAGTCTGGTCACACTGCAAAACCAGCTCCACTAATCATCAGAATTCCAGATGGGAAGGACGTCTGAGGTCACCTAGCTGAGCCTGGCCTGCTGAGAATCCCTCTCCACATAGCACTTTCAAGGCCCTTTCTCTACCTGGTGTACACATCCCAGAGGACTGTGCTTTGCTCTGTCCCTCAAGAACCAATTCCAGAATCCACCCACAGTACCCTTTAGACCAAATATACAGCCTGGGTGGGGGTCTATTTTTAATTTCCCAAAGTACTGACCAGAAGCCTGGTGCCATGAAAAATTGCTAAGGACCCTCTCTTCCTCTGATGGTACCATCCCACCGTGAGGTCTCTGGTTGGCCAGACCCCTGGGGAGGCAACTCCTTCTAAACAAAGCTGCTGTCTACACAGCCTCACAGAAGGCTTATTTCTAAATCCAGTCTGCCTGATTAACACCCTTCCTGGATTTAGAGTCATTATTTACGTGCACAAAGACATAGCCACAAGATGTTCATCACAATGTTGTTTATAGTTGAGAAAATTTCAAAAATAATCTCCACACTCAGTGATAGAAGACTGCTCAAATAAATCATGGATAAGTCATATAGTGTAAAGCATATTATGAAGCCATTAAAAATAATACACCAGATGAGTACTCAGGCTATGTTTCATCACACTAGTAGGTGAAAAAGATAGGCTACAGAGAGTATATGGAGCACACTATTATTCTCTGTCTAGTTTTCAAAAACTCATGCATGAAGAACAGAATAGTAACAAAACTAGTTCTTAGTAAAGAACTGACCTGACTAGTACTATTTTCTTCCCCGCTACTTTTCAACTTTTCCTACAAAGGATATGTGTTACTCTTGTAATTAGATACATAAATCTTACTTGAAAACATTAAATTATGCTTCCTTTTGGTTTGCTGCATTTCTCACATTCATCATTACCAGAATCCCTGTAACAGAGGAAGAAAGGAAAAGACAACTTGTCCTCTTTTCCCCTCACTGGCTGCTGGGTTGCCTGGGTGCCCCTGGTGCAGAATCAATGGCAATGGCCAGCTATGACTCAATCCCACTGCCACTCAAGCAGCTCATTTACTGAACGGACGTCCAGAGACTTGAAAGGGCAGATGCCCTTCCCACTGCAGAGAGCGTTAAGGCTAAGGAATTTCATGCTCATCTGAGTAAACAAGAACACTCCCCCAAGTTTTTCTGCTGTAGCATCACACATTCATCTAGAAAGGATTGAAAGTCTGTTGGTAGCTTCCACAACATACCTTTCCTGTAAAGGAAAGACTGAGATCTAGAGGGGCCAGATGTCTTATCCTTGAAGGTGCAAATGAGGTTGGCCAAGCCAAGATAGGACCCTAAGAGTGAGTCTAACTCCCTCCATCTCCGATGTCCTGTCCCTCCCTTTTGTGCCCGTCAAACTCCTACTCATACCTCATGGGCCACCTAAGCATCACCTTCCTAATAAATTCTCCCAGACTCCTTAACCTTGCCTCTCTCATCACTGTCACTTAGATATAATCCAATGGTTGCATTTTTGATATCACATTGCCATTATTTGACCTTGAGTCTGGCTCTTATCCTGGACTTGAGGGCAGGATTTGTCTCTTTACATTCCTAGTGGCTAGAATATCACAACCATTTAATAATAAACTCAAAGGCTTAAAGGCACTACAAAGCTGCAATCTGTCACTGTTTCTAAGAGTTAGGAGGTGGGAGAAGAAGCTGACCATGAAAGAGTGTGCCCCAGTGTCCTGGAGATGTAGGCACTGTGTGTCAGGGTCTGTATGAGACAATCTGGAGATAGAAACCTGTTTCCTGCCACTATAGGAAGATGGATGGCATAGAAAGTGGAAGTTTCCATTTGGAGGATTATGTGGTGAACAAGGCATTAGGAGTATGATGGGGTGGATGGGTAGTCGCATGACATTCAAGAAAGACCATAGCTTTGAAGAGAGATGCACCAGAATTTGAGCCCTAAGTCTACACCTTATTATGACTTTGGGAACATTACAAAACTTCTTTGAGTCTCAGTTTTCTCATCTAATACTGATAATTACTTTGCAGGGTTATTGACAGCATTAGAGATCATGATTGCAAAATCCTTGGCACAGAGTCAATAATTACTAACTAATGGCCTTCACTATTACACATTCCTGATTCCACAGACAGTAAATCAGAGCCCACATACAGTATTCATGGAGTTGTTCCTCTAGATGGAAGCTGAAACAAGAGGGAATCAGAGAGCCTCAACTGGCCCCCAAGAGGAGAGGAGCCCAGGAAAGGACCCCAGGCCCCTTGAGGTCAGGAGAATGAGCTATACACAGTATATCATTCTCCCCCATTCTTCCAGAAATAGAGAAAAGGATGGGAGTCCTCCTAGTGACATTGGCGTGCTTGCAATCACTCAGGAGACTGTGGCAGAGAGCAAATGATTATATTTAAGGAAGTGACAGCAGCAGGGTGACCAGAGCCCAGGGAGTGATGGTTGGGCAGGGGCCATGGCACTTCTCACAGCATGCAGCAGAGTCCCAAGGGCCATGGCTGTTGGACTGGGCTTTCAGCAAGACACTGGTGGGGAGTTGATGACAGACTGCTTACATAAAGAATGACACACATCAGGTGACCCCCACCTGCTCAGGGCTGGGAGTGCCACATCAGCAAGGGTGTCAACAGTTTATTTGGGATCCACTCATCCCATGGCAGACCAGCTCCATCTAGCCACTGGTTGAGAGCAGGTGATGGAAGATGCTTGAGGAAGAGCAGGATGAGGATCTTCTTCAGACAGGCATTAGAGCAGGCATATCTCTTTCCTTTTCCTTCTGGGCCAGTCCTTTGAGTGGGACCTCCCGCCTCCAGTCCCAGCCTGCACATATTTTCTGTAGGAAACCATCCCTGAGCCCCTGTGACTGGCATGACTGTCCTTCTTAAGCCCCCCCCCCTTTTTTTAATTTTATTTTTTTAAAGATTTCATTTATTTATTCATGTGGGACTTGATCCTAGGACCCCAGGATCACAACCTGAGCTGAAGGCAGATGCTCAACCACTGAGCCACCCAAGTGCCCCAAGCCCCTTTTGATTACCACTGTATCTAACACGTGTTTTGTATTGGTCTGTTTATTTGCCTATTTTTCCTAGATTGTAAGCACATATAGACAGTGCCTGATACATAATCGGTGCCCAATAAATATCCAATGAATGAGTGGATGGGTGGCGAAAGGACTTTTTAAGTTGAAAACCACCATTATTATTATCAATATATGTTATTATTCAGGACATTAAAGCACAGGGAGCAAGCACATAGTTTTTCTTTTTATTTCTCTACATCGATATACATATGCACATGGACCCACCCAATCATAGGACCAAGAATTTAAGAATACCTTAACTAAACTAAACTAAAAAAATATTTATTGGGCACCTACTAATTGCCAAGGACTTTTTAAAGTGCATCAGATACATCAGTGAACAAAACAACATATACTCTGATAAAACATGTCATTCGAAAAATTTCTTTGAAAACCTGCCGCACAGCCAGGGCAATTATCTCATACTTTAAGTCTGTATTTAGACTTAGACTCCTTCAAATTCTGTTCTAATTCAGACATTTCCAGAAGTAGAGTTCTCATGGAATCTTGAAAAGCACATCTTGTGAGAGATGATTTGTCCTTCTCTATAGCAAAGTCAGTGACTTTCCATGAATGACATTGATTGTCATGGTCCCCAGGAGGCACCTCTTTGCAAAAACCACTGGACATACACCTTTGACTTTCAATGTTCTCCTCCAATGTGAGCATAAACAAATGGATTCTCTTTTTCACCTGCGTGTTTAACTTGTACCACATGAGGATTGAGCTCATCTGTCTTTTTTTTTTTCCTAACAAGGGAAATACAGTTTCTGTGAACATCATCTTGAGTTTATCATTTAGTTTTTTTAAAGAAACAGATTGGATCTTATGTTTTCCCATCCCTGGCTAAGATGGGGACACTCTCCATCCATTGGTTACTTTTCCATACAATGAGTCCATCCACTGAGATCACTAAATTGCTCTCAGTAAGTCTGTTAGCTTTGATGCAAATGAAAATTCCATCCCACTCCTGCTGAATGAAGTTGTACCTCAATCGCTCATGGTTAACTGTATGAAACGAGCCAAAATGAAGGCATGGTTAAAGATCATAGATGTTCTGTGACCATTTTTATCACTATCAGGGCAAATGATTTCAGCAGTTGTTCTGCCCTTGGCATGTGAGTAGCAGCATCCTCCCCTGTAGAGTCAAGTCATCATTAATTTGGTGCTAATAGATGTCCAGACCTGGGTCAAGTGCATGAACCACAGAAGAATCAAAACAAGATGACACAGCACCTGCTCTTAAAAAAAGGAATCACACTTTTTTTTTTTTTTTGAGAAAACCAAAATTAAATAGTTGAGCAACTAGGAGATGCTAAAAGACATATGGAGCTAACTGTAAGTATTTGGAAAGAGAGGAAGAAGAGATCCCTGGGCTGAGGCAACTCCCAACAGACTTCACAGAGTAGATTGGACTGAAGGACGGAACTTGAAGATGGAAAGATTTGGACTACAGTGAACTTTGAAAGGAGGATGAGCAAGGACATGATCAGAAGAGTTGCTGGTGGGAAGAGTGAGAACATTGTTCAGGCTGCCACGGATGGCTCTTGTGCAAAATGAATTGGAAATACATTTAGAAAAGAGAATTTAAGTCAAACTGTGGATGTTAGCAAACACTGGGCTGAGGAGTTTAGGTTTCATCTGCTATGCAATAAAAAGCCATTGTTGAGTCATGGATGGAGGAGTGGCTACAGAAATATTCATTAGGCAGCAACCTTCACAATGAACTAGAAAAGAGAATGGAGCTTCTAAAAAAAAAATCAGAGGGAAGCACTATTGATTAAGTTCGGTTAGAGTCACAGCATTGTGATTTGAAAGAGGAATTGACACATTAAGAAATTATAAATTAGGGTTGGCTAAGGATATGTATGACAGGGTAAAATAAAACATAATTCCAGAAGGGCAAACAACAAGCTCCAAAAACACGAGACTTGCCACATTCATAGCATAACCTCAGTAAAATTTACCAAAGAAAAGAAAAAGAAAACCTCACAAATCAATAGTAAAATAGAACAAATTAGAAAAATGAACAAAGAACATGAATAGGAACATTTCCACAGAAATCTGAAAGTCTACTGAACTTGTGAAGCCATATATACCCACACTAAGGTATGCAAAATAAAAAAACCAAGATATTATTTTTGCCTATTAATTTGGGTAAAAATATGATAATTGTTCAATTATACCTAGTGTCTTCAAGGAATACACTATTTATGGGAAAGTAAATGGTATACCTTCTCTGGAGAGCAATTGGCAATATCAAAAACATTATTTTTATTCATCATGAGCCTAGGTTTTTCTCTACTTCTCATGAGTCATGTCTCATGTATATACATCAAAACCTTACTCATAGGTGATATAATTGAAAATAATCTACATGTCCAAAAATAATATGTTGGATATGAAAAGTACGGAATATTGTATAAATATTAGAATCAGTGAAGAAAAATCTTTAATATATGGGAAAATGTGCATAACATATTCTTAAATTTAAAAAGTAGATTATAAGCAGGTTGCAAAATATGTTTCTACTTTTTAAAAATCTGTGGATATAGGGATCCCTGGGTGGCGCAGCAGTTTGGTGCCTGCCTTTGTCCCAGGGCGCGATCCTGGAGGCCCGGGATCGAATCCCACATCAGGCTCCCGGTGCATGGAGCCTGCTTCTCCCTCTGCCTATGTCTCAGCCTCTCTCTCTCTCTCTCTCTCTGGCTATCATAAATAGATAAAATTAAAAAAAAAATCTGTGGATATAAACAATACGTGGATTTTGGATTCTAATTCAAACTAGGCTACTTGTAAAAAGATATTTTTAAAACAATCAGAGAAAACCAAACATCATCTAATGAGATGAAATTGAGTATTTGTTGTTAATTTTGTCAGGTATGATAATGACAGTTCAGTTATGGTTTTAAAAAGCTTTTAGTAAAAAATAAAATAAAATAAAAAGCTTTTAGTGTTAGAGATACACACAGAAGTGTTATAGGATATTTGTTTTACAATACTCAAAAATAAAGACAATTAGATAAAACAAAAATAACGACATGTTAATAAGGATTAATCATATAGTTCTATTTTGAAAATTCCCATAATATAAATGTTAATTTAAAAAGGAAGGCAGCACCCAGCCACACTTCAAAAATAACATATGTATATGCATAGAAAAAGTTGGAAATAGTATATACCAAAATAGTTACAATTTGCTGGTCAGACAGGTGATTTTTGTTTTCTTGTTTGTTTTTTTTTTATAAATACGCTTTTCAAATTTCTGAACATATAATACTTCTGTAATATATAACTTATATAATACTAACATATAATACCTCTATAACCAAAAAAAAAAAAAAATATATATATATATATATATAACATTAGGCGTGCCTATGTGGCTCAGTTAGTTGAGACTCTGATTCTTGATTTTGGCTCAGGTCATGATCTTAGGGTCATGCAATCAAACCCTGCATCAGGCTCTGCCCTTAGTAGGAGAATGCTTGAGATTCCTTCTCTCCCTCTGCCTCTGCCCCTCCCCCTCCTCTCTCTCTCTTTCAAAATAAATAAATAGTATCTTTTAAAAAAAGAAGAACTCTAAATGCTCTTTTTAAAGCTTCCTACTTTTTTTTTTAATCTTTTTTTTTTAATTTTTATTTATTTACTTATGATAGTCACAGAGAGAGAGAGAGAGAGGCAGAGACACAGGCAGAGGGAGAAGCAGGCTCCATGCACCGGGAGCCCGATGTGGGATTCGATCCCGGGTCTCCAGGATCACGCCCTGGGCCAAAGGCAGGCGCCAAACCGCTGCGCCACCCAGGGATCCCAGCTTCCTACTTTTGACTTTAAAGAAGTAAAGGAAATGGTGACACCAGTAGCTGAAATGGAGAAGATGAGAACCAGAGAGGGTTTGGGAAGGAAATACTCAAAACAGGGCTTAAAGAAGTGGTTGTGGTAGTAGATATCTGGATAGAGTCCTGAAACCAATGGAAAAAGGGAATTGAGATGATGAAGTGCTTAGGGAAGGCAGGAGCTCTGAGTTTGACCCTTAGATGTACCTGGATATTATGTACAACAGCTTCACAGGTCTACCTTGGAAATAATGGTTTTGAAAACTGAAGTTGATTTTTCCTCTCATTCATTTATTCCACATGGTCCAGGCACTGTTCTAGATGCTAGGAGCACTGTGGGAAAACAGAGATGCTGGAATACATCTTAATGGACTTACAAACATCAGAGAGGAGGGGTTAGACCCCAAACTACACAAGCAGTCCATCATAATAACTATTATGAAGGAGAAGTACAAGGTACCAAAAGAGCCTATAATAGAAAGACTCAACCTAGTTCACTGACATTCTGGAAAACTTTCTTAAGGAAGTTCTGTTCCTGAAGGATAAACAGGAATTTAGCAAAGAATGGGACAGAAGCATTCAGACCAAGGGATGAGCTCACTCAAAGGTCTTGATGCTGGGGAAAAAAACAAAACAAAACATGATTACTTGAGGAACAAGAAGGAAGCCAGTGTGTCAGGAGCAGAAAGTGATGCATCAAAGGATACAAGATGAAACTGAAGAAGGGGGCCATGGAGAACATGCAGAGGTTTCTGGGCCATGATGAGGATCATTACTATGACAGTATTTTATTCTAGGTGAACAAGGAGGCTAGTAAAAGAGTTCAGATATGAGGGTCATCACTAAAGTACAGGCATCTGAAGAGAGGTCCTATTAAGAGTATTCAGAAGCCTGTTGAACAGTCAAGGTGGAAGAAGTCAATGCTTTGTCTTGAGGTAGTAGCCATGGAGGCAGAGAGAAGTGGACAGAATAAAAAATTAAACATTTCCTGAGTGAGGGATGCCTGCGTGGCTCAGCGGTTGAGCATCTGCCTTCGGCTCAGGTTATGATCCTGTGGTCCCAGGATCAAGTCCCACATTGGGCTCCCTGCATGGAGCCTGCTTCTCCCTCTGCATCTGCCTCTGTCTCTGTCTCTCTCTGTGTCTCTCATAAATAAATTTTTAAAATCTTTAAAAAAAATTTCCTGAAGGAGCAGATGAACTGGCAAAGAGGACTGAGTAATAACCAGAGAAGTAGGAGGAAGATCAGGAAACCAGCTTCAAGGAAGGCATGTTTTCTGGATAGAAAGAGTGGTCACGTAGGTTGGTTGCTACCAAACAGTATCCATTGGAATTAGCAAAATGCAAGTCATTGATGACTTTGCCAGGGCAGTTGGGTCAAGTGCTGAGGTGGAGGCAAGATTGGAGAGGTCAAGCATTGACATGGATGCTGCGCTGTTTATTGGAAAACAAGAAGACAAAGATAAATGGGGGAGATGTTTAAATTTGAACTTGTATATAGGAATAATCCTGGAAAGGAAATAGGTTGAAAACCAGAAGTGGTAGTCTAAGGTTTGTCAGAAGTAAGAGGATGGTATGCAGAGCACAGTGCGGGGACTGTCCTCAACCCGAGGCACACTTGCCTGGACTTCACAGGGGGTAAAGAAGAAAGATGGACAGATTCAGGGGGGTTTATAGACCTAGTGGCAAGAACTTGAGGGAATTCCTTTCTGATTCCTTATGGTTTCTCAGAAGGGAAGGGATAGTTATGTTTGATGTGTGTAGAGTTTGTGAAGTGTGTGTAAATGTGTTCCTGGATGCTCTAAGACCAGAGTAAGAAGTAGGATGGCTGGAAGAGAAGGGTTCCAAATAATCATGGCACGCAGAGGGGGAGCAAACCAACTAGAGAGCTAAAGACATAGGAAGAGGAGACTCTGAGTCAAAGTCAAGTTCAAATGAGTTCCAAATGTGGACAAATGACGAGGCAAAGGGACATCCACTTCTAAAGCCATGATAAAGTAACAACCAGAGCTGCAGGTGGGCCACTGATGTCACTCCTAGAAGCTGGCAATGAAGGCCAGTGCTCTTCAAAAGTATACCACATATGCCGAGTACTTGGAGTATGGACATGCAGGAACTCATCTAACCCTCATCCAACCCTAACAACAACCCCATGGGGTGGATACTGTTATTTCCCCAGAACAGCCGAGGAAACAAAGGGTTATACACATTGCCCAAGATCAGACAGCTTGCAAGAAGCAGAATTCAAACCCACTTTATATCATCCTTGAGGTTCCAGGGCTGCAAGATGTCAGGGGGACACCATATATTCACTTACTGTTTCTACTATTAATTAACTTCTTTTTAAAATTTTATTTACTTATTCATAAGAGACACAGAGAAAGAGAGAGAGAGAGAGAGGCAGAGACACAGGCAGAGGGAGAGGCAGGCTCCATGCAGGGAGCCTGACGTGGTACTCGATCCCAGGTCTCCAGGATCATGCGCTGGGCCGAAGGGGGCGCTAAACCACTAAGCCACCCAGGGATGCCCCTATTTATTAATTTCAAGTAAAACCAAGTTTCTTCCCAAACTCTCTAACCCTTTTCAGTTTTATTTTTCTCCATAGTACTACCAATCTTCATTACGCTCTCATCACTTACGTATTTACTATCTGACTTTCTCTAGATTTTCCACCTTAGCCATTCCTCTTTGGGTTCACTGCTCCTTGCTCAACATTTTTAATTCATGGTGCCTATGTCCCTCCTAACAATTGAAGATAAGCCATAAGCAGCCCCAATGTCAGGAACCTGAAAGTATGAAATTATCTCATGTTACATATTTTGATGTCATGATGGTATACTCCTTACCAAAAAATGTGGCAGCTCTTATGAAGTGCTTGTATTTAGATCCTAGCTCTAGTACTTACTGCTGGTATAACTGTCCACTCTTTGATCTCTGGACACAGCTTCTCCACCCATAAAATGGGCATAATGATCCCTACTCCTAAGACTGTTGGCAGGGTTAATGTAATGTTATATACCGTGTCCCTGGTGCACTGATGGTGCTTAATAAATAAATATTTTTCCTTACTCACTGTTTGGCCTGCTGTTACCAACTCCCCAAATAATGTGACCAGGGACTCTTCACTCATTTCTTTTTTACTGCCTTAGAACAAAGGGAACATAATCAAGAGTGGAAACATTATTTGATATCTGCTTCAAAAGCAGGCTGTGTTTGATGTGTGATGCTGATGTGTGATACTCGATCTATTAGATATTAGTATTAGACTGCTGGCTTTGCGCTGTTTATATTGGTAACATGACCCTGACCAGATTCCCAGCTGTGAGCATTAAAATGTGGGCTTTCAGTTGTTGGGCTTTTTTTTTTTCTCCTTCTGCCAGAATGAGGTTGAATAAGCATCCAGTGTAACAGCCCTCAGCTGAGTGTGCTGAACTCTTAAAATTCCAAAATCGGGGTCTAGGGAAATCTTCATACCTCATGTTACCTCCCCACCTCCAGACTATCTCAAGGTGCTCCTTGGATTCTATTTTTCAGGCTGTATTCACCATTTTTACCCTGGACCTGCCCATCTGAAAGCTTGCAGACCCCACTTACTGAGTATGTGCTGAGCATTTGATACATCCCATGCTGTTCTCAACCTACTTAATTTCATTTTCTCCATAATCCTACAAAGTAAGTCCTTTAGTACCACAAGGATGGGTCTCCGTTATGTCTCTTGTCCTTTCTCCAACCAATTCTGGCCATCAACCATGTCTTTCCACTCCACAGAATAAAATCCAACCTCTGCAGCATGCCCTTCAAGGTTCTACAGGAACAGACCCCCGTAGGTGAGGGCACCAGGAAGCATCACCCAACCCCGATTTTTTTGAGAGTAAAAGCAAGTACCATTTGCAATTATGCCGGGAAAAGAGATGAACACCCAGACCACCATGGGCTAGTGGGGATGCATGGCCACCCTTTGTGTGCCTCCTATGCTGCTCTCCTTGCTGACCTACTGCATTCCCCAGCTCTACCATGCTGTGTCATGCATGTGGAAGACTGACGAGACTCTACCTTTCCCAACCCAACCCAAAAAACTCATTCTTCAACACCTATTCAGAAACAGCTGCTTCTGTGAAGTTCATCCCAAGTTTTTCAAAGCCAGTTTACAGATTGGTTAGAGCCCAGGTATTGTCCCCTTGTTGAATCTATGAGTTCACATCCCAGTTCCGCCATCTGCATATCGCATGTACTTGGGCAACTCACTCAAGTTGTCTTGGCTCCCTTTTTTTTGTAATGTTGAGATAATAGAACCTTCTTCATGAGGTGGCTTTGAGGACCAAGTGAATTCATAAGTGCATGGGGCTTCGGGTGGAATGTGTGCTGCACAGTGATTTGGGGCACAGATGTGCACATGCTCATACATGTGTGCACACCTGAACCTCTCCTGTAAGGCATGTGACTTTCTCCTTTGAGGACAAAAAGAAATTGTCAAATGGAATGTTAAATGCTAAAGAGTTCATAGATCATTTTGTCTATAATAATCCCCCGTTTTTATTATGGTGATTTTGACATCATCTTAATCAATACAGCATGTTAAAATTTCTAAGATCCCTCTAGGATCCAAGTAATTCTATAAGCTATCCCACATAGGCTTCTTGCTGGCAGGAGTGTGGGATGGTCTCAAAATGCCTTTTATAAATAAGCAGAATAGGCTTCTATCCGTGTGATGCTATTTCAGAGTTCAGTAACATTTATTTTACCTAAGACCTGCATTATTAAAGTGCTAATACTCCTGAGATAAGTAACTGATCTTTTCTATCTTCAGTTATTTTTACCTTAGTGTGAATGCATTTCAAATCCTTTTTGAGTGAAGGCATGAGAGAAGATACTCAATATTCCTAAGGGTTGGAAGCAGGAACCTCGAAGGGTAAGAAAGAGTATGGAAAAGCAGGATTTCAGATGACAAAGATGAATTCTGTCCACATCACACTTTCACTCAGAGCAAAACACCCTTGAAGGAGTCATAATGCTAAACACCTAGGCTAGGCTGAGTCTTCGCTAGAAGTGGCAAGATAACCACTCCAGCCCCCTGCCCATGCCCCTGAAACACACACATACAGACACATGCAGACACCTGTGTGCACACACACATGGACACACACACAGACACACACGACTCATTTCAAGTCTGCCTCCCTCAAGTCCAGGTTAATGGGGACTTTTGCTATTATTGTTGTTATTCTCTGGCTGTCATTTTGAAGCTTTTCCCCCCACAGATTTTAATTGAATGTTCCAGAGGGGAGATATTTCCAGCATTTAGTTTTGAACTTTTGCCTCACATTGTGACCAATTAAAATATGACTAACAACAGAACACATTTTCTTTTTCTTCCAGCATCACCCCCAACAGAGACCATGGAGCTTGAACGCCATATTATTATTTTCCATGCTGTTTGACTTAAAGCAGAGAAAACTTTTTTTGTAAAGTTCTTTGAAAACTTTTCGACAATCTCATTTGGTCTTTTCTTTCTCCCATTCCATGATATATTGGGCAGAATTCTCTATGGTCTGCTTTCTCTCCAATTTTCATGTCAAACCTTCTGTAATATAGGGCAGTGGCCCCCACTGCATTACTGAAAGCCAAGCCATTATGGATGGCTTTAAAGATCATAGTTATACACAGATAAGGATGCAAATCCACCAGAGCCCAGCCTGGAGGGCAGCCCTCTACTTCTATCCCCGTGTGGCCACCTATCCCTTCCCCCATATCTTTGGCACATCCCTCAGGTTCCCAGTCACCTCTCAGTGAAGAGTCTACTGTGCAAAGAAAAGAGAGCACATCGTTGATGAAGAGCCAGGGTTTCCCTCTCCATATCTGAAGCATATCCATAATAGCACCCTTATGTCCCCCTGATCCACTTCCAGGAATTCCTCTTCTTTCTTTGCGGTTGATTCTTTTCCTTTCTACCTACCTTTGGCACTTGGCTAGAAATGACTTCCCCTTCTACCTGGTGCATTTTTTATTCTCCCTTTTCACCATCTCTCAAACTGAAAAGATAGGCACGAACTCTTCCTTGTTCTCACAAACCACCCTGCAGACTCTGCCTCCTGCCCCATGACTTTGTCTTTCCCTTCCACCACCAGACTGCTGGACAGAAGAGTCCATGTTCTTGACTACGACCGCCTCAGCTTCAGTTACACGCTGACACACTGCAATGTAGATCCCACCATATTATATTATATTGACAGTGTGATAAAGATCCACGGGCTCAAACAAAGGTCAGGAAAGGACTTGGTGATTAGTAAATTGCCCTTGGATTCAGGCAAGGACTTTGGTAATAGGGATAATGTGACAAGTGGAAACAACAAGTGGAGCTTAAAACTCAACTGCTCCCCCTCTTTTCTGCCTAGAACCACAGAGGGTATGGAAAGGAAGAAAAAGAAGGTTCCTGCTGTGCCAGAAACACTTAAGAAAAAGCAAAAGAATTTCACAGAGTTAAAGAAAGACCAAACGTCTAAGAAAGATGTTTGCCCAAAGAAGGCAAGGAGGAAGCTTACCTGTGAAAAGTTAAAGCGTTACTGCAAAGAATATAGGCAAATGTACAGGACAAAGATTCGTGTGGCGAGGGTGGCAAGAAAAGCTGGTAACTTCTATGTACCTGCAGAACCCACACTGGCATTTGTCATCAAGGTCAGAGTATCAGTGGTGTGAGGCCAAAGGTTCAAAAGGTGCTGTAGCTTCTTCACCCTCGACAAATCTTCAGTGGCACCTTTGTTCAGCTCAACAAGACTTCAGTTAACATGCTAAGGATTGTGGAGCCATATATAGCATGGGGGGGGGGGCAAACCTGAAGTCAGTGAATGAATTGATCTACAAGCGTGGTTATGGCAAGATCAACAAGAAGTGAATTGCCTGACAGGCAACACATTGATTACTTGATCTCTTGGTAAATATGGCATCATCTGCTCGAAGGATCGGATTCATGAGATCTCTACTATTGGAAAACGTTTCAAAGAAGCAAACAACCTCTTATGGCTCTTCAAATTATCTTCTCCATGAAGGAGAATGAAGAAAAAGACTACCCATTTTGCAGAAGGTGGAGATGCTGGCAACAGGGAAGACCAGATCAATAAGATTATTAGAAGGGTGACCTAAGGTATTTACCATGATTATTATTTGTAATTTCATCATTTAATAAATGACTACTTTCAAATTGAAAATAACAACAACAGCTCAACTGCCCTTTTTTGGTTTTCTGAGCCAAAACTAGTCTGGGACTGCCTGGACCCAGAAATGGCAATAACCTTACTAGAGGGTGAGGGTGTCCGTGTCCACACTAGTCTTTGACATTGACCCTGTGGGAGATGATGAGAGCAGGAGATGGAGATCTGGCCTTGCTACAGGGAGCATGGATCCAGCTGGGAGACAATCAGGCAAAAGAGAAGCAACAGGACATCCTACTGCTTGCTTCTCTGGGCCTCCGAGGCTTACATGATTGTTTCCATGTGCAAAGAAGAAATGGAGGTCTCTACCTTTCTAGAGCTTCCTGCCTATTCTTCCCTGTCATATCCCTTTCTGAGTGTTCTCCAGTCCAACTCCTCTTTTTAGTCAAGAAAGCAAGAACTGTGTTCCTCTGTACATCACCTGCATCATTTACCACGGGTAACTGTCTGCTCTCCTCTGCTGGATAAAGTCCTGACAAACCAGGAAGTCAATCCCTTCCCTAGGTCTGAAAAGACGCATCTCCTTTGTAATCAAGAAGGTAGAAAGATAAGACAATGGCTCTTGCTCTCTCCCAAGCAACTTATGTCCTTTCTCCCTTGCCCCATGTGCACATTCTCTAGGAAGCAATCTCAGAGGGTTAAAGCCACCAATTGAGGTCATGGCCTCTGTGCCAAGTGCCAACCAGTGGCTGGCCCATTCTGATGAATCCTGGTGGGCAAGCTGAGGTCATCCATTTATCTCACGTGAATCGTGAAACAGCCCACAGATGGCCAGCCATTAGATGTGCAGTCACTACTGCTCAGCCTAGATTTGAACCTGTGACCTCTAAGTAAAAGGTCTGTAATAACAATGCAATAACAATGCTTGGAGGATCTAGGCACTCTCCAAGTCCTTACTTTTTAAATTAGCACTTTGTATTTAGTCACCGAGGAAGGAGAAGAAACCAAAGAAGGAATGGATTGAACACCTGCTGTCCTTAAGGGAAGGAGGAGAACTGGAGGCGGAGAAACTTGTTCTTACACGCCTCAGTGGGTGAAACTGTTGCTTTTTAAAGCAGGGTGCCATTTGAAAAGTGACTGCCTCTTACCATCGCTCTGCAGTGCTATTTGAAACACCTGCCTTGGCCGTCGCTCTGCTTCGGTGCTTGTCTTCATTTGCTTGCTTAACAACTGGAAGTGTTTATACCCTCGTCACAAAATCACTTTCTTGAACAGAGTAGAGATGGTGAAAGTTAATTCTCTTCTCCCCAAAACTCTCAGCAGTTTCAGTCCGCTGCTTCATTAATTCACTCAGCTCTGAGGCAAAGAAGCAATACTATTGTGCCCATTTTACAGATCGGTATAGTGGGAAGTTCAAAGGCTTCGTGCAAACTTTGTTTCCCACATGTCAAGAAATAGTCTTAGCAGTTGACAAGCCACAGAATGAAAGGGATTCATTCAAGGTGTCAATTTGTTCATCTGCAACTGAGGATAACGGAAAGTTTGTGGTATAAATGAAATAATAATACATATGAAGTTTAGGGCACAGCACTCAGCTACACCGGGCTGCTGCACTGCACAACTCAACCAATATTGTGCCGCCAGTCATCTAAAACACGGTGTGAATCATGCCCCCTAGAGTTGTACAATCAACAGCCATGCCAGCCACAGTGTGACACACAATACTTTCTCTGTAAGTATTAGCCGTCATTGTTAGTTTGGAAGATTTTCTTCTGGCAACAGCAGAGTAGGTGGCTCAGAACAGCCCTCTCTCTGACCATACACAACACATGAAAAGAAACATTAGTTTAAGGACATTGGGAAGCTACCAAGGCAGTGAGAAATCATGCTGCCGACATCCCAGAGAGGAAGGAAGCCCATTTAAAGCTGCCTTTCTCCCGAAACGGTGGTTCTCAAAGTGTGGGCACTGAGGAAGCAGTAGGTCTTGTAGTTCTCTTGTTAGAACTACAAATAATTGGGAAAGACTCAGAAATCTCCTGTAACAAACCCTCTCATTGATTCTGTTGTACCTCAAGTTCTGAGTCCGGCTGAGAGACCAAGAAGCAGGACAGGAATTTTGGGAGTCTCAACGGCCTGGGGAGTTAAAACATCATTCTTAAGATAAAGACCAAACTCGGGGCGCCTGGGTGGCTCAGAAGTTGAGCATCTGCCTTTGGCTTGGGAAGTGATCCTGGGGTGCTGGGATCAAGTCCTGCATCAGGCTCGCTGCAGGGAGCCTGCTTCTCCCTCTGCCTATGTCTCTGCCTCCCTCTCTCTGTCTCTCATGAAAAAATTAAAAAATCTAAAAAAAAAAAAAAAAAAAAAGATAAAGACCAAACTCCTTACTTAATGTGGCTTTCCAGGTTCTACATGATTTAGCCCCTGCCTGGCTCTCTAACTTCATCTAAAATATCACTTTATTTCCTTCTCCTCCATCTGTTCTGGACTCTTTTAATTGCCTTGTACTTGCTATGCTCCTCCCTGTCACAGGGCCTTTGCATGTACCTAAAATATCCTTTCTGTCTCCCTTCAACTAGTTAATACCAATTTGTTCCTCTGTTTAAGAATTGCTTCCTCAAAAAAGCCTTTGTTGATCTCCCCGATTAAATCAAATCCCCTTATTATCAGTTTTCATGGAAGGTGACCTTCTGATCCTCTCTTTAGTAGCACTCAGAATAATTTAATTTTATATTTGATTTTTTTTATTAAAGAGTCATGTCTATTTTTGCTGACCACTGTATATTCAGCAAATGAATATAGCATATATTATATTCATTAGTCACTGGTTAAATTAATAAATAACTAATCAGAAATAGTATTGTTATTATGATTTCAAAAATGAGAAGATTGAGTTTTCTGAGACTCAAATAAGAAGCATCCCAGAAGAATTCCAGACCCCCGTGGCTCTAAGTCAGCATTCCAGGTCACCAATTAACAACAAACTCTTCCCTTCCTGTGTTTGAAACCAGTTAAGCAGTAGACCCAAGGAAGAGGCTGATGGAGATCAAAATATCAACTTAATTACTAATAAATCTGCATTGGAGAGCTATGTTCAAGTAATAGCCACAATCAAGTTTCCTAATATATCCCCTTGGATTTGAACTTGTCCATTCAAACTGCTGGCATCACCTATGTGGGGGCAGATCAAGACCCGTGAAACTTACTGCATGGATTAGCAGAGGTATTTACATCCAGAGGTCAAGCTGCTCCACCAGAGCCTGGAAAGCCAGGGAGAGGCTAGCTGGAGTATGCCCAGAAGTCTCTCCCAAATTTTCTTATACAGTAGTTCACTATTTTCATGGGAAGAAATGAGTAAGAGAGGAAAGAAGGCCAAGAATATTGCTTTGAAGGAAGCTTTCACAAGGAAACCTAAAATGAAAGAGTGGAGATAAGTATTAGTGGGACCTTATTCACAGCTAAAAACTTGGTTATTTTAAAAAGTGAGCCAAAGCACACTTTTTTTTCCTGTTAGTAAGATTAGCGCACTTTCTACTGTTTCCTTTGTTTTTCCTTCCTCAAATGTCCTATTATTGAATTGATTGTTATAGCTATGAATTAACATTTTAAAGTTTGTCATTGAAAGAGTTCATTTCTCTTATAAATGCAATCTACCTAGATGTGCATGCACACAAGGCTAATTTCCTGAAGATCTCCTTTTTTTTGAAATATGACAAGATCAGCTCCTATACTGGTTCAAAACATTTGGTTAAATTCATGCATTGTTTAGGGCTCTGGAAATACAAATATAAGTTGAACAAGTTAGGGATGAGGTCAGCTGCAAGTAATAGAACACCCAACTAACAGTGGCTTATGTATTAAAGGGATTTGACTATCTCACATACAGGAGGCTGAGAGTTGCATATTGACACACCAGTTCAACGAAGACACCAACCACCCAGGTTCTTCTTGTCCAACTGCTTACTATTGCAAAATGTTCGATATGGGTCTCATACATCCTAAGGATATGTAAAGCAAGAAGAAGTGAAAGGTTCTATATTACTGAGTTTTCTCTTGAAACACTGTGCTTTTTATGAGGAAACAAAACACTTCTCAAAGATGTCTAGCATACTTGGCAGTCCAGTATCACATAGCCACTCTTGGCTGTAATGGAAGCTGAGCAGTGAGTGTCCCGATTTGCTTATATTTAAGATTAAACCACTACAGCCGGGCACATTATTATGCTGAATAAAATAGGGATCTCATTGGTAAGGAAGAAGGGAGACATTGGAAGGGCAACTAACAAAGTCTCCCATAAATATATCTGACAAACCGATCCCTGAAGTTGTTCATTATACTGTAACAAGCATCATCGATCTACTGAGGACAATAAATAGGGAGAATGGTAGAGCCAAGTCTTGGAGCCATAAGTAATAAACTCATCTAGCATTTGCTCAATCCTCACAAGTTGTGAAAATGTCTCAGGGTAATAAGGATAACAGAATATCCATTAGTAGGGAGGAGGAAGGCAAGTCTGGGAAGAGGAGACTACATGAAGAGAGCCCTTGGCAATAGGTTGAATAGAAGGACCTAGAGAAGGAAAGTGGAGAACTCCAAGTGAAGAATAGAGGGGAGGTAGATCATGCAGTGCAAAGAATTGCCTCATGGAAGACATGAATTCTCACTGGGGAATGAAGGAAGAAGGAGAGAGACCAGGGGCCTGATGGTGGAGGATTGGAGTGCCTGGCTGGACATACAGGAGTTTATTCATGGGATAGACAGGAACCACACTGTTTCATGAGCAGAGCAATGACATGATGAAAACAGTAATTCAAAAAGATTAATTTGGTGACGGGGAACAGAATAGATCAGAGGGATCAGAGATAGAGGGACAAGTTGGGACACTATGGCAATGTTCACCAGGTGATGGGGGCCTCAGTGAGAGCATTGTCATTGGCAATAGAAACATAGCAAAAAAGTGTGGGTATCCAAAACATTTTAACCTCATTTCAGGGTATCCCCTAACAGAAAAAAAATATAGTAATGAAAAACATAGACCCTCATAAGTGGTGGTAGCCAAACATTTAATCGCCATACTCCTCATCTCAATTGCTCATCTGAAAAAAAAAAAAAAAGCTAATTTTAAATAATGAAGGGAACTATCAGGGGGTTCCACCAAAAGTAATTTTTTAAATCTCAAGTCATTGCTCTTCCAGTTAGTTACTCATGGCCCGGTTTCACAGAAATGGGCTGCAGGCATTACAGGAAATGAAGTTTTATTATAAGAAGAGCCAGGACTGCTCCAATTCTGCAATCAGAGGGCATCTGTATTCTCCACCTGAGAGGAAGCATTTTGCACGGGGAGGTGGGAAGCAGACAAAGGCCTCGTGTGGGTGGCCTGTGTGGATCTAGTGAAGAATCAGAACTCACATGGAAGCTGAGGAAGCACAGCCCTCCAGCTAAAGATTCTATGGATGGTTCATGCACAAGGATTGCACAGCAGAATCACCACTCACAGAAAGCCGACGGCCTGCAGGGCACTGCTAGTGGGACGTGCTGTTATTTGCAGCCAAAAGCATTCCTAATAAGAGCCCCTGTTCCTCTTCTTCCACCAAATTCACACCACAGCTCCACGGGCCGACAGCAGAAGATGCTCCCCAGAGACACGGTGGGTAAGTACCAAATGAATTAGTGACAGGCATCTTCGTTATTTCCATCAGGGGTAGTGAGTAAAACTGTGGTCTCCAGAACCAGACTACTGTGTTCAGGTTGTCACTCTGCCACTTAACCGCTCAGAGGCCTGAAGCTTCTTTTCGCCGATCTTCCCATCAGTAACATGAGCATAGCTCGTACTCTGTAGATATGTTTCAAGGACTCGATGAGATCATGACTGTTAAGTGCTTAGCTCAATGCCTGGTACAGGGTTAGCACCCAATAAATGTTAGCACTGTATTTTTTACAGATGAGGAAACAGTTATCCAAAAAGCCTAGAGAATTGGCCCAAGGTCTTGCAGATAAATGCTGTGCGTGCTTATTTTCACGGACACCTCTTTTCTGAGCATTGTGTCAACAAGTCAGCAAATATTTATTAAGTGACCATGAGGTACAGAGTTCTGAACTAAACATTCAAAATTTATGCTGAAGGATGGGCCTAGATCCTACTTTAGTGGAATTTACTATCTGACAAGGATGTTTAGTTTTTCATGGTCAGCCCGGCTTCACACAAGGCTGGCCTTACAGATAAAAGAGAAAGAAGAAGCCTCTGCGGTACTGTTTGAAAGGTCCTAGGAAGGTCACTGTAACAACATACATCAATTGGCATTGGGGATAAACTCAACACAACAGCTTTGTATTGGCCTGAGTCTTGACCACCTAGAGAGTGGATTCACCAAATCAACCTATCTTTCCCCTTCTTCCTTTGTAATCCCTGTGCAGATAAAATAGTTTCCCTGAGACCTTTAACTGATGCCTGCAATGTGTGCAGCCAGCGCTAGTCCGAGTGTAGCCTTGCTTCTCACCTTGTAATCTTTGAAATTGCAATTATCCTTGGGAAAGAAAACGGTTGTCAGTGACATGTATTTTTATTTGTTTGTTTGTTTATTTAAAGATTTTATTCATTTATTCATGAGAGACACAGAGACATAGGCAGAGGGAGAAACAAGGTCCCTGCAGGGGAACCTGATGCAGGACCCCAGGATCAGGACCTAGCCAAAGGCACACACTCAACTGCTGAGCCACCCAGGCATCCCAGTGACATGTAAATATGTGTGTGTGTGTAGATGTCTGTGTATATATTTCTCTTATGTCAAGTGAATTTCCCTGAAGAGAAGAGTGAAGTTGCCTCTCGGACAGCTAAGATAGCTTGGTCCTTGGGATAAAGGCAGCTCTGAGAGAGGAAAGGGAAGGAGCAAGAGACAGGAGGGGTGCCAGATTCCCTGTAGGTGGGGACTGCTCTCTACTCACCTTTCTTCCTGTGGAACGCCTCTACCCGTCTCCACAAGCCCTCTGCTTTGCTCTACCGCTGCCACCATGCTGTGCCCCTGAGAGCCACACACCACATAGCCAGGTGGCAGGGGAGGGTAAGTCTTCACAGGAGCCCTCTTGCTTGCAAACCTGAACACAAGCACAAGGCCCCCTTCATTTAAAAGCTTTTTACAAATCACTCAATAGAAGGTCTGGGTCAGCAAAGCATGACCATGTGGGGACATCGTAAAAGTCTCAGAACTTTACAAGTCTCTTCCAGGATATGGATCCCACACCCTTCCTGTTCCCATTTTCTGGAGGGTGAGCTCATCAAGTAAAACCTCTCCTCTGACCCCAACTTGGCCCAAGGCCGATGTGTATCCCCTCTTCCACGATGTTCCTCACTGAAGAAGCCAGTTGAAGACGAGTCAGGGCCCTGCCTGTGGTCTCAGAGGAAATTTGCTGTCTGAGCATCTGCAGAATGATGACACCTCAACGTGAGGCCACTGGACTTTCTGGAATTTGTGACCCCTCTGACATTTCCTCAGTGGATACACAGTGGGAAGGGCCAAATCCTGGCAGCCTGGTCCAGGGCGACACTGATAACCCTGATAAGTTAATTCACATGTAGTTTACCACGACTGGCAATGACTTTTAAAATATTTCCCCTCCCAAAGGAAATTGCATCTCTGAGCATAACTCTGTAACGTATTTTTAAAATTCTCTACTGATGGACTTCCTATCAATATGGGCTAGCTTGAAGGAAAGATCTGTGCAGGCCAAGAGACCAGCATGATTGGTGATCTGTTCCACTATGCCAAGACCAGCTCTCATAGGTGCCCCAGAGTGGCATCAAATGTCTGCCAGGCACTGTCTGAGTGGATTGTACCAAAGGGCAACCCACCAAACAGCCTGACTGGTGAAAAAGAGGCACAGTGGAGACATAGGAGAAGCACCTGCTCCCACCTTTGGGGAGGCAATCACCTGGTTGGCCGCAGAGAAGTGATACATGCCAGCCCTTCCTGTCGATGGCTATGCCATGGTTGAGAACATGAGCTTCCAGTGAGTTTGTCTCCAGGTTGCCAAAAGCCTGCACCTGACAAGCAACCGGGGGTGAGTCGTTCCGACAGACAGTGAGAGTGAAAAGGGGAGGCTGCATTTGAGAGCAAGCCTTGGCCCTGTTAGTCCTTTGAGAACAAGGACCTGGTAAATGGCTCTTGCTGGTGAAAGACAGAAGGAGAGACAAAGTTCTGGCCCCACAGGCTCTTTGGTGAGGTCTAAAGGTCTCCCACCATTCTGATTCTGTAATACCTCTGCCAGCCTTGGCTCTATAGGAAAAAATTGCATTTGAGAAAAATGGGCACAATAAAATCAGAATGTGTGCCTTTAAGGAAGAGTCCCCCAGATAAGTATTGCTAAAGTCCCTAATATATAGCCCATAAAACACAGAGGATATTTGTGCCATGGCTAAGGTTCAACACTGATCATCACTAAATGATCACCACTAACAAATCAACATGTGACATTAGCCAGAAGAGCTACTGGATGTTAAAACAGACTCAAAAATCCCAAGAAACAGCCACTTAATGAGCAAACAGTTTAATTTAAAGTGTCACTCATAGGAAATAGACAATAGTATTTAGTAAAGTTGTAACAATGTAACAATGTACAATAATTCACTCACATTTCACATCAGACACCCCCTCTTTCTAGCTAATATTTTCTATTATCAGTAAAATACACAATAACAACCATTTATTGAGCATTTTCAGTGTCCCAGCCACTGCACCATGAGCTTTGAAACAAGTATTCTGTGACTCAACTATAATAGTGAATATTAGAGAATTTGCTATTTACCAGGCATTGTTGGAAGCATTTTATATGTATTGATACCTTGCTCCTCATAAAAACCCGGTGAGGTAAGTACTAGTATTATCACATTGTACCAAGGAGAAAGCTGAGACACAGCCAGGTTAACAAATTTGCCTAGGGTTATATATCTAATTAAAAGACCAACCAGTGGGGTGCCTGGGTGACTCAGTGGCTGAGTGTCTGCCTTTGGCTCAGGTCATGATCCCGTGGTCCTGAGCTCGAGTCCTGTATCAGGCTCTCCAAAGGGAGCCTGCTACTCCCTCTGCCTATGTCTCTGCCTCTCTCTCTCTGTCTCTCATGAATAAATAAACTCTTTAAAAAGAGAGAGAGACCAATCAAGAATTCAAACCCAAGAGGTCTGTCCCCACGTTCTCAATTCTTACTTCAAAATTGTTATCTTCAACATATCTCCATGAAATACATACTGCAATTTCTCTTTTTTTGTAAGAATAACAAAGGCAAGGTTTAGAATGATTAAATAATTTCTCTAATTGTATTGCCAGGAAATGGCAAAGCCTGGACTTGAAGTCAGGGTTTTCTGGCACCAAAGTCTAGGGGCCAGAAGCCTATATTATTTCTTGTATCTATATCCATTGCAATTCATTGGCTGTGAATATATAATCATTCTTCCTATTCAAATATTAGGTCAATATATTTGAATGGTTGTTAGCTGCTAGACACTGTGTTTGGTGTCAAAGATCAGATATCCCCTCCCTTCAAAGAGCTTATACTCTATTCGTGGAAGTACTGACACTGAAGTAGTCATCCGAGGACATAGAAAGGCTCAAATAATAACCTCTTCCCCAAGCTCTTTGTCACCCACAAGGACTCCCTGATGCGTGGCTGTAGCTACGAGTGTAAAGAACATTGACTGTGCTCCTTCCTCCATCAAAAGTACCTCTGATAACAGATCGGTGTTTTTGTGGATGCTGATTATCAAACTCTCTAAGCCATCTCATGGTACTTGATGCTATAGTCAAAATACTGGTAGTGGGCTCTCTTTCTTCTGCCCATAATGAGTGGAGGCCCCTCAGCATCTCCCCACTCTGGTCTTTATGGCTATAGCTGCTACAGGTCCTTGAGTTGTGCTGAGTAAGGCATCACTTCTAGAAGTGACTCTGCTCAAGGACCTCAACAATAGAGTCAAGGGACATTAACAAAACATCTATGGAGACTAACAATGCTTTATTGGTAACCTCAAGAATTGGTAACCTTTCTGAGAATGCCGCTTACTGGCCATGTGATCTCTGATTACTCAATTCATATATATCTCAGTCTCTACTGTATTGTGTGCATCACTAGAATTTTTGTGAGAATTAAACAAGTTAAAACATGTAAAGAACACTTAGAACAATGTCTGGATGGTTTATACTGAATAGATGTTAGCTGGTTGTTCTCTTCCTCCTCCGCCTTCTTTTTCTTCTTCTCCTTCTTTTCCTACTTCTCTCTCTCTCCCTCTTCTCCTCCTTCTTCTTCCTCTTCTTCTTCTTCCTCTTCTCCTCCTCCTCCTTCTTCTTCCTCCTCTTCTTCTTCACCCCTCCCCACTTTTCCTCCTTCTGTTCTTCTTCCTCTACTTTCTTGTTCGTGTTGTTATTATTGTTATTATCAAGTTTATTGTATGCTAAGAGTTCCCTTTGTCTTAAGAGTTGATAATACACTAGTAGTACTAAGTTGTTGAAGTGGAAAAAGGACATCCTGGTCCTCTTAATTTTATTTTTATCAACTCTTAACACATCTGAGAAGAATTTAATTTAAAAATATTTTTATACTCTACGTGGTCTAAGTGATCATTTTTTTAAAAGATTTTATTTATTTATTCATGAAAGACACATAGAGGCAGAGACATAGGCAGAGGGAGAAGCAGGCTCCCTCTGAGAAGCCCGATGTGGGACTCGATCCCAGGCCCCGGGATCACGACCTGAGCCAAAGGCAGACGCTCAACCATTGAGCCACCCAGGCATCCCTCTAAGTGACCATTGGTATGAATAAGATTTTTAACTATATCCCATAATACCTTAGTGGTGTAAATGGGATCTAAAAAGACTCCTGAACTATATTTGGTTTGTGAAAGTGTAATGTTAACAAGAAAAAATGCAGAGAAATCCAAACTTGCTAAAAAAGCAAAAGAATGAAATAAATGGCTTGCATTTCATTTAAAAATTCTATATTTCCATGAATCTTCTATTAGAAAAACTGGGGTTGAGGAGGTGTGTTGTTATTGCTGGCATTGCTGAGTGCATTGATGCATTTTGGAAATGGTCAGGAAAGTTTAAAGTCACACAACCGCATCTATCAATCTCTGTTCAGGAAGTGTGAGCAAGTGCTCCAGATTAGCTGCTGTACAATTTTGAAGTAGACATTTGTCCTTCAACCTCTCACTAAAGTCTTTGTTTTTGGTCATTGTGTCTTTACTGAAAAGCCTCTGGTTCTTATTGACCGACATTAACCTTAACTATTACTTCATCCCCCCACCCCACCCCCATAACTCCAGGCTGTGTTCTAAACCACAAACCCATTGTTTCACATCATGAAAAATGTTCTCTATTATTACAACCTGTGGTAAGAGAGAGGCTTTACTATCATCTTGATATGATAGCATCTGATAAAGATGCCATTATCATGTATCAATACTAGAAACACAGTGTATGCCTGATGGTTGTGGCTCTTTTGTTTTCTAAATTAATTGAATGGCATCAAGGACTGCAATATTGGACTGTAAATCAAAAAGAAGTATCTTTAAGAGGTTAGTTACAGCACAGTTTCTGGGAACAGGAAGCCTAAGGAGAAATTAGTGACAAACGTCTAGGAGGTCAGAATGAACTTCTCTGAATGCAATTTCACAAAGGAGTAAAAGGGAGAAAGAGAGAGAGAGAAAAAAGAAGAATGTATCACTTATATAGAACTTAGTAACAAGTCTCTTCAAGATTAAGTGACTTAAAATGATGAGTCCAGGACCAGGGTGTGACTAGTGATGATGTACTTACAATGGTTTGTATTCTATGCATTTGACTCACCTCACCCTAGTCCTAGTTCTCTAAAATGAAAAATACTTATAATCTCTCACAATTTCAGCGGGTCAGAAGCTTGAGAGAAACTCAGCTAGATGTAAGGTTTAGCTCAGGGTCTCCCATGGAATTGCACTCAGGGTGTCGGCTGGGACTCAGAAGACTCTGGGTGTCTTCTGAAGCCTTGACTAGGCCTGGAGGAGTTGCTCCCAAGGTGGCTCCCTCACACAGTTGGCGAGCTGGTGATGGTTGCTGGCAAGAGGCCTCAGTTCTCTCTAGATTGGCCTCTCACGGGTTCCTTGGGTGTCATAAACATGGTGGCTGACTTTCCCCAGACCAAGTGAGACACGAAGAAGAAAGGTGTAAGCCACAATGTCTTTTGTCATCTATTGTCAGAAATCACACACCTTCATTTCCGCCATATTCTATTGGCCACACAGACCAACCCTGATAGTGTAAGAGGGGACTACACAAAGGTATGAAGACTGGTTGCTACAAAGAAAGAGGAAAAGGAGAGAAAGGGAAATAAAAATGCTTACTTGAGAATCTGATATTCTAACAATGACTTCGGCTTGAACTTTTGGATAAAAATCAAGTCAAAATAGCAAATTGTAGAGGAGAACTAAGACCGGTTGGAGCAGCTGTGTGTACGCGTAGGGAGTGCTGATTGGTGGTAGGGCTGAGCATGAAGACTTCCTCCCAGACATGGCCTTTCCATCAAATGTGTCCATCTAGAACGGATGTTAGTCCATAAAATTCCATCTTTCGCTCACGGGGTGCTGAATGATTTGGGCCATAAAGGCGATAGAATAACTTCTATTAAAGACAGGTCATTCCATTAATCAGCATGGCTTTGTTTACAAGCTGCAGGGCTTCATTTACTTATTCCTGGGTGATCTTCGCATAAGACCAGGCTCTATGATCAAATGACAAATAATTGTTCATCCATGTTCTTTGCTTAAGTTACCACAAATAAGTACCACTAAATTTTCTATTGTTCAAACGATTCCTGTGCTTATCTCTAAAAAGAAGCCCTTTTGGATTTTTCAATTTGACATTGACTTTCCTTCTGTCAGTGTGGAAGGCACGGGCAGGCAGATTGTCCTACACCCCTTTATTTTATGGGCAACCCCTCTCCCTCAAACACTAAACTTCCCAGAAACCATATCATACCTTCTGCTGATCCAAAACCCTGAATTTAAGACTCATGTGAGTCTTTCTTTTCATCCAGGAGTGCAGTGATTACTTTAATGCAGAGAATGCTGTACTCCAGAAGCTTCATCCCTCAAGACTCACCACAGCCTAACTCCCGTCCTCCTCTACTGAGGAGTCCCTCACCATCCCGCCAGGGGGGCTGCCCTCACACCTAGCACTGTCCCCTAGCTGACACTCCCTCAAAGCCCTCCATAGGAATGGAGGGAATGTGTCTGTCTTTAATTCCGAGATTGTCCATCAGAACGAAGAGTCAGTGTGCAGATGCCCTTCACTGCTCTTTTGTCCCTCTGTCTTATCACGGCTCTCCAGCAGGGCCTTTGACTTCCACACCTCACTGGGGGTGTCTGGGCTACTTTTTAGCTTGCGTCTCTGTTTGCGAAGATATGTATCCAATTCTGCGCACAATGAAAGAATAACAACAACATGAATTACAAATGTTATGATGCATTATGCTTTGATTAAATAAGAAATGCGATCGGCTGAGCCCAAAAGGATAGAACAAGAATCCCATCAAGAGAAAAGATGAATGAACAGAACTACAGTGACATCTGCTGGTCCCTCCCATAGAGCTGATTTAAGTATCCCCAGAAATGGGTGGTGAAAGGAAATAGTAATGATGATAATCTCCTGCTTAAAACAAACTCTTAAAATGTGCTTTTATGTAAAGACGTATTAAGTTCAACTGATTTAATTGCTATGTCGTGAATGAGAAAACAAAAGGCTTTGGAGTAGAAGGCAAAGATTATTTATTTTGCAGTTGTTCCTAAGAGGAATGGAAAAGACCACTCATGGCATCGTTTCAGCACGCAATGGCCCACACCACCATCACAGCAAAAAACACAGTTATCTGGAGAAGAGGGTGAGTGTGCACAATGAAAGAGCTCTACTCAAAAGTATCTCTGAGAGTCTTCAAATATTGGCTTCCCCTTCAGATGTTCCAGAAGCTAAGGTTCCAGGGCACACAAATTGCCCTCCCTGCCCAGGATGTAGAAGGTCTTGCACAGTTTCTCTGCAAAGAAATATCTACTGCTGTGATGCTAAGTCACATTAGAAAAGCATTAAGATGTAATCAGGCCCTCCCTGGGGGCTACGGCTTCGGTGGGATCAATGCCTCACCACCCTGTTGGCTTCCATTCGGGCAGATCTTCAATTTTCAATGTTCATTGCCCTTGCTGCCAAAAAATGAAGTGAGATCCTGCTCTGAGCTTCGGCATCCTGAGCACAGAATGCCCAAAGCTGCCTCCCTGGAGCCCAGGCAGTCTCAGGGCAGCCTTCCCTGGAGCATTTCTCTGCCAGTGTCTTTTGTAGAAAGGGCAGGGTTTTTGTTGGACCCCCCAATGCAGTGTCACAAAGGGAGGCATCATCTGGACTCTGGATAATAACCATTCTGTTTTCAATGAAACACGAACCCACATGGATAATTTTTTTCTAAATGCCTTCAGTATATGGTGTCTACAACAATGGATTATAAAGCTTTCCTAACAGCATTACTTACCAAAAATTAGTAGAGATGGCATTTTCCAGAAATTATCAAAATTATTCTAAAATGGTCTGCATGTATCTCAGCTTTGGGGGCCGGTGTGACAAAAGATGAGCATTGCATTAGGAACAAAGGAACTTTTCGCTTCTGTCTCGCGCTTGGGCTGTGGGGCTGCTCTGAGTGGGGAGGCATGGCTGTCATCTTGCTGTGCTGAAAGCATCCTTAGCCCACATCTGAATAAAGGACAAAGAGATCCCCATCCAGGCAGCATGTGGGGATGTGCACATCTAACAATAACCATATATTGTGTGCAAGTACAAGTGTGGACAGTCTGCACTCCTTGGAAGCTAAGCTGCGTTACAGCTATCTGGGTTCCTTTTAATGACTCTGAGGGACAATGCATCACCTACAAGTCTAAAGCACATTCGATAAAACATCTTGGAGTCAGTGCCTGTGGAATTCATTTTCCAGAGACAGCCACACTAGGGGATTTGGTTTCTAAGTTTTTTCTTTCTTTCTTTCTTTCTTTCTTTCTTTCTTTCTTTCTTTCTTTCTTTCTTTCTTTCTTTCTTTCTTTCGTGTGTATATGTATGTGTGTGTGTGGTTAAACTGCAAAGCTACTTTTCCCCCTTCTATAATCTTTTGGGCCTGGTCGAGTCTGCATGATTCATCATTGTTTCAGCAGGTTTTCTACAAGGGAAGATTACTAAACTAATTGATTATTAATTGATTATCATAATGTTCACATTCTATTTGCAGTGATTCTGAAAGCAAGGTATGTCCTGGGTAGTTCTCAATAGCCAGGGACTTGCAGACCCGGAGCCAGGCTGGCGCCTCCCCTAGGGACCCATCCATCTGGCTCTGCTGGTGCCACATCCATTATTCCCACAAATAATGCTAAGGGAGGTAGTATTGGGTGGAATTGAGAATATCTTTCTTATAGTGTCTTCTGTTTGTAAGATGTTGAACATTTCTTTTTTTCTGAGTAACTCTGTCATGATGCCTTTCTATGAGAAGAGGTGAAATGCTTTTCCAGAATCCTTCTCCACTTCTGTGGCCACAGACTTCAGGCTCCTGAGGTCAGCAGGCTGTGGTCATGGCCCTATCTACTGAAACATGGCTCAGCTTGTGATTCAAACTCTGTTGCTACCAAGGAACCACATTGTCATGCTCATTCATTCGGCCCTGTCTTTGGTTATCAAAACCCTTTACTGGGTGACTTGTGTGCTTTGGTCCCTTGCTCAGGCCCTGGGGGCACAATAGTGCACAAGGGCTGCCCTCAGGCTAACAGGGCAGAAAGACAATTACCTGGACCAGAGCAACAGGGCATCATTTGTGGTATGGTAGCACAGAAGGCAGGAAAAGCTTCCCAGACAAAGAGACATTTAAGCTGAATTTGAAAGGGGTGGAATTAACTGGGTAAAGAAGAAAAAAAAGTATGTTCTAGGCAGAGGAGCATCATAGAGGAATGAAACCACAGCCAAGTTCAAATAAACAGCTGCTCTCAAGTGGCCAGAGGGAAGCGTGTAGGTATGTGAGGTCTGGCAGTGACAAGCAGAGTGTCAGGAAGCAGAGAACCCCTATATGTGGAGCTTGTTGGTTCCTCAAAGGCATAGTTTTATAACTTGTTTTATTTTCCATTTGTTAAGCACCTACTGTGTACAGGGGATGGCTCCACATGCTGTACTGGTGGGACTGAGGAAAAAAAACATCTCTGCTCTCAATAACAAACACCAATTGAGTGCCCACTAGATACAACACCAGCTGTTAGATTCTTTCCTCTTGCTGTTCTATCTCATTTTCCCAGCAAACATGTAAAGTAGGTATTGTCATCTCATTTTTACAAATGAGGAAACTGGAACCCGGGGAGGTAAAAATGACTTATCCAAGATCAAACATGTGATTTGCAGTGTAGCTGGGATGAGAACCACAAAGAATTCACCAGAAGCTTATGAGTCAAAGTTTCCAGTGATGCAACACCACAGAGGAGAGGAGAGCCAGAGGGGAGGGAATGTAAAAATTTGGAAGAGATAGTTATCCCTGGTCAAGTTAACATAGCCCCTTGTACCAGAAAGGAGCTCTGATCCCAGACTTTCCAGAAATCCCCATGTGGACATTCTCTAGGCAAGAGGGCTTCATAGAGAGGACTCCTTTATTTCTTCTGTTGCCCCTTCTCCTGTTCTCCAAGCCACTCAGCCTTTTAAACACCTTCTCTTCTCCCGAGGTAGCCCCCAACAGGCTTATAAATCCTATTTTTATCTCCACCACCCCACTTCCCAACCTACTGTTGACACCAGAAGGTCCAATAACCAGTCCCCCAATTCCTGGGTCATGGCACCCCCTACACCAAAGGAGGTAGTGGACTCTCACTAATAGAGAAAGTAGAGAAAAGGAATAGACAATCCAGGACTTCTTAAAACAATTCCAAGGGTCAAAGTCTACTTAGAAATAAAATGTTTTCTAAAGTAGAGACATTCAAGAAATAGAGTATTTCGAAGTAAGTTGAAATGTAATCAACACATGAAAAAAGTCTGAGGATGAAGGCTGTGCAAGCAGTTGTCAAGGGTCAAGGGTCAAGTCAGTATGCAGGGAGTATGGCTGGATGTTACTGGAACACTACAGGCCTTGTTTATTTATGCCTGGATTCCCCCGGTAAAATTCCCTGTGCCTGATCTTTGCACTCTGAACCCAGGTTGACAAGGTCAGACCTTAATGCCTTGTCTGGGGCTCCACTGTTTCAGATAGCGCGTTGTGTGTTTACTCATAGCTCCTTTGGTCTTTGAGTTCTCCAGTATTCATACAACACTGCATTTCTGAATTTGTAATACCTCACATCACAGAGGGAAAATAGAAACGGAAGATGCTGAAGGGGACATGAAGGGAGAAAAAGACAGGAGACTTTGTCAGGAGTCTTAAACTCTCCTATTGAGTTAGAAGAAGCCCCTGGGAGTAGATACTTTAGATGTTTGGTCCTTCCAGGCTCACTGTTACCGTAGAGAAGAAAGGGCATGATGATTTAACAGTGGTGGGGACACTCGAGGGACTCAGAGAGAAGACAGGAGGAAGGTGTCTGTCTCACAATTGCTCTTTTATGTGGGCATTAAGGCTGTGACCGAGATTGTCATCATTTACAGGATATATTTCCTTCAGAAAAGCATGAGAAATCTTGGCTTTTGACTGTATAAAGAGAAAACTTTCCAGCTTTTACCTAAAATCCTTTATCCTATGATTCACGGCATTAAGAAAGGACTTAGGCACTCAGGGGAAAGGATTTTGAATTCATGCTGCACTCCTGGATTGCCCTGTAGATTTTGGCAAGTTTCCTTACAGCACTGGTTTTGTGATATTAACCATTTGCTGCCAGAGCACAAATGATAAGGAAAGTCAAAAGTACTGACGTGGTCAGTGTATCTGTGGCGTTGTTCTATTAAGTCATCCCAATGTTAGACAAGACATTTTAAGATAGGAATGCTACCATTTAGAACAGGACACCTTTTTTGACTTCTCTGAAGCTTTGACTGTTCTGGAGCAAAAGACCCCAAAGTCGTTGGAGGTATTGACAGTGACCAGGAGGAAGTAACATGTATAAATAATCTCTCCTGGCTAATTAATTGTCTTAGGAGACTGTGTCTATGGTTTCTCTTATGTCCCTTCCCCTAATGCAAATGCCTGAGTCAGTGAAAAAGATAGTGTGTGATGGGTTACTGACTTTGTGAATATCATTGGGGTCAGCTTCAGAGCTTGCCCAGCTTAGCACTTACCAAGGTGTCTGGCACATATCAGGTACTCTGTATGGACTGAATTGCATTCCCCCTAAACGTATAGCTTGAAATCCTAACCCTCTGTGCCTCAGAATGTGACTGTTTTGAGAGATGGAGCCTCTAGGGAGATAATTAAGTTGAAATGAGGTCATTATGGTGGACTCTAATCCAATCTGAATGGTGTCCTTATAAGAAGAGGAAATTAGGACACAGACACAAAGAGAGACCATGTGAAGACAGTGGAAGAAGATGGCTATGAGCAAAGCAGGAAAGCCTCAGAAGAAATCATCTTGCCAATAGCTTGATCTTGGACTCTTACTCTCCAGAATTGTGAGGAAATAAATTTCTGTTGTTTAAGCCACCGCATCTGTGGTACTTTGTTATGGTAGCCCAAGAAAACTAATACAGTACCTATAATTGTGTGCTAAATGGGAAAAAAAAATCAATCCATAAATGATGACTCTCAGGAAGCCTAAAATCTGTAGACATTATGGTGAGTAGTTGACACTATGAAGTATGGGCAAGGGTCTTGCATTAGCTCTTCTGCTCGTGAATCATGACCTCAGACAAATCAGTAAACCTCTTTGAGCACCAAATCCCTCTTTTGTGAAATGAGGATAATGGTATTTGATTATATACACTATATTTATGGGAAAATCCTCCAAAATGTACCCGGCATATACAGATACCTTGTCCTATTCTGGAGATGCTTATGATGATTCTAATCAAGGAGAGAGACATACTCATAAATGAATAACTGCAAATTACAGGATACCTGTTTCAATAGACATGTGTCCATGTGCTTCCATAGAGATATGTGTATGTGTTAAGGTCGCATCACATTAACTTTTAAGAATAAGGTCAGGAAAGCTTCACAGAAGTAACAATTAAACTGGGTCTTAAAGTACAGGTTCACATGGCAGAAAATGAGACAAGAGGGCTTTGGAATTTAGAAGCATGTCCAAAAGCCTCGTGCCCAGAAGGACAAGACAGGCTCAAAGAACAGTAGAATAGTTAGGTGTGATTGGTAAGGATCACCAAGATTGCCAGAACATGAGACAGGAAGGCTAGATTGATGTCAACTCATAAGTGGTCTTGAATACCTAGACAAGCTGTCTAGGTTATTTCACTAGACATTCAGGATCACAGAAGGCTTTTAAGCAAAGGACATAAACAGTTCTGTCTTTTGGAAATCGTACCTTGAAGGCAGTATGGTGAATGGATGTGATGGGAAACATTTGGAAACAGATGACAAGTAGGTATGCCATCATAATAGTTCATGTACTTGATAAACCCTCGGGTGTCAGGAGATTTGAATTGGATAATCCATGTGAATGCACTCTTTAAATAATAGTACTAATAATTGTGATTATTTTTGAGAGGGAGAAGATTTAAGGCCAGACTTTGTCAATACATGTCAATGCTAATTAAATTTTCAGGGCAGTTGTGAGAAATTAGTTAATATTATAACAAGCATGTGATACCAGGTAATTTTCTAAGTTGCAAATCCTTTCACTTAACATCAAAATAACCACTCACTTAGATATAACAGCCAGCCACTTTGAAGAAAGAAGAAGAGAGGATCATCAAAATGACTTTCGATTCACTTCTATCCGATTTTAATCCTCATTGTAACCTACAGTTATCTTTGGTGGCAGTAAGAGCAAGTATGCTGGCACATATAGTAGAATAAACCAAGGGTTTAAATTCTACAGGCATTGGTATTGGAACTCCATAGATTATGAAATACAAATAGCATTATGTTTTAGAAACTGGATAATTGATTTTGTTCACCAACGTGCTCTCCTCTTTCTCTGTGCCCCCTACCCTGTGTAGCAGAATTACCTGCTGCCTCTTTCGTGCCTCCAAAGCTCTTTGTTTGGAACTGTGTGGATCACTGCAAGGGAATATGCATATGCCGCTGTCTTCACTGCTGGATCACAAGTTCCCTGTCTTCTTCATCTTTGGCTCCCCAGAGCCCAGCACAAGCCCTGCCTGGCCATGGTGGATGCCCAATATCCAGTCGTGAATTGCCTTAAGGTTACTCCCAGGCTCAGGATGGGGTGTGTGTGTGTGTGTTTGTGCGCGCGCGCGCGTGCGCACACGCACACGTGTTTCTATTATAATCTCAGAGTGATGAAGTGGCATGGATTCTGCTTGATGGCCTGTTTCATAAAATAGCTCTCTTCTTAATGTAAAAGGACTGGTGAATGCACTCATACATGCCAATTTAAGTACACATGTGAAGGCTGGATGGCTATGTCTTGATAGTCAGCCTTGGTGAACTCAGCTCTCTTTGAATGCAAGTGTTTGATTCACAAGTGCTTATCCTGTTCTTTTGCCTGAGTGCAGATCACATTTATTTGTTTGACTTACACAGGACTAGTGTGTGTACATCTCCCATGCAGAATCTCACTTTACCAAGGCAGAAAGCGATTTAATGCACATCTCGTACTTTTGACATCTAAATAATCCAGTTATCATCTTGACATGGAAATTGAATGTCTTTGTTCTAGTGGCCTGATACACTCAAGTTAAAATACATATACCAAGTATTTCAAAACATGATATGTTTTATAAATACCAAAACTTCTTCACTGTGTTTCAAACAATGCCATCAAGACGGTTCATTATACAGGGATGGGGAAATAAATATGCTTTTTTCCTCTTTGCTTTTCTTCAGTTGACTAAGGAAGCATAGCATAGCATACTTTAAAAAGTGTTTCCTTGTTCTTCCACTTGCTCAAATAATACTTAATGTTGAGATATTTTAGAAAGCATTCTATTTCAATTACAGTTGATTTTTGGAGAACTTATCATTTGCAAGGTGTCATACTACGTACTTGAAACATACCATCTCCCTTATGATCCTCTCCAGCCCCACAGGGTAGGTTTTATTCTCCCTCTTCTATTTACAGATGCAGAAATCGAAGCAGAGTCACTTTCCATCACTAGCAGAGTGGAGATAAGAGCCTGTAACTTTCTGACCTGAGTCTGGCTTTAGACACCGTACTATACTGTCTCGGCCTTTTGAGGTAGCACACAATCGTCTGTCTCTTCTAACTTCGATCTGAAGTTAGACTTCCAACTGAAAGTCTGCAATTCTCTCCAGCATGAATTGGGAACTTCATATATGTCAATGAATGACTAATGTAGTGCTAATCACAAACTTCAGGTCCATCGGGGAAGATTCAGAAATAGCAGAGATAGGAATATTTTTGCACCTGTCTAACAATAGCATCAACAATGGTAATAAAGATAATACATTTAGTTCACTGGTGGAGAAAATATTATAAACTAATCTCCATGCAGGCGATAAAATTAAGGCAATCAGTGGGTTTAAGGTAGCAGTTTCAATATACTCACTTGGTAGCACACTATAGCCCAACAAAGATCCACGAGATTTCTCAAGCAATCCAAGGGATTGTGACAAAATGTTAGATAAATCATTCCAAAGCCATTACAGAGAGACTCACTCTGCCATATGGAAAAAGTGGTTAGGGAACAATTAACTTCCACAATGTATATTGCCCCTGGAAACAAAATTGGGTTAAGCCAAGATGACAAGGCCGACCGCAACCTCTATAAATTAGTCAGTAATGATGGGCATAGTTTGAAACCATAAATACTTTAAAAAATAGAACAAAACACAAGCCATGAAATCATTTATAAAAGACCCAACAACAAATTCTAAAGTAGACACGCCAGGCTCCTCTTTTCTACTTAATTTGTCGTTTACAGCATGAGCAAAGCAAATGCTTGATGAGTGTGAAGGTTCTGGTGTAGTGAATCAAGATAGGGTAATTGGCACTGAAATTATTGCAAGTATTTAATAAAAGAAGCCTTGTTGATGAAGTGCAGAAGATGTAAAACAAGAGAACATAAATGGAGACACAATGCTTTCATTGCTGTGTGCTACCATCCAAGAAAGAAGCCTGCTAAGATTATAAATCATCAACTAGGGCAGCCTGGGTGGCTCAGTGGTTTAGCACTGCCTTTGGCCCTGGGCCTGATTCTGGAGTCCCAGGATCGAGACCCAATGGTCGGGCTCCCTGCATGGAGCCTGCTTCTCCCTCTGTCTGTGTTTCTGCCTCTCTCTCTGTGTCTCTCATGAATAAATAGATAAAATCTTAAAAAAAAAAATCATCAACTAGCTTTATAATACCAGCACCTGGTAGAATCAACACAGAGCTCAGTTAAGACCATAAACTAGGTAAGTAAATACAATATTTAAAACACAAAACACACTGAGATAGAACCATTGTCAAACCCCAACAATTTCTGCATAAAACACCCACAGTTTGCTACCTGCTTAAACCTATAAAGTAAATGAGCAGAAGCAGATAAAAGGGTAAAAGGCCAGAACAGAAAGGCATGTCTGTTATGAAGAAGAGCCCAGATATCTCTGCAGCTGGAGATTTAATGAAACCAAGTTTATAATACACTTTAGGGCAATTCAGAAAATGATGCCATTCAATTGCTATTCCAACAATAAATTATTTTAAGGATTTATATATGAACATGAAGATGCCATCAATATAATGATGACACACAACATTCTTAAGAATTTTTAATCATTATTTTCCAGAAAATGTCTTGCTTATTTAAGCACCTTCATATGTTGTAGGCAACTGTACTCTTACAGTAATTGCAACTTTTATTCTTAACGTTATATTGCAGATGAGAGAATGGAAGCTCCAGAGCAGTGAAACAACATGTCTAAGATGACATGGGGTGTCACTGGTAGAACCAGACCAAACCACCGGATTTCTGACTTCTAGAGCTCTTTCTTCTCACGTGTTCAGCCCTTTAAGTTTAAAAGTGATCTGAAATATAAAATACCAGTTGATTATAAGAAAAACATGTATCCGAGTTGAGAGATACATTTAAATCCCATTAAACTAACTGAAAAATTCATGAGCAATACATGGATAATTTGTTTCTTATTAAAACATTAAACTTGTAGAGAATATTTAGCTGTTCAAATGTCAAGTAACAGGATAGCTATAGTAAGTTAATTAGGTACCAATTCATTGCTAAAGATACTTAATTGACATTTAATAAGCATATTAAATACCAATTAACCAACTATATTTAGTGCTAACTATATTTAGTCAAAGCTGTTTTGTTAATTGCTTGCTCAGTGCCTTAGTATCTATGGTCAATAGATTATAACCCAATTAAATATATACATTAATGTGTTTGCATATATGTCTCCCCAGTGGGAAGTGTAGCCCGGGTGCTCATGTGTGCGTTTAACCATCATCACCCATCTTAGTGAAGAAAACATCCAGCAAGCTGTTCCAGCTCATGCAAGATGCTCTACAGAGAAAAAAGTTAGCCAATCTGTGATGACAAAGATACAGTACCCTTTGTCACTGCCAAACTCGGAGACATGAAGGAATTAACAGGTTCTGATGACAGGGGACACTGCAGAGCCCACAGCCCCTTTGAGACCCCTACAGAGGAACTTTCTGGATTCAGAAGCCACAGCCACAATGTTTGGCTAGTGTTCCTCTGGACTACTTGTTGAATAGCATTGTCAGTCACATGCTTTAGGACTCATATTGTGTATTCTGGTCACAACACATGTCCTGCAGACATGATGTTTGCAGATATGATGCTTGCAGCACAATAGAGAAGAGACACGTGACAAGATATCAGGGACCAGAGCACATTAACCTTGGCTGCTCTTCCCTGACCCCATGAAGGCATTTAATGTGTGTGTAGGTCCTAACACCAGGAATCCTTCCCAAGGTCTGAATATGCAGAACTGCCAAACAGTGGTGTGAATCCATTACTCAGAGGGCTGGAGAGTAAGGCTGGTGGTCACTCAGACTACTCCAGCAGGCAAGATGCACCCAAATAAGCCTAGTTTCAACATGGCAAGACTTTGTACTAAACATTTCCTAAATGAAGGTAAATGAATATTGTGGAAGTCAATCCAATCTTGAAGTTGGAGGGATTTTAATTATAATTATCAATATTAACATTATAATTACACATTATTATAAAATTATTCAAGTCATTGAAACTCACTGGGATCACTGAGCCTGGACAGAGCCAAAGTACAAGGGCATGAACACTTAGTTAGGTATGAGGCTATGTGATCACGTTCGCTCTGCAATCCAGAAAAGTCAGACACTTGGATAGTGAATTAAGCAATTAGTTTTGGGAGTTACCAATTTGTGGGAACTTTTCACTTTTCCAAGGGCAGTCTGGGATCCAAAGTTCAGGAAAAGCTGAATCAGACACTGATGACATTACAGCTATGGGAGTCAGGAGTCAGTGGACAGGAATACTCAAAATTATTCTTAGTAATCTTGGATAGATGGAAACCCTGTGGCTTTTAACAGAGATTGTCTTGAAGTACTGCTGCTCCCTCCCTGTCTGCACAACCAAAAGAAACTTCATAGAATAATTGTAATTCAAACAAATTAAGGCTGGAGGAATAAAAATACATGGTAGGGAGACTGTATTTCTAGGAGATGAGTATAGTAAGACATGGAAAATAGCAAGAGTAATAATTCAACTACAAACAATTCCACATACAATAAGTGAAGTTATAAAGTGAAACGTGTGGCTATGGAAAAAGATCATGAATGCATTAACTGGCTACTAAGTTGAGAGGGTGTCTAGTCACAGTGACCTGGGTTAACTTGTTCTGTCATTTTCTGCCCACTTGAACAATGTGTCTGAGTATTTCTCATCAGAGGCCCATCAGTGATTATCAGCAGGACTGCATCTGTTTGTGGCAGGGGTGGTCTCCTCCTTCACTAACTACTTTGGGCTCTGATGAGAATCTTCCCATCATCTTGAGACTTGGCAGGGTATTAATATGTAACACTATTTAAACTGTCCCAGGGCGGGTCAAGTAATGCAATTTACCTCATTTGGCTTTTGCATCGAATTTTCCATTGGAAAGACTTGTGCACTTTGCATGTTTTCAGTTAATGAAGGATTGCAGTGTGCCTGTGAGCTTTGTTTGAGGATGCCATGAAATGGGGGAGAAAATTAGTATCCAGAGGGAGATAATTGTTGCCCTGAATAAGTTTGATCAATGAGGGAAAGGAATAAAGAGATTGCACGTGAAATTTAAATTCTTCAATATGAGGTGCTCTTGGGTAAGCAAAACACTCAAGCTAAGGTTAGTAATGAATTAGTTAACACAACAGAAGAGAGTCTGACTCTACAGACTGAGCCAGCATTTCAATTTTCAGCTCAGTTGGCAGTGGAAGTGAGGCTGACAAGAGAACTTGGCATAAATCATAAATTCCAGGATATTGTACTATAGCCTTCTAGGGGGTTGGGTAAGCCACCATTGACATATAGATTGGAAGTTCAGAATCTAGTGGTGTTTAAAGAAAAAAAGAAAAGAAAGGCAGAGCTAAGCTGGAGGATAAGAAAAATGCAGGAAATTCAAGGTAATGAATTAAATGGAAGATCTTCTGAATGAGAGAAAGACTAAAATAGGATTCCATATTTAGTTTTCAAAGTAGGTGATTACAAGCAATCTGAGTGAAGTATTAAACTCGATACATCTTATAAATTTTTGGTTGATGATCACTTTGAGTTTATTAGATCAGAACAAAAGGACATAAATGCAAATCAAGAAGGAATGTGTGTAAAAGAAATTTAAAGAGATGTTTTATGGAGAAAGTGATGACTTTTAGGATGAATTTGATAACACCATGGATTTCAGTCAGTTAAAAAGAGTATAGTTGCTTATGTATGTAGAAGAAACTCCTTGAATGTCAATGGATCACTATGCTGCTTTAAGAAGGAAAATAATGAGTTTACTTTTAAATGCCAGAATCTCAAACTAGGTTTGTTACCTCCAGACACCTTCACTACATAACCTTGTGGGGGTGGGGAGCAGTGGAGAAACACCTTGTGTTTCCTGACCTCCAACTCTTAAAGTTTTACTGCCCAGTGCAGTCTGTGGCCCAGCAAAATTGGCTGGGAGCTTGTTGAAAATGCAGGATCTTGGGCCCCAAGTTGGGCCACTGGAATAAGAATCTATATTTTATAAAATCCCCAGGTGATTAATGTATACACTAATGTTTGTAAAGCACAGGTCTGATTTGCATTTCCCTGATGATGAGTGATGATGAGCATCTTTTCATGTGTCCATTGGCCATCTGTATGTCTTCTTTGTAAAAAAAAAAAAAAAAAAAAGTAAAAAAGTCTATTCAAGTCCTCCGCCCATTTGTAATTGGATGATTTGGTTTTGGTGTTGAGTTGTATAAGTTTTTTATATATTTTGGATATTGGCCCCAATGAGAAATCACTTTACACCTGTCAAAATGGCTAACATCAAAAACACAAGAAACAACAATTGTTGGTGAGGATGGAAAAAAGGAACTGTTGGTGGGAATGCAAGCTGGAATAGCCACTGTGGAAAACACTATGGAGATTCCTCAAAAAATTAAAAATAGAAATACCGTATGATCCAGTAATTTCACTCTTGGGTATTTACCCAAAGAATATGAAAAAACTAATTCAAAAAGATGTATGCACCCCTATGTTTGTTGCAGCATTATTTATAATAGCCAAGATATAGGAGCAGCCCAAGTATCCATCCATAGATGAATGGATAGAGCGCTATGCATGTGCATGTGTGTGTATGCATATATATATGCATAACCATAAAAAGGAATAAAATCTTGCCATTTGTAACAACATAGATGGACCTAAAGGGTATAATGCTACGTGAAATGAGTCAGAGAAAGACAAATACCATATGATTTTACTCACATGTGGAATTTAAGAAACAAAACTAATGAATGAAGAAAGAAAAAAGAAACCAAAATATAGACTCTTAACTATAGAAAACAGTAGATGGTTACCAGAGAGGAGGTGGGTGGGGGGATGGCTGAAATAGGTGAAAGTGATTAAGAATATATTTATCTTGGGGTGCCTGGGATGCCCACTTGATTGACTGTTCAATTCTTGATTTTGGCTCAGGTCATAATCTCGGATTCGTGAAAACCCTGCTTAAGATTCTCTCTTTCTCCCTCTCCTTTTGCCCCCCACCCATGCCGGCCAACAGCTTTTGCACTCTCTCTCACTCTTTCTTTCTAAAAAATGAGAGAGTACACTTATCTCAATGAGCACTGAAAAATGTATAAAATTGTTGAATCATCATTGTACTCCTGAAACACCTCAGCTTCTCAATCTCCTTGTGCATAAAAAGGAAATGATGACAATAGTGGCTACCTACTTCAAAGAGTTTTATTAGCACGAAATGAAATTAGCGCTGCCATTCAGACCTCAGACTCTGAGACCAGCTACTCTGGCTCAAATACTGCTTCCGTCGCTCACTAGTTACATAGCTTTGGGATGACTCCTCTAACTTCTCAGGGCCCTGGTTTTCTCATATGTAAAGAGAAAGATATTAATCAGACCCATATTATAGGGTTATAGTGGAATCCGGTGATGTAACAGATGCACACTGTTCAGAACATTCCTGATGCCTAGATGCATAACATTTAGTGAGTTGTGGAGCCACTCTTCTTGCTACAAATGCAGTGCCATACAGACAACAGGTTTTCAATAAATGTGAGTTATTGCTAGTAGCATTGCTTGCACACAAAATGACACTATTACAGAAGCTCTTGGATTAAGGAAGATGGAGAACAACAACTTCATGATTCAAATAATTATACGTTTGTGGGAGTGTTTGCCTTTAACACCTCTGATGGAATAATGTGTGTTTTGGCAAAAGGCACATTGGAACTACAAGCCTGTACAAGCAAGTGGAAAGACAGGCCAATTAATTCACACAACAGGGTTTTATTTTTTTAAAAAGATTTTATTTATTTATTCATGAGACACACAAAGACAGAGGCAGAGACATAGGCAGAGGGGGAGAAGCAGGCTCCCCCTGGGGAGGACTCGATCCCAGGACCCCAAGATCACTCCCTGAGCCAAAGGCAGATGCTCAACTGCTGAGCCACCCAGGCATCCCACACACAACTGGGTTTTAAAAGAAAAACCACCTTTTCCAAACGCAACCAAGGGGTTTCCTCCCAACAGTTCCTAACCCCATTGGTCTGGATTCAGTTCTCTTTGTCTATGTGATTGGAAGTTTCCTAATTCAATCTATGTTTTTTAAGCCTACATCTCTCTGTGTGTAGACAGTAAGCAGACAATCAAAATCACCCAGTAAGGTGAGGAGGGCAGAAGTGGTACTAACTCTGTTTTCTCTTTCTCCACTCCCACCCCACCACCCCGTTAGCCTCCTGTGACCTCCCTTCCAGGAATCTCAATTCACACTCATTCCCTCTAGCTAGTTTCTCGAAACCTCTTCTTGGAAGTCTGGCTGCCCGCTCCTTCCCCGTGACCTGGTTTCTGGCTCTGGGTCTCCCCGTGACCTCAGCTCAACCCCTCGCACTTCGCACAGCATCATTTCTGAGCCCTCGGGTCACCCAGGACCAGGGCTTCCAACTCCGCTGCCTTCTACCCGCCCTGTGCAACCCTGAAATCATTTGCCTGGAAACCAGCTCTTGGAGAGAGAAGCCGGTCAGACAAATGAAAGATTGTATTGCATTTCCTTCTTGCAAGCGCCAGCGCCGGCGGCAACATCTGTTTGTAGCAACAAGATTGGGAAGTGGTTTTCTGCTTCTCTGTTGCCCGTTCGGGTTCTTTCCCCGGGTGTATTGTCTTCCCCCGAGGGGTCACCTTGCAGAGTTTGCTCAGCGGTCTGGTCTTCGGCCACTAAAAAACTCGTAACTAATTACCATGACCTCAATCCTTAACTTGACCAGCTGTGTGGAAGAAAGGAAGCCTGGATCCCCCAGTGCTGCGGGATCTATAATTCATCCTCCATAAAAAAAAAAAAAAAAAAAAAAAAAAGTCAATATTGAAGCAAAAATGACATTTAAAAATCATAAAATAAGTAGTCTGGTATTTACCTAAGATGTTCTTTACCTCCCTTCGTTTCGTATACCGTGGCCTGCGTTTGCTTCCTTCTGCCTGTGTCATAGAGAGGCGGCTCTCCTGCTTCCAGTGACTTCTGGGGAAGGGAGGAGACGAGACCACTGAGAAAAGATCAGGGGGCCCACAAAGGATCTCTGCAGACCTTCTCCTTGCAGTTTCGGTCTGATGAAAGAGGTTAACTTTAAGGACTGAGCTATGCAATTTAGCTTTTTTTCTTGATTCTAAAATTGCGCCGTAAATTTTTATAGCTTTATAGATTAAAGAAAGATTAAAACCACAAAGCACGTGTGAATTACAAACGGCTCGGCAGTGGCAAATACATGTGTAGCCCTCATCAGGCTGGTGTGAAGGCTCGGCCCAGCTCGGCAGTGGCCCCGTCACCAGGTGGCCACCAGTCCAATTCAGGGAAGCGGATCCGCGGCCCCTCTCCACCCGACAAACTCGTCTTCAGAGCCGCAGGTGGTGTCAACGTGACCCCTCAAGGCCTCTGCCAGAAACTCAATTGATTCCACCCACTATTCAGAATGGGGAAAATATTTTTAAAGTCATGACCTACCTGCTAGGCTCAGGCAGCTTATAAACAAAGGAGGCTGGATATTTCCTTCAGTCCTAGGGGCTGGGCCTACCAGGCATTGTCTAGGAGGCCCACTGGCCATCTAGGAAGAAAACATTTATCAGCGAGCTGGAAGAGGAAATGGTTGGAATGTGAAGACATGGGTCAGTAACCCTAAACCATTTTCTTAGGAGAACCCTAAGGAGGGGAAACTTGGATGGATCTAACTGTTGGGTTACTGGGCGTGTCAGAGAATTCAATAGGATGTATTTTTGTTCAACAAGAATTTCTTGAGAATTATGCTAAGCAAGTAGCAGACGAGATTTATCTGTGCTAAAAGCAAGATAGGATGGCTAGAGCAAACAGTACATTCATTCATGTACTCTAAAATTTCTGGTCATTTACTATGGATTGATTTAAGAGATTTACATTCCTGTGTGTAAGTCTGGAGAGAAAGAGAGAGAGAGAGAGAGAGAGAGAGAGAGAGAGTAGCCCATTGCTAAGTAAAAAAAATACAATAGGAAACCTTCAGGCCCAATCTCCATGATGGTTTTTTTAATAATATGACATGAAAGTAAGCAGACAACGATTCTCAGTGCATTCCTATTTAAGAGAATAACCAAATGTGGAACACAACAAAATAGTTCAAGTTTTTATTCAATCATATTAACATAGAACAACTAATTGGAAGATAGATGATAGATACACAACCTTATAGAGCTTAAACATTGACTTGAAATCTTGGCCTCCTGGGGTCGTTGTGAGATATACCTGACACAGCATATATGAAATACTTAGCACAATGCCTTTCTCCACAGCGTTAAAACTCCCCACACAGCTCACCCAGAAAACACTCCTCAAGTGCAGGAGTCTGAGGAAATCAACTATTAGAATAAGCACTGTTTTTCCTTCTGTGCTCATCTAAAGCCAAACTGTACCCACCCCTGAAGATTAAAAATGTAGTGAAGGGAAACAACATTCTATTTATGAATCTTTTACTATTGCTTGCATTTATTATTTCTGAAGCACAAAATCTAGATCAAGTTCATCAAGCTCCATTGTTCTCCGAAACCTAATAATAATTAAGATTTATTACATGCTTATGGAATGTCCAGGAGTGGCCTGAGCCCTGTGTATGCATTATGTTAATTAATCCTCATATAACCTTTCAAGGAAGGGTCTGGTCCCATCCTCATTTCACAGATGCTAAAACCAAGGGGAGGTTACACCCCAGAGTTGCATAGCTAGTCACGGCAGAGTTCAGATTCTAATGCCAACTTTAGATTGTACGTCCTTAACCACTAAGCCCACTGCTTTTGGAAACATAGCTTGAGATCCATTGCCCAAAAGTGAATTAATTCTAAGAAGGAAAGTAAATTTTTTCTTCAGGTAACATACATCCTGAAACTTCCTGTTTGTTCGCTTATTTGCAAAATCTTGGGTGACCCATTATTAGCTAATGTTCATTGAACCAGGTCTTTTGTTGCATATCTTACCTTATTGTGGCCTCATAGCAACCCTCTAAAGGAATTAATCTCCATTTTTCCATTATCCAAATCATGTCTCAAACATTACATAGGCAGGTACAGCCAGAGGTTGCTGTTTGGCCAATCTGAAGCTAATGTCATTATGTAACTCCACCAAGAGCAGCTCTAGGAGAAAAACATGAAGCCTGGGGACGGTCAACAGTTGCATTTGGCAAAGTTTGGTGATATACGTGACAGTTATACCTCCTTGCCTTCTGGCAATGAATGGACCCTCGAAGTAACTAATAGAAATAGAACTAAGCAAAAAAAAAAAAAAAAAAAAAAAAAAAAGAACTAAGCAGAGTAAAAGACGTTCCCATGATAAAGACTGTGCTAAAAATAACAGGACTCAGAGCGGTGGCAGTGAAGGACACTGTGGATGCTCTGCACTTAGCACACGAAGCCAACTTGGGTCGCCAGAGTGTGAATTAGCAGAGTTTACATAAACAGAAGAGCAAGTGACCAAAAACCAAAACCAGAAGAGAGATGTCTTTTAACTTTAGTCATGAGGTCTTCAGGCCAGCAGCTTCTACATCACCTGAAAACCTACCAGAAACTTGAGCCTCACCCCAGACCTACTGAATCAGAAACTCTGAGTGAGGGCCATCACACTATGTGTCAACAACCTTCATGGCACATGCTTCAGTTGACAACCACTGCTTTAGCCATTTAGCTGTGTTTGTAAGGTGACCAAGGCAGGGAACGTTAGAATTGCTTTGTACCTATGTGCACATTATACACAAATGATGGGTGCAAGTGCACATGCGTATCTACAGTCATGTTCAGGACCCTTTAATGGTTGGCAAATCAAGTATATTGTGCTCTGTGACAGAGTCCCATCATTCGCCAGTACTGCAACTTTGCCTCAGATTGGTTTTGTGTCTTGATCAAAGGTTATTGCTTTTCTTAGGGTGGCCTGGTTTCCACTTCCAGAATCCAATAGCCATTCCTTCTGCTAATCCCTTTGAGCTTTAGGGCAGCAACAGCCCAGTTGCTGGCAAGCCCCGGTTCCTGCACTCTCCCTCAAGGACTTGCAACACCCATGGTCTCCAACCCTGCTGCTCCTTGGACTCCTTTAGAGTGCTTTAAAATGTATGGGCTTTACATAAGAGCAGTTAAATTAAAACTTCTGCAATGACTGAGCAGCCAGCGAACTAGACCCTTGGGGTCCAAATGGAAGAGGTTTCTGTTCCTACAAAGCTTAAAGTCTTGGGGAAGACAGACATTGATAAAATAAACACAAATTGTTATAAAGTGCTACAAAAGGAAAGGCCAGGGATACTGATACTTTTTAAAAGCTCTCCAGGCGATTCTAATGTCAGCCAAGGTTGAAAATCACTGCCCTTATCCACATCTGTATAAATAAACCTTCCTCCAATTATCTTTTTTTGTGTGTGTGTTCCATCTCCTTCCTGACACATGCATCCCTCTACCTCTCGTCTCTGTTCACCTGGGGGACAGAGTAGGACAGAAGTGGTTAGCTAAGACCTCATATAATCCTAAGTCTATGTCTCAAAAAAAAAAAAAAAAAAAAAAAAAGGTGGACGACTGACAATCAAATATTTCCAAATGAAAAGCGTGCACTAAGACAATGTCTGTGGGATAGCAAAATCAAATCTCGCTTCAACACTCAGGTCGGATTTGATATCATTCTGGTTGGAAAGAAGACAGAGCGTGCATTCACGAGACTACCAGATACCACTCCTTAATTGGTTTATTTTTACTTTTTGGTTTTGACTAATTCATGTATATGTGGCTATGAAGTTTCTTCTGAGCACTGTTTTGCTGTATCCATTAGACTCTGAAGTGCAGTGCTTTAATTATCAATGTTTTCTTTTTTTTAAGATTTTATTTACCTATTTCAGAAAGAGAGCACACAACTGGGGAGTGGCAGAGGGAGAGGGAGAAGCAGACTCCCCGCTGAGCAGGGAGCCTGATGTGGGGCTCCACCCCAGCACCCTGGGATCATGACCTGAGCCAAAGGCAGAGGCTTAACCCGCTGAGCCACCCAGGTGCCCCAATTATTAGTGTTTTCTTACTGGAGTTTTCATTTCCTCCTTGACCTAGGAGCTGTTAAAGAGCAAGCTTCAAAATTTCTTTTTTTTTTTAGCTTCAAAATTTCTAATGGAAGTTGTTTGTTTTGTGTTTCAAAATATCTCTATTTTGCTGCCCTTTTGTCCAGTTGAGACACTCTTTGTGTCTCCTATTTTGCTGTGTCTCCATATTATTCTCCTTTATTTTCTGTTATTTCTACTTCATGAATGGTGATACTGTGGTTCGGCGTATAGCTACCATGACTGTGATATTTTCATTGTGCATTATTGCGTCATTTAGTATTATAAATAAATCCCTTCTTTGACTCAGTTAATGCCTTTTGGCTTGCATTCTACCTTGGCTGATGTTCGTGTCTCAAGGCTTGCTTTCTTATTGTTTTCATTTGCCCATTAGTTTATTTGCAACTTTTCTGAGTCACTTTATTTTAGGGTTGGCTCTGGTCCAGAGTAAGGCTTCCCTTTTTGAGTAAAGCTGGAAATATTTTCTTTTAGTGGGCAAGTTAAGCTCATTTATATTGATTGATGCAGCAATCTCAGTTCCGTCATATAATTTTATGTATGTTTTCGGTTTTTCGAACTTTCATTATTTGGGTTTTTGTCTTTGGAGACTCTCACTTTGTGAATTTTGGATTGCCTTTTGTCTTCCATATATCTTTTTTTCTTTTGATTCCTTTTAAATTTCCATTTTGTTTCCAATTATTTTGCTAGCTTCTCTCCCTTCTACTTTCTAAATTCCTTATATGTGTTCAGTGGCATCCATTGTTAATCTCCTTTCAACTTTGCTTTCATTTCTATGATGCTTTTTTTTTTGCTCCCACATTTTTCCTGCTAACTCCTACTTCGTCTCCTTGCCTTATCTCCTCTGATTTCCTACACCTGGAATGGGGCAGGGGCTTCCTTCTTAAAGGCAATTATTTAATTTTTAAAAATTCATGGCAAAATGTTTAGTCACAATTTTTATGTGCTCTACTGTAACAGATTCAAGATAGGTCTTCTTTCTATTGCTACTCATTTCTTTCGTTTTCTTTCAGTATCTTTATGTTAGTGCCACACTACCTTACTTTTATTGCTCAGTATTGAAAAGGTTAGATTGCCCTGAACCAACTCTATCCAGGAGTTTCCTGGAGATAAGAGAAAAGTCAGGGTAGTCTTCCAGTTGACAGGTTTTATAACCCAGAGATTTCTTCTTCTCTACTGCCACAGATATGGAAGTTTCCTACCAATATGGCATGTCTGTGTGAGTCTTTGTATGGTACCACTTCCTCTGCTTCTCTAAACCAAACCAGGTCTAGGGAGAAGAAATAGATCTATGTTCTGGGAAGGAGTCTCTTGCCATGGAGAAATATTTCTTTCTGGCACTTTCTGAGACGTGATATCACTCTCTCTAGTCTCTGTATTTCTTCTCTTCACTTCCTTCCTCATGGTTTCTGCTATATCTCAGGTCCTTTCAAAAGCTTTCTCATAGTGGTACCTGGGTAGCTCAGTTGGTTCAATGCCTGCCTTCAGCTCAGGTCATAATCGCAGGGTCCTGGGATTGATCGAGCCCCAAGTTGGGCTTCCTGCTCAGCAGGAAGTTTGCTTCTCCCTCTGCCCCTCCTCCCTTCTCATGTGTGTTCTCTCTCTCTCTCTCTCTCTCAAATAAATAAATAAAATCATTTTTTTAAAAAAACTTTGACATGTTTTGGAGTCCGATGACTGTTTCTATCTTTTAGTTTCACACAAAAGGGGAAAGGGGGCAAGAAAGTGTTGATTTAATTTTCTTCCTCTGTGTTCCTATAGGTAGATGATGCCTAAGAAGGAATGAGAAATATTAATTTATTCAACCTTGTCCATATCAGGAGTTTCTAGGGCTCACACATGAAATGGGTCAACCCAGTTAAACAGACAATTCCAATTAACAAGAAATTGTTGATTTGTTGACATGATTGACTGGTTATTTAGTGTCATGTTAGATAAGGGCAAACTGATTGCCTTCTTTTCTCTTCTCTCTTCCCAGACAATCTCATCCATTCTTGTCATTTTAACTACCTTCTTTATGCCAATGTCCCCACATATTTACTTCCTCCCCACTTCTGTATAACAATCCATCAACATGCCATCTCCTTTTGATACCTAAGACATCTCAAACCAACCTGTCCTAAATTCAGCTCGTGAACTCCAGCCCCCAAATCTGTTCCTCTCCAAATTTTAGCCAATATGACTAAGGGATCTCCCTGCACAACCAAGCACTCAAGGCAGAAATCCAAAGTTTATTCTAACACCCCCCTCCCACAGGCCCCACCTTAATCTAACACTGAAGACCCTCATGGTTATCTCCAAAGTGTCCCTTGAATCAATCCATGTTTCCCACCTCTACCATCTCCCCTGCAATAAACTTCTAACTAGTCTCCTTGACTGCACACTCTACTCCTTCCAATCCATCCTCCAGATTGTAAATATTAACTTCCTTGCTCAGATTCCATCACTAGCTTCATTTGTTTTTTACACTAAAATGTCCATTCTGAACATGGCCTACAAATTCCCCTCGACCATCTCCCCAACATCACCTCATATCCCTCATTCTCACTGCCTGATTCCTTTTCTCCTGACATTCATTAAGCCCCAGCCCAGAAAACAGCTTATTCCTCTTCAGATACTTTGCATGTAGTTTCCTAACCTGGTGCCTTTTTCCCACAATCTCGTTTTTGCTTTGCCAGCCCCTACTCAATTTTCAAGTTGCAGGTTAAAATCTCCTCTTGACTGACTTCTTGGCTCTGCAACCTAAGTAGGGTCACTCAAGTGAGTTATTTTGCCTCAGAGCACCCTGTCCTTTCCCTTCTTAGCACTTATCACCTTAGAAAGTGCGTGTCCTTAGGGGACTTTTTCCTCAGTGCCTCCCTTCCTCAGAACTGTGGGTTTCAAAAAGAGGCATTTTTATCAGCCAGCCCCAGCACAGAGGCTGACTCTGGTCTGTGAACCAAGGAGGTAGACGCCATGGGGGCACTGAATGAGATAGCAAGAATATCAACAGACCCCTCCTGCCCAAGACCCAAGCAAAAGCTGGAGGGCCTCAGGGGCCTCCAGGGCCAGAAAAGCCTGGAGACTGGGGACATTGTTCATAAGATGCTCCTATAGGAAAAGGAGTACAAAGTAATCCCAAGATCTTCCTTCTCAGGGACTTCTGAAGGCCTTCCGGGAATTGGAGAGGAGGTATTGGTTCTGGCCGTTAAATATTGGGCTATTTTGCTATGTTAAATTTCTTTTTTTTTTGTTCAACTTTTATTATTTTTTAAATTTATTGTTATTTTTATTTATTTTTAAATTTTTTTATTGGAGTTCAATTTGCCAACATATACTTTAACACCCAGTGCTCATCCCGCCAAGTACCCCCCTCAGTGCCCATCACGCAGTCACCCCAACCCCCTGCCCACTTCCCCTTCCACTACCCCTTGTTCATTTCCCAGAGTTAGGTGTCTCTCATGTTTTGCCACCCTCATTGATATTTTCACTCCTTTCCCTTTATTCCCTTTCACTAATTTTTATATTCCCCAAATGAATGAGACCATATAATGTTTGTACTTTTCCAATTGACTTATTTCACTCAGCACAATACCCTCCAGGTCCCTCCACGTTGAAGCAGACAGTGGGTGCTTGTCGTTTCTAATGGCTGAGTAATATTCCATTGTATACATAGACCACAGCTTCTTTATCCATTCATCTTTCGATGGACACAGAGGCTCCTTCCACAGTTTGGCTATTGTGGACATTGCTGCTATAAACATTGAGGTGCAGGTGTCCCAGCATTTCACTGCATCTGTATCTTTGGGGTAAATCTCCAGCAGTTCAATTGCTGGGTCGTAGGGCAGGTCTATTTTTAACTCTTTGAGGAACCTCCACACAGTTTTCCAGAGTGGCTGCACCAGTTCACATTCCCACCAACTGTTCAAGAGGGTCCCCTTTCTCCACATCCTCTCCAACATTTGTTGTTTCTTGTCTTGTTAATTTTCCCCATTCTCACTGGTGTGAGGTGGTATCTCATTGTGGTTTTGATTTGTATTTCCCTGATGGCACAGTGATGCGGAGCATTTTCTCATGTCCTAGTTGGCCATGTCTATGTTATGTTAAATTTCAATTGTAAGCAGGACATTGAAATAAATATGTTCTAGAAGCAAGAGAAGAAAGAATGGCAAGTCAGAGTAGTAAAGATAAGTGAAGGGAAGTGCTCTAAGGAAACTTGAAAGTCAAAACCAGGGATGAACGGGCCTTCCTGGTGATACCTCTCCATTAAGACATCTAGAAGCCCTGTCTGGGTTGATGGGGTTTCCTTAAAATCAGGAAAACGAGAGAAAGTAAAGCTGCTTCAGGAAAGAACTAAAGTGTGTTCTCCCCGTAAAAAAAAAAACGAGAACAGGAAATTCTCCAAAGGAACATTTCCAAATGAATAGGCAGGATTGAATTTCCTCACTGGTTCTCAGTTTTGAACTTTTTAAGTGCTGAACCCCAAATGAGCATCAAGGTGGCTTTTCTCTTTATTAAGGGGAGAAATAAGAAAACATAATATTTATAAAAATGCTGCTCAGAAACCTGCTTTTTTTTTTCCCACTTTACAGTAAATCATATTGGAGGATTTAAGATCACATGGTTTACTCTCCCTTTTGTGATCTTACATAAATCCAACTCTATTCCTGGCATTGCATTCAACTAAATTCCATCATTTTGTAGTTATAAAACAGTGTGCTAGTATGTTGAACCAGATACCAGCAAAATATACTGGCAACAGAGATTGAGTGAACATGTAAAGCCAAGTTTAGTACATTTAGAGTGATGCTCATATTCATTCATTTGTTCCAAAGGTATTTATTGAGCACCTACTACCTGCTCAGCACTTCCCTGAGAAGTAGGGCCCTAACAATGGACAAATTAGGTGTCTGTTCCCCTAAAGCTTAGACTCCCAGGGGAGGCATATTAAGCAAGGAATCAAGGCAATAAAATGATTTGAGTAACCATAAACACTCTGAAGAAAATGAAACCGAGCAATATGATAATGATGATTCTGGGCAGGTCACTGTATCTGACGGGGGCAGTGAGAAGAACCTTCCAGGGGAGGAGGTATGTGGCTCCGAACTGATTTTGACAAAGGATCCAGCCCTTCTACGAGCCAGAGAAAACAATTTGAAGCAGACAGAGTAGCAAGTGCAAAGGTCTGAGGCGTAAATGAGCTTCCTCAACTTCAGGAACAGACAGGGGGCTTTCGGAGAAGCGTGTATTTCAGGTCAGAGTCCAGAGTGATCTTCAGGTTACAGCAAGGAGTTTGGATTCCACAAGGGCTCCCTTGTTAACAATGAGGCCTCACCTGCACTGTTTGGCCACCTGCCATGGGTCACCCCAAATCCTGGGCATGTCAGATGTGCTCCTACATGTGGGCTAGCCCAGGTCAGCCACTCACCTCTCAGCATTCACTCCAGACTTCACAGGGCAGACATAAGGATGAAGGAAGATACCCTAGGCCCATCATCATCATCATCGAGGAAGGAAGCGGATGATGTGGCCTCGCTGAACTTTTCCTAATGAGCCAAACCCTTCCCCAGCAACCAGTCACAGCAGGCAGCTCTCCCGACCTTGTTTCCCATCCAACTCTATCGCCTCCTGCTGTCCCCATGACCACGGTGTCTTGCACAAGCTCTGAACTGGAGGACCCATTGGCTCTGGGACCTCCTGCCAAATTTCCTCTCTCACAGCCCCCTTTGGGAGAGCTCCCAGAGAACTGTCACTGCCCTGCTGTGGCTACACTTTCCATTCATGAATTCACCCACTAGCATTTGCTGAGCTAGGCCCTGCACTGAGTGTGCCCTGCTACACTGCCCTCCCTGAGCAAAATAAAACAAACACTAGCACTTACACACTTATCTCACTTCTACAGTCACCCACTGCCAGGGCCTCCTCTCCTCACACTCTCACTTGAACAACCATTCCTTGGGCCTGATTCCTTCTTGCAATTATCTTACATTCCCTCACAGGATAATAATAGGACTCTTTTATCTGGAACAGAGTGCAGCCATGTGATGAAGCACATGGGCTCTACGGCCAGGCCAATCTGGTTTCCAGCCCCACTTCTGCTGCCAACTGCTGTGTGACATTGAACAAGAGCCTTCATCTCACTCTACATCAATTCCTTCCTCTATAAAGTACAGAGATCATGATTTCTGCCTTAAGCAACTTCCATGAGGAAGAAAAGATATATCGTGAATGATACAAAGCACCATCACACTGCGTAGCCCTGTTAGCACGAATAAAAGGTCACTTCCAGTTCTCTTTTGTTATAGTCCCCAAGGTTTGTAAATAGGTTCTGGCTCTTCTTTACCTCTATGTCCATCTTCTGCTCATTATACATACAGTGCCTAGAAGAATGTTCTGCTCAGAGGAGTTGACCCTGAATGCTTCATGCTAATCCACCAGAGAACACGCTCTGCACAGCAGCAGGAAAGTGGAACAGTAGAGAGTTAATGCCCACCCCTGGTGTGGGTGGGGGGCAAGCTGAGTAGCCGGCACTCTTCTATATAGGGTATAATAACCTTCAAAAAACTTAATCCTTATAACAACCTCAGGAAGTAAATATTCTTATTAAGCCCAATTTGCAGAAGAGAAAACTAAGGTGTAAAGAATATAAAGAGTTTGAGGGGCATCTGGGTAGCTCAGTTGGTTGAGTGTCTGACTTTTGGTTTTGGCTCAGGTCCTGATCTTAGGGTCGTGAGATCGAGCCCTGCATCTGCCTCAATGCTCAGTGTGGAGTCCATTTGAGGTTCTCTCCCTCTGCTTCTCCCCCTGCTCACACACTCTAAGTCAATCAATCAATCAATCAAATCTTAAAAAAAAAAAAAAAAGAATTTAAGAAATTTGAGCAAGGTCCTACAGTAACTTGGTAAAGCTGAGATTTGAACCCCAACAGTCTGGCTCCAAGATTATGCTCTTCACCACTGTGCCCATCAAGAACAGAAACTGCAAGAAAAAGCAAGATGCAAAGATGAAGAAGTCTGCAGTATGACTTTTTCAGGTGGTGACAGGAAAGTTTAAGATCACCTGAAAATTTTACTGGACACAGGGACTTTGAGAAGGAAGCATAGAAGTTCCTCAGCTAGAGTCAGAGTGGATAGGCAGGAAAACGTAAGAGAAGGAAACCCAGAGCCCAGGGTAAGCTAATGCACAGAGGTTAAAAGGAAGGAGCAGAGCTTTTACAAATACATCAGAAGGGGAGAAAAAAGAAATATCAAGGAGAAAGTGGTTCCATTAATAAATAAGGAAGGCAAAATAAATCAATGAAGATCTTTCAGTGGCTGAACTCCTCAACTTGCTTTCTGAAATTGGACTTTAAGGAAAAAAGCAAAGAGGTAGAAGCCAGAAGGAGCTGAGTAATACATGGAGATGAGCTATCAAATGAAGGAGATGTAAATATGAAGAAGGCGCTGTTGACCTGACTCAAGGAACGTGCAAGAGAAGCAAACAGGTTGAATATGAACAGAGGGTAGCAAGTGCAGGAGGTGGAGACTGTCTACATTTCTGTGGCCCAGTCTCCTAGGTCAGCTCGTGTTGCCTCATGCCACTAGCTTTCCAATCCAGTCTCCATGGATACTTCCTTCCCATTTATTTATTCATTTATTACATAGTTATTGACTGAGAATGATTAAACTCCCTCCTTTGCTCTTGAGGAGCTTGTGATCTTGTGGGAAAAGCTGACGTGTCAAGAAATCATAAATATGCAATGCGAGAAGCCCTACAATGGAGGAACATACAGGGGGCATGGGAATCAAGAGGAGAAGAACAATGAGCTGCTGCAGTCAGGAAAGGCTTTGCTAAAGAGGGGGTCACTGAGCTGAGAATTAAAAACAGAGACCCATGGCAGGGCACAGGGGCAGAGGGTGTAGTCTGTGCAGAGTACGGCTGGTTAAGGGAACTGCAAACAGCCAGGTACTCGCAGATGCAGCAGGCAGATGAACAGGGGTGGGCAATGTGACTGGAAAGATTGGTGGCGACCATGGCATAAAAAGCCTCACGGGCCCCTCAAAGGATCTTGAACCCATACGGTGGGCTACAGAGAGCAATGGAAGGGTTTTCAATGGGCTGGTGGCTTGATCAGATTTTGTTCTAGAAAAACAGCTTTAATAGAAGTAGGAAGAGTTGGGTAAAACACAAGGACACTATTATAGGAGTTCAGGGAAGATTGAAGAGGGCCTGGTGTGGCCACAGGGACAGAGAGAAAAGCAATTATTTGAGACATATTTGGAAGATCATGTCAAAGGCAACAGCGAGGCACATTAACACAAAGGCTGGGAGTCACCTATTGAGTCTGGTGATTAGAAGGTCATTGGTGGCCCTTGGCTGGAGAGGTCGCTGGGCCCTGGTGTCGGTAGGGGTGGGGGCAGGCCGAAGTCAGACCTAGCATATGGAGGAGGAAATGGGAAATTAAAACCTGAAGGCAGAAGTCTGTGAGATGAGCGTGCGAAAGCTGGGGTCATAGGGAGATTTATAGGAGAGGCTGCATCACAGATCGTGGCCCCGGTTACAGGTGGGAGAGGAAGAAGCTGCAGGACAAGCAGGTGAAGACATGTGACAAAGGACTGGTTGCCAGAGCAGGAAAGGACAGGAGAAAGCCCTGGACACTGAAGGTATGAGTGTACTTTGAGACTGAGAGTAGAGGTTCCCACTTTTTCTGTAAAGTAAGAGGGGAAGATTATGGGAAGGTTTGGAATCAACTTAGATGAGCAAGAAATTAACTTCCTACACATGAAAAAGAGGGTTGTGGAACTCTGCCAAGGACCCAACTGACACTAAATAAAATCTGCCATGATACCACTTCTCAAGTTTGGGTGCATTTTTGCAAGGATATGCGGCAACCCTGCTGTGGTGTTGGCTGTGCTCCCTCCCATCCTACAATTTCCTGAGAACTGCCTCTCTGTTTCGTCCCTTCCGAAGCAACCAGATTTCTGCCACTTGGCCCCACCTTTACAGGCCACAGTTGATCGTTTCTGGGACAAGAACCTGATCCAGTATGAGGATATGAGAACCCTCTCCCTCAGAATCCCCCCTTCCCCTGCTTTCTCTCCAATTGTAAAATCAGAAGTGATCCATGGGAGCTACTTCTTGCCACAAGGACTAGGAAACAGAGAAAAAAATATAATACATATAGTTATATAATGTGTGTGTGTGTGTGTGTGTGTGTGTGTGTGTGTAGCCACCAGAGAAGAGAAAGAGAAGCCAAAAGAAAACTGGAGATGATGTTACAGATGATGTCCTTGACTTTCTTTAGTACTCCAGCCTTGTTTCTAGGCATTCCTGCAGCTTTCTTAAAAAAAAAAAAAGTCTTCTAAAATCTTCTTAGGCTGGCCAAAGAAGGTTTCTGTTAATTGCTATGCAAAGATTCCTAGCTAAAACAATGGTGAAGATAGGTGTTAGACTTACCCAGATTTGGAGGGAGAGGGAGAAGCTGGTTCCCCATCAAGCAGGGAGCCTGGTACAGGGCTTGATCTCCAGACCTCGGGATTATGACCTGAGCTAAAGGCAGACGATTAACCTATTAGCCGACTGAGCCATCCAGGGACCCCAAAAGAGATACTTCCAATGTAAAGCCAGGATACAGGGGGTTGTGGAGGGCCAAGGAATTGGAGGCCTTTGTGCCTTTGTGTGGAGCAGATGCTGAGGGAATACAGGAGAGGTGAGGTGGAAGGAGAGAGGAGGCAGCTCAGAGAGCTGGAGAGTGGAGCTGGCATATTAGAAATGGATCCGTCTTGGGTGGGTCAGTGATGTGGGTGCTGGACGAAGATGCCAGAGGAGAGGACTGTGAATCAAGAGCACCAGATGTATCTTCTGCACAGACATTAAAGCCCCAGGAGGATGGCAGGTTCAGGGTGGAAAGGAATCTGCAAACCGGGACTGGAAGGATGATTTGGGCCTGAGCTGACAGCGGTGAGGAAATGGAGAGCCAGAACAGGACAGCAGGCCAGGGAGCTGCTTTCCTCTGATGCATATTCATACCCTCCACAATTGTTCTATGATACACCCTTTGGGAAGCATTGGAATAGAGGCAGAGAACACAGGCTGTGGATGTGGATTTGAACCCCACCTCCACCACCCCCTGCTGGGTGGCCTCAGGCAAGTTGCTGCAGCCTTAGTTTCTACGTATATAAGACCCAAGTGCTTCATAATCTATGGACGGTAACTAAAAATAAGTGCTCAATCCAAGGTATCCATTATCATTCATTGAATGAGTTTCAAGGCACAGAGCAGAAATGTTTTGGTGGGTGAGTTGGATGAGGAAGTGAGTGGGAATGAATGACTAAGAGGGAGGAGATAGCAAGAGGGTCTTTATTTTGGAAGTGACCAAGGAGGAGGACAGGATAAGGGACTTGGAGGGGTGAACTCACATATAGCTTTGTAATGGTATTTTGTTTTCTATTCCTGCTGTTACAAACCACCACCCACTTAGTGACTTGAAGTAATTCAGATATATCATTTTGTAGTTCAGTGGGTCAGAAGTCCAACAGAAATCTCCCGTGGGCTAAAATCAAGGTGTCAGCAAGGCTGCATTCCTTTCTCGAAAGCTCTAGGGGAGAATCTTTTCCCTCCTTTTTCTACATTCCCTGGCTCGTGGTCCCCTTCCAACATCTTCAAAGCCAGCAGCCTCACCTTTCTCTGAGTCACTCTTCTATATCATATCTTCTTCTGACAGCCACTGGGAAAAATTATTGGCTCTTCAGGACCCTTGTGATGACACTGGCCTTCCCAGACAATCCAGAATAGTCTCCCCATCTCAAGAGCCTCAACTTTATTATGTCTCCAGAATCTCTTTTGCTGTGTAAAGTGACTATCCTCAGGTTCTGGGGGTGAGGACACCATGGATGACTTTCTGGAGGCCATTGTTCAGCCCGCCACATGCTGGGATAAAGACTCCACCTGCAGCCTCTGACCGTCTGTAGACCCAGAGGCCTGCCTGACCATCAGTGATGTGAACTAAATTAGAAATTAGCTCAGTTTCCAAATGGAATGAATGTGCAGAGTTGTTTTGATGTCTCTGTGCTGTCCTGCCCTAGGCAAAGGGCCACTGGGTCAGGAGAGAAGGATGCATAGAGTCAGCCCTGGTGCACACCTCCCGGCACATCTTGCACCAGCTGGCAGCAGGGGGCATGATGTGCGGGGGAGCTGAGAACTGGCTGGAGTCGATATGATGCCAAAGGTGAACATGGACTTGCCCTTCACATTTTTAATCTTTTTGCCCACACAAGTACCTTCTGCTACCCAAAGACACAAGCTTCCCAAAGAATATGCTTTGTTGCAAAGCTGACTTTTCCTCTTCACCTTACTACCTGGCTCTCACCCTAGTCCCATCCAAGTTGGTCCTCAGGAGCTGCTATTAGAAAAGGATCGTTGATTAAATATAGATCAAGGTAAATGATTATCAAGGATAATGGGTTCTTTTTCTCAAGAGTGTTTGCATTTTAATAGGGAATCATATCTTAACCCAAGGAAAGAATTGCTAATGGTAGGCTTCAGGTAGTCATGCACAAGCTAGAGAGGATGGAAGGGCCTCCAGGCACAAATCAAGCCACATGGGTAGCCACCTACTCCAGTTATGACCAATGTTGTGATCAGCTTCCAATAAATTAAAGACACCAGTTCTCTGCCTGACTTTAATGACGTCTCAAAGCTACAGAATCCAGCTGCTCCTCCTCCAGCAGGTACTGCCTTGCTGTTGAGCTTTACACCAGAACATTCTCACTTCTGCCTCTCATTTCCTGATTTAGGAAAACACTCTGGCCAACTTCCTGTCAAATCTCACCAGAGACACCTACAGCAAATGAAGAAGCTCAGGCATGGGTATGATTTTAAGCCAGACATGACAATCTACCTGAATGCACAGAGAGGAAGGAGGAAGAAGCAAGTATTGGCAGCTGAGGCATTAGAAAAGCTTAATAGCTACTCTCCATATTTAACTTTTATGATTCTGCAATCCTTGAAACATTAAAAATCTATCTGATGACATCTGAGTTACCTGACCACCCCCTCTCCCCATCCTCCGGCCCAGCTCTAGAAATCTCAATGCTTAAAAGGGATCTTTCAGGGAATTGGCAAGCAAATTTTTGTTCTTTTCTTTATGACTTTGCACTCCCACTTCTGTCAGTGAAAGGTTTTCCATTGCATAGACGAGTTTCCTCTCATTGATTGGAACCTTTTAACTGGGCATCAAGCATTATCATTCCCCGGCACTACATTGGACTTGCTGACAGCCAAGAAGTATTTGGATAGTCAGCACACTCATTCAAACCTACCCCTTATTTCCTCCATTACTGGTCTGATGAGCAAGAAGTTCCAAGATTCCAGATCACCTCTTTGCAATGTAAAAGCAAACATCTCTATCCTTATCCCATGGAATCAGGCTGGTCCATGGGCTTTTCACTTAATGTGCCATCAAGGAGGCTTGGTGTTCTGAACCATCTTTAACATAGTTCTTTGGAGACCTTCTGGGAACAAATGAGGTAACAGTAAGTGGCAGAGAGTGAAATGACTAGCTCTGTCTATGCTGTTCCCAATACCCAGGTATAGCCCTGGTTGAAATAGGTGGCTGCCTGTGGAAAGAACTTCTATAATTCAGTGAACCTGTGTTCTCAATTTATAGTCACCTGTGCACACACACAGCAAGGCACAATCAGGTGATGACTGAGATTCTCATCTCTATAGCAAAATGAAAATGAAATGTTCTCACCAAGGAAACAGGAAGAAGAAATAGTGAACACAAATAAAGAACTAGAAAGACATCTATAAAAATAAAGGAAACTATGATCCAGCAATCCCACTCTTAGGATATACTCAAGAGAATCAAAAACATATGTCCACACAAAAACTTGCAGAGGGAGGCTCATAGGTGCATTATACATAAGAGCCAAAAAAGAGAAACAACCCAGATGTCCATCCATTGATGAAGAGATAAATGAAATACGTACATTCATACAATGGAACATTATTCAGTGATAAAAGGGAATAGAGAATGGACACATGCTACAAAGTAGTTGAACTTTGAAAACACATGAAGTAAAAGGAGCCAGACACAAAAGACCACATCCTGTATGATTCCACCAGTTTGAAATGTCCAGAATAGGCAAATCCATAAAGATAGAAAGTAGATTAGTGATTGCCAGGGGCAGGGGAGATGGTGAAAGCTAGTGACTGCTGATGGATACAGGGTTTCTTTTTGGGGCGATGGAAATGCTTCAGAATTAGATGGTGGTGATGGTTGTAAAACTGTGTGAATACACAAAGAGCTGCTGAATTGTGTATTTTAAATGGGTGAATGTTATGGTATGTGAATTATATCTCAATAAAAAATTAAAAATGTAAAAGCCATTATAGTACAGATAGGACAGACAAGCAGTAAGACATCAGAAATGAGGGCAGCCCCAGTGGCCTAGTAGTTTAGCGCCTGCCTTCGGCCCAGGGTGTGATCCTGGAGTCCTAGGATCGAGTCCCACATCGGGATCCCTGCATAGAGCCTGCTTCTCCCTCTGCCTGTGTCTCTGCCTCTCTCTCTCTCCATATCTCTCATGAATAAATAAATAAAATATAAAAAAAAAAGATATCAGAAATGAAGAGTGACCAGGAACAGGGAATAGGGTGTACATGGATCACTCACTCATTTGACAAAATTTTATAAGCACATACTATGCTGGACACTGTGCTCCCAATAGAGCTAACTTAGAATGAATGAGACAAATATGACCCCTGCACTGTTGAAGTGTACCACGTGGTAGGGGAGACAGACATTAATACAATGATACAAATAAGTGCAAGATTACAATAGATGGGTGCATAAGTTGATAATAGATAGAAGATGATGATTGATAGATGATAGATGATAGATAGATAGATAGATGATAGATAATGACAGAGGGAGAGAGAAATACATTACATACACTTTTTAAAAGTGACTCCCTACTAGATTATGCAACATTACCTAATAACTTCTATTTAGTTACACTCCTGGGATACTATAAATAACCACTGATTAATGTCCTAACATCTAAAGACATTCGGGGTTTTTTCAATCCTTCAGTCAAAAGCATTTCTCTTTGAGACATCAGCAAAGCCATCATTCTTATCACGGATGGGACAAGCCAGTGTGGACGGTCATCTCGTACTCTGTGAGGACTGGCACAGCCAGTATGCAATTCTCCAAATAGTACCAGAGATCTGTAAGGAACTGCGGGCTTGACCTCACGTTAGAGATGGAGAAACCCAGACCATGAAAGGAGAAGTGCATCACCCAAGGTCTGGTAACTGGTAATGATAGAGGTGGGACTTGAACTCACATTATTAGTAGTTGTTCACCGAAACAGTAGCCTTACACACTCCTTCCATTCTGCAGATCTGTGAAGTTGGGATGTTATCCCCCTCTCCCTGGCTTAGGCTCCCTTATTGAGTAAATGTTCCTGGTTCCTGGTTGGAGTCACCTTTGTGAATTCCTCCAGGAATGGGTGGAGGGGACGAAGGACGGCCAGTGGCCTAAGAGCCCAGACAATTCCTGAGCTGGCTACAGAGAGACAGCCCTGGCCTGTCCCTCAGCCTGGTTCTCAGTCACCTCAAACCAAACAAGGCCTCCAGGTGTTTCAAGTTGGGACATGAGATATTGGAGCTTTTTATTTTATGACAATCCAACATATTTCATAAGCCCAAATGCCTGTGCCCAACACTATGCCAGTTTTCTTATTAGCTTTGAGGACCTTTGCTCTCAGTCACTGGCTGAGAATCCCACTTCTGCTTCTCACAGAACCTGTGGTATTCCTCCTGTCTCTTTTGTCTCCTCTTTTCCTTTTTTGCCTCCACATCCATCATCCTTTTTCCTCATTCAATTTCCTTCTATCCTCTTCCCCCTCTTTCCTTACATCTCTTTGCATCTCCCAGGACATATTATGAAGTACACTAAGTTAATATTTTGCAGATAGGGGACACATTAGGCTACTGAGTATAAATCAATGTTTCTTTTTAATGCTGCATAAATAAGTGTGTATCACTTGATCAAATTCCAGAAGGATTCCTACTTGGACTCAGTCTGCCAAAAGAGCTGAGTCTATCTCTGAGATCCGAAGCATTTTCTGGAATGAATGCTCTCATTTCTGTCCTTCCTTTGTGTATTTTTCTGCTATCTTAAGCATACTTCCTGAGAAAATCACATGGCAGAGTAAAGATAGGAAGTGATGGGACATTTGGGTGGCTCAGTGGTTGAGCATCTGCCTTTGGTTCAGGTTGTGATCCCAGGGTCCTGGGATCGAGTCCTGCATTGGGCTTCCCACAGGGAGCCTGTTTCTCCATCTGTTTATGTCTCTGCCTCTCTCTCATGAATGTGTCTATCATGAATAAGTAAATAAACTCTTTTAAAAAATATATAGGAAGTGATAATGATACTTAATGCTTCACAGAATGCTTCACATTTGCAGTTTCACAAATATCTCATTTACTCTCACAATAACTGCAGAAAATGAAGGTATAATTGGATCCCTATATAGATGATCTCATTCATGGAGGAAGAAGGTGAGGCTTAGGAAAGCTGATCAACATCCCGGTCGGGGTACAACAGGGAAGAGGCGAAGGGACACTCAAGCGGCAGGGCTCAAGAGGCGGAGGGACCTCAACGGCAGGGCTCACATGACTTTGCGAGAAAAAGAGAAATAAGGAAAGACTGAGATACATAGAGGAATAGAAGTTAAGAGAGGAGACTAAAATCAAGAAAAAAAATGGGGGTGAAGGAGAGACCAAAGAGAAAAGAACTCCCATTCATTCTTTTTTTTTTTTTAAGATTTTATTTATTTATTCACGAGAAACACAGATTGAGAGAGAGAGAGAGAGAGAGAAGGAGGCTCCATGCAGGGAGCCTGATGTGGGACTCGATCCTGGGACCCCAGAATCATGCCCTGGGCCAAAGGCAGACACTCAACCACTGAGCCACTCAGGGATCCCCCAAGAACCCCTATTTATTCTGAGGAGAGGCTACAAAACCTTCGGCCAAAGTTTTGGCAGGAAGATCCCCAGATCTGATATATAGGAAGCAGAAAGTTGTTCCTCAGGTGAATGTTCTCCCTGAAAAAGGTGCTAGGGAATGTGAGAGTACTCCGAGGGCCACACCAAATCTCGGAGGTACTGCTGCTGTTACTCGGGCACATGCACAGGGTTGAGGAGAGCAAAGAGACGGGGTACCCAGCACAGTTCTCCAGACACTGATTGTGCAAAGCTGCCTGCAGGGACTAACTCCAGTGAGGGAAAGGTGTGCTTTACTGAATGCCTCCAGTGCACTGGGTATTATTCTGGTTGTAGGAGTGTGTGGAGATGACACAACCTCTCTCTGCCCTCACGCTCGTGGAGTGAATGCATTCATACCAAATGTAGGTACACAACCCCCTCCTCACTGACTGTGCATACCATTTGAGACACCAGGGCTACAAGGTGCTCTACGTGAAATACAGTCCGTGCGCAAGTCTGCCTGGGAAACAGTACTGTCAGCTTAAGACAACGGTAAGAAGAAAGTTCTCTTCCCTACCTGGCAGGAGGACCTTGGATGCATATTTTAATACTGACTCTTCTGTTGATTTGCCGTATGAGCTTGGACTTCACATGGTCAACTTTATGCTTTCATTTCCAGAGAGCTCTGTTAGCAAGCTTGCGTGTCTGGAACAAACAAGGAACTGCAAATCAGGATTCCCCAAACTTTCGGGGTGCATCAGTATCATCTAGGGAGCTTAAAAAATGTGTATTTCTGAAATAGATGCAACCAGTCCTGCTGGATCCTGGGATCTTTATTGTTCGTGAGCCTGACCAAGGATTCTCATGAGTTGGTCCATAGACACATAGCCACAAAACCTTCCCTAACTTCTCCCACCTTTCCAGAGCCCCCTTTCTTCTGAAATCACTCAGCACTACTAGTCTGTGCTGTATAGGAAGAAGAACTTTCTTAGGCTGGTTTTGGTGTTTTTGTTTTTGTTTTAGGTTTCCAGAACGTCTCTCTCTAGCCTCCTGTGAGCGACCTCAACCAAAACCCAGTCTCATTTCTCTGAACCTCTACACCTTGTGTCTGTGCTTCTTCTTAGACATGTGTACTTGGGAGTTTAGCAGGGTTCATACTCACGCCTCATCACCTCCATTGAGCCATAGACATCTTGAATTATATAGAAGAGTGAAGGGAGCTCGAATTTATGGAGCATCTTGAGTGGATGCTGTGGTGCTCCGCCAAAATCCCACCTTCAGGCAGACGGCTCACACATCCCCCCAGCTGCTGGGGGTACTGCCTGCCAACAGCCTGCAGCTGTGTCCCTCCCCAGGACTTGCCCTTAGCAGATGGAAGCTGCCTCGCCCACACTTACACCTCCTCCCTGGAGACAGGAAGTCAGTTCAAGGCAAAAAAGGACAAAGGCCTGGCACCCGGGACTCAGGATGTCTCCAAAGGGCCATCAGTTCTGGAGCTTCCTATGGGATGGGATGGGCCCTTTGTTGCAGGTCAGCTGCTCCCTCAAGCAACCCTGCCTCCCCCGTAGGACTTCCTCTGAGAGCATTCCCCAGCACAACTCTGCATGCCAATCGCAGAATCTTAGAGTCTGTTTCCTGGAGAGTCTGAGCTCTATACACCTTCTACCTGCCAGGCACCACGCTAGGTACTTGGTATGCATAGACTCATCTAATCCTCACCAAATTCAAAAGGTGAGCCTACTTCTTGAGTATAGATGAAGCTCCTAAGACTCACAGAAGGTGGCTAATATACCAAAAACCACCCAGATGCTAAGTGCAGTGACACAATTAAAATCCAGGCCTGTCTGACCCCAAAGTTCTTTCCATCACACTATGAAAGCAGGACCACAAATCCTTCTTTTTCATTGAGGTGCAACTGATATATAACATTATATTTATTCCACGTATACAATGTAACAATTCAATATTTGTATCACTGCAAAGTGATTAGCATGGCAAGTTTATTTAACATTCCCATATTTACATTTTTTTTTCTTGTGATGAGATCTGTTCTCATAGTAACTGTCAAATATACAATACGATGTTGTTAACCCTAGTTACCAGACTGTTACACTACATCCTCCCCAGGACTTACTTATTCTATAATGGGAATTTTATACCTTTTGAATATGACTTATCTTTCTTTATCATTTCTGCATCTATTATGATACCAAATAAATATTTGCCAAGGAAATAGTTAAAATGGAGATTTGAAAATTCTGGAGGGTAGGAACTATTACTTAAGTATGTGTAACATCTCCCCTATAGCTCAGTGCCATGCTGGGTATCTGGCTCACCCAACACTGCCAAATGCACTGATGACTTCTATAGATCAAAGAAGCATGGGATAGAGTCCTAGAATAGTATTTTAGTCTTTTTTTAAAATACTAACTGTCCTACAGTCTAGTTTCCTTTTATATTTGCTCATTTTATTTTAAGTCAGGGGTCTGTGCTGTAGGCTTTTATCTGGATACCAAGTTAACATGTACTCCTCACCCTTTTCTGTGCTTTAGGGCCAGAGAGCACTTGTTCAAATGTGGACAGCTTGCCAAGATGCTCCACTGTCTTCATCCGTACCCTCCTCCACAGCTCTAAGACCTGTTTTGTTCCTACACACAAGTGCCTTATATACAGAGTTTAAGCACATCTCAGAAGGCAGTATTCAGGAGCACACCTATGGCTGTACCTACTTCTGATTTTCATCCTTGTAGATCAGTTAGCTCATCCTTCCAATTCTCACAGAGGAAGAATCTACACCAAACCTGGATTCTGCTTTCTATATCAAGTTTTATTAGATCACGACTCAATGTGCATGGTGTACACATGTGCAGTGCCTTAAATTATGAAGTGATGTTGGGAGAACATCTTCAATGAAGCTCTGTCTGGGGCCACCTCTACCCCAGGATACTATTAGGTCTGAGGCAGTCTTACCTATATATGTGGGCAATATTAAGTGGCTCTCTAACATGGATGTGTGCATCCACTTTGCCAGCTAATGAGGCAGACAAGAAACTGAAGAATACCTGATAACTCCCAAGGAAGGGACTCATGTACTGCTGACCCCAGGAGTGATAATATGTGATGTGCTGATGTGTTTATTCAAAATAATTCCCCACTAATGTGGGTTCTGCATAACATGAACAGAAAGACAGAGTTTCTCTGGAATCTCAGGTTGTGAGATTTTTTTTTTTTCATCTATCTACAAAATGAACCACACTCCTGTCTTAATGAAAATGCTACTCAATTACTATGATTTTATTAACAAGACAAGTGTAGCTATTTAGTGTGTAACAATGCAAGAGTTATAATTCCAAGGGGATTGTCAGATGCTAATTCTAAATTCAGAATGCAATGCAAAAGTTTTATTCGCCTCTTCCCTGAAAAGAATACTTCTACTCTGTGCTGGAAAAATATTTGGATTTGGTGCCTGGGTGATTAGTCTTAAAGGTTGCTGTAGTCATCAGCACATTATAAACCTCTGAAGAATTCAACAACTGAAGATATTGAAAACTAAACCTTGATCTTGGTTTTTGCCCACATGAAGCAAGTAGATCCAAAAACAGTACATTATGTGCCCGAGACGTTCCTCCCTTCTCCACTTGGGTCATCATATATTAGGATGTAGGATGGGACTTCAACTGTCTCAGAATCTAGGCTTAATTCCCAAAGACGCATTGCAGGTTCCCCCAAACACAGGTTAGGCCTGAGCCAAGGCAAGAGGAGAAATTTTTAACTGGATGTGAAATTAAAATTTCCAACATAACCGAACTGGACTGTTTAATAACTGAAAGTGAATCTTAGTTATCTAAATAGGACTCTTTCTAAACGTGAAAGTGACTTGAGGACACAAGATCTCTCAGAGAACCTACAAAGAAGCAGTGAAAGGGATATTCGCCCAAAGATATCAGGAGGTGAGGTTGAGAAAAAAGCAAGCTATTTCCTGCATGTACCCTGTTAAGTTTAGTGCATATAATGTACAAGTTACAGAAATAAACCAGATCCAGGTCAATATTATAGAAATTTCCTAAGTAAGAAATGTGTGTAGAGCAGAGAGCTAGGCACACAGGGAGGGAATAAAAGGTGAGAAATTCTATCAGTTATAATTAAAAGTGGAAACATATGGAAATATTTAAAAATATAGATTATAGACTCTAGATAGAAAGTCTAGATAAGAAGGGCCACTCACCTGTCCATGTCTCTCAGGGCCCTGGATCTGTCCCTCTTTGCCCCAGGACCAGCATGACCCCACTTGTGCTGGGCACCCATGTGAGGGGGTCATAGTGACCTGAGAGATCTGAACACCAGCCCTGTTCAAAGCCCCTGCTGGCTGGAGCCAGAGACTTGGAGTTCCCAGCTCATGAGTGGATGGATTCACTTGGAGTCACCTCTTCTTTCCACCTTGGTTTGTTTGGAATCTAAGTGACACAGTTTTAAGAGAAGAAAGAAGAAAGAAAAGAAAGAAAGAAGAAAGAAAGAAAGAAAGAAAGAAAGAAAGAAAGAAAGAAAGAAAGAAAGAAAGAATTAAAAGAAAAGAAGAACGGTTTCTTTTGACAAAGTTTTGTTATATTTCTGGCTGAAAGAGGCAGTCTGAGAAGTGTAGATGCCAGAAAACATTGAAATTTTTGTAGGATTCAGTGATTTACAAGACAGTAATAAACATCTTAATCTGTCTAGTTCCTGAAAATCTAGGATGAAACACAAGATAGGAAGAAATAACTGTCATAATAAAAAGACAAAGCAATGTGGGTTCCCAGAAAAGAATTTCAGAAACTTTCAGGAGGGAAAGGCATTTGATCTTGACCTTGAAGGATTTTAGCAAATAGAATAGAGTAGATAGAACAATGAGAAAACTAAGTTTGTAATGGGCTCATTTGTCTTCATAATGACCCGGTTGAATGAAATCCTTATTGTTTATAGCACACAGTCCACGGGATCTATTGACATGTGACTACTCAGTAAATCTCTCTAATACATAGAAAATATCAGTTAAAACTAAAGTCATTGCTGGTATATTTCAGTTTCCCCATTAGATGTTCACTGTGTCTGGGAATTCAGCTTGTTTCCTCCCTGCCACAGAACATTCTGGAATAGGTGTAGCCAAGGATCAGAGCAGCTGGATCTAGGCTCTCAATAGATCTTGGAGAAATTAGATTTGTTTCATCTCATATTTCAAGCCACCACCAAGTCATTTTGCAGTCACTCCTCCCTTCTCTATTCTAATCCTCTGACTTAGATTCCCGCCATTCTTTCCCGAATTCTGCTGTCTTTTTTGGAGACCTTTCTCCTGAAATCTGTGAAACTTATCTGCAGTTACGATGAGTGCCACGAAGGATTTGACAGAGAAATCTAATAAGATTGTAAACTCCTAGAGACAGAGGCCTTTCCTATTTAACTCCAATGCAGAGTTCCTAGTGCGTTGCTGGAACATGTGTTTAACAAAGGTTTTCAAATTAATTAAGATTAAAACTCCACTGCCGAATGGAAATGATTAATTGTGGTAACTAAGAAAAGACTATACAGGATGTATTTCAGCAAAAAGAGCTTGGTACATGCCGAATAATTATTAGGATGATACGAAGTAAGCAGAGACTGTTTTAGGGTCTGCAAAGTTGTGTTGGCCATCCCACAAGGTCAGAGCACCTCATAAAAATGATTGATGCTTTCTGCCTTCCGCTGTGCTGACAGCCCTCATCTCACACTGCAGTTTATGGTTCCTGACCCTGCATTCCGCCGCCGACCTGGAAGGGCCGTGTTTCTGCGAGCCAGCTCCGATAAGCCACCTGAAATCTTCCCTGGGAGGCAGCAGGCAGCGGACAGAAGGGGGCCGCTTGGGCCAGCTGGCCCTCCCCTGCGCCTTCCCCAAACTTCCCCAGATTCGATCATGATGTCTGCGACGGACAACAGCGCTAATCTCTTCAGGAACACCCCAGAACGCAGAGCTCATCTGTGCTTCTAGGCTGGATTTTGCAGAAAATAGGAGATGGCACCCAACCCCCTCTGGCGTGCCAAGAGTGTGGCTGGTCTATGTGATACCCAGGCAGCTGGCACGCACTGGCGCTCTCTGGGGCCACTGCAGAGGCTGTGAATCGGCTTGGTCTCCCCCAGAGTAGCCGGGGGAGTGGAATCTGCATTACAATATGTGCTCTGATGCTGTGGGGAAGGATGTTACACTTTGTACGGGATGCCACTGGGCACGCAGGCCAGCATCTCTAAGATTTGTGGTTCAACATTCACCCCTAGGTCGATAGTCCAGAAACCTGCCTGAAGTCGGGAGCACCAACCACGGGCGGTGCGTCAGAGCTGTGTGATGGTCAGACTTTTCCCTGCCACTAGAGAAGGCCCCAAATGTGCCCAAGGAGTCGTATACCCCATTTGTAAAATGGAAGACACCTTGCTAATTGACAGGCCTGTGATGGTGTGGCACTTTAAATTACCTTGGCATTAATTGCCTGGACAGGTTGTTCACTCAAATTGCCCTGGCTCGCTAATAACCTGAGCGGGCTGGTGTTTTAAATGACCATGGCACTAATGGCCCAGGCTGGCTGCTATTTCACATCGTCCTGGCACTAATGGCCTGGAAAGGGGGCTTGCTTTGCAGATTAACGAGTGTCCTCCAAATGGGAAAGGATTATGGAAAAAGAAAGAAAAACAAGCATTTGCAAGGGAAATAAGAAAGAAGTTTTTACTTCTCCTCTTGCTAAGCATTAGGCATTCTGTGAATAGGTCTGGAGAGCTACGGCTCCTCCGGAAGATTACACCGCCACCTTCCTTTTCACTTCCCAAACCAACCACAGGCCACCATGACTTTAACATTTTAAAATTAAATTTAAAAGATTTATCTACAGTTCACTGAAGAAGAACTAGCACCTCCTCTGCCCTACCCAGAGTTCTCCACTTTAATTTCTGTTCATTCCTACAACCCCTCTCCCACTCATCCCCAAATCACCTGTTCACCAAGCATTGATTGACTAAGCAGTCAGCTTCCATGAACAAGGCCCCTGTGAAGTCTTTGGAGAGAGAAATATGGAACATGGACCCCACTTCTAGGAGCTCCCTTTAAGTCAGGGAAATGGAGAGCTCTTTGCCAATAATTGCATTGCAATGCAATTAGCTCTGTGACAGTGGTGCCTTGGATGCTAAGGGAGCATGGCACTGAGACTGAGAGTCTGCAGCTGAGATGAGCTGGAGAAGCTTCACACAGAGGTGAGTCTGAAGAAGACAATAGGAGATATTCCTCAAGACAAGAAGTGAGGGGAGACATGCCTTGTGAGAAAAGAGAGACAGGCACAAATGCAAAATTCATGAAAAAGCCTAGCTCAAATTGTACGTAGGGCAGGGGCAAGGCTGGAAAGGTGTAGGCTGGAGCAAGCATGCAGAAGCCTCAGGAAAAAAGGGAGGGGTTTGAGAAATATTCCCGAGATGGAGTCTTTTGAAACTGAGCAGTGGCTGCAAATGGGCTTTGAGGAGAAGGAGAGGTGGGAGAGGGCTTCTGGCTCCCAGCATTGATAACTGGGCACGTGATGCTACCCTTCACAGACACGGGTTTGTGGAAAGGAACTGGCTGGGGTGCAGGAGGAGGGATGTTGGAATGAGTTCTTTTTGAAAGATACTGATTCTCTGTTCCTCTCTGTCAACTGCATCTAACCCAACCCACTACTTACAGGTGCAGGAAGTAAACACAATATTGGAGGGGCTGGGAGAGATGCTCTTGTCACAGAGCCTCTCCTTGGGTGTCATCTAGAGGAACTCTCCATTCAGTGGGAGTGGGTCTTCAGGTGAATCAGTTCAGAAGGGTTGGTCCCCACAGTTAACAAGAATCAGACAACATATCCAACAGCAATCCCCTCCCGTCCCCTTTGTGTTCCATTCTAGCTCATTTTCATGGCAATCCGAACTTGCAGTGGCTCTCAGGGGATGGTTTAATGATAGGATTTTTTTCTCTTTCTCTTTTCCCCACAATCAGGTGAGTAATAGAAAGAGGAGTGGTTTTAAGAAGGACAGGGTATCTGTGCAAGATTAACTGTTACTGAAAATCTAAATGCTGCCAATGTGTTTTGACAAGTGAAGCAGAAGTTTAGAAATTCTTTTGCACATCTGCAAGATTGACTGAATAAGTGGAGAGAGTGATTGGATGAAAACAAGTAGCTCCTACAGAGTCAACTGAATTGAATGGAATCGATCTGAATTGAGAACCGACCATTTGCAAAGCCCTATTCTAGGGGCTGGGGGGGGGGTGTACAGAAATGAACAAAGTGTGGCCCCCGCTGTCAAGGAATTTAATGTCCCAGGCTGGGTTACAAGCTCTACGCATTGTATTTAAAGCTGCTTCTAACAGGAGAAAGAGCCCTTCACAATGACCAGCCTCTCCAAAGTGTGACACAAACGTTTCCCTTTGTAGAAAACACAGCTCCTTTTGGAAGAAAAGTTGTTCTTTCATCTGACCATCAATAGACATGGCGTTTGCTAAGTACAGGGTGCCTTGCTGGGCACAGAGGGGGGTTTAAGATGGTCAGCCATGGGTCCTGCCCTCCAAGGTTTTACTTGTGAACATCTAAAGCCCCTTAATGTCAGAGGAAAGGCATAGCAACTTCAATATTTTTGTTAAAATAAACTCTCCTAGGATGACTTTTAATCCAGATAATGATTCTTAACAACAACTTATGTAGTTTAGGAGCTGGCACGGAGCCTAGAAGTCTCCCCTAATCTCACATCCATTTATTAAGAGCAGATCCAGAGAGATTGGTCTGCCCAACAACACACAGGTGGTCAGTGGCAGATCCAGAACCTTGACCTCATCTAGCCCTTGTTCTCTGTAGTTTATCTCTTGTATCGACAGATGCAACAATACAGAAGCAAAATTTAAACACAGACAGAGAGAGACCCAAGAGCACCCTAGGTAATGAGAAATTCTTGGCATCTCTAGGTAGGCTCCTTCCTTCAGGAAAAGAGATTTGCAACACTCTCACTTAAGGACATGTCTTTGCCAAGTTCATTAATAACATTCATAGATACGAAAAGAGAAAGTCTTCCAGCAAAGGTAAGAAGTATGAGACCCTATAAAGTTGCATTAGTGTCAAAACCAAGGAGAAGGCAAATAATTACAACTAGCAGCCACAGATTTTTCTTCCAACACAACTTGGAGATGAAGAATGGATGTGTTTTTCCTTATGAAATCTATAAGGCATGAGCTTTCATTTTACCCCCTTTCACTTTCCCAGCCCTGATGGTCCTTCCAGACCCTGCTCACCTTCAGCTCCTTCAGGACACCTTCCCTGACCCCTCTGGACCTTATCAATGGGCTTAAGAGATGATACAGTTAGATCAGGAAGGAAAAGATTATGATAACGAAGCAAGTTTTCTACTTAAAAAAATTCTCTCACATTTCTTTGAGTCCTTACTGTAGTCCTGAGGTCATTAGAGTAGTGTTATTGTCCCATTTTACAGACAAAGACATTGAGGCTCCATGATAGAGATGGAGTTAAGCCTCAAACCCAGGCATTCTATCTCTAAGTCTGGTGTTCTTTCCTTTGTGTTGCTCTGTCCTCTCCTTCACTCAATTTCTGTGACTTCAGGCATGTCTTCTGCATTGCCTTTTTTTTTCAGTTCTTTGTATTGCTGTAAAATACATATAAAATTTACCATCCTAACCATTTTTAAGTGTATAATTCGATGGTATTAAATACACTCATGATGTGCAACCACCACCACTATCCATCTCCGGAACTCTTTTCATCTTATGAAACTGAAACCCTGTCCCCTTGAAACACTAACTCCTCTTGCCCCAAACCCCTGGCAACCACCATCCTACTTTCTACTTCTGCAATTTTGACTACTCTAAAGTACCTCATAGAAACAGAAATATACAGTATTTGTCTTTTTGTCACTAGCTTTTTTCATTTAGCGTAATGTCCTCAAGCTTCATCCATGTTGTAGCCCATTCAAAATCACCTTCCCATTTAAGGCAGGATAATATTCCAATGTTTGTATGTACCACATTTTGTTTCTAGGAATTTGTGCATTTCTTATCCATTCATCCACCAATGGACTTTTGAGTTGTCTTCACGTTTTAGCTATTATGACTAATGTTTCTATGAACATGGCTATACAATTATCTCTTCAAGACCCTGCTTTCAATCCTTTTAAATATATACCCAGAAGTGGGATTGCTGGATCATATGATAATTCTATTTTTAACTGTTCAAGGAACCTCCATATTGTTTTCCACAGTGTCTGTACCTTTTTTACATTCCCAATAGCACTGCACGAGGGTTCCAGTTTCTCCACATCCTCGCTAATACGTATTTTGTTTGTTTGTTTGTTTTTAATAGTGGCCCTCCAGAAGGGAGGCCTCAGCTCATAGTTTTACTTTGCATTTCCCTGATGATTAGTGATGTAGAGCACCTTTTCATGTATTCATTGCCCATCCCCATATCTTCTTTGGAGAAATGTCCATCCAAATCTTTTACCCATTTTTAAAATCAAGTTGAATGCTTTGCTGCTTTTGAGTTTTAGGACTTTTCTGATAGTCTGGATATTAAGCATTTATTAGACCTGAGATTTGCAAATATTTTCTCCCATTCTGATGGTTGCCTTTTTATTCTGTTGATAATGTCTTTTAAGACACAAAATATTTTGATTTTTATAAAGTGCAGTGTGTCTATTTTTTTCTTTTGTTCCTGTGCTTTGGTGTCATATTTAAAAATATCATTACCAGACCCAATGTTGTGATGCTTTTGCCCCATGTTGACTTCTAAAAGTTCTATTAAGTCTCACATTTAGGTCTCTGACAGATTTTGAGTTAATTTTGGTATATCATGTTAGACAAGGTCCAACTTAATTCTTTTGCATGTGAGTGCAAGAATGAAGGTCCAAATTCATTCTTTTGCATCCCACTATCATTTGTTGAAAAAACTATCCTTTACCCATTGAAGAGTCTTAGCATCCTTGTCAAAAATCATTTGGCCATATACACAAGCATTTATTCTTAGATTCTCTATTCTATTCCATTGGTCTCTATATCAGTTTATGCCAGTACTATACTGTTTGGTTTGTTGTAGCTTTGCAGTAAGTTTTAAAATCTAGAAGTGTGAGTTCTCCAGCTTTTCAGGATCATTTTGGCTGTTCAGGGTCCCTTGAGATTCCAAATGAATTTTGAGATTTTTTTTTTCTATTTCTTGACAAAAAAAAAATCATTGAGATTTTGATAGAGATAGCATTGAATCTGTAGACTGCTTGGGATAGTATTGGCATTTTAACAATATTAAGCTTTATAATCCTTAATGAACATGGGATACATTTATATTTACTTATATCTTCTTTAATTGCTTTCAGCAGTATTTTGAAATTTTCATTGCACAAATCTTTTACCCCCTTGATTAATTTCTAATTATTCTATTCCTTTTAATGCTATTGTAAATGAAATTGTTTTCATAATTTCATTTTCAGATTGTTCATGGTTAATGCTTAGAAATACAACTGATTTTATGGGGTGCCTGGGTGGCTCAATGGGTTAAGCATCTAACTCTTGGTTTTGGCTCAGGTCATGATCTCAGGGTCTTGAGATTGAGCCTGGCACCAAGCTCCATGCTTAGCAGGGAGTCTGCTTGAATTTCTCTCTCTCCCTCTCCCTCCCCCTGTATCCCTCTTCCTACTTGTGCTCACATGTGCTCTCTCTTAACTAAAGAATAAATAAAAATATTTGAAAAAAAAAGAAATACAACTGGTTTTTACTTATTGTCTTTGTATCCTGTTACTTTGCTTGATTTAGTTATTCATTAAAACTTTTTTGTGGACTCTAAGAATTTTTACATATAAGATCATATTATCTGCAAACAGAGGTAATTTTACTCATTTTCTGATTTGGATTTGTTTTATTTTTCTTTCTTGCTTAATTGCTCTGGCTAAAACTTTCAGTGCTCTGTTGAATAAAAGTGACAAAGCAGACATCCTTGCCCTGTTCCCGATCATAGGAAAAACTCCGTCTTTTATCACTGACTGTGAGGTTTACTGTGGGATTTTCATACATGGCTTTCAATATGTTGAGGTAGTTTCCTTTTATTCTTTGTTTTTATCACAGAAAAGTGTAGAATTTTCTCAAATTCTTTTTCTGCATCAGTTAAGATGATCTTTTTATCCCCTTCCATAATGTGGTGTATTATATTGATTGGTTTTTGTATGTTAAATTGTCCTTGCATTCCAGGAATAAATCACACTTGGTCATGGTTTAGAATCCTTTGAATATTCTGCTGAATTCAGTTTGCTAGTATTTTGTTGAGGATTTTTGCATCTGTGCTCATAAGGGATATTAGCCTGTGGTTTTCCTTCCCTGCAGTCTCTTTGTCTGGCTTTAGTATAGGGGTAATGCTGGTCTCATAGAATGAGTTAGAAAGCGTTCCTTTCTCTTCATTTTGTGGAAAATGATTGGTATTAGTTCTTCTTTGAATGTTTAGCAGAATTCACCAGTGAAGTCTTCAAGTCCTTTATTTGCTCTGAGATTTTGGATTCCTTCTTCTTCATTCTCCTATAGGTCTATTCAGATTTCCTATTTCTTCATGATTCCGTCTTGGTAGGTTTTGTTTCTAGGAATTTGTCCATTTCATAAGGTTATTCTTTGTTAGCATATAGTTAGTTGTTCATAGAACACTCCTATAATCATTTTATTCCTATAAAATCTATAGTAATGTCCTACTTTCATTCTTGATTTTAGTTATTTGTGTCTTCTTTCTTTCTTTTTCTTAGTTCATCTGGCTAAAGATTTGTCAATGCTATTAATCTTTTCAAAGAACCAACTTATGGCTCATTGATTTTTTCTATTGTTTTTCATTCTCTATTTAATTTACCTTTTCTCTAATCTTTGTCTTTCCCTTTCTTCTGCTAGCTTTGGATTTAATTTGTTCTTCTCTTTCTAGTTCCTTAAATTATAAAATTAGGCTGTTTATTTGAGATCTTTCTTGCTTTTAATGTAAGCACTTAGAGCTATAAATTTCCCCCTTGGCACTGCTTTTGCCATGTCTCATAAGTTGTGGTATATTACATTTTCATTTTAATTCTTCTATAAGTATTTTCTAACTTCACTGTGATTTCTTCTTTGATCCATTGGGTTTCTTTAAGTGCTCATTGTCCAATTTGTACAATTTTGTGAATTTTCCAGTTTTATTTCTGTTACTGATTCTGAGCTATCTCATTGTGGTTGGAGAAGTTACTTTGTATGATATTTTAATTTATTGAAACTTGTGGCCTAACATATGGTCTATTATGGAAAATGTTCTATATGCATTTGAGAAGAATGTGTATACTGTTCTTAGGTAGAGTGTTTTGTAGATGTCTCTCAGCTCTAGTTGGTGTATTGTAAGTCCCCTATTTTCTTATTTATCATCTGCCTGATTGTTTTATCCATTGTTCAGAGTGGAATAGTGAAGTCTCCAACTATTACTGTGGGACTGTCTGTTTCTCCCTTCAAAGGCTGTCAGTTTTTGCTTCATATATGGTCTATAGTTAGGTGTACAAGTATTTGTAATTCTTATATCTTCTTGCTATATTGAAACTTACTGATACATAATTTCCTCCTTTGTCTCTTGTAACTTTTTTTGACTTAGTCTATTTTGTTTGAATGCATTTTAATTTATTATTATTCTCATGCATCTTCTCTCCAAAATTAAATATGATCTATGAAATGCAGTTTTTTTGTATCACCAATATTTGTCATTGAATGAATAAGTGAACAAAGTACAAATGCAAACAGCTTTACATATAGAAGGCAACAATACATGAAAAAGCAATAGTGGGAAAACATAAGAGTCAGCAAATAGCTCAGAGATCTTGAAATTTAGGACTTGTGATCCTATTTGAATATATCAGTATATCATTTGTGTGAGTAAGCTATTTAACCGCTTTTAAAAATAATCAGTTCTTCAAGACACACAAACAGGCATACTCAATTGAATTTTCCATGTATGACTGTTTGAAGCATCTTCTTCTAAGTAGAAAAGAATGCTTTTGAAACAAAGTATTTCAGAAATTATATAGGCCAGATGGAAGCCATTGAGATGTCAGGCTATCCTTGTCTATTGTGTTCCCCAGTTGGTATTGGTTTGTTAGTGAAATAGTTGTATAACTTTAAAAAGAAAAAAAAAACTTTATAATACTTCTTAGTAATGGGCTCAGCCAGCCCCCAAAGTGACTTCTGGAACATCAAATTAGCTTTTGTGATAAATATTGCCGTGAAACCAGTAATTAGTTTCTAATGATCCTGCATTTTTCATCGGCTGTAAAGCCATAAACAGATGAAGATTTTGGCTCCTTGGCAAACTCTTTTTGACACAGATACCTGGGAAAAGAAAAAAGAAAGATCTTTTGTGGTGCCCCAGGCCATAGAAATCTGGCAAGGAGCTCCTGTGCTTCCCCTCTGGAATGCACAGCAATTTATCCACCAATATTTTTAACTCCCTCCAAAATTGTGACTGTAAGCATTGCAGGTCAAGCTAATGAGTGAGTTTTTTTTTTCTAACTCAGTCCTAAGGAAAAATAAAAAGGAGTGTCAGGCCTGTAGATGATTCTTTGGCCTGCAAAAAAAAAAAAAAAGCTAAAGTGATAAACAGTAAACAGTAAGCCCTATGAAAGCAAGAGAAGAAAGTCTTGTTCCTTACTTAGATTTCATTTGATAAATTGGGATTTATCATAAGGACTTATTTGCTCATCTCATTCAAAAAAAAATTGGAGGATATTTTATATCCTAAACACCAGCCTAGTTGCTAGTATGCAAGCCTGAATCACATACTGTCCTGGCTCTTGCAAAGCTTATAATTTAGTTTTTGAGTGATGAGGTAGGAGAGAGGGATAAATAAAGCAATTGATGCAATATGTCCTGCATCATTATAGAAATTTCTCCAAGCACAGAGACAGAAGGAAAGAGCTACAATCTTTGCTATGAATGTTAGGAAAATTATAATGAGAAAGTGAATTTACCATTGAAATCACCTTAATGGATGAATAGGAATATTTAGGCAACAGAAATTAAGGTGAACAAAAATAAGATTGAAGGACACATTGTGAAACGGAATAGAAGTGCTTCTGGTGGCACGAGCAGGGGATGTCCATAAAAGTGACAGCAGGTAAGTTGCATAATGGGTTTCTGTAGTATCCATCCAGCATAAAGACTGACCAGTTGGTATTCCAGGATAAATATTAATGAGAACTCTATAAGCAGTCTGAGAACCAGTCACTAAGAACAGAGTCAACTCGGGCTTTGCTTTTAACAAGTAGGATATTCCAAATTCCTACTAACATCCCACTCAGAAATCTCTTTTTAGCTTTACATTCTCACCAGCATAAGTCTTGGCAATCCAGGAAAAACCACGAAAAAAAAAAAAAAAACCACTGAATACAAACCAAGGGATGCTAAGTATATTTTTCCTTCTAACCTGTTCTGCTTTTTGACGTGGCATTTAATCTCTCTGAATTGCAAATTCTGCATCTATAATATGAGTGAGACCAACAGTTCTTCTTCTGGATCCCCTGATGAGCTCCAGAGGGTTCGTGGACACCCTGAAATGATATACAAAATCTTATGTGTATATACAGGTGCACGTCTTCCTGGGAGAAAACATGTAGTCTTTATGAGTTTTTCAAAGGCTTGATGACCACAAAAAACAAAACAAACAAACAAAAGACACTGAATTAAATGACCTTTAACTTCAGCTCAAAAGTTCCCTAGTTCTCTGAGCCTGTGTTCCATAGAAACTTAGTTGTAGGCCAGCATATCATCAACTTCTATAAAACAAGTAAACTAGTCATTTTTTAAAATTGTGCCATAACATATGAGAGCCTATCAATCATTTGTGAGGTAATGGGTTCTTAAACCAAATAACTTGCTGAAAACCACACAAAGATAGGCCGATGCTGCAATTTATCATCTGTACCAGTACATTTTTGAGGCGAAAGAGACACTATATGATTGGATTCCAGAGCAATATGCTTACACGATGGATGTCCGAGGCAAACCAAACTGCTCCTTCCCATGCAAAAAGCAAATACAGGCAACCAACCAAGTACTGATCCAACTCAAAATTTAAGTTAGTTCTAGAGCTTCGGATGACTTCCTTCCCAAGATGAAGTTTACATTGGCTGTAATGCTCCCTGAGATTGATCGATTGTGAAACTTATTCCATTTTTGGAACAACCAGAAATTGAAGACCTTTAACAGAAGGACGTGAAGGTGGCAGATAGGAGCTGGAGAGACATCCCCTGGAGAACACTAGCAGGCCTCCATGCTCTATCTCACAGGATGACAGCACTTTCTCCTGATCACCTCAAGCGTTCAGGATTTATCTGTAAGTTTTGGAAATCAGATTCACTACTGGATCCAGAAGTGACTGGCCTCAAGTGCAAAAGTCAAGATTCACAGAAGAAACTCAAAGGGACGATAAATAATATAAGAAAAATTACCCTCATTTGTGATCAGGAAAATGCACATTAAAGCAAAAAGTGATACCACTTTTGCTAATAAGTAGGCAAAACAAAATATTAGTAATAGTTAACACTGGAAAGAGGAGTATAATGTCTTAAATCCATATACCTCTGTATTTTGAAACTAATTATATTACTGCATTTTGTAATTTTAGAAAACTAAGTTAAAAATAAATGCAATGAAACAGAAATTAAGAATAGAGGAAAGCAAAAGAGAAAATAAAGGAAGAAGTAGGGGAAAACAGAGAGAAGGGGCAGAATCTTTGGAAAATATGAGCAGAGAGAAATTGCCAGTGACACAATAGTCATAGAATCCTTATGAACATGAACATATACAATCCAATTTGAAGTATTTTCATGCCTCTGATATAAACCTCTCCTTCAGGAAAGTCTGACACTCACAAAGATTTTGTGCAGTTGTTCTTGAAGCAGTGGGAGTAGGGGGAAAGGAGAAGCTCCAGACTGGGGACTCCAGCAGGATCAAGATTCAGGGAGAGGCAAAAGCTCAGAGCTAGAGTGACCATGAAAACCCAGGCTCCTGGGGATTTACAGAAATCTTGAGGAAAGCTTTGCAATCACCACAGAACATAGGAGAGGACATTTGTGGCAATTTCAAATCTCAAAAACCCAAATGAACCCAACTGATATCTTAGTGACATAGTGATATAAGAACTTCAGGAGTCCCTGTTTCACATTGTCTCTGTCAGGATTTCATTCATCTCTGTTCTAATCCACTATGTATTGAAGTTCTTTTTAATTCTCGGAGGGTGATTTTATTTCCACGCCCTTGGGCTGTGCTTCCCAATTGTCCCAATGCACCAGTCGTAGGCAGGGAATGCAAACGTTTGCCGTAATTAATAGCTCTTATTATCTTGTTTCCTGTAAGGCCAAAATCAATGGCAAATTAATAAAGTCACTTAAGGTACATATCTCACTGGTACCATCAGTTATTATGTGGATCTTTGAATTTTGCAAATAGAAACAATACCTGATGTTAACATAGCATCTCATGGAAGAGTTTGCCATGCACTTCAACATAGTAATTTGGTATATTTCTAAGTTGATATGTGACAGGATTGTACTCCAAGTACAACACAGGATACTAGAAGTATAAAGAGAATGCACCACTGTGAACCTGCTTGAAAGCAGGCAACAATCCACAGCTGGAGAAATAACATCCACCTAGATCAGGGTGTTACAGCACAGTAGATGATCCAAGGGGCCAGGAACACCGCTTAGCGGGGCCAATCTTATTTAGGCTGGGCTGGCTGATGTTCCTTGTCTTGGATACTCTCCACTAGCTCCCATCAGGCCCACTCCTTTCTCCCCTCTTTACTGTACCCCTCTAGGCTAACCCTTACAAACTGTATCACCCAGGCTCACATAATGTCTGGTTCCTGGTAAGGTTCCTATGAGAGGCACACTCAGGATACTGGTGAGAAAGGGAAGGGGGTACAGAGAGGGGCCTGGGTATTTCTTGTCTGTTCCCTCTCTCCTTTGACAGTACAGCCTTGGCAAGGGCTCTATCTCTTCTCTGTGGCTTCTCTCCATGGCTCGACACCATATATCCTCCTATCCCTTCACACCTCAGGGTGGTAAGGGCTTCCAGCCATCTCTAATCTCTGGTGTCTCCACCTGTAATTGGTTCTTTTTTAACTGTGCACATCTAGGTAGTGTTTATACTAACCCTATTCAATCAAGCATCTGAGTAGAAATCTCGACAGACTTTGCTCATCTATGCTGAGACAAAGATCCATTTCTCACCTGTGCTCTCTATCTGTCATGAGTTAGCAGGAAGTAGTGATCAGGGTCTAAGGCTGATGGACACTCTGACTTCTCTGTATGAGGCCTCCATAAATGAGAGGTGGAGCTGAAAGATCTAAAACACCCTGGCCAGGAAGCAACACATGCAGTTTCTCTTTACAGTCCATTCACTACTAAAAGTCATGTTTCTGGCTCCACCTGACTACAGGTAGCTGGAAAATGTGGGAGTGTATATGGGTATTTGGTAAGCAATAAATGTCCCCCAACCCAAGGCCAAAGAAAGGAGTGGGCATTCCCATTCTGGGGAGGGTGCAGTAGTGATTTAAAGCAAATCTTCAGGGATTTGGAGAAATGCGGTTTCAGAAATCTACAATATTGTAACAGTGTTTGTGAGCACATGTTTTCATGTGCTCATAAGAGATATAAGATAACTCCAGCTGTGATATGTCAATAACTGGTAATGATACCTTCTACAAAACCATTTTCCAGACCTGTGGGTTCTGTAGATTTTGAATTTTTGAAGATGATACTAGAAGTTGCTTAATATTGCAGGGAGGCTTTCCGTCTCAAAAATAAACATCCCTTACTTCATAATTTTGCTTGGGAATAGCCCTGATTATATTCTTCCAGTTATTATTCTCACCAACCACTACAACTCTTTGGGGGGTGATAACCCTGGGTAGAGACAGGTATAGTAGGCCTGAGATGACTTTATGTAATGGAGAAACTATCCCCATAGACTCATATCTTCTCTCTAACCCCCAAGGAACCACCTAAAGGAAAAGAATCGAGTTCACTCTGTTTTCCCCAAAACAAGAGATTTTAGTTCAGTTTAGCAATTACAATTACAGATCTCAAATATTCATGCAGTTGTTCAGTAAATATTTATTGAGCTTCTATTAGATGTCAAATGCCAGGCAAAGCTGTAGATACTGAAAATACAGCAGGAAACAGGCAAACACAGTCCTCCTCAACCTGCTCTCCTGGGAAAAACACGGGCATTAAATAATGAATCACGCAGTAAGTTTTTTGTGTCACAGATGTGACAAAACCTATAAGAAGAATTGCAAGAATGGGGCGAGAAACTTAAGAGGGCCGACCCAAGATCAGGAGTTTAGAAAGAGGTTGTGGAATAGGGTACTTGGTGACTGGTGACTACCAGCCTGGAATGAAACCTTGTTGTTCAGTGAGGCTGGGAAGGGGGGGAAGAGGGAGGAGTTGGGGGTGGTCTCATCTCTCCAGGGTTTCTAATGTAGAAAACACACACCTTTGGCGTGAAAAGCCTTGGCCTTGTCGGTTAGCTACTAGAGTTTCCCAAGCTGGAAAAAACCATTCTAGCAACTTCATGGCCAAAGTCTGACTAATAGACCCCTTGACCAGTGTGGGAAGTGGTCCTGCTTGAACTAAAGGGTCCCATCTCCACTTGGGCAGGCCCACCACGCCGGACCAGCCAGCAGGGTGGCCCACTGGAAATTGATTTGCCTGAGAGACCAGGTCCCCAGGCAGCTGAAGAGCCCCAGATGGAAGAGGGGCTCAGACAGACAAGTCCTTTTTTTCTTTTGGCCTGAGAGTAAATCTTCTATTCTTGTAAGAGAGAGGTGAGTACTTAGCAGACAGGAGAATAAGAAATAAAAAGCGAAAGGTTTACTTTCTACCAAAATCCTTAGGGTCCCCATAGACCCATGTATGGCAAAACATCCTACAAAAAGAGAGAGGCCGCATGCCCTTCTAAGGCAGGGAGAGGACACAGCACAGCCGGGGCATCGCGACGACCTGCGGTGGCAGTGCCCAGCAGTCACGGCGGAGCCCACGGCACCGGGGCTCCACCAGGGCAACTCACCTGCTGCTCGAGTCGTTGACAAGGCAGGTCCATACTCCTTGGCAGGCAGCAGAAGTCTCAGCAGCCGATATCAACGAAGGGGGCCAGAGCAGATGAGAAAAAAAATTGATGGACACCACCTGGTAGCTGACAGTAGTTATTCATGAGCACATGAGCGAAACCCCCTGAGAACTCCCAGGAATAATTTGAAGGGACTTTGTGAGGCACTGGATAACCTGCAATAATAAGCAATAGTAAGGGAAGCGAATGCCAGCAAAACACGGGTAATTAGTAGATAAGAGAGTGGATGACAATTTCTTTTGGTAACTTCACAAAGCACCTCTGGGTCAGAACTGTGGAGTGATAGGGTCTCAGCTATCCAAATTCCTCTTACAAGGACAAATTGGCAAGCCAACACTTTCGAATCAATTTTTGGAGGGTGTCGGGGGAAATTTTCTACTGTAGAGGCAGAAAAAGCCCCATGACAGAGAAACCAGTCAAGAATCTAAAAAGAGTGAGTGTGTTGGGGGCCAGGGGAGACTATAGAATCAACCATAAAAAAGGTCAGATGCCAGAATTTAAGGAAAGGAGAAAAGTCAGGGAATAAAGACAATGAACTCTAGGAGACCCGTTTTCAACCTGCTCCTGGGTTTGGTAGGAAGACTGGAAATGGGAAGAAAGGCTGAAAGACAAAGGAATTGGGAGGAGCTGGATGCTCTTCAAGCAGACAGACCTGCAGGCACTGGGATGAGCCAGACCAAGGTGTGAGGAGACCGGAAGATAGCAAGATGCCAAGTTGGCTGAACACAGATCCCTGCAGAGACCTCAGAGGCAAACGGGGCCAGATTGCTACAGAGGAGCTTAAAGAAATAGCAGGATTATATGGAGACAAGGGTTGGGGGGGTGGGGAGAGAGATTTTAAAGAAAACTTCCCAGGAAAGGAGCTTTCCCTGTAAAAGCTCAGCTGAGACCTTTCAAACCTGGCCTGACCCCGAGGGCACGTGAGATAGGGATCCCGGGCCCCTTCCCACCATCCCCAACCCCCTCAGCCCCTGCCTTGCGCACAGCGCTAGGCTCACTGCCCTTCGAGGGTCAGAGTTCTTGCAGGAAGGCAACAGAAACCAACTCAGGCCCAGTTAAGCACAAAGTTGTGGTTTTCAGACACCGGTTAGTGTTCACAGAAACACCGAAACACCTGAAGTCAAACCAGATTTGGGGGACGATGTCCAAACTCCTACCACGGAACACTTCCAAGGGGAGCTCTGCTGGCGCCACCGGGTCCAGACGCTGGGGCAGGTCCCTCCAAGGCTCCAGGCTGCTGGCCACGAGCACCACTGCCCCGACGTCCCAGAACCAGAGAGAGGGTCTCCAAGGCCCCCCTAACTCCAGACTAGGCCATGTCGGTGTCCAACCCCCCGGGGAACCCGGGAGAACCAGTGTTTGGCACTTTCCACTTCCACTGGCTCCTCTGCCTGCCAGGAAGATCCACGAGGTGGTGGCCCCCCAAACAGAGGAGGATCCTTCAGACAGCGAGGGGCCGACTGAGGAGGGCCTGGCCTGTTAGCACCGGGCCTGACCACGAGCAGCCTCGCCGCGACAGGAAAGATCGTGTCCGTCCTGTCATTTAGGGTGGCCCAGCTCCGCACACCTCCTCCCCACCTATTCAGCCCCTGGTGCTGCGCGCTTCTGCTCCTCTTCCCCGCTGCAGGGCTTCGAGGGAGGCCTGAGTAGCAGCTGAGCAGTGCTGCCCACAGTCGCCAGGAGGAAGCAGGAGAGGGCGAGGGAGGGCAAGGGAGGGCGAGGGAGGGCAGGGGGGAAGAAGCTGTCTCTCCTCTGTGCCCAGGAGGGCCTGTGGCTTCTGCCCTCCCTAGCTTGAAGGGGAGGAAACAGGCTCTGTGAACATTCCCCAAAGTACAACTGTCCATCTGTTACACTTGGATGTAATGGGGGTGTTCTTTTTTTTTTTTTCTTTAATCATTTTGCTACATTTTACTGGTAGCTTCCATGCTGTTTAAGCAGGTAATCATCTATTCCTTAAAAACCCTGGCACGATCTATCAGAGTCTGCTTGGCTTTCTAATGAGTGATCATAATAGCTTGTGCTTGCTGGTGGCTCCTTTTTTGTTTTGTTTTGTTTTGTTTTGTTTTCAGATTTACCAAGGTCTGATTTAATTGCCATAAACAAGGAAAAACAAGATCAAATTAACAGATGAAATCATAGGCTTTGGAGCTGATACATATTAATGAGCTCTTACTTTTGTGATCTGGCTAATAATGACCGCACACCTTGATAAAATTAGCCGAAAGGAAAACAAAGATACCAAGGCACTGCGTACTTGGATGCTTCCAGGCTGGGAAGCCCCCCATGCAGAGAGCAGCTTCCTGGGTGAGCCAGAGGGAGCGGGAGCAGGGCCTGCGGGACCTACGGGCACCCTTGTCCCCTCCTGAGCCCGCCGGAAGCGCCGGCGTTGCCCACTCCCCAGGCCGCCCAAGAAGCCGAGCAGACCCCCTTGGCAGTGCCCCAGTCTGAGAAATCAGACACAATATAAGCCACTCCTCGGTGGAATTCTCCTCAGTCCTTTTAACAGGCTTGCAGTATTTTACATCCGTAGGAAACCCACCTTTGAATTAGTGGTTTTGTTCTCTGAATTGTGCTTTGTATCTGCTCTAATCAAATTCCCTCTCACCCAGATAAGCATTAAATGTGGATCACATCAGAGGCGAACACTTGCAACTCCCTGCCCGCTCCTCCCGGAGAGGAGAACTTGCCTTTGTTATGGAAATGTTTCTCCGGAGCGAGCCTTGGCGGGGAGGCCGCACAGCCGCACGCACCCTTTCCGCCCCTGTCTGGCCGCACCGCTTCCAGCCCCGCCACTGCAGCTACAGAAACACACGCCATCGGATTTGTCAGCTAGCACCTGGGGGGTGGCACTGGGAAGCGGTGAAGGATGCCAGCTTGGAGTCTGAGAATTGGGGTCCCCCTCCCTGTCCTACCACCTACAGCTGGGCATCTCAGCTAAGTCCTGCAACGTCACTAAGCCTCACTTTCTCCATCTGTACAATGGAGGTGATCGATATGTTTGCCTTCAAGGGCCGTTGACAACTGGATGAGTTAACATCCCTAAAGCACAGGGAACGGTTCTTAACACATAATAAGTACTTAAAATTTTCTGATTTTTACTGCACATGGTTTTTCTCCATTTTATCATTATCTCTAAATAAGCATTCTTGACATAGGTTTATACATTCAGGTGACGCCGTACAGTGGTGGTTTGCAAGTGGGGTCCTCATACTAGCATCATTAGTGTCTTATTAGAGAACTGGCTAGAAAAACAAATTCTCAGGATGCCTGGGTGGCTCAGTGGTTGAGCTTCTGCCTTCAGCTCAGGGCGTCCGTCATCCCGGAGTCCAGGGGTAGAGTCTCGAATCCAGCTCCCCACATGGAGCCTGCCAACCTCTCTGCATCTCTCCCTGTGTCATTCATGAATAAATAAATAAAATCTTAAAGAAAGAAAGAAGAAAGAAAGAAAAGAAAGAAAGAAAGAAAGAAAGAAAGAAAGAAAGAAAGAAAGAAAGAAAGAAAGAAGAAAGAAAGAAAGAAAAGAAAGAGAAAGAAAGAAAGAGAAAGAAAAGAAAAGAAAAGAAAAGAAAAGAAAAGAAAAGAAAAGAAAAGAAAAGAAAAGAAAAGAAAAGAAAAGAAAGGCAAATTCTCAGGTTCTCCTACTCCAGGGGTTGGGTCCAGAAACCTACATTTTCACAAACTTGTGGGTCACTGGGGCACATACTCTAGTTTGAGAGCCATTAGTACAAGGAGAGTATGGTACAGGGAACTTCACTTAGAGGAAATGTTACCCTATAAATTTCACCAAAGATCTACTTTTTAATTTGTTGGCTATTTCTATTTCTGTTTCTGTTTCTATTCCTATTTATTGGGTTGGCATTTACAGAACTGACTTCAGTTGGCATATAATGAGAATGATAGCAAGCATGAAAATGAAATGAGCCATATTCTACTTCCCTTACATCTGAGCCTTTCCAAAACCAAGTTTCAGAGACAGTTAAAACTGTGCGTTCCATTTTGGTACCAAAGAAGAGAATCACTGAATCACAGCTCCAGCAGACCAGGGAAGTCTTGGGATAAATCAAAAAGACAGGAATCTATCTTCTCTTGACTCTGTTGGGATTTGGAACAGACAAAGAAGAAAAGGCTATGAAAAATGTAAATCTTTTTGTCCCAAAAGTTCCACAATACTAATGATAAACATGGGAGCAACTGCAATTTTTTTATTTTTATTTTTTTAACTGCAATTTTTTAAAATGATAAAACTACATTCTAAGGTCATAGACCTTTTGTGGGGTCTATGTGCACAAAAGATCGGTATTTATAAATTTGCCAGTCAGGGTTCAAAATACAAAAGTTCATGCTTTCTTATTAGGACCCATAATACTTTAGGTTCAACAGAGGAAAATTTGCAAGTTACAGTCATGAGAACTAGCATTTTGCCCTAAGCCATGATTTTGATCTAAATATGCTCTAATTTTAAGAGTCTTTTGTTTTAGAGATTGTGTTATTATTACTGTTAAGATAATAAGTGAAGATTTGTCTTAATAATTAGGCAAAATTAATGCTTTCTTCTATTCCCAGAAAGTGCCATGGAGCCTGAGGCAGCCGGTGCCACTCTGGGGCTATCCGCAGATTTTACATCTTGAATTACTTGTACCCAACACTTGTAGCAAAAGTTCCTTTCAAGGAAGTTTGGCAACAATTATGTTCCCTGGCCAGGGCCTGACATCTGTCAATTCTATTACACTGTATGAGCTGTGACTGCTTTATGGAAGCAAATTGTGGCAACAGGAATGGGTCACATTACCGCATAGTCCCATCTCTTAGATTTAGAAGCCTTTAAAGATTAGAATTTCTCTGGCTTGCAGAACAATGTGCACGAAAACTAGGTAGGAATTACATAAAAGTCATTTTTCCCTCCACCTATATGTTAGCTGAAAGTTGTTTTTTTGTTTTGTTTTGTTTTGTTTTGTTTCCTACTGGTGGTTTCAGCCTGTACCAGGACTATTGTTTGAAATTTAATTTCTCTCTACGTATTTTGGGATTTCTTTTCATTGCAATTTTTAGTATTCTAACGATATTAGCATAGTTAGGGTCCCCAGACAATATCCTGAATACATAAATTAGTTCATGGCTAGGCTCTTAGTAACTGGGAAATCCTGTTGGTTTGGCTTCAGTTATTAAAATAATGACAACGACAAGAGTCAGTGATGGCATAGCCATGAGTCACTGGGTAGCTAGATTCTCTCCTGTCTCTAGGAGGGCAGGGAAATTAGAACAAGGTTCTAGAAGATTGATAGATAGGTCATTTAGGCCTATTTAGGCCTTGATCAAGGACCCAGTTAGTGAAGAACAGTGGAAAGCAAAGCAAGAGTGAACAGTGATGAGACATTAATGATAAACACCAGAATCTCAGGCAGGGCTATAGACTGTGTCCTTCCACAGGTTGATTTAAGAGGTGGGAAAACATGTCACTGGTCTCACAACCTTCCCCTTCCTCCCCGTGTTAGCTGTTTCCTTCTCTTTATTAGACACAAGAAGCAGAAAATGCTGCAGTTATGTATGGGGATGGTGGAATCAGGGAGACATGGATCAAGATCTTGGTTTGTACTGTCATTTATAGTTATGCCACGTTGGGAAAGTCTCTTAACTTCTCCAGGCTTCCATTTGTCATCAGTCCAGGTAAGAATTTGATGAGTGTCATCTTGGCACAGAGTAGGCACTCGGTACCATGCTTCCTCTTCCACCAAGCCCTGCTCTCAGGTTATGAATAAAGTGGGCAACACTAGCAGAGAGGCTGAGCAGAGAGTTGCTGATCGCTTCTTTGTCTCTACCCATAACCTTCTTGTATGCTTTTCTGATTACTTTTGTTTCTCTTCTTTTCTTTCCTGCATCATGATGGTTGGGTTAGGCAGCATAATGCCCCCCCCCCCCAAAAAAATGTCCATGTCCTAATGCCCAAAAGTCTCGAATATGTTACCTTACATGGTGAAAGAAATTTACAGATGTGACTAAACTGAAGATTTTGAGACTGAGACATTATCCCGGGTTATCTGGGTGGGCCCCATGAAATCACAAGTGTCCTTATAAAAGGGAAACGGGAGCGTCAAGGTCAAGGAAGGAGATGTGATAGCAGAAGCAGAGAGAGATTTGAAGATACTATGCTACTGGCTTTGAAAATGCAGGAAGGGACCACATGTCTAAGAATGTGGGAAACCTCTGGAAGGAGGAAGAGGCAAGGGAGTGGATTCTCCCCCGAGAGCCTCCAAAAGGAAGGCAGCCAGGTCAACATCTCACTTTTATCCAAATGAAACCCATTTTGGACTTTTGGCCTCTAAAACCGTAAGATAATAAACTTGGATTGTTTTGAGCCAAAAAGTGTGCAGTAACTTGTTACAGCAGCAATAGGAAACTAATACGATGTATGCTGTTGTATAATTCGACATTGCAGTAAAAAAAGCTACAAAGAGAAACAACTCTCCACCCAGTATAACTGACAGACTGATTTGTTAATTCCAGCAGTTCTGTACACTGCTCCAGTTTGGCCTTCAAAGAAGATGTATTGAAAGGAAATTTTTATTTAAAAGTGAGTGTGATTCACTTGGGAGAAGTAATCATGTATTAGAGGGGAGAACTAATTGCCTGGGATTCATTTTAAATATGGGGGAGGAGGGTTGAGTTGATCTTACATCTTGGTTTTTAAATCATTTTCAACGATTAGATTGTGGTGTTCATGGAGGAATTTACCAGAACATAGTCAACCCCTATCATTCAGCCTTCACACAGTATGCTGGAATGGGTTGAAAAAAGTCCAACAGAGCAAGCAAGCTGAGGAGAATCCTCTGGATTTCAGGCTACCACTTAGTCCCCAAGTTCCCCTGTGATGCTACAGGGTAGCATCACAATGCAACTGCCTAGTTGCTCTATGTTAAGGTTCAATCTCGCTCTCAAGATGTTTTTGCCTCATTTTGAACTCCTCTTTACTCTTCTGCCTGGCTCAGTCACCTGATCTCCACATATTTTCATTATTTACTGATGCTTTCTTTTTCAGTTTTGTTTTTTTTTTTTTTTTTGTGGAGTGGCAGAGGGGAGCCTTGCCAGAGACAGAATCTAGGACCCTCTGACTAGGTCTAAAATATCAAATCCAAAGATTGAAAACTGAGCCCTGAGTAACAGATTTAATCCCTAAATAACTGGCCAGATTTTGTTCTCACCAAAAAAGGGAAAAAATTAACCCACAAACCTCAGAGTTGGAGACCCATTTTCCTCTACCAGAAACAACTACAAGCTACCAATTTATAGCCCATAAAAATACATTATATAGATTACAACCGATCCCACCTATCAGGGTGCCCACTGCCTGGTGGGATCTTGGCCAAAATGGTCGGAGTTTTTGTAAAATCCCCTGCAAAAGCAGTGACTCACAACTTGGACGAAATGGGCTTAGGTCCACTAGCAAACCTCAAGGAAGGGGATGATGTTACACTCCTTTCTTTAACAAATATGCAGTAAGTGCCCATTATGCCTTGTGGGGAGACATTTTGGGGAACAAGTCACATCTGGAGACTCTGTGTCTTGAAAGTCTTCTCCATTCTTGATCCTCATTCCTCAAACTCCCAAGATAAGCAACCTTCCTCACAGTTCACTCCCCTGGCCAATCTTGTCTTGTGTGAGAGCACCTCCCAGTCATTTCACAAACATGTTCCAAGTCCAGGGAAACCTTTCTTCCTCCCAGAGATGAGGGAGCTGAAAGGGCCCCCAGTCCCTAAAGGGAGTGTGAGGAGCCTGAGCCCTTCCACCTGCCCCCCGGGGAGGGCATCTCTCCCAGCACCCATTCTGCTGGTCGTTGCAGCTCCCCTCCACACCCAGCCCACTGCAGGATTCCAAAAACAGATCCACTCGGAGTCTGTGCAGATTCACCCAGTCCTGGAAGAGGTTCTGGGCACGTGGAAGACAGCCTGGCTTCAGAAATGTCTTGCAGACTGTAGCTGTTAGGGCTTTCACATCAAGAAACAAGGGGGGAAGGGAAATTAAAAAAAAAAAAAGGTTGGGGTAGGTGGGGCCTGGATGGGATTTGTTCAAGACCAGATTTAAAACATTCTGCTCTTTTTGAAACAACTTACTTTGTAATCATTGCCTTGGCGTCTGGCCCTCTCTCATTTAACCTCGTCTGCCTGACTTTAAATTCATGGAACAGATTTTCACTGCCTTGGACTCCAAGCAGTTGGCTGGTAGAGTGTTCTTGGATGTTACCAAAAAAAGGCATTTGATACCATTAATCATATTGCCATATGTAATAAATTGGCCGCCTATGGTACATCGCCTAAAATTGTCACATGGTTCCAATCAGAGCTCTGCCAACTGAAAGGGGTTACTGGAAATTCTGACTCTCCCTTTCAAGCACGCCTGCTCTGGGTTCCACGGCCCCTCCTGCTCGCGCCGCACATTAATGACCTGCTGGCTCATCGCATGCACAAAGGCCAGTCCTTAGGAGGACGCACGTGTCCGGGGGTGCCACTCTATGTGGGCAACAACCTGCGTGGTATCCAAGTCACATCCTGACAGTCTGTCTTTGACAGCCAGATGACTTGAAGGTCAATCCGACATCACTTAATTTGCTGTTTTCAATCTGCCTCTACCCCGATTCTTTGTCAACCTTCTTCCCAGGCCTCTCCCCTAACTTTCTGCATCTATTGGATTTAGGGGAGCAGTGTCCCCCCAGCGGGAATGCTGTTGTCCTCATCTTGGCCCACGGGAGGGGTGCCTGCCCCACTGCGGTGGGGATGCTCTAAATCCACTTGGGAACAATGGTTTCAGCACCCGGGAAGAGGAGGTGGACGGACTGGAAAGTGTTGGGAGTATCCTGCAGCCACCACTCGCGGCCTTAATGAGTTACATTTGCCCATTAGGTTTTCCTTTCTTTGTTTTTGCTCCTCTTTTCCCTCTGGCGTCTTCAGGCTGATTTACGGTAAATAATAAGGAACTAAACATTTTCCCCAAAATCAGACCGTTGTTCCCCTTGGTTTTGAAACTTTGAAAGGCCTTTATGAAATGTTTTGGAATTCAACCCCAATTTGGGGTGGGGGGGGGATGGAAAATCCTGTGCGCATGTTTTAGATAAAATTTGTGTGAGTATACAAGATGTTTTGCCTGTGTGCGAGCATACGTGCACATGTGCCCCTTCTTTGTGCACATCTGTATGTGCAGATTCCAGCTGGGGCCAGGTACTGAAATCCTGAAATACAGTTTTTGTCTCATTTCCAGCAGCTCTAAAGCAGGAAGTACAGGAAATCTTAGTCACCACCACCCCCAACCCCCAACTCCTGAAAAAAAGTTCTGTTCTCGTGAAATTTGCAGGCTGATCTTTGCAGACCCCAGAGGTTCAGGCAGTTTGGGTAAGGTTCATATAAACATCCCTGTCACCATCTGAAACCCATAAATAAGGCCATTGTGGGGGGCGGGGGGTGAACCAAGTTTCCTCCCTTTTTCACACCACATCTACATCTTTTATCTTCAGTAAGACATTGTTCAGCGGAGTAGGAGAGCATTTGGGGAGAGGCTGAGCAAAAAGTTAATAGGTGGCCTTAAAAACAAGAGCTCCAAGTGAAACACAGAGCTAGTAGTGTGCTCCTATTCACAGAAACCCAACCCAGGTTCCAAAGTGCCTGTGAGAAAGGGAAGGTCTGGCATCCCCGCTGCTTTGACCAAGTGCCGGCCAGATCAAGACCAAGGCTCTGTTGATCTTGGTCTTTTCCCATATAGGTGGTACAGTGCACATGTAACAAGTTTGACCTCTGCTTCAGAGGAAAACAAACAATAAAAGGGAACTAAATAGCAATTTCTGAAGAGTTAGTGGTTACTTATATATCCCCTGAATTGGCAATACTCTGGGGACACATGAAAATGCAGCAATACACCCAACTGCACAAAGAATCCCCCCAGTCATTGGCTGTAGCAAAAAGTTTAAGTCTAAATATTCATCACTTATATATTCTGGCCTTTGTTACAGATCTCCGGTTTGAAGATACAAAATGACTGGCTTTCTCTATTAATTGGTTGTGTTTTGGACTGACAAGGAGATTCTTGCACAGCCCTAGATGTACTTACACAGAATTAATCAGATTTGGCACTCTATGGTGTCACACTTTACAAGAACTCAAAGCTCTTGCAGACGCCCTTCCCTTCTCCTCACGTAATCAATATTTATTGAGCATGTGGTGAAACCGGGGGTGGGGGATGGAGATGAAATCTTCTCTGCCCTGGAAAATCACTGATAGAGTTTAGTTCAAACACACACACATAGAGTTGCATCCTGTAATTGAATGTGTTTTGTGTGTTTTTACTTGTCCCAAAATTCATTTGAACGTATATTTTGTTTTTAAGTTTACAGTATTGCAGGAGCCATGCGCTTTCTCTGACCTACTCTACAAGCACCTCTCTTGTTGGGGTCATTTGTATCTATGGCCAGTGGGCTACGGTCATTGCTGATGGGACCATTCAGGCTGAACACTTGATGAGAGGGAACAGGAGTATGCATGGCTGAAAGGGAGATGAAAGAGTAGTCAAGGCAATCCACGAGGAGGACCCTCATGGACATCGGTGTCATACGTGGCTAGTGGCTAGCTCTTACCTTTTTCCTCCAACTGTTTGGTGAAGCAGTTGTCAGGAAGCCAAAGAGAATGACACAGCCTTTTTGCCGATTCAAGTGTTAAGTAAGGAAATTGAGTGGGTCATATTAAGTGGCCTATAGCTGAAGCTGGGTGTGCCAGTCATTTGTTCTGGGATCGGAGCAAAAACTGAAAGCTAAGAAAGGCTTTAACAAACCTTAGTGCTAAAGGATCATATCATGATCCAAGAAGAAACCGTAAGCCAAGACAAATTTCAGGAGGACCTGGAAGGAGCACCCTAATAAAGCAAAGGTCGGGAAATGTTTTCTATAAAAGGCAAGATAGCAAATACCGTAGGCTTTGCGACCACTTATGGTCTCTGTCACATAGTGGGGTGTGCGTGTATGTTTTACAGTCTCTTAAAAATATACAAGTCATCTTCAACTTGAGAGTGCTCCAAAGACAGGACACACACTGCATATGGCTGGTAAGCCAGATTTGCCCAGCAGGTAGTAGTATGCCAACCCTGTAAACTTCTATTTAACAAACATTTGTTGTGCACCTATTATGTGTTAGGCATTGCACCAAGAGTAGAACTATCTAGATAAATGGTTTAGCCCTGTCATCAAGAAGCCTTTAATTTTATATGCTTTAGCAATTCAGCAAAGTGTAGAGTTAGCTTCAACTAAAATTCAACTGGCACCGCCATGTAATTAGTTTCTCATCTTAATCATGGTTTAATCATCTTGGTAGCTCTATCACCTGGCACATAGAAGATGCTCAAAAAACATGTTAAAAGTACACCAAATTTTTACCTATAGAAGCTTGCTCTATGCAGTTTTTAACTATAATGCATGGCAATATTATTTAAGAAAGTTTTGTGTTTTTTTATCGAAGAGTTTACTAAAGCATTGTCTCTTCTAAGTTGTTTCTTCCTTTACGTACCTTTTACTTATCCCAGATCTTAAGTCACTAGAATAAACATGCGTTTCCATACGCAACATACCTACACAGACCTAGGTAATAGAGCTTTCCTAAAGTACAAATTTAATATTTTTTTTACCAGTTCCAAACTTTCAATTCACTATTTAGAAGCCTACAAGAAACAAAATTCAGCACGTGATTATTTTTTATTCAATTGCAAGATTGCAAGAATAGACTGTTTCCTTACAAAATATACTCATCATTCACAGATGTAGATGTGAACTTGTTATGCCAAGATGAGACAGATGTGGTTCTATCCACTTGGGGACAGGTGCTTCATTTATTCCTTCTCTGACGTTCTTCTTTTCTTTATATAGATTTCTGTTTCTGACCTATATCACTTTCCTTCCACTGAGGAACTTCTTTTTAACATTTCTTGTAGGACAGACCTACCGGTGATAAATTCCTTTGGTTTTTGTTTGTCAGAGAACATCTTTATTTCTCCTTCAGTTTGAAGGACAACTTTGTGGGATGCAGAGTTCTAGGCCGGTAGTCTGTTCATTTTAACATCTTAAATATTTTATTCCACTGTCTTCTTGAAGGCATGCATGGTTTCTGATGAGAAGTCCACTGTATTTATTATCCTTCTTCCTCTATATGTACAATGCTTTTTCCCCCCTCTCACTTCTTTCAAGATTTTTCTGCCTTTGATTTTTGGAAATCTGAATGATATGCCTAGGTGTAGATTTTTTGGAAAATACTGATTCTTGCTCTCTGAACTGCCTGGATCTATGGTTTGGTGTCTATCATTAATTTTGGAAAGTTCTCATTATCACTGCATATTCTTTTCTATTCTATTCCCTCATGCTTCTCCTTGATATTTTATACCCTTGAAACTTATCTCACAGTTCGTGGATGGTCCATTTGGGTCCCCTCCCCCCATTCCCTTTTCCATTTGCATTTCTTTATCCCCCTGCTCACTGATTCTTGCCTAGGTTGTGTTGAGTCTCCTGATGAACGCTTTGAAGGCATTCTTTATTTCTTTTATAGTATTTCTGATTTCTAACATTTCTTTTTTATTCTATCTTAGCAATTCCATCTCTTTGCTTACATTACCCATCCTTTCTTGTATGTTGCTTACTTTTTTTCCACTAGTGCCCTTAACATATTAATCACAGCTATTTAAATTCCCTGTCTGATAATTTCAACATCTGTGTCATATCTAAATCCAGTTCTGAGGACTGCTCTGTCTCTTCAGGCTATGTTTCCACTTGCTTTTTGGCATGCCTTGTAATTTTCTGTTGAAAGCAGAAAATGTGGTATTAGGTAATAAGAACTGAGGTTGATAAGCCTTCAGTGTGAGGGTCTATTTTAATCAGGCTGGGAGTTAGACTGTTTAGTGCCATAAATGTCAGAAATTCAGATTTCTCTAGTGTCCTTGTTTTGGTCTTTCTTCCAGACTTTGGGCTTCCCTATGTACTCCTTCTCAGAGAGTCTGTATCTTACAGCTTTCTCAACTGCAGGCCACTGTTATTATATTGGAGTCTGTTGGTATGGTGGCAAGGAGTGGAAAGGGGAAACATTCTATAATCTTACAACCAAATCTAAGTGCTTGTGTTTGTGTCTTGGGGCTATGACCTTCACTAGTGACTTTCCAGTGGTGTAACTTCTTTCCACCTGATCTTTTCTCCCTCTCCTGGATGTGCCATCCTCAATCTACCTCCTTGAAACTCTGACATCTGTTGACTCTATTCCTCACTCCCACTCCCTTCGGTAAAACAGGAAGTCTACAGGATGCTGGAATGGGAGGAATGCCCTTTCCTTGACTGGGATAAAATGTTGCTAAAGTCCTTCCCTCTGAAGTATAGGCCTTTATCATGGAGAAATCTCTTGGTGTATGTCTCAATGATTATTTTTCCTCTCCCCATGCCAAAGCCATGAGGGGATCTTTCTCAGATCTTCACCATGGAAATCTGGTGAGGTCCTTAGAGGTGACATTCACAAAAGTGTGGAGTCCCTTAAGACTGAGTCCTCAGGAATTTGTCACTCTCAGGCTAATCTACACTCAGCCTCCTGCAATTCATCAAAATTACTATTTCAGTGTTCTTGACAGTTCATGGTTCCAGCAACTTTGGGAACAAGTCAACAGATCTCAGCTGTATCTCCCTGGAGCTGTGCGTCTTTCCAGGTTTCAGAATGGAGATTTTCTTGCAACCTCATCTTTCTGTTGAGCACAAGAGATGTCATTGCTTTGCAGTGTGGTCCAGCTTTTTTCTTGGTGTCAGGATGGGATTGGCAAATTCCAGGCTCTTCATGTCGCATCTTAAACCAGAAATAACAAAATGTTTTCATGAATAGATGTATGAGCAAATAAATAAAAGTAAAAACCCCATCTTCAAATCAGTCTCAAGGTTTGACTTTTCTATGACAACTACAGACCAGGACTGAAGTACCAGTGCCAACAAATTGCAGGAAATTGTCTAAGAAGCAAGCAACTATAGTCTCAAAATGGCGTAGAGAAATAACAAACTTTTTATACATTTCTTATACTCATCTTTACATATAAGAGGATTCAGTGGGATGATTGCATTGATGTGTGACTTCAACTCCTACATCTACTTAGTTATAATTTTTCTATACTCAGAAAGTACATCATCCTCATCACCAAGCAATTATGAAGAACCTATGATGTTCTAGAGTTATTGGATATTCACAAAAGATGTGATCAGTGAGTCAGGGACTAGAATGTCAGCTAGAGATGAAGAAGGTATGAATAAAGAGATTAAGTAACAGAAATTTGTATAAAAATAATGGATTTTCATGTATTGCTGGAGGATGCACATTGATTCCATGGCATGTGCAATATTTTAAATACTTATATAGTTAATTTATTGAAGTACGACTTTATAATTAAATATTAATTAAAAATAAATAACTCAAGGCACTATGTGTTAAGTACCAAATGAGTGGTAGAGGAAATTGCAGCACAAGATCGAAGGAGCTGTATATATGCAGTAGGTAGCTGGGTACGAGTCATCATCCCCCGTTTGCAGGACCCAAACATAATTTTGTTACATTAACTGGCACTACTTAATCTCAGTTTCAGCTGAGCTCCTCCCCACCAAATATATGTCATATTATAAAGTGAGGTTTGAGACCATCCAAGCAAGACTTTATGTGATCCTTTGCTGATTGCTACTTACAGTTAAGAAAAGAAATTAAAGAGGCCAAGAAAAAATGTGATTAAAAGAACCCCAAACATCCTTATCTTTCCACCAAGAGGAAGGTATAGAAGGTTATCTGGCTTTTACCTGAATAGGTGTTATAATAGGATCTCCAGCAGCTTAATATGTCCATGCAAAGAGTTCAAGGACCTATTGGGATAATGTCTAATTAATGCCTGGAAAATCTAAAGTCTGAAGACTCACAGTTTAGTGTTCTACCAATATGAGATCGTCATATTTTGCAGATTGCCTGCAAAGTTGTAGTGACATCAAGCAGGGGTTAACATGGGATTCCTAGGGCTTAAGGAAAGAACCATAAGCAACTTAGAAAATATGTGTTCCCTACATGAGAGAAACGGAGATAATTCTTAAGAACACCCTATGAATGTGTTCTGATACAAAGGGCCAACTTGAAACATTACCAATTCCAGGGATTGCCTCTGCCACCTCATAACAAGTACATAACTTTGCACTTATTCCTTCCACCTGGGATGCCTCTCCACCAGGTGTCTATTAGCTAACATCCTCATCCTTTTTGGGTCTTTAATCAAAAGACATCCTATCAGTGAGGACTTATAAGGCGACATTGCCTAAAGGTGCTGATACTTTATGTTCCTTTTCCCTACTAGATTTTTCCTGTTAGCCCTTACTAAATGTTGCACTTAGACATTTGTTTTATTGCTTTTCTTGTCCACTAGATTGTAAGCTCTACAAGTGCAAGAATTTTTGTCTATGTTGTTTACTACTATATCTTCAGGACCTAGAATATCACCTAACACACAGTAAGCATTCAATAAATATTTACTGACTGACTGACTGAATGAATGAATGAATGGAGAAGTAAACAAATTGACAAGGTCTATGAGAGACAAAAGTAAATGACTTTCTGAATATTCTCCATGAGTATTCTTTATTTAATATGCTTGATTATGCTAGCTTCTGATAACCTTGTGGTGCTTAGAATGGTATATTCACATAGATCAAAAAGTGTAGGTAACTGGAAATGTCAGGAACACTTCTTGTGGGAGCTGGAATTCAAACTAGGTCTTAATTGATAGGAACTGAGAGACACAAAAAAAGGTCTTTGAACAAGAGTAAAGAATCAAGAATGTCTATGAACTATGAATAGATTCATTTGTCTAAACAGAGGATTGTGTAGAGGAAATAAGCCTTTGGAAGGATACAGAGGGTATGCAGCCACAGATGACAGAAGGCCCTAATGCTATCCTAAACCTATGTGTGGAGCTAGCCTTTGCACGTAGGTATGAACTGGCTTCAAGTTAACAGAACATGTCAGAGATAAATGAGTCGAGGCTGAGGATCAGACTATGGACCAGAGACATTGAGACCTCTTGTAGGATCCTAGCCAATGTGGGGTTGTCTGGTGACCAATGAAGGCATCTGTGAGGTCCATCATGAGATTGGGTAAGGAATTGGAATAAACACACTATATGGTCCTTGCCTCTCCAATATTTTATGACTGTGGTTTTGCTTTCAAGCAGAATCTTTCAGGGCTTGGAGAAAGGTGTTGTCCTGGGAACCCTGCTGCATTCTAACAGCCTTTGAGACTCCCAGCCTTTGACTGGCCAAGGCCAGGGAAGCCAGTCATTGCATTGTTCATAGGAAGAAGAAGGTAAAAGACCTTACCTTCTTTCTGCTTTGGGCCGGCTTACCACTGTGTCTATTTGCATTTGCTTCTGTGACTTTTGCTTAGATGTCAGCTTTACTGTTGACCAATAAGTTCTTTTACACCCTGACTCAAGACAGTTTTCTCAGTTCCAAAGTTTTCTGTAGTCTTTGACCAAGATCATCATTACATTCTGCTCATGTTAGGGTAGGACCACTTAGCTTGACCTTGCATTTTCTTCTCAATCCTTCCTTGACTCATGCATAAATGGACTTTTTGTCCTCATCTTTAATTGACTGCTGCTTATAGTCAAGCTTACCATCATTTTTTTTTAAGATTTTATTTATTTATTTGAGTGAGAGAGCATGCAAGCACAAGCAGGAGGAGAGGCAGAGGGAGAGAGAAAGAGAGAAACAGACTCTCCACTGATCAGGGAGCCCAATGTGGGGTTGGATTCCAGGCCCTTGGGATTATGACCTGAGCCAAAGGCAGATGCTTAACTGACTAAGCCACCCAGGTGCCCTTACCATCATTTCTGATGAGTCTAGGCCTGTCTGAGAATTTTCACTTGTTAAGTGAGACTCATTGTTTTGTTTTCTAAATCTTTTGGCCAAAATCTACATTGACCAGACCCCGTTTATTCTCTTTTCAACAATTATCCTTTATAGGCCTTGTCACAATTATAGATGTTTGTTATAATACAAATATATTTATCTGTATGTGTATTTAATAGCTATGTGTTCCCTAGTCTATAAGTAACATGAGGTCAGAAGAATGGCTCTTTCGTTTACCACTATGTGCTGAGCACCTAGAACAGTGTCTAGACCCTCAAATATTCAATAAAAAAATGTGTTATTGAATATATTCCCTAAAGGATAAATATCCCTTTTACCTCCTTTACCTAAACAGGTTGTTTATTTTATGGCCCTCTTCCTACCTCTGCCAGCCTATTCCTTGCTTATGTACACTCCCACTTCTTAAAATTTGACTACAACACAAAAGGTAAATAATTATAGCATAAATCATAAATAAATGTTTTTTTTAACAGAAAAGGGAAAAATGTAAAAAGTATCATTTTTAACCACCACAGATCCTTCACCACTTTCCAAATATAGTCCATCAAGAGAAGGACCCAGAACATTCCTTGAATAGTGTTCTGAAGCTCACTGAGCGTGGACTGGGATAGCTGGAAAGAAGAGGGGAGGCTCCTAAATCCAGATCCTCTCAGAAAAAAGGCACTGGGGCATCTGGGCGGCTCAGTGGTTGTGTCTGCCTTTGGCTCAGGTCATGATCCTGGATTCCTGGGATCGAGCCCCACATCGCTTCCCCTTAGGGAGCCTGCTTCTCCCCTGCCTATGTCTCTGCCTCTCTCTGTCTCTCATGAATAAATAAATAAAATCTTTTTAAAAAGGAAAAGAAAAGAAAAAGGCACAGCCCTTGATGGTCTTTCCCTCTGGGATCTTCAGACCACCAAAAAAGAGGGCTCTTCTTTCTGCCTGGAGTTGTTATATATTTAATAATTGTCTTAGGGGTCTGAGGAATTCATAACTCATCTTGAATCTCATGTCCTAGCACATGGTTGGTGTGGAAATTCATTTCTCCTGTGGACACATGAATTACTTCAAGGCCCCTGAAGTTGGCAATCTGTCTATAATCTCTTTAAATCCCTTTCCTGCTTTATCAGAAATGGGTAAGAACTGTATGTGTGTCACCTTCTTTCTGACTGAATAGTTCTTAGTTCCCGCAACTAGCAGTATTTCTCAGCTGCCTGGGCACTAACAGCACATAAACTTGGGCCGAACTAAGACCAGGTCTCCCAGGTTAAGAGATAAACTTCTCACACCTTCGGAATGTCTGATTCTGACTCATGTAGGGGCTCTGTTCATTCTTCTCAGTTTGAGAGCAACATACCTACAGCTCTTTCATGTAACGTTCTGTATTTTTTTTAAAAGATTTTATTTATTCATGAGAGACACAGGCAGAGGCACAGGCAGAGGGAGAAGCAGGCTCACCACGGGGAGCCCAATATGGGACTTGATCCCAGGACCCTGGGATCACAGCCTGAGCCAAAAGCAGGTGCTCAACCACTGAACCAGGCAGGCATCCCTAAAGTTCTGTATTTTTAAGTGCTATTGGATTCCTTCTCATTTCTATGTTGCATGTTTACTGAAAACTTAATAAATTACTGACACAAATTCTAGGGAGGATTTCTTCCTCAGACTGGTGTATGGCAATGACGATTCTGATACCTGTGCCTCTCCACCAGAGTTTCTGATGTAACTGGTGCATAGTCAAGTCCAGGCATCAGAACAGCTTAGAAAGTATCCAGGTGATTCTAACAGAGGAGAGAACTGTTGATCTAGAGAGGGACATCTCAAAATTTAACATATATGAGATTCACCTGGAAATCTTTTGAAACTGCAGCCCCAGTAGGGGTCTTGGGTAGAGCCTGAGGCTCTACATTTCTAACAAGCTTCCAAGTGATGCCAGTATTTCTAATCCACAGACCACATTCAAGTAACATGGTTCATTGAATAAGATATAACTATTTAAATTTAAATATGAAGTTTTATTACTCTATGAAGTAAAATTAAATGAAAGTAAAATTGCAGATCCTCAGTCATATTAGCCACATTTCAAGTGCTCAGCAGCCACATGTAGCTAATGGCTCTTGTCCTGAACAGGGCTGAGTAAAAAAAAAAAAATTCTGTCATAGAAGGGTCTATTGGACAGTGCCACTCTAGCCTCTTCATTTTCTTGTACTTCAGTTTGCAAGAGATTACATTGGCCAAGCCTATGGCTCCTGTGTTTCTGTAGCACCTGAGAGCTTTAGTAGCACATGTATTTTGTATGCATTTTTGCTTTGGACTTTTAAAGGCAAACTTCTTCCCTAAGAGAGTGGGAGGCCCTAGAAAGCTTTGATTTCAAGACCAGCTTTGGGCCTCAGTAGTTGATTTGTAATATGACTGTTTTTGTTGCTGCTGCTGTTTTAGTTAAGGCAAACTTTATTAAAGATTCGAGTGAGTTAATTTACCCTCTCTGGTTATTTTTAAACTCTTTTTAAGGAAGCCTTAAAAAAAGTTTTTTTTTTTTTGACAATTTCTTTTACCAACCTCTTTTACTGACATTGCCTGAAAGCCAACTTTGTCATGGTATCTGTTTATTGTCTGTGCGCTCAGGTATAGCCACCTGCCCACCCTTCCTTTAATCCATTCAACTCTAGCAGGACAGAAGACCTGCAGCCCTGCGCTGCTCAGATGCTTGGGGAGTTACAGAAGAAACAGCCATGGCACTTCCCCCTCACCGAGTTCATAATTGAATAGAGGACCTATGATGAGACAAGTAAAACTCAAAATCTCATTAAGTTGCTAGCAGTGGCTAGCGAGTGGTAACACATTAAAACATTAAACCAGATTAGTTTCTCATATTAGCCACCTATCACTGAGCAAAGGGCAGCGGCCAATAAAATGGTACACGGGAGAGGTAGAATTAATGGAGGGAGAGGAGGCCACAGTAAGGTCAGGGGCAGGCTGAGACAGGAAAGGGCGGCACACCGACTAGGGTGCGGCCCTTCTGGGGAAACAACTTGGGGAAGGCAGGGGGCCTCAGGGGGGGACAGGACACGGTGGGGGGTGGGGGCATGAAAGAAGCAATGAGGCAAAATGGGAAGCCAATGGAAGCGATTGACAGACTTCAGTTGTTTCAGAATTTTTTTTAAGATTTTATTTATTTATTTTAAAGAGAGAGAGACAGCACGTGGGTTGAGGCAGAGGGAGAGAATCTCAAGCAGACTCCACCCTGAGCACGGAGCCGATCTCACCCCTGAGATCATGACCCTGAACCCAAAGCAGTGGCTGGACGCTTAACCACCGGAGCCACCCCAGTGCCCTAACTGGTTCACAATTCTATAGAAAGCCATAGCCCTATGTTTACTGTACCCTCATCAGGGCAATCATACCCTAGGATGGAGAGGATGTGAGTGTGAGGAAGGAGCCAAGGATGCAGATGGGTCTGAAAGAGTGGTCTTTGTCCTGCTGCCTCCTGAGCCCACTCTGAAAGAAGGATCGGCCTGAACAAGGAAAGTAGTAAGAGAGACTTTAAGTCTCTACAGTGCAGGGCCGACAGGACTGGACTGGAAGGACTGGAGAGTCCATTCTATTTCCAGCGTGACCCGGCGGTCTTGCGGTGTTCGTGGTGCCTGGGCACCACCCCTGTGCCTGCTTCCTACAGAGTGGCTCCATTTCTGTCTGTTTACCTATCAGCTTCCAGATACCACTGATCAACACACTGTATTTGTTAGAATCCTCCCAGCCATTGCCTCAGAGCCTCTCCTAACCCTTAAACCCTTACATTCATCTTAGAAATTAAAAAGTGTGAGAGAGGAGGAGGTGGAGGGAGGGAGGTATGCGGGTGGAGAGAGAGAGCACACACACTATGGCCCACCTGGGGCAGAAGAGGAAGAGACTGGACGTCTCCACTACACCAAGCCACAGAGAGCCCTTTCCCAGAACTCATACTTGTTAATGAGACGGGGTCATGAAGATCACCCACCCAGCTTTGCACAGGAAGCTTATAAAGAAAGTTGATGGATCAAAACTTGTACATCCACATTAGCTATCATTCTGGAAAATGGCCCACATACTTGAATGACATTGACTTTGTTCAGCCACTTTGGTTCCTTAAAATTAGTGCCCCATTAGGTTCCAAGCATAGTTGTCCTGAACCTCCATGAAACTTTGGTTTCCTGAGCAATTGGTGCTCTGCGGCACACACCTCTGGAGTTAATGCCCTGCTGTGGGAAAAAGGTGAGGCATGTTGATTTGAAAGGCAGGTGGGAGCCAATTCATAAGGCTTCAGCTTATGTACCCAGGGTCATCACCTCTGGGAAGGACTAGCCCTCCTGACATATGCCCTTGGCCAGAAGGTCAACACAGAAAACTCTTCACTCTGAAAACAGAGCCCTCCGGCTGAGAGAAATAACCCAACCATGATTTAGAGAGAAGCGTATTTCTCTTTTCAAATTTTCCAACTTGACATGTTGCTGTAGTGCACTTCACATCTGATTACATTAGTCACATCACATTATACCGTATCAGATGTGACATGATGCAAAGGGACTGTGAACTGTGTATAAAGATGTACCAGCAGCCAATAACTTCAACCCATTCCTGATGTGGGAGCTGAGCCGCCTACCTTGCCTCTGTTAATTCAGATAAAGCATCTGATTCTTTTGTCAAAGGGCGGGGGCCATAATCCTCACCTGCGTTATCCGTTAGAATAGAAATGCTTCTACATCTCTTGCTTAAATCAGGGCTGTTTTTCCCATCCTAGGACCAAATCTAGAATTTCATCTCTTCTAAAGTTCCCAAAATGATCTCCTATGCATCTCACACATTCCAATTTGCAAGAGACTTTCAAAATCACCATCATCTCACTGATATTCCATATTCTTAGAAGCCAAAATTTAGTAGACTTTTCCACAGTTGGCTAGGTGATTTAGAGTATTCTGACCAGAATCGCAAGGGTGGAGGATGGGGCAAGATATAGCCCACTATCTGAGACTCCCTCTTTCTGGCACAGAAAAACCAGCTGGCTTTTGCCCCATATGGCCTGTGTTGTCATGACAGGCTGCATTTGGTGCTTGCATTTGGTGTTTAAATTCATTTAGTTTTATTTTAATCTAAATATTTATTTAAAGGAAACTACTGGAGACATATTACAACCCTGGTAAACCAACTTCAAGATGAAAATTAAAATATTACCCTGGTTTCCCCAGAAGGAAGAGCAAAGAAAATGACACATAAGTCTGACCAGCCACAGTATGGTGAGAACTAACGTAATCCAAGAGTTGAACTTGACTCTTAGCACAGGTTGTCTTTCTTTCCTCATTCTCAAAGAGGCAAAAGAGAACTCTCTGTTTCAGAAAGGGTGGTTTGGGCTACAAGCATCAGAATCTGTAATAGATAGCCTTAAAAAAAAAAAATAAGGAAATGTAACAAAAGAAGAAGTCCCAGAAGTGGAACAGCTCCAGAATCAATTTCTTCTGTTGGTGAATCTTGTCATAAAGAACCCAATAGTGTGGCTCTAACTTCAGCCTCAGGCCATGGAAACACTGTTACTAGAGCTCCAGACTTGATATCCCGATACAATGACTTCAGAGGAACAATATAGGCTCTGTCTTCCTTTCTTAGAAGGGGGGAAACTTTTCCAAGAACCACTTTACCCTTACCCTAAAAGACAACCCCTCGAACGCATCGGCCAGGATCATGCCACATATACTTGTTTTTAAATCAACTTTTGGCAAGAGGAACAGGATCACTATAACCAGACAAGGGAAGCAACCACAACTGTCACGATGTTGCAGCTGCTGCCTCAGAAGCAAACACTGAGAAACACCACTTAGACATCAGAAGTGGGAAATAGCAGTGGGATGCGGCCAGCTGGGGAAATGCTCTGGGTGAAATTCAGCCTGGATTTATACTCCGACTCATGGTGGGAGAGTCCAGAACCAGGGGTCCACCATGTAATTACCACATGCCACCAACTACGATGGCCTCTCCCTACCACCCTGCTCTGGCCTGCCTCTATGTCTGGGAGACAGTGAGTGTTCAACTTCCAAGAACAGCATACTCTCTCCCCCACAGGGCAGGTCATCACCAATTCTTATTTGTACGATATAGATGTATTCTGACTTTTACACATCAGATACGTATGTATGTTTGAAAACAGCTGCTGTGACTCTCCTAGGATGATTCTTGTCCAAGCAAAATATCTCCGGTTTCTAAAAACATCCCTGCTATGCATAAGGTAGAACTTCCTCTTGGCTCCACTCACTACAACTCAGGCCTAGGCTGGCTAGCTGCCCTGAGTTGCTAGTCATTGGCACTTTGGGGTGCATTAATTTCATCATATTAAATTTTTCCTGAAGTTTCTGAGAGAGAACCAGGAGACAACGAGGAAAGAAAGCACGACTAGAGTAGGCTGACATTTTTAAGAGACTTCAGAGAAGAATGAAGCATTGAAGGCACACCTTGTGATGACACCAACCTCCCTAAGATGCATGATATTTTTGTGGTGTGTGCCAGCGCAAGAGCAGGCCAGGCAGCCTAGGCAAGCTGGGGTGAGCTGAGATAGGTCCATTTCTCAGAAAATGGGGCTTGCCAGAAAACACTGGAAAGAAGTCCTGAGTAGCAGATAAAATGAATTCATTCATTCACCAAAAGTCTGTTGAATGCCTACGATGGTCCAGGCACTCCACTAAATGTTGGATATGTAGTTTGGAAAGTGCCCAACAATAAACATTTGTTTGTCTAAGGGTATTAATGAGAGGAAGTGGGGGCAGGGGCGGAGGAGGGAAAGGTGCACAACTCAAAGGAATGAGGGTATCTCAATATCCATTTGAAGGGTGGCATGAGGAATAGAAACAGGCACTTATCCAGTCCTACAGGATGTAAGTTATAACGAAGGCTATATGCCTCTTGACTTTGGGTAGAGGATGACAACGGAAGACTTCAGTTCTAAAAGAACAAAGTAGTTCGAGAACCACAAGCAGCAAGACAGGGACCCAGCTACCATGATTAGGACACAAAGAGGAGACTGGATCTTCTGCCCTTGAGAGAAGTACCTTTATGTAAACTGGAGTTCAAGGTCACAGCCAAGTGGGTAGCACGATTGACATAGTGCTGATCCTCAGAGTCAGACCATAAAATCCTCCCAGGCTGAGATCAAGATTGGTCCTGGAGCCTAAGGCCTGGAGCAGAAGTGAACCTATATATAAGGGTCACATAAGGGGATCCCTGGGTGGCGCAGCGGTTTAGCGCGGCCTTCAGCCCAAGGCGTGATCCTGGAGACTCAGGATCGAGTCCCACGTCGGGCTCCCTGCATGGAGCCTGCTTCTCCCTCTGCCTATGTCTCTGCCTCTCTCTCTCTCTCTCTCTCTCTCTCTCTGTGACTATCATAAATAAATAAATAAATAAAAATTAAAAAAAAAAATAAGGGTCACATAATTCCAGAGGTCAACATATCCTCATCATAGGCCACCACTTCCCCTCTCAACTACTCCTCTTCCTTGATATGCCAATCTTCGTTTCTTCAATTTGGGAGCTGTTGTGGCCCATTAGATCAAGCAGAATGGAACAATCTGCTTCCTCGGGGCTCCTTCTCAGTAATACTAAGTTACACTTGAATAAAACATTTTGTTTCTCAGCATTATGGGAACTACTAACCAAGGAGAGGTACAATTACTGTAATCCAAAATTTAAGATGCACACACAATGCCTAAATGGACAGCAGATCACTCAAATCTAAGCAGAACTAAGATAGTCATATAATTTAGTTGGACTTACCTCTGAAAGGTGGAAGGCAATATTCACCCCAAGTATAAGATGTTTGATAACAAAATTCTTTCCTCTTTGATCACCATATTTTTCCTCCCTTGTAAGCATGTCAATAGTTGCAAACTTCAGGCAACTGGAAATTTTCTAGCCACACGACATTCTAGAGTGTTGCATAAAATGCTTAATACTAATCAATTTTAATTAACAGCTTTGGCTCATTTGATTATTAGATTCTTGGAATTTCTCATTTAAATACCAGCCCTTCATTTTTAAGATAGAAGGATATGGTTTCTCTTCTAACCAGAGCAAATTGCTCCATGGTATACAAATAAATTCTCTGCTTCCCAGAACCGATGGCAAATTCACAAAGCTCCATAAAACTCATGCATGACTTGCTGCTGCAGCTGCATAATTAAAAGAAAACTAATATATTGACTAGTTCTCCTCAGAATAGCATTCATAAGTCACTGCTGCTTGAGAAAAGCTTGTCGCTAAAAGGATTATGGCCAATATCAGTTTTATGATTAAAGAGAAAGCATGACTGTGGTCTGTCTTGTCCAATCTTCTCCCAGATATCCAAAATGCTCCACTGGCTGATTTTTTATGTAAGTCTTGAACCATCATGACAACCATAAGGAAATAGTTATCCAATGTACAGATTTACCACCAGAGTTATTGCCTTATCCTCGTTACACAGGCCCTCTGCCTCCCAAATCCAATCCATAGAAGGCATATTTTTAGCAGTGACTAAAGGACTCCATGCTCTAATTTATGCACACATATAAAATCAATAATTACTTAGTCGACCTTTTCATTCTTCTAAATTTGGCCTGGCATAATGGAAGCTGCCCACACAGTTCCCATTGAGAATGATAAATAGGAGATAGTGGTGCATCTCTATCTTCTCTCTAAGGGTCAGATGAAATCAGAGGCAGCTCAAACCTCAGGCAGTCCTTGAACGGAGCCACACAAACTTCTGTTTGAAGTAGATTTCATTCTGTTGAGTGTCATGCTACTTTTTGAAGAGGAACTTCCACTACAATCCACTCTGGCTAGATGCAAGACTCATGCCTTAAGTGTGTTGGCCTGATTAATTAATGAGAGCAGCTCTTGCAATGAGTGCCAGTGGATAAGGAGTACAGTGCCCAGAATGGACACAAGGCAAGAGGATGCTCCCACGAAAAGTTAGCTACAGACCCTCTTGTGCAAGATGTGGAATAAAACATCTGTAAGTCCAGATAGACTTCTAGAAACATTTCTCCATACCCAATTCCTTCCAATTCCCCCCTCCCTTGCAGTTTTGGGGGTCTTTTCAATATTGTCCAACACTTCTGTAAGGCTGGCTTCCTACTAAATGAACAGTAATTATACCCTTACTTTGTTTTTAAAGACTGGATTTCTGGCTTAGAGTGTGGCTCTTTTCTTTTTCCTGAACTTGTTCAGAACAAGAAAGTAATTTTCTCATACTAGCATGATTTGGGGCAAAGATTAGGATTACACTCAGTAGCAAGCTTAGATTCTAGATTGGACTTCCCTGTTATCAGGGCAGAGTGGAGACCTCCATGCCTGTGACTGGAACTCCATGCCATTGTTCTCATTGGGTGGAGTATTTGGACATCTTTACCACACAGCTGGACCACACAAAACAAGGAGCTCTCCCTCCACCTCGCCCCCTACAAACTGGACCCCAGTAAGCCTAGAACTTACACTGGGACTTTCAGACTGTTCCCTGTATTTACCAGTTGATGACCTCGTCTAGATCCACTGAAGTAATTAAGTTATAGAGAGGCACTGGTGAATTGGTAAGGTGCCAAATAATTATGATCGTAACAATGTTGGTATTGTGACTACCCTTTAGTTTTATTTATTTATTTATTTATTGATTGATTGATTGATTTTAAGATTTTTTTAAAATTTATTTATTCATCAGAGAGAGAGGCAGAGGCACAGGCAGAGGGAGAAGCAGGCTCCATGCAGGGAGCCCATCGTGGGACTGGAACCCGGGTCTCCAGGATCAGGCCCTGGGCTGGAGGCGGCACTAAACTACTGAGCCACTCCGCAGCCTTATTTATATTTTTTTAGTGTAACTACCCTTTATTGAACATTTATTACGCACTTATCATTTGATAGGCGCTTAAAGTTCTTTATATGTATTGATTCCTTCAATGTTTATCACAACCCGAGTGCAAGAACAAGTAGTGTTTCCATTTTGTTGATGAAACTACTGAGGTACAGAGAGGACAGGTGACCTTGCCTAAAGCCACAGAGATTAGTAAGTGGTAGAACTGGGCTTTAAACCTAAGCAGTCTTATTCCAGGGTTCAAGTTCATCCATGGAGCTCTCACTCGTTTAGAATTCTGCATGAGTTACCTGACCTAAGCCTCATAAGAGACTCTGCTCTCCCATCCCTGTTTTTGAGCCGATACGCTATAGTGCCTCTTTGTATTTTCTGCCTGGTAATATGGGACTTGTTCAGAAGGTTGGAACAAAGGCTCAGCTAGGACGGCCTACTAAGTACCAGACATTCTCTGTCACCACTCCTTGTGTTTATCAACCACTTTTTAGGAAAGTTCAATATTCCTCGGCACGGATGCCTGGCATGGAAAAAGCACAGAGCGCATCCAGCAAATGCCGACACAAGGGAGTGGTGGAGAAAAGATCACACAGCCTAGAAGCCAGGAGGGGAGGGAAAAGAAGGCAGAGAAGAGGCTTTGGAACACAAAAGCCCCAGACTCTCAGGGGCTTGGTGGCCAGCTGCTCACATCTTTGCATAAAACATGGGCACAGGGCTGTCAGGGGACACAGTAAGTATGGCTCCCAGGGGCAGCCAGCAAATCAGAGAATGTGCCTTGGTGAAGAGAGGAGTTCAGGAAAAAGGGTAAAAAGAGGCTTTCCTCTTGCCTATGCCTAAGAAATGTATATTTTGCAGAGCTAAAGGGAAAATCAGAACAATTCAAGTGCTAAGGCACTGCCTATGTTGCTTTAAATTCTCCTGGCAACATCTAACATCCTCACCAACACAGAGGGGAATCTAGCCACCTGTCAACCCCAAGACGCACTACCGACTGTTCGGGGAGATATTCTAGACAGGAAGGAGCCTGCCACAATAATTACAGCACATCGCGATGGCCTCAAACAGTACCACACTCAGTGCATTATGTAAGACCCTTTGTCAGCCCCTCTGAAAGCCATCAGCTAACTGGGCATGCTTTATTGGCCAAAGAAACTGATGTTTGGCTTTGGGTGATTTGTGGAATCTGAATTCTCATTATTCTAAAAGTATTACAGTCCACAATTGAAAACCTCCAAGGAAGGCATGCCAGGTGCCAGAAATGACAGAGAAATCTAGGGACACTAAGATTGTTTAATTACACACACAGGATTTTGTTTTAATGGATTCATTCCACTCGAGGCTTGTGCAAGTATTTTAAATTTTTAAATTAAAAATAAAACCTTAAATACTTTTATTCAGTGAGAGAAGAAAGCTTAAGAACTTGACAATTATTTACAGTATAATTAAAATAGAACCAATGAGTGAAAAAGAAGTCTGCAAGTTTATGAAATGAACATTCTGGATTAGATGACTGGCTGGAAATGAGGGGACATAGGTCCTATTCTCAGGAAAACAAGGCTAGAAGAAAAATGTCCTGTTCCAGCTTTCTTCATTCTTATGCAGAGAGAAGACAAGCTATTCCAACCAGGATGACTGGGAAGTTCAAGAAGTTGACCTACGGGGGTACATTAAAATAATTAAATATATACAGCATGGTTAAGTGATGACTGGCGGGGGATATGACATGTCTGTTAAATTTTGAAGGTATGAACACTAAGAATATAAGGAATTGTTTACTCTAATTCAGGAGAACAAATTATTAGGAGTAAGGAAATCTAAAGATTGAAAACAGTCTGGAAGTGGAGTAATCCTTCATGATGGGGCCTGGCTAATTTATGATTAATCTCCCAGAGGAAAGTGGTGGAGATGTATCAGTTGAGACTCTTAAATGAGGCTTGTCAGAATGCTCTCAAGTCACATCAGTGGTCCAAACCCTGAATGCACACCAGAATAAAGATGGACGCTCTAGCATCACTTTGGAGATTCTGAATCAGTAAGTTTTGGTAGGGTGTTAGAATCTATTTAAAAAGCTCTTTAGGATTTCAACAAATCATAAGTAACAAGTATCACACTTACCTAATCATTATCATCAACTATAAAACTAGACAATTCAGACATTTTACAACATAACAGAGAATGGGAAAAGCAAAAAGGTGAGCTCCAGATTCACCTCAGGTTTCTGCCTTGGGGCACTTTTTAAATCAGCCAGGGAAAATGGATCCTAATCACAGGTCTTATTGGGATGAGTGTCATGACCATTTAAGTGAGATAATCCATGTAAAAGAGTCAGCACAGTGACTAATATATACTAAAATTTCATATTGTAGTTATTTTTAGAATTCCTCTGCAAATTAATGTTTTTCCCAAAAAGAGCATTGACATCTTGCAGACTTCAGAAAAAAAAAAAACTATTATTAAAGAGACAGAAATGATATTTGAGTTTTTATAAGTATAGAATTATAATTCATTTTGTTTTAATTGTTATATTGCCACTTATTTAGGGTATCTTTTATTTCCAAGTTCAGTTAGAGTCTGAGGTTGCAGAGACAGTTGGAATTTGTCGGGTGGAAAGCAGGAGAGGAGGTAACTGTACAGAGAAGGACCCCTTCCAAATAGAGATTCCCTCACATCTTTGATCAAACATTAATGTGCACATAATGTGCCAACAGAATTAGATTCTGTGACACCCAGGAGAGAACAGCTACTGGGGAGTTGTGGGCAGAATGGACATTTTGAAAGACTGGGAGCTGTTGAAGTTCTGACCAGTCAGAGTGGAAAGAAATCTCTAAAAACCCCAGGCATTCAATTAGGACTCCAAAAGGTGACACCTAAGTAGCAGGATTATTCTAGACATCTCTAACAGGGCCTGAAACCAAGCATCAACAGGACCATGCTGCATGGGAGAACAAAACTAAGCTTTCCTTACAGAAAGCCAAAAAGATATATTTTCAATAATATCATATTCACAATGTCTAATACAATATAAAACTATTTGATATCAATAAAGCAGGAAAATATACCCATACCCAAGAGAACAACCAATTAAAAACAGACCCAGAGATAATACAGATATTTATTGGAGCTAACAGAGGATTAACCCTTACACAACTATTATAAACATATATAATAATTTTTTAATTTTTATTTATTTATGATAGTCACAGAGAGAGAGAGAGAGAGAGAGAGAGAGGCAGAGACACAGGCAGAGGGAGAAGCAGGCTCCATGCACCAGGAGCCCGACGTGGGATTTGATTCCGGGTCTCCAGGATCACGCCCTGGGCCAAAGGCAGGTGCCAAACCACTGCGCCACCCAGGGATCCCACATATATAATAATTTAACAGAAAAAAATGGACATATGAGTAAATAGATAGGGATTCTTAGGATAGTAATGGGAACTATTTTAAAAGAACAAAGTGGAAATTCCAGAATTAGCACAGTATCTGAAATTTAAAGCATCAGTAGGTGAGCCTGAGAATGCATTAGACACTGAAGAAGAAATGCTCAGCATATTTAGGACAGGCAAATAGAACTTTACAAACCAAAATACTAGAAGAAAACGTCATGAAAAAAATAAATCTCAGTGACCTAATAGACAATGTTAAATAAGCTAACGTATGTGTAATTAGAGTGCCAGAATAAAAGGAGAGAGAGTGGGGCATATTGGGAAATACTGGGTCAGAAAAAACCATATTTCAAGAAATAATAACCAAATATATTCCAAATATGATGTCAACCCACAGATGCAGGAAGTCATAATAGACTCCAAGCAGGATAAATATAAAGAAAAACCTATGTAAGCATAGCATAGCAATGTTACTGAATACCAAATATAATGAAAAAATCTTAAAAGTAGTCCAGAGAATAAAAGACATGTTACAATGAGGGTAACAATGATAAGAATGAAAGGTGATTTCTTTTTAGAAATAATACAAGGCAGGGACTCCTGGGTGGCTCAGCGGTTGAGCATCTGCCTTTAGCTCAGGTTGCGATCCTGGGTCCTGGGATCGAGTCCCACATCAGGCTCCCTGCATGGAGCCTGCTTCTCCCTCGGCCTATGGCTTTGCTCCTCTCTCTGTGTTTCTCATGAACAAATAAATAAAATCTTAAGAAAAGAAAAGAAAAGAAAAGAAAAGAAAAGAAAAGAAAAGAAAAGAAAAGAAAAGAAACACAAGGCAGAAGTGATATCTTTAAAATGCTAAGAGGAAAAGAAATAAATAAAATAAAATAAAATAAAATAAAATAAAATAAAATAAAATAAAATGCTAAGAGGAAAATAGCTATTAACCTAGAGTTCTATATCCAGCTAAATCAGCCTTCAAAAATGAAAGAAAAAGACATTTCTCAATAAACATAGGCAGACAAAATTCATCAAGAAAAGACGTGCACCACAAAAAAACAGTAGAGAAATTCTTCAGACTGAAAGGAAATGATACCAGAGTTCAGTCTTACATGAAAAAAATGAAAAGTGCTAGCAACAATAAATATGTGGGTAAACAAAGTTTGGCTTCCTGTGATTTTCATTTCTTTAGTAGACAGTTCATTTTTTTTAAGCAAAAATATTAACAATATATTTTAGAATTCAAACACACATAAGAGAAAGTATATGCTAATAAAGGCAAAAGGAAGTATATCATTGTAAAGTTCTTATATGTGAAATGGTAAAATAAGGAATTCAAGGTAGGCTCTGATAAGTTAAGGACACATATTATAATTCAGAACAATCACAGACTTGAAGAAGGACCCAACCACATGAAAAGAGATGGATTTTTTAAATACAGAGACAAACCCTGCACCAGGCAGGGGGCAGAGCAGCTCCCCCAAGTGCTAACACCTGAGAATCAGCACAACAGGCCCCTCCCCCAGAAGACCAGCTAGAAGGACAAGTTCCAGGGGAAGTCAAGGGACTTAAAGTATACAGAATCAGAAGATACTCCCCCGTGTTTGTTTGTTTGTTTGTTTGCTTTTTGATTTCTGTTTGCTTCCCCCACCCTTTTTTCCCTTTCTTTTTCTTTCTCTTTTTCTTCTCTTTTTTCTTTTTTTCTTCCTTTTTTCTTTTTCTCTTTTCTTTCCTTCTTTCTCTCTCTTTTTCTCCTTTTCCCAATACAACTTGTTTTTGGCCATTCTGCACTGAGCAAAATGACTAGAAGGAAAATCTCACCTCAAAAGAAAGAAACAGAAACAGTCCTCTCTCCCACAGAGTTACAAAATCTGGATTACAATTCAATGTCAGAAAGCCAATTCAGAAGCACTATTATACAGCTACTAGTGGCTCTAGAAAAAAGCATAAAGGACTCAAGAGACTTCATGACTGCAGAATTTAGATCCAATCAGGCAGAAATTAAAAATCAATTGAATGAGATGCAATCCAAACTAGAAGTCCTAACGACGAGGGTTAAGAGGTGGAAGAACGAGTGAGTGACATAGAAGACAAGTTGATGGCAAAGAGGGAAACTGAGGAGAAAAGAGACAAACAATTAAAAGACCATGAGGTTAGATTAAGGGAAATAAATGACAGCCTGAGGAAGAAAAATCTACGTTTAATTGGGGTTCCCAAGGGCACCGAAAGGGACAGAGGGCCAGAATATGTATTTGAACAAATCCTAGCTGAAAACTTTCCTAATCTGGGAAGGGAAACAGGCATTCAGATCCAGGAAATAGAGAGATCCCCCCTAAAATCAATAAAAACCGTTCAACACCTCGACATCTAATAGTTAAGCTTGCAAATTCCAAAGATAAAGAGAAGATCCTTAAAGCAGCAAGAGACAAGAAATCCCTGACTTTTATGGGGAGGAGTATTAGGGTAACTGCAGACCTCTCCACAGAGACGTGGCAGGCCAGAAAGGGCTCGCAGGATATATTCAGGGTCGTAAATGAGAAGAACATGCAACCAAGAATACTTTATCCAGCAAGGCTCTCATTCAAAATGGAAGGAGAGATAAAGAGCTTTCAAGACAGGCAGGAACTGAAAGAATATGTGACCTCTAAACCAGCTCTGCAAGAAATGTTAAGGGGGACTCTTAAAATTCCCCTTTAAGAAGAAGTTCAGTGGAACAATCCACAAAAACAAGGACTGAATAGATACCATGATGACACTAAACTCATATCTTTCAATAGTAACTCTGAACGTGAACGGGCTTAATGACCCCCATCAAAAGGCGCAGGGTTTCAGACTGGATAAAAAAAGCAGGACCCATCTATTTGCTGTCTACGAGAGACTCATTTTAGACAGAAGGACACCTACAGCCTGAAAATAAAAGGTTGGAGAACCATTTACCATTCAAATGGTCCTCAAAAGAAAGCAGGGGTAGCCATCCTTATATCAGATAAACTAAAATTTACCCCGAAGACTGTAGTGGGAGATGAAGAGGGGCACTATATCATACTTAAAGGATCTATCCAACAAGAGGACTTAACAATCCTCAATATATATGCCCCGAATGTGGGAACTGCCAGATATATAAATCAATTAATAACCAAAGTGAAGAAATACTTAGATAATAATACACTTATACTTGGTGACTTCCATGTAGCTCTTTCTATACTCGATAGGTCTTCTAAGCACATCTCCAAAGAAACGAGAGCTTTAAATGATACACTGGACCAGACGGATTTCACAGATATCTACAGAACTTTACATCCAAACTCAACTGAATACACATTCTTCTCAAGTGCACATGGAACTTTCTCCAAAATAGACCACATACTGGGTCACAAATCGGGTCTGAACCGATACCAAAAGATTGGGATCGTCCCCTGAATATTCTCAGACCATAATGCCTTGAAATTAGAACTAAATCACAACAAGAAGTTTGGAAGGACTTCAAACACATGGAGGTTAAGGACCATCCTGCTAAAAGATGAAAGGGTCAACCAGGAAATTAAGGAAGAATTAAAAAGATTCATGGAAACTAATGAGAATGAAGATACAACCATTCAAAATCTTTGGGACGCAGCAAAAGCAGTCCTAAGGGGGAAGTACATCGCAATACAAGCATCCATTCAAAAACTGGAAAGAACTCAAATACGAAAGCTAACCTTACACATAAAGGAGCTAGAGAAAAAAACAGCAGACGATCCTACACCCAGCAGAAGAGACTTAATTAAGATTCGAGCAGAACTCAACGAAATCGAGACCAGAAGAACTGTGGAACAGATCAACAGAACCAGGAGTTGGTTCTTTGAAAGAATTAATAAGATAGATAAACCATTAGCCAACCTTATTAAAAAGAAGAGAGAGAAGACTCAAATTAATAAAATCATGAATGAGAAAGGAGAGATCACTACCAACACCAAGGAAATACAAACGATTTTAAAAACATATTATGAACAGCTATACGCCAATAAATTAGGCAATCTAGAAGAAATGGACGCATTCCTGGAAAGCCACAAACTACCAAAACTGAAACAGGAAGAAATAGAAAACCTGAACAGGTCAATAACCAGGGAGGAAATTGAAGCAGTCATCAAAAACCTCCCAAGACACAAGAGTCCAGGGCCAGATGGCTTCCCAGGGGAATTCTATCAAACGTTTAAAGAAGAAACCATACCTATCCAACTAAAGCTGTTTGGAAAGATAGAAAGAGATGGAGTACTTCCAAATTCGTTCTATGAGGCCAGCATCACCTTAATTCCAAAACCAGACAAAGACCCCACCAAAAAGGAGAATTACAGACCAATATCCCTGATGAACATGGATGCAAAAATTCTCAACAAGATACTAGCCAATCGGATCCAACAATACATTAAGAAAATTATTCACCATGACCAAGTAGGATTTATCCCTGGGACACAAGGCTGGTTCAACACTCGTAAAACAATCAATGTGATTCATCATTTCAGCAAGAGAAAAAACAAGAATCATATGATCCTCTCGTTAGATGCAGAGAAAGCATTTGACAAAATACAGCATCCATTCCTGATCAAAACTCTTCAGAGTGTAGGGATAGAGGGAACATTCCTCAACATCTTAAAAGCCATCTATGAAATGCCCAGAGCAAATATCATTCTCAATGGGGAAGCACTGGGAGCCTTTCCCCTAAGATCAGGAGCAAGACAGGGATGTCCACTCTCACCACTGCTATTCAACATAGTACTGGAAGTCCTAGCCTCAGCAATCAGACAACAAAAAGACATTAAAGGCATTCAAATTGGCAAAGAAGAAGTCAAACTCTCCCTCTTCGCAGATGACATGATACTCTACCTAGAAAACCCAAAAGCCTCCACCCCAAGATTGCTAGAACTCATACAGCAATTTGGCAGCGTGGCAGGATACAAAATCAATTCCTAGAAATCAGTGGCATTTCTATACAGTAACAATGAGACTGAAGAAAGAGAAATTAAGGAGTCAATCCCATTTACAATTGCACCCAAAAGCATAAGATACCTAGGAATAAACCTAACCAAAGAGGTAAAGGATCTATACCCTAAAAACTATAGAACACTTCTGAAAGAAATTGAGGAAGACACAAAGAGATGGAAAAATATTCCATGTTCATGGATTGGCAGAATTAATATTGTGAAAATGTCAATGTTACCCAGGGCAATTTACACGTTTAATGCAATCCCTATCAAAATACCATGGACTTTCTTCAGAGAGTTAGAACAAATTATTTTAAGATTTGTGTGGAATCAGAAAAGACCCCGAATAGCCAGGGGAATTTTAAAAAAGAAAACCATATCTGGGGGCATCACAATGCCAGATTTCAGGTTGTACTACAAAGCTGTGGTCATCAAGACAGTGTGGTACTGACACAAAAACAGACACATAGATCAATGGAACAGAATAGAGAACCCAGAAGTAGACCCTGAACTTTATGGTCAACTAATATTCGATAAAGGAGGAAAGACTATCCACTGGAAGAAAGACAGTCTCTTCAATAAATGGTGCTGGGAAAATTGGACATCCACATGCAGAAGAATGAAACTAGACCACTCCCTTTCACCATACACAAAGACAAACTCAAAATGGATGAAAGATCTAAATGTGAGACAAGATTCCATCAAAATTCTAGAGAACACAGGCAACACCCTTTTTGAACTCAGCCACAGTAACTTCTTTCAAGATACATCCATGAAGGCAAAAGAAACAAAAGCAAAAATGAACTATTGGGACTTCGTCAAGATAAGAAGCTTTTGCACAGCAAAGGATACAGCCAACAAAACTAAAAGACAACCTACGGAATGGGAGAAGATTTTTGCAAATGACGTATCAGATAAAGGGCTAGTTTCCAAGATCTATAAAGAACTTCTTAAACTCAACACCAAAGAAACAAACAATCCAATCATGAACTGGGCAAAAGACATGAACAGAAATCTCACAGAGGAAGACATAGACATGGCCAACATGCACATGAGAAAATACTCTGCATCACTTGCCATCAGGGAAATACAAATCAAAACCACAATGAGATACCACCTCACACCAGTCAGAATGGGGAACATTAACAAGGCAGGAAACCACAAGTATTGGAGAGGATGCGGAGAAAAGGGAACCCTCTTACACTGTTGGTGGGAATGTGAACTGGTGCAGCCACTCTGGAAAACTGTGTGGAGGTTCCTCAAAGAGTTAAAAATAGACCTGCCCTGCGACCCAGCAATTGCACTGTTGGCGATTTACCCCAAAGATTCAGATGTAATGAAACGCCGGGACACCTGCACCCCGATGTTTCTAGCAGCAATGTCCACAATAGCCAAACTGTGGAAGGAGCCTCGGTGTCCATCGAAAGATGAATGGATAAAGAGGATGTGGTTTATGTATACAGTGGAATATTACTCAGCCATTAGAAAAGACAAATACCCAGCATTTGCTTCAACGTGGATGGAACTGGAGGGTGTTATGCTGAGTGAAGTAAGTCAATCGGAGAAGGACAGACATTATATGTTCTCATTCATTTGGGGAATATAAATAATAGTGAAAGGGAATAGAAGGGAAGGGAGAAGAAGTGTGTGGGAAATATCAGAAAGGGAGACAGAACAAAGAGACTCCTAACTCTGGGAAACGAACTAGGGGTGGTGGAAGGGGAGGAGGGCGGGGGATAGGGGTGAATGGGTGACGGGCACTGAGGGGGGCACTTGAGGGGATGAGCACTGGGTGTTATTCTGTATGTTGGCAAAGTGAACACCAATAAAAAATAAATTTATTATAAAAAATAATAAAAAAATAAAAAATAAATAGAGACACATATTGATTAAAGGTTAAAAAAATAGGAAGTATATATTACGCAAACACTAGTCATAAGAAAGCTGGAATGGCCATACAGTTATCAAGGTATGCTTCAAGACAAAATAGAAATAAAGAAGAATGTTTCATAATAATAACAGGATCAATTCATCACACACACACACACAAAAAGCCTAAACGTGTATGTACCAAATCGCAGCTCCAAAATACATGATGCAAAAGTTGTCAGAAATAAGAAAGAAATAGACAAATCCACCTTTATTGCTGGAGATTTTAGCACTCAAGTCATTGATCCAACAAAGGTAGACAAGAAATCAGTAAAGATAGAGATAGGAAAAACATTATAAAACATTCCTGCGTGAATCTAAGGATGCCCATTCCTGGACTTACATTCAATAACCACTGATTTGCTCCATCTCTTTAACTTTTAGCAGAATCATAATAGCAAATTCATTCCAATCAGACAATTCACTAGTTTATTTTTTAATTAGGAGGATAAATCCAGAAACTCTTCAAAGTATTACATCTGGTATCTAACCAGGAAATTCTTTCTTTTTTATAACCTGAAGACACACGATTCTGTTTAAATCCATTCTCTTCCCTGTGGTTTTATAATAGGCTTTTTGAAATGTAGAGATTCTAAAGATCACATAACTCAAATGTTCCATTTTACAGAAAAGAAACACCACTTACTCTTTGTGGCCCAGTTTCATTGCTACATCCCCATTTAAAGATAAGAAAGCAGTGTCTCAGAAAGGATAAGTAACCGGGCCAGGATCAAGTTGCTAAGTGGTAGAGTGTAGACTCTGACCTACACAGTCTAATTCTAAAGCCCATTATCCTCATAACAGACTTGCTAAATGCTTACTGAATTAGGATAACAACTTAAGAAAATCAAGATACCATAAATTCTAATGATGTGACTGCTTCAATATAGATTACTATGGTTGGAGCCAACAGTAAAACCCACATCTTCTGAACCCTAACATCATCTACTTCCCACATTGTTTGAGAGAAGGGAAATTAAAATAAGGCAATTTGTTTTTAAATGTCGTTGATTTCAATCTAATCCCTAGTTTTTCAGCTTAATCTCTTACAACTAAAGTTGTGATTGCTTCCAATCAGATAAATTCACTCTGAAGCACAAGAAAATGTGTGGCATCCCAGTTTTCCATTTTAACCTCATTGTACCTAAAATCTAACCAATGACTTGAAATGAACAAGGGAGTACCTTGCTAAACAATAACACTACTATGGCTTTTCAATGGCAATCAAATACAATTTATGGTTGCCTAGTCTGAACTGTTTTTAAATAAAGCTGTTTTATTTGTTCTCCACCTTGTCAAATCTCCATTTCTAGTCCTCAGTATCCCAGAAAAACCCATAGCTTTCCAGGTCTTTTCAGTTATTAAATACTCATTCCATTATAATCTCTTCTCCACTTTAATATTTAACATTTCCATTTATTTAGGGGCAGCTAGTTAGGCTTAGGACCAAGAGGAGAGATACATAATCTCAATTCTCTTTTTCCCCAGTGTTAGAGTTGAAATCAGGGCAGAGTCTTCTCAGAGATAACTCAAAATCCCCTTCCTTCTGGATATCTCGCCCTTTCAGTGTGCTAAAGCAGGGAACTAGAATAGAAAAGATGTATTGTCTCATACAGTTAGCTGACTTCTGGGGTGGTCTTCCTCTGGCTTGATCTGGTTTCATCTACTGTGCAATGATCCCTGATATGTTGATGGTGTCCATGGTTTTCTTGAAACAGCCCACAATGTACTGAGGACCCCTTCAGAGAGGGAGAAGTCATTTCTTTTTGGGCCCCTGCCACTGCTTGGTGCCCCAAAATCCGTCTCTGGGCAAGCAGGAGGGGCTAAGTCTTGTTAGTTGCCTGAATATTATATGATTCATGTTTCCCTTTTGATTCTACTGGTTCTTCACTTGGGGTCTTTAGAACAAAGAGAATTTTCTATGCCCTTTAAAGTCTTCAGGAAATTTGCACTTGGAAGTCCCCCCCCCCCATTTCCTTAGTACAGTCTCTTTCTGCACTTTATTCCAGCAAGTTTCTTATTTTTGAAGATTAAAGAATTATCAAAATGGGCATTGGTCATCAGGATCATGGGTGCCTATACACTTCAGGAGAAATAGCAAACTGTCGCAAGAAGTTTCTCATCACGCTTGACTCTCCTTCACTGGGAAGCACCAGGTCAGATTCTGGTAGTATCCGGCCAGTGACAGAGATGACAGTTACCTTCTGTTACAGGCACATCAAATCCTCGCAAGTGATTCCCTTAGCACTTCCACCATGTGCATTGGAGGTAAAGAGAGTAAGCATGCCATCCTCTTCTTACTCCTGGGAAGGGAAGAGAAAACCATTGGCCACAAATACTGACCCCTAGTTGATCACCGCCATATTCCCTCACTCATCCACCCAGTGATTTTTCTCATACAGGTTTTTGAGGTGGGATGATTGTGAAGGTAGCAGAGTATGCATGACCACCTTTTCGGAAGGATGCAATTGTTAGATTCTCCTATAAGCTGAATTGTATGCCCCCCTCCCAAATTGTATGTTGAAGTCCTCACCTCCAGTAGCTCAGCATGTGACTGTATTTGGAGATACGATCTTGAGGAGGTAATTAAGGTTAAATGAGATCATCCGGGTGGGCTCCAATCCAATATTACTGGTTTCTTTATAACAAAAGGGATTAGAACAAAGACATATACAAAGGAAAGACACAGTGAGAAGATACCCATCTACAAGCCAAGTAGAGAGACCTCAAAAGAAACCAACCTTGCTAACACCTTGATGTCAGACTTCTAGCCTCCAGACTGAGAAAATATATTTCTGTTGTGTAAGCCACACAGTATGTAGTGTTTTCTTACAGCAGCACTAGCAAAGTAATATAGAACCCTTTAGAAGATGGAGATGATTAATGTCAATTTGTCCTCAGGATTAGAGTCTAGTTCTAATCTAGAGGCCACAAAGAAAGTCCCACTCAATAATCAAGCATAAGAAATGTAAGCTAGCACATCAATGTTGGAGAAATACAGGAAGATGTAGCCAATTGCACAAAAGGAATGGCCAAAAGAAGAATGATAAACTAGAAGAAAGACTGGGCCTAGTTTTAGAAGAATATACCAACAAGACAATGGAAACATGATGGTAATCAAACCACACTCACATAATGAAGCCAATGCATGAGGTGAGACCACTGGTGAAGACTCTGGTTGTGTCAGAATAGAAAAGTCCAGGTAGGGTTGCCGGGCGTCTCAGTCAGTTAAGCATCCTGCCTTTGGCCCAGGTCATGATCCCAGGGTCCTGGAATTGAGCCCCACATTGGGCTCCCTGATGGGTGGAGAGACTGCTTCTCCCTCTGCTTGTGCTCTCTCTTGCACTCTCTCTCTCTCAAATAAATAAAATCTTTTTTTTTTTTTTTAAAGGTAAGTCCAGGTAATTCTAGGGCTGATAAATAGGGGTAGCTTGAAGAAGTCAAATGTGTTAAACCACATAGAGCATCAGAATCACAGAAATCAGGACAGGCAGAGAATAGCACAATGTCACCTAATGAAACAAGAATTCTGGGAATAGCAAAGCAACCACATTTTCTTGGTCATGATCTGGTCTTAGTCAAAACAGGATCTACGATTAAAGACAGAAGAGTCAGTCCTCCATGTAGCAGGATTTGAAGGACCCCCTCCTGAGTCTGAATTTGATTTGATCAGAAAAGATCTTCCCCATAAATCTGTCTTGAACTGAAAACTTAACTCCAAAGTGTTATATGTGAAAAGAGAACTTTAACTGAGTTTAAGAAATTATGTAATTTTGCAGTGATTACATTTAAAGCTATTTGAGCATGGTCCCTGAAGTCAGACACACAGAAATTCCAATTCTAGGGCAGCATGGGTGCCTCAGCGGTTTAGCACCGCCTTCAGCCCAGGGTGTGATCCTGAAGACCGGGGATCGAGTCCCACATAGAGCTCCCTGCATGGAGCCTGCTTCTCCCTCTGCCTATGTCTCTGCCTCTGTGTGTGTGTGTGTGTGTGTGTGTGTGTGTGTGTGTGTGTGTGTCTCATGAATAAATAAATAAAATCTTTTTTTAAAAGTTCCAATTCTGGCTCTACTCCTTGCTTGCTGTGTGCCTTAGGCAAGTCACTTAGTCTATAGGAACCTCAAGGTTCTCATCCGTAAAATGGGGATAACTCACATGCCTATCTGTGACTCCAATGCAATAATACATATTCCTTCTTAAACACGGACTAATCACTACATGTTATTATTCAATCGATATTAGCTTCCTGTTCCCCTTCCATCATCAAGGTGGCAGAAATCGGGGCTTTTAAGGGCTAGGACAATGGATAACTAGATTTTGAGGCAAAAGGAAGGAAAGATATAGGAGAGGATGGAGAACTGGCAGGAGAAGGTGATTAGGGGTCAGGGAGAGGAATACCAAAATAAATGTTACCAGTGTCATCTATTTCATGATCTTATTTAGGAAAAATGCAGTTGGAGAGTGTTTCTTCCACAGTCATTGGGCAAACATGGCCATCAGGTTTGGGACCCTAACTAATGACACAGGGATTGACCTGAGAAGATAGCACACTTTCTGCTGGTCAAGCTGGCTAGACAGGCATCCCTTCCTATTCAGTGTGCTGTGGGCAGACAACTCCCAAATCAGCACCTTGCACCGAAGTACATGCACCCCCCCAACCCCGATAAAGAAAAGCAGTTCTCCACTCTTTTATAGAGAATGGCTGTCCTTGTCAGCTAGAAACCCCTCCAAGTCCATTTGTCTTGACCTTGATCAAAGTTTCCCTGCTGTGGATTGGGATATTGTGGTACAGTGTTTGATAGAAAGAATTTACTCTACAGAGAAAAATTCTAAGAGAGCCACCCAGAGGACACTGATTATAAAGTACTCATGTGACAGAGCCAGCAATCCGCACATCCAGATGTCAAAAGCTGGTTAATTAAGATTAAGACATATTTGCTTTAGCAAGTCCAGTCAACCCAATTGCAGTATAGTTCTTTTCCTATTGTTCATTTCTACAGAAATTTCTTTGTTTCTGTAGAGCAGCCACAGTGGCAGAAATATCCAGAATTTCACAACAGCATTTCTCAAGCAACAGGGGAGAATAGCTCATTTATTTGAAAAAAGGAAGGGGAAATTTTTAGGAAGGAATTCAATGGTTTAGCCTTCAAGCTATCATTTTTAACAGAAAGCACATCCACAACTTCAAATGGTGAAAAAGGAAAGCTAACTGTTTCAATTGACCATAGACACAATGGCAGAGGATGTGAGCTCAGGGCTGAGTCTCATTCACACTTCACCAGCTCCCTTGGGTAATATGCTCCATCTTGACTCAGAAGGAAAAGTTTCTCTACCAAGTCAGTCATAAATGCTGCTGCTGACATTTCTATTTCTCTATTTGCTTGACTATGGTACTATGACCCTAAAACATGGCTTATACAATTTGCAAATTAAGATGATTTTTCGGCAGCCATAAACTTCAAACTGAAGAGGCTATTCAAAAAGCTGTGGTAAAGGAGGCAGTAACTGTTTTATCTTTTTCCATAAAACTCTAATGCGTTAGAGGGAAAATAAAGAAACCCCAGGTATAAACACTGCTATTGTAAGCTCAGTACACAACCTCTGTAATCCATCCACAACCAAGTTGAAGCTGTTGAATACAGTAATGATCAAATTCTAAACAGAACTCATGAGAGGAACCAAAACGATCTGAAAAAAGGAGTTTTTTAATGGGATTTATTAGCAAGGCCATCCTTGGGAATTATAGTGACATACATAGAAGAGTTTTGCAAAGGCAAATTACACTATGTTGGGCATTATTCTACCTCAATTTAAAGGTAAAAGGCAAAAAACCAAAGGTCATCAGCCCAAGAGTATATTAATTTATATCTAATGTAGGGTTTTTTCCACACATGAAGAAGTCCAAAGGGGAAAAAATTACAGCTCCCACAAGAAACTTTCGGCAATAATCTTACATAATTTACAACATAAAAGGACATCTCTGCGTCCAGGAATTGTGGCTCATCAGCATTGTAAAAATGGATCCGTGCAACTCATCTGATGCAAAAGTCATATTAAAATCTTTAGGCAGCTAGCTACTTTGCACAGCCCATTCCTCCCATTGCCCATCACACTCAAAACAGGTAATATTTATGGATGCTCTAGTGGAAAGACAAATACGTGACCTTTAGGGAAAAGAGGGCAAACTAAAAGGACATGCCCAATTCTTCAGAACCCGAAGAAGCATTGCTCAGTTGCCTGATGAGGCCCGTGCCAGCTGGATCCTCTATCTAGCCTAGCACAGGCTCAGGGAAGCCCTGAACGATTTCATTATCTCCTGTCTTCCAAAGGGAGAAAGAGCCGGCTTTCCTATTTCATGATAATTGGATGAAGAAATGTGGGTGGGAGCACAATTCATTTCAGAGTTTGATGAATTATTTACCAATTAAGAAGATGAGCAGAGGAAGGGGAGGGCTACATAACTTTGATATGAATGTTCCTTTTATTATATTATTTATACACATGAAATTGTTGCTTTTATTAACTAAGAGGTTAATCACTTGAATGGAATGCTTTGCATCCTTTACAATCCCGTACACAGGCAAATTGGCTAATTTTATGTTAGGAAAATAACCTGGCAATTTTTCTAGCACTTATCTGTGTGGTGCAGTTTAATAACATTTTATAGTATGAAAAATGAGTAAACCAGCTGGGCTGCTGGTGTTGCAAAGCCACTTTGTCTTAGTGGTGAGGGAAAGCAAAGAGTTCTTGTGATTCTAGTAGAGAACGGACTCCAAGAAAATTATCTTTCACTGCTTATCAGGTGGCAACAGGAAAGTGTATGCTACATGGAACCAAAGCTCAAACTACAGGGTCAGAAGACGTGGTCATAGACTCAGTCTCTGCCACTCACTATCCATGTACTTTGGGCAAGTCAAATGCTTTCTGAGTCTTGTCTTCACTTGTGAAATAAGGATAATCCACTCATTCATCTAAATATATTTCGAGAGCATTCTACATACCCCCATTATATAGGATACCGGGATTGAAGTGTTGAGTAAGACAAGATTCTTGTCTTGAAGCTTTCATTCTAGTGGGGAGAATAGTCCACATGTAAAAAACCAAACTAAACTTTTAAAAGTTGTGATAAGTGCTATTAAAGAAATATATAGTGATGTAATGGGACAGATGGCCCAATTTTTTTTTTTAGTTGACAAATTTCATTTACTTAATTTTTGTATCCACATGATTGTAAAAAAGCAAATAGTGCTAAATGGCTATTTTTTGGTAAAAACACACAGTGTTCAAACCTAAGGATTACATTCTTTGGACAGGTTTTATTCCCAAAATATCGAATGCCTTGGCCATAATAGCAGCTACTGCTTCACAAAGCAGCATACGCCACATGTTTACCTTCAACACTTGTCCAGTCTGTCGATCCTTCTCTACACAGTAGCAGCTATCATAGAATTCTGTGAAAGTAGTTGCCAGCTCATAGATATAATCACAGAGAGTGTGGAGAAGTAAGTCATCTAAAATCTTTTGGAGAATCTCAGGGAAACGTAAGGTACACCGGCCCAGTTTCCATTCCTTCTCATGGTCCAAAACGAACACAGCATGATGTAAACACCTGTCACTAAGTTGTACACCTGAAACTAAGGTAACACTGTGTGTCAACTATACTCGAAAAAAAAGAAAAAGAAATACATAGGGATAATTGGAAGATAACAAAGATACCTATTCTTGCTAGGAGACTCTGAGAAGAATTCTTTAAAGAGTGATAGTTAAGTGAAAACCTAAGCAATAAGGAGCAATACACGATTTATAGAACCAACCAATGGAACAGTATTCTAGCAAAGGGAATAGCAAGAGCAAAGGCCCTGGTGCCTGAACAACTTGGTTGGTTCTGAATCAACTGAGAGATGATCAGTGTGTGAGCCATAGATGTACGAAATAAGGCTGATGAAATAAGAGAAGCCAGAACACATAGGACTTTGTAAGGAATTTGGATTTCTATTCTAAGTTTAATGGGAAGTCATTGAAGGGGATTTTCATGATCTTGCATCCTTCTTTTAAAGATTTGTATATCCTGTGCAGAATCAATTGAAAGGACACAAAAGATACAGCATAGGGAATGTAGACAGTGGTGGTGTAATAGTGTTGTATGATGGCAGATGGTAGCTACGCTTGTGGTGAGAATAACATAATGTGGAATCACTTTGTTGTACACCTAAAACTAATGTAACATGGTATGTCCACTATATTTCAATATAAAACACACACACACACAATAGGGAAGCCTGTGTGGCTCAGCAGTAGAGCATCTGCCTTTGGCTCAGGGCATGATCCTAGAGATCAAGTCCCACATCAGGCTCCCTACAAGGAGTCTGCTTCTCCCTCTGTCTGTGTCTCTGTCTCTCTGTGTGTATCTCTCATGAATAAATAAATAAAACCAAAAACACATACCCCCCCACACACAATAGAGAGGGAGAGATTTTATATGGGGCCATTAAGGTAATTTAGATGTTAGATGTTGCTGGCCTTGACTAGAATGTTGGCCATGAGTATGGAGACAAGTGGGCAGAGACAGAGCTATTTTCTGGAGAATCATCCGGTCCTGGTGATGGGAAGATTATGTTCCATCATATTTCCGATAAGATAAAGAGAGAAGCTTCTAATGACAGTGACTTCAGTAACTGAGAACATGCTAGTGCTAAATGCTAATACAAGACTGGAGTCATCCAGGTTTGGCAAACATTTACAAGTTAAGTTTGCACATAATTTTGAGGCATCTTTTGAGACACCCAAGTGGATATGTCAGGTAGGGTAATTAGATACATATGTGCAAGCTCAGGAAAGAACCATAGGCTAGGAATATAAATTTGGGAGTCTTCAGATAAGCAATGGTATTTGAAAGCTGATCATAATATCTTCCTTACACATCTCAAAGGTTTTTTATTATCTTGCAAGCTACCTGTCTCACTTAGTTAAGCTAAATTATGTTACAGTAACAAAAACTTGAATATATCAGTGGCTAAAGACAGGAAAGGTTGATTTCTTGCTTATGCTACATGCCCGTAGCAGGTAGTCTGGGGCTTCGATCTCCGTCTTTGTTATCATCACTAGGCCCCAGGCTGTCAGAGCTGCCAAATCTAGAAAATTGTTGGTCATGGTAGAAAAGGGAATATCGAACTCTGAAGGGCCTCACACTGACATTAAGGTTGCAGCAAAGAAGTAAGTTATTTGTGCCTTCAACTCTTTGGCCAAAACTAGTCGCATGACCCCATCAACTACAAAGGAGCCAGGAAATACAATCATATCCTGTACCTGGAATGGGGAAACCATTTGGTAAATAGCACATTTGGTAACTAGCACCAATAACCACCACACTAAAGAAATTCCATCCCTTTGGGGTAGAAAGTGTCAATGGGAGCTAATGGTTCTCAGCTCTTCTAACTTCTGGGTCCCACTTTGTGTCTTCTGAAGCACTTTGCTCATGTGCTATAATATAGCAAATAAGGAAATAACACATGGAAAGTAAATGATAAGTCTTAGGGAAAAAAGTCTTTTTAAAGGTTAGTTCAAGGGCCCTACACTGAAATGTAATGGGGGAACTGTTGACACACAACACAAATCGTTAAGTATTTAGTAACCATTGGTTATCAGGGCCTTGGCTTGACATCCTCATTTTGGAGACAGTTGTACTCGCTTGTATTGATTGAGGTGGTGTGCACTAACAAAAGCTGGAACCTTCAGATTTAATGAAGGCAAAAAGCCATCCATGAGCAGAAAGCTGCTATCAAGCTGATTACAGTAGACAAGCCCAAGTTTGATTAATTCCATGGAGAATTGACCCCAAGAAGAAACTCACTATAGTTTACATGAGTCAACTCAATCAGGATCAGGGAAATCTGGTAAATTCCCAATGGCTGGTAGATAGAGTAAGTCCAGTAATAGGTATGCAATTAGACCCCAGATAATTACTAGATCAGATTGCCCCAAACCTCTCCTTGGTAGCAAGGTAAATGTTTAAGGAGGCCTACTTACTCTCTCATGTCATTTGGATAGTCTTGATACCTTCTCCTCTCTAAATCTCTTTACCTTGCCAGGTAAGGTTCTGAAAAGACTGGTGCTCTCCTAGAGTCTATTCTGTTCTGAGTCAGATGCTACCCAAAGCTAAAGCTCAAAAACCACAGCGTTTGCTCTGAGAACTCTACAAGTTTAACATTGCAGATCACATTCTCTTTTCAATTACATATATTTAATTAGTTTGCTTATTGACCTTTTGTAAATAATCTAAGTTTTAACTTGAGTGTACAGGTAGTCTATACTACCTGCAGGTAGTACCAGGACCTGTTGTAGGTCCTAAAAAAGTAGGTCCTAAAAAAGTAAGAGTAACCTGTTCCAGGGGGCAAGGTGCACTAGCTAAGTAAGGATAGTTGACTGCTCAGCACATAGACCCTGATTCTGGGGATACTGGTATATAGCTAAAGGACAGAGGCCCTAGGTGGAAGTAGGAGTGAGGGAAAGCAAGAGGTTCTGAATCACAGGGATGGAAGTGGTGTGAGAAAGGGAAGGTTGGAGAGGTGGGATGAGGCTGAGAGTAGAAGACTTTGAGTGCTACCATAAAGCCTGGAGACTCACTCCTCTGAGCAGAGCCAAGTCATTAAAGATATTTCTGGCTGAAGGGTGACTTGATATAAGCGGAATTTTTTTAAGAATGCAGAGAGAGGGTTGGGTTGGGTGGTAGAAAAAAATGAGATCTTCCTTGGAATGAAAGGAAGACCAATCATGAGAAGGACATCAGTTATGAAGCTATTAAAATGACCCACATAATCATCCTTTCAAACTACTGCTTCTAGCCACGTGCCCCAAATCTCCAGCGACAGATGACCTTCATCCACACACCATATCCTTCATTTTCTCCACAGATAAAGTTTCTTTTTCTGAGCACGAAGAGATTGAAAGGCCTATAATGAGTCAGCTCCTCCACACTTTTCTCCTGTTATGGACACCTCTTTCTAGAGCCAAAGGACTAGGAAACCAATCTTAGACTTTGTTATTGTTACCTGATTTTGCTCTACTCTGCCCAAGAAGAGCAGCTATTTCTTGGATTTATGCATTGAGCCCCCTTAAAATACCAGGCACTGTGCACAGAGCATACAAAGAAAATTCCTGAATCATGGCCTGTAGATGCTCAGAGGTAACTGTAGGGAAAACAAGCAGATTGTACCATCAAAGATAATAAGCAGGACTATGAAATGTGGGCTTCCTGGTCTCTTTCTCTGTCTAACACACAAAACTCCATGAAGTGAGGTGCCACACCAGGAGAAAATCATGTTCACACTGAGTCTGAGAGAAAGAAAAGAAGAAAAACTACAAAATATTCCTGGGTATTAGAAAAATTGGTCTTTAAGAAAAAAGGAAGCTACTAAGTTCAAACGGCTAAATAAAGAGAAGTAAATTCAAATATGACACAGAAAGTTCTTGGGTGTGGAAAAGAGGCGAAGATTGAGGTATGTTATCAAGCAGAGGCTTTCTGGGTTAAAAGGAGCAAAGCAAAACACATTTTATAAAATTTTGCCTTCTGCCATGCACTCCACCTGTCTTATCTCATTTAATCCTTTGCAGGATACCATGAAACAGGTCCTATTATTATTATTATTCCCTTTTTTGCAGATGAAGAAACTGACACTTGTCCAAAGACACACAGCTAATAACTAGTTGGTTAAGAATTTCAACCCAGTTGAGCCCTAATGCCTATGGGCATCAACACCGCACGTATACTTATACTGCCTCCACAGTATTTAGTCTCTAAAGTCTGAGGATTAGATGCAGTAATCCATCTCTCCTTCAGAGTTACTACCTCTAAATGACATTTCCATGTACTTCATGAATATCTATGACATGGATATCCTATAAGTACTTTATTTTGAAGTGTCTAAAGAAATTTCACTCTCTTCCAGCACCCAATTTACTCCTCTTCCTGCTTCCTTTAGCTCATAAAGGTAACATCTTTCTCCCAGTTACTCAATTATCCTTGATTGAGATGATATCTCTCCAATACACAACCAGAATTAAATCTTTTTGGCCTTCTTTTGAGATATTTCACATGACTCTGAAATCATTTCCTAACTGGCCTTTCTGTCCCCACTCTCTCCCTCCTGCCAACCACTGTCCAGCTGTCTCATCCTGCCGATGGGGCTAGTTTTTTTCAACACCAATGCTGGGAATCCTCAGTGATAAGTCAGGTAAGCCCACAGACTCAAGAATCAGATGGCCAGAGTTCAAATCCACTTTTCTTCACTTAACCAGCTATATGACTTGGGCCGTAACTGAAATTCTTTTAGTCTACGTTTTTAAATCTATTAAATTAGGATAATAATAATACCTATCTCTTAAGGTCATTGGGAAAATTAAATGAGATACCTCATCTTTGGTCACAGAGTAAGGACCCTGTGAAATATTATCAAGATCATTTACATTAATGATGGTGCCTCTTCCTTGATCAAAATCCTCTGTTGATTCCACGTTGCTTACAAAATGAAGTCTGGGCAATTTTTCGGTGTGGTATTCCAATTCCATCAGAAAATTGTCTTAACCTGCCTTTCTGGACTCCTTTCCTTTCACCCAGGCTCTCTTCTCTAGCTTGCTCTAAGCATGGAGTCCACTCATAACTCACCAGTGCTCCCGCCATTCTGCAATTCCCCCTTCTACACCTTTGCTGAACATGATCCTTGTGCCTGGACAGCTTATACTCATAGTGATCTATCAAAATCCATCCCAACTTCTCTTAACATCAACCTCCTCTCTGTGAGGTGTTCACACATCCCTTTTTTCCAGATAACCCCAGTGATCTTTTCTAGTGCTCTGTCTTACCTGGACTTATACATCCAGATTGCAGGTCACCTTAATAATGGCTCTTTCTCCCCTGTGATGATGTCATATTTTTTATGGAAAAAAAAAAACCTGTGACATCACAGGTTGAAGCACACATTCAACTCCTGTCCAACCACTCTTATTAGGGAACATCTTATTCTTTGCCCAGGAGCACACCCACAACTACAGTTTCTTCCATGAACAGGAGCACTGGGAATGACTCTTGAAATCCCTTCTCATGCCAAACATGTCAGTTACCTGATCAACAGTGACCCCTGTTTAAGAGGATGGCACAGCCAGTATGAACAAAAGATACCAATGAACTACACCAGCCCTAACCAAAACTAGGGTACCTTATAGGAGTTGATTTTCCCCCATTCACACAGTAAGTTCTTAAGAGATTAATATATGGCAGTGATTCTCAAAACTGTCTGTACACCAATATCAGTTGGGGAGCTATACTGTTTCCTGGGGCTGCCATAACAAAGACCTATAAACTCTGTGACTTCAAACAACAGAAATTTATTGTCTCACAGTTTTGAAGACCATATAGAAATTAAGGTATTGGCAAGACCACACTCCCTCGGAAACCTGTACAAGGGAATCCTTGCTTGCCTATTCCAGCTTCTGATGGTTTGCTGTCAATCTTTGGCATTCTTGGGCTTATAGATCGACAGCTTCAAGCTCATAGCATTCTCTCTGTGTGTCTCTGTCCTCACTAGCCCATTTTTTTAGACATGTTATTTATGTATTTATTTACTTATTTATTTATTTATTTATTTTTAAGCAAGAGAGCTTGCATATAATGGGGGCGGGGGGCAGCACACATAGGAGCAGAGAGGGAGGGAGAAGAAGAGGGAAAGAATCCCAAGCAGACTCTGCACTGAGCCCTGAGCCCAACAGAAGCTTGATCTCATGACCCTGAGAGCATGACCCCAGCTGAAACCAAGAGCCTCGGGATGCCCAGGTGGCTCAGCCGTTAAGCATCTGCCTTTGGCCCCGGACATGATCCCGGAGTCTCAGGATCGAGTCCTACATAGGGCTCCCTGCATGGAGCCTGCTTCTCCCTCTGCCTGTGTCTCTGCCTCTCTCATTCTCTCTCTCTGTCTCTCTCTCTCTCTGTGACACTCATGAATAAATGAATAAAATCTTAAAAAACAAAAAAACACAAGAGCCTCACACTTAACTGACTGAGTCACCCAGGTGCCCCCAGATCTTCTTCTTAGAAGGACATCAATCATACTGGACACACCTTACTCCTATGTGGCTTCACTTTAACTTAAGTGATTACATCCCGAAATGACCCTGTGTCCAAATAAGATCACATTCCAAGGTAGCGGGGTGTAAGGCCTCAATATATCTGTTTTGGAAGATACAATTCAACTCATAAAGAGAAATAAAAGAATTTTTTAAAATACTCTCAGTAATGGCCCATACCCAGAGTCTGCAATCTAATTGATCTCGGATGTAGCCTGGGATTCTGAATTTTTAAAAAGTCCTTAAGCAATTCTAAAGTGCAAGCAAGTCTAAAATTCAAGCGTCAGGGGTTAAGATCAAGAGGCTTTGGAGTCAGGCTACCTGGGGTTGATTTATGCCTATATCAAACTGAGTGGCTTTCAGAAATTCATGTAAGGCCTCTGTGCCTCAGTTTCTCTAATTTAAGATGGAGATAACAATAGAACCTGCCCCACAGGGAGATTATAAAGATTAAATAAGGTTATCAAGGAAAGCCTCTAGAACCATGCCTCGAATCTTATTATCCTCATTATTATTATAGTTCTTTTTAAAAAAAAAATTTATTTATTTGATAGAGAGCAAGAGAGCACAAACAGGGGGGAGCAGCAGATGGAGAAGCGGGCTCGATCAATGTGGGGCTCGATCCCAGCACCCTGGGATCATGACCTGAGCCCAAGGCAGACACCTAACCTACCGAACCACCCAGCCACACCTATTCTTATAGTTCTAATACACATGCATCCTAAGTTTTAAAGCCTTAATTGTAATGTTCAATGAAGAGTATTTAGTCTCTATTTTAGAGATGAAACAAAGGGAGTGGCATAGTTATTCAATAGTTTACTCAAAATTCAGTAGGAAAATCTAGAAAGAAATTTACATCTCCTCTGTACAGATCATAGCCCAGCACTTCAGGAAACCAGTGGCTTTTAATCTTGGTCTCAGGGGCCAATGTGATGGGGTGAAGGGATGTGAGGGAATGAAGCGGTACAGCTCATTTTTATCTGCTTCACATGTTAATTCCCCACAGGATTTTGCTTGAAAAGAAGAGGGAGTGAGGGTTTCCATGGTTGAAAAAAATTTGGAAAGCACTGTGTCAGATTATGTTACCATAAACTTCTTGACCAGCAAAAATTTACCCCAGCTTCTGCTTCCTCCCTTTTCCTCATGGAGCAGAAAAGCCCCAAAGAGTCTCAGGTGGTTGAAGACACTCTAAGGAGGGAGATGAGGGTAGTCTTCACAACTGGTAAAAAGAGATATGCAAAGTGGCCTCGCTGTAGCATTTCATAATGTCTACTCTCTGCTGGTTACTAAAATTTGTGTGAGGGAGGCTGAGAATTAAGACCTCCCAAGGCCCCAATCAGAGTCATCTCCGCTGAGAAATGCAGGGTGAAATGGACGGAGCACTCTCTTACCCTTATGCTTCTAATCACCGAGAAGCTCAGGAAATTGGAAATGCCCCAGAAACAACATGACATATCAAATACCAGAGCCTGGGCGATCCATCACCATCTTCATCACTGTGGTCATTACCATTCACTTCCACTCTGTGGACAGCCCGTAAATCAGCCTGTGGAGCTCTTTGGGATCACTGAGTGAAAGGCACTGAATAAATGTCAGCTGGGATCATTAGAGATACCTTTCACTTCAGACAGACAAATGTTAGTGAGTCCATGTTCAAGGAAGCACCAATCGGGACCCTGGATATTTCCAGGGGCCCCAAGATGCTAATAATGATTCACATAGTCAGAAAATTAAGATAGAAAAGGAGCGGGCTTTCTCATCTCACAATATTAAAAATACTCCACAAGCATAAAAATTCATTTACCACACTTGGCTTGTGCAGGGACATATTTGTGGCCCCATGTACTTTCTCCGAGATCTGAAAATAGGCAGAGAACCAAATAATTTTCAGTACTCCAAATCCTTTGGGGCAAACGTTTAGAACCCCGAAGGCACAAGCACCCAAAGACGTTTATAGGAAGATTTTGTTCCATTCTGCCACGCTGAGCCCTCTTGTATCTTTTCCCCAAATTTTGTCTTCAAATGCAATGGCTTTCTACATTGTGCCCACTCTTTAAAACAGGACTGGATCTCCTGCAACAGCTCTGGAAACTCAGATCAGGTCTAGAGATTATGATTGCTCTCATGAAAGATTTTTTCCAACACTTCCTAGCTTTGGGACATCGTGTTTTCCAGACCTAAGTCATCCCATCTCTCTTGCTCAGGAAGTAAAATCTTCACCTCCTGGCATATTCCCTTGTGTGTTTCGCATCTGTGGTGGTTTTCTATTGAATTGAGTACCAGGCCCAGATTCCCATGCACCAGGAGGAGGGGAGTAAGCCTTTTTAGTCGGTTTTCTATTGTTCATTGTTCGCCAAGTACTGAAAGCATTCTCAGTACAGTATTGGATGGATCCTCAAGGTCCCTTGAGGCAGAAAGTCCAAAATAAAGAGACAGAAGTAAGTGACTCATACAGAAAACTGCTCTGCTGGGAAGAAGAGCCAAGTTGTTCATGGTCTGTACATGAGCCAGGTGGGTGGGAGTATGTTTATGTTAGAACTTCCAAAGACCAACTTCCAATGAGGCCCTCTGGAGACATGAGGCTCTAGTCAACTCTGTCTTTGGGGAAAAACTTCTTCCTGCAAAATAGGAGGCAAGGCCACAGGAGGATTCTGGAATTTCCCGTTTAACAACTATGTGGATTATATTTGTCGCTGGAACACAAACACCTTTCTTCAGAGCTATATTTATTTAGTGCTTAGAAATGGGGTAGAATAAAAAGCCCAGAATGGAGAAGTCCAGAATTCAGGGGGAAAAAAATATGAGCATATTGGGTCCATTTCTGCTCTTCAGGGTTCCTCTTCAAAGGGATTGGGCTCTCAGCTTTCAGATCCTTTCTGGCTTCTAAACCACATTCTGAGAGTTCCTGTATAGCTGCCATGTAGAGCTAACTGGAACCCAAGCATCAGTGATGCAGGTGTTTATCCCCTGAAACTGGGCTGGGAAAACCTAGCAAATTATTGAAAAGTGCAGGTAATTCCATGACCTCACTATTTGCTCTTGACAGAAACATACTGCAGGCCAGCCTCCTCATGAGAGAGAGGATTGGGTCCTTCTTTTCTTATTTTTCTTCACTGTCACTCACACTATTTGCTGATAATAAGCCAGAACATGTTGGAGTATGGATAGGAAAGAAAGAATAAGAAAGCCATTACTGTACCTGAACGAGTACTGCCCTAAGATGGTGTCTTAGTCATCTTAGGCTGCTATGACATTACCGTACACTGAGTGGTTTAGAAACACAGAAATGTATTTCTCATTATTCTGGAGGCCGAGAAGTCTAAGATCAAGACACCAGCAAATCCAGTGTCGCATGAGAGCTTTCTACTTGGTCTGCAAAGGGCCTTCTTCACATGGCAGAGAGCAGAGAACAGGGACAAGTTCTCATGTCTCTTCTTATGAGGGCACTAATCCTGTCCATGAGGGTTCCATGCTCATGTCCAATTACCTGCCAAAGCCTCCACCTCCAAATACCATCACTGTGGGGGTTAAGATTCCAACATATGAATTTTGGGAGGACATAAACATTCAGTCCACAGCAGATGGCTTCTTGCTCTTTAGGCCAAGCAATCATTTGAGCGAATTCTTGGTCTCTCATGGGTATTTCTGTAGATTTACCTGAACTCCTTTGCTGGGATTCATCTGGCTGCAACTTCTATGATTCTACGTTTTTTCTTCTATTGCTCATTCCCATCCTTATCACCCTCCCTGGTTTTCTTGTATCCACTCTACACAGACCTTTTGCCATGGAAGTCACATTGTACCTTCCAAATGTACCTCAGTCATGAAAGACCAAAATCTTGGAGAGAAGGAAAATACATAAAGATAAGTACTACACTAGTTGCTACTTGTGTCCCTCTAGGCATTTGCCAATTTTCTTTATGGAACATAGCTGCTGAGCAAAGAGCATCAGCTAAGAGTTTATAAGTCTCACTGACAGGGGAATTGAAAATTAGTGTACAGGGCTACCAAGGCTGCTAGAACTTAAGAAGTCATGATCTGAGAGAAAATCAAACTGCAGAAATGTAAAGTGGATATTATATGTGCAATTTTTCCTTGTGGTATTTTTCAACTCCTAAGCTGCACATGTATGAGGCAAATTGCCAAGAAAACCAAGCAGAAAACAGCTGCTAAGAAGCTAAAAATCTAAGCAGACTTTTCAGTAGTCTCCCAGTCCTCAAAAGACAAAAATTGAAGTTCATAGCCTGCCAAGAAAGAGAATTTCTAATAATCATACCAGACTCATCCTTGAGATCCTTGAAGAGGGAAGCTCTAGAAATAAAGACAAAGCTGAAATAGAACAGATCTCACTAGCCCTCACATTGAGTCTGGACCCAAGTCCAGGGGATCATGATGATCTCCCTGTGGTCTATTTGCCTGTCAGAAGAAAATTAAGTCCTCTCTAAAGGAAGATGTCATGTACAGCATCTATAATTTTTCATACATAATGCTTGGCATTAGATCAAATTTACAAAGTAAGCCAAAATATAGGATCATATGACCAAAAACTAAGAGGAAAAGAAAACAGGCTTCATAAGCAAGTTTGAAAGCAAATATTTGAATTATTGGGCCTGGAATTTTAAATAATTATAAATAACATAATCAAAATAAGAAAAAGATGGACATTTGCATCAGAGTACTAGAATCTGTTTTTTTTAAAAAAAATAGAAAATATAGAGGCCAGTATTACAACACTGAAATTAAAAATATAATAAATAGATTTAGTAACAGATTAGACATAACAGCAGAGAGGACAAGAGAACTGGAAGATAGATCAGAAGAAAATATTAGAATTTATATTTTCTTGGAGAAACAAAAAGAATTAAAACAGAAAAAGAGCTTACAAAACATGGGACATGATCAAAAGGACTTTTTATCAGTGTAATTGGAATCTTAAAAGGAAAGGAGAGAGATAATGCAACAGAAGAGGTACTTTTTTATTTTTTTGTTTTGCTTTCCAAAACAAGCAAAAATAGTAACACAATAAAGAAACACTACAAGTTTCAATCATGATAAATACAGATAAATATATATATCCATGAAACTACTTAAACCTAAAAATAAAGAGTATCTGATAAACATAGAAAATGGACACATGATTTTTTAGGGTAGCAACAATAGAATTATGATGAACTTTTCAACACAAACTATGATGCCAAAAGACAATAGAATAATAGTTTCAAAATGCTTAAGGAAAATTATTGCCAACCTAGAATTGCATACACAAGAAAAATAGCTTTCAAAAAAGTAAGGTTAAATGGTGGCATTTTCAAACAAACACAATGATACCATAACCAGGAGGGGCAAACTTTTAAAAACTAAGCACAAATTTTAAAAAACTAAGGTGAAAAGAGAATGATCCCAGATGGAAACATGTTACTGCAGGAAGGAACAAAGATAACCAGAAAGGTTAAGTATTCAGTAATTCCAAATGAATATTATCTCTTTGTAACAATAGTAATAATGGCTTTCACAATTTAACATGTATGTAGAGTCAAAATACCTAATAACAATACCACAAAACTGAGTAATGGATAAATGGAATTAAGGTATTATAAGACCTTGTCCATAAAGGTAAACCTACTGACTTAAGTTAGATATTCATCAGTCTAAAATGAATATTGGAGATACAAATAAATTAAATACAATAAAGAAAAAGTGTATAATTTTATGTGAATGGTGGAAAGAAGTAATTTTAAAAGTTTATATGATTAAAGCAAAAGAAGGCCAGAAATGGGGAAGAAACAGCCTATAAAACCCCAAAAAGCAAATAATAAGGTGATACATTTAAATCCAGGTATATCTCTAAGAACACTAAATAGAAAGAGAACAAGCACTTTGATTAAAAATAAATATGATTGCACTGGATAAAGCAAATAATATGTCCTTGTACATACATGTAAGAGATAGATACATACCTTAAAAGTTGAAAGCAAAGGGTTGGAAAATATATACCATGTACTACCTAGCCAAAACATGTCTGTTGTATCTATAATATCAGACAAAATTAACTTTAAGGCAATAAGTATTACTACGGATAAAGAGAGAGATTCCTAATGCTAAAATTGTCGATCTAAATAATATTTAATAACTCTAAAACTGTATGCAGCAATTTATACGGCCTCAAAATATTGAAACCAAAAGCTGGCTGAATTGAGTGGAGAGGATGATAAATCTGTGTACTTGTGAGTTTATAACTTTTCTAGCAATTAATTGAATAAGTAGACTAAGAAATTAGTAAATAAATGATAGGTGATTAGAATAACATAATCAATAAACTTAACTTATTTGACATAACAAACCACTACAACCAACAACTTCAGAATGCACATCCTTTTTAAGTGCACTTGGGAAAGCAATCACCATAGGCCATATGCATGGTCATAAAGCAAATTTCCAATAAATTTCAAAGTGATTTAAATCATACAGAATATATTCTCTGACCCCAATGAATTTAAACTAGAAATCTACAAATGCTTACAAATTAAGCAAAAACAGTTCTAAATAATCCAGGGACAAATTATATATATAACATATATAATTATATATATACACATATATATATTATACACACATATATCACAATAGAAATTAGGAAATGTTTTTAACTCAATGATAAGAACATAACATATGAAACTTGCCTGATGAAACAAAGAGTGCTCACATGAAATGTGTAGCCTTAGATGCATAAACTAGAAAGGGAAAAGATACTTAAAATCTACAGTGCAAGCATCTATATCAAGAAGTTAGTAAAAGACCTGCAAATCAAGCCAAAAGAAAACAGAAAGTACATAGAAGAAAAGATGAAGATGAATGCAGAAAACATTGAAATAGAAAACAAATATACGTTAGAGAAAATCATCGAGACAACAAAATACATCTTTAAAGATATTAATAAAATTAATAAATGCTTAGCAAGACTAATCCAGAAAAAAGAAAATAAAAACTACATCACCAATATTAAAAACATAAACAGGCTATCACTATAGATCCTATGTACATTTAAGACATTAGTAAGAGGTTACTATAAATAAAGTTGATTCTAAATTTGAAAATTTAGATGAAATGGACAAATTCCATGAAAAACAAGATTTATCAAAACTGACATAAGAGGGACACCTGGAAAAAATAAAATAAAAAGTAAAATAAAATAAAAAAAGAGGGATGCCTGGGTGGCTCAGTGGTTGAGCATTTGCCTTCGGCTCAGGGAGTGATCCTGGGGTCCTGGGATTGAGCCCTACATTGGGCTCCCCAAGGGGACCCTGCTTCTTCCTCTGCCTATGTCTCTGCCCTTCTCTCTGTGTCTCTCACAAATAAATAAATAAAATCTTTTAAAAAATGACATAAGAATTAGAAAATCTAAACAGTCCTATATTTGCCTACAAAATTGAATCTAATTGTACCAGCTATCTCTCAGTTCCAAATCCACCCTTAATTATTTTATGTACTGGAATATTTCTCCTCTGCAGGCTGGCACAATGCTAAGCTGCCAGTTGGGGGTCCTGGATGTTTGGAGCAGGGAACACACTTTCCTCCTGGTTCCAGTGTGTTCTTCCACATTTGTTCCATGTGCACATGGCCAGCAACATGCAGACACCTAGAGGAGCTTATCCACCAGCTTGCTAGCCCTGGCCTCTAGTTCCCTACCCATAAGCCTTTAGTTGGCCAGCATCCCAATAGGAGGTTCCCTCTTCAACTTTCCTATGTGCCAGTCTAGGCCAGCTGGCACTCCAGAAAGATGTTTTCAGTCTACAATTCCTGACCCATGATTCTGTGCCTGCAGCCTCAGCCCATTAGCTGTGGACCTCCCCATCCCTAGGGGAACCCAGAAAATTTCTTCTGTATCAGTAGGCTATGGTTATGACCCATTCCACAATATTTGAGTCCCAAATTGAGAGTGGACACCTTACTTCCAAGTTTGTTTTTGCCCTGGGTATCCTGCTTCAGCCCTAGCATAACTCTAGAGTTCTTTTATTCCCTTGTAATAACTAAAACACTGTAAATGGTTAATAATTTTTATATTACACTTCTGCTGTTCAAATTTCTGTGTGGTATCTATCTCCTGTCTGGACCCTGATTGACAAATAGTCAAATTTTAAAATAAATAAAAATAAAAACAAAAAACAAAAACAAAAACAAAACAAAACCAATCCTTCCCACAAAATAAGGACAAGGCCAGATGATTTCACTGTGATTTATTCCAAAAATTGAAAGAATAATACTTACCTTACACAAACTCTTACAGAGAATAAAAATAGAGATAATCCTTCCCAAGTCATTATGAGGTCATTATAATATTACCACAATTTAACAAGCAACTATACAAGAAAGAAAAATTAAAGGCAATGCCTCTCAAAAACATAGACCAAAACACCTAAATATAAACTTGGAAAATACAATCTACCAATATTTAAGAAGGATAATGCATCATGACCAAGTTGGAGTTATTCCTAAAATCCAGGATTGGCTGAACATTTAAAAAGCAATTTGCAGGGGCACCTGGGTGGCCAGTGGTTGAGCATCTGCCTTTGGCTCAGGGTGTGATCCCAGAGTCCTGGATCAAGTCCCACATCAGGCTCCTAGTAGAGAGCCTGCTTGTCTCTCTACCTATGTTTCTGCCTCTCTCTTTGTGTCTCTCATGAATAAATAAATAAATAAAATCTTTAAAAATAATAAAATGATAAAATAAAAGCAACCAGCAGAGTTTATTTTACAAAAATAAAGGAGCGAATATTCATGTTCATTTTGATAAATTCAAAATATTAAGAAATATTAGAATTATTAAGTGAATTTAGCAAAGTTGTTGTAAATATATTTCTATATGTTAGTAACAAAAGTATTAAAATACCACTTAAATTAACATAAAAATATCAAATATTGTGACAAATCTGACAAAAGATGTACAAAGCTATCTACACTATAAAATATTACTAATAGAGATTCAAGAAGAATAAATAAATGGAGGAATTTACATGTCATGAATTGGAAGACAACATTGTAAATATGGGTTTTCCCCCCATACTTATATTTAATTATATTTGATATTTGATTTTTAGTTTCAATGCAATTACAATAAAAATTCCAGGAGTTCTTAGGGAAATTTAATTTACACAGAATGCAAAAGATTAAGAGTAGTAAAGATGATTTTGAAGAACAGTGTTGAAGGACTTAACGGGTATCAAGTTTTATTAGAAAGCTACAGTGATTAAAACAGAGTAGTATTGGTGCAAAGATTGACAAAGGGATGAAAGGGACAGAACAGAAAATCCAGAAACAGATCTACATTTACACAGTCACAGGATTAATGGCAAAGGCCTTCTGCAATTCAGTGGGGAAGGGATTGTCTTTTCAATAAATGGTGCTGGGGTAATTGAATATCCATATGGGAATAAAATGAGCCCTGATCCATGCCTCAAACCAAACACAAAAATTAATTCCAGATGGATGATAGACCTAAAATGCAAAAGGAAAAGCAACATAGCTTCTAGAAAATAACACAAGAGAATAACTTCCCAATCTGGAGGTGAACAAAGGTTCCTTAATCTGGACACACAGAAGAACTCTAACCATACATGAAATAATTTCTGCATTGAACCATATAAATATGAAAACATTTTCTTATTAAAAGACACTATCTGGGATGCCTGGGTAGCTCAGTAGTTGAGTGTCTGCCTTCAGCTCAGGGCGTGGTCCCGGGGACCCAGGATCGAGTCCCACATCAGGCTCCACTGGAGGAGCCTGCTTCTCTCCCTCTGCCTATGTCTCTGCCTCTCTGTGTGTGTCTCTCATGAATAAATAAATAAAATCTTTAAAAATAAAATGAAAGACACTATGGTGTGTAAATAGGAATATTCATTTATAATACATATATCTGCCAAAGGATTCAAATAAATGACAAAGAAAAAGACAGACTCAATTTTTTAAATGGGCAAAGGACCTGAACAGGACTTCACAAAAGACAGTATCCAAATTCGCAGTGAACATATAAAAGATACTCAACTTCTCTAGCTATCAGGAACTTCAAATTAAAAATAACAGTAACACAAATCACAAATTAAAAAGACACCATAATACAGCCACCAGAATGATTAAAAAAAGAAAAGAAGAAGAACAGAAACAAGGACACTGACAGTACTGTGAATTGGCAAGGATGTGGAAGAAATGAAACTCCCATTCACTACTGATAGCAGTGCAAATGAGTACACCCAATTTGGAAAACTAGCAGTATCTACTAATTATAAGAAAAAGCATATTCTGGAGCACCTGGGTGGCTCAATCAGTTAGGCATCTGCCTTTGGCTTAAGTCATGATCTCAGGGTCCTGAGATGGAGCCTCATGTCAGGCTCCCTGGTAAGCAGGAAGCCTGCTTCTCCCTCTGCCTATTGCTCTTCCTGTTTGTGCTCTCTTTCTCTCTGTCAAATAAATAAGTCAAATATTTTTAAAAAAAAAAGAATAAGCAGATTCTATGACCTGGCAATTCCACTCCTAAGTAACCCAACAGAAAGATGTGAATATATTTACTGAGATGTATAAAAATATGTTCTATAACACTATTTCTAATGGCCCCAAAATGGAAACTACCCAAATTCTTTATTAGAACAGAACAGATATATAAATCAGGGTATGTTATTAAAATTTAATAATATTCATCCATGCAAAAAACAAACCACTGTTACACGCAATAAACAATACGAACCTCACATACATACAGGACACATGAGATTCTTTTATATTTTCAGGGTTGGCCAGAGATTCCAGGTGAAATACCCAGGTCTGGAAAAGAGAACTTGGTATCTTAATTTGATATTTGCATCACCTATGGAATGTTGGTTTAGTAATTACCTGGAAATACATTTTAATAACTTGTGACATATTTAACACATTACCAAAAATTCAACTTGAAAAAAAATGCTCAGTTATGTTGTTTAACCTCTCATCAATTAAAAAAAAAAAAGCAGTGGGAGTGGGTATTCCCTCTGCAGATTTTTAACTTAATTTTATGTTTTTTGTTTCTTTTCTTTCTGTTTATTAGATAGGTACTATGTAGATTTTTTTTTTTTTAATGCACATCACATTGCAATGTAGGAAGCTGGCACATGTGGGCCAGCTAGCACCCAGACAATTCACGAGAGTAGAATTCACCAAGATCCAGGATTTGGTTGTCAGAAGTGTTGTTAATGCCTAGAGAATGGATAAATGGTTCAGGGGCACACTCACATTAATAAGGCTTGTAGAGTCTGGATAGAAGAATGGAGAAATAGGTAGATCAGATAAGGTATTAATATACATTTATGTACATATACAATATACATATACATATATGTACTTATACAATATACATATACAATATAAATGCACATTAACAAACTCACAGAGAGATTTATTTATCACATAAGAGAAATATAACATAATATCAATTTATAAATCAGATGTTTATTGACAGTTTCCTGGACCTTCTTGAGTCATAACCAAAATAGATAGAAAACCAAGTTGTCTGGATGCAAATGGAAAGAGAATAAGAGGAATAGGTGATTTTTTTTTTAAGAAGTCTCTCCTAAATTCGGTGGTTTGCAGCACCACCCTACCAAATAGATATACACTGAAGCAAGAAAACCCTATTTAGGGGGTCTGCTTCATCAAAACATCCTCACCTCTGTGTCAGGCCATGCACAACACTTGCCTCTGTGATGCTTTTTTTAACTTTGTCCATGACTGTCCCAATACTCCTTCAGTAAGCAGAATAACGGCTCCCTAAAGATGCCCACATTCTAATCCCCGGAACCAATGAATAAATTATGTTACATGGCAAGTGGGAATTAGGTTGCAGATGGGATTAAGTTGCTAATCAGCTGACCTTAAAATAAGGAAATAAATTATTCTAGATCATTTGAGTGGTCCAATGTAATCACCATGGCCCTTAAATAGGGCTAAAGAATTAGAATCAGAGTGATGGCATCTCAAGAAAGAATAACTGGCCATCGCTGACATTGAAGATGAAAGGGAACCAGTGTCCAAGAAATGTAGGTGGCCTCTAAAAACTGGAAAAGGCAAGAAAATAGATTCTCCCCTAAACTCTCCTAAAGGAATGCAATTCTGCCAACATCTTGATTTTAAGCTCTTGGGACCCATTTCAGATTAAAGACCTCCATAGCTATAAGACAGAAAATTTGCTTTATTTCAAGCTACTCCACTGTGGTAACTTGTTGCAGCAGCAATAGAAAACTAATACAACCCCATACATCCTCACTGAGCCTTGCAACTGTTCTTTAAATATGCTATATAAAAATCTTATAACAGTTCATCTTTGTTAGCCTAGAATTATTTTTCTCTTTACAAATTGACTTTGTATCACTCTTCCCAGTTCCACTGTGTATTGAATTTTTCTGGTTTCATTCACCAAGGATTTTCATATGCCCTTATTGCTAAGTTTGGAGGCAGGACCTCTGTACCAATGAGAGATATATTCTCTAGAGTTTATCAAGAAGGATTAGCTCTCAGAAGAGAAATTTTTAGGAAAAGAATTCTTAACTTGATGAATAAAGAACTCTGATCATCAAATTACATTAGTTAAAATTTTGCTGCAGATACAAACTCATGGATGAAGAATGTGACATCCCAACTATTCATTCAGAAAAAGACTGAAGTTACTCTAATAGCAAATTGACTTTTAAGGGTAAAAACTGATCCCAGTAAAAACTGTTTAGACAGCAGGAGCACAACAGAGAAGAAAATGAAGCCAAAATAGGTCACCAATGTGGGTAACTAGGGCTCAATCCCACTGAGGATCTCTGGAAGCCAATATAGAACACAAACCTCAGAGTTATCCCATGTGAGGGTGTGGGAGCTGGGATATTTATACTCTTGGTCATTGATTGACAGCTGCTCCTGGAAGACATTAATTCCCCAGCATTTCCAGCTTATAGAGCAAGTGGCAAAGTAGGCTTTGGAAAGCAGAGAAAGACCTCAGGCAAAGAAATGCAGGTGCTGGCAGATGAAAGGCAAGCAAAGCTGGGACAACTGAAGTGATAAGGGATGTAGTAATGAGCAGGGCCCTTGCGGCATCTGCTACAGTCCCCATACTTTGAGGCACTGTTCACACCAAGTAAAAATGATGGCCATCAGATAGATAACATTTATAATACTGTTTTCTAGGATAATTTCATCAAAGCCTAATCTTTTAGAGTTGACATAGGAAAGCCAGCAAACATGGTATAAAATTTCTAAGTGTTGGGGCAGTCTGGATGGCTCAGCAGATAGCACCGCCTTCAGCCTAGAGCGTGATCCTGGAGACCCGAGATTGAGTCCCACATCTGGCTCCCTGCATGAAGCCTGCTTCTCCTTCTGCCTGTGTCTCTGCCTCTCTCTCTCTCTCTCTCTCTGTCTCTCATGAATAAATAAATAAAATCTTTAAAAAATGTCTAAGTGTTCACATTGCTTGTTTTAACTGATGGTTGTCAGAGGGAAGGGGCAAGTGGGATGGGCAAATGGGTGAAGGGGAGTGGGAGATATGGGCTTCTTGTTTTTATGTCCACTATTTGCTCCTTATCCATTTATCCATTTGTGAATTCAGCAAACATTGGCCTGAGGATCCCCAATAAGGTCTGAGCTATTCTACATGCTGGAGGAATAAAACCAAATAGTATGTGGCCTGTGTCCACAAGGCCAGTCAGCAATTACAAAACAGATAGACATCTCTATAGATGCTGGAGCCACACAGACAGAAAGCAAGAAATAAGACAGGAGGGAATTTGAGAAGCTTTCCAGGAAGAGGAGTTTCTCTTTTTTTAAAGATTTACTTATTTGAGAGAAAGAGAGAACTGGGCAGGAGGGGAATGGGTGGAGGAAGAGGGAGAGAGAGAATCCTAATCAGACTCTATACTGAGTGTGGAGCCTGATACCAATGAGTCCCATGACTGAGATCATGACCCAAGTCAAAACCAAGAGAGAGGGCAGCCTGGGTGGCTTAGCTGTTTAGCACCGCCTTCGGCCCAGGGCATGATCCTGGAGACCTGGGATCGAGTCCCACATCGGGCTCCCTGCATGGAGCCTGCTTCTCCCTCTGCCTGTGTCTCTCTCTCTCTCTTTCTGTGTCTCTCATGAATAAATAAATAAGATCTTTAAAAAACAAACAAAACAAAACAAAAAACAAAAGAGAGATGCTTAACTGACTGAACCACACAGGTGCCCCAGGAAGAGGAGCTTCTTGAGTTTTGAAAGACAAGTAGGAGTTAGCAAAATTCATATGGAGAATAAAGCATTGCAGGTGAACAGAAGAGCATGTGCAAAAAACCAGGGACATCAGAATGTGAACTAGTTATGTTTATTTTTGGCAAAAGTACTATTTATGGCAAAGGAGATAAGGTGGCCAGATTTAAAAGAGAAAACATTTGTTGCAAGCCTTGTCTATTCTAGATGCCAGATGCAAAGATAACTTAGTTATAGTCATAGCCTTGAAGGAATCCACTGCCCTAACAGGATACACATGGTAAAGAAATAAGACAGAAAAAGAAGCTGTAATAGTGAAAGGTACAAAGTGTCATTTGAGTATGACTTCAGCATGGTTCTTCAGGCTTTGACTGATCCTTTCTCTTCCAGGTACTAGTAACTATGATTTATTATCTCTTTTTGAGCATATGGTTTCTCATGCATGTAAGTTGAGACCGGTATAGGAGTGTACTTTACTCTCTTCTTTACCTAGTTTTCACCCAGCCCCACTGACAGCACTTAAACAGAATAAAGTACCTCTGTCCCAGTAGGGGCTATTGCCAAGTGAATACAATGAGAATTTCAAGATTACTAAATTTACACCAAAAATCTTTCATATTAAAAAAAAAATCTTTCATATTTGTCTAAAAAGCGTGTAATTATAAAGAAAATACATACCTTGGGAATGAGTAATTGGATCATAAAATCCATCAAATGTCATTTTATTCATTTTGCCCAAGTGTCTCTTTGAAGCGACTCTAACCGGTGTGACGTCAATATCTATTGAATGCCAACATTATGCAGGGATGCATAAGCTAGCCTCCAAGAGAATTAATGGCACATAAATCTATCTCCATTAAATATGTTTCAAATTTACTTGTTATACATTCACTAAATGTATAGGCTTTTTAACGTTACAACTTTGGCCTTGTCTCTTTTAAAACCACAAGATTTTTCTTCTCTTTTGAAGATGTAGCGGAGCCCTGCACCAGGTCTGTCATATATGGTGATGATAGCAGGCAGCTCAGATTACCACAGCTACAACGCCCAGACGAGCGCATAGAGAGACCAGCTTGTTCTAGGCTGCTATGAATTAAAGGCCTTGTTGTAAGTTCTCTGAGTATTTCTCTGGCAATTCTTTCATGCTGTGCTCTCTGTGGGTTGGTTCATCTGGAGTTGATGAAGGAAGAGCTATATCAGGACCAGAGTTTGCAGTTCTACACAGCCTTTCATAGATACCTGGGTGTCCAGGGCCCATGGTGGGTGGTTTTCCTCCTCAACCTGGAGAAAGCTGAGTTTAATTGCTGTCACCACATTATACCCCAGTCAGCCTTTCTCCCCTTTTGTTGTGGGGGAAACATGTTTTTCCACTTTTATTTGTTAAAATGATAATCATCATTTTTTTAAAAGAAGATTCCAAGAAGTTGTATTTTTAAAAATAATTAAGCAACTGTAAGAAGAGAAAGAAAGGAAACTGTCCTTGGTTAAGTACCTAATTCCTTCAGTCTTCACACAACACTCTGGTGAGGCAGGCATTGTTACTGGGTCTGAAGCGGAGAACAGCGCTCAAAACCATTGATACTGGAACAGACTGCATGGATTCAAGTCCCGGTTTTGGTGTTTACTAGCTGTATGATACTAGGCAAACAAAATAACATATCCATCACCCCTTTCCTCATTTATGAAATGGGGAAAAAAATGTTTGTCTCTATTTTCCTAAGCTTATTGTAAAGATTAAATAAATAAAATGTTAAGAGCACTTACAATAGTACTTGGCATATAGTACACACTCAAACAGAAGTTACTGTAATTATGTCATTTTATACATGAAGAAACTGGATATTAGTCATTCCTAAAATTGCAAAAATGCAAAGAATAGAGTTAAGAGTTGAACCTAGATCCAGACTATTCACTCGTTCATTCATTAAATATGCTCTTTCTGTTGCCCAGTATTAGTTGTTATTGGAATACAATTCACCATGGGTCTCTTGTATTTCAGTTCATCTTATGAGCGGAGCACTAATTTCCCTTTGTTCTGAGCTATCTGCGTAAGGGCATCTATAAAGCAAATAGCCTTGGAAGATGGAGATAGTGTTTCCTTCTGGAGCAAATGGAAACGTGCTTTGGAAGCCTCTTCTGTAATATACCTACTGCATCCATCTAGGCCTATTGTCATGTTCCTCGTGGGACTTCGGGAACAAGGGTTCATGCCGCATGGATGCTGTGCCATGCTGTCTCCGACCCAGGAGCCTCATGTCTTCTATTCATATCCATGAAACTCTTATAAGCTAATGTCTTAGTCCATTCTGCCTGCCATGACAAATTACCACAGACCAGGTGGCTTATAAGCAACAGAAATTGCTTTCTCATGTTCTGGAGGCTGGAAAGTTTAAGATCAAGATGCCAGCATGATGACTTTTTGTGAGGGCCCTCATTGGTCCATAACTGGCACCTTCTCGCTGTATCCTTACCTGGTGGAAGAGGTGAGGGATCTCTCTAGAGCCTCTTTTGGTAAGGCACTAATTCCATTCATGGTGGCTTCACCCTCAAGACCTAAGTACCTCCCAAAAGGCCCCTCCCCTCCTAATGCTATCATCTTTGGGGGTGGGATTTCAACATATGAATTTGGAACAGGGGACACGTTCAGGTAATATCAGCCAAGTTGTTAGCTTGCAGGTATAGGTATGGTAAAATCTCAGACTCTCTCAGTTCTTGGCAGTATTGGTGATGAGAAGGGGCTTTGCTTTCTAGAAGAGGAAAAGGGGACCTGCAGGGCATGTTTGAGAATGTGAGAAAACTCCCTGAGATCTAGTAGAATATTCTCTCCAAAGTGGTGGCCAGATGGGGAATAATAAATATTTCTGAACATTTAGAGGATAAGCAAAAAGAGGTAGGTTGAACAAGTACACAAATCGTGCCTTGATTTTTGAAGGGAGGGAAGAAGAAATGTTAACCACTACAGTAAAGCCCAAGGCTGCAGCCCCAGTCAAAAGGCAATATGGCTAGACTGTGGAGCAAGGAGTCTCAAAAGCTAAAATGAACGGTGTCAACAATGAGTTGACAGTAGACTGAAAACATTAGAAATTTGTTAGTTGAGCTGGGAACAAGTAGCCACTAGAAAGTGAAAGTGAATGCGAAGTCTTGTTTATTGACTCTACATGACCCCTATCCCCCACCCCCCCCTCTCTCTCTACCCTGACCACAGTTGCTTTAAAGGAAATAGATGATGAATGGTGGGGTTTATAGCCATATGTACCCATCCGAGTATACCAGGAACTTTGGGAAGGAGAAGGAACCTAACTGTATGGCACTGTTTGATATAGGTACTCATGTCACTGTCATATCTGGTCCCATGGGAGAAGAGAGGACCCAAATTCAACCAATGGGATTTAAGCAAGGTTCACAGTAAGCAACAGTAAAGTGACCATGAGTCTCTGTGGCTGATGATTTTGCCTATTGACAAAGGGAGATAGCTTCCTCTCAGATGTGCCCCTTGGGATTATGGACTTGTCACCTCCTTGGTATGAATAACAGGTACATCCTTTTGGGAAAGCAGCTATTAGCTTGCTAGAGGGCTCTTCTCAACACTAAATACCCAACCCATGGAGGCCTTACGACTCTCTGATATTCTTCTTTTAGTATAGGTCAACTAGAACTCAACAACTAACAAGGTACAAAGAATCCAACATATCCTACTTACCAAAAAAGAATGGAGCCTGCCTGGGCTCCAGAAGCATCTTGGTTTTATATGAGAAAGTGGTAACTACCCCTTGGGGAAATTTTATCCCTCATTTTACCACCTAAAGAAAAGCCATTGGCTTATGGGGGCCCTTAGTTCACAGAGACTTCCTTGATGGTGTCCATCGGGCTTTCTGGGCCTTTTCAACCTCCCTGCCAAGCTATACAGTGCTAGGATATCATTGCTTTGCTCAGTGGGCAGAACTCAAAGTCATTTTCATATCTCTGGCCAATAGTCCCTTTAATGAACTATATTATATTTTTCCTGTCTCTTGGGCTATTGCCAATGGCTTAACTATTTGGTCTGCCATTTGGAAAACTACAGACTGGCAGATTAAAGACACTCCTCTTAGGGGCTATGAAATGTGGAAACATATCATGGCTGCTAATCAAACCATCTGGGTCACTCCTGTAGATGCCCACTGTAAGAGCCTGTGCTCTGATGAGACCACCTGGAATCAAGCTTTTGATTGGGTCTGTGATGTCCAGATTGCCACTGTTGTTGCCTGGATCCATCATCTTCCACAAATTGAAAGGGCCAACGCATTGCATATAACAACATGTCCACCATCATGGACTGGGCACAAAGAAAAGGACTCTATGTTTCTGATACATACCTCTGCACATCAGACTGTGACTCTTGCCAAAAGTTTAAGCCCTCATCTCCCAGTGAGGAAGGCCATAATGTAGCCCCTAAAGCTAAAATGTCATGTTTTTGGCTTTTGGACCAATTTCAGTCTGATGATGATGAACTTTTTACCATAAAAGCTACCCAATTATGGGCTAATGGTCAAGATATCCAATAGGACTTCCATGTTCCCTATCATCCACAAGTATGTGGAATTGTGGAGACTTGGAAAGGCCTTCATCACTTCCTCCTGGTCCATATACTTTCATAAAGCAATGTGGCCACTGAATGTGCCTGCCCCCAAAAAGGAATCATTTTCTCTTGGCTACTTCCTGGGTAATAATTAGGATGAAAATATAAGCCTATTTTGAAAATTCTGGATTCTACGTGTCCATTATTAGGAATGAAGCTCTTTTCTTTCTTCTAACAGAAACCCCAGACAGTCTAGTTGGTCCACCCTCTGGGTAGTAACACAGCCAGTAGGGAACCTAGGAATCAAATTTCTTCTAGTTCAGCCACCATGACTCTCCTGTTGAACTGACATGGTTACAGAGCATAAGGATGATGACCACTTGGTTGAGTACTATTCACTAGGTTCCCCTAGAGTGGTCCACACACACCAAGATGGGGGATGTGATAAGTTTTATTAAAATGCCTTTGTGCCTCTCACACTTGACCCCTCTGAATGAAATGTCTGGGTGTTAATAGGGGATGATCAAGAAAAAGGTGACATTATAGCTCCTAGAATGGGACACACCACTTTGGTGGCCATGGAAGGACTGTAACTCTGTTGGCTCTTGAGGATAGAATATCTCAGATTCCAGGAGAGATAGGAAATGATGGACACTAATGATATTTGTCCTTCATAAACTTGTGTGGGCATTTCTAAATGAAGGAAAACACCGTGGTGCCCACATTTCCAAACTCATGCAAGCACCTTAAATTCACTGACATCTAGGTCTGCTACCATCCACCAATGGCTCTAACAAGTCTAACAAAATAGCAGGGGATAGTGGGCCCCAGTACCTATACCTTCCATGCAAACACCTGTCAACACTTCTAAGTGTTTTCCTCACCGCTATTTCCAATCAGTAGCTGCCAGTCATTCCATGGGGGCATTCGGTGCTCCCCTCTGACAGCACAGACAACCAGGGCAGGCTGGGCTAATTGGGCTCAGGCCAGAAACAAGGAGCAGACTCATTTAAACTGAACTGTGAACTTTAAGGCTCACCGGTCAGTTGGGAGACCAAGTTGGAAGTATCGTTGGCCTCTGCCCTCCTATTGATACAGATTTCATCTGAGAGGGACAGAGGGCATCAAAATTAAATAATGCTTTCTAGGCAAGGGGACTACGGACACTCCTGGAACTGTACTCCTAGTGTGGAAGCCGGGTTCTACTTTGCACCTTAGAGGTAGTCATAGGAAACTTCAGGTCCAATATTTAAGGAAATGTCCCCAGCATATCACATAGCCCTCATATGACCATGGAACTCTCTCCAAAGTGAGGCTATCCTTGATTATTTGGGAGAACTTCCAGGAGGGATAACTGCCTCGTTATTTAAGCATGCCCCAAGGGCAGTTTTCCCTACAATAGGAATCATTAAATTAGGAAAGGGGGAAACTCTCCATGTGTCTGTAATGTTTTTGCACTTCTTGTGGGTAATATACTAAATGCCTTCTTCCCAGACTATTTTCCAGAGTGTTCGTGAAGCAGTCTTGGAAGATCGATAGGGTCTCCCTCCAGAACAAAAGGCAGATCCAAAATGTGTCTCTGACTTTAGCTGAAGGAATTAGCTATGCTTCTTTGGATCTTGAAGGCCTTGAAGTCAACCTCAACTCATTGGCCAGGATTGTTACTGATAAGGGAGTTGCCCTCAACCTGTTCTTTGTGGGCCTAGGCAAAGCCTGTCAATTACCAATATAGCTTCCCTGCCTGGATTAATTCCCCAGGCCAAGAGGAAAGTTAATTCAGAAACTTGAGGAGAAAGTCACCTGACTTTCCAAGTCAAATGCTGTAGGTTTTACAGGATTTGCTCAGCAGGTTGGATGCAAGACACTAGGGCCCTGGTTGAGGTAAATATTGCAGGCTGCTCTCATCCTGCTGCTTAAAACTGTCCTATTGATAATGGACTTAATACTGCATGGGACAAATTGATTGGAGCTGGTCCCTGCCTCTGTCAGATTAATCACAACAGCTGAAGGATTAGCATTACTCAGAGAAAGTTCACCAGAAGCTAAGATGGTGTAAAAAGGAGGGATGGATATTGTTAGAGGAAATTCTCCATAGATCTGTCATGTTTCTGCACTTTTTGTGAGCAATGCACTAAATGCCTTCCTCCCAGACTATTTTCCAGGGTGTTTGTGGAGCAAATAGCCTTGGAAGATAGAGACAGTGTCTCCCCACAGAACAAAAGGCAGATTTACTTACAGTCTTAAAAGATAAAGGTAGAATCTTCCTCTGGAGGAGAGGACGAGTATGTTTACTGTCCATTATAAAAGATTCAAGTTCCCTATGCTCAGGATCCTCTCTTGTAACATATCCCTCTGGGCCCACCCCCATCACCCTGTGGGACATGAACAGAAGGGAAACTGGTGCTTATGCTGCTTACTGTTCTGTGGATAATAAAGTCCATTGCCTCTGACCCAGAAGTCTCATGGCTTCTGCCAGAATCCATCAAACTATGACAGGCTAACTTGTTAGCTTGCAAGTAGGTAAAATCTCAGACTCCTCTTGCTCTTGACAGTCATGAAATATGATTTTGGATAAATATTCCCCCTTAAAATAAGAAAAAAAGGAGAAAAGAAAAAGATTAAAACTTGAGGAATTCTGTGAAAATCTAAATGTTTCTATGATATATCTACAAAGTCACTTTTGGTTTGTCTGAACTTTTCACTTTTCTTATTCATTCATTCATTTTCCAAATGTTTGCTGAACACTACTTGAAAGATGATAAAATAAAATACAAAACAGACCAGATTTCTACTAGCCAAAGGCTTGCAGTCTAGTGGGGAAAACAGACATTAGTTATATAGTAGGAGGATCATGGAATTTATTGTGTAATAAGTGTTAGAAAAGAAATTGGAAAGGTGCTAAGAGAAAGACTGTCAAAGGGGGAACGTCATATAGATCGGAAGGGCTATAGAAGAAATCACCGAGCAAAGGATGGTGAGCTGAGATGTGAAAGACATATAGCCTCAAAGTAACACAAGTGATGGGGTAGGAAAGGCCAACCGCCCACATGAAGACCCTGAGGAGAGAGGCTCCTGACACATCCCAGTGTGGTGGAGGCAGTGTGGGCTAGAAAGAGAGGTGCAAGAAGCTAGGGATTTGGGCAGAGGCCCAATCAGGCATCACTGTGTGATCAATCATTTTAAAGCTCATGACACTTATCCTAAGAACTGTGGGAGCCATTAAAATGTAAATCTCCTAAGGACAGAGAGTAGGGTCTTTGTCTCATTCACCATGATATTCCTATCACCTGGAACAGTGCCTGACACATAGTAGGAGGTCAGTAAGTATTTGTTCAGTTCATTGAAGTTGGAAAGATACAGTTTGCATTTTTGAAAAATCACTTTGGCTTCTATGAAGAGAATAGACTGAAGAAGGCAAAGCCAGAGCAGAAAGACAATGTAGAAGGCCATTGCTCATCCCACTGACAAATTCAGTAGCTTGGATTAGGGTAGTAGCAGGAGAGATGAAACATATGCCCCCCTGCCACTCTCTCTCTTTCTCTCTCTCTCACACACACACACACACACTTTTTTTTTTGTAATCATTTAGTAGCCTTAAGGATATATTCAACTTGAAAGATCATGAAAGGCCATCAAATCCAATATGAAACAAAGATAATACGTTTAGTGATGGTTGGACTCTTTGGGGGAAATAGCTAGGTGTGTGTGGTTCCTGACCAGGACCGGCAGAGAGGCTGAAAGAAGAAATTTGCTCATGAAGACAAAGAGAGTAATGGTAACTGAGAACATGTGCATTAAGACTCCCAGGCTCAGCAAAATAAACCCCAGAGTATTCCTTCCCCGAGACCACACCAAACCCTCTCTCCAGCCTGACTACCCCTTGCTCCCTTGCAGGATGTAGTGAGTTATTGCCTCACGTGCCATCGTGGGGAGCCCCTTCCCTCCTCTGAGGAAGATAGGCATTCGATGTGTGTGTGTTCAGTGTGTGTGCGTGTGCATCCCGGTATGGAAGCGCTCCTTCCATGGGCCTGGAAGGCAGACTGTTAAGTGAGTGTGGGGGCAGGGCTGGAAGAGAGGGGGACTCCAGGTGAGAGAATAGGACGGTGCCTTTCCAGGTCACACGGTGTCCGCGCGCCCGGTGTCACATGCCGCGATGTTGGGCATGGCAATTCCTAAAGCAGAAGTTGCGGAAGAACTGGCCAAGGTTATTCTGGTGCCATGGTGGTCTCGGTCTCCCAGCCCAGATGGCCAGGAATGCTACGAGGCAGAGAACTCAGCTCCCGGTGGAGAGCTGCGCACTTGGCACTGCTTAAATCATGACCACTCACGCCCACTTGGACAGGTTGGCCTCCCCATCTGAAGGGCAGGGGGTAGGCGAGGGCCCTGGAGAGGGACTTCTCATTGAGAGACAGTGAAACGGCTGTGCTGGTTCTTTCTCAGCCCTGCTAGGAATGCCCACGGCCCAGGAGGGGGCTGAACAGGCAGGAACACCTGCAAAAAGCAAACGGGGCAAGGATTTCAAGATCTGATGCTCATGGAAATCAGCCACCAAGTGGGCATTCATTTTAAATGATTTTTATAAGAGGAGGAAAAAGCAACTGTCTATAGTTATATTTAAACAATAATCAAAAAGGAGAACTAAGCTAACAGATACTATTGTTCTTATGTTTCATGGGATAACAGCATTGTGTACATGGCGACTTCATTTCGAGGCTTTTGATGAAAAATAATTACTCTAGCTGCCATTCCCAGTCCCAGCTCATCCACAATGAATACAGACTGGGTTTACCTGTGCCCCTTAATTTCCCTTTCAGTGAAAATGGTTTCACCATTTTTAAGATATTGGACAAATATTCTGACATAGTTCTCACTGTTTTTAAGGGCCCGAATGCTCTGCTTGGCTTCTTCTCATCCAGTCTTAAATACCTCCAACCCAAGGAGCCTTAGCCAGTATGGTTAGTGACATGTGTCCCCAAAGGGAAGCCTGTCACTTTTACCGGAATTTCCCTGGAAAAGTCCTGCGTGACGCTATTCCTGGGTTCCACTCCCAGATCCTGGGCAGACTCTCATGCCCAGTTAATTGTCCAGAGTCCCAGCAAGTAGACTATTACAGCCCTCACCGAGTGGACATCCTGATTTCACAGGTGTACATAGCCTTTCAGACCTACTCAGTAGCTCTTACGACATCAGAACTGAAGGTCCGCAGAGAACTTTGAGAAAGAAACAAACAAGTCCACTGAGTCAGTAAGTGTTTGGTTTGGTTTTTCCTGAGACCGGACCTGCCCAGCTTGAACCTTTTTCTCTCCAGCCCTCTCACTTCACACTAGATACCTGTCTGGTTGAGAGGCCTTCCTGACCAAGTGGTCTTGTCAGGGTTTTAGATAAATAAAATAGGAGATCTGCTTTCTACTCATCCAACCTAAAAGGTTATTAGGTGTGTGTGATGGTTCAGTTTATGTGTCAACCCATGAGGTGCCCAGGTATTTGGTTAAATGTTATTTCTGAGTGAGTCTTGTGTCTGTCAGGATATTTTTGAATAAGACTAACATCTGAATCAGTAGAATGACTCCCAATGTGGGCAGGCTTCACAGACTCCACTGAAGGCCTGAATAGAATAAAAATCTATAAGCCCAAAAGAATTCTTTCTCTCTACCTGTCACCAAGCTGGGACATCAGTCTTTTCCTGTCTCTAGACTTGAACTTAGACTTAGACTTACACTCTCAGCTCTCCTGGGGCTGGAATTCTTGGCCTCTGTAGTCATGAGAACCAATTCTTTAAAATCTGTTTGTTTGATTGATGACTGATTGATTGATTGTTACACTCACATCCTGAAATACACTTTCCAAAGCTTCCTCTAGACAAGTAGTGCAAACAAATGCCTGTAGACAAACCCGGATGAGCGTAGCAACCAGAGAGGATGTCAAGTCTAGGGTTTCCACCCAATCTCCTCTCCCACTGACCTCTGCTATGTTGGATTGAGGGCACCATTGTTGCCAGATATTTCTATTTTTTAAGAGAAATAAAAAATCTGGATGTTCTTTTCAGTGTTGGCAACTACCTTGAAATATTTCAAAACCTTGCCTGAGCCAGTCATCCCAATCTATGGGCGGATCCAGGCCCTGGCTGCTGGCATGCGGTCCTCAAGCAGGAGTGGGGAAATCTTTCTGAATTGAAGAAAGGGGAATGCTTAGAAATGTTTCCTCGGGCGCCTGGGTGGCTCAGTGGGTTAAGTGTCCCTCTCTTGATTTCAGCCGAGGTGATGATCTCAAGGTTGTAATATCATGCCCCATGTCAGGCTCAGTGCTGGGTGGGGAGCCTGCCTAAGATTCTCTCTCCTCTCTCCTCTCCCCGCTGCCCCCAAAAAAAAGAAAGAAAGAAAGAAAGAAAGAAAGAAAGAAAGAAAGAAAGAAAGAAAAAGAAATATTTCTCTATTTCTAAAATTGGAGCCACAGCTACAACTGCTGTAGGACCACCTTAATTCCTACATTGATTGTTTATCTCAGGCTTCTGTACAGAGCCGCTCGCCCGCATGTTGACATTATCCCACAAGACCCCTGAGAACAGGAAAGAGAACAAGCTTTATAATCTCCATTTCTATTTTTTAATGGACTTAAAGACTCCTCAGATGGAGTGCCCCATAGAAACATGATAGAAAAAGTTGCCCAATTTCAACTAAATTCCAGATCTCATACTCTCCCCCAAAATGTAAACATCACATTAATCATTCCCGATGCGTATGATTCCTTCTACTCTTCCCCCCCACACCCTGACATTTGGTTTAAAATGCTATGAATGCTGGGTGAGCAACAGACATAAATATTAATTTCAGGAACACCCCCATGGATACTTAAAAACATTTTTCCCGTGACTTATTTGATCTTTTTTTTGTTTCTGTTTCTCGCTTTGGCCATTACACATTTTTCTTTTAAACTAAGTGGTGCTCTTTAAAGATATCTTCCCTATTCTTCGGCCCCCAAAGAATTTCCTCTCCCATTAAGCTGTGCCTCCTGGTGCCCCCAAGGAGCCGAGCAAGGTATAAAGGAAAACCCAGATGGCTCCAGAGATGTTTATTATAGGGCCCTCCATTGTATTCAAATTAATGGCACCACATTAGCATGGGCTGCCCTTTGGTGCTCATTTGTTCCTGCACTCCAGGGGTTAAAGGAGCCGCCTGCTCTCCAGATGTTCAGTAGCTCTTATAAATGAAAGATTAGCGATTTTTTGCTGCCGCTGCTACTTCCTCTCTTCCCTTTTAAAGCTGATATTTTCCTTAGGAACTTGCTTAGTGTCTGAGTCAGAAGAATCTCCTCCCTGAGGTATATCAATCAATAGCATGCACAAGAAGAAGGGCAAAATGTAGGGGAGGTAGACATGGTCTGTATTAATTTGTTGACTGCAACACCCTTCCAGTTACTGATGTATGCATCCTGTGGTTTTGCTCCACCCTTTGAAATGTGGATCAAAGGCATGTGACATTTTTCTCCGCTAAAAATGAAAACAAAAACAAAAACAAAAAACTCTCTCTCTCCCGTCTCTCCCTCCCCCTCTGTGTTTGCAAGAACATCTTTTGTTAGTGCTATGACAGGAATATCAACTTCATTTTCAAATCTGGCCTATCTTCCCTCTAAGCAAGAGGCCTAAGTGTCTGAAATATGAGTGTATCTAACTCAAAGCTACCACCAGCAAGGTCTTCCCAGGAGAGAAATGAGAGAAGTATCCAACATGGATTCCAATAAATGAATGCCAGTTTAACATCTACCATGCTTGCCTTTTGTATCCAGAGACACTCCCAGGTTCCTGCTGTTCCAAGAGCTGTTCAAGCATTGAGTAAGTAGCGTTCCAATGAGACGAAAACTTCTGCCCGGCTGGTGTTTAACAAGCTGTTTTCTTGCTGCAACTCAGTCAGGATTTCTCCAACCTTAGCAGGATTACCGCATTTTGCGTCTTCTCCTAACACGTTCCCAATGCTTCTTTCACCAAGTGGGAAAAAAAAGAGATTGTCCTGAATAGAAAGGGAAAGCCTGATGGAAAGCCACCTTTCTGACAATGGAGAAGAAAGTAACGGAGAAGCTGAGGGGGAGCGACTGGCCCTCAAGGGAAGGCATCTGTGATGGAATCACGGCCTAGAATATTCAACATGCCCCTCGTCCAAGGTGGAAAGTATGGAAGACACTTGGAGATGGCAGTAACCTCACGTCTTAGTATAAACATAGACCCATCTGCAGAATGAGAGCCTTAGTCATATACATATGAAAGACTGTTCTTGAATGGAGACTAGAGATAAAAATGATTTATAATACACACATAAGATCCACATCTTCAAAGGTGCCCGCTCGGAATGAATCTCTTGGGCCACCATAGGAAGGAAAATCTTTCTCCTTCTCCCCTCCTACTTTCAACAACTGGGACCTGAGAACCAAACTTTTAAAAGACAGATTCACAAGAGGAAATAATAGTTTAATTAGGCTAGACTCAAGGAAGCAGCCAGATGATTGAGATTTACACACCACCCCAGGCTAAACAAAGGACAAGGGAGGGGGGCCTCTGGTCCTAGCAGGTGGGTCATAAGCAGAGAAGGGGAGAAGATGTGTGGTAAATAAAGGTTGTCTGTTACAAAAATGTGAGTCCCTGGGTGGTAAGAGTTGTCTCCAAGGGGTAACTTTCTGAGATATCTTTATAAATGGAAATTTCCTTTATACCTATAAGTTTCCTTTACAAACAGGGAAATTTATACTTTATTTTTAGGTAGTTAGGGAAAGTGAAGAGTTTTTCTCTCACCAGACCTCTCAAAAACAGGATGGTTTTTAAGTGCCTTTAGCTCCAAATAATCCTCAGGCCATAGTGACATAATGTGGGGTGGCATATCCAGTACCCTTTACCCACATTGTCACTAGCGAGGTCATTACATTGCCCAGAGGGGAAGGTTTGTGCTTTCCTCTAAACACATTCCTGCCAGCCAGCAAGAGGCACAGCTGCAGTGCAGAAGTAGGTGGGAGGAAGATCAAGCCAGGGAGAGAAAGTGATGAAGGGAGGGGCAGGAGTCCAGGAGGAAGGACACCAAACCATGGGACAGGGAGCCTCTGCTTCTCCCTCACCTGAGAAGGTCCTCCAGGCAAGGTTCATCAGCAGAGGGCTCTCCCACCAGCCCCCTCTGGCATGGCTAGGCGTGGTGCATGTGCCTGGCTGGTGGGCATTCAGTTGATCGACCCAGTGAAGTGGGTCTTGGAGGTTAAGCTGACGGAGAAGACTTAAAGGAAGCCAAGAGGAAGTGATGTGATAGAAGCCAGAGAAAATGGTCCTATCAAGGACAGATAGGAAAGTCAAAAATAAAGGGCCCCCTACAAAGATCTCAGAAAGAAGATTGCCTTCAACTGAAGAAGAGTTGAAGAGTTCAACTGAAAAACAACCCATAAGAAGTTAGAACAGAGACAAATTCACTTAAAGAAACAGAATCGCATCCAGCAAGCACAGTGATTAAGTATATGAATATACCTACAGAAAGAGTGGAGAAAGCAAAAAGAGGTTGTTTGGCAAGAGAAATCTCAAAAGAAGTAACTCAGCCAAGAAAGGGATGCAAGTGTTTATAAGAGAACAAATGGGAATTCCAAGAAAGAAGAGACCCAAAACTGAGTCTGCCTGCTTCAGTAAGGAGGATGAGTGAAGGAGTCTTCACCTAGGAGATGTGAGAGGTCTGGCTCCCCTCCGGGCCCCTAGCACCCTTCACTCCCTTAACCTGCCTGCACTGGCACATGAACCCAGGGGCCCCCGGAAGTTTTTGTGGAGATGATGCCACCTTGTTCTGTGATTGCAGGTGTGGTGGCCCCTAGTCTATGTCCAAGGTGGAGAAAGTATAAAATGATGGTCAGGATTCAACGGTATCCCATTCGAACCCATTCCCTTACTGCCAGGGATGCTAGAGCATCTCATAGCAGCAGGCAAGGCCTAGTGTTCACCTCTCCATTTGACAGCCAAGCAGTTAATATTGCTAGCACCTGACAGGGTCATTTCCTTTCCAGCACTTCCAACCCTCTACCACCACCACACTCCCACACTCCAGTAGTGGGAATTAACCTGACCCTTACCACTTGCTTCCCGGGTAACCTAGTATAAACAATCGGATAACCAGATTTTGTATTTTATTTTTGCTTTGGTCCTAGAATTCTTACAGCCTGTTCTTCCTAGCAGGAAGGAGATGCAAGTTTTATAACCAAACTTACAAGTTTGAGTGTAGATGTGCCAGTGGATTGATTTCCTTCCCTTCTCTGGTGCGAATAAAAAATAACAGATGGGGAAGGATGGAGAAATGTCATGAAATATCCAGTTCAGCCTGTAGAAGCACACTGCCTGAAGAGGCTTTGCTCTACCAGTGGTCCAGATTCCTAGCAGATACTCCAGAAAAGAGTGAATTCATTTAGTTCAAGCTACCAACACCTGCCTATATGGCTTTATCTACCTGCCAGACCCTAAATAGTCTCACTCCCAGGGTGCCCATTCTGTTCCAGGAAGAAGTACCATAGCTAAGAAACCAAGTGAAGCATATGTTTATTCCCTCCACAAAGTTACTCTGCCCACAGAAGGACTTCAGAAACGTCGGGCACAGAACTGCCCTCAATGGGACATGGAGAGTCTATGGACCCAGTTCAACTATTCAATAATACAGTGGCTGATTTTATAAAGACAATGTATACCAATCCTAATAGTACCTTCCAGACAAATGGATTCTTACACTTAATGATGAAGACAGACTGAATTTATAAAAACTGAAAAGATAGGATGAAGGAGAGCCCCTCCAACATGACAGCATGTAATCTTAGCTTCTCTGCCTTCCACATTCTCCCTCAGCCCAGGGGTAGGTCCTGTCGGCATAAAACAATTAGCACCTGTCATCCCCTATGTGTAGCAATTTAGCAATTACTTCAGGACAGGTATACAACTTAAGTTTATCTAGTTGATGCCTGGGATTTAGTTCCATGGTCTTGACATGCACACCCCCAAAATAAAAAAGAGAGAGAGAAGAAAAACCTCACTTGAGTGTACACCCATGCACAGTCTTGTCTCTTCCTAGGCCCACCGCTCTTTCTTTATGGACAGGGAGGAATATAGCCACTCCACTGGCATTGGGAGCCGTTTCTTGACCATGAGAGGAGCTGGTCTTAAAATGAAGTAGATAATTTTGTGGATGGAGCAGAAAGAAAGAAAGACGTGGGTCCTGATTTATACTACTGGGCCATTGGAGACACCTGAAGGCACCCTAACTTAGAGACTGTACAAATACAGGAGCCAAAAAGGTTCATTCGATGGTGAAACCATGAGAAATTGGAGTTTCTGTCCCTCAGGACCAAAAACATCCCTACTGATACCCAGGAGATAAGTTAGAACCCTGTATTTCAGCCTCATATGAGAGGGAAACACTTACATACCTTCTAATTTAGCTCCATATTTGGGGAGGAAGACAGGCAGCGAGAAGAGAAAATTGGCAAAGTCATAAGGGCCGTCCAGCCACCAGTTCCTCTTCAGCTTTCTTTCTTCTCATGAAACTGGGGAAACAGTAGTGTGGTGATGAGGAGGGGGAGGAGAGACTGGGAGGGAGGAACCGGGGAAGGTGCCAACTGGATTGTGCTAGCATCATCTGTGGGCTGCCCTGGAGCTTTCCATATGGGCATAAACTGATTACATGAAGCACTTTCTGGAATCGCCTTCACTCTTCTGGGCCACATACTCAAAAGTGTAAATATTCGTGTCTAAAACTGGGTTTAACGTGCTTTCACAAATAAATTTGAAATGTAAGTAGCTTTGTTATTTGCACCATCAGAAACTTCAAGCACTTGTTTCCCAAAAGAGGTCTCTGTCCTGTCCAGGTCACGTGAGCAAGCTGGCCCATCTCAATATCTTCCCTGCCCAAGTGCAGAGGAACACGGAAGGGTAGTCAAAACCGTCGGCACTGCTGGCCCAGACTTCACACGAGCAGGATAATAAACCTCCATCCAAGCAAGAAAAACTTGGTTTGCTTTATTTCCCTGCCTCTTCGTCACCATGGTCAAATCTTCGAGCCACGACGCCTTTCAAATAAATACCCTCTAAGGGCTTCAACTTTGCTTCCCCCTCAGTGATCACGAGGGTAGTGATTTCATACTCTGTCTCAATTAGACACCGTGACATTATTTCCCCTTTATTATTATCGACACCTAAGTGAACCGATCTTCAAACAAATTGCTTTTCTTTTCCAGCCAGGACGTGGGAAATCCATCTGTCACTTAGCACAAGTAGAAACTGGAATGAAACAGGGTGGCTGCCCAAAGGCATAAAGAAATTTGTGAGAAAATTGGAAGGCGACAAGGTTTTTGAGACAAAGTGAGGAAACGGCATCTGCGTGGGCCAAGAGTCACCCCCAAAGTCGGGAGATGCAAAGAAAGACAGAGGGAGAAGGAGCGAGAGGAGGAGGAGGAGAAACACAGGAAAGAGACAGAAAGTAGAGACGTGGCAAATGAATCACTCCTGTCCCCACGATGGGCTGACGAGCTCGGACACAGATCCGAATAGCTGCGAGCCATCCTTTCATGTTCTCGGTCAAGTCACCTCTGGACTAAAACACGAGATTTTTGCCCTTTAGGAGGAAGCTTGGCCTTGCTCTTTTTTCTGCCACTAGACAGAAAGTCAGCAAAACCCTTATTGACACAGGAATTAAGTTATCATGATTTTGGAGAACTTTAAAATGGCCTAGGAGAATACTCAGTGCTGAACTCCGACTTTTTTCTAATCCTCTCCGTCTCCTTCCTGTATTGGCATTTTCTTGGCTTCCCTGTCCCTTGTTCCTTCCCTTTTGTTTCTTCTGTCCCCATCCAGAGTGTGGCAGCCACCTGCAGCCTCCCCCACATCTCACTCTACCCGGGCCAGTGCCTGCGCTGACCAGAGGACAGTGGGCAGGGAAGGCGTGTGTCACACACACACACACACACACACATATACATACACCATCACGTACACAAAGACATCTGACATGCACACACATCACGTACGCACATACCCCACACACCTATCACATACACACACGTACCACACATACACACATACCACATACATACAAACCATACACACATGACCACATTACGCCATCATGTACACACACATCACACACACACACCACGGAGATACTCCCCACATACACATCACCATATACATACACACCACACATCATACACCACACATCACACACACACCATACCACATATGAGCAAAACATACGCACCACCCATACACATACACACATTACACACACACCACACATCATACCACATACACACACCACACACGCCACACACCACATATACATACCACACACGCCACACACACCACCACATACACATATACCACACCACATACATACATACATCAAACACACCACACACAAAAAACATACATACAAACCATACACACACTAGACCATACTACATACACACATACATATAGACCACACACACGACACATCCCACCCACCCAACTCCCCCTCATATCTCACTTTTCCCTGCCCTCAACCCAACCTGCTGCAGTAGACAAGGACAGAGATCTTCTGCCAACGTCAGAGAAGGGGGAACAGGGAGCCCTCCTACCAAGTTGCCTTCAAGCCAGAGCCCGCAGCTGTGCATGAAGCAATAAGAGTGGCAGCTCCCCTGTGTGGTGTGGATCCCAGGGCATACACACACTCTCCCCCTGCCTTGCATACTTCCCCACAACCCAGGCAGGGGGTGCTTATTATTAACCCCTTCCCATGGTTGGGAAAAGCATGACTGCAAACAGTTAAGGAATTTACTCAAGGTCACAGAGCTAGTGAGTGGTGGGCTGAGATTAGAACCCAGGTCCATGTAACTCAAGAGCATAACTTCCTTTCTCAACTTCCACGCTTCCTTTGCCTTATTCCCTGAGCAGGGACCCTGGAGACGCCTAGGAAAGAGCAGAGGTCAAGAGGTGTTTCAGGGGAGGCAGCCCCTTTCTGATGGATGGAAACCACAAGATGGTGGGCATCCCCATGGAGAATGAATTCCTTCAGCTCACACCCACCACCAGAGCTCTGAGGTTTCATACTTGCTGTTTGATCACACCCAAAGCCAGGTGCCAGCTGGGGTCTACCTGTATTTAACATTATGGGAGGTTACACATGCCAGACTTGGAACCACACGACTCCCAGGCCCCTGCGAGCAGAGCTATGCACTTGGCCACATACCCTGATTTCGTAAGAATGTTACAATAACTTAAGATCAGAGTTGTTTTCTTCCCCAGCCCTCTTCTCTCTTAAGTAAGGTCAAAATAAAGTTATTGCTTCCAAAACTTCAAAAAAAAATGCAGCTAAATGTCAAGCAATTTAGACATTTTTAAGTAACAGATTATTCTGCATTAATCCTCTGGGATGTCTTATAAAGAAGCGAAGTGCTTCTCTCTCCTGTCACTATTTTCTCACTGTTCTCATGGTTATTATTATGGTTCACTCAACACTCAAATGGTAACATTTAAATTGATCAAGCATAAAAACGGACATAATTTCTGTCCCAAGAATCTCTCCCAGCTAAATCAGAGACAGCTGCGAGGTAGAGATGCCAAAAAGCCTGCGGTAGGAATCCTGCCCTTCCCTCTTTTGTGTATTGTCTGAAGAAGGAGCCAACCAAGGGCTCACCTTTCAGTGCAGACAAAATGGTCCTCTTTATCTATAAAGGAGCCACTTAGATCAACCAGACCGGCCACAGGATGTCACTGTTACTCCATACACACAATAGCGAGCGAGCCTTTCTGTCAGGGGTTGGATGTGGATGGGACCTGGGCTCCCCTTTGCCTCACCTCTCCCAGAATGGCTATCCCTTCAGGTGGCACTCTGCAAGCCAACAGCACGCTCCCTATAAAAGCCACTGCAAGCCTGTCCCATTGTCTCAGTCTTCCTATTGTTCTGTATCAAAGGAGGAAAGGAAGAGAAAGAGAAGTGAAAAGGATCAGCATGGGCTCTCACATCACAGGGTCCTTCAAGAGGTGGACTTGGAACATGTCTGACCTTGGATAAAACCAATGTCCTTATAATATATTTTGTAGTGTTTTATCAGGGTAAGAACATCTTTTGCTTACCTTTATTTTCTCAAATTTCTGGAAAGGATATGGAATATTTAAGCAATTTTTAAACCATCTTAACTCTTTGTAGGGATGCTTTGTATCCTACTAAAATGAGGCCAACCCTCACGAAACACCTTTCCTTTACCCCCACAAACCTGCCCCTACCCGCCTCCCATTCCACAAATGTCTCCTAGATCATAAGAAAGCCACAGTCCAGAGAAGGCCATGCACTTGGCAGCTGGTGAGCTACTGCCACTTTGATGTTGGCATGACAAAACTCTTACTGGGAACACACCAGTGGCTGCTGTTGGAGCAGGAGAATCACCCATTCCTGCTGAGGGCGGGTTTGCTATTCACTCCTTCTCCAGGTCTGGTTCCCCTGACACCTTCTACCCTTATCCTCAGCATATATTCCGCACAGAGGCTGGCAGGAAAAGGTTAGAAATAAAATCTTAGACTAACATAGCCTGTGGGAAGGAGTATCTTGGATAGTCAGGGAGATATTTAATAATGCAACATAAAAAGTAATCACAGAATAAAGGTATTTTAAGTCATAAAGAGAGGGGAGGACTTAAAGTGACTACTTCACAATGGAATAACCTGGAAGCAGCTTTGAATAGATGAAAGTCAGAGCAGTCAAAACCTCTCTGCCATGCATCAGACCATTCTAGCTCCACCATAGCAGCAGAAAGGATTCAAGCAAGTAAAGCAAGCAGTTTTTCATAGAGAAAGCATTTAAGAAAAGAAACTTGATATTACTCCTGCATTTACAAGGATCCATGCAGTAGCTAGGAGCCAGAACTAATAAAAACAGTAGGTGGAGACTTTGTGAGTTTCCACACTGCATTAAGTATATCAATCTCAGCATAAGAGAGCCAAAACTCTGACTTGAAGTGTCTTGGACGTTGTGAGGAGTGGACTGGCATGAGACACAAGAGAAAATCAATAGGCTGAAGGGAACCAAGCAATGCACAAGAAGAATCTAGACCAAGACAACTGCCTTAGCTACAGTGCCTTAGGATTTTAACAACTCCCTAATGGTGATGGTTTAGAATTAAAGCTGGAATAAACTTGGCCTAATAATTGCAGTGTGTTGATCATTCGTACAGTATTTTTTGAGTACCTACTTTGCGTTTACTGCAAAGAAAATGATGAACAAGGCAGCATATTCCCTGACCTCAAGAAGTTAATGAGGGAGATGGGTAAACATGCAGGCTGGAGACTGCGTGTAACAAAGAATTTGGCTGGCCTTCATCCCTGGTTCTGAGAGGTAACCTGTAAACCTTTGGGATTTCCCAGTGATTGGAATGTCTTTGCTCTTCCTATTGAGACCCTCCAACTGCACCGGATAGTTGACACAGACAGATGATTGAGAATGGGGATCACCCATGCCAGAAAGACCAGCCACATGATTAGAGGCTTGGGGCTTGAGCCACATGATATAAGCCTGACCTCTGGGGACGGATAGGGGCTGGAGCTTGAGTTCAGCCACGTGCCAGTGATCAATCAAGCATGCCTATGTAATGAAGCTTCAATGAAAACTGACACTGAAGCTTGGGAAGCTTCCCTGGTTGGCAATACTCGGCATATTGTCACACATGGATGTGCCAGGAAGATAACACATCCCTGAGGAAGACAGAACACTCCCAGACTTCTCCTTATGTGTCTCTTCTTTTGGCTGGTTAAGTATAGTGCTTTCCGTGAGATCTGCAAGTCTTTCTAATGAATTATTAAGCCCGAGGGAGCTGTGGGGATGCCCAGCCCATATTTGTACCCAGCTGGTCTAAAGTGAGGGCACCTCTGGGGACCCCCAAACTTGCAGCTGGAGTCAGAAATATCGGGCAGATTTGGCATTCTGGAGACCTGCACTCAACGTGTGAAGCCTGGCCTAACTCGGGTAGGCTGTAATGCAGGAAGAGCAGGGTGCTGTAGGCACACAGAAGAGGTACACTTGATCCAGACTGGGTGCGGGGAGTGTGCTCCAGCAGCACTCTCCAGAAAAGTTATCCCTGGCACTTGAAAGCCAGTTAAGCCTTTGAGCTCAAGGCAAATCTTTAGCAAAGTAGAGTCAATTCCATAGAGGATACATAGTTCTCAGCAAACCATTGTCCTTGTTTTTTTAAAGTCCCAGGTTACAGAAGTACTCTGGTTTTGCTTAGGAAGTGTCCCTGAGCTGGATATACACAGCCAACAATTAAAACACAATTCCAGGCTTTCGGGGAGCACAGAACCAACGAATGGCCAATCACACCTCAAAGTGGTGCCATCATAGAGCAGGGGTTTGTTAGGATGGGCTATTGGTTATGGGCATAGATCAAGGTAAAGACTGGGGCTTGTCCAATCTTCCTGTGCACAATTCCTTTGATGGAACAAAGATCTCATTAAACTCCCTTTGCAGAGAGAAATACAAGGCACTGAGAATTCATAAGATTTATCTAAAGTAGAGAGTAAATTGGCTCTCAGTAGAGGAGGAGAGGCCATCAAAATATTATTTAGCATTGACTGCCCTCAATTACCTTTTGTTGAAGGCTCTTACTTAGGATGCACTTCGCAAGTATAAGATCTCTCTTCCAGGAACGCTGTCCACCAAAACATACACTTCTACAGAAACTGGTAAAAAAAAAAAAAAAAAAATCTCAGGTGAAAATGACTAAGGAGACCTAACTTGTTGACCCCAAATGGCATGTTTCAGCACTGACTTACCACTCTGTATTGAAATGATCTACTTATGGGTAAATTTCTCATAACTGTTCTACTCCACATGAGAACATGGACCATATTTGTACCCTCAGCACAGTGACATAGCAGTGACTCAATAAATATCTGTTCAATCAAGTGAAGTAAATAATAACTTGAAACAGAAAAATAAATCTCTAACAATAAAATTTCTTGCATCAGAACATAGCCCTGTTTTGAGTTCATTCCTGTCACCCAAGTGCACCACGCCCTGTGTTTTAAATGGTTCCTTGTCTGTTCAAGTCCCCGATGCTCACATGAGGGGTGACTGCTACATCTCCTCCTGCTCCTCATCTCATTCGTTTATTCAACAAATATGTATTGAGCACTCAGGTCTCATTGCTGGGGATACAGGGGATACAGCTGGGAACAAAATCAATGAAATCCCTGCCCTAATGGAGCTTACATTCTTGAGGAGGAGACAGTAGAAGCAAGGAGCATATAGAGAATATTAAACAGTAGTAACGCTAAGGAGGTGACGGTGAGGCTGGTGTCGGTGAGGATGGAGGTAATTTTAGAAGAGCCAGAGGGGCATGAGGGTGAGTCACCCAGACTCCAGAGGGAGAGTCCCACACAGGGGACGTGGTGAGTACACACATCCTGATGTGAGGAGCTGCCTTACATGTTCAAGGAAAAGCAAAGTCACCAATGTGACAGGAACAGAACAAAATGGCCATGAGAGCAGAGAGGACAGAGGCAGAGCCAAGAGGCTGCTGGAAGGTTTTGAGCAGAGTGCCATGGACTGACCTATGTCAACAAGATCGTGCGGGCCTCTGGGCTAATAACAGACTGAAAGGGATAAGAAGAAGGCAGAAAGCCCCACAAGGTGCTGTTGCCACAGTCCAGGAAAGAGATGAGGGCAGCGGGGGTGGGGGGGGCGGGCAGGGTTATAGCAGTGAAAGTGGGGCAAAAATGGTCAAAACATGGCTAGGATTTGAAGGTAGAGAAGACAGGATTGGCTGACAGATCAGACAAGGGATACAAGCAAGGGAGGAATCAAAGATGATTCTCAGGTTTGGCCCGGGGAATGGAAAGATGCTACTTAGTGAGAGAGGAAAGGCCAAGGAAAGGGCTGAGAGCAGAGCAGATGTAGAAGGAGAACAGCAGGAGCTCAATCTGGGAGATGCTGACCTCAGGACACCTGCTGGGCATCCAAGCACTTCCTCCTGCTGATGAGGGGGCATGAGATTTATATAGAGATAATTGACATTTTTACTATTAAGATAGCTAGCTAGACAGACAGATAGACATGAGTCTGCACTTGGAGGAGAGGTCCTGGCTAGAGATATCAATTTTGGAATTATCAGCATGGGATGAGTTCACCAAGGAAAGAGGATAAGAAACAAAGGAGACTCATATTTATCAAGGGTCTAGAGTTGGCATTAATAGCAACATGCATCTCATCAATCGTGTTCTCCGCCAACTCTTCTCTAACCTATAAATCCACAGCAGAGCCCATCCTGACTCTCCCATGGCAGAAAGAGGTGAACTTGGAATGAAGGTATGGGGGTGTATCAGGGCCTGGACAAGCAAGTAATTATTCCAAGGGAAATGACAACTTAGATTGGTGCTAAAATGTCTTAAAACTAAGGTTCTGGGCCAAAAGCAAGGCTACAGGGATAAGACCAGGAAAGGTCATATTCCATCCCTTTGCCCAAGTCCTTTCCTTGTCTTTTAAGAGCAGAGGCAATGGTCCTGCTCTCCTCTTAGACTTCCCTCTAAGCGACTGACAGTTACTCCACCGTCCACACTGGGTCATTCTCCTCCATAAAGCCACATTGATAAATGCATAACTAAATGTGATCCAGAGTGAGTAATGGTAGAACAAATTCACAAAACCAAGAAAATAATTTTTTAATGCATGAGTCCCAGTTTGGGGCTCAAAAGCAAAAACTCTTAACTTACTAGCTGTCCCCTGCCCACACTCCTTTATGTGTTGTATAACAACAAATAAAACAGGTTGAAGCCTTGCTCCTAAGGTGGGAAAGGGGTAAAGGGGGGTAGTTAGGCAAATATCGCTATGAATGCTGTGAAATGCTTTCAGAATGCTCTGGAAAGCAACACAGGCTTCCCCAAAAAGGGAGAGGGAAACAGACAGTGGCTCATTTCAAGTGGATGCAAGGCTTCTTCCCCGCATGGAGATGGGCATCCCCTCCTCACAGCACCTCCATATCATGGTGCCTTGACCTTGAAATCACAGAAGTTAGGATGGAGAAGCCAAAGCCAAGAGAATTGGCTTGCTCAAAGTTGCAAAGTTGGAAGACTTCAAGCCCAAAATAAAGCCTGTATCTTTTGATCACTAGTCCAGAACATTCTTAACACCAGAGTAAATTGGTTTTGAACTAAAAAAAAATAAAAATAAAAAGCCCTCATTTGACCTTGAATCATCTGAGGTTGGATTTAAAATAATCCCAATCCCATCTGCTCCATATTTAAATAGTAATGAAATACTTTCCTAAAGGTTAGGAGTTTTAGGTGCCCCAATAAAGAACACATCAAAGTCCTGAACCAAGAGAGAAGGGAAATGAAAACATCACCTATATCACTGACAAGAGTCGAGAGCAGTGGTTGCGGTTCATATCTGTGGGTGAGTCGGTTTTCCTCCTGCTGAACCCCAAGACTGAACAGACTTGCTCACCCCGTGGGTGGGCAGCACAGGAACAGGCTCAGGCCCATGAAATGCACAGAATGAGAAACAGACCAGAATTCATGCTCCCCACTGGCAGCCTGGCTCCCGTGGGGGGAAAAATAGTGGGTTTGGGGCTGCACAAGCCCCATTCTGCCTGCACCCCACCCTCAGTCAGATGAAAGCACTCCCCTCCTCTTCTGGGAGGAGTGCGAGAAAGTGGTCAGGAGTGTCCTTGCTAGTGGTAGAAACTTCCAAAGACTGGAAGCAAGAGTGGGAGAGAGTAGCCACTCCCCTCCCCTGGTTGTGCTTCCCTGAGAGCCATGGTCTCCTAAAACCCACAAAACACACACAGTCATATCTCAAAGGACAAAGCAGGTCATGGTGCCTGGAACATGGTGGGTGCTCCAAAATGATCGTGAGGATGATAGAGCAGAGGGAGTAGAACAAAGAGAGAGAAAGAGGGAGGGGAAGGCAGAGAGGAGAGGGAGGAGAAACCAACGAGGCCGGGCACACCCCAGCCAGAAAGCCTGAAGTGTAAGAGTAGAGAGTGTGCGGCCTGTGTGCCGAAGCAGGCGGTGCTTGGGCCCCACATGGGACTATGAAGATGTGATGCTATCGGGAACAATGTGCGTCTGTAATGTGCTCAAGCCGGAGTCACTAACTTAGTGCTGTGCTGAATGAAGTGGAAGAAATGCTATTAAATCTGTGACTCCATGAGGTAATAATATTCCCAGCGAGCCCACGCCTACAGAAATACACCCAGCAAGCAGGCTTTCCAGGAGCCCCCTCTAAGTTATAACAAGCTGCCTATCTCCTGCTGCCAGGATGCAGAGAAAAAATGAAAACCAGTTACCAACTACATTATAAACTTAGTGACCTGCTTCACCTCCTTTGGTTTAGTGACAGCTTGGCTGCCTTTTGGGCACGAAGAAAGAAACATAAGGCAAGGATTACGTTTCTTGGCTTTTGAAGGCCTCAAGAATCAAAAATGCTTTCAGCTGGCATTGCTCTCTGTTAGTCAGCTTTGATGGATTTATTTTCTTTGCCCTACTTCATAGGAGTTACTGCGGCCAACTACGGCGAAGGGCTGGCCAGCAAGCGGTTTTCGGCGGACACTAGGTGGCGCTGTCTCCCCAGCCGTTTCGGGTCTCTTTTCCCAAGTGTAGAGACGTTTCGTTAAAGTCCTCCTTGGAGCTTTCTAACTCGCAGCAAGAGTGAGGAATTCAGTGGTCAGAAAGGCACTGGCTTCCTTTCTCCAATCTGTGGGTCTCTGAGCCCCGAGAGAGCGGTAGAGTCCTTTATACACTTCACACTCTCACTATTTTATTTCTCTCTGTTGCAAGTGAAGCAATTAGAAAAGTAGCGCAACTCGGATATTCAAAAATCGGCATTTTTATTCATTTTGGACTCATGCATTTTGATTCATTTCACAGGTCTTTTCTTATTGCGATTACAGATGCCTCTCCATTTTTAATTTATTTTTATTCATTCATTCATTCATTCATTCATTCTATAACCCTATTCTCGATTGGAGGACATTTCTGGTTCTGTTAAAAAGTCCAGAATCCCTTACATGGACTGGAGTCTAAAATCCTGACCGGGAGGTTGTGAGCCTTGCAGCTCTGAAATAGGCTATCATTTCCCTGTGGGATTTATGGAGATAGCAGCCTGAAGGAGGTGGGGGAGGGGCTGGGTTCTTGCTAGAAGTGCAGGCGGTGCCGCAGCAAAGCTAAGCATATTTGCTGAAGTCACGCAGAATCAAAAAGCCATTGCGCTCAGGCCTCCTGACTGCCGATGCGATGCTTTTTCTTTACGATACTCCACTGTCTCCCTAAGCCTAAATATCTACACATGCCTGGATTGATAATAAATGTCACGTGATGTCTGAAAATTATTGCTGGGATATCTGTAAGTCTAAATAGAAACCCAGGCTTCTAAGCAGCATGTGCAGATTTTAGAGAAAAGCAGCATTCTAACTTCTGGCAACACATCAAGTATCAAGAATATCACTTACCAGAGCTGATTTTATAAGGATGCCCCTGGGGGACCATGAAGCTCCTTCATTCCAAACATCTGCCATGGACCCTCTTAGGGCCAGGGAGCTGGGTACCAGAGTCCCAGACTTTTCTCTTGGATCTTTTCTCTGAAGTGCTCCCAATCCTCTCTCTCTCTCTCTCTCTCTCTCTCTCTCTCTTTCTCTCTCCCTCTGAGCCTTGCCTCCTGGAGTAGAGTTATCAGAGCGTGGACTTATAATACCAGCTTCTGACCACAATATATTTAAGTATAAGTGGAGGAAAGAGTCTGCTCTTAAATTTAAAACCTGTGTTTCTGTTGATATTTACAGATCGTATAAATTTGGCTTGTAAACCTGAACTTGTGTTAGTTTTAGACTGGCTTGTATTTTCTCTGCTCCCTTGTCTTGGTTATGGAAGGATTAACCTGCTTCTCAAAGGAAGAGCCTACTCTGGTTTCTAATACCACTCTCCCCAGTTACATGTAGAAACTGTAAGGCTGCCCAATCTTCTCTATAATCATAAGCTACCTGATTCCACCAATTTGGGATTTTCTACTTTATGAGAAGTATACTGCTCAGTCCCAATTACAGGTAAAATGTCTAATATTTCCAGGGGAGAGGGGTCTTCTTTATTTTTTCATTAACAAGGTATGAATGTCTTTATTAGTACCATAGATACCATTTTTAAATCAATTAAAATTGAACTTTGAGGGTTGCTAGAAGGGGAGAGAATGAGGAAATACGTTATCTCATTTTCTAGGGAAATGAATTAAATGAATACAATTCATCCACTTGTTCATTTATTTACAGAATATGTATGGAACACTTATTTCATTACGTGTGGAAAATATTATGCTTATTATGCATCAGGAACGTCTAGTCTTGGATGGAGACATTAGTGAACCAGACCCATTCAGCCCATAAATACTCTGTGAATAAGTGAGTGAATGAATAAATGAATGACATTTATATCACTTCAATTCAGTTGTCATTTATATCATGTATATATCTTGGCTGTAAAATTCTTCTCTACCCTGGCTTCAAATGCCTTCCACCCAATCCGAGTTGTTATATGATAAATACATGCATCTTAACCCTCTACTGGTTACCATCACATCCCCCTGGTAGCAGTCTGGCCTTTGAAACCACAGTCCCAGAAGTTGTGAAATAGAATGTCTACAAGGGCAAGGAGGCCATATGAAAAGGGAATTGGGTTGGGCTAGGTCAGAAGCTTCTGTGCTTTCTGAAAGGTCTGGTACTCATTGTTGCCTTGAGGGAACAAAGCTGGGTTGTGAGATTTTCAAATTAGGAAATCTGTATTGTTACCTAAAATCTTTGATTTTTAAATTGTGACAAGGGAAGGGGTGTCTGGGTGCCTCAGTCAGTTAAGTGTCTGCCTTCAGGTCATGATCCCAGAGTCCTCGGATCGAGCCCTATATGGGGCTCCCTGCTCAACGGAAAGTCAGCTTCTCCCTCTCCCTCTCCTTCTCTGTTCATTCTCTCTCTCTCTCTCTCTCTCTCTCTCTCTCCCTAATAAATAAATAAATCTTTTACAAAATTGTGACAAGAGATACTGTTAAAACACTGTTTAGGCCAAATAAAATACATTTGTGGGCTGATCCAGACTGTCAATCTGAGACTTCTAATGGGTAGTTTCAGGTTAAATGAACAGTCTAAAAAGAATATAAGTCCCAAATAGTTCAGAAATACCTGGCTCAAGATGGCTTTCTTGAGAGCTAGAGTTTTTAAATCCCTAAGTGGAAACACTTGATAATTAAACACAGCACCATCCTTTGACACATTCTCTGAATATCACCTGACCTTCTAACAACCTTGTGCAAAAACCTGAACTAGAAGGGGGTGGATGCCACGACAGGGAATCTACACTGTAGTCATTCTGCTTACTTTTTAAAATATTACTTAGTTGAAAAACAAGTCTTTTTGAACCCCTGAAAAAGGCTTCTTAAGATGCAGATAAGAAAGGGATTTTTATTATCTTAGGAGAATCTAATACAATGGCTCAAGTAAATCAATACATTTATTATCAAAACAAAGCTTCAGAGGAATTTTTAGGTTAGTATTGTCCAATTTCTCTCTCTTATAGAAGCAAAGAGAAACCTGAAACCTGGCCGGTGCTTTACAACATCTTTTCATTCAACAAACATTTATGGACCTCCCCAAATAACCTGACATTCTGAGATACAGAGTTTATCACTTTCTGAAGTGATAAACAGATCCTGCCTTTCAATAAACCATGCTCCTCACATATTTATTGAATGTTACTCTCTAAGTAACTCTCTAAAAAAGATTTGATCTTCTAGTAATAACTACTTGAAGAGATCAGGTGATTCCTTCTCACAGAAAACAAGCAAAAACTGGACAAAATTGTCCTGAAAAATTATTTCAACATGTAGAAACCTACCAAAGGCAGAAAGTAAATTTAGAAAAATTTACGAGACACAAAAACTAATAGAGTTTTGGGTAGGAATGGTGAGAGTCTGTGACTTCCTGCCTGGGGCTGTTCCTATACTCCTCTTCCCCAAGCTCAGTTGGCAAGAATTATAGCCATACCAACCTAAGCTAGCTGCAATCAAAAAGCAACTTTGCTGCCAAAGAAGGCTGACTTGTATTGGAGCAGAGGTAAAGGAGGGGGACAGGCGAACACCTATGACATTCACAGCTAAAAATGCAGATTTAATTTGAGATAGACTATAACAATCTGTGGCTTTTCTGGACCAACACTGTGTTTCCCAGTTTAAGGTAAGCAGCCAACCAGTCAGAAATTTAATGAGGAGGTGCCAGAATTCAGAAGATCATAAAAGAACTATGATAAAATCTCCTCCTCCCTCATATCCCTGGCTGACTGCAAAACTACATATGTGGTAAGGGTGGTCCTAGGATCCATGAGGATGTGAAAACCAAGATAGGCCTGAGAACTGGCTGTGACTTTGAATGTGCTCCACAATCACACACAACTCAGTTGGCACAGGTGAAAGCTTAATGGAGTCAAAGTGTTTGAACAACACTTGAGTCCTGATCATTGTTTGTTCGCTGAACTATATGGATGGAGGAATGACCTCCCCTAGTGAGCCAGGTTAAAACATAAAGACAGGAAAAACAAATAGGCAGAGACATCAGCAGTTGTGCACTATAAGAAAAAAAATTCCACAGTGTAATTCAGGCAAGTTATTAACTAATCTGTAGAAAAATGCTCCAGAAAATAAAACTGAATCTAGAGTTACTACAATATCTGAAGCAAAATGTCTAACATTCAGCTAAGAATAACTAGACATGTAAAGAAACAGGAAAGTGTGACCTATAGTCTAGGGGTGAGGGTGGGGGAAAACCAGTCATTAGAAACTGACTCTGAGTGAATCTAGATGCTGGAGTTAGCAGACAGGACTTCACATAGCCATGTTAAATATGTCCAAAGAATCAAAGACAACCATGCTGAAAGAGTTAAAGAAAATATGCTGACAGTCAACTATTAAGGAGTCTCTACAAAGAAACAAAAATTATATAAAAGAACCAAATGAAAATTCTAGAAGACCCTAACTGAAATAAAAAATTGACTAGATAGGATCAACAGCAGATTTGAGATGGCAAAAGAAAGAGAAAGAAATGGATTAATAGAAGTTATTGAAACTGAAAATCAAAGAATGAAAAAATCGAAGAAAAATTAACAGATCCTCAGACTTGTCAGGTAATGTCATGATTCCAACATGTGTGCAATTGAAGTCCCAATAGAGGAGGAGAGAGAGGGAAAGGAACAAAAATATTGGAAGAAACTGTAATCTCCTGAAACCTGACCCAAAAAATTGAATTTACCAGCTCCAAGAAGTTCAAGGCATCAAATAAAATAGGCATAGATGGGATCACATATAGATACATTATTGTCAAATTGCTGAAAGCCATTATAAGGAGACAACCTTGAATGTGGCAAAAAAAAAAAAAAAATTCACAAAGCAATAATAATACAGTAAATGGCTGACTTTGCATCAGAAACAACAGAAGCCAGAGGCAGTGGAATTACAAATTCAAAGTGCTAAAAGAAAAATGTGACAATCCACTCTATATTCAAGACAAATGATTCTTCAAAAATACTGTGAAATAAAGACAATTTCAGATAAAAACTGAGACAATTCTTTGATAGCAGACCTGTGCTACATTAAATTCTAAGGCATAAGGCCTTCAAGCTAAAAGGAAATGATACCAGATGGTAACTGGGATCCATGGGTACAAATTAAGAGCTTTGGAAATAGTAAATATATAAGAAAATATAAAAAATTGAAGATTGTGTAGATATTTAGTCTTTTTCTTGAAATATCCTTATAAAACATAAGATTGTTAAAGGCAATAATTGTAATACTGTAGTTATACCTATATTATAATACAATTATGCCTATCTTATAATATAGGTTTATAACATAACATATATTATGATAGCACTAAGAAGGGACAGGGATATGAAGCTATACTAGTACAAAGTTGCTATATTTTATTCAAATTAAGTCAGTATTAACATGAGATATAAATTAAAGGTTCCTAGAAAGACACAAATTACTAAAATAGACTCGAGAATAAATAAAAAATAATCAACAGATGCAGAAAAAATTTTTGATAAGACACAGCACGTATTCATAAAAATTCTCACACAATTAGAAACAAAAGAGAACTTGATAAAGAGCAACTACAAAAAACTTACAACTAATATCATACTTAATGGTAAAAAACGGAATGCTACCCTCCTAAGATCAGGAGCAAGCAAGGCTGTCTGCTTGTACCATATGTATTCAACGCTGTGGAGTAAGGCAAGAGAAATAAATAAAAGGTATGTAAATTGCAAAGGAAGAAGTAAAACTGTCTTTTAAGCAGACGTTACCTTGTATGTAGAAACTCCTAAAGAATCTTCAAAAAAGCTACCAGAATTAGTAATCAAGTTTAGTGGTTTCACAGGTTATAAGATCAGTGTACAAGAACCAATATATGGCATTTTTGTATACTAGCATCAATGAATTTAAAAAAATAAATTAAGAAAACAATTCCATTCACAAATACATCAACAATAATAAAATACTTAGGAAAACATTTAACAAAGGAAATGCAAAACTTAAAGGAGTCCCAACTAAACGGAGAGATACATCACATTCATGTTTGAAAAACCCATTTGTTAAACTAACATTATACCCAAATTCATTTTTAGATTCAACACAATTTCTGTCAAAAGCCCAGTAAATTGTTCTTGTACAAATTGACAAATTGATATAAATTTACGTGGAAATAACATAGGACCTAAAATATCCAAAACGATTTTGAAAAATAAATGAAGAACAAACCTGTTAGGATTTACATGATTTCAAAACTTACTACAGAGCTACAGTAGTCACGAAAATGTGTTTATAAGTGTACGGATAGACATACAGATAGACAGAAGAAAATAAGGAGTTCCAAAATACACCAAAACATATATGGCAATTGATTTTCAACAGAAATGCCAAAGAAATTCAATGGAAAAAGACAAGCCTTTTCTAAAAATTGTACTGGATATTCATGTATTTTATTGACATTGAATCAATATCAATTGGACATCTGTATATTTCAGAAACTCAACCTGACCCTTATCTCTCACCATACACTAAATTAACTCAAAATGGATATTAGTCCCCCCGCCCCTTCAAATGTAAGCTCAAGCTGAAACTACAACATTCCTAGGAGAAAATCATTGCATGCCTTAGGTTAAGCAAATATTTTTTAGATATGACAACAAAACACCATTTTTAAAAGGATTCTGTAGAGAAGTTGTTCTCAACTACTGTGAGAACCACTGTGAGGCCATTGTGCCCCTCAAGGGATGGTTGGGAATGTCTGGAGACATTTTTGATGTTCATGACTTGGGGATAGTGCTACCAGCAACTAGTGCACAGAGGCCAGAGATGCCACCAAACATTCTACAATACACAGAACAGTTCCTATCCTGTCCCCCAACAACAAGGAGTGATCTGGTCCAAAATGTCCACAGTGTCAAGATTAAGAAACTGCTTTAGACTAGCATAATGTTTCTTTCCTATAGTGCTTGCTCCTACATATCTATTATCTACCTATTAATCTACATATCATATTTCAGTTGTTGCCTTTCTGTTCTCTCCTACAGACTGGGACTCTGCAAAGACCAATTCATGTCTATCGTGTGTTTCTTTCTTTTGTGTGCTTGGCATAATGCCTAAAACAGGTAGGTGCTCTCTAAGTACTTGATAGAAGAATAGGTAAAGAAATGAAAAAATGAGTGATTAAATATAATTGCTATTTTGAGGATAATTGTGCTATTTTCATCATTAAACACCTACCATGGTTTTATGTTTATAACACTAGCACCAAAAACTAATTTTTAAAATAAGCATTATTCTATACCTCTTTCTAAAGATGAAAAGAAATCTTACAAGAAGCTTATGTCACATCTCTAAAAGAAATGTGAAAAAAAAAATAGGCTAATTTCTGAATTCACTTTCCACAGCCAAAAGTATCTATCTTTGGCTTTTACACAGGAAAAACATCCTTTGTAAATCTCCCTTCCCAATAGTGTACTAGCAAGTTAATATTATTGTCATCAATAATAGTCATTATCATTAACTAGAGTGTGCTGTTCTCATCTTTAAAGCTCTTTGCACAATCTACTAGTTACCATTAGGATTAAAGTTATAACATTTAAATATAGGCATTTCATCTTAAAGTTTGCATTTCCCATTCTCATATTATAATAAAAGAAATGAAAGCAACTAATATTGTTACAACTCTTCTTCAATACTCTGCCTCCCACCCTACCCCAATCCTGGATAAGTCAGGGGATTCAAAAGAAGACATAGATGGAGTTATAATTACAGTCATAGACATAGACAGATGGTTAGACAGAAAGCTAAGAAGATAAGTAGGTAAGTAGATAGATAAATGATATAGATGATTAGATAGATGTTAGGTAGGTAGATAGATGATTGATAGATAGATAGATAGATAGATAGATAGATAGATAGATAGATAGATAAGGCAGGCATGGAGATAGAAGATACACTCGTACATAGATACACAATTATACTAAGTACGTGTACTTTGTCTCTATCTATCTACCTATCCTTTTCTTATCTTGTTTCTCCACTTACGTATATACATTAGTAGCTGTCTAATGTCTATGACTTAGCCTCACCTCTTGTCACTGGTGTTTAAGACCTTCTCCAGTTTGGCCAATATCTGGTTCCAACGGAATATATCTACATTTCAAAAATTCTCTGCTTAAGACATGTTGACCTACTCATGTCTCTCAGAGAGGAGAGCTTCTGAGAGGATTTGCCTGCATACCTCATGTCCTCAAGCCACTTTAGGAACAAGAAACTATGCTGGGTAAAACTGGAGTGGCGATTGCCTCTCTCTTCGAATTCATTTTCTAAAGGAAGTAGCTGTTAATATGCTATCATAGAAGAAAATAGAGAAAACAGATGGGGAAAATTCTTTTCCTTCAGTAATTTTCTTCCACTTCTTCAATAGGATCTTATGATACCCTTCTACTTTGCTTCTAGTATTCCTGATTTGTCTACTCATTCATCATATAGTGTTAAAGACACACAAAATAATATAAAGAATGTTAAAACAATTATCATTATACTGTATTTCTTTAATACTTTTACTAAATTTGTACTTCCCTTTGAATAATTTTAAGTATTATTTTACATGTTTTTATGACTTCCATAAATTATATCATAATGCATAGACCATTTCACAATTTACTTTATAAAAGCAACATTATGCTTATAAAATGCATTCATTGTAAGTACCATGTAGCTATAGTTTATTTAGCTTCACTATTATTTAGTACTCCTTTATAAGAACTTAACCACTTGAGGTTATTTCCAATTTTTGCTACTACAAATATTGCTACCATAAAAATACTTACCCATGTCTCCTTGGATATGCTAGTGTTATTCTAAGAAATATGTCTAAGTATGGATTTTTTTAATTATAAGGTATGCATATCTTCAGCTTTCTTTAGAGGAGGAATTGTTCACCACAATGGCTTTACATTCCTACTACCAAGTGTAGAGATTTCCTGACGTTCTTATTCATTGCTTGATATTGTCAAACACATTCCCATATGATAAGGTGAAATCATGAATCATTTGGGTTGTCTCTGTCCTACTCTGTGTTTTATAAATATATTAGTCACATCCTATCATTTTGTGTATAAATTTTTCATAATTTGAAGCTATCCTGGATCACAAGTTGATCTCTTATTTTTACATACACTTAATATCTATGGATAGGGCCTTAGCAGAAATGTAGACTGTTCCTTTGTATTTAGGATGTGGCTACAAAGCTGTCTGTATATACCTTGTAGAATCTCCATCATTATTTTTGCTTTTTCTGAGGATGATCAAGCTGGTGATGATAAGGTGATACAGTCACGACTAAATCTGCCAAACTAGAACATGCTGAAGTGTAGCTATTTTAATCATTGATTGATAGGCAATCATCTCTGCTCCACTGTCTGTGGGTTACAGCCAAGCCATTCAAACCATGTCAGCCTATTCTAGTATGGAAAAAAAAAAAAAAACCACAGGGTGGTGGGGTGACAGTTCCACAGTGCAACCCTTTACAAACTATTCTCTAGCTAGAGTCCAAGATGACTCCATACCTAAGCATACCTCACATTGTACTTCTATTTTCCTTTCCTCTTTAATACTCATTATAGGGGATCCCTGGGTGGCGCAGCGGTTTGGCGCCTGCCTTTGGCCCAGGGCGCGATCCTGGAGACCCGGGATCGAATCCCACATCAGGCTCCCGGTGCATGGAGCCTGCTTCTCCCTCTGCCTGTGCCTCTGCCTCTCTCTCTCTCTCTCTCTCTCTCTCTGTGACTATCATAAATAAAAAATAAAAAAAAATTAAAAAAAATTAATACTCATTATAAATAATTGAAAAACAGCTCATGTCTGGGTTATTAAAAGCACTCAACTGCCAGGAAGAGGTTTTGTTTTGTTTTGTTTTGTTGTTTTGTTTGTTTGTTTGGTTGGTTGGTTGGTTGGTTAAGTCTTTAGTTGCCAACCCAGTGATGATAATGACTATGATGACAATGAAGAATGTTTACGCAAGAACCAAAGGGTACAAGACATAATCCAGAACCCATGTGTGGGGTGGTATGTTCATGAGTGTGTATCTGAGAGAATGGCCTTGCCCTTTGTGTTTGGAAACTGTAGTGCCCCTCTTCCCACAGATATCTCTTTGGATAAAACTAAAATTCAGATAAGTGTAGGTCATCATTCCTACAGTGTATTCATAGGAAGCTGACCCTGTACTTTGTGACTGTAAACTGAAGCACAATAGTCACATTCAACAGTCTTAGCTATTGGACAATCTTGGCGCAAAGTCACTGGAGACATGACTCATCAATTCCTGCGTGCAGACTTCTCCTCTTCTAAACCTCCATCTCCTTTGGTTTTGAAGCCATGCCATTCAAGATCTAGGAAAAGAATAACTAGGTTTTGAAGAATGTTAAATACCAGCATTGTCAGTAACCACAAAATAATTCCCAAAGGGTGTCATATAACAGAAACCCACTGCATATCCATTAGACTCCAAACTCCTTGAAGTCAGTCAGCCTGTCTTCATCCCTGCTTTATCACATAGCTCCTAGCCAAGTATACTACGCATAGCAGAGCAGTCAATAAATATTTGAAAATGTTGTATGCTGCTTATAGGGACTGTTGCTATTTATAGGCTTGGTATGGGTCTGGATTCCTGTCCCTCCCAGAGCCACGCAGGGCTTTTTGCTATAAATGAGCTGCCTCTCCCTACTTGCTGTGAGCCAGGTTTTTGTCCATCTGCTGCCATTGTTTCCCCACGTTTCACAGCTATGTTGTATTGCATGTGGTTATTCTTTAGTGGGTCATTACGGCATCTGTCTGCCCACCTTGTGAATGCTCCGTCTCACTTCACCAGACAGCAGCTGCCGGAACATCCTGCTCCCCTCCATCATCCACACAGATCCAGCCCCGTCAAGCCTCCCCTGCAGAAATCATCGTTTCATTGTTTGGGGGTTGGCTGCACTCCAGGACCTGGTTACTGGGATCCTTGCTTGCCACTTAATACTTCTATAGGTAATTTTTTTAACCAGATGTGCTACCCACAAGAAATTTCACTTTCATGGATATGCACAAGAATATATACAACCATTACTATATAGATCTTTATAAGTTCTAATTTTTTTTAGGAAGTGACCCTGGAAGCCACATTAATAATGATAGAGGAAAGCTCTCATTTTATAAAGAGTGGACTTCCAGAAACCCTAATTCTCATCCAGAACAAATTTTAAAAGAGGAGCAATAACACTGTCACAAAAATCATGCACTTTATTCGGTCACCTTAAGTGGAGGCTTCCTGATGGTTCATAGCCATTAAGATGAAGCTTGGCTACAAGCAGTATCCAGCTTACAATAGGAAAAACCAAAAGTTTCTATATTAAGTTGATTGTTTGGAACTCAGGCTTCTGTTCCCTTTGGTAATTTTACTTGTCATCAAATTGAAGGGCAGTAAAACTCAGGTTGTATTGATACTGATATAGTGCATCCAAAAACTGAAAGTATCCATATCTTTTCTAGAATATAAAGTTCATGGCCTTTATCACAGCTATTTTCCTAACCTTTCTTGCTTGCTTTTATATACACTGCATGATAAAAAGACTCAACATCAGAGTCACTGACAAAAGCACATTTAATATACAGTGGGCCCCAATTGTATTGCTTTACAGAAACTCAACAGGAATGATGCTGTATTCAGTGAAACTCTTTCTAAGTGCAATGTCAAAGAGGCAAGAATAGCATTTTTTTTAATTTTTATTTATTTATGATAGTCACAGAGAGAGAGAGAGAGAGGCAGAGACTCAGGCAGAGAGAGAAGCAGGCTCCATGCACCGGGAGCCCGATGTGGGATTCGATCCCGGGTCTCCAGGATCGCACCCTGGGCCAAAGGCAGGCGCCAAACCGCTGCGCCACCCAGGGATCCCAAGAATAGCATTTCTTATCACTTATCTTCCCTCCCTCGTCCCCACCCACACACCCTCCCACCCCATCACTGCAAAAGTTCACTGGGAGTAGGACAAGACAAGCAACTGGTTGGGCAGCCTTTGTGGTGGAGAGAAAGAGTAGCACGTCCTGACAGAGGTACAAACAGGATCTCCCCACTTCCTGAAAGCTACTTGGGCCAGATATTACGCCAAACCATTTTGTATATGGTATCTGTCAAAAAGTAACAAAGGTGGAGTTAATGTGGTAAGGACAGACTTGAATCAGTAATATACTGTTGCAATAGGAAAAAGAGTCCAGGGTGAACCAAATTCAACTCAACTGAACTGATTTGGACAGAGATGATGGGATATTTTAAAGGAAGAATGAGGGAATGGAAAGAGGAGTGAGTGGGGGTTCGCTAGAGTCAAGGAAGTGGAAATTACAAAAACAGAAGAGGGATTTGGTTTGAACCCGCCTGGGTTTATTAACTGTTCCTCATCAAAATAAGTTCCTACCCTCCCAGAGAGGCTGGGACATAGGGGCCCCATCTTCAGGTGTTGGCTGGAACACACTAAATTCTTTGGGAAGCCTTGAGTTTTCTCAGGCAGGCGCTTTAATGGTATGATCCTAGGGATGTAGCCTTGAGCTCTTAGGAATTATGTTAGTGTTTGTTCAAGTCATTATAGGGCAAAGTTGAGGCCTACTTGGAAGGAGTGCTCCAGGAGCCTGACTAGAGGCTGGTCAAGGAGAAAATCTTTGTCATGTCTCAATAGTCACTCAATACCCCATGAAAGCAATTTTGCAGATGAAAAACCTGAGGACCCGGAGGATAACAGGCCCAAGATCTAAGGAGATGTGGTTGGTAGAGGTGGAATTGGAGAGTAGATCTGTTCAGTCTCTGCCAGGTGATAATATTGGTTGGCTCCTTGGAGCACTGCCCTCCAGAAGCCAGCAGCATGGGTCATGCACATCACCTGCATCTAAATTATAGTCCAGTGAGAATGATGGAGAGACCTGACTCAAGGCAAAGCAAACAACGGAAGGAATTCCTTTCTTTATAAAGTTTAAATAGTTAAATAAATCCTCACTAATGTGAATAATAAGTAGGGAGTGACCAGGCTGTGTATGAACCGGAGTTTGAAGCATTCTATGACCTATTTAAATAAGGTGATGGAATAAATTAGCTTTAAAATCAAACACAGGAAGAAAAAGGGCTTTCTCATATGCCATTTTTAAACAGTTCCAAAAAAATATGCTTTTCAACTCTACATTTGGTTTCTCTACAAATATTATGACAACTGGTATTACACTTTGGAGCTGAGAAACTCCCCCCTTTCCTCACTACTTTCCAAAATTTACGTGCCTTTTCTACTTCTGCTGCCGCCACTCTTGAGTCATTTCTGCCAAGCCAGTCCTTTTCATTCCTCTACATAATGTGCTATTCCTCAGTTTGAACATAGTCATTTCAGTCCAAGAGGAAAAAAAAGTGCTATATAAATAAATCTTTATTACTGTCACAGCATTGTTAAAGAATTTCCTAGTTGGAGCTGCTCTTCGTTTGAAATCACCACCTTACCAGGGCAGAGAGGATCCTGCTAGGCATTTTAAATTAGGAAAGACAGTTTTATTGTCAAGGCAGGTCAATCAAATTATAATTGGCTCTAATTTGCACTCCCACCAGCTGTTAAATTCTTCACCTGCAGCACTCAAAATGGTGTGAAATTCTTGCCGGCTTTGTGAAAGCTTCAAAGAGAATCACTCTCCATCTGATCCCTAAAACCAAAAGTCCTTGTTACTCTTCATCAGAAGCAAGGAAAATGCACCATTGGCTCTGACTATGGGAAGCAGGACCTGGTCCAAAGTGGGCTGAGCCTGACAAGGATGGACAAACACATCTTCCATGTACAGTCATCCTTGACAAGCCAATATTTCTATCACAGACCAGCCAGGGGGGCTTTCCTTTGTTATAGCCATAACACCGTGGAGTTGTATATTCTATTTCATTGCAAATTAAACTTGCAACTCTCAGGGAAATCACAATTTAGCACTTAGAATGGGACAGCAGACAAGGAGAGAATTCTGGGATAGGGCGTGTCCATGCTGGTTTTGTAGTGAGGACCCACAGTGCTTTCAGACATCTAGCATTGCAGATTGTCTGGTCCTGTCTTGAGATAGGTTGGGACTCTGGATAACTAAAACACTTACAGGGAACTTCTTTCTACCAGTGCCCAGAAACACACATGCACGTAGAACACATCATGTGCATGCATGCACACACACTCACCAACAGACACAGCTCTAGTAAAGAATGGAAAGCAACAACCAGTTAGCACATTATGATGAAGTACCATCTTGCTATTACATTGAAGATGCCAGCTTCCTACTCCTTTACAATTTTGCTGAAGGAGTTTTGAGTAAAATAGTTGATCCTTTAATGGTAGCAAGAGTTGGGCAGCCCGGGTGGCTCAGCGGTTTAGCGTTGCCTTCAGCCCAAGGAGGGATCCTGGAGACCCAGGATCGAGTCCCATGTCGGGCTCCCTGCATGGAGCCTGCTTCTCCCCCTGCCTGTGTCTCTGCCCTCCCCCTCCCTCTGTCTCTGTCTCTGTGTCTCATGAATAAATAAATAAAATATTTTTTTAAAAAATGGTAGCAAGAGTTTTGCATGACCAGATGTGGAAACAACATCAATACCAAATAATCAAGATAATTTTAATTTTGAATGAATTTGAGGAAGTGTTGGTTTGGCTGTGCTAAGGAAACTTTTTAATTTAAATGACTGAATGGAAGTTTTCCTAATTTGCTAATTTGCCATTTGGACAGTCCCCAACCATCTCAAAATGAGGGTATTTGGGGATGATGAGTGAGGAAAAAAACATTATGGAGAAAATAAGGTGCTTTGAAGAAATATTTTTGGATTCCAATGGGTTTAAGAAAATACAAGATGAACTTTTTTAAGAATAAAATGAAATATTGCACTAGAAATAAGAGAGAGAGAGCATAGCTTCTAAGTAAACTTTCTAGGAAATGAGTCAAGAACACAAATAATCACTATAACAGTATTTACTAGAGCCAAAAAACTAAAAAAATCTAACTTTCCAATAATAAAGAATAAGTTAAATCATCTAAAACACTTCTATAAACCAGTGATCATGCAGTATTTAAATGCTCTTCATGAAGAATTTTACATTACATGAGAAAATGCCTAGAACAGTGTTAAATGAAAAATAGAATAAAGATTATTCATAGTATAATGTCACTTCTATAACTATATATGTACTATATATACATATAGTACAAACTCAGAAAAATATTGTATAAGAGTGGTTAGTCCCAAGTGGTAAGTGTACAGGCAATATTAATTTATTTTTCTTCATGTTTTTCTCTACTTTTCAAATTTTACAAACTGCATTTTTGAAATTTTTATAAACAAAGGAAATAAAATCAATAAATACTTGCAAGTGGTATGAGTTCAGGATGCAATTCTCAGGTGCAAAAACTGTCACCTATTTTTATTTCTCTAGATCAGATCAACTCTTTGAGGCCCAGTGACCTTGGGAAGGCAAAATCCTTAAGAGTGTTCATTATTGGGGCTCTATTGCCTATCAGTGCAAACAGAGAATTGAAGGCAGAACCAGACCTTCAGTGATTAGTTTCCCATCTTTCCCTTCTTACTCTGAATATCCAGATGTGACCATGTAGCAGGTGCTGGCACTAAGGTGGGGTTCTTCATCCCCTCCATGACTATTCCACATAGGATCTCCTCACTTAATGGCTCTGATCCTTCCTGCCCCAAGGAAGGGCATGGCTTATGAACAGAGCACAGTTCTCCAAAACTCATTGATGCCCCCACCAAAATATACATCTCTTAGTCTCCAGGAAGCTGCCCACACTCTAAAGAACACACTTCATCCACCCAAGTGCTCACCATTATTTTCTCCTAATTTCAGGCCTTTCAAACAAGTTATGCATTAGTCAATATGGACCTCAAAAGCAATACCAAGATTGGAAGATAAAGATATGGATATGGATATAGATAGATATAGAGAGATATAAATATATCTCATAGACCTTTCCAGGCATTACCTTATTTTGTACTCCCAGCAAGCCAATGAGATAGCACCATAATTATCCCCATTTTCCAGATAAGAAAACCTGAGGCTTAGAGAGTTTAAGGAACTCCCCAATATCACACAACTTTAATATATAACTTCTCTTTGTGGTCCAGACAGAAAGCCTTTAACAACTCCCTAAGGCTTGGAGCTAAAAATATAGAAGAAAAATTGACTTTCTTCTTGGGGTGGAGGCAAGAGATAAGCCAATAATTCCATCAAGTCTCCTACAGCACTAAAAGTAAGGTATAAATTAATATCTCAACACATTAGACTGCCATCCATGCTTAGGACCAAGAACAAAAAAAGGATAAAAGAAAAGAATGCAAAGCCATAACCTGTTGGTTGATAGTATCTGCTTTACTTGGCAGAAGTAAACAAGAGACTGAACATCTTCCAGCCAGGAAGAAACTGGCAGAGACTATGGGGAGAATTTTGGTGAAATTGGGAAAAGATTCTGCTTCTCTAGGGACTTGGGGCCTAAGAAGTTCATCCAGGCCCTATTATCTTTCTGCCCAGATGTGACCCATATCTCTTTGCTTGGGCTGCCATGACAAAGTACTACAGAATGGGTGGCATTAATAGCAGAAGTTTATTTCCCAACGCGTCAGCAAGACTGGTTTCTCCTGAGGGTTTGTTCGTCTCCTTGGCTTGTAGATGGCCATCTTCTCCTTGTATCTGCACATGGTCCTTCCTCTCGGTATGTCTGTGTCCTAGTCTGCTCTTCTTATAAAGACATTACCCCTAGGTCCCACCTTGACCTCACTTAACCTTAACTGCCTCTTAAAAGACCCTACCTCTAAGTATAGCTATATTCCATTGTACAGGGGGTTAGAACTTCAACAAATGAGTTTTGGAGGGACACAACTTAGCCCATAACAGTATTTAATGTTAAAGTCTAGGTTCCCTTTTGATATACTCTGATGCCTTGATATGCCACTTAGAATGGGCTATTTCTGCTTTTACAAGTAGGCACCTGGTTATTTCTGTTTCATGTAGGAAAAGTCAACTCTATTCACTAAACACAATCTATTTGTTTGGAACTGCTCTGTGCTATGAGAGCTACGTGGAAGGTGGAAGACTTGAGTCCTGGACCAAGCATCTTGCAATCTGAGATAAGCAATCAGATATATATAGCACATATGTAGAAATCTGTGGTCATGGTGATTCATGTGTTTTGGTCAGAAAGGCAACACAAAATACCAGGGATGTAATAACAGTGGATCGTAATCTACTGTGGCCTTATTATAGCTGTATAGTCTTGTAAAATCTCTGGGTCTCACTGTGACTTTCTTTTCTCATCTGTGAAATGGCATTAATAGGTACAAAAAGGGATTTACATGAGAATTAAATAAAATAATACATATAGGCCATTGGAACAGTACCTGGCACATTGTAGTCACTCAGTCAATGTTATCATTTGTATTGTTGTCACTATGCTATTAGGGGCACCCAAGCTGGTTGATAGAAGCCAGACAAACTGTGTTCAATTTCAAGGACCCAGGAGTTTCCAACTCCAGGTCAATTCTATCAACAGAGAGAGAATCAGTCCCAGAGCATGTCTTCAAGACAAATTAGTTTGCTGGGAAGAAACTGCCACTTAAGGCCATGCTGATGATGGACCAAAAGGAAATATAACTAAGGAAGGTAGGGGTGTAGACAGTAGTAAATGCTGACTTTGGAAAACTGGGTTTTAGGCCATGAGTGATTTGACAAATACAAGTGAGGGAAACTCTGCTTCCTCTGCCCAAGACCCTGGTTTGTGTCCCTCACATCCTTACTCTTCCAGCTCTCAGGGAAATAACATGGACTTGGAAGCCATAATGAGGGATTGAATCTTGCTTCAATTTATTTTGTGCTTTTAGGCACTTACTGAGCTTTTCTAAATGTCAGTTTCTTCTCTGGACAATGGAGAAATCATGTCAGTAATACAGAGAGTGCCTATTACATATCTGGTGCAGAGCATGTCCTGACACTTGGTTTAAGTACAATTAGCAGAGATTATTATGAAGAATTTCTATCCCCCACACACATATCCTGAGTACCAGGTACTTCCCCATGCATTTCTTTCCAGGTAGCACAACCATCAGATACAGTAGAATAAATTAAAATTCTATAATTCCAAAAGGAAGTTTTCAAGAAGTTCCATTGTTATTTCCAACACTGCCAAACATCAAGACATCACAGAGTCCATCGGTATCTCTCTGTCAATGTGGTAAGTAGTTAGATGAAGCTTGCCTCTGAAGTAATGGATGACAGCTGATCAATACACTAATAAAAAAGATCAAAGCAACAAAATTTTAAAAGGGAAATATATCAATACGACTCAGTGTGTATCTTAGGTATGTCTTTGAGGAAGAAGAGAATGAAAGAGGTAGAAAAAAATTAACTACATACTTATGATGCTTAATAACTTGCAAAATATTTTCACACAGTCTTCCATTGATTCTTATAACAACCCAGTGAAATATTTAAATTACTTCAGAATGAGAATTGTTACTAGATCAAGTATTGTTAAAACAAAAGGCACATGCTTGTACACCTTTAAAAGAGTGGATGGGGCAGCCCAGGTGGCTCAGGGGTTTAGTGCCGCCTTCGGCCCAGGGCCTGATCCTGAAGACCCAGGATCGAGTCCCTGTCGGGCTCCCTGCATGGAGCCTGCTCCTCCCTCTGCCTGTGTCTCTGCCTCTCTCTCTCTCTTTCTTTCTTTGTGTCTCTCATTAATAAATAAATAAAAATCTTTTTTTAAAATGTTAAAAAATAAAAGAGTGGTTCTCAAGCTAGATCTGCAGATCTTGGGGACCAAGTGGTATAATCTTTCCTTTCCTGATTTCTGTAAATTTTTTTTGATTTTTTTGTTAATTTGTGATTTTCATGTTGATGATTATCTAAAAAAACATTAACCCATGTTAATTCTGGATCATACCAATAAACAGGTTGTAATTGAGTACATTTGGGACATTCCAGAATCTCACTGGCATTGAGGAATTCTTCTCGATATTTGGGAGCTTAATGTGAAAAGAATTGAGGCTCCTCTGATAAGTTCATGCCATATAAAGACCAACAGACACACAAATAGCATTTGTTCAGGAGTGTGACTAGAGAAACAGAAATGGTGAGGGAAAGGAGTCATTCACACAGCACTCAGGAGTAAATGCTTGCCAGATGCAAATACCTAAGCTGTAGCACACAAAAAGGGATTTCCTTCCAGAAAAGAACATCACCGGCCCCATTCATGTAAAGATGATTTTTGAATTTTGTTTTCAGAAGGATTTTTTGAAGGCCATATAGTTTGAAATTTTCTATTTGTTTTGTGTTTCCTTACAAGTTATATGCACCAAAAAACACAAATTTTAATTTTTAATATTTGTAAATTATTTTATTATACATTTTTATATTGATTATATTATTATTTTATAGTTGTAACTGTTATATGAGACAACCACACAGCTAAAAATTGGGGGTAAAAATTTTGAAAACACTGCTTTTTGAGATAGAAATGTTTCTCAGACTGGTCTGTAAAATTTCTTTGAATTAGTTAAATTGTTTGTGGTGACCTGGAAGAGCTAACTTTAGTTACGAACTAAGTGAGAAATCTTTTTTGCACATGAACCACCATTAAGTGATTTCATTCTCTTCCTACATGCAGACTGTCATATAACCACGTTTTCTTGAAGTGGTGCACGTGACATAGTGCAATCCATCAGTGAAAGAGGGTGAACCAAACCTGTAGCAATGTGTCCATGACGCACTGCAAAAGCTGAATATGCACTCAGCCTTAAGTTAAGTAACCACAATTGAAATTTTGTGAAACTGAAATTGGATAACTGAAATCCAATATCAAGGCATGCAAAAGGGGAAAAACAGAAAAATGTTCCCCGGGGGACTGGCTCTGAATCTGGCATTCCTCATATTTCCTCTGAAAAATGTTATTATAGCCCTGCCCTGGTCTGGTTGATTTTTTTTCTTGGGGAGGGAGGCACAGTTGTCATTGTATTTGTTTTGTTTTGTTGCCAATTACAAAACAGGGGCCAAGAATATGCTTTGTAAAGAGCTTTGTGAATCACAGATGCCCAGCATTGTCAAGCATGAAAATCTTCAAAATGCAATGTAAGGTCTTCATGTAGCATGTCTTGCCATCTTCTTTCTTCATAGCTCATCTCCAATCATTTTCCTGTGCTTATTTGAAAACAGATGGAATAGAATAAATAATACTCTAGTTAAAGGGTGGTTTGATTTCCTATTAAAAGGACTAGTATTAATGTCTTCTCCTTTTGCCCCAAAAGGAGAATGGAAGGGCATGTCAGTTTCTAACTTCAGTCAGAAAGAACACATTTGAAAAGGAAAAACTTGATAGGAAAAGAGAAGTGAATTCAAGTGACTTTCATAAGCCAAGAACTTCAAAGGTTTTATTTTGGTTTAATAAAAATTGTGCACACTATTACAATTGCTCTGTGGACTGGGTCCTCTTTGCTTTTTGTTTAGAAACAAATAAAAATAGCTGAATTATTAATGTGAAGTAAATTGGTTACTGTGCATTTAGAGTTACTTTTTAATTCACACATATATCTGTATTAACATCTTAATGGTGCTTTACTACAGATTATGCCATACTTGTAATGGCATCCAAGGAACCATTTAAAAGATAATGTTTCTAGGAGAGACATATTTGAAGACATTGTGTTGAGTATAGGAAAAAATGGTCTGAATCAAGTCAAAAAATCCATCTGTGAAGTTAGGGGGTGCAGTCCACAAGACCACCTCACTGACACCACTACTGGGCTCAAGGGTTCCCTAGACTACCGTTAGTGTCCATGAATCACTAGAGGAACTCACTAAAAGCTGTAATAATCATGGTTATGGTTTATTACAGTGAAAGAATAAAGGATACAGATTGAAACCAGCCAAAGTCAGAGTCCCAGAAGGTTCCAAACATGGAGCTTTCAGTTGTCCTCTCACCATGGAGTCATGGACAATTTTAACATTCCCAACAATAATAGGTGACAATATGCATGGACTATTGCTAGCCAGGGAAGCTCAACCAAGCTCGGTGTCCAGAGTTTTTATTATGGAGACATAGTTGACTGCAGATATGGCTGACCTTGGTCTCCAACCTCTCTGGAGCCCTTCTAGAGGTAGAACAGATATCAGGAGGTCCAAAGTCTTCATCATAAATCACATTGTTAGTTGCCTCTTGTAGCCCAAAGCCCCCAGGTAAACACACACTTCTCCTAGAAAACACCTCCAGCAAAGGTCAGACCTCACCCTGTGTAAGTTTAAATTCCGTATTACACAAGCAACTCCCTGGCCTCTGGCCAAGGATCTCCTATAGAGAAATGATCCCATTCATCTGAACATCTACCTTTAATAGCATTTATATGACGGAGGCAGCAATAGTATCAGTATGAATATGCCTGTCCATTTGTGGGATATGGCTAAATTTAAAGAAATTAATGCATCCTGTGCAGTCATTATAATCACTTTAACATTTTGCACTAATCTGATTATTTCATTTATTGCTATTTGTACCTTGTGATAACTTTGTGCAGAACTATTTAGCATAGCAATTCTCTGATGATTGATCAATCCAGCTCTTCAGACCAGTCATTTTCTATTGGTATTATATCCTGAGGAGGATTTAACTTAATCTCCCAGTGTATTTGATTACTAATATGAGTATAATCATAAGATTTATTTATATAAGGAAGTCAAATCTTACCAATGATGCAAATGTTACACTGTATCACAGCATGGTCATGGTACATGAAACAAACAATTCTGTTTCATTGCAGAACAAAATCACTAAGAATTACAGAGGTATTTGGTATGCCTTCCAACACAACCAACCCCTGCCGATATACCAGATATTACTATGGACAGGCACCATGATAATTGGCCATGATTGGTTATTTCCAGGGTCAAAGTCAGTTGGGGACAAAAATCATACAATCTGTCTCAATTCTAGGCTTGTGCTAAAACCATTTTCCATTATGTGCTATTATGTAGCAAGCCCTACCTCCCTTCTATGAGGAAGATGCAGGTGGTATTCAGAATAGTTCCTATCCCTGCTAACTGTATTTCCGTCTGTGTCTTATTTTGATCTGTCCTAATGGCGAGGCCAGTCATGGTACATTGATGTAAATTGCAAGTGCCTGAAGAGAATTTCCATAGGGTTGGAAGGCTGTAAAATTACCATACCTGTGCCCTTGAATTTCAGCAGCTGGGATGGAGAGCCAGTGGCTACTTTGGCCTCCATCTGTATTAAAGTAGTCAAGAGGCCCTGTTGGGTCAGGGTACGAGCCTTTTGCCAACGCTCCTAGCACTATTCCATATTATTTGCTGAGTCAGCTTGATCTACTTCACTACATCTTTGTCATCCTTCCAGGCTGATGCCCATCCTTTGCCTTTCTCTGGGAAGAGAATCCTTCTAATCTGCTCATTCTAGTTAATAAATCTTCTTCCTCCAAATGCTACTACTCCTAACTATAAGTGGATTCATTTGATACTAAAAAGAAATTTTTTTTGAGTGAATTCTGTCTGTCCCAAGATGAATGAGCCAGAGCCTGCCGCCCCACCTCTCCCACCCCACCACTGCCCAAAGGCTGTGTTTTGACTGGAGTGCCAGTGTTGTTTCATCCACCAAGCTTGGTATTGCCATTATGGGCTAATGGCCTGAATGCAGTTAGAATACATGTTTTGTACTCAAAAATGTTTGTCCTTCATTCTAGAGTTAGATGAAAGGTAGTCACAGCCAGATGTATGTTAGTTCAAGTATGCCATAAGGCCTCCCATAGCCTTCCTCATCTCAAGGTGGTGCTGTTCCCAAGGAAAATTCGGATCTGATATTTGGTGCCTCCTGCTCTAATCATATGGGGACCCATTGTTTTTTTCATATTGTGTTTAATAACTTCCCATCCACAAAAACAAGGGTGATATGTATTTGTGTGTAGTACACTATGGCATATCAGGCATGCCATGGCTGTATTTTGTCTAATATATCCAGGAAGCTTTCTAAACATTCAGTTACCTAGGTTTATAGTTGCACAGTGATCAGTCAGCTGAAAGTTGTCTACCACATGGTCCAAAGACCCAGGTAGGGAGAAGTTCCCAAAAATTCTTTCCCAAATGATGCCTTTTGTGGTAGATATAACCTGAGAAAGAAGAGTCTGATACTGGCACATTAATAAAGTTCTACTCATTCATTAACTTTCAGTCTGGTTCATCATATTATATAACCAAAAGATCTCCCAAAGCAATGCCACTCATAAGGTTCCAAAAGTAGAGGTGCCTTGGCAAACAAAATTTTACCCCTCTGGGCATCTGAAACAATTGAGATAAGAAGTATTATTATTCTTCTACTCTGAACCTCTCTCAAGTCACCAGTGTTATATTGTATTTCTCTCATTGCCTCACCTATTTATTTACTCCTGTTTACCCTCAGCTACTATTTCTCCTTTTCTTCATTTGTCATTTATTTCTACCCAAACTTTCCACCTCTGGAAGGGATATTTAGGTAAAGTAAATCCAATCACTTCACATAAAATATCATATTGCAGTTTTAATCCAAACTTTCGCTTTATCCCATCAACCATTTGACCCCCGCATCCTCCCAATCTAACTGTACATCTCGTTAGGACTTCATCAACAGGCTTTAAAATCACGGTGCATTGGGATCTCATATCAAGAAGCCCCAGAAAATTCTCTTCTCCCTCAACCCCGCTAGCCATTTAACCCACATATGTGCACATGGCCTTGGGTCCCAGCTGAGGGCTGAGCAAGAAGATCCTGGCTCCTCTGTCAACTTCCATCTTGACTGAATGTCAGACCATTGCCCCCAGCAATTCCAAGTCAGGCTTTTCATTAACATCTTTACCTTCCAGAATTTCAAATTCTTCCACACTGGGTTCAATAGAGATTTGTTTAAATGCCCTTTTATGTAGGTAAACAAGACGGGCTCCGACTGGTCTACCTGACCTCCAAGAGTGCTGCATTTAGACCTTTATTTCAACTCATCAATGTCTACTTTATTCCTCCCATTTCTTGAAAACCATTGAAAGATTTCCATCCCATTGTGTAGACTTTGTCTTTTGAATCATTCTAATTTTTTTTTTAATTCTGTAAAAACACATAGAGGAAAATTAGGTAACACAACTGACAAGACATCTCAGACTGCTACTCAATATTGTAGCAGCAATGCAACATGTGGTGTCCACGCAAAAGGGGCTCCTTCAATCACAGCTTTTACTATGCCTTGGGTAAGGGGCCTAGTCAGTGTAAGAATATCCTGATTATTCCAGCATGGCTTGTATTCAAAGCATATCAGCTGTATCATCAGGGGTGTCCCACTTGGCATTTATGGGGAGAGTTGCACAGTTCCCCTTCTCAGGGTAAATTTAGTTTGCAGTGGCTTTTATCCAGTCCACCAAGTTATCTGTCCTTTTGGGAAAAATCTGCTCCGTGTCTGGATCATGCACAGCCATCTGTGATTGTTCAATAGTTAGCTGGGTCCTGTGTTAACGCAAACATGCTCTTTTATTCTGCAGCTTCCAAAACCAAAGATAACACTCCTAAGTTAGTTGCTCACAACTTATTATAGGTTCTTCAGCAATGTGATGATACCAATACACAAAATGAGACAACTCCTTCACAGTCTACCCTCTGGTTTAACTGGTTTCTTAGTTTTGCCCTTCCCCTTCTTCCACCTGGACTATACCTTTTTGGTGACCAGACATCCTACAAGTGCTATCTCCAGCATAGTTGTCCCTTTGGTAGCAGCTCTGAGGCTACTGTAGCTGAGACTGGCTGAAACTTGAGCTTGGCTCATAGTCAGGATCTGCTCCAACACTCTCCACCTTCATTTATAGCTTGGCTATTAGAGTTAATGATAGCCAAGGGATTAGATATATAGCTTATTTCTTATCATTTTACATTTCCCTGTGTATCCAGTGAGCTAACTCTTTGAGATTTGGATTCATCTCTAAATTCCACTGGTAACTTTTACCTCTAGTAACTGACCCCAGCATAACTGCAGTTCCATACTATGGGTGACCAGGGAGCCATTCTGGAATCAAAGAGTCATCAACCCTAAGCTTCTCATCCTTTCTCTTTCCAAACCATATTTAAGTGAGTCACAAGCATCTAAGGAATCCCACTTCTGATGCCAACTGCAAATTTAAGGGATTCAGCCTTCAAGACCACTCATTTCTGACCTCAACTGCAAGTTCAGAGCTCCCAAGATTACCCTCAATCTTGATTAAAAAAAAAAAAAAACTCTTCCGTTCATTGAATAAGGTTAAATTATTAATTACATACTACCTAAAAGATACCCAAACTTTGCAGGGGCTGACAGCCAGATCCATAGCCTCATTTAGTTTGTGCTACATCTATACGTAGCCACATGACCAACACTCTCATATACATAGACATTGCCCTGTATCACAAACCCTTGGGTCTACTTAAGTTATTGTACATAAAGTTCTAGTAAATTGCAATGGTCTGAGCATTGGGGGGAAAGAATCTGATTATAATTCTTGCTTTCCTGGAATTAGGCTTGAGTTTATTTGACAGGATAATGACATCACTGACATTATGTCACTTGGACAAGTCTATCTATGGAGAGAAATTTCCTGATGAGAACTTTGCTTAAGCCTTAACATATTTTCTATGGTAAATGCTTCAACCCAACACAAATAGCTCCCAACTTTTGTCTCCAGCTAAGACTAACTGGTTGGGTGGCAAGCATGTGGTCTTTGTCAGAATAAAAGAGCAATATTGTGAAAGCTGTGGGCACAGCAATAGCAAGGTTAGCAACGAGTTCACTACTGCTAACTATGGGCAGCTCTTATAAATTTGATGTGTTTTGTCTTAATTAACAAACCATTCTTTCTGTCCCAGAGAGAGCAACCCTATCCTCAATATCACCTTATACTCGACTCTCCTGGTGCTCTAATTTGCTATATTTAGTCCCTATTTCCTTTATCCCCCTCCAAGTCTAGCTGGACAGTAGGGTTAAATTTATGACTAAACCTAAAACCCAAACTAAAAACCATCTTAAAAGGGTTTTTCTGTGCTGTAGATTTTCCAACCATTTCATAGAGATGTTCATTTCAACCTTTCTTGGTGATTCCTACAGACAAAAGCCACGTTAAATGTATTACAACTAATAAATAATAATATGTCTTAGAAATCTCTAAAATAGTTTTATGACCTTCCAACCATATTCAACATTAACAAAAAATGAGTATTTTCTGACTCAAAGAAGTTTCCAAAATCAGATGAGGAAGTGTACAAATGATGTTTCTCATATTTCATATTTATATAAGATATGACCTTTGTTAAACTCAATTTTAAAACTTATCTCCTTTGCCTCTACAAAAGACATTCTTTGGTTGTCCCCCCAGCATCCACATTCTCCTCTTTTTCTTCCCTGATTTCCAAGTGATTCTGGGGAATTTCTGCCATCAGCTCCACAAGGAGAGTTTTTGGCCTGGGTTAAGCCAATCAGTTTATTTCATCTGTACAATCAGAATAAATCTTCAGACTTTTGCTGGCAATATTGGGAAAACAGTCTTCTGCTGGCCACAACCAAAGATGTATGAACCAAAGCCCCAGGAACTGCAGGCAGTTATCTTCATACTATGAGGAGAACCAGTCTCAAGGTAAAGCACACATTACAGAACACAGGAAAAAGTAAAAGAAAACTAGTACTTTCACAATTTTATTGGACAACTGGAACAAGCCTTAACTAAGGCTAATATTTATTCCTAGACATTGTAGTTAAATCAACTAAAATCTTCTTTACTGTGGAAGATTTTACCGCTTGAAATATGATCTGTATGTAAATCCACAGCAATAACATCACTTGGGAGGTTCCCAGAAATGCAGAACCAGGACCACCCTACGGATCTTCCTGAACCAGAATCTGCATTTGAACAAAATCTCCAGGTGATTCTACACATATTGATGTTTGAGAAGAACTCCTCAGTTTTTGAATCAGCTTCGCCTGTAATCCACATCTTGAATCAGACCACCACCATATCCTTATGCAATAGGCCACATAGATGTTATTATTCCACTTTAGAGGTAAAGAAACTGGGGTCAAGGAATTTCCATGCCAGCTAAAGCTCACATACATTTAAAAGAGGTAGGAGAAGCAGGAGCATCCTGGTCCAAACACCACCGTAATTCCCTCCTCTGATGTGCTATAGGAACCTACCAAAGCTTCCAGGCAGGCTGCAGCCAGTATCTAGGGTTACCTGTTCAGCAACCTTGCATTAGTATTTGTTTTAAGAGACCATAGGTTTTAAAGACATCCTTCCTCCCTGTGTTTGTAATCATGGAAAAACTCCTTAATCTAGGTAATTTATTTAATGAGTAGCTCCAAATATTGGTTCCCAACTACCAGTTGTTTCATACAAAAATTAGAGGCTAGTTTAATTGCACTTAACCAAGTAAGCCCTGTGAACAATTTTCTCTCATTTCTCACTGAGGCATACCCCCTTGACACAGTTCTCTTTTTATTCATAAAAGCAAGGAATGGCCATGGCATTCAAAAATTTTTATGCTCCTTGATGTTTTCTAAAATCCAGCCAATAAGGAAATATTACTACGTAAAACAGAATTATTTCAGGAAAAGCTTTCCCATCAAAATTTTCCAGCTGGTAGGCTAAAATGGGAGAAGACATTTAAAGACATACCTGGTAATTTGCTATGGATCCTAAATATAGTTAATGTGCACAATAATCTCTCAACAAATGTTTGTTGCATACATAACTTTCATTTTCAAGTTACTTTTGAAGTAGAGTCTGTCTTACTTCCTTTGTTCCTTTTAATCTCATTGACTTATACCTTTGCAACAATCCTGATAGGCATTGCTATTTCCATTCTGGAGATGTTGAAACTAAACCTCAGAAAGATTAAAAACACTATTTATTGTATTTATTTGTGATAGAAGTGGGATTCAAATCCCTATCCTAGGACTATAATTCTAGGTCCTTCTACTGCCTTCTGCTGAATCCTTCTTCTAGAAAATCATTCCAATGGGCCTTATACTCCAATTGCTGCTTGTAAATAGAGCCCCTAGATCATCCTTGAGTGCACACATACCCCCAACCATTTCATGAAAGCTGCTCTAGATGCCAAATGAAAGCATCTCAAACCTTGACTTACTACTTGGAATAATTTGCATTACAATGGGTAAGTGATTGTAAACCAAATAACCTTCCATCATTTCCATCTCTCAAAACCTATACCGTAAGATTGTTTCTTATAGGCTAGGGAGATATCCTGACCCTCAAGCATCCCACCGAGATGCAAACACGGATGTTTCTTCCAGCTTTGGACAGTATCTATTGTTAGACTTCAGGTTCTACTCTGATGAGGGCAAGGTAATGTGGATAGAGGCCCTGGCAACCCTGAACCCTTCACTTCTTGCTTTTGTGCTCAGTCAAAGCCACAAGCTACCCAGAGAGTGGCCCAGATGCAGGCCATCAGGTGTGGTGATGGAAGATAGAGCATAGGTAAAACTTGTCTACTGGTAAGTTACACACCAATGCACTTCCCAGAGAATATATCCCTATTGTCTTTGACAACTTTCTGCTAATGTTTTGGTAGATAGACTCATGGGACAAGAAGCTGGACAACATTATGACTATTACACCCCTTATCCTACCTAGAAACAGATGTGTTCTTAATATGCTTTTCCCTTGTGAGTCCCACATCATTTGCAAATATGTGTGCAAAGTGGTGTCTTAAAGTGTGACCCCATCTCCCCAACACTCATCATACTAGTGAAATTAAACATGATCTTAGGAAGGATAAGGACATGATTGAGAAAACACAGAAGTTGACTCCCATCTCATTGCCAAAGGCTTTAGCCACAGCTGAGGACATCAGTTTTATAAACTAATGTACCTGGAATGCTCAGCTCTAGCACAGAGGGCCCTCAAGACAGTGTTTGATGGAGATAGTAGAATAGCTCTCTGCCCATTGCCTGTCAAGAAGAGGAAGAGAAAGTGCTTGCTGTTTCAGGAAGAGAGAATAAATAAAATGGACAATCCTGTAGTTAACTCATTAAAGAAAATAAAAGATATTATGACAGATGAAATCAAGAGTGAGATAGGGGGATACAGAAGAAGTCACTGATAAAGAATATTTGTTGAAATAGCTGACTTTCAAGTAAATACAAACTCAAAATTCCAGAAAAAACTAAAAAGCAGAAAACTAAATAGACAAATAACCAGAGAAGAAACGGCAGAGGAGGGGGGCAGGTTTTAGGGGGGTAAAAGAGTGATGTTGTCAACAAACTATCTCCAGGAAGGCTATCAGACCCATAACATGTTCCCACCAGCTATGCACACACCACCAAAAAACAGATAATTCCTAGGTTTAGATAAAATATTCCATGGCATTAAAAAAAAAGCTTCCCAAATCATTTCACAGAGCTAGACTAATTCTCATATGGAAACTCCAAAATAAATAACAAAAGAACAAACATACAGACTTAGCTCTTGAAGAAGTGAACAGATAAAGATCGTTACTGCTGTGCCTCAACAACTGCCACAGTGTTCTCCCCTCCTGCACTACTTGCCCCTCAAGACCAAGGAAGATCAGTACTTGTTCCTTGCTTTACCCCCCTCCCTGCCCAGGGGTTCTGGAGTTCAACAGGTCAGTGACGGAACCCAGATTTTCAACTCATTTTCTGGGTCTTAGCACTACTCACACAAAATAGCATAAGGATATCAACCCATTTGTCAATATTCATACCGCAAAAATCTACATAAGTGCAGCTTATGAGACATTAGAGAATTCTCTGGAGAAAAACTCAAGAAAAAGGGGACACTTGCCAAGAAATAATACTTAATTTATGACTGGGAGAATATGTAATTATTCTTGGCACACACCATGATTGAGAGAAACTGCCACTTCCCTGCACCCAACAAAGACCTTTCTGGGTGCTTCAGGAATTATCCCTGCTTTGATCTCTGGGACCAACAAAAACATCTTCCTGAAGTTACATTTTCAAGTTTTCTGTACATGCTACACTTCCTAAGAGCCAGGCAGTCTTTGGGGGTTTTTCTTTGAAGATTTATTTATTTGTGAGAGAGAGAGAGAGCACACTTGCAAGCACTGAGTGGGAGGAGGGGCAGAGGGAGAGGGAGAGAGAATCTAAAGCAGATTCCACGCTGAGCACAGAGCCTGAGGCCCAGGGCTCCACCTCATGACTGAAATCATGACCTGAGCCAAAATCAAGAGTCAGAAGTTTAACCTCCTGAGCCATCCAAGAACCCCCAGCCTTTTTTCCTTAAAACAATCACACAAAAGTATTTGAGTATCTTTTCCTGTTTTTAAGCAGTAGAGTGACAAGCTACTTCTCAGATGACCAAGCAGTCTTCTTATAAGGCCATGCGTTCAGTTACTCATCCTTTTTCTTCCCCATGGTGTTTATCATCAGTTCACGAATGAAGGGTTCCAGAATGTGGGATGGGAGGAGAAAGAAGACCCATGACCAAAGGTGTGTGGACACTGATGTGACCACTTATGACCACATCTCCCTCTCAGCTTTCCACAGCTCACCAATTTTTAAAAGGACAAATGTTGAACTCATTTTCTAGGCAGTGTCCAGAGTTCTGCACAATAAGACCCCAGGTTACCTTTCTGATCTCATCCGTCCTAATTCTTGCTACATCCCAGCCTCACCAGACACCTCGAAGGCTGCCAAGCTCATCAGAAACTCTCTCATACTCCCTCTGGCTGGAATGACTGATAAACTTCTCCCTCCTGCCACGCTCCTACCCACTATCCCAGATCAAATGTCAATCTCTTTTGAAATCTTCCACCAAGCCAGAAAACACAGAACACATAATACTCTTGTGTTCTCAGGCAGGCATCCAAGATGGAATTGTATTATAATTATTTGAATATGACTTTGCTCCCCCTAAAAAATTATAAGCTTGGTGAAGACAGGGACTGTATCATCATTGCATATTTGTGTGTGTTCCCCAGTGGGCAGCTCAGTACCTCACATGGTCCAGAGACTCATTATATTTTTGATGAATGGCTCTGTTGAGTGTCCACTTGAGGCCCACTGCCTGACACAAACCGGTTGTAATTTGTTGTAATTTGATTACATAGAGTGATCAGAAGAATTGACAATAGCATCTTATAACAATGGGAAAATGGTCCCCATCAAGAGACAAATTGAGGGCACTGGTTTCTCAGACAGGCATAGGGAAGTGATAACCAAATCAAATGAAAAATGCCCAGGAAATGTAGGCCTAGCTCTCCTTGAAAACATTTTCTCTGTCCTTACTCTCTGATTCATCAGGCAACTTTGTTTCCTAAGTAAATTTTCCTTCAGGGAAAATGGTGGGTAGTATGAGTCAAACTTTTTTATTACCAATTCCTGTGTAACAAGCTATCCCAAGACATAGGGACTTAAAAATAGCTCTTTGTTTCTTGCTTACAATTCTACAGGTCAAGAATTCAGATAAAAGTAAGCTGAGTAGTTCTTCCAGTCCATGTAGTATTGGCTGGGTTTAGTTGTTCAGTGGCATTAGTGGGCAGCCCAACTGGGCTAGTTCTGGAAGCCTCCATATACATTTTTGGCACTGCAGTGCCACATGACTAGCTTGGGCTTCCTGGCAGCATGCTTGTCTTAGCATATTCAAGCTTCTTAGATCTATGCTGGCTTCCAAGAAAGTGTGTCTCAGGCAGTGGAAATGGAAGCTGCAGAACTATTGGGTCCCCCTCAGAAGTACAGAGTCAGTCACTCCTGCCACATTCTATTGGTCAAAACTGGTCAGAGGGCCATCTTGGATTCCAGAAAAGAAATAGTCTCCATCTTCCAATGGGATAGAAAGCAAGGAATTTGTACTCATTTTTAATATACCACCTCTCTTCTTTCTGGGGCCTAACCAACTTTGAATAAACCAAATGTCAAAAAAACAAACAAACAAACAAACAAATGTCAAAGTTCTAGGCCTACTGGAATGGGAGCATACACAATCAGATCATTCATTTGTCTGAATAAATTCCTAATCATTATAATACATAATAGGTATGTTTTACTTGACACTTAGTATACATTTCTGAAACATGTCTATAATATTTTGGAAAATGAATCACATTTTAAAATGCATCAAAGGGGTTGACTAATCAAAAAAAATCTATTCTTTTACAAGGATTTCTTTGTTTGCTTGTTTCCTAGACAGTTCCAACTCTCTTTATCTTCATTCATTTCAATAAAGACTATTCCATGAATATTATAAGGAAGATATTCATAAATATATTATTAACTAAAACCTTATTTTATAAATTATAAGCATTTTCACATAAATAAGTTCACAAAGAAGAAAAAGCTAGTGTCAGGATTGCCATAGGTTTACTAACATTTTTACTAAAACACTATCAGTTTGGAATTTTTACAATTGCTGCTGGAAAAATATGATAAATTAGTGACTTATAAGTGGCCAAAACATCTTCTGAATCAAAGCCTGAAGTATTTGTTCAGCAGAATCTTGGGTGGTGGTTTTGATAGAGGTTACTTTGGGAATGATGGATAAGAATGGTCATTTAATCTTTACTTTCTGGCTACATTTACAGTTAAATGCCCAATCTGAAACTGCTAAGGCTTGAGAGCTGTAGAACACATAGTTAATTAACCTAGATTATATGAAAAAAAGCTAGAGTTTCCAGGTCAATTTTAATTTTCTCAAAAGAACCAACACAATTTTTCCGCAGTAAGAGGGAGACCTATATGTCTCAATAAATTTTTGTAGAGTGAATTAGTGAAGGAGTATATAAGTAAATGCATCACTTGCCCTTTTCCTCAATGTGTTCTCACGACACCTATAAACACACTGGAAAGCCCATTTAAATACACAGGGGAGTGGCAGCATGAATGGGAAAAAGGGAACAGATTTCAAAAAATATTCTAGGGGTTCAAATCAAGATGTGGTGATCCAATGGTCTCACTCACATGTGGAATATAAGAAATAGTGAAAGGGACCATTAGGGAAAGAAGGGAAACTGAATGGGGAAAAATCAGAGAGGAAGACAAACCATGAGAGACTCCTAACCCTGGGAAACAAAGGGTTGCAGAAGGAGAGGTATAGGTAAGGAGATGGGGTAACTGAGTGACAGGCATTAAGAAGGGCGCATGATGTAATGAGTACTGAGTGTTATACTATATGTTGGCAAATTGAATTTAAATAAATAAATAAATAAATAAATAAATAAATAAATAAATAAGATGTGGTAATCCAATTAAATGTGACAAGGAAGGAAGAGGAAAGAAGTTCACAAGTTTCAAGCTTGGGTGACGAGGTCAATGGTGCTGATGCCATTGACACCAGCTAAGAATAATAGTGAAGCTTCCAGTGCCAGATAGAAAGGAAAATAGCCCACTGGGAAAGTCTAATACTTGTAGACATCAGGAAAGATGTCCCCCAGGCCATTGGTATATTCAGTCCTGCTGCTTGGAGGAGAAGTCAGAGTTTGAAGATGTAGATTTCAAAATTGTTACCTTATGTGGTAGTGATGCCATGAAACTTATGTAATTATCTACAGAGTATGGAGGGAGAGAGCAGGGCAGGGACAAACTCCAGGGAAACACCGGCCCTTACTTGGAAGGAAGGAAGGCTCTTTGACGACAGGGAAAGAATAATCAGCAATATACAAGATATGTGCAAAGTGATATACTGAAGGATCCAAAGGATAGGTCTTCAAAAGGAGGAAAAAACCAGGCCAATATACCGATTAAACCCACCTGTGAAATGAGACTAAGAAGCACCTTGCAGTGTGATATAGACTAAGAAAACTCATGGTCCAAGCAGTTAGAAAGATCTAGATACATATCTTGTGATCTGCCAGTTAATTAGCTCTATGACCTGGGGAAAGTCCTTAGTTTTTCTGTGCCTCAGAGCTCTCATCTGAAAACAGATAATAGTAATTAAGTCCATTCTAACCACCTCATAGGATTATTGGAGTTCAATGAGAAAATGAACATATGAATGTCAGCCCATTGTGAAGTAAAAAGCACATATTGATATAAAGTTATTTTTTAATTTTGGTCAGATTAGTGATTGTTAATAAATGCTTGAAAGTAACAGTATATGGGAAGAGTATAAATAACTCTGCTTTGATGAAGCTAAAGAGGTAAAGAGGTTCTTGAATCACTGAAGTGTTATTTTTTCTCAAGAACTTATAAGTCCCGGATCCCTGGGTGGCACAGCGGTTTAGCGCCTGCCTTTGGCCCAGGGCGCGATCCTGGAGACCCGGGATCGAATCCCACGTCGGGCTCCCGGTGCATGGAGCCTGCTTCTCCCTCTGCCTGTGTCTCTGCCTCTCTCTCTCTGTGTGACTATCATAATTAATTAATTAATTAATTAATTAATTAAAAAAAGAAAAGAAAAAGAAAATAAGAACTTATAAGTCCTTCCCTATATGGGGCAAGGAATGCCACTCTCACAGCAACAGCGCTGAGCTGGGATTCAGGGTCCTTATCCCAGGCCTTACCCACCATCTATGTCTTTCTCCTTTGGCAATGTGCCACAATCAATTATGATTATTTGATACAGGTTGGCCCCGCTTCTAGACTGTGAGATCCTTACAGACAGACCATGCCTTGTCCATTGCCTTTCTGTTTTTATTATAGTAAGTACCAAGCACAAATGCTTGAAACATAGAAGGGGCTCCATAAATATTCACTGAAATAAAGAATAAGTGGGCAATGACTTGAGACCATTACTTAATTTTAACATCATTATAAGAGAAAAAAATTAGATAATAAGTTTTCTCTAAAACATTTTTTTATTTTCTCTAAATCTTTAGAGCATTAATATTTTCTTCAGCCACACTAAGCAATACCAAGAAAAGCTTGACATGTTATCTGGAATAGAAAAATAATTATAAGTATATATAGAGATGAAAGGTTATAAGTACTCATAATCATCCAGTCTTAATGAGATCACACTCTTTCAAAGATGGCATTCAATAATGTGATTTCAAGCATCTGTCATCATAGAGTACTTGCCTCATGAACAACCAAAACTGATAACAGGTTGAACAGCATGAAGTTCCAGTCTAGCAAAGACACTTGCCCTTATGTCTCCCGCTATTTTACTCATTGCCAGCATGTGTCAACATTGCTCATTCCACTATCAAGTGAAAGATACTTGTTGGGTTTTGCCCCAGAAAAGAAAATGCTAGGAACTTAAAACAGGAGTGATCAGAGTAAAGATACCTCTGGCAGCTCGGGATGGTACGTCTTTGACCTGGAGCAGCTGCAGCCTGTGCCTGACAATGGAGCTGCTGGAGGCGGTGTTGAAAGTCACAGTAAAGCAAGTATATCCATTGTTTTGTTCAATTGGTTGAGCAGCAGAAGCTACAATTATTATTCATAGGGGCTTGCAAAATATAATTGCATTCCTTGATTTCTATGAGCCTATATGCATTGCATAGAAGTTCACCTTTGAGGTGTTTTTCCCCAGTACTATCTATACCCTTGGAATCTTGACAGTAAGTGGCCCAAACTCAAGTCAAATGTCATGTAACATCAGGGAGTAATAAGTATGACTTCCAAGTAAGCAGTCATGCGTGGTTTGGTGGCCAAAGCCTGGTGTTCCTCCCTTTATTTTTTTAAAATCCTATTCTCATGAGTTAGACATAAGACATGCCCCTAGACATCAAGAAACATTCCTCCTCTGAGAGGCATCTGGAATGCTAGAAAGTTCACATTTCTGTGCATCCATTTCACAAAGATTGTGATAGACTCAACCAGTGTTCTCTGCAGGTTGTGGCAATTCTCCTTCAATCTCCTCTGGCAGCAGACTGACTGAGAGTCTTACTGGTGTCTCAGATGTGTTTTCAACCCTCAGTCCAAAGTAATTTCCTGCATTTCACATCTTGGATTGATCTTGTTAATAATCAACACTTGGTTATTGTCATCCTTGTTCCAGTGATATCATTCAAGTGCCAATAGTGTCATTTTCAACTCTCCAGTTCTGAGAGATCTGGAGAGAAAAACAGCCCCACAGACAAATTTAGTGATTCACTTAAAGTATTGTGTTTTCCTAAAACAATTCAGTGTCACAAACAAAGAAAAAACAGAACAACTAGATAATGCATGAACTTTATTAGTGCCACGGAAATAATCATAATCATACAGAGAAACACAATTCCATGGAGCTGCCTTAAACTGAAGAGAAAATCGCAGAAGGGGTACAAGATCGGCCTAGTTTCTGTTGCTGCTTATAACAAACTGAGCAGACCTGCCTGGAAAGGCTTCCAACCTACCACCTATATATGCTTCTCATGTAAAAGATTTTAATGTAAGATTCTTCATCATCAAGCCCAAGACACACAAAGGAAAAGGACACTCTTCAATAATGTTGCTACTGAATCACGAATGGGGCTTCAAAATGACATCGTCTTAGGTGCTTAATCAATGAAACTTCCTAACTCAGTGCACATCATAGAGGTAAAAGCTTCATCTCTTAGTGTGGCAGTCAGATCTTTGGGTTTGCTATGACTTGTAATTTCTTTTATTATCCAACAGATTTCAGGTTGCATTGTATCAGAACACAGAACATCAAAGGCTGGCGGAGCCCAAGTCCCAGATGGGGAGGGACCAGCAGGAAGGCCAAGCTTGCTCTTACAACCTTTTCCCAAAAGGTGAAGGTGAAGGTGAAGGATAGTATTACTGAGCTGAATGTAGTGGAGCATTTCTAGTGCCCCCCGGGAGCAGGTGACCACTGCTGGGATAGGGGGAAGCCCAGGGAGAAGGTCCCTCTGGGTTGTAGATCCACAGCCCCTGCTCGGTTCCTCTCCATCTACCTCTACCTTCTCTCTGACCACCACCCCCCACCCACACACACACCCCTTATGTACTTGCTGGAGGGTAGAGTTCATGCACACTGGATCCTCTGACAGACTACATTTCCCAAGCTAAAAAATCAATTCCTCTTGTTCTTATAATGGGATAGAATATTTGAAATTGAAATAGACTTGGTAAATCTGGGAATAAATTCATCCTAAAACTTACAGTCATTTTCTGTGAACTGCTTGTCATTTGTGACCTATATGCCTATAATTCAGTATATCACTGATTAACCTTTCCTAAATTTTATCTTGTTACAGTAGCAAACTCTATTCATATATATTCAGACATTATCATTTGTTCTCCCTTACAAGGCTGTCAATGTTAAAGTAAAGTAAAGAAGACATTATCTGTTAAGTATGTTATAAAGTACACACCTACATTACAAAGTATAGCCTAAGTCTGTCCAGAAAACCCTACATAGTTATTTAAGATCATTAGTCATAAAATTCACACGTGAGGAATCCCTGGGTGGTGCAGCGGTTTGGCACCTGCCTTTGGCCCAGGGCGTGATCCTGGAGACCTGGGATCGAATCCCACGTCGGGCTCCCGGTGCATGGAGCCTGCTTCTCCCTCTGCCTGTGTCTCTGCCTCTCTCTCTCTCTCTGTGACTACCATAAATTAAAAAAAATAAAAAAAAAAAAGAAAAATTCACACATGATTCCACCTTTATGGCAGATGGTATACACTCGTAGCTTGGTTCAAATGACATTTGGATGAATATTTTTAAATAGGATGTGATAATTCAAAATACACCATCAGAAACAATTTGTCGATTGTAATGATTGGTTTGCTTAAACAGACTTCTCAATATATCTCATTCCTTGTTTTGTAAAGTAAGATTCCAATGTCTGAGTTTCGCAAATGTCTATCTTACAAACAAAGAATATTTCACTCATAATGTCCAAGGTTTGATCGATACTTTAGCCCAAAAGTTCTCATAAACTTTTATCTTTTCGTAAACACTAATTTTTCCCATGACAGAAAGATCTAAGGATTAGAGCATGGCATGTCAGGACCAATTGGGAGCTTAAAGACTGTGTCATCCACTCTCCTCATTTTACTTAATTGCATTATTGGAACTGTTTTCTGATTGTGTTGATTATTCAAAGCCAACACTCTTATTATGCACTCTTATTATTGTTCCAAACAGTAGTTGTATCAGTGGAGATGCCTTCAGTTGCAAGTAACAGAAAATCCAGTGAAAAGCGGCTTAAAACCACAAGAAAAATGTGATACCTTATGTGGCAAGAAGTCTGAAGGTGGTCAGTTCCCAGGAGCAAGTGCTCTGCATCTTTCCACTCTGCTGTGCTCAGCAGGTTAACAAAGCCCTCCTTTATATTTGCAAGTTGGCTGTAGCAATTCCAGATGGTACATGCAGACATGACATCCAGCAAAGAAGAAGGCGTTCCTCTCATGCTTCTCTTTATGTATTTCAAGGGAGACATTTCCCACAGGCTTCTTATACACTACCCACAATTGTCTTACAGTAATCACATTTGTCTCTGGGGCTGGAGAGGGGTCTTTGGAATGCCTGTAAACCCAATTGCTAAACAAATGCAGTGCTCTTCTAGGAAGGAAGAAAAGGGGTCCATTTGGGATAAGTAATCAATAGTTTCTGCCACAGGGGTCTTCCAAGATAGTTGGTCTTGCTCTACTCACCATGATATTGGTATGAATTTGTCCATTTATACCTATTCAACCCCCTTAAAATACTCACCTCTACAACTTGCTAATGCTGCAAGATTTCTAGGAAGTCTAACCAAAGTTTTCAACATACTTCCACTTTCTATCCTGAGCCATTTTTCTCCTAGGGATTCTGAAGAATAACGAGGTACAAAATCATATATTATTTGTAGGCCTGCCTGGGGATTGCACCTCTACAATCGTACAATGCTGGGAAAAAAATCTACCTGATTTTGACTCTTCAGCAAGGAAACCACATATATGCACTGTTACAAACAAAATTCAACTAAGAAATCTTGAAAGATCTTAGTGTCTTTACTCAACAATTCATGAATCAGGTAGCATCCAGCCCAGCAGATAGAAAAGTGTTCCAAGGTGCTATCAGAATGAAAGACTTTTATAGGCAGAAGAAAACAGGAATTAGGAAGTTATACTAGGCAGGAAAAAAAGAGAGAGAGAGATTGGTTATTGCAAGGCTACTTTTCTTTGGGAGATGTCTGGAGTATTACCAGGCAGATTACCTCACCAGCACTGATCAGGCAATTCCTGAGTGACAGGTTTGAGATTCCATTTCTGAGAGTACAGAAACTGTAATTAAATTAAGTCCTGGTTTGATGGCATGGGGTTTAGCATAAGTGACTCCATTTTGGGCCTGCTGTCTCGTTTTTAACAGCACCCACATACCGCCCATTCAGAAACAATAGAGCAGTCACTCCAACCAAACTTTTCTGGCCACAGTTTTTTTGTTTTTTGTTTTTTTCAGAATGGGCATACTCATAAAGTTAGGAAGATGACTTTCTTGCTCTTCACATCATTTCTGTGCTCACAGATTCCCACCAAAGTGGTGCCCCTGATTCAGGTGTGTCTTCCTCTATATCTGACTTGTGTCACTGAGCCCCTTGGGTCAACAATTCTTCTCCTGAATAAGATGTGAGTCTGCTCTAGGATTTTCAGCTACTTGTTTTTCTGTAATCTTGATCATAGGTAGAAATGTAGGATTTGGCTGGTGCGACCATTATTGATAGCCACGTGGTCATCAAAGGAAAAAATCCAATAGCATGGAGTGTGGTCACAATCTATCATTTATAAACCCTGTCACCATGTTAATCGCCTTCAGAAATCCATTACTGTCCTCACCAGCAACATCCGCTGGTGAGAGAGAGGTCAGAGCTCTCTCCAGCTGCTGAGAGAGTGGAACGTGCTAAAGCCGCAGGGTCAGGAGGTGCTCCCAGGTGCAAGGGCTTGAACTTCATTAGCCCTTTCCCTGTGGCTAGTTACACATGTGTGTGTGCCAGGACTGCATAAGCCTCAGGAAATTTCCATCTAAACCTAAACTGAGAGCCTCACAAAAAAGAATGGTGATGACCAGTACAATGAGATTACACAGAGAGCCACATTCTGGAGGAGCCATTCCAAACAGACTATCTGTACCCAGTTTCTTTCATGTGGACCCCATACATTGGAGCCCTATCAAATGTACAGAACGTGATGGTGGCTCTACTGGCAGGCATCTGCCTCTTCAAAGCTTCTTTTCTATTTTCCTATTAATCTCAGCCACAGCTACACTAGAGGGCACTTGAACACCACATTCATTGCAGACCGAGTCATTGGCACAGGTACTATTGGTACTTGGGGGGGGGGGGGGTGGGGGGGTGGGTACAAGGGTGGGGAAGCACAAGAGGGGGGATGGGAGGGATATATTTATTTTAACATGTCTTCAATAAACCCATCAGTATTTGAGGAAGCTTCCGAGTCAGACTTTGGGGACAAAAGCCTTAATTATACAATATAATTGTTGTTAATGGAACGTGTACATTTCAACCCAGCAAGACTGGTGGTGTTTAATGCCAGCATGACATATTTCCCAAATCGTTCACTTTATTTGTATAAATAGGAAAGAAGCAAAAATTGCATCAGCTCTCTGCATAATGAAGAGGGAGGGAATGTGCAGCCTGTACTATGATGGCCAGATGCTCTTTTATCTCTTTGCAAATCAACATGCAGAGCTGGTGGTCCTCAAATAGAAAGCATTTTTCCTAAGGGATGGCAGCACTGTACGTTTAGAATGATAACATTCTATAAATAAATAAAAAAGATTATTAAGAACGCTCTGTAAATCTCCTAGTCAAACACCCCTTCAAGCAACCATCATCAGTAATTCAGTTTCGTCCCTTAATCCCACTGTATACAAATACACAGCATAAATACAGTATTTAACAAGCACCAGAGAAAAAGCAGCACTCTTGCATAAAGACTCATTTAGGAAGAACGAATATCCCTTGCCTCGAGTCTTGTTGGCCTCCCCCAGATTTCAGTTCTTCATTTGATTCTCCTGCCTGAACAAGATGTCCACCTCACATGAATGAATCCCAGGCATAACCATCTATTTAATAAAACCTAAACATATTAACTTGGTTCCCACATTCTTTTTGTTCCACTTCAACGAATCCACAGGGTATCCATTAGGAACCACATCACAAATGCAAACACCCACAGGCTTCCGTAAGCCACGACACTCCACTAGGGTTTCAACCAGGTCAGAGGTGGAGAAGAGAACAGATCTGACGTGGAATTCATGGGGATCTCACAGGATCTGAGGTCGAGTGCTGGTGGCTTGCTTTCCCCATGACTGCCTACTTCTCTCTGCTTGTTTTTTGTCTTTGTGTGTTTTCTCTGGGTCTCTTGTTATGTCTCCCTGAGTCTCTATCTCTGTCCCTCTCTTCATAACCCTCCTCAATTTCCTTCTTCTTTGGTTTTCTCTGTTCAGATCTAGGATCTTGGTCAACATGAGGACTGGGGTAACAGGGAGGGTAACACACTCTGATGGTGAATACAGCCTAACCATGAAGTCCTGGTTTTCTTGTTGGCTTCCCATGAATCGTGACAGCAGCAACCACATGGCAGGAGGCTGCAACCAGGCCAGTGCCCCTCAGCCCAGTTACTGCCCAAATACAAGCACTTCTAGTATCTAGTTAAATGAATATGCAGCTTTTTTTCCTTTCTCCCTCAGCCTGAATTATAGAAATAATATTGCCCATGTGCCACCAGAAGGCTCTGCCAATTAAAGATCTTCTCAGTGAGGGGCTGTTTCTCAGGCTATCCATGGCAGCATTCCAACACCCCCAAATTGTACTTCTCTCCATGCTGATTGGTGTCTGAAACAACAGGACTGGCCCCTGAATTCATTTCCATCAGGGACACCCACCACCAGCAAACACCCTCAATCGACTTTTCCCTTCTCCTTTAAGACCTTCAGTTTAGTCTCTACCATGCTGGGAGTTTCCAGGCATTCCCACCCCCCTCTGCCAGGCCCAGAGATATGGCAGTTTCCAGTTGAGGACCAGCCTGAGGGCAACTCCAGGGACAGTCTAAGGCTCCAAGTTCCCACCCTGAAGCCAAGGCCAACGCAACACCTTAGATCTTCAGCTCATAGGTAATAAAGCCAAAGTGGTTTCATGTGTGATTCATTCAGCAATTGTGATCTAATACTTGACTTTTCAACTATTGGTTAGCAAAAGTTAACTTAGAGAAGTGTCTGATTCTTAGTTTTTCTATGCTCTTTATTACATTCAGATTTTAAATCAAGTAGGGTAGAAAGATCTAGGAGCTGCATTAGTTTGCTAAAGATATCCTAAGAAAATAACACTGACTTGGTGGCTTAAACAACAGATATTTATTCCCTCACAGTTCTGGAGGCCAGAAGCCCAAGGTCAAGGTGTCAGCAGGTTTCATTCTCCTGAGGCATCTCTCCTTGGCTTGCAGATGGCTGCCCTCTCACTGTGTGCATGCACCTCTTGTGTCTTTGTTTATCCAAATTCCCTCTTCTTAGGACACTGGTCAGATCAAACCAGGGCCCACCCAAATGACCTTATTTAATCTTAATTACCTCTTTTCTAGGTCCTACCTCCAAAGACAGTGTATTTGGAGATAGGAAGTGTACTAGATAGATATGTACTAGAATATTCGAGTGCATTCTACAGTACTAGAAGTTACAGCTCCGACACATGAAATTGGAGCGAGATATAATTCTCCCCTTATGTTTCATATGTTTCAGGTAGCAACCAAAGGCTTACCAAGCTTTGCCTAGAAAGAAATAAATGTGCATCTAACCCCTGTTTTTTTAATTCTCTGTTGATGCATTATATTTTTCACAACGTACCAATGACGTTGGTATGTTAATGCATATTGTGGAGATTAAAAAAAGAAAAAAATTGCAGGTGCAAATCAATTCCTAATAAGCCTCTTAAGAGTCTTTGAAATTCAGCCACTCAAAGTAAAGTTTCCTCCTCTGGTTTAAAACAAAACAAACAAAAGAAAATAGAGTGGGTTTTATTTCTAAGGTTTTTTTGGGTGGAGTAGATTTTTATTATGATTGCTTTGTTCTTACACTGTTTTCTGCATGGCACTTTCTTGATTGTTAAATCTTGACTGTTTTTTGTTTTATATTCATTACATTCTTATAACGAGCAGTGCTCCTGTCCAGGTCTCTACAGGATACCTGTACAGTGTGGTATATAGAAATAAGTACCAGTCTTCTGTTTCACTGGTAGCAGTCTGCTCGCAAGTCAAGGAAGTCAGATAAGAAGAAAAAGCATATGTAATGCTTTCTTGTTTGACAACCTTCCCATGAAACATAACCTCAGGTTTGTTTCTTTGTTTATTTCTCCCTTTAATAAATGTGATGGGAAGTTTGGAGCATGAACATTATGAATACATAGGAAAATTACTGCCCCAGACGTTAATTAATTACACAAAAGCCATCCTAGGAGTCTGTCTCCCATGCTCGTATCCCTGATATTCCAGCAGCTGCTCACAGGGAGACAATTCCCAGAGGTGTCTCTGGCCCTGGCCACATTCAAGCCAGGCACAGTGAAGGATTCCAGAGACCAACAGACCCAAAGGCCAGGCAGGCTGCCACCTGGCAGGGCTGCTCCCTGTGGGGGCCCTCTGAGACACAAATAAGTTTTTGTTTACTATAAATCAGACATGAACTACAATCTCTGGTGCCCTCTGTGCCTAAAATCTGCTATTTGTGATCTAAAATTAGGTAAACAGAAGGGTATTTTGGTCAAATATTGTAAGTAAAGTACACATACTTGTCTCTTCTCCCACCCAAAATCTGGACAAAATGACAATGAAAGAATTAAAAAGATGTAAACCTACAAGTCAATGAGAAATGGAGAGGGAAGAGCAGTGAATGAGAACTGTCAACATACTTTGTGGGGAATACAAAGTAATGGAGAAATGGCAATTAGCTCAGCAGAGTGGAAGAAGCTATAAGCTAGCAAGGACCAGGTACGCTCACCAAACTTGGAGACGTTGGGCACATGGACTCTGCAGTTTCCTCCATAATTGGGGGTAAGGCATGGGCCTGGAAAAGAGATGCTAACTGAAAGTCTGCATGTGCAGTATGTCTATGTCTCTTCCCCCACCAAGCACCAGCCCTGCTCACTTGCCCCACCATCCCATTTCTGTTCCATCCCTTACAGGAAGACAAGAATATATTTTTTAGAGAACTGGAACCAGAGAATATCCAGACTCAGGTAACAACAGGCAGAGCAGATGGGGAGCCAGGTGCTAGGCTGAAGGCAAAAGTCTGTTTTCCAAGTACTCCTCATGCCTTTGCTCATGGAACATGCATATCTGGATGTATACATTCCAAACAGAAACATAAAGGAAAATTCTCCAAAGAAACTCACTGGTCCTGGAGAAAATCTCCACAGAGACTCCATCTGAACTGTTCTTCATCAACTAAGCCAGCTCACCTCCTAACAATACAATACAGGGGATAAGCCACCCCCTGCAAAGTTTCCTATTGGCTTCTTATTACAACAGTTCTTAACCAGAAATGAATATTCAAAGATCATCAGACATTTGAAGAAGTTCTCAAATATGCAAAAAGAGAACTAAACAAAGAAACATATTTTTAAGGGGCTAAGAAGACATAGAAGCAGGAGAGGGAACAAAGGTAAAACCAACAGAAAAAAACCTAAAATCATTATCATCAGAGAGTTTTGAGAAAATATCTCCTTCATAAAACAAGACAGGATATAACAAAAAGGATCATCAGAGTGCAAAAGAAGAATTTGAAGAATTAAAGATATAATAATCAAAATAGAAAATATTCAGTAGAACACTTGGAAGATAAGATTGAGTAACTCTCCTCAGAAAGTAAAAAACAAAGGACTAGGAGGAGAAAGGAAAATTAGAGGACCAATCTAATGTGTCCAATATCTGGAATTCCAGAATGAGAAAATTGAAAAAATAAAGGGGTGGAAATGGTCAAATAATTGTTTTAATTTCTCAGAACTGGAAGACATGTTTCAAGACAGTGTCCAACACAGTGCATTGAGAAACAAAAACAAAAATCCACCAAGACATAGGAAAAATCTTAAATTTGCAGAGAGAAAGCCTATCACAAAGGACAGGAAATGAAAATGCCATTGTGCCTCCTAAAAGCTACACCGAGGCCAAATAGCAATATAGCAATGCCTTTGATATTCTGAGGCTCCAAGCTCTTAATAAAGCATGAGAGTAGAAGAAAAACATTTTCGGAAAAACAAAGACTAAAAAAAAATATACACCTCCCACACACCCTTTCTCATGGTATCAGTGCTTAACTGGTATTAACTGGAATCAATGTTTCACCAAAATTTTTTTTTTAGTTACCAAGGAAAAACAAAATTAGAATACAGGAAAGGAGAGAGAAGAAAATCAATCCCAGGAAAATATAGAAAAGAAATCCTAAGACAAATGTGTAATGAGCCTGAAAATTAACCAATGCAGTGTGCAGGGGGAGTTGAAGAACTTTAGAAGAGTCTCCAAGTTGGGGGTAGGGGCAAGTGGGAGAATTCTAGATTATTCAATAAACATAACTTGTGGAAAACTGCATGAGAAGCATTTTATACCACTGTTAGAGGACTTGAAAAAAATTATTGATAGATTCATAGAAAACTAAGCAAATGGAGGAAATAGACAATGATTAATTTCTAGGGGAAGAGATATACAGTAAACTAAAGGTAACTACAGTAAGTAAATAATCTCTTTATCCATGGTTTCACTTTGCACAGTTTCAATTCCCCATGGTCAACCACAGTCCAGAGCAGGTGATCCTCCTTCTGACATATGGTCAGAAGGCCAGTAGTAGCCTAACACTATGTCACAATGTATGTTTTTCCCCTCACTTTACTTCATCAGGTAGGCATTTTATCAGCTCACAGCATCATGAGAAGTAGGGTGAATGCAGTACAATAAGATATTTTGAGAGAGAAACCACATTCACATAACTTTTATCACAGTGTATTGTTATAATTGTCCTACTTTATTATTAATTATTGCTGTTAATCTCCTCCTTTGCCTAATTTATAAGTTAAACTTTATCATAAGTATATATGTACAGGAAAATACATAGTAAACATAGAGTAAGGTATTATCTGTGGTTTCGGGAATCCACTAGAGGTCTTGGAGCATATTCCCCTTGGGTTGGTGGGGGGGGGGCTACTGTATAATACTTATTTGCTCAGTAGTAAACAATATTTACATAGGTACAACACGATAAACCCTGAACAGAAACCAAATGGACTTCGTATAAATAAGTTGAAAGGAAAGGGGGTGGGGTGGTTAGAGAAAAGCTCCACTACCATCATAAATAGTTAATATATCAAGAACTAACAACATTATCAAATTGTTTACAAATATGAGTGTACATAAGAAAGGGCCTAAAAGACCTAGAAGTGGTTGCCAATGGATACAGAGAAGAAGAGGGGCTGGGGAGAATTCAAGATGGATGCTACTGGATTGGATTCTATAACTTTTGGTTGCATTGATTTTTTTTTTTAATTATGTTCATGTAGAATACTTTAAAAAATACAAAAAATAATACTAAGTAGATGAATATATAGGGATAAATAGGAGAGGGGAATAAATAGGGAGGCAAGACAATTTGAATAAATATTTGGGAAGACTTCTATCGAAGCTAGCAACCATGAGAGGAGACCTAGGCTGAGCCAGCATGGTGCCCTTTTGCTAGAAATGGAAAAGCAGCATTGGGCAATCAAGTAGAAAGAAATTGCTTTCTAGATTATGTAGGAAAGATTCTGGCCTGGACTGGGAGAAAAATAACATTGGAACTAAGGAAAATGTCCTGACTTCTGGAGAGTCTGCAACCAAAAGAACCTGAGGGGCACCTGGTGGCTCAGTCAGTTGAGCAACTGACTCTTGATTATGGTTCAGGTCAGGATCCCAGGGTCCTGGGATAGAGCCCTGCATCAGGTTCCAAGCTCAACAGGAATTCTGCTTGAGATTATCTCTCTCCCTCTGCCCCTCTTCTCTCTTCTCTCTTCTCTCTCTCTTTCTCTCTCTTTCTCTCAAATAAGTAAATAAATCTTTAAAGAAAGAATAACTTGAGATGGCCATGAGCCCACTCCACATGGCGCAAGGGGACACAACCACATCAAACCCTAAGTATTGATGCTCCCTTCAGTTACGCAGGGCTATATACCAGCCTTATTGGTTGACACAGAATATAGGAACTAAGTTTTATATCTTCAACTGTACTTTAGTTGAAGACAACCCTTTTCAATTATATTTGGTCCTTGTAATTATCTACCTGAGCATAACTGTATCTGATAACTCTTCAGACTGTCAACAGTCACAATATGATATTGGTGCCATAATCTTGAGAAGGTTTGCCTCTTTGAGAGATCATAGACTGCAAGCCCTCAAGAAGAAATTCCTAGGTCTTCAAGTAGTAGCAGAAGTGTCTGCAAAGCAGATACTCAGACTCGGTATTACACCTCACAGCCATCCCCTAATCAGTGTGAGAGATCTCAGGCAGATCAATTAACCTGCTAGGCATCAAGACCTTTCCTGAGATGAGAAATTGGACTAAATACACAGTATGGCCCACTCTGGCTCTGAAAACTTAGCTTTATCTAAATTAGACTCTGCTGGAGTTGCTGCCCCTGCCTCATGGACAGAAATCTTCTTATATGGTCACCCAGTTTGGTTCCTCCATAGGTTAGGTGCCATTTTACAGTTTCTACTCAAAAGGCTGCCTCTTCATGCTACAGGGGGTCCACTACTAAATTTTCAACATGTATCTTGAATCAGACCCAATCAATCTTCCTCTTTTCATGTCTTTTCTTCTGATTTTAATAAATCCATATTGAAGCGCTAATTATGAACTTCTACTAGTGACTTCTGGAATAAATATTCCCATGGTGAAGGCTGTCACATGGCATCCTTAAAACATACCTCCTTGTTCTGTTTGAGTTGGACAGTAGCTAAAGTATCAGTATATAAGACAATATTCCATGCAGTTGCTAAACGTTCTAGGTTGTGAAAAACAAACCACATAGATCTTTTAAGTTGCCCTTGAATTCTGGATCTAATCCTTTCAGTGCCCCATATTCTTGGCTGAGTTCGTACAAGTCCACTTATTAAAAACAGTGGCCCAGCTGACAAGCAGTGTTGCCATTTCCATTTTTCTGGTCAAGGATAACCAAGACTTTCTGTAATCTACTTCCGGGTTTACTTTGCAGCTCTTTCTGCCTTACGCTCTACAAAAGATGGCTGCTCTCCAAACACAACATCATGTCTCATCTTCACCCTTTTCTCCAAATTCCAAACCTCTGGAATGCTTCTCCTTTATATTTGGAGGTTTTTGCACCTTTCTCAAACTGATTCGGATCCCTCTTCCTTTTCCCTGTACACTTTCCCCAAACCCTACTGGCTGAGATGTTGACTCTGCCCACTAGTTCAGAAAACTTACCCCTTTAGTGTTCCACGTTGTTTATAAACCTCCAGAGCTTTTTTGGCATGATCTCGAACATTTCTTAAGCTTTCCTCTATCTTTGCTAATCTTCTCAGCAGATCATAAATGCCTCAAAGGCAGGACATCCATCTTAGACTACTTTGTCCCTCCTATAGCAGTTGGTACACCTCAATAGATGCTCCTTTTTCTTATTATTACTGAATATGAAGCATTTCAGTAAGAGATGCCCACCATGGGTCACAATGGATGTGAACAACACCTCAACTTTTCTTCAGATCTAAGACCAATTTTGATCAACATAACTGGTCACTCACAGTTGATGACCTTCACTGCCAGAAGCCCAGTGCTGTGGGGTTAGCCTCATCCTGCAAGGCTCTGGCACAGCTCTGCACAGTACGAGAGAAAGCATGATAAGAGACAGGTGGAGTGTGGTGCTGAGCCGTGTGGGACCCAGTGTTGAACTGATTTCACTTCGTTGAGCTTCTATTTCCTTCTGTGCAAGATTGGACAACATTAGTACCCACCTCCTAAGGTTTTCATGAGCATTAAATGACTTACTTAATAACCGTAAACATCGTAAACTGTGAACATTGCCTGGCTCATAGTAAGCACTCAGTAAATATTAGTTACTATTACTGTACTTTTTTTGAAAAAGCCTTGGTCCAGCTCTGCATTTATTTGACATTCTCCTTTAGTTTTCTCTCCCCAAACACCTCTTTGGTGGTGTTCATCCACTTCTGTGGCTCTATTATATTTTACGGCTCTCCCCCGGTGGCAGTGTACTGCACACACTCTGAATGACAGCCAGAGATGGATCCAAACCTCAGGTGGGTGGACAAGACAAACTGCTTGGCCTCCCCGTGTGCAAGCCCCATGTGAAAGGCTTGCCCCTTTGGCGTAATAAAAATATTTCTAATAATAAATATGAGGCTTCTACAAGAAGATAACTGTAAAGGCACAGTGGTTAGGTAGGATGAAGCATTTTTGTGGATGTGAGTGACTTCAAAGACTGGAAGATACTTTCCACAGTTCTTTAGAAATTCCAAGTCTTAAGCCATTATTTGTTTCTCAAGGTGCTTGTTGACATTGACTCTAACCAGGAGTCTCCATGTTTTAGCAAATACGTCTGGTCAGCTTCCCCTCACTCCATGACCTGGGGTGGGCAGCCTGTTTCTGAAAGAAACCTGTCCCTTGACCATTGTAAGGGTTGAGATTTATACAGTGAGTAACCTTTTTCTCCTGGGGTTGAGATTTACACATTGAACGATTTTCTCCCTGGGGCCTGTGAGCTGCCCTGCGCACTTTGTACTCCATTAGGAAGGGGGTTAGAGGCTGCTGGATGCTCTGATTGGTCTGTCTGAGGGCTGGAGCCCTGTCACCATAAGCCAATCTCCTTTGACTTTCACAGTAACTGTCAGTGTAAGACAAAATAAATGATAGGAGAAAACAGCCAGGTACTCAAAAGTCCCAGTATTCATCCAAGAGTCTTGAGAACCATTTGCTACCATAATGATCATCCGGTTATTTGTTCAGCTGCCCAGGAAAGAAACTTCTATTTGGGAGGTTGGGGGAGGAGAGGAGAGGAAGATAGAGACAGGGAGAGAAGCACAGAGAGACAGACAGATAGACAGACACACATACACACAGAGACAGGATTTAAAGAACTCGAGGAGAAATAAAACAGTAGGAACCCTCAGAAGCCTCATACATCGGTGACAAGCCACACTGCCACCGTTGTGTGGAGGGTTTTGATGGCTTCATTCTCGAGCCCACAGCAGGCCGAGGGTGTGGGCGCACAGCAGCTGCGCTCTGCCTCTACCTGCCGTAACGGAGAAGATCTATCCTTAAGGTGCCCGTGAGGCCACATTTTCATGAACTGCCTGGGCAATTGATAAGGGGTCAGTTGGGAAGCAGAGACATTCACAGGTTCAGACCTGAAGCCTGGTCCTTAAAATGAATTGGAAGCATCTGGCTGTTTTGCTGTCGGTAGGTAATGATGCAGCCGCGTCACACACCCAGATGTGATTCTACATTTCTGCAGCTGTTCTGGTGGGAGTTTCAACACCCAAAACATCTGCTGCTGGGACTCTGTGGTGCAATTCTCACTCCATCTCTCTGGGTTCTTATTCTTTTCCTAGAAAATGTACTTTCTTTCTACCCGGTATTTTCCTGTTTTCCAAAGGTGTTATTCCCAGCAAGGGGATACCCACCAAATTCTATGTAATGTGGAAGAGAAATCCATCTCATCTTCAAAATTCACAGCCAAACTGAGGGGGTGTGACGCTAATTCATTTTATGAGGTTTGATGAGATAGAGCATTACAGCCAGAAAAAGAATTTCATACTTTATGGCACACGTAGAAGGAATGGCTATAACGAAGTTACTTCTGTATGTTAAGCACAACTGGCAGGGGAACACCTTTAAAGTCCGAAATGTTTATCTCTGGGATATTTGTCAGCATCATCAAACTGCACACATAAAGCGCTCTCGGTACTGCCTGTTTAGTAGGAAAAAAGACCCTTTTAAAGCATGATTTCTCAAACATTTTAGGCAATGTTACAAACTGACATGATAGTTTTGAAGAGCAACAGGAAATATCCAGTCATAAAATCTTCATGCACTTTGACCCCGTAATTTCTGGGAATTTATCCTAAAGAAATTATCTTCTGTATGGAAATGTCTTATTACAAAGATGCTTACCGTGGGATTTACCAGAGGGAAAAACAGGTTTGATCTATTGCCCCAAAATATGGAAATAGTTAAATAAATGCAGTGTCTCTATTTCTACAGGATACATGGAAAAATCAATGTGAGGAACTTAAAATTTCCAGCTGCTCAGGCAGCAATTAAAAAGATATTCACTCAAGTAATAATACTGAAATGCCTCTAACATACATTAAGCAGAAAAGGAAAATACAAAGTTGTTTGTATGTTATGCTTAGAATCATATCAAAACTTGGCATTTGAAAATGACCCTAAGTAATTGCTCCAAAACAGTAATAGCTATGGTGATTAAGTGGGAGAATTAAGGGCAATTTTCTTCTTCTATTTTCCAAAGTATTTATGAAAGGGTTATATAAAAAGACCAAGAAAAATGCATCCTTACACTACAACCAAGACATGAAACCTGCCAAGGCGAGTGAGTCTGAAGAAAAGCAACACCAAAGGAGCCTGAGGCATATCTTGGAAAGAGATCTGGACCAGTGGACTCCAGATAGAGACCAGTTTGTTGCAGTCTCGGCTTTTGGCCAAATTTCCTCCAGAGTTTTAAGGAATCCAAAGTGAAACTAACCCAAGATTATGACTCTCACCTGACGAGAGTTGGAAATGCAGTGACAGACCAGGAGAAAGCCAATCCTGCATCATATGAAAAAGTTTGTGAATAAGCCCAAATGGAGAGACTTATGTTCCTTCATTTCAGTGATTGAAAAAAACTTTGGAACAAGATTCCCCTCTTTGGTCCCACCAGGTAACTTTTCCAAGCCTGTGAAACTTGGGCAGAGTGAATCTCGCACGTCTGTCTCTCCACGCCCACGTCTTTGCCAACCTCATATTAAGCCTGAAGGAGAAAACAGATTCAACTAACATTACGTGGGGCCTGCTCTTTTCTTTTCTTTTTTTTTAATGCTCCACTCAAATTTTAAAATAGTACATTGATTTTTTAATATCCCAAAATAAATTGCTATTTCTTAGCCTTTAGGGGGACAGCTTTAATTTAGGAGTGAAAGGGGATGATTGAGTGATAATAAACTGATTAGACTCAGGATTTCTCAAGGAAATGCTGACCCAGCATCATGGCCCTGACGTCCGCCATTATAATTCTTTGATTTCCTGTCACGGCAGACAGTTCAAAAACGGAAAGTAAATAGGAGACATGGAAAATCAATGTGAGGTGCTGAATTGTTCCAGCTGCCGAGGTCTGTTAATTACATCATATTTTTATGGAGACATGCGGCTCAGACTTGCCAAGTGCCCACATCTGGAGGCCGTCGTCTGCCATCCTGTTGGGGCAGCTCTTCTCCCCCGGCATCTTGGTTAACTGCAAAAGGACAAGCTACCCCAGGAAAGCCTGCTTGTACAGACCAACTCTCGGAGGCAAAATCCGGACGATCGTCATGTCTTCCGTTACCATAGAGATAAGAGGTGCTGGGAGCTGGAGAGGGGCCACTGGAGTGGCGGGAAGCGGGTTAGTCAGTATGCACAGTGTGAACCTGAGGAAAATGAAAGTCTGTTCTACTCGGATAGACAGGCCTTGGTGGGCTAAGTGGGAGAGAGTTGAGAAGAGAGGAGAGACCACAGGGAGCAGGCAGAGAGAAACAAGGCTGGGGAGCGAAGGGCAGGGCTTAAAGCAATGTGAAGAGCTGAGCCACTGGGGAGCCACAGTGGGTTTCCAAGACAAAGTCCTTTGAGCACCTCCTCTCTTGCCAGGGCAATAAAAGCAAGTGCACAGCCTGAGCACAAACTTCCTGGATTGCTTCAATAAAGGTCTTTCCATGTTTTCTTACGATTTGGACCCTTCTGAAGTCCTTTCTGGTTTCCCTTCCTCCTCTCCATCCTATATCCTTTCTATTTTCTTCTCTCACACCCTTCCAGAAGATTCTGAGCCCTCCCCCCACCTCCTTTTTTGTTTTCATCTTTATGCATGATGGAACTGGTTTTGTCATCCAGACATCTCTAACTCACCACAACCCATTTGCCTTAACTCTATTTTTCTCTCTACACCTTCCTTCTTTTACTTCTTGCTATTTTTCCTAATGATAGCTTCATACACAAATAGCTGGATGAAAGAAAAATCCAGTGCTTGTCAAAGATGCTTCAAAATGTTTCCTAATGTCCAGTCCCTGCTGTTCATCCCTCACCCCCGCCTTGGTGTCAGACTCTGTCACAAGCCAAGTCTTGGCCCGGGCCTCTGCTCCTTAGAGAGGCTCCAAGGGTCCTACACATATTTTATTTATATTCCATTATTTAAATATGTATTTCAAATGTGTGACACCTAATACTCTCTCTCTCCATCCCTCAAAAAGGGGCACATTTTAATGTAAGTTAAATGTGCATTACATTTAAATGCATATGCGTTACATGTATGTAAGTGTAATATATGTAAATGTGTATTGCATTACATTTTTATGTAAATTCAGTATAAGTTTAAAAACTTACAGACTTTAGCACATTGTGGATCTGTCCCAGCCAAGTAAATTGTGCAGATTTGAAATAGAGATTCTCCTGTTGTTTCTAGTAACCATGTCACTGAGTCAAACATTGTAGGGCCACACTGTATTTTTATCAGTTCAGGCCCAGGCATGACTGTTTGTGTAAATGGTGTAAGTCCACCCTTAAAGCACATGAGTGAAGGGCCCTGTTAAATGCCAAGCAGGTCTCTGTATCAACTTGAGGCATCCTCTTCTTGCAGGACAATTGCACTGGTGCAATAGTAAGCCAACTTGTCCTACGTCAGAGATGGTTCTAGCTCTTGACTTAATGTCCTAGTTAGGGGATCCCTGGATGGCTCAGTGGTTTAGTGCTTGCCTTTGGCCCAGGGTGTGATCCTGGAGACATGGGATTGAGTCCCACATCGGGCTCCCTGCATGGAGCCTGCTTCTGCTTCTCCCTCTCTCAATCTCTCTCTCTCTCTCTCTCTCTCTCTCTCTTTCTCTGTGTGTGTGTGTGTCTCATGGATAAATAAGTAAAATCTTAAAAAAAAAAATGTCCTGGTTATTTTTTGAGTGGCTTTTCTGTGAGAGGAATTTGAGCACATGCTAAGCATCATTAGTGATCCAACTTGAAAATATAAATTTCCTGCTATTCCACGTGTAAGAATCCAGATCAGTTTGATTAAGCTCTCCTAAAATTGCAAAGCCAGCTGTCAACAAGCTTATAATTTGCAAGTATTTATCTGAATCTGAAAGCTGATCTAACACTGGAACTGTTGTCTATAATTCCCCAATTTCTAATGCTTGTTGTGTTCATTCAAATGCTTTCATTTTTGTAATTTACTGAAATTTGAACTAAAACAAATGTATATTAATAAATCATCATTTAATTGGCTTTCTGTATTGAGACTTCCATTTACATTTCGTTTGATAAGAAATGCTTTGCTACAAGGAAAAAAAGGTAAGAACCCTGTCCTCACCCACTCTCTCCTCATGCCCTCCTCCTCCTGGTATCCCAAGCAACCCTTGCTTTTCCAGGTTATTCTCTGTTCCCTAGTCTCTTCCTTTCAGACTTGATCTTATGACTCTGTCTTGCTCTAACCTGATAAATAGACTCACACTGAGGTGGTCTCATCTAGTATAAGGGGCTACTACTGTGTGGGAGGAGAGGGACAGGAAGGAGATTTGCATTTTACTCTGAACTGTTCAAGTCCTAGTGAACCAATGTAAGGGAGCAGATCATCCACGGTGAAATTCTACGCACTTTTGAGAAGAGTCTTTCAGAGCAACTCTTACTTGGTTTCATACCTTTCAGTATCTCTCAGACCACCACCTGAGGATGGCTTGCCTCAGAACCCCTTGTGAAGTGCTTGGGGGAAAGACAGACTCTGGGGACCTACCCCCAACTGTTTTGAGGTTAGGACCTGAAGGCACCTTTTTAGCCACCTCCTCACATGAAGTTGAGGGTCCCCACGGTCAATCTTCTGCACGTTGGTGCGGAAGGCGAGTGGGGGTGCTACCTGGCTTCCCTTTGCCTGCACTGAAAGATAGCAGACTGAGAGGCAGCCCAGGGATGCATCTGAACAGAGAAGTATGCAAGCAAGACAAAGGCAGAGAAAGAGAGAGAGAGAAAGCCCAGGGAGCAATTTCGAACAGGACAAGAAAAATAATTCCAATTTCCTTTTCTCCTGCTCCAAGTTCACCGGTCAGCAGCGGCACAACAAAAGTAGACTGGGGACAGTCTGAACAATGGGGAGCCCCACTCCTGGCACATCCTGGAGGAAATGGTAGCATGGAAGTATAGCACTGCGCAGGGCAGTAAATACAGGCACAGCCCCGGGGACAGTTCCATCTGCCCCTGCAGGAAGGGTTTCTGGGATGCTCTTCCCCTTCAACCCTTCTCCCGGGGTTGGCCCAGAATTCCTGAAAGCCCCGGAGGTGGGATGCACTTGAGCGGAACAAGCCCGCTCCCTGCCCTGGCACCTCCTCGGGCTGTCATTCTTACCTCTGTTCTTCCTTCATAAAAATCCACCATGCACTCCAAAAGAGTAACTAGGACACTTCGTTTTTATTCCACATGCATCTCATTTGTCTTCAGTAGGTTCTTCCATAATCTCATCATTATTGCTATGGCCCTCGGAGGACAGCTGACTTGCATTAATCAGCCGAGCCCCTCATCGCTCACCAGATTCTTTACACTTTTACCATGCCCTGGGGCATCCTAACTTACTTGAAAAATTAATAAACCTCCCCCTCTTATCTTACCTTATTAATGTCTGTCTTTGTAACCCATTATCCCCGCATATCATCAGAGATCACTGGAGGGCGCAGTGGTCACCGGCTTGCTCCCCTAAATCTATCCTAAAGCCAGAACATCCCCCTCCTTGAATGGCTAGCAAGCAAATGGCCTTCATGGGCCAGCAGGGTATTTGTTTACCAGCTCGATGGCACAGTGGACGGAAAGCAGAAGAATTCTTCGGCTGCAGCTCAAGGCCATTAAAGTCCATTAAGTTGTTCTCTCCTCCCCCACCCCTTCTCCCCCTCTTTTGTGCACCCTAGTAAATCTGACTCATTAGCTTTAGATGTTTTGAAATACTGGTACATTAATCACTTGTGTTTGCACACTGTTTATGTGGGTTGTTGGTCATGGTCTGTAGTTATACTGGCTGTCTCCCTTGCTTACTTAAAGGTACAATCCAATTGAAAATAAAGATTTTTGCAGGTTTGCTCATTACACACAGTGTCGGCAGCTGGTGAGTGTCTTTTGCAATTCATCAGAGGCCTCCCAGACCACCTGCTCTCGGCATCCTGCAAACAGCTGGCTCTGAGTAAGTACCATAAGCTATTACCTTATACAACAAATAAATAAATAAATGGATGGATGGGTAGACAAATAAATAAATACATTGAATTGTCAGCCTGGAAGCATTGCTTCTTGAAAGGAAAACTCCATACTGGAAAGGGAAAACACTTCTAGCCCACACCTTCTTGGTGCCATTTAAATTTAAAAAGGGGGAGGGCCGGTGACACCCCCAAAACTTCAAGTGGAAATATCTTGTCATTTGAGTACCAATGCAGTCAAGAAAGGGACTCTAACCACATGCTGGCTGTGTGGTTTGGTTTGGTACAAAGAATGAGAAATGGGGGTGGGGGGAGCGATTGAATTGAATTAACTGTTGGGTTTTTCTTTTTTCTTTCCTGAAAAAGTCAGAAGGAGGCTTTGCACAGCCTGAGCTAAGGCCACCAGACGTCCCAGGATTAAGAAATCCATCCCTATTTCCAAGATTGTTACCACTTGAAATTTTTGTGAGCTTTCCCCCAGTTTTTGACCCTGAGAGCAACCTGGGTGTCTGTGCCCTGCTCTTGTCCTGACCCTGCCCGAGGAAAGCCTAGAGGATAGGTGCAGGAGCCCCATGGCCAGGCACCTGCAAGAGGGAAGGACAGGATGTGAGAGTAGGCAAATCCTTGGCTCCATGGAGCAGAAACTAGAACGTGGTTGGGGGGCTGGGGGCTGGGCATTCAGCAGGGTGTCATTTTGAGAGATTTCTAAGGTTTATCAAAGATAGCCTGAGACTTCCCTCAAGTCTAATTGGAAGCTTTTTATAATTTGGGCTGGTTTTTGCAAACATCACCCTGTACAGCTATGATCCTCCAAGTCATTTACTCTGGTTTCCATGGGTCAGTCAGAATCTAGTTATGTCCTTTGCTTTGTCCTTGCAAAACTGCAAAGGCATACTGGCGTAAGACATGTCTGACTCACTGTTTATGAGCTTTGCCCATCAAATGCCTGAATGAAGCTGTTAGAAATCATTATTTTTATCCAATAGCAGTTAAATTCTAATAATTGAACTTTATTAGCTTTATTAGATTTATTAGCAGCCTTATTTTTTGTTACATTTTTTTCAGCAAAAATACTTATGGGTTGAATTAATATGAAATGTTTCCCGTTTTACCGAATTGAAAATGAAGCTCCATCTGTATTCCTAAGTTTTTCTGACTTGAATCCCCCCAGAACTATTAAGAAAGTAGCTGCTCTGGGTGGTAGAAAACCATGAGTATTAGTAGCAACCAGGGGGCTTGTCAGAAACCCAGACTCCTTGGATCAGAATGTAGAGTTTAACATTTAAGATCCCCAAGTGACTTGTTTGCACATGAAAGTTGACAAGCCCTGGTCTCATATGGCCTTAATTCTTTCAGGTCAGAAGTATCTGATAGAGATCGCCACAAGCCACATCAATACTAAGGTGATCATAAGAATTTGAATAAGAAAATGCAAACCAAACAATTTCTTTACCTACTACAGGAACAAAAAGGTTCCATTCTTTGGCAAGGCAGTGCGACGTGATAGGAAAGAGGACTTTGAGTCAGAAAAATCTGAGTTTGCTTTCTGACTCTGCCTCTTAGTAGAATCCCAACTTTGGGCCACTCTTCTGAGGCTCCATTTCCTCACCAAGACTGAAGATAATAGCAACTCCACTGCCCCCTGCATGACAGTTTCCAAATTAAAGGAGATCCTCTATGTGTAAATCACATGGTAAGCTCCAAAAGTCTTACTATCCATGTATAATTAAATCACAGTCATCACAGCACTAAGTGGTAGGAATGTTGGAGATGGAATAGCTGGATCGACCAAGGAATTGAGAATGAGCACCCTATCCCATTGGCGGGCAGGTGGGTAGAGAGAGAGCCTGCGATTGCTAACGTTTTCCCTGGGGAAAGTGAGTGCATGGGCTACCACAGCATCTATGGCCCTTGAGGAGTATGAGGCACATGTGAAATACAGGGGATCAAGTAGTCATGGCTGAGGGCCTTTGATATACTGAGGAAAGATTATGCCAAGCTCAGGATGACGATTCAATAATTCAAGCAAACTTGTGGAAGCCTGTGGGCCTTCTAAGCAATGTTTAAGAAAATGCTGATCTCTTCTAGCCAGTAGGCAGGCAGACAGTATGATCAGCACTTAATCACAAGACAGAGTTTCAGAGAAAGTTAAGATCCCCTCCTGGAAGGTTTCCTCTGCCAAGATCAGGGCCCTCCTAGGGAAAGTGTCAGATTCTAGGATGTGGAATGGGGATCTCTGAGCAATGAACTGAGAATTTTTAGCTCTCAGAATCCCGCCCACCCATGGGCCTACAGACAAGGCCCACACTCCTTTGGTAGAAATGGCACCCCCACTTGCTGGAACATCCTTCAGAGGTTTCAAATGAAGCAGATGTCTCTACTAGTGTGTCAGGGGTCCCCAAGGCCACCCCAAGCTTGAAGATTTGTGAGGAGGACTCACAGACTCAGCATATCACTGTACCGTTACTGTTTATTATAGCAAAATGATGCAAAGCACAATCAACAAGGGAAAAGCACATGAGGTAAAGTCCTAAGGAAACCAGGTGCATGCCTGCAAGGGTCCTCTCCCGGAGGGGTCACACAGGATGCACTTGATTTTCCCAGTAAAATGTTGTGACAACACATGTGAAATGTTACCGACCCAGGAAGCTCATCAGAGACTCAATACCCAGAGCTCTTATGGGGGGCTGGTCATATAAGCAGCCTCTGCCTGGCATGTACCCAAATTCTACAGTCCCAAAAGGAAAGCAGGTGTTCAGCATAAACCATGTGTACAAATAGTCTACACACAGTGAGCCACTCTTATCAGTTCTAGGAATGATGAGAAGCTTTTCAGAATCCAAGTTCCCAGATGTCAACCAAGCACCAAACTTGTAAGCTAGGCTTTCAAAGGTTAGCAGGCACACATTGTGAGCCTAGAGCTCGACCTTTCGATCCACTTTTCCCTTCTCCGAAGGCGCAGTATCTTTGTCAATAGAGGGGACCGTTCCAGAGTGACGCTGCCATAGCCACTGGAAGGGACTTCTCTTTCTGGTCCCTCTGTGCCATTTTCCTTCGGCCTGGCTGACAACAGACCAGCATGCGGGAAGCCATGTGGTACTTATTTGCCAGTCCCCAAGGGCAACCTCCAGCCTCCTCCCTGCACTTGTCTGCAATCTCCTCCCCCACCCAGAGGGCTATTCCTGCAGACCAGCTCCAGCTGTGCCACCTCGTAAGTGTCTCCACCAGGAGTTTGCTGTGGCAGCCATGCCCTCTCCACGGAGATCCAGGTCTCAGCCTTGTGGGAAGAGAACAGAAGACATGTGTCTTCTAAATTCTCAGTACCTCAGTACTTCCTTATTCATGCTTCCTCTGCTCAGTAAGTATAGTCACTTTCCACATGTGCTATTTCTCTATTCTTTGGAGTCCTCTTTTATTCCTTTTTGTAGTTAAATATCTTTTACTGATTAATAATTCTTTAGATTAAATTTTCTGTTTAAATTATTTGTGTGGTTTCCATCTCCTGACTGGACCCTCACTGATGCTGTGCCTTAAAAGACAATGCTTGTCCCCACACCCCTCCTGAGAACCAGACAGATAATGAAGTTAGATCTCAGCACTCCCTAACTAGGATGTGCTGGGTCAGCTAAGAGAGAATAGGGCCTATACATCAAAGGAGCTGTAAGATCCAGCCAATATGTGCCAACAGGAGTGGGAAAGATAAGCATGGGAATGGATACTGGCAGGTGGGGGCATGGAACATAAGGTTGAATAAAGGCAAGTGTATCAGCATGGACCATTCACCTATGAGATTCAAGTCTAGGCAAATACCCCTTCTAGGATGCGAGGATGGCTCTCAGAAGCTTGGAAATGTGATGACTCATGTGAATGCCCCAGTGATATGTCAAATATGCCAGCAAGGCATCTCAAAACTCAGAGACATGGATATGCTAAATGGGATATACTAGGTAAATGTGGAAACTCCCCATCAGCCAGCAATGTGCCATAGCAGGTCCCAGAGGACACCCTTTTACCAAAGAGTGAAGGAATGTGCTCCGTGAGAGGGGCACCAGCATTGTTCAGAAGCTCAGTGGTGGCTATCCTCCCTAGCCAAGGCTAAGAGTAGGAAACATAATTACAGAACTGAACTCATTGAAAACAATGGGAATCTTGAAATGAGAGAGGACTAATGGTAGCACCTCACCATTCAAAGCAATTATCACAATAAAAGCAAGGTCAGAGTGGCCATCAGGGAACTGCAGAGAGCTATGGATATGGTAGAGAGAACATGGTGTTCCTATGGGTAGCCAGCAAGGGTATGGCACAAATTATCCAACTAAAAGAAATCAAGAATGAGTGATCAAGAATCTACAAGCAGCTGCCTAAATAAACGGTGATGATTGCTTACCATATTTCTGTACCTAGCCAGTTTTTGTTTCTGGAACAACTGTTAAGAGAACTCAGGACCCCATGAAAAAAAGACACCAGAATACCACAGCAAGTATATTCAGTAGTTCTCCCAGTTGTTCCCCAAAGTGATCTCTAGCCATTTACTCACATAACCACCCAGAGGGAAAATGAGATCTTACAAGGATTGTTGGATCTGGAGTCTGAGTTGACTTTGATTCCCAGGGATTCCAAGCACCCTTGTACCTTCCGTTATGATTGAGGAAAATGGGACCCAGTTATGAATCAGGTGCAGCTTACTGTGGGTCTGTGGGTTCATAGACCCATGCAGTGATCTTTTCACTGCACCCAAATATAGAACCAGAATGAGAATACATAAGAAATGGGAGAACTCTTACATCAGATTCTTGATTTGTGGGATAAGACCTATTGCAGTGGGGAGAGCCAAGTGGAAACCTCTGAAATGTCCCCACAGCCTCCCAGGATAGCAAATGTGAAAAAAAATATCATTGTCTAAGGGTAATAGCAAAAACTAGTGCCACCGTTGTAATTTTAAAGAATTCAGGCATGGTGGTCACCATGCTATCCCCATTAATTCACCCCTACAAAAACTGTACTAATCATGGCAGATGACAGTGGACTACCACCAGTGGTATGGTGGTCAATGTTCAGCAACTGTCTCTCCAGGGTTTGGGGGAGGCTTACAGCCTTTGCCAAGTTCCGCGGCAATTAACAATCCCTCACAAGGCTCCTGAAAATGAAACAGTCAGTGCTCACAGGCCAGTACAAGGCTGCTTAAGCATCCAGATTACCACAGACTTAACTAACTACAAGTCTCAACTGCAGCCTCTGTACCACATGTTGTATCTTTAACGTGATCTTCAGCATATCCATAGCTATTATATTTTTAAAGATTTTATTTATTTGAGAGAGAGAGAGAGAGCAAGCATGAGCAGGGGAAGGGGCAGAGAGAGAGGGCAAAGCAGACTCCCTGCTGAGCAGGGGGCCTGGTGCGATGCAAGATTCAATCCCAGGACCCTGGGTTCATGACCTGAGCCAAAGGCAGACGCTTAACCGACTGAGCCACCCAGGTGCCCCAACATATGCATAGCTATTAAATTGGCTAGCTTTTTTTTCCTATCCTTCTGGGAAAGAAAGATCAGAAGCAGTTATATTCCCAAAGGGATGGATGAGAGTCTATAGTTATCGTCTTCCCCCAGGGCCTTGTTATAACACCTCAGGGCCTCTGTCATAAATACAGTCCAAAGGGAGGAGGACATTCTGGAGATTTCACAGAAGATCACATTGATCTGCAATATCCATGATGTCATGTTAATCAACTGGATTGGTCTACAGTGTTTTGGAGTATCTTCCTAGGAAATATGAGCTCCAAATATAGAAAATAAGCTCTAAGAAGATTCAGGAAGCCACTATCTCGATGAGGAGTTTTTAGGAGTCAGGCAGACTAGGGCATGTTGGGGAATAGCCCTTTCAAACTAAAAACCAAATTATTGTACCTTTGGCTTTTTAAAATTATCATTATAGAGGCGCAGTCAGCAGCGCTACATGGCCAGATGATCCAGCAGAATATATGAGGCAGGATACATAACACCATGCACTAAGTTTGTACATGATATCCTGCGTTGTCCGAGGTTGCCCTTCCCTCCACTGGGTTCAGCCCATAGTTGATGACTAGCTGATGGAGGGATGTAAAGTCTTAGCCCTTGCTTCAATTTGGGACAATTCTGAAGAGTTCTATACCACCCAAATTCCCCAGAGGGCTCCCTGGAGAATCAACTGAGGTCTCAGATGTAAATGGCTCAGAGCGCCAGCCTTTCCCCGGGCCTGCTTCTGCCATTCTTCTTTGCAGATGCATTTCTCAAGAACCTTGGGAAAGTACACATCTCTCCATCTCAGAGTCTGTTTCCAGGGAACCCAGTCTAAAAAATCTTCCAGTGGAATTCTGAATCCTTCTCTTTATCTAGACATGTTCTGCTTATTCATCGTTACTTATTGTTTATTGTTACTGTTCCATGCTTCCTGGTAAGATTCCCTCTGAAGGAAAAAAAATGGCAAAAGTAGAATCAGTCAAAGGCTCATACTTGAAGGGACACCTTGAGTTTATTGCCTTTTCCAACAAACCATTGCCTTCTGAAGTTTGATCTGGAGTTTGGACTTTGATACCAAGTCCAGGATGGAAAATATATTGTGTTTCCACATGCCACTAGCAGAGCCTTCCAGCAGAATTTCAAGAAGTGTTCTGAGGTCGTATTCACAGAAAAAATGGACATAATCAATCAATCCTAATTAATTGACTTCATTAATCAGTTTAGTTAATTAAACTTAATTAATGATGTTAATCTTGGGTCAGAATTAAGGAGTAGTGGCAGCATTCGTGACATATATTTGTAGAACTGTTCTAGAAATTGTGTTGGTCTAAGTACTGGGAACTGACATGAGCAGAGAGAAACACCAGAGTAAAATCCAGAACTGCTATAGAATCAGATTCTCCAGGAGAAGCTTGGGCTGCTTTACTAAAGCAGAACTGGACTGGAAGCAGGCAGAACAGGTCTTCCCATGAAAGAGCTGCAAGTATCAAACCAAGTGGCCATCAGAATGGAGGCAGCATGGACTCCCTTGACCTGGAGGGCACAAACAGGTGGCTCTACAATCCAGACACAGCTAGGGCACCAAATGTACACTTCCTTCTCAGGCTGTGCTGACCTAAGACTTCCCAGGTCCAGGAAAGCTCACAGGACTGGCCACAGGAATCACCATGAGACAAAAATCAGTTCCCCTTCTGACCCAAAGGAGTCAACTAAAAAACTGAAAGGTTTTAGGACTACATGAGAATCCAAAATGGTGATTCTTACAAAATAAATAAGTGTTTAAAAATAACATTCCCAAAGCTACTACAAAATATTGTTAATAAATATTATTAAGAAAGCAGACTTCACACTATGTGTGCATGTGCGGGTATGTAGCTATTTAGTTTGGGATATAAATTAGCAAATATATATATGCACACAGAACCTCTATGGCACAAAACCTGTATCAATCCTGTCCCTCTGCCCTCATGTTTTTACTTCCCCTGCTCTAGTCCTTATTACAAAGTGGCTGACAGCTCTGGGTTACATCATCCAGGTACCTGTGTCAGCACGTTCTAGCAGGATTTGGCCAATGGGAGGCACCGCTGGGAGATTTAAAAGATAGGACAAGAAAGAATTTGGGGTCATTCACCCCCTCCTTCTGGGCCTCAGGAGATAGCTCGGTAGTGAGGGTGCTTCTGCACTGCTCCAGCTCCCACTGGACACCACCTTCAAACAACTAAACTTCTGCCCCTCTGGCCTGGGGGTGGGTATCCCACTGTTGCCAACTTCCAAGTTGCCTTGCTATCTTGTCTGCCTTCTGAGCTCTTTCACCATCCATATAACTAACTCCCAGCATTCAAGTTCCTGGGTTTAAATACTCAAATGGTTTTTGGTGCCCTACTTAGACACTAACTATTCAGAAAACTTCAAAATTTACTGAGAGTAAAAAGAAGATTTAATTATTAGAAAGATAGTTTTCTGGCTGTGGGTTCTCATGTCACAATTTCATCTATGCCCTCCTCAGGCAGCTCAGTGGCTAAACGGAATATGTAAACACTGACCATCAAGGCTCCAGATCAGGGTGGACAGGGAGGATCCAAACAATTACTAAGTAAAGACTACGGTGAAACTCTACAGAAACTGTTTAGAATAAATAGCCATTCAGGAAAGAAATGTCCCAATCAGAAAGAACCAACATAGTACCTGAGCAATAATTCTCCCAGCAACAGTAAAAAAGAGGGACTGGATACTAGTATGTAATGAATAAAGAACAGTTTAGGTGATTATTTAATCTGGGAAATCAAAGAAGTTTTTAGACAGCAACTACTTTGCATTCCCAAGGTAATCAAAGAAATGGAATGAAAGATAATAGAACAAGATAAACTCGGATAGAAAGGCAATTAGAAGAGTTAAGTGAAAAAAAAAAAAAGAAGAAGAGTTAAGTGAATATGTCTGAGACCAATAGTAGCACAGAATTCTAAAATGCTATTAAAAGCAAAATTAAATCTATAGAATGATGATGATAGCATAGAGCATAGGTTTGTGAAAATTACCCAGGATGGATGGGAAAGGAGTTAAAAAGATTCAAGCACTTGACTGGAACATGGTTTATACGGCAGAGCAATAATGGAGATCTAATATATAACTAATTTCTATACCTGGAGGAAATAACAACAACAAAAGCAACAATATTAAAATTCACAATAGAAGAAAATCTTTGTGAAATAAAAGAAGATTTGTATAGAGAGCTCAGAAGTCTCACTCTACTCCAGCTAAAATAATAATAATAATAAATTCACAGCAAACCAAATCTCGCAAGTTGTTGAATTTCAAATATGAAGAAAGTATCCAATAGCATTCAGACAGAAGCAGTAAGTTATTGGCATAAGAAAGAAATTAGATAACTCTCAAACTTCCCTTGAGAAATATGAATGGCAATAAGTAGTGGAGTGTAGAATATGCAAGGGAAAGGTGGACCTGACATGAACAAAGTTATCCATATATATTATAACTATATATATAATATGTATAACTTTGTATATATAATATGAATTCATAATGTATATATATTTATATGCATATACATATATGTACATATACATATATACAAATATATATGTATATTATGTCCATGTGTGTCTATAAATATATAAATATACATATATATGCTTATATAATATACATATTATACTTATAAACATATATTGTATATGTATATGTACACATTTTATATGTGTATACAAAAAGTAAATAATCTATGTGTTTAAAAGGAAGAAAGAGCTTTAAAGGAAGATGTAATAAATTAAGAAATATAAGTTTAAATACATTATTTACAAAATGAAGCAACAACTTAGAGTATATACACGTTTGAAGTTACTAAGGAGAATAAAAATCAAGGAAGCTAAAAATGTAGACAAGCTAAAACTAAGTAGATATTTAATTAGTCACCTTTTTCAAAATTTATTTTAATGAGGTTCTAAATTACAGAAAAGTTGAAAGAATAACAGGGAATTCCTATATACCCTTCTCCCAGACGTCCACTGAAGCTTCACAATTGTCCCAATACTGCTCTTTATAGCAAAGAATCAAATCCAGGACCACATGTTCTACCCAGACATGCTGAGTCTCTAGTTCCTTTTAATCTGGAACAATTCCTATGTGTTCTTAACTTTTATGAACTTGACATTCTTGAAGATTATAAGCCAGTCATCTTGTAAAATGTCTCTCAATTTGGATCTGTCCCATGTTTCCTCATGATTAGAGCCAGACTTTGCATTTTGCCTGGAATTTTACAGATAAAGTGCTCTTTTTTACTGCACCCTGCTCAGTAGCACACAATATCCATTTGTACTCTTTTTTTTTTTTTTCCATTTGTACTCTTACTACTGGTGTTGGCTTTGACAACTTTGCTAAGGTGGTATCTGCCTGTTATCTCCTGCAAAGATACTTTTTCCCCTTTTGTAACTGGTAAGTATTCTCATGGAAGATTCTTTGGAATTATGTAAACTTTTCTTCCTTGGTATACTATCACACACTAATTTTAACATCCAATGATATTTCTGGTGTGCATTGTTAGGATGAAACTGCCATAGAGTGATTTCTCTATTACCATCATTCTTTCTACCATAAAGAAGAATTTTCTCTTTACCCAGTTTATTTATTCATCTGTATATTTAGTTAGTGGTATAGATTTATTCATCTATATATTTAGTTAGTCCACCAGCAAGTGGACTCTCACCAGACCAGAATCTTCCAACACCTTGATCCTTAGTTAGTGTGAACTTAAGAATTTCTATTTTATTCAATGGTTTATAATCAGTTACTATTTTATTTATTATGATGCTTTCACATCCTCAAGTTGGCCAGTGGGAGTTATGTCAAGCAGCTTCTGTGTTCCCCAACATTCATTGAGCACTTCTCTACAGTCTGGCACAATAGAGTGCTCTGTCCTTTTCCACTTTGTCCTTTCCCTGCCTCAGCCTTCAAATAAGCCACTTATCTCAGAAGCCCTGTAAAGGAACTAGTATTCCCGGGAATATTTGGAAACCAAGATCTAGACACTAAGTATGCTCATGGCCACTATGGTGTCATTGTCCCCAAACCCTTTGAGTGGACAGAGTTAAAAAATATATGTATGAATACATCACACATGCATGCATACCATATTTACATCTATATTTTTTCTATATTTATCTCTCTATATTAAAAACCATGAGTTCACACTGCCACCTCTATACTACAATCCAACACTACAGTGTTTATTCTAGGTAGGGTTGCCAGATAAAATTAAGGATGCCTAGCTCAATTTGAATTTCAGATAAATAAAATTTTAGAATAGAAATGTCCCAAATGGGACTCCGTATTTTTATTTCCTAAATATTGCAACCCTAATTCTATCTGTCTCTATTTCCATATATATATGCTCTCCTTTTCCAATAGTAAGATATCTGACTCTCCTTATCCTGAGTATATTTCTCAATCCTCCTCTATATGGCTAATCTCATAGCCCCACACACCCCTGTCCACACCTTGCACACAGGCCCTGATTCGTACTTGGAATGTTGACTTCATTCTAGTCTACTAATGGTTTTTTGATGATGAATGGATAGAAGGGAAGGAAGGAAGAAAATAGTTTTCAGGGAGGGATGGGGAGGGAAAGGAAATGCAGTAATAAACAACCCAAAACCTCCAGGGGTTATCACAATTAAGTGTATACCTCTTGCTTGCATTTCTTCCCAGGTAGGCAGTCCTCCTGGGCCCAACTGGATTTTGTTGGGCCCCCTGTGTCTTTTCATTCATTCCCAAGATGAAGAGGCAACCACTCTTTGGGGTTTTTTATACAAGGGAACAGATCTTAAGGGACAAGCCACACTCAAGGTGCTTCTTAAAATCCCTGCTCAAAACTGGCTACCATCACTTCCATCTACATCACATTGGCCAGAGCAAGCCCATGGCAAAGCCCAAAGTCAAAAAGGCAGGAAGGAGAATATAGTACACTCTGCCCACTGGGAAGCATGGCTAAGTACAGGGGTGGATAAATGACTACGACCAAGTAATATCATCCACCACCAATGCAAATTAAGTGAGAAAAACACAACCAAAAGAATAATTATACATAAAGGATAAAACCATCAAGGGGGGAAAAAATACCTCTTACACTAAAGCAAAACACTAAACTCAACTGCATTCTGAACCTAAAAGATAGACCTAAAATAAAATAACTCAGGATGCCTGGGTGGCTCAGTGGTTGAGCATCTGTCTTCCGTTCAGGTTGTGATCCTGCAGTCTCAGAATCGAATCCAACATCAGGCTCCTGCGAGGAGTCTGCTTCTCCCTCTGCCTGTGTCTCTGCCTCTCTCTATGTGTCTCTCATGAATAAATAAATAAAACCTTAAAAAATAAAATAACTCAGAATGGTTAAAAAGAAAAGAATAATTCTTTCTGGAAAGGCAAAGTAGCATGTTATAATTATCTGAAAATTTGGTCCCCAAACCTTGTGCAAAACTCTCAAATATGGTAGTGGTGATGACTATAGCTAACACTGCTGTAAGGTACATTTGAAAGTAGCTGAGCAAGTAGATTCTAAAAGTTATTACAAGAAAAAATATTTTATAACTATATGAGGTGATAGATGTTTACTAAATGTATTGCAGTGATCATCTCACAATATATGCCTGTGTCAAGACATTTTGCTGTACATCTTAACTCTAAAATGTCAAATGTCAATTATATCTCAATAAAACTGGAAAAACATGAGCTCTCAGCAAATCAAATGATTACTTAATCTGCAAGTCAGAGTCTCCTTCCCCAATAAACCAACTTCCAAAACTCAAACCCTTCTTTTCAAAAAGCATAAGTACACACTTAACAGTGACAGAAATTAGAGATGTGAGAGAGAGGAGAGACAATGGTATATGCTATATATAAAGATTGTGTCTTCTTGTCAACATTTACAAAATAGGAAATGTACCAAAGTAGAATCACATTACGTTACAGGATAATCCCAACCAGTTAAAATCATACTCACTAACTACAGCAAAGTAAGACCAGATATAAATAGATGAATATCATAGGAAAAAAACAACAAATGAAGCCCACTCCTCAGAGACTTGCCATTTTCAATTTCACTGGTTATGGAAAAAAATCAAAACTGCAATTGTAGAATATTTTGGAGAATAACAATAATGAGAACACTACATATATATGTTAAAGCTGGCATTTCTTATTAAAGGGAAAAAGATGTTGGAAAATTAGCTAGCCTTCTAGGGGGAAAAAATAAATTTGGATCCTTACTGCATAATTCCTCATGCCAGATGAATTCCAGATGGATTAAAAACTAAAATTTATACTCAGCCATAGATTTGTTTTATCATTTAGAGGTGGCCAATGCCTTTGTTACCTTAAGCAAAAGGCAGAAACTAGAAAGATAATATTGGTATATTACAGTCCATTAAAATGCAAAGTTCTAAAGAAAAAAAATGGCTAAAAGAAATTAAATTCTGAAGGAGATATTGCTAAAATTTTTAAATAAAATATTTAATATTCCTAAATATGGTAAGAGCATCATAAATCCATGTGAAAAATTGAAACCCAACCAGAAAAAAATACAAATTGCATGAACAAGTCCTTCAGAAATAAACATTTCAAATGTCTAGAAAGCATGTAAAGAGATGTTCAGCCTTCCTGGGAACATGTGTTTGTGTACACATGAGCCTGTGTGTCTGTACACAGGAAAACGTCTGAAAAGACAGACATCAAAATGTTAGCAATGATTATCCCTGGGCAGTGGGATCTCTTCTCTCTTTTTCAGAATTGCCTTGATTGTTCTAAATCTGCATATGTTAATTTTACATGTTTTATGGTGAAATTACTTAGCATCCTAAAAAATACAAATAAAAACTGGTAGTTTCTCTTTTTTTTTTTTTACAAAAATTCTTAAAATCTGTTTTTAATTACGTGGTAGAAGAATGCTACTTACAAGTGCTATAGACAATGTTCGTGTTCCCCCAAAATTTATATGTTGAAACCCCATGCTCAATATGGTGATATTAGGAGGTGGGGAGGTTTTAGAAGGTGGTTAGATCATGAGGGTGGAGCCCGCAGGATGGGATTAGTGCCCTGCTGAAAGGGAGCCCAGAATGCTCTCTTGCCCATTCTGTCAGGTGGGAGAACAGCAGGCTAGGGACCAGCAAGTGGACTCTCACCAGACCAGAATCTTCCAACACCTTGATCCTGAACGTCCCAGCCTCCAGACCCCTGATCATGCCCTGAGAAATAAATGTTTGTTGTTTAAGCCACTCAGTCTATGGTATCTTGTCATGGCAGCCGAATGCTCTACAATACATGGGAAAACAGTCACTTTGCATTAGAAGATAAGGAAACAGGCTACAAAATCATGATTTAATTTTTGTTTTATACAGGAGATCTTCTATACAACAGCGATCTTCTCCAAGGATGGATTTAGGGGTCATTGTATGCTCTTCTTGTTTTCCAGCTATCTACAACAAACTATTTAGAAAAAAATTCAACAGTTTTTAAATAAGAAAAGTTTGAGTGCTACCAGTAGGGATTCCAGGGGGAGCCCGATGCAGGACTCCATCCCAGGACCCCGGGATCACACCCTGAGCCAAAGGCAAATGCTCAACCACTGAGCCACCCAGAAGCCCCATCTATTTCCAAAGAAGAGGCAAATTCAGTGATGATAAAAGCTCTCCTTCTCAAGTCATTTCTCACCACAGCATACCTAACATACCCAATACTTACCAGAATTGGGTGGGCACTGACATTTCCTTACCTATCTCTCTGTGTGACCCGGCCCCCTTGAGAGCAGAAAGGAGAACACCTCCCCTCACCCCTGAGGGGGAAGGGTTATTCCCTGTGACTGCAGGGAAGCAGCAGGTGTGGCCTGTGGCCCTACCACTCCTCGCTGGCCCTTCTCCCTCAGGCATCTGCATCTCCAGGGAGGAGGTAAGGAGCTGGCCAGAACTTTTGCCCTCCTTCCCTGGTCCCCTTCCTTTGCTGTGATGTATTTCAAAAGCTCTAGTATACCCCACCAGGAGTCAAGCAAAGATTTGCTCAGACTCTGTTGAAGAACAGACGTCCAGAGCAATTTGTGCTGAAGCATACTTAGGGGCTTCTCTAAAATAAATAGGTGGCTCCCACTTGGTCTCAAAGAGCTTCCTAAAACCCCGGCCGTCAGCAAGCCACTGAATGCACCCTATCATCTCTGAGCCTCCACGAAATACACCCTGGCCCCCAACTTTGCAAAAGGGGTTCTGTGAAATACTAGTCCCTTGAGATCCCCTCCATCAAATAGGGATTCTGGGGCCGCATAAGGTCAGGTAAGCACTGCACGCGGAGCCCACCTTCTGGAAGCCCTGGGAGACCTCCTATGGTCCTGAGATCTGAAGGTCTTCCTTCTCTCATGGGTGGTAGGCAGCAAGAGCAAACTGTAACTGCTCTTGAATATGTTCACATGAAGTACAGCAAGGACCTCTATACCTTTCCAGAAAATATGCCGTGTACCAGCCCGGGGCTACCAAGAAATAAAACCCAACTCAGGTGGTTCGAGGGTCTTTAAAAACTGGCAGGGACTATTTTCAGAGCTGTAGGCAGAGGGAAAGGAAGGAGTGTGCTCCTTGAGGGTAGTCGGGGCTGGAGCCATGGGGTGGGGCTGCCTGTGGGAGATGGGGTGCAGGAGGGGACCAGCCTCTTCCAGACACAGGACACAAAGAAGGAAGAGCAGGAGACAAGTGCCCCAATCTGTCTCCTCCAAATGGGAAGGGAAGCAAGAGGAGAAGGGCGTAGTAGTGGAGGTATCTGTAGGGGGAGCCTCCTGGGGCACAGAGCAAGATGGGACAGGAGTGGGGTGTGCTGGAACATGGAGCTTATAGATCAAAAACAAGGCAACAAAACATGAGAAGTTTGTGATTTCCCTGTGAAAATCCCTCATTGTTTAAAAGTTAGGTTTGCATTTCGAACTGTTTTACTAAGATTAAGGGGGAAGGGGCTTACCTCTGTGTGTCCTAAATGTGGTAAGAGGGTTGAATTTCACTATTTTGACCTGCCATTTCTGTCCTGAGGAAAGCACTAGGAAGGATTAAGACCACATTTCCTTTTTCAGAATAACTGCCCTTTTGTGCTGGCAGGGACTTGGCTGCAGGAAGGAGGAGCTTCCTCTGTCATCCTCCCCCAAGGACACAGTGACCTGAGCCACTTCTAGGCCCTGAACACTTTGGAAACCTGAAGGCTTTCACCTGCAGGCAGAGAATAAGAAATACCCAGGTGGTATTTAGCGCTGCGTGGTGTGGGAAATAAAAAGACAATCAGATCTCTTTTGATCAGTCTCTATCTCTTGATGTCCTGAAATTTACATTTCATTGCAATAAAAAAGAATCAAAGGAGGGCTGACCCAGAGAGGAGAGCTATTCCTAATTCTGATGGATCATATAACACCCCTTCTTGGAGATCTATAATGTACACTGTTAAAATATCTAAGTCGTCCTCCAGAAAAAGAAACCCATTTGACCTTGCTTAATCCAGGATTTCACTCATGTGAAAATCGAACCTTTTCTTTTTTTTAATCCAAGAACCCTTTGGAAAGTTCTGTGGTGTCCTGAAGCCCTGTTTCTAGGATCTATGTGTTGAAGCATGGTCAACATGCAGCTTACTCCTACTTAATTAATAACCGTGTAGTAATTACCTCACACAGCAAAAAAGTAGAGTTTTTTTAAAAAGACTCATGAGTAAAAAGCCAGGAGAAGTACAGGAAAGAATGTGCCCTCCCAATCAAATGGAATAAAAGGGATGAGGTTTGTTTTACAGCCTGCTAAGAAGAAAGTCTATGGTAGCATTTCAAAGGATGAAAGTATATGCCACTCATGCTAAGAAGTAGCTTGCCTGGGGCACCTGGGTGGTTCGGTGGTTGAGTATCTGCCTTTGGCTCAGGCGTGATCCCTGGGTCCTGGGATCAAGTCCCACATCAGGCTTTCCTTCGTGAGCCTGCTTCTCCCTCTGCCTGTGTCTCTGCCTCTCCCTCTGTGTCTCTCATGAATAAATAAATAAAATCGTTTTTAAAGAGAGAGAGAGAAGTAGCTTGCCTGATCCTAACCAGAAAGACCTCCAAAAAAAAAAAAAAAAAAAAAAAAAAAAGAAAGAAAGAAAGAAAGAAAGAAAGAAAGAAAGAAAGAAAAGAAAGAAAGAAATCTGAGGCATATACGGAAGAGAGGGAGAGAAATGACATTTCAGGCAGAAGCAGTGGTGCCTGCTACTTCTCTAATGCAGCTGTAAGTTGTGTGTGGTGTGCAGTAAAGCTATTTGCCAACAAGAGCAAAAGTGAATAGGCCTGCAGCCAGCGACGAGGACTGGGGGGCATCTGAGGAGGTTGATGACCAGCAGAGAGCCTCCCAGTCCAGGATTAGCATTTTCAATCTGATTCTAGGAGCAACTGGGAGCCATATAGACTTTGGAGAATCTTCAAAATGAAAATAATGTGCAGTGCAATACACAGGATAGCTTGTAAGAGAAGATAGTTCAGAGAGCCAGGTAGAAGGTTATACTCATCCTTGTTAAAGAAGCCAGGAACACTGGGACTGGGACTCGAAGCTACAGAGGTAGGGACAGATCTGAGAGATAACAAACATTGTGTTTTCTGGACAGGATTGTTCCAAGAGGCTAAGGAGGCAGGGGAGTTGAAAATGGACAAAGTTTAGGAGTCCATACTGGGCTCATATGGAATTTGAGCTTTCAGACTATGATCTACCCCAGCTCAAATTTCTTAATAATTCTTCATCTCCATTGTAGTGGTTCTGGTTCACTGTACTCTGGGCAAGTCAGCTGATGTCCATGCTTCAACACTTTCTGTGCCCATCAGCTCTGATGCCAGAAGCAAAGGCAACTGGATAAGGAAAATACAGCCAGAAATAACAGAAACCCAATGAAAAAGGAAGGCTGGAATACATTGTTTGGTACTAAAGGACAATTAAAAGGAGGCCTGAAGATAATCTAATAAAATCCAAATTACAGATCAGTTATATCCCTTGATCTTGGGTCCAGAATCCTTTCAGGATGTTGGGATTGAGCTTAACCCAACCACCTCCACCTCAGAGACAGAAAGCTCAGCTGTCATCCTAAATGATCCTGAAATACATTGACATCCAAGTAGATAATGCCTAAATCATCTTGTGTGCATGCCTGCAGCACATCTTATGCCATGCCAATGTGTCTTATCTCACAAACACATTCTGATAGCACCTGAACCCAAAATTATTATAAGAGCTGAGAAGCATTAAGTCAAGTTCAACCTCAAAGCTCATGACAGAGAAGTACCTCTCCAGACGCATTGTCTTTATACCAACACATCATCATTACTTTCCCAACCCTCTTTCATCTACCATTTTGTTGGCATTTGTGCAGCCATCCTCCTAATAACCCAAACACAAAATTCTATGGTCATCTTTGACCTCCCTCTCTTCTTCACTCAAGTTTTATGTCTATCTTCACATATCACTGGCAACTGTTCTCTCCTTTCCATTTTCACAAAATACATCCCGTACATTTTGGCCTCCAGCATCTTCACCATGTTCTATCACTGCAGTGCCCCCAAATGATTTTTACAATCCACTTCTTGTCCTCCGAATCCACCATGCAGCCAGAGTAACTTCATAAACAGAGTTAGGTCAAACTGCCTGTCTCCAAAATGTCCAAAGTCCCCTTTGTACAAGATATATTTGCATGGCATTGGGTGCTTCCATTTTACAAACCATCTCTCAACATTTCATTGACAAGTACCCCCCTTTATTTACTTTATTTATTTTTACTACGCTCTCCACCCCAAATGTGCCTCCATTGTTTTCCACTTGTCTTGGTGGCATTACATGCTGCACAGCATTTTTAAAGATTTAAGAATTCGTAAGTAGAAAAGTATTATCTTCACCACCATCAAAATCAAAGCCCTTCTCAAATGTCACATATTCTCTGATGCCTCTATTAAATCCCTTTTACTAAACAGAATTTCTCTCTCTTTTGACCTCTTATGGAAGGTTTCAAGACAATCTGTGTTGTATTAGCGTTCGTTACACTCGTATCTTAACTCCCCTATCTGAACATAAGCCCTCTGAAGGCAAAAGCAATGCCTTATTCATCATCACACCCCTCATATCTCCTAGCAGAGTGCCCTGCTCCATAAATGTTTACTGAGTGATTGGATAAATAAACAGACTTAGAACTCACACCCTCTTAGCAAACTGGAAATAGATGGAGAATATGGAATATCAATGGGAGGCATTGCTCCAGCTGCTGCTACAACACTGTTAATTACACAATACTTTTATTGAGCAATTCGGTGGTAATTCTTGCAGCTATTCCTCCTTAATAAGATCCATTGTGCACCATAAAATAGTAACTGGGACGCAGTTTGTATTCCACATACATCACATTTCTCTTTAGCAGGTTCTTCTATATCCATAATCTTATCATTATTACTATTACCCTCAGAAGACAGTTGACTTGCATTAATCAGGCCTGCTGCCATTCCCTTGCCAGATTTTCTGCAGTTTTATTGTGCTTTTGGACATTTTAATTAACTTGAAAAATTAATTTTAAAATCTTACCTTATTAATGCTTTGCCCCCTTGGAAATCCCTTCTTCTTGTTTATTATCACTGACCACTTGAAGATGAGGTCATTAGTGATTAAAGCTCCAGAGAACTTCCACACCATCTTGCTGCAGACTCTATGCTGTTTTTAAGTGGGATGAGAATAATAATCCAAAAATTGAAGGTGGGGGAGATTTCTGTTGCTTTGGGAGTTTAAAGACTTATTTCAATTATGCCATAACATTTATTCCTCAACTATCTGCTCTCTACTGAAGCTCAACAATGTTAGTTTATTAATGCCATCTACAGAGCTGAGGGTCTTTTTTTTTTCTTTTTTTTTTTTGCCCACTTGACAAGCTGAAATGAATAAGACAACAGACTTGATAACTCAAGAATATAGACACATTGCCAAATACCAGAACACATCAGAGAAAACTAGCTTCTTGATCCTTCATGCTCTTTCTGGGAAATATAAAGGGATAGTCGCTGAACACAAGTTCTTCATTCTCTGAACAAAAAAATGGCAATATCTCACAGCTAACTGCAAAAAGTTGGTAGTGGCTTCCTGGTTACTATTAGTGGGGGTGTGAGGCTATATCAGGATCTTCCACAAGGAGTGTCCTTATCAGTAAGAGCTGCCTCCCAGGTGCATAGGACGAGTGAATGACAGACAGCCACATGTCTGCCTTTTACATTTTAAACATTCAGTACTCTTTTTGTATAATTTATAATAGTGATTTTTGACTTTTGATTATGAGAATCTAGTCTTAATTTCATAAATAGGACAGACTTTCATATAATCCCATATTTTCTGTTGATACAGAAAATATATGATAAAAAAGCTAGTCTGAATTCAGTAACTACTTTACATGAGTCTTCATTTTATCAATACTAACTACCCCTATATATACGTGGTCCATGCATGTACAGGATGTTTTGTTTATTGAGTTTACAGACAGTCCTTGGTGTGCATATATGTATTGTGTACTCTTTGTATTAACTCTGTACCAGCCCCACCCCACTCCTCCTCCTCCAGCCAAAGCTCAGATGTTCACAAAGTGGAAACCCCTCATTTTAGTCATACAACTCAAGAAATGAATATGCAAGCCAAAACACTTATATGGAAGTTTACTTTCAAACATTTCCTTTTTTAGTGGTTTAAAACAAAAATCATTTTATTTATCGAACATTTTCAAGAGAGGGCTTATTTTGCCCTGATTCCATTTAAAATGCCTGCAGTTTTATATAATAACAGAAAGGTAGAGAACTACTTTTTTCTGCTGCCTCCAGCCTGTGCTCCATTAACCAGCTAACTAAGGTATCTGTTGACAGGAAAGAACAGGCGCTGGTTTGTTACAAGGGTATTTTAAGGATGCGGAGTAATACGACACACATTTGCGAAGAGCTCAGCCTACTTCCCTTCAAGTCATTTACTAGCTGATTGTCTGAAGTAACTCACCTTCCATCTCAGAGCCTCAATTCTTTTTTTCCTTTTTTATTCATTCATGAGAGACAGAGAGGCAGAGACACAGGCAGAGGGAGAAGCAGGCTCCAGGCAGGGAGCCCGACGTGGGACTCGATCCTGAGACTCCAGGATCACACCGTGGACTGAAGGCGGCACTAAACCGCTGAGGTACCCGGGCTGCCCCCAGAGCCTCAATTCTTGCACATGTAAAATGGAGATAGTGCAAGTACGTAGGTCATAAGGCTACTGAGACTATTAACTACATCTCTAGAGATTAGCCCGATGCTAGGAACATGCCAGGTACCTAATAAGATCAACCGATAACAGGGGCTTACAGTAACAATAGTAATGGGAGGGGTGGAGGACGCATAGCTGGGCCCCAGGGAAACAATAGGAGTCAGAATCTCCAAGTCTGTCTCCAGGAGCTGCAGAATTTCTTGCCCATATGATTAGTTCCCTTTGCTGTAGACTGTCTTCCCCTTGGCCTCTTCTTTAATTCTGCCTCAACACTTCCTAAAAGGAAATTATACCGCTAGAAGATCCATGGGGGTAGGCATGTGGTTGATTTTGCTCCCTATAGCTTCATACAATGCCAGGCACATATTAAGTCCTGTCAATCAATATTGGCAGCATGTGTGGGTTCTCATGCCACCCACTCTGAATACAACTCTACATGATCTTATTAGTGCCAGTAACGCAGCACCATCTGTGTGACTCAGTGTCTGTTTTTAACAATATTTTCCAGGGAAAAGAATATGATTGGCCTAAACCTGGGTCAAGTACCAACTATAATCAAGTCAGTGGGAGCTAGATAGGCAAGATCACATATGGCTGCCCATTCTAGAAGAAATTCTCTAAGAAGAAACGGAAATGAATAGAGCTTTATGAGCATCTTTTGTTTATAGAGTATAAAAATTCAGAAGAAAGATAATTTAGGGCTGGCAAGATGGATTAGTCATGGCTTCATGGACTAAGTAGTATTTCAGGTGGGTTCTGAAGGATAGATAAAGTTTTGATAGGAGGATTGTTTTCCTATGTATGTTTATTAAATTTGCTTAATATTGTACAGTGAGCTAAATCACACTCTACCATTCTGACACAATTTTTGTTTAATTTCTATTGTGTACAAAGCCCTATAGTAAACAGTTAGAAATACAAAGACATATGAGCAGGTCCTGCCTTTAGGATCTTTCAATTGGTTGAAGGGAGACCTAGACATATGAAAGCAGGAGCTCTAGGAGCTAAAAAGGTGAAGAGAGCCTTTTAGGCTAGAACAAGAGTAGAATTGGCTTCCTCTAGAAGGTGTGACTTGTGCTAAGCACTGGCTAAGTGTGATTAGGCAGAGAAAATGAAGAGGGAGTATTCTTTCTTCATGGCTTACCAAAAAAACAAAACAAAACAGAACATTCCCAACCCCATTGTCCCTTCCCACCTCCATCATAGAACCTGAAAGAACCACATGCTCACCTTCCCAGCCTCACATTGTCTCCAGCCAATGAGACACAAGTGGAAGATGATGGGGCTTCTTGCTCTGCTTAATAAAGGTACAACCTTCACTGGAGCCCTTCTGACTTGAACAAGGATGTGATGCTTAAGATTGCAGTGGTGTTCCTACAGCAGTGAAGCTCTTTGTATGAGAGAAGTGAGCTCCTTCATACGGACCCAGGCACACAAATCTGAGGAATCCCCCCACTTTAGGTCTTTCTTTTGAAAATTTGTCAAAACTTATTTTATGATCCTGTGCTTCAGACTAAATGTTTGTGTCCTCTCAAAATCCTTAAGTCTTAACACCTAATGTGATAGTATTTGGATGTGGAGCGCTTGGGAAGTAATCAGGCCATGAAGGTGGAGTCCTCACAAAAGGATTACAGCCCTTATAAAGAGACCCCAGAGAGCCTCCTCACCCCTTCTGCCATGTGAAGTTACAATGATAAGACAGCCATCTGTGAACCAGAAGCAGACTCTGCTGTGAGTCTGCCAATGCCTTAATCTTGGACTTCCCAGTCTCTAGAACTGTGAGGAATAGATTTCTATTGTTTATTAACCATGCAGTCCATGGCACTTTGTTATAGCAACTTGAACAAACTAAGCCATCCTAAATGTTTAATTGTTTCCATTCCAAACTTAGATCCAGGCTTTCCTGAATAAATGAACACAAGCTGTCAACTGCCACTTGGTAACTTGGTATTTCTTTCATGTTTTACTAGAAATGGATGCTCTCCTCTCAAAGAGTCTCCCTCACCACATCAACACACCTTCCCTAACTAGGTCTGGTCCTAAGCATTCGTTGATGAGCACTCTAATCATGACTCATTACCTTTCTTTCTACGTATGATTTTTAAGGAAGAAATGAAAAGGCAGAAATGGCTTATTAACTTTGAGGAGGGCAGAAAAGAATGACTAAATCTGGCTCAAAAATATGGAAAATTGGCCATGCATTCACTATTGGGTGACTCACCCATCACCATGATACACCGACTTCATCTTAATCTCCGGAATCAATGAGCTGAGAAAAGTGAGAATTTTAATAGAAACTGGAAATAATTTCCACAGTGAGGGGCCCTGTGCTTTTTTAGGATCCTGATTGTCTCCATCATCAGATACTAAGTGTATAGGAGCTGGTATCATTTTATGGGATGGAAAAAAGATGAAGCAGGAGAGAGTTTAGATAATGAATGAAACTCATCTAGAAATTTTCGCAAAGACAAAGTCAAATCAGCAATTACTTTTGAGTACATAATCAGGACTGGGACCTAGGGTCTCAGAGCCCCCATCATCCAGAGCAGACAGGAAGAGAGGAAAAACCAACATCTTGATGTTCACCCTCACTCTAGACTTTCACAGGTGACTGGCTGCCAGGCCAGTGGCAAGACCCAGTTGGGCCAGTGTTGAAGGCTTGTTTCAGGACATGAGCTGGTCCCATCCACATGACTATGGTAGTGGAATGTAATAGCTCTGGAATCAGATACCAGCTCTTCCACGTCCCAGCTGTGTTACTATGAGTCAGTTACTTAATTTCTGTGAGGTAATGGCACTTTTCCATCTGTAACATGGGGCTGTTTGGATGAATTGCTGCAATGCATCTAAAATAATTAGTGTGGCATGTGACACGTTATAAGAACTCAACAAATGCTGTCTCTTATTACATTGCTATTGTTGTTGTTGTTATGACCAGTGGGTCCAGAGGTGTCTCTCATATCCAGATGGCACTTGGTAGATACTGAGGGAATGAATGAATGAACAAACAAGTGAGCAAACTAACGCAGGAATAAACAATAGGAGAATTGTCACAAGCAGTACACAGCTAACTGTGGGTTCAGTGAATTCTGAGGTAAATCATTTTCTTTAAGCCTCATTTCTCTTTTTTAAAAAACTGTTCATTTTTAAATCAGCCCCAATATTACACTATGCAGATTTTTCTAATATATTTCTGGAACAAAACTCCTTTTAATATCCAAAATATTACAAGCATGATGTTTAACAAATATAGGGTTACTTAGAAATGGGAAGCAGCTTTTATTAATCCTCAATGTAGGGGAGTCTGTTTAAAATTCTGTTAAGATTTGTTGAGGGCTAAGAACTCAGCTTGTCACATTCACCCAGGGAGTATAGCTCTTGAGTAAATTAAAAATTGGATACACATCTTTGAAGAGACTGCGTATCTTTTTAAAATATCTGTTGATATCTACTCACATAGAAGAGTAAAGAGAAGATCTGCAGAGCTTGGCCATTGCCCAGCAGGTCAGGAGTGGGAGGAGGTACTTCAAAGGAGGGCTATGTAGAACACTCTGGTAAGCTCAGAGTGAGTAATTAACATCAGCAGCATTCTAAGCAAAAGTGAAGGTCAAGGTGGTGTAGAGGATCAGACAGCTGACAAAAATGACCTGGGACAACCAAATAATAGGAGAAGCATAGATATTTCAGTCTTGGCCCATCAGAGCAAAAATTAAGTTAGCAGCAGGGAAGTAATCACTCTTAGGTACTTTTCTAAACATATCACCCAGGTACTATGTAGATTAGAGATAGGAAATGAGATATGTGTGTTGTTATCTAAGTAAAAACTATCTTACCTTTAAAGGAAACACGTTTGTGGTTTTAGCCTGGCATCATTTCTTGAAACCTGGATCTGCTTATTCAGTGATTCTGTCTCCCAGTTAAACCCACAGTAGGGGTCAGCTTTTAACTTTTGACTTGGACCAACCCAGAGTGCTTCTTCCAGTTACCTACCTAACGATAGCCTTAGACTTCACTTCTGCCAAGAGCCATCTTCTAAGACCAAAAGCACAGCATGTTCAAGAGATGGTAAGTATCCCTGTGTGAGTAGAGTATAGAATGCCCAGGAATAGGGAATGGATGGTAAGGCTGGAAGGGATGATAGAAGCCCGTGAGGCCATACTAAAGAGTTTAACTGTAGGTGGTAGGCATGAGTGAGGTTTGGTCTTTGTAGTACCAGATCATATTCCTTTCTAGAAGAAGCTTTATGAATCTATTGTTTGTACACAAGATATTGTTTAAAGGCTTTTTTTTTTTTAAATGCAGTACCTAATGTGAGAAACAGTAAAATGTCATTTTTAGTTTATTAGAAGAGGGATCGGTAAAGAGAGAGGGAGAGAGAATCTTGAGCAGACTCCATGCCCAGAGTGCAGCCTGACCCAGAGCTCAATCCCATGACCCGGAGATCATGACCTGAGCCAAAATCAAAAGTTAGACACTCAACCAACTGAGCCAGCCAAGTGTCCCTTACTTTTTATCATTATATATTTTATTATAACTTCTTTTATCCACGTGTTTGCCTCCTAATAAGGGCGTGTTTTCAACTTATACCATATATGCTCACATACTTGACTCTTGATTTTATTGCCTCCCTCATTTTGACAAGAAAATATATTTTTCTGTAAAATTCTACACTGCTCCTCTTTCACCTAGACAGATTCTCCTCTCCCATGAGTACAGTCTTATGGTTGTCCAGGTCCCTGAACCCCCAACACCATCCATCCCAGTGCTCACCACTAATATTTCACCTGAAATATTTTGGAGCTTTGTGGTTAGTATTATGAGACAAAGAACCTGATTAAGCCAGTGTGAATCAGGGCCTACATGTGGTCACAAAACCCTCCTTCCAGCCACAACCAAAGGATTTGTGTGAAGAACGGGGCACAGGCTCATCATGAACCGCAAGTATGCCCACTACCTCTCTTTTTCAAACATGAGTGCTTCAAGGCAACATTTACTTGTGGGGGCAGTTTTGTAGATGCTAAAGAACTAATAAAAAAAAAAGAAACCCATGAACACAATTTGATTCTGACTAAATTGTCGCCAATTGTGGTTTAATTCTGAATGAGCATTCATCAGTTAACCAAGGAGAAGAGACATAATAATTCAAGGGTAAGTAGTAAGATGGACCATAATTTAAATTATTATCTGATTAAAGTCTTAGGTCTGAATTAAAGTGATAATATCAAGGGAAAAGAGGGTGTTTTGAAAAGAAATCTAGTTTACCATTTGTAATCAAGACTTATTGGGGTTTCCATACCTCTTAAGAGCTAGATGAGATGTCTCTGCATTCTACAGATTCTCAGCTATTGCAGAGTATAGGATCCAGGCCCAAGGAGGAAACTAGAAAGGACTTAAGTAGAGAACCAAGGCCTACATCAAGGGGTGTAGGACTCAGGATGGGGCCGTAATATTAGGAAGATACTAGACAGACACAGAATATTAGACAGAAGCTGAGGCCTGCAGCTAGTATGAGAAGCAGAGTGTAGTGCACTTGAGTGTCCCAAGCTTGCTCTGGAAGTCTAAATCCTGAGTCTAGTTGGCAGCAAAGGAGATGTGGAGCTGCAGCAGGAGTGATGAGGAAGGGGCAGATGGAGGCACATATGGGGAAGCCCCCAGGCCTGGCTGAGCCACTGGGTACCAAGAGGGTGACCTTTGCACACACCCTCACTGGATAAGAATGGAGATAATTGAGTCATAATGGCTACCGATCTATGTCTTGGCTTAATTAGGAAGGCCTCAGCAGCAGGAGTGATCCTCAGTGTAGTGGTGAAGGGATGATGGAACCAGTAGGAGAAGATGAAAGAGCAGGAAGAGGATAATCCATCCTCTGCTTCAGAACTCGAGTTTGGGGGCATATCTGGAATCCCTGCTGCTTCTCAGGTGTTCTTGGGACTCAAAAATCATTTGATGCTCAGAATGACTCTAGGACTCAAGTTTTACTCAGGTCGTGGAGCATCAGGATCAGGGTGGTGGATACAGATCCAAGCCTCAGTGGGTTCAAGGTCCAGAGAAGGATAAGAGTGTGCAGGAGCTTTACGAGCTTAGAATAGTTAGCACCATCGAAGGTGTAGTTTTAGCTACAGACACCCATGTCCAGCCTAGGAACCTAAGAATCATTTAGAAAAATGTTTTTTTTTGAGAGAACTGTGTCTCTATTTCCAAAGTAAGGTATCGCCAAATGAAACTTTCCTTCTCCTGCATACACACAACACCATGCATGTCATGAGGGATTTTTTAGCTCATGAGGAGAAAACTGAAAAGAAATGATATTGAGTTTGGTTTCGCCCAGCATGGCATTATTTCTCACTGAATAATCGAGGTTTGGGGAAATTGATGTCAGTTTATTGTTTATAGTTATACTGTTTGTGCCATGGGGCCAGACAATATCTTTGTGGTTGGGCATGTGACTCTACCTGAATAGAATGAACATTCATTGGGGGGCAATCATTTTAAGAAAAGGTCAACCTGAGACCAAAAAATATATAGAAACCAGGAGGTCAACCTCATATAGGGAAGAAGGAAAACACTTATTTCTCTGAATCTGGAAATCCATTGGGATTAATAATGACGTGTGGAGGGATAGAAACATGTTGGGAGGGGCACCTCGGTGGCTCAGTGGTTGAGCATCTGCCTTTGGCTCAAGTTGTGATCCCAGGTCCTGGCATTAGGTCCCTCATCAGGCTCCCCATGGGGAGCCTGCTTCTCCCTCTGCCTATGTCTCTGCCTTTCTCTCTGTGTCTCTCATGAATAAATAAAAAAATAAAATTGTAAAAAAAAATAATAACTCTCATTAAAAAAAAAAAAGAAACATGTTGAGAGCTGGAGACAAGCTATCTTTAGTCATATGGAGGTAGACAGAGAGCTGACCTAGCAAAGAACCCTACAATGGGTCTGGGCATGGGTCGCTGTTGTAAATAATTCTGGTGTGCTTCCCTTTACTATTAATCAAGATGACTCTGGGTGTCTCCTAATAGAAACACAATTCAAACTAGCTTCAGCAAAAATATAATTTATGGACTTACAGAATTTCAGGAATTGCAAATACCCAAACTGAAAAGGCAGAGATGGAGGTGGAGTTCAGGGACATTTGAACCCAGGGATCCAGACACCTCCAAGACTTCTGTCCTTCATCACCACTTTTATCTACATTATGACTTTATTCTGTCTCAGCAGTTATTTCTTTTTTTTAAAGATAATTTATTTATTTCAGAGAAAGAGAGTGATTGAGAGAGGGAGAGAGAGCACAAGCAGGGAGAGGGGCAGAGAGAGAAGCAGACTCCTTGCCAAGCAGTGACCCTGGGATCATGACCTGCGCCAAAGGCAGCCGTTTAACCAACTGAGCCACCCAGGGCCCCTCTCTCATCAGTTAATTTCTTCATGCAGTGGTAAATATGGCCACCATGGGCTCTTGAAATTTACATTTGAAACTATTGCTTTCAAAGAGACAGCCTGGACCTCTCTCTTTGCCCTAAGAAAGGATTCTTAGTGACCTAGTTTGGATCATGTGTCTTTCACTGAACCAATCAATTGAGGCCAAGGGTGGTGGGCACTGTTCCAACTACCACCTCTTCGAGTCACTCTTACGGTTTTATGGTTCACATAGCACTCATGATGAGCTGAACTTAATGCTATCTACTGTCTGTCTTTCTGATTGGCATGTAAGTTCTCTGAGAATAGACACATTTCTGATTTGTTGACCACTGTATTCCTAGCACCAAAACAATACTTCAGTACATAAGAGCTACTCAACAAACACTTCTGAATTAACACATCATAAACCCAGTCAAAAATCAAGCCATATGTGAAATTCATGAGCCATTAAAAATCGTGTCTTGAAGAAAATTGCTATGCCAAGCAAAAAAGAAATGTATATAAAACTCCATTTCCAATAGAACCTGAATTATAAATAAGCATAACTTTAAAGCACTATGTCTCAAATGGGAGGGGTAAAGTGAGCAGGAACTCATCAGACTATAGAGCTTGCCCACTCATTTCATGCAAAGGAAATGAAAAAGGTAACCAAAGTCAGAGGGAGGCTGTGCCCTGCTGTCCTCTTGGGCCCCTGGTAGGGTTGCCAGATAAAATACAGGAGTCCCAGTTATATTTTGTTTTCAAATAAATAACAAATAATTTTTTGTAGAAATATGTCCCAAATACTACATAATAATACTAAAAAATTATGCATCATTTTTCTGAAATCCTAATTTAGCTGGGTATCTAGTATTTGTATTTGTAAATCCAACAACCCTAGTCCTTGGGGGCCCCAGTGCCCACCCAGAGGGCCACAGAAGTACTGAAATAGCAGTGTGGCATGGAGAACAAGGTCAGGAGATAGGATCTTGGGTCTTCCTGGGCTTCTGGTTGACACAGAAGGAATGCTCCAGCGGTTCCTGCATGCTCACAAGGGAAGATGCAAATGGTGGCCAGCATCCCTGCCATGAGGAGCTGCAAGGTGACCTGGAGTGGAGGCTGAGGAGTGGGATGAGTAGGCCAGCTGCAGAATGACCAGTGACCAAGACTCAGAGGGTCTGTGGCATGGTAGAGCTGAGGTAGGGCTGAGCCAGCAGAAGACCCCAACCCTGACCAAGCCAAATGGACTTCTCCTGAATCACACTAGCTCCTACCTCTTAGCTAACTCTAACAGCATGCCAGAAAAGACAACAGATATCTTTGCAGAGGCCAAAAGAGTTCCCAAGGAGCACGCAAAGACCAGCCCTTAGATCTTTCCCAGTCACCATGAAGCAACCCTGGTAAGCAGTTCAAAGCTTGGTGTGGTGTGCATGTATCCAAAAAATGGTGATTCTAGCTAAGTTTACCATCTCTCTGCCATAAGTGAAAATGCAGACATCAGAGAAAAATGAAAACCAATAACGAAAATGAGGAACATTGCCCCCCCCCCTTTTTTTTTTCATTCTGAATATCTATACATAAAAAAATAAGAGGGAAGAGAATTCTTCTTCAGGAAGGACTTGATCTTTCAAGATAACCCTTCTCTGGGCCTTCCTTTGTTTGTGAAAAGTAAAGTACCCTGAATCATAGGGTGAAAAGATAGAATCAAGAGAAAAATTAGAATGTTCCCTGTAACAAAGTAATCAGAATTTTAGAACCTTCTCCTAAGGAGCTAAAGCTTTGAGAGACCTGTCTAAGAAGTGGGCTGAAGCCAGGAAAAAGGTCCAGGGAATATGATGAGAAGCTGAGGCCTAAGGAAGAAGTAGCCTGTGAGAAATAGTCCCCTGTACAAGATGTCTGAGGAATGTTTAAACACAGTGGTGTCTAATCTTCAGCTGTAACTTATTCTCTGTTCTGGGCAGGGATATAATCTAACTCCCCTCCATTAACTGAAAGCCAGGAAAATCCATTAAACACAAAAGTCTATGGTAGGGTCACTGGAGACTTAAAGGATTGACAGTGAAGAGACGAGTTGCACTGCAGATTCTGCAGTGTGCTACGTGCACACCCATGCACGGTGACCCTAACTGATCCAGGACTGGAAATGAAGAAATCTTCCTTCTCCCCTAAGTACTAGAGAACAAGATGATCCTCAAGAGGGAGGGCAAGGAAGGCTAAATTGTATTATTACCTGGATTAATGAAGGAATAAAATATATCAAACCGTGAATAGTGATTATCTTTAGGTGCTATGAGGGATGATTATTCTTTTCTGTTTAATGCTATATTGTGCAATGAATCTGCCATGAGGGAAAATGATTAAGAATCAAAGAAATTATGATACAACCGGCAAACAGTGGTGATGGAATGGCATGCCCAGCCTCTCATCCCTGGACACCAGCTGGGGTCTGAGTCAGCTGATGCTCTGCCTGCCTTGGTTGTGCCTGGCTCAGGAATTGGGAGGTCTGAACCCACACCTGGAAGGTGCCAGTGCCCTAGGAAGAAGGAGAATGCCTGCAGGGTGGTGGTGGGTGGGAGAGTAGGACTGTGGCTGGGGAGACAGACTCAGCAGCAGAACTCGAGCAGAATACCTGTGTCAAGCAGCTGTGCTGAGATGTGTCCTTCACTATCGCAGACACTCACCACACTGCCTCTCAATCTTGAGCAAAATGTCAAGAAATGAGGAGGTGTTTTCATATTTTTATCTAATGTCTCTCTGGAATGTACTTTCATTACTCTTTATAAAAATTTTACATTTCAAAATTAGCAGGTTTTTTAATCATGCCATTTTTCTCTCTAGAAGACCTTAGAGGGTATGCAGTACCGCTTCCTCTCTTTACAGATTGCACACTTGAGCCTCAGAGAAGAAAAAGGATGAAACCAGGATTACATAGTGCATTAGTCAGGATCCTCCAGAGAAACAGAACCAACAGGATGTGTATATAGAGAGAAAGAGATGGATTTTAAGGAATTGGCTCATGTGATTATAGAGGCTGGCAAATTCGATGTCTGCAGGGTAGGCTGGCAGATTGGAGCCTCAGAGAAGAGCTGACACTGCTGTTCAAGCCTGAAGGCCATCTGCTGGCAGAGTTCTCTCTTGTTTTGGGAAGGTTAGTCTTTCCTCCCATCTAGACCTTCAACTGATTGGATGAGGCCCACCTGTGTTATGTGGGCAATTTGTCTTACTCAAAATCCACTGATTCACATGTTAATCTCACCCAAAAATAACCCTATTGAAATATTAAGAATACTCTTCCACCACATATCTAGCCCATCCAAGTTTATGCCTGAAAACAATCATCACACATCAATAGTTAGAAGTAGAAATGGAATTAAAACCCAAATCTCCCAATTTTCAGAAAGCTCACTCACTCCATCATGTGGCCTCAATAAGACTTAGACTAAAAAAAAAAAAAACTAAATTCTGGAGTCTTAAAATTTTCAATGCAAGAAGCTAGGGGTAGTGAAACATTATGCTTAACAAATGTATTCATTTATATGCTTTAAGTGATTTTCCCTAGCAATATGGCTACTTGGACACATTTCAAACCAAGAAAGAAACAAAACATAATTTAGAGAGAATGAATCCATGACCCCAGCTCTATAAATCCCACATAGCATCCCAACCCCACCATAAAATAACATTAATAAAATATTTTTGCAGCCCTTTGAGAGCCATAGATATTAGATCCAGAATATCGTGAAATACCAGACAGTGAGAGGTATGAGCACCACACGTAAGCTCAGGACAAGTTCCTCAGACAGCCACTTCTCGTCATTAATCCTGAATGTGCGAGGTGATTTCTTATTGGAGGAGGAGCACATTAGTGTTCACATTTTCCACTTCCCTTGTATTTCAGTATTAGCGCTTTGAATTGTACCTCCTACAGTCTTTTTTTCTTCATTAAAGGGAAGAGAGAGGATGTAAGCTTTGAACTTAACACCTCATTGAGAAGGCTACATTATAGGAGGAGACTTCCCTTCGCTGCTCTAACTTACTGGAAGAATGTTTTATTAGCTGAAGAAGTAAAACTACCACTCTTTAAGATTCTCACCATATTTCTCCTACAATAACATCATTACCATAGCAAACTATGGATTTCAGTTCAGTATCATCTTTCTTCAGGATTTAGGTAATGAATCCATTTGAAAACTCTATATGCATTGGGAAGTATTTGGAGACTGCCATGAATTCAAATCTAGACAGATACAAGAATTAACAAGTACTTGTATTGCATTCAGCTCAGGAATGTTATCAAGAAGGAAGCAATTGCTGAGAGGGACAGACCAGTAGCTGAGAAATGAATTATAAGGCTGCCATTATACCTTTAGAACAGCCAACATACGAGATCTCGGGGTAAAATGGCAAGCCATTCTGTCTTCAGGACGGTGGACTCGGTTAGGCAATGTCTTAACCATAACAAAATACTACAGAACAGGTGGCTTCACCAGCACAAAGGTATTTATTTTCTCACGGCTTTAGAGGCTGGAAGTCCAGATCATGGTGCCAGCAGGATTGGCTTCTGATGAGACCTCTCTTCCTGGCTTATAACCAGCTGTAGAAACCCCCCTGTGCACAAGCAGAGAGAAGGAAAGAGAGAGGGAGAGAGAGGGATCAATCTGTGGTGTCCTAACAGATTAAGCCCCACTCTTAGGACCTCATTTAACCTAAATGACCTCCTTAAAGGCTTTGTCTCTCAGTACAGTCACATTGGGGGTTAGGGCTTCAACATATGACTTTTGAGGGTGACACAATTCAATCCATGATTCACACAATATTAACCAGCCTAAAAGGTCTTTTTCAATTCTTTCATCCTTATGCAGAGGACTTTTTCTTTCCCTCTTCCCCTTGCATTTTCTCCTGCTCCTCCTTCTCTTTCTTCTCATTTTGTTTTCCTATCAGATACAGATTAGATGACCTCATGGTAAAACAGAAAATGGTTTTCTTCTGTTATTTTTTTAATGCACTGAGTATTCAGGATCCTTTTTTTAATGCAAAGGAAATGATTCACAGTTATCTCAAAAGAACCCAAAACATATTTTTCTAAATAGTCTCAAGAATTTTTGCTTGCTCTGACCAGATCCAACTCAACATGGTGGTAAAAACATAAGCTGGAACATATACCAGACCTGACTTCCGGGGAGTTACTTCTTACATGTATTTAACTGCTGCAAATTCAACCATAGGCACTTGAAGGGTGGGTGAAGGGTGGGGTGGGGGAACATAGTCTCTACAATGTGATTCCTAAACACTAGTCATTCAGAATACCTGACATTCAACCAAAAAAAAGTAAAATGTTCTGACTAGGAAGGAAAAAAACAATTTTTTAAAAGATTTTATTTACTTATTCCTGAGAGACACAGAGAGAGACAGAGACAGAGGCAGAGAGAAAAGCAGACTTCCTGCAAGGCGCCCAATATGGGACTTCAGGATCACGCCCTGAGCCAAAGGCAGATGCTCAACCACTAAGCCACCCAGGCGTCCCTAGGAAGGAAGAATTTACCATAGGTAGACTTGTTACAGCAAAGGATGCGCTAAGACATCTATGCTACATTACATGGGCAACTTAAAGTGTTTTCAAGGATACTTCTGACTCTCTGATTTTCCCTAGTAACCTGTCCTCAAAAACTAACTCCAAAATGAGACTCAATTTTCAAATGTATCATGACAAGGTTTAAAGAAGAAAGTCAAAGTTCCACTGGCCAGTACCAAAAAGATGAATCCAATCTGCCCCAGTAGAGAGGAGAAGGGACGGACGGGATCTCAGGCAGAGAGAACAGTGTAAGCAAAGGCAAGGAGGCAGGAATGTGGCCAGAAGGTACTGGTACTGGCTTCTCAAAGGAATGTGCTCCGGAATCACCTGGGAACTCATTAACATGCAGATTCTCCTGAGAGTCTGTATGTTAATGAGCTCCCAGGTGGCGCAGCTGCTGGTGAGGGAACCTCACTTTGATGACGGGGCACTTAGAAGATGATAAAAAAAAAATGATAAACTGGAAGGGTGTTTGTCGAGAAGGTAGCGAGACCAAAGGCAGGGCCATTTGTTGAGGTCAGGTTCAAGAGGACCTTGACAACCAGAGCGAGGTGTTGGACTTGTGATAAGTTAATACTCTTGAAATGATCAGGCAAAGGAGCAACCTCAACTATTAGCAGAAAAGTGTTACAAATGTTGTCTGACAGACCTATGCCGGGACCAAGCCGGCAAAGAACAATTCGAGTTAATTAATACAGAAGATTGGAAGAATTTGTGTCTCAAGGAGAAAAACTCCACTAAAGAGGGCAAAAATTTAGAGTGCCAAGAACAGTAAAAACAGCCCACATAATGAGATGTCGCTGCAACTTTAATGTTCAAAGGCCCTAAAATAGGTTGTAATCTACTTTTAATAAATATCTTTGAACAAACAATCATAATAATCTCTCTCCGAAGTTTGAAAAAGAATTGCATTTATATTAGAAATACTGAACTGCTCTTCCAGAAAGCACTTCCAAGAAACACCACGATGGGCAAATATTTATACACCAGTTGGTTCAAAAACCTGAAATATCTCTCCTACGGAAAGGACCAACAGTTACAAAATTAACCATAAAGGCAGAGAAAATTCGAGTCAAATACAGATTTTTTTTTAAATCCTGTATTCTATGTCAAGAACAACACAGGCAGGAAGAAAAAAAATGCAAAACTGAAATCAGATCCTTGTCATGATTTTGCTACCAATTGTTTGGCAGAACTGCTTTTTTAAAAAGCTGATTGGTACTTCAAGGCGCATTGTTTGGGCCCAACTCTAGATAAAGATAAACATTCAGGCTTCCGGGGACTGGAATCACAAGAGTGACTAGCAAAGTTCATAGGAACCGAAAGACCCTGGTGCCAATTAAGAACCATACATCCCATCACAGCAAGAAGGGAAGCTATTGAATAATTGAATAATCTCAAGCCATTCCAAAGGAGAATAAACAGATGATGGCCGGATCCCGTGGAGACTGGATGGGGCTGTGTGCATGGGAGTGCTCTATATTCTCTTCATACTTTGATTAATTATCCAGCTGTGCAACTGTCATTATCAAGGATATCTGTGAATCATGTGGCTCCGACAGTAACCAAATCTGGCTGTTCCTTTCATTTTTTTTTTTTTTCTCACATGGGTAAGCGCCTTGCTGTTTGGAAGAGTTACCTAGTATGTCACTGGAAACAAGCAAATGCTCCATTCACTGCAGACAACAATGGGTCAGTTTTTAGATTGTTTTCCACGGCACTGCCGATATAGACTTGGACAGAGGTACACCTGGTAGATGAGAGAAATATACCCTCCTATACATTGATCTTCCATTGGAAGAAGTTGGGAGAAAAAAAAAGAAGGAGAAGAAAGAGACGTTGGAAAACACTAGGCTTGAGATGAGAATGAGTCTCCTTTTTAAATCTTATTTGCTGACTTGTTTAAAGATTTGTCCTAGGAAGCTCTACCCCATCCCATCATTTTAAAGAAGAGGGAAGACACCTGGGTGGCTCAGTGGTTGAGTGTCTGCCTTTGGCTCAGGTCATAATCTCAGGATCCTAGGATCAAATCCTGCATTGGACTCCCCCCCCGCCCCAGAGAACCTGCTTCTCCCTCTGCCTATGTCTCTGCCTCTCTCTCTCTCTCTGCGACTCTCGTGAATAAATAAATAAAATCTAAAAAAAAAAAAAAAGACCTGAATCTGTGGTTCAGGATTAATAACATAGTTCTCTAAACACTGATTTTCAAAAAATCCAAGCCAAAGAAAACCATTTGAAGTTGTAGAATTTCTACCTCTTTCAACCTGTCACAGGAGGAAAGAAAGGTATGGGGGAGGAGAGGGGAAAGACAGTCTTAAAATAATGTATCCTGTTAATAGTGGCCTATCCTACCCTCACTTGGTAGCTATGGCCAAGGTGACCATGAAAACTTGAGGGAGTTCATTTCTGTGTCTGAGTCTATCCACTGGATAGCTGGTCCAGTGGATAGACTCCACTGGTCCAGTCTATCCACTGGATAGCAAGGCACACCTGCCATACTTCCAGGGAGGCAGCACAATAGTAGAGAGGAAATAGAATATTCACAAATATTCCCTCTATTCCCTACATTTCCCAGCCCTCTTGCAGTTCATCAGGACCACATGACTAGTTCTGGCCAATGAAATGTGACTAGAGGGATGTGCGGCACATCCAGACAACTGTAATAAAACCCTCAAGAAACATTCTCTTTCTCCGGCTTTTGTTCCAAAAGGTGTAGCCATAGATAGTGGCCCTTCAGCCTGGATCCCTGAGTCAATACGTGGCAGCAAGACCGCTTGCCAATTTACCTTGTGAATACATCATGAGCAAGAACTAAACTTTTGATTGGCTGACCATCCCTTTTCGTCTCTACTAGGAGAAATTTTATTCATCCTTCAAAGGCAATCTCAAATGCCAGGTCTTCCATGGAACCTCTCTAGATAGGAATTCCCATAGCACTCTGAAACTCTGGTTTGATTTGGTTTTGTTTTTTAATATTAACTAATTTTTCCTAATATGACTGAAAGTCTGTAAAGCATAGCTCCAGCACTGTGGTCAAATGTATCAGGATTCAAATCTCAGCACCAGTATACATAGCTATTTAGCCTTAGGCAAACTATTGAACTTCTGTAACTAGTTTCCCTGGCTTCAAATGGGGCTAACAAGGGGTGTCCTGAGATTTTACATGAGATACAGTTAAAGGGCTGGGCACAGGGTCTGATGTAAGACATGCATGAAACTTCAGTTTATTATTTTTGTGAATTGGTCCTACAACCTTACAAGATCATAAAAGCCTTATGCACGGAGGTGATATACTCGTCTATCCTCTATCTTCTTCGATACCTGGAACAGACTCTCAATCATAACAGGTACAATGTTTAAGGAATGAATGAGCTTTAAAAAAGAATAAATCATCGAAATGATAAAAGAAATAATACAAATCCTCTAAGAGGCAAAACAGAAGAAAAATGAGAGAAAAAGTTTGAACATATCAAGACAATGGAAAAATTTTAAGTAAACCATGTTGATTTGGGTAATGTAGATAGATGTCATCTGGGTTTATGGTGACCATTTTTAGAAATGACCTCATGTACTTTAAAAAAGCAGAGGTAAGCATATTCCTCCATTTCTAGTATTTTTTTTCTGGTTTTTATAACGTTTCAATGAAATATTTAAACTATAAAATTCTTTGAGGACACGTTAGATGTTAGACATAGGGTGGTCTGAATTCTGAGGAAGTCACTAGGTATGATCAAGATAGATTTGATATCACTGAGCAAAGTAAAACTAATAATAAAAAATAAAAAAAAAGGGCCTCAGGAAAAGACGGGACACTGTCATGCTTAGAAGTGTCTTTTAAGTGTATAAAAGTGTGCCTCTCACTAGAACAGTTTTCCACTCTCCGGAAACTTTGTAAACTGGTTCTCACAAAAGATGGGCTCCTGTTCATCTGAATTTTTTAAGCAACAGTGACATCATGTGGCCACTCTGGTAGCTAACTAGTCCGTTCTCCCAACCCTGAATTTCCCCAGGGAGGTGTCAGTGTGCCAGCCACCTTCCCTTCAGAATAAATTCATTCAAAAAAATTCAGTGAGTTGCATGTAGATGTCCCATGTTTAGGAAACCTCTACATCTCTACACAGCCTTATCTAGAGGATTGTCCCATTGCTAAACTTAAAACGAGACCCAGCCTATTCCTATTCAGAGACTAAACTAGTCACACAGCAATCAAATCAAATCTGTCTGGCAGAAGGTCTTTTGAATGCTCCTGGGATGGGTCCATTCCCGAGCCAGTATCAGAAACAACGGCACATAGTGTATGAGTGGTCTTTTCTCACTATTGTGAGAAGCCTCCCGGACCAAGTTGAGACCCTTTGTCTGGCATCCTACGGCCCCTGTCATGCCTTTGCAGAATGATTACTGATGTCAAGTTCCTCTTCCATCCAGGTGAATGCTCCATGAGGGCAGGGGCAGAGGTTTCCTGCTCATTCTTGTTTCTTACTGTCTGCCTCCCATTGGCGGATGCTCATCCGTTCCTTCAACAGATATTTGAGTACTTACTGTGTAGCAGGGACTGTTGCAGGTCCGTAGGTTTTGTGGTGAACACAGAGTCCTTTCTCTCATGAAGCTTCCAGTCTAGTTGGAGCAGCCAAGTGATCTGCAAGTAAGATGGGAGTAAGTGTCGTGGGGGTGGGGAGCTGAGTCGATGGGGGGGGGTACTTTGTGCTGGGGGCTCAAAGGAAAGCTTGACTAATAAGGTAACAGGTGAGCAGAGACCTGAAGACTGTGAGGGAGCCAGTTGTGTGACCAGTTGGAGAATGGTTCTACAAACTTGAACTCAAGAGGGAGGGAAAGAAAGAGAGAGGGTGAAGGGAGGGAGGAAGAATTTGTGGGCCCCTGGACAAGGCATGAGACCTGGGCTCTTCTCCTGACCTTTCATAACTGGGTGTGCAAACTCAGGACCTCCTTCTCTTTGAACCTCAGTTTCTGCACTATGAAGTGAGGAATTTAGGTTAGAAATCGCTAAAACCATGTCAACTTTAAGACTCTCTATCATGAAAAATCAGAGATTGTAACCTCTCAGGCATGTTGTGTATGTGAGTTTGCATGCCTGTGTGTGTGTGTGTTTCATTTTCCAAAGCAATTCCAGGCATTTGTGTTCTATCAAGAATGATCTCTCTCTTTCTCTCTCTCTCTCTCCCTCTCTCACACACACACACACACACACACACACTCACCGTTTGCTCACTATTTAAAAGAAATTTATCTGAAGTCTATGAGTCTAAAGACTGGTCAGTCTCACCCTAAGATGTTATACTTCTGGAGATTTGTCATTACATGCCCAAACCCAGGAATTTGCTAAAGGATCATATGCCACAATTTGACACCAATAATCATTCAGATGGGGTTAAAGTGAGCAGTTAGCTACAAGATATCAACACCTGTTATGTATACATTTTACCAAAAAATGAACTCCCAATTTGACAGTCCCTTGACTTGATGGTCTGCACCGTATTAGTGTCTGAGAGTCTCTGGTATTGCAATGACGCTATATGTAACACAATACATACACACTATCCAATAGATACAAGAACGGAGAGAGGATAAAAGCAGATTAAATGGGTTCCGGGTTTCAAATGGTGCCTTGGTAATATGCTTTTCCAACTTTCTTCAACATACTCACATATGGAGCCAAGTGCAGCAGACAGGGCAGGCCTGTGTTTGAATCAGCATCAAAGATCTCATCATCAAGATTTCAGGAATCAGAAAGGTCCATCTGCCCAAAAATGTCTTCTTCACTGGCCCATTATTTTGCCTTAAGTGGCATCATTAGAAGTTCATTCTTTGGGCTGTTATTATTTCTAGAAAATTCCTGTTAAAATGCAGTGATGTGCCTACAGGGAGATACCCATCCCACTCGTGTGGAACTGTCACAAATGCCTTAGGAAGAATGAGCAAGATCAGGAGAGAGACGTGAGGACGAAGGCGTGGACAGAGTGCTAATATGGGGAGGGAGGGAAAAGATCACGAAGCAATGCAAGACGGGGATCAAAGTAAGAAAAAGTCCCATGTGGCGAGTTTCTCTCTGTGCCAGGCTCAACAGCCAGGATGTCCACTGCTTGTGTGGCAGACGGTGTTGATATCGTTTTTATAGTGGAGAACTCTGAGGCTTGCCTGAAATCTCACAGTTGGTTACAGAACTGGGGTTCTATCTCAGGTTCACAGACTCCCCATGGTGCCAGAGGCCCTGACACCTCAACAAAAAGGAAATACTGATAAGGGAAAGGAGAGAGAGGAAGGGAAAGGAAAATGAAAACCTCAACCAATCTGTCATCTGTCTTGAATTAGCCCTGCTCCCAGCTTTGTTCCTGAGCAGTGGAGAATTAGCCACTCCAGGGGAAGCAGACACCTCTGAGGTGCATTGTGTGCAAACAGGCTTGTCACAGCACATTCTAAAACAGTACTGTCAAGTGTTGTGCACCCCTAAATAAGAGGTCGTATGGTGTTATGAAAGATAAGTGGGTTCAAATATCAGCCTCATCATTTCTGGGCTGTGAAGCCTTGGACACGATACTGAATTTCTCAGAGCCTCAGTTTTCTCTTCTGTAAAGTGGGAAAAATAGTAACTTTGGGAGGGTTTCTGAAGATGTTGTGACACACAGTACACATATCAATACATGTGATCCCATCCTTGATCCCCCCCACCAAAGAAGAACCCAGTACACTAGGAAAAACTGCGCTCATGATAGCCAACCAATTTCCACTCTTCTTGTCCCATACACTGTACTGATCCCACCCCCAGCTTCCATGGGGCAGATCTGTAGCTGTTCATCTCATTCCCTGGAACTGTCACTTCACAGAGTAACATGTGTTCATGTAATTCCCTGAACAGGCTCAGGGAAAGTGGAGCTCCTCCTCAACTATGGCATTTGGCCACCCTCAGAGAGAGCAACAGGGTACCTCGGGGCACACTATGGGTTAGGGTCCTTCGTGAAGTTATACTACATTGAGGAATATGGGAGGGAGGGAAGGTTGAAGAGCTGAGAGTCTAAGAGAACAAATCTTCCCTCACTGGTTAGAGCCAAAAAGGGTATAGCTGACCTTGTAATATGACACAATCTGCCCACCAGAACAAGGTCATAATTTCTCATGTTCATGAGAAAAAGTTCAAGGATCCTTGCTTTGGGGGAAGGAAACAGGCTGTAAGATAGCTCTCTGCTCCTGGCCCTATGTCCCACCCTCATCCCACTCCTGTTGGGTCTGAGTGCCTAGTACACAGTAAGCAGACAGTAAAATTTGATTAATGAATTACAAATAAATTGATGGAGGGATGAATGGGTGAGTCTTAATCTACATAGTTATGGTCCTACCGACTTTAAAACAGAGATTTTTTTTTTTTCAATTAGGCTACGTGCATCACTCAGCTAACAAAGATTTGCTGCAGTGCCATGCCTTTGTTCACTAGCGTTTGGAACACCAGCGGGAGGACACATCCCAACATCCGAGTTAATTATTCTCATACCCTAATATCCTCCGAGCCTCAGAGCTTGACTGGCTAACACAGCCATGTCAAAAGAAAGTATTCCAAAGAGAAATAAGATTCCACTAACGTTACTACAGAACCCTTGAAAGACGAAAGCATTTATCCTTGAACTTAGAGATGAATGTGTGGGTGTTGGTTGCTTTATTGCTCCTAAATTACCCACATGTGATTTATATGCTCTTTCGTATACATATTTACAAAAAACATTAGTAAACAATTTTAAATGATAAAAAAGGTAAGGAGAGGGTTAACAACTGGCTCGAGCCTCCACAGAAAAGAATAAATCTTTAACCTAAGGCCTCATGCCTTCACTGTGGTGGGCAGCTCCCGTTGATGGTAGAAGCACAGTGTGGTGCCCAGACGAACAAGTAGACAATGAAAGAAAGAGATCCTGTGATCTTTACATCCTTGGATAGTCTTGAATTCCACACAGCTGTTTCTGGACAAAGGGACATTCTGGAACTGGAGTCTTCTCCCTCAGGATTGATCTTCGTGTCCTTTATTACCTAAGAGTGGCGGGTCTTTGGCGCCAATGATGAAAGCCAATTCACAAGCTGCGGTGGACAGAAAGGCTTTTTGTGATTTCCAAGTGTGCAAGGAGGCAGGCAAGGGCAGGCGCCCTGGCACTCCTGAAACCCCACTCAGATCTCGAGGGCACCGTGGAGTTCAGCTCCTCCCCGCTGACCTTAGAAGCCCTGACAAGCCACTTCAAGGAGATTACCTCGTTCCTATTTTGCAGCTTTTCTGGGTTTCCACAAGGTGGTTGTCTGGACATAACACATACTGGCAGTTCATCTTAATAGAAAGCAGAACGAAAGCAGCCCGACCAAATCCCCACCCAAAGGAATTCACGGTGGCTGCTCTCAGAGGGCCTAGGGCTCCCTTCAGCCAGACATCCCTGAGAGAAGGATGTGAGGGTAGCACCCCCTGGGGCAAGACAGGGGGTGGGGGTTGGCGAGATGACCAAAAACATGCAAATTCTCACCAAGAAGAAACATCTTTTCCTTTGGCATCTCTACCTAGGCTTTTGTGGAACTGCACTATCTCAACTGAAAAAAAAAATTCTAGGGAATGAAAATTATTCATTTGAGAATTATTTTTAAGTCTGAGTTGATTGTTGTTTTTGTATATTTGAAATAAACTGAATATTCAGTGCAGTGACTCACAGGGACATGTCTCCAGTTATCCCTCCTCTCCCAAGCTGAGCCACTATCACTCCCACACCAATTGGAAGATAATCAACTGTCCCAAACTAATCTCTCCTCTTCCCCCTCTTACCTGTATTTCTGAATGGGGCATATTCATTTGCTAGGGCTATCATAACAAAGTATCATAAAAGGTACAGCTGTAAAAACAGAAGTTCATTGTGTCACAGTTCTACAGGCTGAAAGTCTGAAATCTAGGTGTTGGCAGGGTGGGCTCCTTCCAAGGAGGAAGGCACAGATCTGCTCCAGGCCCCTCTCCTTGGCTTGGAGCTGGCCATCTCCCAGCATCTGTTTACTTCTCTCTGGGTATGTGTATGTCTTTTTCTCCTCTTCTTCTTTTTTTTTTTTTTTTTTTAAGATTTTATTTATTTATTCATGAGAGACACAGAGAGAGGCAGAGACATAGGCAGAGGGAGAAGCAGACTCCATGCAGGGAGCTTGATGTGGGACTTGATCCTGGGACTCCAGGATCATGCTCTGGGCCAAAGGCAGGCACCAAACCACTGAGCCACCCAGGCGCCCCTTCTCCTCTTCTTATAAGGACACTGGTCATATCGAATTAAAGCCCAACCTAATAACCTCATTTTAGGTTCCTTTAGAGGATCTAGCTCCAAGTACAGTCACATTCTGAGATATTGGGGGTTAAGACTACAACAACATCTGAATTGGAGTGGGCACCCAATTTGACTGATAATGTAAGGCTTTGTCAATATCCCTTTTCCAAGAGATTGACAGGTGCCACTTCCTCAAAGTGGGATGCTGTAGGAAATACAGCAGAGGTGGTTGCTCAAAGCAGTCACACACTCAGGAGGATGGGTGCTACAAAGCACCAAGGAAAGATGTGGATTTGGTTAAAACACCAAGAGAAATGGAAAAGCTCTTCCCAAAACAAAATGATATTGTTTTATATACTATCAAGCCATAGAGATCATTAGCGTGTGTGAGGGAGCAAGTCCATCTCCTTACTGCATGTCCTTACATATCCTATTTTTCTTTTTTCAACTGTCTTCATGTTCTATATTTTCCATATTTATCCATAAATCCATACCCAGTGAGATGCACATTTAATCCACACCATGCTTCTTTAGCAGTGCAAATGGCATATTCCATATTCTTGAGATATCCGGGGACTAACTGCTTATGATCTCTTTTCACATCCTTACCAGGGGCAAGGGAATAAGATACAAGGGATTCCATCGCTTCCGGTCTTTTATTAGCTTCTCTTCTCTTTTCTGTGTCTCTTATTTAAGTGGAGTAATAAACATCCAGCTAATGAATAATCATAGAGAAGCAAATGATATCAAACTCTATGGCTTCAACTCTATTGAGCACCCTAACTAGGGTAAGAGTTCAACAGCTCATGGACACAGTGCAGGTTCCACCCCACAGGAGACTTCCATGCAGTGTAATGGACAAGGGACTGTCTATGCTTCAAAGGCAGCATCCAAACCAGAAAGTCACCTATCTTTGTCTTGGTAGCACCTAAGAAAAGCTAAGGTTCATCTGAAACAAGATAACCAGAGTTATTCAAAGTGAGTGCTGCGTCATCTGGGAAAGAGCTAAAGGAACTAGGCTGGAGAAGACTAAGGAGGAAATTTAAAGGACTGTCAGAGAGGAGAGGTTGCTAATTAGTACTGGTGGAAGATATAAAAAGCCCAAAGGTCAATACAAGATCATTGTTCCAAACATGAGCTATTTATACAAACTACCCTACAAGCAGTGAGTTTCCAGGCACTGAAGTGTGGAAAGAAACATCATTGCACACAAGTACAGTGTCATTCCTAAGAGCATAGGCTATTCAAATTTGAATCCTGGCTCACCTCTCTCTAACCATGAGATCTTAGAAAAATTATTAAAATATACCCTCCATGCTCCTCCTTCCCTTAATCCTTTCCATTGAGTCACAGATCCCAGAAACTCTAATCTCCATTCCTCTCCTTGGACAAACAGAATCCAACATCTCAGCATGAGTGTTTGGCTTTGTTCCGTGGGACAAAATCCACCCTAAAATTCCTCTGGGTGACTGAGTAGTAAATAGAGGGCACAGCCTCCCACCTCTGTTCTCTCCTTCCTACCTGAAGGCAACCAAGGCTTGAGTACCAGTCATCACATAAAACATTCAGCTCCATCTTGCTGGTAGTTTTAACCATGTTTAAATATTTCATAGAGAACATTTTTCTTTGAAACACTCTCTTGTCTCATTTTTAATGGTGAGTGACCTGAATTAATGCGGGGAGGCCAGAATAAAGAGCAGAAATTAATACAAGGCGAGCTCTAGTGCTAAAAGAGTTGAACACTATTCCAAATTCTGTTTGTTTGTTTGTCCATATATGTTAAACATCCAAGCATTGAGATCTGTTAGCACTTAGGGGCTATCACTGACTGCACGGGTGCTTATGTGCTTAAAGAAACAGGGTATATATATATACACACATTATTCAGCGTACCTCCTTCAGTAGATCAGATTGCTGCTCAAAAATACTTACTCTTGCCTTTCTTCTCCAAGGCAAGAGGATACTTCCCCACTCCTCTAGTTTGGGGTTTGGTCATGTAACTTGCTTTATCCAATGAAATGTGGGCAGACACAACAGGGTGCCTTAGGACACCATATTCTCTCTTGTCCTTCTGCTACTGCCCTGAGAAGAGCATCCCATCACATCACTGTTGCCCCTTTGCCTGGGCCCAGAATGAATCCTCAGGAAGCAAACCTGAGCCCAAGCCGCAGCTAAGAGCCAAACCCAGCTGGACCATAACTTGAAGTGGAGCACAGCCCTGATAACAGACAGGCAAATACCTGAGCAAAAAAAAAGTTATGCTATGGTACACCGGGCAGGGTACAAAAAGAGTCCTGAGTACAGAAACTTCTGTCCCTTGGAGTTTGGAGTGCACCACCCTCCCAGCACATGGATGCATTCACCAACCTGAAAACTCTCTGAACCCCATTTTAGGGGCTTTCATGGAGGATCCATTACATAATCATGATTGACTAAATCATTGGTCATTGGCAATTCACTCAATCACCAGCCCTCCTCCTTTCCTTAGAGACCAAGGTCATGGGACTGAATGTTCCACCCCTCTAATCATGTTTGGTTTTTCTCTGGTAACCATCCCCCATGCTAAAGCTATCTAGGGAACCACTAAGAGTCACCTTGTTAGCATAAAATTAGGTATGGCTAAAAGAGGCTTATTATGCATAATAAAAAATGCTCCTCGCATCCCTGCCACTCACAAAAGTGAGTTTTAGGAACTCTGTGCCAGGAACCATGGGCAAGATCAAATATATATTTATTATGATACTACAATATAGATAGATATAGATATAAACTGGGGCACCTGGGTGGCTCAGTCAGTTAAGTGTCTGCCTTCAGCTATCCAGGGTCCTGAGATCAAATCTCACACTGGGCTCCCCGCTTTGTGGGGAGCCTGCTTCTCTGTCTCTCTCTCTCCCTGCCACTCCCTCTTCTTGTGCTCTCTCTTTCTGTCAAATAAATAAATGAAATATTTTTTTTTAAGATATAGATAAATCTTTTTATAGATAGAATGAAGAAACCATCAGGTGAAGGACAGTGGCCTAGGAGAAGAGCCACAGAAAGAAAATAGCCATCTTCACAGGTTGTAGATAATGGTGATTACAGTAAAAGATTTAATCTGGATCATTCTTAAATTTCCTAAAAGAATAACGTGTGTGTGAGAGCCCAAGACTGAGTCATGATCCAAAGGAGCTGTTGAATCAACTGATTTCTAAAATTCCTTTTTTTTTTTTCAGTGATCTTAAGGGCTCTGTTGTTGGATAACTTGTGCGTTCATCTCAATATGTGGATTTTGCAGTTCTTTCACACTAGGATCTACGGTTTAGGGGAGTTAAATATCAGATCTGTCATCACCATTAACATGAACTGGATGTCTATGCAGAGCTTGTTATGGAATTCAGGGGCTGTATCTCAAGGATGATGTCAAGCAATTGCTTAACCCCTGGGCCTTAGGACGTAGGGTCCCCAACCTAAGCAAATGCATGGATTTGATAACCCTTATGCCACCAGGTTCACAGTCTCTCCCACTGAGAAGAGAAGCAAACCGCTGCCTCTCTGTTGTTGCTACTGGAGAACATGAGGGTTCAAGAGGCTGGTGAGAGGCCCCAGGGGACAGAGTGGCTGGATAATACTGGGTGTCCCAGTGGCCATCAGTGGTATGGAAAGCAGAACACTCACCTGTGCAGAGCAAGGACCTTGTATCGACAAGATGGAGATGTGTCCTTATAGGGGGCGGGGTGCTTTCTCAGGGTGAAAATGGTTGGCTTTAAATCCAGGGCAGGGCAAGTGGAACGAGGAGCTGTGTGATGTTTGGAGACTGAGAGAAAGGCAGTAAGGGGGCTTCAAAATGTGCTCTTTAGTGGTGATACTTCACTTTTGTTATAATAAGGAGGTGTGCTGGAAAAGCCAAATGGGGGGGGGAGGTCTACCTCATATTTTTAAAAAATATTTTTTTTATTTATTTATTCATGACAGACACACACACACACACACACACACACAGAGGCAGAGACAGAGGCAGAGAAAGAAGCAGGCTCCATGCAGGGAGCCTGACATGGGACTCGATTCCGGGTCTCCAGGATCACGCCCTGGGTTGAGGGGGCACTAAACCATTGGGCCACCGGGGCTGCCTGGTCTGCCTCATATTTTACGACATCATATCCTGCATATAGCGTGGTGAAGGAAAAGGACAGGGAAAAAGGAGCCCCCCATAACTCTGTTTCCCCAGCCACAGAATATAAGGACCTTGTCTGAATGTTACTCACTGACTGACCTGTCTGCAATGGAGGAAAATAACACAATAGCAGTGTGACGGGGCAGAAAAAATTGTGACAACAGCAAAACAGATTCATTTTCTATTGCTGCTTAATAAATTACCACAAACTTAGTGGCTTCACACAATAACCCATTTATTAACTCACAGTTAAGTCAGAAGTCCAGCATGATGTGGCTGGGTTCTCAGCTCAGGGCTCCCCAAGGCTGCCATCAAGGGGTTTGCAAGGCTGAATGCTCATCTAAAGGCTCGAGGGAAAAATCCACTTTCAAGCTCATGCTTGGTGTTGGCAGAACTCAGTTCCTGTGGTTGCAGGAAGTGGAGGTGCCCCTTTTCCTGTGGCTATCAGGAAAGAGGGCCGAGCTCTCAGCACCAGCAGGCTATCCCTGCCTGTAGGCCGCCCCCCTGCCCCATGGCCACCCTCATCATCAAGCACATGAATCCTCTCATGCTGCCACTCTCTGACCTTTCCATCTCCTGACCTTGGATCCAGATGGAAAGGGCTCCTTGGTTAGGCTCACCTGGATGATCTCTCACTCAAGGTCAAAAGATTTGGGACCTTAATTGCATCTGCGAAATCCCTTTTTATCATGTAATGTAGCATCTCATTGTGATATCTCATCTTACTTACAGATTCTGCACACACTTAAGAGGAGGAGATGATACAAGGTGAGGATCATTGAAGTTCATCTTAGAATTTTGCTTCTCGGGGTGCCTGGGTAGCTCAGTTGGTCAAGTGTCCGACTGCTGATTTCAGCTCAGGTCATGATCTCAAGGTCATAAGATTGAGCCCTGCGTCTATCTCCATACTGAGCACGGAGACTGCTTGAGAGTCTGCCCCCTGCCCCTCCCCCTGCTCCCATGCATGTGCTCTCTTTCGTGGAAATAAACAAATAAACAAACAAATAAATAAATAAAATATATTTTTAAAATGAATTCTGCTTCTCATACAGCTGCTTCTACTTTCCCCCCAAATTCCAGAATCCTCCATCTGCCCTTAGCAGCTTCCAAGACCCCTGAAGACTATGGTTTCATTCAAGTCCATTCAAACTTAGCTCACTATCCAATTCTAATAGGTCTTCCCTAGGTCAGCTAACCTGGTAAAAGAATAACACCAATGTGTTACTGGGTTCAGGCATCCCCTCCCTTTGACTATCACCTTTGACTTTCACTAGGAACTCAGATACAGGGAGTTGAAAGACAGACTGCATCCCAGATTGGCTCTACTTGTGGAAATTTTAGACACTTTGGCAAACTGACACCCCTCCAGTCTAGGTGGGCCTGCCCTGCCTACAGCAGACTATTGTCAGGAAGTAAAGTCTCTGAAGACTCAAGCTTCACTTGTGTCATCCACCATCCACCCAGCCACCCAGCCGGGGCAACACAGTGAGCAAAAGCTTTCTGTACAATATTGTCCTCCTCTGCTTCATTCACATTCACACAAAGGAGAGCATGTCCTGGCCACTCCTCAGGCTTTCAGTTTGACTGCTCAAAAACTGGGATAGGTGTTGTACTAGCAGATGGTTTAATCTGCAAGTCAGCCTAAGGAACTTGTTTTGGGGGATAAAAGCTTCAGGCAGCATTCCACAAACGGTCATTGAGCACCTGCTTCTTGCTAAAATCTGTGCAGCAGGTTTGAAAGGGCAGCACTTGGCATCGGTGATCCATCCACAGGCCAGGCCTATCTGCTACATCTCAAAATAAGCCAACCCCCAAAATAAGGTGACCTCCCAGTTTCTCAACAAAAAGATTAGAAAGAGAAGGTTTGGGCAAACTTAAATGTACAAATTTTCAGGGTTGTAGTTGACATAGAAAATGTGTATTCCTAATGTATCATTTATAAATTTACATTCCCACACAGCTTCAAGATCACACTATGTAAAATATTTTAATTTGGAAACCTGACTTGTATCCATTCTCACATACTATCTTAAGCAACTTGGGCTGCTATAACAAATGACCATAGACTAAGTGGCCTAAACAGCAGTGTATATTTCTCACCATTCTAGAGGTTGGGAAGTCCAAGATCAAGGTGTCAGCAGAATGGTGTCGCTAAGAGCCCAATTCCTGGTTTGTCGATGCCCACGTTCTTGCTCTCATGTGAGAGCAGAGAGAGGCAAGCTCTCATCTCTGTTTTCAGGGCACTGATCTCATCCTGAGGCTCCACTACCATGACCTGATCACCTCCCAAGGGCCCCATCTCCTAATTCCATCACATTGAGGGTTAAGACTGCAACATATGAATTTGGAAAGAACACAGGCATTCAATTCTAGAACACATACCAGGAAACCATTTTATCAGGTTCTTCACATGCTTTTTCTACATCCATGTAATCTCTACTTTAGTGCTCTTTGTATCATCTAACCTGGCTGAGTACCTCTGACTTCATGTTTCATGCTGATTCAGAAAGTTTTAAGTCACAAGGACCACTTAGTATAAAAATAAACATAGCATTTGGTGGAATTTCTCATTTCTATTGTTGGTATACATTAGTGATCTCTACAACATGATCATTGACTGCATGACTTTTTAAGTGGTCCCCTTTTTTTTAAGATCTATTTATTTATTTGGGTGGGGAGGGGCAGAGGGGGAGGGACAGAAAGAACCTCAAGTAGACTTCTTGCTGAGAATGGAGCCCGACAAGGGGCTTGATCCCATGACCCTGAGATCATGACCTGAGCTGAAATCAAGAGTCAGACTCTTAACTGACTCTTAACTCTTAACCACCCAGGCACTCCCTTAAGTGGTTTTATAAAGGCTTATTACAATGTCATCCAAAGCTTGCAATTCAGGTCTCTGCTCAAAGATCTCTTCTCAGGGGGAACTTCCTTGACCAGCGTTTTGGAACAATGCTCTCTGCCATGAGCTACCCACTTCATCTGCTATATTTTTCTCCATAGAACTCATATGAGAAATTATGTTGCCTCCCAGTGCAGAAATCTTGTCTCTTTTGTTACCATTTACCTCCACTTTCTTACAACAGTATCTGGTACAAAGAGGGACTGATACTTCCTGATATTTCTAGGGCTGATCACTAAATTACATTAAATTACATTAAATTATTTGATATATATAGCCAATTTTGTTATTTATATGAAAAACTTCATAAATCTATATAAAACTATCATTGGCTAAAGTCATTCTAGGCTAATATGTATTCTCTAAATAATATTTTCATGGGAAAAAGAATAAATTTTAAGCAGTCATTGAGAGAGCACCCTGTACTGTGAGAGAAGAGTAAGGAGTTAATTTCTGGAAAGGATTACTATTCTTATACAGTGCCCGTATGCAGATACAGAACAGTCATTTCCAACCATGGAAAATCCCTTCTCCTGGCCTCTGTTTTATCCACGTTCTGCTCCCTCAGTTTTCGTGACAATATCTGTAAACAACCTTTTTGTGATTGTTTTATACACCTGTTCCCTAAACACAAAAGCTCTCTGCTGGCCTTTGTCCAAGCAGTCTTGTGCTGTTTTTGAATTTATTTTGTGTACAGATTTCTCCACCTTCTTAACCTCCTGACAGACTTCCATCCTCCTAAAGTTCAGATTCCTGGTTTCCACGCTGTTCCCAGGCACTTTCCTTCCCCTGCCCACCTGGGAATGCATTCCTGGACTTGTTTTCAGCATTCCCAACGCTGACCCCATCCTACCTCCACCTCTGGGCAACGTTATTATTTCGGTGCCTTGCTGGGCTCCACCAGCCTGCACAAATTCTGATCCCTCAATAAAGCAAACACAGCGATGCACAGACATGCAAAGACCATGGGAGAGACATCCACACTAGAGAGAGATGCTAACTGTCACATGACACAGGGATCATATCTCAAGAACGGGTAAGAAGGGAACGTCGCCACCAACACAGACCACTGCCAAACAACAGAAGCCCAGACATTGGAAAGAGTCTGTGAGACCTGCAATGTTACACCAGGGCCTCCTGTGAAGAAACCAACTAGAATGTGTGAGCACAGTGAAAGCCAAGATAGTCCATTGTTCGGATTGCTGTGTATTTGCTTAAGTGGTAGGAAGAAGGAAGCAGCAGCCCTCGGGGGTCCTCTCAAGGCAACAAAGGATCCTGAACCTGATGGAGGCTGAGAGTAGGGGGCAAAAGGAGGATTAGGCAACACGTACCCTCCAAAAGCCAGAGCCCCTAATTATCCATTTCCCACAGTTCTGTGGTTTCTCACAGACACTCCATAAAGTTAATCCAACTGACTCTTGCATATAGAATAAAAATTCTTCCCTGGACCTTCAGAAAAAATAAATCGCTGAAAAAAAATTGCTGAGAAGGTTAGGAGAAATAGATGTCCCCCTCTCCTGCACTTTGGAGGAGGGTACATATCCCGGCCTCTGGAGAAGAATCCAGCAGCGCTGAGAAAGAGCGGAGTGTCAAAACCAAAACACACAGCCCCCCTTCCTCTAAGAAGCTTTTATTTTGTTTCCCGATTTGCAATTGCATGAAAAACATCCTGAAGCACCCTTTGTTTGGTTTCCCCTCTGCTCCGTTTCTGTTCTATAATACAAGGAGACAGCTGTGGCTAGAGGGAATGAAAATATTCTCCGTCAGTTTTTTCTCCATCTCAAGTTTTTGTGGGATGAATTGCCTGAGCAATTTGTGTGCACAAATTTTTGTCTTGCAAAACTTGAGAAAAAAAAAGGTTCCCATTTGCACACTTCCACCACACCATAAATAGCACGTATGCTTATTCAGCAACTAGAGCTGTTTTAATAAAAATATTGCCATTTCTAAGCATATTTACCATTACATACAGATATGAATCTCTTCCCCTTCATGTCGCTCTCCCTTTTTTCCTTTTTGTAAAATTTTAAAGGAAGAAATCTGTTCAGAGACACTTTCCCTTATTCAGGCACGTGTGTGAATTGGTGATGAAGCCAGTACCACAGATTATGTGTGGATTTAGAAATATGGCACCAGTGATGATTTACAGTCTCCTGACAACATAATTTATACAAGTAGAGATGCTAATTTCCATGCATCTTGATTTATTTCATTAATAATTCTTACAGGCAGTATATTCTGTTATTACCGAACTTATTTTAGATCAGTAAGTTTTCAAATTGGCTTATGACCAATTCATAAAAATACTGGAAGTAATCAGATACGTAATAAATTGTTCCATAGAGTCAGATATAACTACTATGTAACAGTATATTGAGATGATATTGGTTTTAATCAGCTACCCAAAAAAGGGAAATTTATACCATTCTCTGTTTAATTTAGATTATAAAATTCACTAGGGAAATCAAGGAATCGGATAGCTGATAGGAGTTCTTAATAGCAATTGCAGTAAAACACATTTCACTGCTTGAAATTTGTGAGCCTCAATTAATCATGGGCTCAAATAGTTTTTAAAAGTGTTTTATAATCCAAATATTACTATCTCAGTAAGACACTCCAGTGTGTTTATTAATCCATATCTACTTGCATACCCTCCTTGACCTTCAGTCACATGCCTTACAGCTCAGCAGGCTTCAAGCAAGATGCCAAAACTCCTGCTCTGTCTAATTGCATGATTTTCAGTTACTCTACATTATTTCTTCCCGGAGAAGCTTTACAAAAAAATAATCCCTTGCCAGTTTAGTCTCCCTTGCTAATGACAATAGGCTGTACATTCATTACATTCTTGGTATATTAGAGCCTTTTCTTTTAACCTTCCTCTTTAAAAAAAAAAAAAATCCCTTCCCAGTCCCTGCTCCTTTTCTGTTTTCTAAAATAAGACAACCTCTTTATTAAACCCCTCAAGAGAGATGGGAGTCTGTCATCCAGAGAAGAAGATGCGAAATTCTCTCCTGTGAGCTATTTCGCTGACTAATCCCTCATTTTCCCCATATCTCTAAAACCTCCCTCTACAAGGCCAGGTCTCTATCTACCTTGTCTATCAAATACGGCCCCCCCACACACACACACACACTACTCAGAACCCAGAATGTGCACCAGTACTTAATAGGTGAGTATGTCCCCCAAAACCCCTTGTTCTATCATTTTGGACCATTTTATCTTGTTTATCTTTAATAGAGGGGAGAGAGAATTTCTCCAGAGATTCGATGTACTATGACACATTTATTAAAACACATCAGTAGAAACTGAAGACATTCAAAATTCCTCTTCCTGGCAGGCAGGGCTCCCCACACTCCAGCCTCGCCTCCCACCACTTCTGGCACCTGGTCTTTCCTTCCATCCTGACTTCAGCTGACTGAACCAATGGTTTCCAAAACACATCGAGCACATTTCCTGCCCCGACCTCTTTGCCTGTACTGTTTTTCTCAACCTGGAAGGCCTCCTTGGAGAACTCTGCCTATCAAAACACCTGCCCACCTCAAACACTTAACTCAGAGTGCACAATGGCAACAGCACACACTTCAGCATCATATAAACAGAGTGGCAGGAGATTAATCACTTAAATTTCCTGCACACTTACATCCCGCACACTAGTATGCAGATAACCTGGATACTAAACATTCCTACCACGTGTGTAGAAAAGGAAGAACCAGAACCATTTGGTGAAGCATTAATGATGTCATTTCTAATAAATCATAAACTCCTTAAGCAGAAAAGATATCTTGAATATCTGTTATTCTTGACAGCTCCAGAGGGTTTTGAACAAGGTAGTCACAGATAAATGAAAACAGAATAAATGAATGAATGCATGAGTAAATGCAGAGGGAAAGAGAGAAAAGAGGCAGAAGCAGCACTGGAAAATACAGAGGAGCAAACTAAGAGAGAGTTTATGATTTGGGGTCCCTAATGTTATTTCTGTAGGTGTATTTGAGCCAGATCATCCCCATTGGGGAAACAGCAGTGCTGTTCAGCTGCAATATTCTTAAAGCTGTGATATAGAGCCTCACAGTGGCGCAAAGGCTAACCCTGTATGCAGCAGGGGAATGCTTCTGGGGGCAAGCCAGAGACCAAGATGGGGAGGATTTTGTCTTTCCAACTGTAGAGCGAGTTAATATTCCCAACCCCAGGGTCATTCATAAAAACAAAAGTAGTTGGTTCCTTACTAAGTGTATCCTGGACTCTAACAAGAAGACATCCCCCCCCTCACCCCACCCCTGCCCAGCTACCTGGTTCCCAAGACCTCTTCCTCCAACCCAGGACTTTCTGGCCTCAAATTCTTACATTAACTTTCATTTGCTAAACTTTGAGTGAATTACTGTCCTCCGCTAGCATGCTTTCTCAACATGCAGAGATAAAGCTGTGTGTCATCGACATTTCCATGAAAATAGGTTAAGAAATCTATGACTCTCAGAAGAATCTGAGAATAGTAAGAGAACAAGGGTGCCAGGATCTAGATAAAAAGAGGAGGAAGAAAACACTGCAAGACAGGGGTGTCTGTGTGGCTCTGGTTGAGTGTCTGCCTTTTGCTCAGGTCGTGATCCTGAGGTCCTGGGATCGAGTCCTAAATCGGGCCCCGTGGGGAGCCTGCTTCTCCCTCTGCCTATGTCTCTGCCTCTCTGTGTCTCTCATGAATAAATAAATAGAATCTTAAAAAAAAAAAAAAGGAAGAAAGAAAAGCATAAGACAGCCCCCTTCTCCATTCTCATCAACCCCCATGCCTAAACTGCTACTTCTGAGTAGGTGACACTCACAACTTATATTTGTCTTCTCCTCTCTCCAAAGTGTCTGGCTTCTCAAAGCACCTCTATTTAGATGTCCCCCGGGCATTTCCAATCCAACAAGTTCAGAGGTGTTCCAGCCACCTCCCTTCCTGACACATCCTATCCCATCTCCTCATATCCACACAGACCAGTTCTGTTCTTCACTAAAGACCAGCATACATGCCATCTTTTCAGTGAGACTCTTCATTTGGAAACAATCTCTCTCTTTTGAAATATGCATGCCTTTAATTTGTGCCTCGGCAATACTTGTCACTCTCTACCTTGTACTCTGGTGATGGAGATTCTTTCTCCCAGTTTAGATTGTAAGACCTTTTTATATTCATAAATTCTCTGACAAAGGCTATGCAGTGTTTTCTGCACAGAAATGTTAGTTGCATTAATCAATGAATCAATGAGTCAAAGGGAAAGAGAAATATTGGACAAGAAGAACAGCCTACTTCACAGTCATAATTAAGACTTACAAAGAAATCTTATAGCAAGAGAAGTTTACTGACAAGTATAGGGGATTCTCCTTCCCTATGAGGAGCCATGCAGCAAGCATACCTCAGCCAACCACACTATCAAGAGCCTCTCATTGCTGACCAGCAAAAGGCAAATGGTCAGGTCATACACCAGCCAATAGGAGAACAAATCTCTGGGAGAAGGATGGAAACCAGATTTTGTCAGCAATTATATGAGTGGTCCTAGAGGGATATCTTTTAGATATCACATTGCGGTGAGGGGCAGGCAAAGAGGATTGGGCTGGGTATGTGTGTTAGCAGGCATAAATTCCCCAAAGCAAACCCCCTATCACCAGTGGGGGTGGGGGGGCAAAATGGAGGGGTGTGAGAAAGAGAGAGAGAGAGAGAGAGAGAGAGAGGGAGAGAAGGAGGAAGGGAGGGAGGGAGAGGGAGGGAGGGAGAGAAAGAAAGAGACAAGGACATAGAGACAAATGGAAGAAGAGAAGGGATGGGAGGGGAGAAGAGAAAAAGCAAAACCCACCCAGATGACAGCCATCTGGGATCCTAGGAAACCCACGCCTCTACTCCATTCAAAAGTGTCCTCCCTTAATTTGTTGGAATGAAGCTCTATAATAACTTTTTCACAGACACTTGACACAATGAAAGGAGCCTCAACACTCATCCAATGCCTCCTTTTTTTACAGATTATGCCGAAAGAGGAAATTATTGAGAGCTACTAGTCTAATCAGAATTAGACTAGTGGCAGGACAAGAATACGCAACCCAGGGAAGATGGAGAGACTAGGGCCATGTGATTTGATCCAAGTGGAGTCACCTTTTTCTGGTACACTTCATCTTTTGTTCAAAAGCAAACACTCTAGACAGAAGGGAGAACTTAAGCTTTATCCATCATTCATGTGCAATAGTCCTTAAGCCTCAGTCATCCCTTTACTTCCTTTCCAGTTTTTGCTCCATCTGTATACAATTTGTCCTTTTCGTTACCAATTAGTTTTTTTTTTTTTCTAAATTCATGTGTAGGCTTGTAATCTTCAGCAGAGATTGCCAACTATTCCCTAGTTTCCATTCTGCCCTTTGCCTTAAGGCAATAAGCACCTCTGCATCACTGAGTTTTGGTTTGCAGAGGCTAGAGACATATGACAACAGAACGTGGGCAAAAGTAATATACACAACTTCCACTTACATAGAGGAATAAAATTCCTTGCTAAGAAATTCTTTTTCCCCTTTCTAACAAGCTAGAAACGGCAAGGTCATGCAGCAGCTTTGATCCCTCAGAGGAGAGCAATGCCATAGAGGATGGCAATGTGAAGAATCCAGGACCCTACACAGATTCATAGACCCAAGTTCAAGACAGCTACACTGAAGATGAGTTCTGTTGTATTTAAAATACTGTATTTTGGGGATCCCTTTGTGTAATATTGTGACTTACAATGGGAAATATATGTTTGGTCTTCATCTCTGTCCCTGACACAGAGATCCTAAAACCTCAGTGATTTCCTAAGAGATAAAGGTGTCCTTTGTTATGTTAATGAGCCAACTTTTGGAAAGCCCTCAGTGGGTCCTGGGGCCACTGGTTACTAGGAGAACCAATCATGTGACCAGAGCATGGAATCTGTCAGAGGTTGAGGTCAATCACTAGTGGCCAATGACTTAATCAATCTTGCCTTTGTAATGAAGCCTCCATAAAAACCCGACAGGACAGAGTTCAGAGAGCTTTGGGGTTGGTAAACACAAGCAGATTTAGATTCAACACAAGGCACCCAGAGAGCATGGAATCTCTCCATCCCTTTCTCTATATGTTGCCCTATGCATCTCTTCTACCTGGCTGATTCTGAGTCATATCCTTTTATAATAAACTGATAATGTAGTAAGTGAATGTTTTCCTGAATTCTGCGAGCTCTCCTGGCTAATTAATTGAACCCAAGGGAGGTCATGCAAACCTCAGTTCTATAGCCAGCTGGTTGGAAGCACAGGTGACAACCTAGACTTGTGATTGGTGTCTGAGGGGGGTGATATGCAGTCTTGTAGGACCAAGGCCTTAACTTGTGGGATCTGACAGTACATAGTGTGAGAAGTGAGTTAATTACTTAATGGTGCTGAGAAAACACACATTGATCTATGTTATAGCAGCTTAGCATTTATCCTACCTAAAACAACATCCTATGATATCCATTAGGACTTTATTTAATCCTTTCGATAACTACATTAAATTATATAACTATTTCAATAAAAAGATACTTCAAATACAATCTAAACCTCATTCCTAGAGCACAGAAGCAGAAACATAAAGTGAGGAAAGACTGACATGAGAGAAGCAAACACAAGTTTTGATTAAAATAAGTGGCAAGGGCCACTATTCTCAATGTAGGCAGTGAGAGAAGGGAAAGGAATACTAGGAAAATTAAGGCTAGTTTCCCCAGAAGTAATCTGTGCCTTCTCCATCATCAAGCCTTGGGCAGGCTTGGGTCTGCAGCACCGTCCAGGGAAGAGTGGAAAGCTAAGGACTGACAGGCCACCTGGCTTTATCTCCATCTATAAGAAGGATCCCAGACTCAGGAGGGACACAGATCTCCCCCACCACCAATCCCCAGCAACCACCCAAGATGGGGCTTGATAGCCGTGGGCACCATTTTAGGAGGCATTGTACAAGAGAGTTTAGCCATCTTCAGCTACTTCTCCTAATTCCCCTTCCCTGTGCAAACCGGGAGGGGGAGGGGAGCACAAGATTCAAGGATCTAAGTGAGAAAGGCAATACCATCTGTATTTGCAAAGAAAGGCAACTCTTTTGTATGTTTTTCATGTTGGGCTTCCCCCCTCTGGCTCTTCCTCTGCAGGTAGCCTCTTTCCCCTAGGGGACAAGCATGAGAGGCTACAGATTGGAAACACATGTGCCAGAAACTCACCTCCCCTTGACCTACAGTGTGCCCACTGCCACTACTCTACATGGCCTCTCCCCCTAACTTCAATGTGTCTTGAAACATAAAAATGCTGTTTTGCCTGAGGCCAACTTGGAAGCAGAAGAAAATGAGTTTTTAAACTAATTTTCAGAAAACGATATTCATCATGTTAGCTTCCCATCTGGAATTATTTTTTTAAAAAAAAACATACAATGGCAGGTTTTGCCTTCATCTCTATCGTTACATTTGACCCCTGCACTAAAGCAGAACAGAATCGAGTAAAATAACCCTGTATCCTTTTCCTTAGGGGGTGGTTGGGCAGCTTACCCCCCGCCCCACCAAGAAGCACTTCCTTGGAGTATCCTTTAAGGCACTGTCAGTACAGAGACCCTGGATTTCCCTCCTCAGACCACACTCACTCATCAACGTAAACACATCAAAGTGAAATTGTTTAGTAACTACTTTCACATGTATGGGCTGGAAAATCTCATAATTTAGCACCTAAGCTAAGCAGACTAGCAAACAAATCACCGTGATTAGCAGAAAGGATCTTAGACTTTAAATTTGGGCAGACCTAGCTCTGCACTGAAAAGCTGGTTCAACACAAGTAAGTCAATGCTCATCTCTGAACTCAAACTTCATTCTCTGCACAACAGAGATGATGACACTTTTTACATAAGGTCAGTGGGGAAATTAAATGGGATGACATATATAAACCCTAATGGCACAACACCTGGCAGGTACTCTGTAAAGGCAAGTTATCTTCTTCTATCTTTCCCCTTCCTCCTGAAGAAAGCTTAAATGTTAAATAGTTCCAGTTGGAAGTATCGGGGGGCAATATTGATTTTGTTCTTTATTCTTTTCTATATTTTCCCAGACCCAATAAGGAACAGGTATTACTTTCCCAAAGAAGAAAAAAAAAAGTTATTTACAAAGATAGAAACATGTAATCTCTATAAAGAATCTACTTGTCTCTTCAGCCTAAATTCATGCATTTCATGTTTATTTTTTCTTCCCCAAACCAAACTTTAAATTTAAATCACCCTAACTTAGGGTAAATGTGTTTTTTTTTTCAATTGTCAATAAAGAAAAGACATTCATCATAACAATGATGAAAGCAAGCTCTTCTATTTGTTTTTACTCCATTATCTAAAATAAATATAAGCAACATCTGTTACAATTAACTATAAATGCAGTACTTTTTTCACTGCAGAATGGAATGATGGTTTAGGGTATAGAATTGAACAAGCAGTTTGGAATTATTGATTATTCAATTATATCTAAGTGTGCTATGATATTTAAACATTTCACCATCTTAAAATATTTTTTTAATATTCTGATGAACTGTAGTAGTAGAGTTCCTAAACTATAGACACGTTCAGAAGTACTCTTTCCTGGAAGTCCAACAACCTTAATACATATAAACTAGCATCCAGCATGAAAAGTAGGATTTCAGGACAGCACTGCAGCTAGAGGACAAAAAGTACCTGACCTTTACTGGCATCATTGCCTGTGGTCTTACTACATTATAATGGGAATAGGATAAATTTGGTCAGAGTTTGATCCTGTTCTATTACCTACAGAATCTGTTTTCGTAAATACTACATCATGAGTGAGATGCTGATTGGAAATAATCTATACACTATGTCATGAGTATTGGCATATTTCTGAGTATTTTTTTTATTTTTAAAATATTTTATTTATTTATTCATGAGAGAGAGAGAGAGAAAGGCAGGCAGAGACACAGGCAAACGGAGAAGCAGGCTCCATGCAGGGAGACTGACGTGGGACTCGATCCCAGGACTCCACAATCACGCCCTGGGCCAAAGGCAGGCACTAAACCACTGACCCACCCAGGGATCCCTATTTCTGAGTATTATCATAATTAACTGAAATTATTATCTCTCAGATATTACATTTTGTTGTCTTCTATTTTGAGGCAGCTTCATTATATTTCAATTTAATTTCTTTTAGATATCTCTTTAGGAAATTAATATAAAAATGCACCAAAGCCAAACAAGATTTATACCAGTAATGCAAGGATAGTTCAATATAGGAAATAATATCATGAACCATTTCAATAGAACAAAAGGGAAAATAACACAATTATACCATGAATTCTGAAAATACACTTGATAACATTCAGCATCCATCACTGATAAAAACTTCTAATAATCATAGGATGAGAGATCACGTCCTTAAAGGGATTTTTAGCATATATACTGTGTTCACTACTACTGTGGCCCTAAGCCCCATGCTTTAGAGTCCATCCATACCCTTCCACTGCTGGACCATCCTCAGGGTACTCAGGACCATGGAATTCCCTGTTCAAATGTCCCCAAGCCTGGGGACATCTGGGGTAGCACAGTCTCTTTCCTAGGTTCATCCTCCAATGGGCAAACTAACCACACACACAGTGTACACACCCCAGGTCCTGAAGAAGACAAAAGAGTGGCTGTTTACAAGAGGGTACAAACAGAGCTCAGGGGTTTGGCTGGGGTGGCCTAACACATGAGTTGAACATTAGGCCTCTCCATCTGGGTCAAAGCTAGGAAGGAGAACAGGCTGAAAGTGCTGAATTTTGCCAGACTGCTACATTTTAGCACAAACTCTGAAGAGTCCTGACATCCTGTATTTGAATCTAGCTTCCAGATCTTTCTAAAGGATGCTTTTCATGATAAGTAATTATTTTACTTAACAGGTTTTAGCTTAATTAATAACCATAAAATTTTTGCAGATTTATTACATGGGCTTCTGTCCCTGTTCTCATAGAAATCAGGGCAGACCAGTGTGGCATAGTGTAGTATAATAGAGGATAATGTAATTTTGAGTCAAAAACCAGGATCATGCCCCACATCAGGCTCCCTGCTCAGCAGGGAGTCTGCTTCTCCTTTTGCCGGTCCCCACCACTCATACTCTCTTGCTTATGCCCTCTCTCTCAAGTAAATAAATAAAATATTTAAGAAAAAACAAAAACAGGATCATGCACAATGAAGTAAAACAAAAAACAATCCTTTTAAAGAAGCAGCAAAGTGACATTATCACTACTAATTAACATTGTTCTATATGGATTAGCTAAAAATTAGATCAGAGAAAGAAATTACATAGACAATTGATAAGGAAAAGCAAAATATCACTATTTGTACATAATATAAACATTTAACTAGAAAACCTAAAGGAATCAAAAAAAATTAGAAAAAAAATTTAAAGTTTAAGTTGACTTGTAACAAAATCAATATACAAAAATCAGTAGCTTCAGCCAATTAATAAATATAAGAAAAAATATATTTGTAACTGTGACAAAATGTAAAACATATAGACATAGGTGTAATTTTTAAATTTACAACATCTCAAAATTTTGTTTTTAGGTAAGTAAATAACCTTAAAAAATGGTTATGACAATCATGAAAAAGAATAATAATTTTAAAAATTGACTCACTAGATATTATTATATTTTATAAAGCCACAGTAATTAACATAGCAAGATCTTTTCTCCATGTAAAAACAGGGCAATGAAACAAAAGAGAGTATCCAGAAATGAACCAAAATGGATAAAGAAATTTCATGCATGATAAAGGAGTTATTTCAAATCAAAGGAGAAATAATAGATTTTCCAAACAAAGATTTTGGAATATCCTATTGCAACAGCTATTTGGGGGAGTGGGCATAAATGTAGTCTCTCTATAGACTCCTAACTTTAAAGTATATCCCAGAGAAATGAAATATGTTGAAGTCTAAAATTAAGCCATAATAATAAAAATACTAGAGAAAACATAGGAATTCTTGTATGAGCTTGGAGTAGAAAAGTCTTTTCTTTTCTTTTCTTTTCTTTTCTTTTCTTTTCTTTTCTTTTCTTTTCTTTTCTTTTCTTTTCTCTTTTTTCAAGTAGGCTCCATGCCCAGCATGGAGCCCAATGCAGGCCTCAAACTCACAGCCATGAGATCAAGACTGAGCCAAGATCAAGAGTCTGACACTTAACCAACAAAGCTACCCAGGTGTCCCTAGGAAAGTCTTTCTAAGCAAGACACAAAGGTTCCATGCATAAAAGAAAAGAATAAAAATTCTCCTTACATAAAAAAAATAAAATTTAGCACAGGAAAAAAATAATAAAGTCAATCACATACATATAATTTAACAAGATTTTTTAAAAATGAAAACACAGATGCAACACAAATGACAAGGGGTTAATCTCTTTAATATATAAACTTATATAGTGATGGGGCTCTTGGTTTCAGCTCAGATCATGATCTCATGGGTCTTCGGATCAAGCCCTGTATAGGGCTCCCTGCTCAGCACTCTCTCCCTATGCCCCTCTCTCAGTTTGCATGTGCACATGTGCATGTGTGCACTCTCTCTTTCTAAAATAATACATATACATAAACACATACATATATACATAATATATATAATACATATATAAACACATAAATTAATAAGAAAAATAACAATTTAATAGAAAAATTAAAAAGGGAAAAGAATATGCAAAGAATATTCACAGAAAAATATGAAAAGATAACTCAACTATAAAAATAAATAAATACAACTGTAATGAAATAAAAATATTTAGTCTTCCAAACCAGCAGATCCAGATTCAATAGTAAACCAGTGACACACGTAGAGTGTACATTTGCACTCTCTCTCATTGAGCCCACAATTCCAGCTCTAGAAATTCACCTTGAAAATATTCTTGTCACATGACCATGAAAACCTATGTAAAAGTGTATTCAGTGTGCCATTAGTAGTAGTAGCAAAAGATAAAAACAGCCTTAGTGCCCATCACCACAGAATGGTTAAGTAAATATTGGTACTTTTATCCAACTGAATACAATATGGCCATTTTTTAGAATGGCAAGTCAAAATGTATGAATATAAAACTAAACATCTGTAGGATATGTTGTAGTTGAAAAACGAGCAAAGAGCACTTCGAGCTATATACATAGGATGTTTCCTTATGCAGTGTGTGTGTGTGTGTGTGTGTGTGTAAGGGTTAGATAGTCATGTATATTTTTACATAGAACATGCCTAGTTCCTAAGGAACTCACAGTTATCATCCTGGGGGGAAGAGTGAGAGACTAAGGTCAGAGACGAAAGAAGGCTCTTTTCTTCCTGTTCTTTTGTCTATTGGTTTTCTTATTACACGCGCATATTCCTCATTCAAAAAAATTAAAATAGACATTTTTAAACATTTTCATGTCAAAAACAAAAGTATCAAAAGAAAAAAATGGGTAATTCAGACTTCAACAAAATTAAAAACTTTTGTGCTACAAATGATCTGATCAAAAAGCAAGAAGATAATCCACAAAACGGAAGAAAAACTTTTCAGATCACATATCTGATAAGGGACTTGTATCTAGAATATACAAAGAGTTCTTACATCTTAATAATAAAAAGATAAATAGCCCAATGGAAATAACAGGCAAAGAATCTAAACAGATATTTCTCCAAAGAAGTTATATAAATGACCAGTAAGTACATGAAAAGATGCTTAACATCATTAGTCATCATGGAAAGACAAATCACAACCACAAAAGGAGATATCATTTCACATCTGCTAGGATGGCTCTGATCAAAAAGACAGATAATAACAAGTGTTGGCAAGTATGTAGAGAAGTGAACCCTCATAAATTGTTTGTGAGAATGTAAGTTGGTCTATCACTTTGGAAATAGTTCAGCAATTCTTCAAAATATTAAACATAGAGTTACCATAGAACCCAGGAATTCTACCCTTAGGTTCATTTCTAAGAAAAATTAAAATATACACCTGCATAAAACCTTGTACATGAATTGTTTTCGTAGCATATTAACAATAGCCACTAAGTGGGAACACCTCAAATATCCATCAATTGATGAATAGGTAAATAAATTGTGGTATAATACAATGAATATTACCTAGGAATAAAAAGGAATGAATTAATGATACATGCTACAACATAGATGAACCACAAACACATGCTACTTGAAAGAAGTCTGTCACTAAAGTCATTAATGTGAAATGTGCAGAATATATAAATCTATAAAGAAGTTAGATTAGTGGTTGCCAGGGCTGGAGGAGGGACTTGGGGGACAGGAAATGAGATGAGATTGCTAATGGGTCTGTGGTTTCTTTTTGGGATGATGAAAATATTCTAAAATTAGATTACACAGATCATTGCACAACCTCATGAATATGATTTAAAAAAAAAAAGGGGGGGCAGCCTGAGTGGCTCAGCAGTTTAGCACTGCCTTCAGCCCAGGGCCTGATCCTGGAGACCTGGGATTGAGTCCCACGTCGGGCTCCCTGCATGGAGCCTGCTTCTCCCTCTGCCTATGTCTCTGCCTCTCTCTCTCTCTCTCTCACTGTGTGACTATCATAAATAAATAAAAAAATAAAAATAAAAAAAATAAACATGTCTCTCAGAAATCTGCTAGTCACTAACTGTAATGTCAATTGGCTGTTGCTGTTTATTTACCTTCTGGATAACCAACAGACCAGCACAGGGGCCCAAAGCATAGTTCTGGGATTGGAGTGTCATGATTGAAACCTGACTACACTGCTTATCAGCTCTGTGACTAGTCTCTAAATTTCCGTGAGGCTCAGTGTTTCCATCAGTAGAATAGGTACAATAAGAGTACTCATAGGTTACTTGTAATAGGAGTATCCATAAGGAAGTACCCATAGTTGTGGAGATAACAAGAGACGTTCCATGTAAAGTGTGCAATATATAATGTATTAATTTTAAAGATAGCTATTGTCATCACTAACATCCAAGATCCCTAAAGAAAGGAAACATTATGTCTTGCTCACTGTTTGTTGCCTTCCTAGTCTTTCAAACTGCCTGGCTCATGAAGGGCTCCAATAAATATTGAATGACTGATGAGTAGCTCTTTTCAGTAGCATTTAGCTCAGGTACAGGGATTGCCCGGTTATCCCAGCAGGATGAGCTTTCCCCTACAGTAAAGAAGTTGAAAGGGCCCTCTTGTGGGCTGGCACACAGAGGCTTCATCCCCTGTCTAGGACAGGCCTCCATTCCAAAGCATGGGAGACTTGGCTTCTAGTTTTTGATGTGCCCCTGAACATCTGTGCCCCCTAGGAAGGTCATCTGATAACCTCTCTGGACTTGAGCTTTTAGATTTGCAAAAGGAGGGGTTGGACCAGATGACTTCTAAGGACCCTTCCAGCCTTGATGCTTTTTTTTTTTTTTTAACAGCTTTTTGGAGATATGTCACATACTATAAAATTCACCCATTTAAAATGTATAAGTCAATTTTTTTTAAAGATTTTATTTATTTATTCATGAGAGATACAGAGAGAGAGAGAGGGGCAGAGACACAGGCTCCATGCACTGGGAGCCCGATGTGGGATTCGATCCCGGGTCTCCAGGATCGCGCCCTGGGCTAAATGCAGGCGCTAAACCGCTGCGCCACCCAGGGATCCCTCTGAGAGACATGTTTAGACGGGTGCTTAGATGTTAGATGAGGTGATCAGTCTCTATGAGGAGATGCTGTTTAAGCTGAAAACTGAAGAATGAGGATCCACCCTGAAAGCAGGAAGAGAAGGGTGAGGTGTTGCGGGTTGTAAGGCTGGAGAGCAGGGGGAGGGGGCACACCCGGGGGTAAGGGACTGAACAAGCATGTCCAGATGGACCATAAAAATGAGTTTGGGGGATCCCTGGGTGGCGCAGCGGTTTGGCGCCTGCCTTTGGCCCAGGGCGCGATCCTGGAGACCCGGGATCGAATCCCACGTCGGGCTCCCGGTGCATGGAGCCTGCTTCTCCCTCTGCCTATGTCTCTGCCTCTCTCTCTCTCTCTCTGTGTGTGACTATCATAAATAAATAAAAATTTTTTAAAAAAATGAGTTTGGGTTTCATTCTAAATGTGAGAGGATCCCACTGGATGGTTTTAAGCAAGGTGATGTATGGAACAATGAGTAGAAACCAATTCAAAATGTGTACTGGAAGCAGAACCAAGGAAAGGAAGAATGGATGTCTCCTGAGACCCTGGGCTGGTGCTTTGTGTCAGGTCATGATGTCCCCATGCATTGACCATGTCTTGTATTTCTTATATTGTGACATCTGGGGCCTTGCTGATGCAGCCCTGGAGAGACTGCCTATCCCAGGGTTAGCCAATTCCTAAAGATAGTAGAAAACTAATCCATGAGTGTGCTTTTCTTTTCTTTTGCTTTTTTTTTTTTTTTTGAGTGTGATTTTCAAATACAAACCAACTGATCCACAGCCTACACCCCAACCACTTCTTTTATTGATTCTTGTACTCCAGGTCACTATCTACCTGCTCTAATCACTCCAGGGCTAGTTACTAAACAGCTAGCGACAGCTCCCAATCCCCAGAGCTTGCATAGATTCAAACTAGCCAGTCCTAGGCCTGCTCTCCCTTCTTTGCCTGTTCCTTCCCATGAAAGCCGCAACAAAGACTCCTGCCCACGGGTCCTCTCTCGCTATCTGCCTCCCAATTGACCCTAGTGCTTCCCTATGTGTCCCTCCAAGTCATGGTGTGGCCTTTTTCCTCGGAAACCATGAGTAACAAAACATCTCTTCAATGATGGTTGTCTCTGGTCTATTGACCTACCTATACCCCAGATTTTCTATTCAGGCACTCTTATTTTAAAACAGCGCACTCAATCAGAATTTCACTTCTTGGGAAACAGAAAAGAGAGACACCATGGGAGGCACACACAGAGGAGTGAGGGTGGCTGAGCATGAGAGCAGAGTCCTTGTTGCACTTTTATGAGGATCTCTTCTGGCTTGAGATCAAGTGGGCCCCTGAAAGAACCACAAGATTCAAGACAAGTCCCCTCTTTTTTCCTTCCGAGCCCCCAGCCCTATTATTTTCCCTGGTATCCCCCAGGCTGAGAACCAGAGCTGGGCTCTCTCCACTGTCCCTACCACATGAGGCAGAAGGAAGTCCATCTGCTCCAGGCTGGGAATGAGGCTCCAGATTATGTGCCCATAGCTCCCCACAAGCTACACTTGGACACTCAGTGCTATTGATATCACAGATATTATTTTAACAATAGCTTCCAAGATAATTAAGCCAGTGAACATCTCTGCCTGGGGAACCATAGGCAGGGTCGGTGAGAGGGTGGGACAGGGGTGACTGAACATATCCACACTATTAAAAGAGGTGAGAATTAGCAAAGGCACTTAGAGGGATTTCCAAGAGTTGTTAAAGGTGATCAGAGCCTTTTCTTCCTCAATAAGACCTTAATTGTGCTGAGAGTTACCACAATTAAGCAGTGGGTAGCAAATAAAATGCCCTGGCTCTTTGCAAAGTGAAGCAAGGAAATTGTGAAAACTGGGTTTCAAAAAGCAAGATTGTCAAACTCCTGCCAGGAAACTTCCCAGAGCACCAGATTCAGAGGCAGCGCAAGTACAGAGATAAACAAACCCCCTGCACCCACTTTTCAGTCCTGGAAGCTAAGATAGGAAAGGTCCAGGAGACACCCTAGCCAAGGCTTTCAATGTACCCCGTAGGGAACAACGGGGACCAAGAGGTGATGTGACATGGCTGAGGTCACACAGCAAGGGAGTGGCAGGGTCCTTACAAACACCCATACTGTGGCCTGTTCCCAGAAGGGTGGGCATTTTTGAAGGGGGCACTTATGAACTTGGAGCTCCTTCCTCTCTCACCCCAAACCACATGCTCCAATTCCCAGGCCCTCACCCCACTCCCATGGCCCAGACAAGCCAGGCTTCTACTTAGCCTTCATGATGTAGACAGGCAGCCCTCTCCTGGGAAGCCCAGGACACATGGCCAACTCCCCGGGGCTTCCGTAGCACTCTGGGCTCTCAGTGTGGTCACCTACTCCTCACTAGTCCCTACAGTGCCTACCTAGTCCCTAGGCTGCTCAGAGAGCTGACTTTGACTTTGTTAATTTTATATTCACGGTCCTATTTCCCACTGTCTACTTTATAATGTGCCATCTGAATTATCTGACAAACCAACTTTTGTTAACGAATTAGTGAATTACAGTGATCAATTTAATTCCTCGGGGCAGCCTGGGTGGCTCAGCAGTTTAACGCCTCCTTCGGCCCGGTGCGTGATCCTGGAGATCCAGGATCGAGTCCCACGTCAGGCTCCCTGCATGGAGCCTGCTTCTCCCTCTGCCTGTGTCTCTGCCTTTCTCTCTGTGTGTCTCCCATGAATAAATAAATAAAATCTTTAAAAAAAAAAAATAAAGAACTCCATAGTCTAGGGTCTGAGAGTCAACTATGCAACTCAGTCATGTCTGCATTTGAGAGTTAATCTGTTCTTTGAGTTTTCTCTAAGCACACACTCAAGAGATTGATGAATAATCCTGAATACCATCAAGTCACCTTTTAAAAAAAAATTAATTCCTCAGCAAACTTTAAAAGGAAAAAAAATATATGCCTAAACCACCACAAGGTGCCTGGGACAGACCCCTATGGAAGAAATACCAGGACCAGCAGGCCTTGCACCCCCTCAGATGAACCCTTTCCTCCCTGGACATAGAGGAAGTCTCATTCCTTAATCCAGAGAAAACAGTTATATATAGAATCCAGAGTGTGTATTTTTCCAATGCTTATCTGATCTAACAGAACTGAACTTATTGTAGCTTAAAGATGGGCTTTCTATTATATATGCTAAGAAACAAAATTCAACTGAATAAATTTTGAAGATTTTATTGGCTTTATTCAATGATTCATGAATTGGGCATCACCCAGGCTAGCAGATAGAAAGGTGCTCCAAAATGAAAGACTTTTACAAGCAGAGGAAGCAAGAACAAGGAAGCTATACTACACAAAAAACATGTTGATTATTTCAAAGTTACTTTCCTTTAGGGGATGGCAGGGTCTATCAGGCAGATTGCCTCACTCGTGCTCACCAGGTAGTTCCCGATTGACTGGTTTAAGATTCCATTTCTGGAAGAATCAACACTGAAATAAGTCTCAGTTTGGTGAGTTGGGGCTTAGCATAAGTGACTCCATTTTGGGCCTGTTGTCTTGTTTTGACACATAACACAAAATATTCGTCCTTGTCAGGTAATGTCAGTACAGTGGAAAATGTTAGGGAAAACACTGTCAGATTTGACTATTGACCCAATGTTGGCATATTTACTTCTTTGAACCCTGAATTGTTCTCTAGGTGTCTTTTTGTAAATTAAAAAAAAAAAAAAAAAAAACATGTTTTTAAAACAATTTATCATGGCAAAGGTTATTATACTGATTCTGCCAAAAAATTAAACACCTAGTCTTTAGTACACATTTTAAAGAAACTACATCTCTTCCTTCATGGTGCACAGCAACACACCATGTAGTCTCTGAAAGCACAGCCCTCCTGCATTTAATTCTTGGGCTCTGTTCCATTAAGAAAATATTAACACCATAACCACAAAGAACTAAAAACTTGAAAGGAGCCTTAGCACCCTGGACAATATTTGCCTTCATTTCTAATCAACTTCTCCTATTTGCTTAAAATGAAAAGGGCAACACCAACTCTCCATAAACAGTGAATATTGAGAGCTCACTTTCCCCATTTTTCTTTTATTTCTGAAACATTTAAAGCAGGGCCTATATCTCTCCTTAGGAGGGAACACTTAAAAGCTGGAGAATGACACTTTGTCCTGGTTACTGCAGAGGTCATTCTTCCCTCTGCACTCCTCTTCACAAGAGCCTTTTGTTACTGCCATCTCTGCTGTTACCTTTAGAGACCAGAGAATGCACAGATTCCAAAGGCAGGTGGTGCCTTATCTAAATGAAGATGCAACGTATGTTCTTCCTGAAAGACAAGGACAATTCCTGAAGCATCCACATGGCCCATCTCTCCTGAGGGGCAGAAGACAATTAACACTTTGCACAGATGTGACAGAAACAAACCTGAGCTGGTTGATGCTGCCTGTGTGGGGACAGGTGAGTGCAAATAGTCACTCGCCATGCGAGGACCACCCACAGACCTACATTTCACCTGTCCCACTATAGAGATTGACCACAGCACCACAGGACTGGGGTTAATTATACTTACATCGACTCAAAAGAAGGAAAGAGTAGCAAGCATATTAAGAGATTAAAATTCACCCTTCTCTTACCCTCAGACATATAGCTTCCATAAAAAGCAGCATGGGGTTGTTTTAAAAGTCTGGATCTGAGACTTTGCAAGGTCAGGTTTGATTCCTAGCTCTTCTGCTTGCTGGCTACACGATGTGGACAAGGTGCCTTCCTTCCCCAAATTTCTATTTCCTCATCTCTAAAGGGAGCATACCTGTCCCACTTAGTTCACAGGATTGTTGAGGTGTTCGAATGGAACAAGGATATGAAACACCTTCCCCTAGTAGCCTCCACAAATGATTGTCATTGCTGAATAGACTCCTAATGCTAGATCTTTCTGGATGAGGTCCAGTTGCTGCCAAATGCTTTTAATGCCCAGGCATGGATAGAGTGACTACAAATATAAGGCTCAGGAAATCTTGCCCTAAAGGAAAGTGGTCAAGAAATCATTGAAGTTCCCCCATCCTCTTACTTGGTGGGGAGTCTTGAGCATGGAACACAACTTCTTAATTTCTTTGAAAACCCCCTGATGAGTCCAACAGAGGACTAAAGAGAATAACCTAGGGTCTAGTCCACACTAATTTCCACCCTGGAGGCCAAGGCTAAAAGCACCAAATCCAACTCGCATACACAAATCCATCTTTACATACCACACCTCAACAACCTGCAGATTGAAAGTGAATTTCTGGGGTCCCTTCTTTGTACCCTCTTCTCTGGATTGCACCTGAATGTTGAATCCCTCTGATGAGTCCTAGAGAGGTCCAGCAACCTTGTGGAAAGCCCCAGAATTGTGGGTCTGGAAGAAACTTCAAACATCAACTCCAGTCGGCAGATATCCTTCCATAGCTTCCCACTGCCCTCCAACAGAGGTCAAAATGCTAACCACACAGTGTGCAACCACTCCACCTGGCATACATTTTCCTTCATGTTCCATAATCCAGTCCCAAACTTTTGTTGCTGCAGAACCTCCAAAAAAGCTGTTTATCTGTCTGCAATGCCCCTCAATTCCATCTCACCCCCATGTCTTCCTGACTAGCTCCTCTTCCTCCTTCAATCTCAACCTAAACTTCCTTATCTTCTATTTCAACCTAAACACCTTTCCTCAAAGCATCCCCCGATTCCTCAAACTTGGTCACATATTTGCATAGCACCATACACTTCCCACCTAAAATGTATTTTTTTAGTCTCACTATCCTATAAAATCCAAAAGGACATGAACTGTATCTGATCTACTCCCATCATCTCCCATTTTTTTAGCACAAATATTGGCACTAACTGAACACTACACAAATGATTGTTAAAATAGTTTGACAACTATTTCGTCTACCTTCCTCATCTTACAGAGGAATGTGAGAGGGACCCAGACAGATGAAGAAATTCACCCAAAGCCATCATACATCTTAGGGTGCAGCCAAGAATTAGAACCCAACTCTCCCAATGACCAGTCCCAGGGTCCTTCCCCTGCCACCCTCCTCCTTTCTGCCAGTACTTAACTCCTATTTGTCTCAATCTGGGCACTTAAACAAGATTGATTCCAGACATGGATCATGATTTAATTTAGATTGTCTGACATCCACCTTCTCCATTCTGTATGAGGGTGAACTGGGAAGACTGCTATTTCACAGTCTCTTAGGAACATGCTGGGATTCTGATTTGGACATCACACAGCTGAACACATAGCAAGCATGTAGGAGCACACACTACCCCCACTGCTTTGTTCAGTGCCTTAGAAAAGTTAATGCTACATGACAATATCCTTTTGGTGTAACTGTTGAAATGGCCTTCTTTCCCCAGTGAGGAAACATCCCAAATGAGTGCAAGGTTCCCTCCAGTGGTGTCATTTTCAATGAAGCTTGCCCGTGTCATTTGCAGTTAGAGGTTCATTGGTCAGAAGTGTTTTCTAGAGATGCGTGCAATGGAAACCATTAGAGAGATACTCAGAGCCGCCAGCTAGCCCAAAAGTTTAATCCACTATATTAGCTGTAATGATGCTAGGCAGCTGCTAAAGGAGAGAAGAGTAAGAAAGCAAGAGTGCCAGCCTTGTACCAACACCCTCACATGAGGTTTTTAACAAAAGCCCCAGTGCCACCTGTAATATAATTATAGCATTAATAATCTCTTCCAGATTACCAAAAACACCTTTCAAATCCTTTAGATAATGAAAGGATCTAAAAAGACTATTCACTAAGCCTGTATGCCTCCACTGTAAGTTACTAAAGTGGAATTTTGTCACCACTTTTTATTTTTGCTTGGAGTGGGCCGGGGGAGCTCATCACTCTTGGGATAACTTTCAGGATCATTTCTCAGCTGGACAGTTTCAGGCATGAATCCCAGGGAATGGTGACATTCTTCTTCAGAAGGAATGGGTAGTATAGGAATTCTCATCTCTATAACCAAAGTCATCAAAAATAAATTAGGACTTAAAAAAAAAAAAAAGACGGTCATTATCAAGGGCCCCAGCTTCACACTTGTTCATCTGATGAGTTATAGCGTGTCATCTGTACCAGCAACTCTGTGTTAGAAACAGCCAATGCAATATCTACAGTACAAATTACAGTCTTTGATCCCAACTCGCCCGTTAGAACGGAAAACTAGGCTTGCTCTTTATATTTTATATCTCCAAATGTTTCTGAGTGAAGAGATGAGAAAGTGTATTGAATCCTTTGGTTCTCTCTTTATCCATCTCTAAATGGGATCTTAGGACTTGGTGTGCTTACCTCGCCTTTTATCCAGCCTGCAGTGTGACTCATCTGCAAGCACAAATTACCTCGCTAAAGTATTCTTAGGAGAAATAATTAGCCACATGCCCCTCCTCCGCACACTCTCCTGCATTCCTCGGGAGGCCCGGATGCCTGACATAAATCATTTAGTCCTGAGCCCTCGCACACACCTTTCCCACTGGATTCCATAATTGGCAAAGTAGTTGCCAACTGGGTTTAAAGTGATTTGAAATTGTTTTCCATCCAGTCTTGCTGATAGCAAAAGGTTTCCCCTTTACCTCAAGCATGAGTTACAGTAACATGATTGAGTGTAACCAGTTATTCAGTTCAAGCTGTGATTCTGATACAGTATAGACAATATGAATTCCCCAGAGCTCAGTGAGGCCATCTCAATGGTCCGTTTAAGTCCAATTCAATTAGACTCACTATGGTTCTTAGACTTTCTTAGGTATGTGTGCAGCAGCCCTCAGGGTTGAATGTGAGACTGGTATTCATCTAGGACTTTTAAATTAGGTCTCAGGTGTCATCATTCTAAATGAATTATTACAGTGGTGTGTTCACATTGCTGTAGTTGAAGTTATGTTAGCATCTCCTCTCAACCATTTTAATCCACGGTGGAACAGAACTTGTCATGTAAGGTCTCTGCCGGAGAGTGACTTTTTCCTTGAAACCCGTTTTTTAAAATAATTGGTCTACCAAGTAAACACTATGATATGCATTTTTTGATGGCATGGGGAAAGATCACCTTAATTTATTTGGGGTCTTTGTTTGTATGTTTGTTTTACTTTGAGCACATGAAAAAATAGCTATCTTAATATTGAATTTTCTCTCACTTAACAGTTTGAGTCTTCAATGCATCCCTATTCGGAGATGGTGGAGATGAAGACAGGTCAGACCTAAAAGTTATTATATTGATAAGCTTTCCTTTTTCAAAATCTCCTGTTGTCTGCCTCTATAATCTCTCCTTCTCTAGCCTCAACTAACATTTTCTCCTTTCTTTTAATTTCCCAGGTTTTATATGAGCCCCAGTCATGACATCAGCAAGCATGTGGGAACATCGTCAGTGTGTAGCTATTTCAGACACATTAAAAAGTACATGCCCATTCCCCTGTGCTGGAGTTGCCTAACAAACCATAGCTTTGAGCATAGTGACAGTGACATTAACATCATAGTGCAGGAATCAGCCAGCCTTGTGGCGAGAGCACCCTACGCATGTATCATCAATAACAACAAATCACATGCTGGGGAGAAAATAAAATAATTACAGGACCTACTTTTCTTTATTCAGGCGGCGTTCCAAGTGCCCACAAACCAAGGGGTTGCAGTAATCAGCCTCACTCTGATAATGTATGCAAGAGAGAGTTTAAAACAAGAGAGCCATGAAATTCAGAACAAAGTGACAACAGGTGAGCAGATTAAATGGGACACTAATTGGGTAGTTTATAAATCCGAAACGCAGGATGTGAGCATACTCAGGGTGTGTTATTTGTTCCCAGTGAAATAAAAGCTGAACTGGCAAATTGACCAATATCTCTATATACGGTGTCTGTGATGATCCCTGTGGCTTTGGTCTCTGAAGCATAAAAAGGAGGGGATATTTTGCAGTCATATGGTAAATTTGAGTGATATGCCCAAACTGTTAAGTTCCAGTCCTCCAACTACTAAGGACACCTAAAATATGCAAGGAGAGTATCATGTTCTATTCATACACAAAGATAAGTTTATTTTTAGCCACCGCTATGAAGTCTTAAGCAAAACCATTATAGTGGGATCCCTGGGTGGCGCAGTGGTTTGGCGCCTGCCTTTGGCCCAGGGCGCGATCCTGGAGACCCGGGATCGAATCCCACATCAGGCTCCCGGTGCATGGAGCCTGCTTCGCCCTCTGCCTGTGTCTCTGCCTCTCTCTCTCTCTCTGTGACTATCATAAATAAATAAAAAAATTAAAAAAAAAAAAAAAACCATTATAGCCCTCAGAGTTTACCTATTAAATACATGCATGCTGGAGCAAGCAGTGGAAGTATTCCCCAGTTGCCTGAAGTGACCGAAAAAGTGGAGGAAAACGCTACGTGATTTTAGTGTTGAAAATTAGCTGCTGCTGGGACGCCTGGGTGGCTCAGTGGTTATGCGTCTTGCTTTCGGCCCAGGGCCTGATCCTGGGGTCCGCGATCAAGTCCCACATCGGGCTCCCTGCAGGGAGCCTGCTTCTCCCTCTGCCTGTGTCTCTGCCTCTCTCTGTGTGTCTCTCATGAATAAATAAATAAATAAATGTTTCAAAGAAATTAGCTGCTGCTGATTTAAGTGGGTGCTCTGGCTGTTTTTATTTCACAAATACATTGTTTCCAGAGCTATATACATTAAGGATAATATTCAGCAAGCTGAACTTCTTGCCCATTTGGATTTTAGTTTTCCCTCAGACCGTCTTTGCACGGTCTCCTCATCATTGACATCAATGATCTCAGCTCAGGTATCCCCAGAGACTCTTTTCCTGACCACTCTGGCCAGTGCTGTCCACTTCCTGCTGTCACACTTTGTCCCATTACCCTCCTTCACATTCTTTGTGAACTGATTACCTGAAACAACCTTGTTTATTTATTTGCTGATATGGATACTGTCTCTTTCCCTATTAAAATTTGGGCAAGAAATTTGTCTTTTTTACTTCAGTGTCCTCAATGCCTAGTTTGTGCTTCACTCACAACAGTAAGTGGAAGGAAGGAAGGAAGGAAGGAAGGAAGGAAGGAAGGAAGGAAGGAAAGAAGGAAGGAAGGGTCTACACACACACACTCAAAAGGTGATAAGAATACAAGTCAAATTATTCTGACATATAAATTTATCTATGTTTTACATATATGAAATATGGATCTATTATTCCTTAAGGGAAGAAGCATGGGTCTATTCCTAAAAGGAAGAGGGTACTATCACATATTATCAGGAAATGTATAAATAATATAATATAAAATAATATCTAGGCTAGTCAAAGAACAAAAGGACCAATATGGACCACTCAGTGAGGCAGAACAGTGAATTCCTAGGGTATCACCATGGTATACATAGTGTTGGGATCTGGCTGGGTATCCATACGTAGCTAAAATTGAGTGCCCAGTAGACACCATGAACATATAAGAAGTCAGTCCTGTGAGGATTTCTAATTCCAGCATTATAGAAGACTAGATATTTCAGAATAGAACCCTGAAAATGCCAAGTAAATTATAGAAGAATTTTTAATTGTAAAATATACAACACATAACATCATTAACCATTTTCAAGTGTACAGTTAGGTGGAATTAAGTGCATTTACATTGTTTTGATGTAACCATCACCACCATCCATCTCTAGAACTTTTTCTTCATCCCAGACTAAAATTTTATATCATTACACTCTCCATCCCACTCTCCCCCCAGCCTGCAGTAACCACTATTCCACTCTCTGTCTCTATGAATTTGACTACTCTAGGTAACTCATATAAGTGGAATTATGCAATATTTGTCCTTTGGGTGACTATCTGATTTTAGTTAGTATAATGTCTTCAAGTTTGTTCCACATTGTAGCACATGTCAAAATCTCCTTCCTTTTTAAGACTCAGTAATATTCCATTATATTATTCATCACATTTTGTTCACTCATTCACTATTGGTAGACATTTGCTATTCCACCTCTTGGCTATTGTGGAAATGCTGCTATAAACATGGATGTGCAAATATCTGTTGAAGTTTCTACTTTTAATTCTTTTGAGTACATACCCAGAATCCTTAGGTCATATGGCAGTTATATTTATAATTCTTTGAGGAATTGCTGTAGAATTTTCCATAGCAACTGCCCCATTTTACATTATCACCAACAATGCACAAGATCCCAATTTCTCCACAACCTCAAAACTTATTGTTTTCTGGTTGTTGTTTTCAAATAATTGCTATCTTAATGGATGCAAAGGGATATCTCATCATAGTTTTGATATGCGTTTCCCTGATGACTAGTAATGCTGAACATCTTTTCATTTGCTTTTTGGCCATTTGTATATCTTCTTTAGAGAATTTTTAAGTTCCTTGCCCATTTTTAGTCAGGTTGTTTGCTTTCTTGTTGAATCATACAAGTTCTTCATATATTTTTAAAATATATTGTAGAAATGCATATGTATACACATATATTTATAATATATATCATATATTTTTATAAATTATCAGATATATGATTCCCAAACATGACTCCCATTCTGTGGGTTGCCTTTTCACTTTATTGATAGTGTCCTTTGATGCAGAGAAGTTTTTAATTTTTATGTAGCAAAAAACATTTTTAAAAGGTACGGGTATGTTGGTGAGGAAGAAGGGAAAGTCCTTAGAGCCAGAGATGATGAGAAATCTCAGACTCAATCAGAGAAAGACAATTATCATATGATTTTACTCATATGTGGAGTTTAAGAAACAAAACAGGAGCATAAGGGAAAGGAAGGAAAAATAAAACAAGATAAAATCAGAGAGGGAGACAAACTATGAGACTCTTAATCATAGGAAATAAACTAAGGGTTGCTAGAGGAGAGGGGAGTGATGGTAAAGGGAGTAATGAGCATGGGTGTTATATAAGACTGATGAATCATTGAACTCTACCTCTGAAACCAATAATATACTATATGTTAATTAATTGAATTTAAATTTTAAAAAATTTCTTTACAAAAGGAATGCATTGAATGTATGAGTAAATTTAAAGAAAACAGACATTCTGTATAATTGCAGAGAGTATTTTAGGCTACTTTGACAGAAACCATGGAAACCTATATTCAATCTTTGTTATTCATTCAAAAATGTTTATGTGGATATTATTGTGGCAATTATTGCACAATATATGTAAGTTGCCACTATGTTGTACAGTTTAAATGGATACAGTGCTACATATCAATTAGATCTCAATAAAACTGGATAATTAATTTTAAAAAGAAAGAAATCTCAGACTTAGAAGATAACCAAGTTTGAAACCATCATTTGCCTAGGGGTTATATGCTTAGATCTTAAGTCTTACCCACCTATAGGTGGCAGGAAAGGAAAAAATCCTGAGCCCAAGTAAAGCAGGGGTTATATCTTAAAGTTGAGACTCCCCGGGGTGCCTGGGTGGCTGAGTTGGTTGCATTTGGCTCTTGGTTTCAGCTCGTGTTATGATCTCAGGGTCCTGGCATTGAGCCCTACGTCCAGCTCTGAACTGGACTTGAGAATTCTCTCCCTCACCTCCTGCCCCTCCCTGTTTGTGCTCTCTCTCGCTCTTGCTCTTTTTCTCTAAAATGGATAAATAATTTTTTTTAGGTTCAGACTCCCCAAAAGTGACACCCTCAAGAGGTGTATTTCTTAAAAAGGTTTCTGAGAGGGAGATGGTAGGGATACTTGCATGTCTCAGTCTTGTCTCTGGTTAGAGCATAAAAAAGATTCTCCCTCAGTAATTATTAACCATAAGCCCATTTTCATGCATGTTCAGGGCCAGAATTCATTACTGCTGGAGCCCAAGAAAACTCAAGCCAAAAATTTATTTTGAAGTGGTCTTGATTGAGGAATCCACAAATTCAAAATTGCAAAACACAGTTTAGACCTTAAAGAACAAATAAAATTACAAAGAACATGAGTTCACCATCACAATAGAAATGAGAAAACTACCATAACCAGGAATCAGCAGAAATGGCAAATCATAGATATTGGAACCACAAACCTGAAGATTTTGAAATAGTAATATAGTGACTAGAAACTAAATATGTTTCCATGTTTAAAGAAATATTCATAATGTTTCCAAAATTATGATGAGGACTAATATAGTATCAAAGATCCCCAACATGCTCAGGAAAGAACTAAATAGAGCTTCTAAAATGTAAAATTGAAACCGAAGAGGGGAAGGGTCAATAGATGAATAGAACCAATGAAGAAAGCATATGGAAACATAAACAGCAAGATGAATAAATTTCCAAGAATGTGGCACAGAATGAAACAACAAGGAAAACATGAGAGGGGTCAGAGGACATGGAGGATAGAATGAGATCTAAAATCCAATCAGAGTTCCCTCAAAATCCAAATCAGAGAAAATGAGGGAGAAGCAAGTATCCAGAACTGGGAAATATCTACCACCCTTCAGATTCAAGAAGCCGAGTAAATGTCAAGAAAAATAAATACAAATAAAATTCACTAATCACCATTTCTACACACCAATAATGAAACAGCACAAAGAGAAATTAAGAAAACGATCCCATTTGCAATTGCACCAAAAATAATAAGATACCTAGGAATAAACCTAAACAAAGAGCTGAAAGATCTGTACTCTGAAAATTACAAAACACTGATGAAATAAACTAAAGATGACACAAAAAAATGGAAAGACATTCCATGCTCATGGATTGGAAGAACAAATATGATTAAAATCTCCATACTGCCCAAAGCAGTCTACAGATTCAATGCAATACCAATCAAAATACACCAGCATTTTTCACAGAGCTAGAACAAACAACCCGAAGCTTTCTGTGGAACTACAAAAGACCCCAAGTAGCCAAAGCAACCTTGAAAAAAGAAAAGCAAAGCTGGAGATATCATAATTCTAGACTTCAAATTGTATTACAAAGCTGTAGTAATCAAAATAGTATGGTATAGGCACAAAAATAGACACAGATGAATGGACCAGAACAGAAAACACAACCACAACTATATAGTCAATCTTTGACAAAGCAGGAAAGAATATCCAATGGAAAAAAGATAATCTCTTCAATAAACAGTGTTGAGAAAACTGGACAGCCACATGCAAAAGAACGAAACTGGACCACTGTCTTACACTATACACAAAAATAAATTAAAAATGGATTAAGGACCTAAATGTAAGACTTGGTCATAAAAATCCTGGCAGAGGGATCCCTGGGTGGCGCAGCGGTTTGGCGCCTGCCTTTGGCCCAGGGCGCGATCCTGGAGACCCAGGATCAAATCCCACATCGGGCTCCCGGTGCATGGAGCCTGCCTCTCCCTCTGCCTGTGTCTCTGCCTCTCTCTCTCTCTCTCTCTGTGTGACTATCATAAATAAATAAAAATTAAAAAAAAAAAATCCTGGCAGAGAGCACAGGCAGTAACTTTTCTGACATTGGTGTAGCAACTTTTTCCTAGATAGGTTCCCTGAGACAAAGGAAATAAAAGCAAAAATAAACACTGGGACTACATCAAAATAAAAAGCTTCTGCACAGTGTAGGAAATAATCAACAAACTTATAGGCAATCTACAGGATGGGAGAAGATATTTGCAAATGATATCTCAGATAAAGGGGCTAGTATCAAAAATATATAAAGAACTTCTTTCTTTTTATTTATTTATTCATGAGAATACAGAGAGGAGAGAGAGAGAGAGAGAGAGGCAGAGACACAGGCAGAGGGAGAAGCAGGCTCCATGCAGGGAGCCTGATGTGGGACTCAATCCCGGGTCTCCATGATCACACCCTGAGCTGTAGGCGGCGCTAAACCGCTGAGCCACCGGGGCTGCCCATATAAAGAACTTCTAAAACTCAAATCAACATAAAAAAAATAAAAATAAAAAAGCCACACACACACACACACACAAATAATTCAATTAAAAAAAAGGGCAGAAGACAGGAACAGACATTTCTCCAAAGAAGACATCCAGATGGCCAACAGACATAAGAAAAGATGTTCAATATCACTCATCATCAGGGATATGCAAATCAAAACTACAATGAGATATTCATCATACTTGTCAGAATAGCTAAAATCAAAAACATGTGAAACAAGTGTTGGTGAGGATGTGGAGGAAAAGGAATCCTCTTGCACTTTTGGTGGGAATGCAAACTGGTATAGTCACTGTGGAAAACAGTATGGAAATTCCTCAAAAAGTTAAAAATAGAACTACTCTCCAATCCAGCAATTGCACTGCTGGATATTTACCCAAAGAATACAAGAACACGGATTCAAAGGGATATATGCACCCCTACATTTATAGTAGCATTATTTACAATTGCCAAGCTATGGAAGCAGCCCAAGCGTTCATAGATTGATGAATGGATAAAGGAGAATATATATTCCACATATATAACGGGATATTATTCAGCCACAAAGAAAGAGTGAAATCTTGCCATTTGCAACAACATGGGTGGAGCCGGAGAGTATGATACTAAGCAAAATAAATTATTAGTCAGAGAAAGACAAATACCATATGATTTCACTCCGACATGAAATTTAAGAAATAAAACAAAGCAAAAACAGAGATGGATGAACCAAGAAACAGATTCCTAACTATAGAGAACAAACTGATGGTTACCAAAGGGGAGGGAGGTAGGGAGATGGGTGAACTCAGTGATGGGAATTAGGAAGTGCACTTGTCATGATGAGCACCTGGTGATGTATGGAATTTTTGAATGGTATATTGTATACCTGAAACTAATATGACACTGTATGTTAATAACTGGAATTAAAATAAAAACAAAAAAATTCACTAATCACATCATAGAGAAGGATATCAAAAACAAAGCAAAGATCTTAAAAGCAGATAGAAAAGATAATTTACATACAGTTAAAGTTGTGGCAACATTGAAAGTGAGAAGACAATGGAGTATTTCAACAAATTGAGAGCAAATAACTCTCAATCCAGAATTTTAAAAGAATAAAAGCAAATAAATACATTTTCCAAAAGAAAAACATAGCTAAGGCATTTCCTACCAACTGACTCACAAAATGCAGTTCTCCAGCATATATTCAGGAAGAATGAAAAGTATACCACAGTAGGGTCTGAAATGTAAGAAGGCAAGAAAGTCTTTAACTGTGTGAAACAATAAAATGTCTAATTTGTGGCTTAAAAAGAAATCAGGAGGGACGCCTGGGTGGCTCAGCGGTTGGGCGCCTGCCTTCAGCTCAGGTCATGATCCTGGGATCTGGGATCGAGTCCCGCATCAGGCTCCCTGCGAGAAGACTGCTTCCCCCTCTGCCTATGTCTCTGCCTCTCTCTGTCAGTCTGTCCCTTAAGAATAAATAAATAAATCTTAAAAAAGAAAGAAGAAAGAAAGAAAGAAAGAAAGAAAGAAAGAAAGAAAGAAAGAAAGAAGAAAGAACGAGAAAGAAAGAAAGAAAGAGAGAGAGAGAAAGAAAGAAAGAAAGAAAGAAAGAAAGAAAGAAAGAAAGAAAGAAAAAGAAAGAAAGAAAGAGAAAGAGAGAAATCAAGAGGGAGCCAAAAGTACCCAAAAAAGCACTTAAGTGCTTAGTCATCTTAGGTTATGAGTATCTGACAAGACAACAAGGACAATAATTGTAGACTATGTTAATTTATATATGCATGTTAAAATTTCCACCGTAAATAGCAGAAGAATGGAAATAGTGTAGACAACTTCCAAACTAGTGGAGGGGGAAAAATGGAATGAGAAAGATTAAAAAACAAGGCTAATCACAAGAAAGACTTCAAGAGGAGAAAAAAAAACAGTTATTTGAATGAATGAAAGATTAATTTCATAATAATGGTAATAATAATGGTAAGAACAGAAAGAAAACATCGATTATATCTCCAAAATAAAGAACAAAGAAATAAGCCAATATAATATGCAAGCTATCCTTATATATAAAATCATATTTTATAAATCACAGCACCTACATGCATCTGATTGGACATATAGCTTAAAATATTCTGATCAGAGATTTAAAAATCATGCTGGAATTTTGTAAATAAAAAAGATCTCTATAGAAAAGCACATGACCTATATATATTCAATGTAGAGATATAACAAGATACAAGAATAAACAGAAAATGCTACTTGCAGAATTGTACATAAAATCCTTTCTTTGTTTTCTTTATCCTTTCTTTGTTAAAAATTTTTTCCAGTGTATATGTACATGCTTGAACTCACACACAAACCCACACATCTATATAAAATGCATAGAAAAATCCTGGATGTACGGGAGGCTTTTTATAACTGTATGCATTTTGCATTGTTGGAAACTGTTTATACAATAAGCATGAGTTCCTTTTATAATAAAAAAAATAATAAACAAATAGAAAATGCAAAAAAAGGCATATAACAGGCTCAAGGGACTATACACAGATAAGAAAAACAAGAGGGAACAAGGTGAAGGTCATGGAAAAGAATTGGAACAGAAAAAAATAAAAATAAAAATTTAAAAAGTGAGGAATTGGGAAAGAGGAACACCAAAAGGTTATATAAATGTAGCTCTTGTTTAACTTTTGCAATAAAAAAAAGGAGGAGGGGTGCTCTTTTATTTACTGGTTGGTTTGGGGTTTTTGTTTTTCTTTTTTAATGTGTGCTGGTATGTTGCCAAAGCTCTAGATTTCTCTGCAGCTAATTAAGACCCTTGTCTGGATTTGGACCCCAGAGATAAAGGTCAAAACTGCTGGTGGGGCTCTGAATGGTTTTAAGTGGTGTTCTTTGCACTCCTGAAAGCTTAACTCCTCAATTGCCAGGCTGAAAAATGGTGTCATCCTTTCCCCTGACAAACACTGTCCCCCCTCCTGTTTAAATCTTTGCCCATTTAACCCCTCATTAACTCATTGAACCCCTCCAAGTGAACTGACATGTTCGTTTCTTGCAGCTTTGGTATCTTCTGGAGATAATGCTGCCTGAGAACATCATTTCGTCTCTCCTACGGCTAGTTAACATCAGGACCCTGATTTTACAAACTGCCACAGCTTTTTCAGGATGAAAAGCCCTGGGAGGAAGGTGTTAATCAGAGCAATACCTAGAACAATTGGACTCTGGGTACCGGCTCAAATCTTGAGGTAAAAACAACCTGAAAATATCCAGTGGCTCCCAGGCATCAAAAAAAGTTATGAAAACTGAAGGAGGGGGATACACAGGAAAGGCCCGGGCAGGAAATGAGGTAATGAGTCATATAAATCCTCTGGTCTACCAATCCAACATGTGTGTTAAGAAGGACAGGGAAGAAAACAAAGGTGCCCCTCTCCACTGCTTAATCGATAGCAGAATACGAAAACATTCTACTAATGCAATTTTCACAGGATTCCTTGCACAATTAATTATTAAGTCTTCAAAAGAAAATATGAACTCATGGTATGGCTAATTAAAATTTTTGTCGAAAAATACTGTAACCAAAATCACTTCAGTCTTAGCTAATGAAAAATAACATGATCCACCACTGAAGGCCTCCTCAAAGCCTACTGGGTATATTTACAATTCTCTTGGTCCCAAAGCTATCTGGCCCCTTGGTTCCAATACAATAGTCCCAATATGTCAACCTATCTCTATTTGCTTCAAGCAACATGGAGAATTCACTCCTTTAACACTAGGTGAATTTTCATCCTCATGAACGACTTTACACATAACCAAATAGGCAGATATCATTAGGTAACGGCGTTTGCAGCGGTCCCCTGAAATCTCCTAAGAATGTCTCCTGCACCCAGGTTCCAAAACATCCAAAACACTGCCATTGAAGAGATACAGAGCTTAACACAGAACTTAAAACTAAGACATTTTCTTGATCCAGATCTCTTTCAAAATGCAAATATGGAAACGTCTGGATGGCTCAGTCTCCAACTCTTGATCTTAGCTCAGGTCTTGATCTCGTGATTGTAAGTTCAAGCCCCCATGTTGGGATCCAGGCTGGGTGTGGAGATAGATAGATAGATGATAGAGATAGATAGATAGATGGATAGATAGATGATAGAAAATATGAGGGGCTCTAGCTGGCACATTCAGAGGAGCATGCAACTCTTGATCTTGGGATCATGAGTTCAAGCCCCACATTGAGTGTAGAGATTGCATAAATAAGCATACAAACAAACTTTAAAATTCAAATATGACAGGAAATACAGCATACAAATCACTAACATTATAGCCTAAATCAGTGCATCTGGGATGCCAACTACCTGAGACCCAGGGTAAGAACCTTCACCATCCTGGAATTCAGTAAAAGGTGAGGTCTTCCTCAGAAATTGGGATTTAGATAAGAGGAGGCTTGATTTCCTAGAGAGGACATTGTCATAGTGTGGACACCTGGAACACCTCCATTTTTCATGGCATCCTCACCCCCTGCCCACTAAATCTGCCATGCCCCAGACCCTACCTGGATAATCTGAGGCTACTCCCAGCAAGAATATTTCACAATTTCTAGCTTTTAGAATATGATTCTAAGGGTTCCTCCCTGTCTATATTTATGGGCTTCTTTGGTTATTTAAGGAAAGCCAGGGAGCCTACGACTAATTAATGTAACTTCAGCTGCTAAAAGAAACCAGCCCAAAATGTATAGTGGCTCAAACATGATGGAAGTTTTTCTTTCATATGTAAAGTCCCAAATGCACAGCAGATGCTCTCTTCTAAGGGGTGATTTAGGAACCCAGCCTCCTTCCCATGTTATAGCTCTGCCATCTTCAACATATAGCTTCCAAGGGTCATTGTGCTTTTAGGCATTGAGCCAGCAGAAAGGGAATATGAGAAACAGGTTAAAAGCCAGGCCTAGAAGTTGCATACAGAACCTTCCAAAATCCCTCCCATGAATCTTAGGGTTAAGGCACCTGAGGTTAAAAGTTCCTTGGATCTGAGGCACCTGGGTGGATCAGTCAGTTAAGTGTCTTGACTCTTAATCTCAGCTCAGGTCTTAATCCAGGGTCATGAGTTCAAGCTACACATTGGCCTCCACGCTGTACTTAAAAAAAATTCTCGGGATTAGATCATTGCTTTCCTGCATAGCAATAACTTAGGACCTCAGCATCTGTCACACAGGGAGCACTTAATATGGATAGGAGATTCAGAAAAGGGAGATGGAAAGGGGCAGAAACATGCTCTATCCTCAGGGCTTTAGCTAGAGTCAGCTTTCCTTAAATCTGGTCTGAGGTACATAGTGGATCCTCCTGTATTCCCAAGGAGTTCCAGCCGTTGTTCATTAGAGACCTATAGACACATATACACATGTCTTATATATACATGTATATCATTTATGTATTTTTGTTACCTGGTAAATAGATGCATATATGTAAATCATATACACACACTTGTAGGCATATAATTTACATTTTATGTGTAGACTGTTCTATTTGATAATAGTCATGAAAATTCCTCTTTAATGAACCTGTTCACTGCTCACTTTAGGAGGTGCAATTATCCAAAGGGGCGAACTCTGTATATTCAAACTTGCCATAATAAATAACATATCAGAAAGCATTCAATAAATTGTGATGAGTCATTCAAATAGTTGTTAAAGTGGCAGTTTTACATAGAATTTTCTTGTGTATATGTTTAACTTTTTTTAAAGTGCTACTTTTTGGCAAACTCCCAAGGTTATGTCCAAATTAATGGTGTGAATGTCTTTATATTCAAGCTGTTATTCGAACAATGCAAGTCAAGTTTTAAAGAGATTTTCAAATCTGCTGCAATGATTCTGTATTAAACGTAAATCCAGAATACAATAACTCTTGTGACATTCATTTTAACTGAGGAAATTATTTCAAAAGAAGAAAGAAAAAGAAACCATGAACAACTGAACAAAAATTTCCCCCTACTTTGCCCTTGTAGAACTTCTCAAACTCTCTTAAATTCTGCAACCCCTTCCCCAAACACAGAGACAAAAAGAGAAAGGGAAGAGCATCCAAAGTACCTTTTCACAATTTGGAGCCTCTAAAATTGGTGGAACAGTTGTAGCCCTAAAAGGAAAATCACTAGGAAGATGGCATTCCCACCCTGCACTCTGGTCACCACCTGCTGTTCGCCATGATGGAGGACATAGACGACCTGATTCCATAAGACTGACCTGCCTTCTCTTTGTTATCACAAGAGGTGGGAGAAATAAGAATAGGTGCTTTTGAAAATTAGTCATTCCAGATGCTTTGATTTTAATAGTGTGTGTTTTACTAATTTTAAAAGAAAAAATTTTAAAAACCTGAACAAGATAGGTCAAACTAGAAAACATTTCTCTTCTTGGGAAATAAGAACTGCTGAATGTAGATTTCTTAAAATATTACCTGAACATTTAGCTTCTTTTTCAAGACATTAGAGAAAATGTATTACTTTTATCACATACTTCTTTCAAATGAAACAAAACCTAAACAATGTGCTTATATAAGAGAGAAGGGAAAAAATCCTCTTCCTTTACCCATCTCAGGCTCCTCAGCTGGAATTCTGCAGATTAGACTGACCAAAGATAGATTAAATTAACAAGAGGAAAACAAACCCAGGGTTATTAACACATGCATCTCACATACAGCAGTATTAAGAGATGAGTAACTCAAAGGGGTGATTAAAAATGGAACTTATAGTATTTAGCAAAGAATAATAATTTTGTAGAAAACAAACAAGACAAAGGAAAAGAACTTTGAGCCTCCAGGAGGAGCAAATCATGGGAAGGTAAATATATGGGCAAACTAATAGCAGATAAGGACCAGTTTATGTAGTTTCCTCTGGTGCTATGTCCAGGCTGATAAAGATCTAGAGTTGTCTCCAGTGATTAACTTCTGTCCTTCCTAGGGCCGTCTGGGTGGCTCAGTGGTTGAGCATCTGCTTTCGGCTCAGGTGGTGATGCCAGGGTCTTGGAATTGAGTTCTGCATTAGGCTCCTGTCAGGGAGCCTGCTTCCTCCTCTACCTATGTCTCTGCCTCTCTCTGTCTCTCATGAATAAATAAAATCTTTAAAAAAAATTTTCTGTCCTTCCTAGTAAAGAGGGAGGAAGGACAGCTTTACAAATTGATATCCTGCTTTTCAGCAAATAGGAAGGAGAGAGCTTTTCTTATATCTATTTCTTCTTACTTGCCTTCAGCTCAAAATAATCCATATGTGAAAGTGGCATATTTTAGGGTAGCATATTCTGCTACACTTCACTTATTAGATATTATAACTAATGTTGATGTGAATTTTTTTCTATTTAAAATTTTCTATACATTCAAAAATGAATTTTAAAATTCCCAATGCAGTGGCCTTAGCTAATACTTGTAGGGTATCAGGTCAGCCTCATTGGGTATCTCAGTATTATCAGACTATACCATAGGCCATTTTCCATTAACAAAAAAATTGTGTTTTTTTTTTTCAGTAATAAAGCCTTGCTTCATTTCACACCTTTAACCTTGATATAAATATGGCCCTTAATAAGATATTTTATAGATAAAAGTTTAATTAGATTTTCAAAATTAATATAACTATATTAATATTTTAAAGGTTAGGGTTTTATAAAATTCACAGCAAAGAGAAATATTTTAAGAAATATTTTATAGTGGATAATTTAGCTTAAGATTGATTTTGTCCCATTTTGTGAATTTTTACTCAATGACTTCTATTCTTCCAAGCTACCATAGAAGTAGAAGCCATTTAATAAACAGGAGTGTTTTATGAGTCATTCCTGCAACAACATGTGATTCTCTGTATTGGTGTGATAAATAGTTGCTATCATCCAGTGTGGCTAAATAAGTTGGCCATCAAGAAAGAGTTACTTTGTCATTTTGAGGTGATCCAAATATTAGGTATTGTCCCTAAGTTTAATCTATGGATTAAAGATACCCAAAGCCAACCTCAGATATGCAGTAAAACTATTCAACCTACTTATATGTCATCCACAGCTTCTCTTTAAATAGCTCAGGTTATGGTTCTCCCCCGGGTCTTGCTTATGCACCGTGGTACTATGGTAATGGTGTTCTAGTACTAAAAGTCTGCCTTCATTTAAAGAAAAAAACAAGCAAAAAACTACCTATGCAAGATACTGGTATTAAAGTTGAAAGCTTAAAGAAGGAGGCCTTACACTTTATCAAGCCTTGGACATGCTTGTCCAAGAAGTCTTTGATTTCTCATCATGCAAGATTTTACTTTGTCCTCTCAGGGCATAGGATTACAAAGCATAATGCCATCTCCCTGTTTCCTCTTCCCACTGTCCCCTTCCTTCTGTCATTCTATGATTCCTCTGTCACAGATTTGTTTTAGAAACCACCATTCTTAATCTCTTTGTTACGGGGAGAAGTTCAACTCTCTGTAAATAGTGACTATATCCAAATTCAGCTTTTGCCCTTCCTTCATATATCAGACACATCTAGTTGGTCACAGAAGGGTTTTTAAAACATGAAACCCTCTTCAAAAAGTCCTATGAACTCACTGATAATTACTTTAAATGTAAATGGACTAAATTTTCCAATCAGAAAACATAGAGTAGCTTCATGGATTAAAAAAAAAAAAGACCCAACTATATGTTGCCTACAAGAGATTCACTCCACCTTCAAGAACACACAATAAGCTAAAATTAAAGGAATGGAAAAACATATTTCATGCAAGTAGAAACCAAAAGGGAATAGGAGGCACTATGCTTATATCCTATAAAATAGACTTTCAGTCAAAAGTCATTATAAGATACAAAGATCATTATATAAAAATAAAAGAATAAAAAAATATAAAATAAAAGAATAAATTCATTGAGATAAAATAACAAGTAAATACATATGCACCAAACATTGGAGCACCTAAATATTTAAAGTGAATATTAACAGCTCGGAAGAGATAAATAGCAATACAATAATAGTAGTGAATTTTTTCTTTTTTTTTTTAAAGATTTTTTATGTCTTTATTTATGACAGACATAGAGACATAGGCAGAGGGAGAAGCAGGGTCCTCTCAGGTAGTCTGATGCGGGACACAATCCCAGGACCCCAGGATCATGACCTGAGCCAAAGGCAGATGCTCAACCAATGAGCCACCCAGGTGCCCCCATAGTAGGGAATTTCAATAGCCCACTTTCAATAATAGGTAGATCATCCAAATAGAAAATCAATAAAAAAAAATATTGAACCTGAACAACACTTTAGACCAAATGGCTCTAATGCACATGTTGACAACATTCCATCCAACAGCAGCAGAACACACATTCTTTCCCAATGCATATGGAGCATTCTTCAGAGGTGATCATATAGAGGTTCCTCAATAAACTGAAAATAGAATTACCATTCAATTCAGCAATCCCACTTCTGGGTACATAGCTACAAGAACTAAAACTACTGTCTTGAAGAGAAGTCAACAGTGTCATGTTCATTGCAGCACTATTCACAGTAGCCAGGATATGGAAAGAAACTAAGAGTTTGTCAACAGATGAATGGAAAAAGAAATGTGGTATAAACAATGGATTATTATCCAGTCTTAAAAAGGAAGGAAATCATGCAATTTGCAAAAACGTGGATGAAACTGAAGGACATTATGCTAAGCAAAATAAGCCAGACACAAAAAGACAAATATCACAGGATCTCACTTCTATGTGGATTTTTTTTTTTAAAGCCAAAATTACAGGAACAGAGAATAGAATAGTAGTTACTAGAGATTGACGGATGGAAAAAAGAAAACATCGATCAAAGGATCAAAGAGTACAAATTTTCAGTTATCAGATGAATAAGTGCTGGAGACCTAATGCACAGCATGGTGACTATAGCTAATAGTACTGTATTCTATACTTGAAATTTGCTCAGAGAGTAGATCTCAAGAGTTCTCAGCACACACACACACAAATGGTGGCTATGGGAGATGTTGGATATGCTAATTAGTTGATTGTGCTGATCATTTCACATATATATATATATATCAAAATACCATGTTGTATAGCTTAAACATAAACAATTTTTGTCAAAAATAAATACATAAAAATAAAAATAAAAGCCCTGTGAGCTACACATAACAATATTTCTTCTTCATTGTATAAAACTGTTGGAAGTTCTGATGTTTTTTTTCCAACTATTATTTTTTTGGATGGGAACCCACCCCCATACATGAACCTGAGTCACTGCAATGTGTTTTTTGCTGCCAAAGTATAGAAGCTTCCACAGTTGTTCTAAGGAGCACACACTTTAAGTCCGTGCCTCCATACAGATGTTGTCTACGTTATGTTAAGCCATCAAGTTAACTGAAACAATATGATGTTGGCCTTTGCTAAGTGAAAAAAGGGACTTCATTAACAATTTCATGTTTGATGCATTTTGTACTTTGCAGGTACTCAATAATGCTGGTGAAATGAATAGTTGCAAAAATATGCTGCTGGTAAATAAATTCTGAAGTCTTGGCTTCAATTAACATTTTAGATGGGGATGATAAAAATGATAGCTCTACATTCAACACTTGTCAAGAAGGATGTAGCCTGAGGGGCAATGTTACCAGTGTGCAATTTAAATAGCACCATCACAATAATTAGTTGAGTAAAAGGAAATTGATTCTGCATATTTTTAAAAAATCTATGCAGTATGTACACATATAAAGCTTAAACTGGTTTAAACATTGAGGTGATTTATGTAAAAGCCCAGCAACTATGACAGGAAGTGTATTCAGATGGGAAAAGTATTGTCAACTGGAAATATGAATGTGCTTGTGGTGTCTTTCTGGCAATCTTAATTTTATTGCTCTGAACATAAACATTTATATGGTGAAGGAACATAAAAGTCTCATTTTTTTTTTTTTCAAAGTAACTTTCAGGTATGCTTATGTAATAGCTCCACATCCTGCAATGGCACAGTAGATGATGTAGGATGCCTCTTTACCAACAGTCCAAATTCCTGGATTTTGCAGTAGCAGAATCCAGCAAAGAAAAAAAATAATAATTAGGTACATCTATTAATTAAATTTGCATTCATGGAAATTTAAGCTGTTTATCTGCTATTCATCCACCAGGTATATTATACTTATCCGTTGGTATGTCTTAGTCACTCTCAGAGTCAGCTCTTTGAACACAGAGACTGGATCTTCCTCCAGGTATCATGTCTGACAAATAAAAGGCTTTCAGGAATGCTTATTACATGAGTGAATGCTGATGATCTGATTACTTGTTCTTTGGGGCCTCTCTGAGATTTATAGTCACGATGTCAACCTCAGGTTCTCTCTGTCCTTTCTTGACTCCTCTTATTCAACTTCATACGAGCAGCTAACACTGCTGGAGCCCGGGTCACATCCAGGGACTGTGCCACACACCTCTAAATTCATTTTCATATCCTTAGCTCAAGCCTGGAGAGTCGATACCATGACTATCGTTGTCTTCATTCTCAAAAGAGAAAGCCAAAGTTTAACCAAGTTAAGTAATTTGCCTGAGGTCACACAGCTAGAAAGAGACCAGCCAAGAGTTAAGTCACTATCTGTTGAATTCCAGGGCTTCCATGTGATTTTTAGGCATTTCACTAAAAATTCTGAACTGGAAATGAGCCAAAGAAAAAAGCTGAGTGCCTATTAGTAATGGATAGAAAGCATCTTGTCTTGGAGGACCCAGGGGCTTGTAAAAATTCAGCGAGTTCTTCACCTCTTCCATCTTCTGTGCCCTGGGTGGAGGCCTGGAGCTTGAGTTTCTGAGAGAAGTGGGAGGGGAGATCTCCCACCAGTATGGAGCAGAGTCTCCACTGGAAGATGGCTGTGGGTGAGGGAGTAGAAACAGGTGATGCTTTCTCCTGGCTTTAAATGCAAAACCTCTCTGTAGCAGTGGTCCTGCAGTTCTGTACCAGAAGCCAGTACAAAGGCAGGATTCAATTATGGATTTCACCTTTACATAGCTCTAGGGGGAGAGAAGTATATTAATTAAATTTAACCACTGTTGAGTTCCCCTAGCTCCTCCCACGCATACCAGGGACATCTCCCTAAACAGCGCAGTTTCTGTGAGCAGCCAGGGTGAGCATCTACTACATGTATGATCCAAGGGAGGCCAGAAGGCCCATGGCCTCCCTCCCACACCCCACTTATCCTGCTCCAGGAGGAAACTTTCCCTGTTGATCGTCCCCACAGTTTGTAGGCAGGGCCAAGCCCCTTCTTGCAATCTTCCACAGCAGCCTTTGCAAACAAGTATATAATGTCATGCAGTGTACATGAGAGAATGGCAAAGCTGTGAGTTGAAGAAAGATCTTTCTATCCCCTCCAGCTCAATTCTAGCACTCCAGTGGTAGATGGAGCTGCCTGGTGAATCTGTGAGCAAGGTCTCTGGGGGTGTTCAAACAGAGGTAGATGACCATTCATCCAAGTCCTAGAGGGGCTCCTGCATTAGGCAGGATGCTTGAAGAGGTGGCCTCTAAGATACGACTCTTCAGTTCCATGGGTACCATGCCAGGTCTGAGTGTGGCACAGACTCTCAACAATCAGTGTTCAGGCAAAGGGGAAATGGTCGCTTTCCAATGGGTTATATCTGAAAATTTGCAAGTGCCCAATCATCTCTGTCATCTAAATCAGATCACTAACAACAATTACTCCTGGATAAGATGTTTATTTCTTTGTTGAGTTGCTTATTTAGAATCCAACCTTGTCTCAAAGAAGCTCTGAGGTAACTGTAATGCAAACTGGACAAAGCAAGAGTATTAAAAATGCAGAGACAGACCTACAAAACCTCCCAAATCCTAGAGCCTAGCGGTTGGCCAGAGTATTTACCGTATATGGAGCAATAGTGACATCCAGTGGTCAATTCAGTTATAGCTGGAGGAGGTTTGCAGTTGGCTCCCAACTAGAAATATACCAGGAAAATTATTTTTTGAGCAACTCCTTTTGGGGCTTTTCAGAACTCCAAAAAGACCTGAATTTTGTCTCTTCGAATGCAAGAAAATACTTCTGTCTGTCTCTCGGCTTGCAGGTTTAATGTCTGCAGACAGACTTTGCTCAAATGTAGAAAAAAAGTGCTCTCTACAGCCTCATCTATAAAATGGAGCAGGTAATAAACTACCTGCCAAATTGGAGCCAGCAATGAGCTGCCACAGGAAGTAGAGTGTGTGAGGACAGCCATAAATGCACACCGGAGGAAAAAAGGAGAGATGTTATTCCATAAGTCAAACACAGAACAAAGACAGGAAAGCTGAAAGAATGAGGCCAGATTAATGGTGTCAGGCAGAGAACTGCATGTAGGGTAAGGCCTTTGGCTTATTTGTTGTTGTATCCTCAGCATTTAGCACAATATCTGGCATAGAGCGGGTGCTCCAATTCTCTTTTACTCCGTGAATAAATGAATGAATGAATTGAGGGTTTTCCAGGCATTGTGTCCTACAGGACTTACCAGTTAGGGGTTATGTGGTCTGCTCAGCCCAGTTTTGATCTGCATGTTGCCCTTATGGTTGTTTCTCAAGATGAGCAGAAAGATAAAGACTCAGGATTATTTTACTGGTCTGAGAGTAAAAAAAAACTAGAACAGTAAGCAGTGTTTGTAAGTCCCATGTCTGTGTGGTTTACACTGAAAATCTACATGTTTCCTTATCTAATTCACTAGTCGAGGCATTCAGCTGCCAACCCACTACTAAGTAGTGGCCTAAGTATTCTAAGTAGAATAGAACAGGAACCTTTGGCAAGCAGCAGCCCCCAAGGTCAAGGGTCAGACAGCTCCTGCTTCATTCCCTTGGGTCCCAATAGCCAGACTTATCAGAGACCAATCTAAAGAGCCTTTTGGGCAGATGTGCTCTAGAAGGTTTACATAAACTGTAGCTTAGATTATTTATCTCATTTTAAACAAAATATTTATAACACGGAACTAGCATTCAATATAGATAATTTTCTTTAATAAAGTTTTGGGGCCAGTTACGTAGAAAAATGTCTTTATTGTTTAGAAGCTTTTACTACTAAATCTGTTGAACACATTGATACAGTGTTAGCAAACAAAGCGAAATATTTTAAAATAGAGTCCAAATAATCTTATTCCTCTCCTCTGGATCCATCCTTGTGGGGCAGTGGGGGGTTAAAAGAGTCTTAAACTACATCAGATGGCGCTTTTGCATAGCCTGTAAAAAAATGGCCAAAAGTGATGATTTCCCATTCATGTAATAATTCGTCATCCTATAACCTTTCCAAAAAATGTAATAAAACATGATATTCTTGGTAATGGTAGTATGCCTGAGATTCTAATTATAATAAAATACAGAGAAATTGAAGGCAATTTCTTCCTGGAACTGTAATTAGTACAAAAGAGCATCAAGTCCTCGAACAACAAACAGACATTTGTATTAAGAAGATAATTCTTGGCCATTACTACAAAATTGTTAATTTGTGAAAAGGAGCATGTATATCAATTGGTAGTACAATTATTATACCCTCCTCCCCACATGAAATACGGTAATATCAACATTACAACCAATAATAAATTAAAGAGTGTGCGTGTGAATTCATTTAATGATGTTACTACATCTTCCATGCAGATGGGCTGCAGTCTAGATTAAAGTAAAGATTTGTGAATCTCACAAACTGCTGAAATGAATGATTAGAAAGACATCACAATCTTCCTGCTCAGCAAAGTGTCATTCGCCCTCTACCATAGTGCATAATTCCACAACTTCCCAAGAGCATATCTGGCATCCTAGGGCCTATTCAGCACTCAGTGTGCATGAGTAAGTTCTCTCAGGGTTCAAAAGCCCAAGTATTAGAGAAAAGAGAAGGGCATCATCAGAGACCAAGAAAAGGGTCTTCTCCACGCATAGTTATGGATGTCAGTTGGACTCTGTTGCTGGATTTCATTTAATTAGTTACGTAATACATAAAAGACACTATACGGAAACATAACTCTTTTCAATGAAAGTCCATTTAAATTAATTTTCTGAGTATTTTCAAATATTTCAAGGCAATTTTTAAAAGAATTAGACACAGTGATACCTATTAATAACTAAACATCATCCCTCAGCTAAAAATCTCTGCTGTGGGTTCTCATCATCTGTCCCGTAGTTCCTAACTGCCTAAAATAGCACATAAAACCTTCGTGTTCAGACCGCTGTATGCCTCCCTCCTGCTACCTGCATCATGCGTGCATCCTCCCTACCTCAGTGTCTCCCCCAGAGAATACTCAACATCTCAAGCAAGCACAAAAATCACAGAAGGAACTCATTTGTCTACAGCTCCCTACATTCATTAACCAAGCATCTATTTCACACCTTCCACATGGTTGGCTCTCAGGATAAAATGATGAACAAAACATTGCTCATATCCCAAAAGCTCAGAATCTAGTAGACTGCTATCAAATGTTGCAAAGTTCCTCTAAATCTCATGAAGGGAAAAAGACACCAGCTTTCTAATCACCAAGAAGGATGCTTAGGCCTGAATGACAGGACAGGGTAAAACTAGTAGCCAAACTTCCAATTAAGGAAGCAGCTTCAAATTACCAATTACATCCAAACATGGGTCAGCCTCGACCAGTTACCCAGAAAAGACGAGAAACAGGAGAAACAACTGGTTTTGGATGTGCAGAATGGAGCTCAAGGGAGCATCCAGTGTCAGCCAGATCTTTCAAGATCACCAAACTTCTGATCATGCCAGAAAGAAACAAAGCCCACCACATGACCATGATGAGAAAGATGACCAGGCCCCAGGAGGCCTTTGTAGGAGCAGAGGAGGTAGAGACAAAACCTGGGGACCCAGAAGGCTGGGCAGCAGATAGTGGTTGATTTAAGCTCAACCAGAGACCATTCAGCTACGAGGTGTGAAGAAAGACCAGCCCTTCCAAAACCCAGAAGGGCTGAGGACTTCTGTCCTTTGGCAGAGAGCAACCATAAGAATATGTGGATCAGGAGTGGAATAAGAGGAAGTTGGCCAACTCATCCTTGGATCTAAGGAAGGGAAGATCAGACTATGAAAGACTAAAATACCTAGCTCTCATCGCTGACCAAGATTTTTCATCAACGTAAAGAAGGAAGGGTAATGCAGGTGAGGTCTCCGATGAATAGTCTCTGTGTCTCTCATTTCCCAAAGCTACATTAATTGGGCCCTTATTAATCCTCATGACTACCTATGTGGTATTACGATCTCCATTCTATGAATGAAGAGACTTAAGGCCCAGAGAAATTAAGTAATTTGCTCAATATCCACATAATGACTATGTGTTAAGGCCACAGCTCCAAAACCAGTATTTTTATTTATTTATTTTTAAGATTTTATTTATTTATTCGTGAGACTCACAGAGAGAGAGAGAGAGGCAGAGACACAGACAGAGGAGAAGCAAGCTCCATTCAGGGAGCCCAATGTGGGACTCGATTCCAGGACTCCAGGATCACGCCCTGGGCTGAAGGCAGGCGCCAAACCACTGAGCCACCCAGAGAAACCCTAAAACCAATACTTTTAATCACTATGCTACGGTTCCTCTCTGAATCATTTATTTGTCCATGTGTCATGAGAATTGGAGCCCTACTGAACATCAGTAAAGGCAAGTGCAGTTGTGCATAAGATAGTAAGGAATGCTGGTCCCTCAGACATTTCCAGGTTGACATCACAACTTGCCTTTAAGATTAAAATAGGCCATCAGATGCTAGAGTCCTTAAGGGGGAGAAAAATAGCTAAAAAGCACCAACACTGTCCAAACAAAAAACAATCCCAACAGTCAAATAAATGCATATCAGGTTTATGCCACGGGGCAGTCTCTTAAAGCCAAAATGCAGGATCAAAATTAATGAAAAAGAAAAAAGTCATTCTGTTTTAGGAGTGAGTTATACAATGTGGTTACATATGGAAGGGACTGATTTCCCTCTAACTGTCCCCAGAAGGTGTTGGTGGTTATTTTAAGTCTCCACCATGCTACCTGGAGACTGCTCCTGCAGCCAGCAGGTTCCACAGGGGCAGAGCCTGAAGAGGGAATGTGTACACCTCAGCAGAGGCACAGAAGCTAGAGACCTGCCAACTGAAACTCGATGTAATGCATAAAAATATTTACAGCACCACTTTATGAAATGACCCATTTTCAAAGCATCAACTGCTTTCTGCAATTTCCCATCACACTGAAATGTTCCCTTCTGAGTCTACATATAGGGGGAGTTGAAATATATTCTTATGAATATCGACCTGATTGGAACAGCTATTTGTAACTAAACCTAAAAAAGTGTTTTAAGAGGCATAGCATTAAGGATGCTGCAAATTGAAACTTTGAATGTGTCTATTTCATATTGTGAACAGGACCTCTGTAAGCTTTGTTTTTTATTTCTCATATGCCATTAGAAAGCTATGTGTGCCTCGCAATTTTGGGATAATGTTTTTGCCTTGCTGCTTAGCAATATAATGGAAAGAGTGCACAGCTGAAAATTTATCTCTGCAACACATCTAGAATACTAATATCCCAGTTATCATAGAACTTGCATTTATTTAGAAAGATGAGACAAGTCCCTCTGTTTTTCTTCTTAATTCATTCATTTAGTTCAGCAAATGCTATATGTAAGGATATAAATGTTCCACTAGATCAATTTCTCAACCTCAGCACTATTGACATTTTAGACTAGGTAATTCATGTGATGGGGGCTGCAAGTTCGCTCTGCAGGATATGTAGCAGGATCCTTGGCCTCCACTCTCTAGATGCCAGTAACACATCCCCGCAAATGTGACAACCAAAAATGTCTTCCAACGTTGCCAAATGTCTACGACAGAGCAAAGCCACTCCAGTTAACAATGATGTTCCAGACTGTTCTTCAAGATGCATTCTCCAAGCCCAGGTAACAGGCATAATTGAGTTCTAATTTTCCTAACATGCAGTCAACAGCTATCTTTTTTTTTTTCTTTTTCTTTTTTTACCATAGGCCATTGTGTTTCTCGATGAGCTCTCATTACCAAAGCACCTCAAATGCAGTGAAATGGAGGTTCTGCTCTCACATGGCTGAGAAGAGTGACTGGGGCCAAGCTGTGCCCAAGGAGACTTTCCCCCTCTAATACTGAAGCACACTTTTGTTTTTGTTTTTTTAACTAACCTCTGCTTCCCTACCTTTAATACATCTAGTAATGTTGTCAAGGAGACGGCCAACACCTAGCAGATAACAGCTAGGCCAAGATAATTTGACCTTGGTTCCAGCCCGTTGTTCCTCTGCACACACACAATAGACCTTGCAGCCTCCTTAAATCAGGGCTGGCTGCATGATTATTGCATCCAAATAAGAAACTCACAGATTCTAATCTCCTGATCTTACCTGGTTTAAAACCAAAGAGACACATTTCATTTGCTTCACCAGATCAAATAAAGAGGGAGTCTGGCAATAGCGATAAACCCCAGAGATCAGCTAAATTATGTCCCAACTTGACATTTATATGAGCACACGCCTCTCAATCTCCGGAGGTGATTAGATTAAGTGTATTTTAGCATGCGCTTCAGGCACGCACATCCTCAGAGATTCAAGGACAGGGGTGGGTTGTGACTAATACCATCACTGCTTTTATTCAAATGTTTTGTATTGCCAATATGCTGCCTAAAATGTTACTTAGGATGGAGAGCTGCATTTCAACAAATCTCACACAAAGCTTCTTACATTTCAGGATTAAGGTTTTCATCCCCGCCCTAGCTCAGACCCTGAGCAAATACTTCTGCCGTTGAGACGTGATTATGGTTTCTTATCTGGGCATCATCCCACATGGCATACTTTACCTCCAGAGACTGAAATCATTTTGCTCAGAGATTTTGATTTACTTCATTAACTCCAGAAACCTCAAGAGAGGCCATGAGACAGAGCAGTGGAATGCAGGCTGACGGCAGTGAGTCTCCGGGGTGCAGGGGAGAGCAGTGAAAGGCGCTTCCCTACCTCTGCTCTAAGTTAAAAATAAAAACAGAAATGCTAATGCTCCGTAAAATCCAGAATTACAGCTGAAATGCCAAATCACCAACAGCTAGCCAAAACCACCTCCTTGTCCTGGTACAAGTTAAAATTGCATTGATAGCATCTAGCAGAGCCTGCATTTGTCATTCTCAAAAAAGAAAATGAGTAGACACAAGGAATTTCAGATTTCTGATCTGATAGTTTCAGGGTAGATGCAGAATACATCTTAAAATGCACTATTTATTGACACGGGGAAAGAAGGATAATATTGTAGTCTTTATTTTTTTATAAATTATTAAATCCCTTCAATCCAAAAGACATTTCAGTCTTGGTAAAAAAAGAGACAGAGAGAGAGAGAGAGATTCTAAGTAGCTGTTTGGTGTTATGAATTTTTAAATAATTTTGTCTGTAACTGGTCAAATGAAACAAACTCCTTTTCAATTGTAGAAAGTTATGTAGTTTCTCTTGCTTCCCTGCCTTCTCCTTTACTCTCCGTGTATTATTTAATCTATACATATTATGACCATTCATCCTCTATCTTTGCAGGCTTGATTGTAAATATTCCACCCTGTTATCACTGTATCACACCCTCCCTCAGAACAAGTGACCTAATTTCAGTGTCCAAAACTAGCTACAAGTGCTAATAAGCACAAAACACAATATACTTGGGCAAGAGTCGTCCCTCATCATGGCCAGACTTCCAACATCCTGCTCCACAGAACGGTTCTGTCTGCGGCAACAGAAACTCCCTAGTGCACTGCCTTCTTTTGCTTATATTCACCCGCACTTCGATCCACAAGGGATTTCAGGCAACTTAGAAAAGTACACCCATCACAAAAGACTAATATGGTTGAAGGAATCAGGGCATAAGTCAGTGAGGACAGGAAGTTAGTGAACCCCAGAGATGAGATCTGACCACAGACGTGCACAGCACGGAACCTTGTCTGGTTGCAAGAGGTGAGTGCAGAGCTTGATTTCAAGCTGCCTAGTGACCATATCAATGACAGAAAGATGATTCATTGTGAGATAGATGGCAAACTTTCAAGAGCTACTCTACTAGAAGTCAAGGCCTGAGGTTACCCCTCTGGGGACACCTCCTAAGAAGGTTCTATCAGACCCAGGTCCTCGATGACTCCCAGATTCATTTTTTCCATCTCTGAAACTTTCTCAAGGCAATGCCTAAGCCCTTCCAAGTGGGACATGATTGGTTCTCATTGTTAAAAACAAGTGTTAGGGAGGGAACCTTGGACACACCATCTAGTGACTCAGAGCTCTGCAAATATTTTCCTTCTCACTCCTTCTTTCTCACACGTATAATACATGCATTCTTGTCTCCTTTCTGCATCTGGTCCTCTAACCCTGCCTTCATACAGATGAAGACATAACCACCCTACAGTCCCACTTTTTGAAAGTTGTATGTGTATATAATCGCAGCACACCAGTCCCAAAAGTCAATAAGCTTTCATCTTAATCAGAACCCACAGTGCTATAAAAACACATTTGCTATAAAATACACTTTATAAATTTCCATAGAAAACTGTCGAGAATCTGGATTGTGTGTATTTATAACTTTCTGTAATTCTTAAGTGCCACCTAAGGTACTTTGGCCTCAGTAAAACCCTGAGGTGGGGGGGAGGGGTAGAGAAGAGAATATTATGGAAAAAAATCAGGCAGCAGTGAATGATAATGAATATTACATGTTCTTGTAGAGAATGTCTTCAAAGGAGAGGAGGCTTGCCAGCGTAACTGAGTAATGATCTTTGAACACAGCATTAAAGTCATAGCATGAAGGAAGGAAGATAAAATATTTAATGACATCTTAATATTCCCAGTCTTACAAAAAGCCAAGAACCGGTCACAGTTTATCAGTGGTCATACATTGCAATATCCTTAGGCAACAATTTTTTTTCCAATGAGAGTATTAGGACTACCAAAATCATAGGGTGGTAGAAAAGGGAGGGAAATAAAGTGAGCTATAAACTGCTTGGAAATCCTGTCTTTCCCAGTTGACTTTTAATATGACTGTGGAAACTGGGCTCGACAATGAATTGGCTCACTTGGTTGATAGCTTGGCCAGAGCTTCAATAAATATTGAGGATGTTTCTGCAGAATAGCCTTTGACGAATCAAATCAAGGACAAGTCCTCAAAAACCCTACTGCCCTCCTGAGACATAAGTATGGTCAGAAGTCATTTTAGTATCTAGTATGTCACTGCCTCCAAATCTTCCAGGTCTTTCTATATGGTTCAGTTCCAGGAGAATAACACATCTAGAACTTTGCACCAGGCAAACAGATGCCTCATAAAGATGGGATGAAGATGAGAAGGCAGGGGAACCTGTTTCATCACAAAGAGAAAAGCAAGCAGGCCTGAAAACATGAAGATGGGGAACCAGGGGGCAGTCTCTGGCAGGGCAATTTACTGAGTCACCAATGTTCCTGGGTTCTCGATGCATTTTCCTCTCCTCCTCTGCACTACCACCACCTCCAACTAGCAATGTCCTTACTATTTTCTTGCAGCAGAAATGTAAGAGACAAGATAGAAGCTACATAAAGTCAATGGCTCTTCTGCCTTTTGAAAAAAACCCAAGCTAATTAAAAAATAATAATAAATTCTGAGGGAGCGCCTGGGTGGCACAGTCAGCTGAGTATCCAACTCTTGGTTTCTACACAGGTCACAATCTTGGGGTCGTAAGATCAAGCCCTACATTGTGCTCCCTGCTCAGCTTGGAGTCTGCTTGAGTTTCTTCCTCCCACTCCCTGGCCTCTCCCCTCTCTAAAATAAATAAATCTTAAAAAAAAATTTTTTTAGAGGACAAAGTGCCTTAATCAGCTAGGGCTACTATTAAAAAGTGCCACAGACTGATGGCCCTAAATAACAGAAATTAAAAAAAAAATAACAGAAATTTACTTTCTCACAGTTCTAGATGATTGAAATTCAAATTTAAGATCTATGCATGCAGGGATGAGTTCTTCTGAGGTCATTCTCCTTAGATTAGAGGATGGCTGCCTTCTCCTTCCTCTGTCTTCCTTCTGTGTCTGTCTGTATCCACATCTCTTATCATAAGGACGTGGGTTGTACTGGATTAGGGCCCACCCTCATTGCTTCATTTTAACCTGATACCTCTTTAAAGGCCTTACGTCCAAATATAGTCACATTCTCAGGTACTACAGGTTAGGACTTCAACATAGAAATTAGAGGAGGCACAACTCAGCCCAAATACAGAAAAATATATTTGGGAAAATAGAGAGAGAGGTATTTGAGTCTGGTGGACATTAAGATGATAAGATATAGAAGGAGCCTCTCTGTGGAATAATAAGGAAGAACAGACTTAAACCCAGAGATCCCTCACCCTCCTCCAGAATTCCTCTGCTATAAGCACCATACCCAAGAAACAGAGCCTCCTAATATGAAGATCCTAATATGAAGATCAAGTTTCTGTGGAGGAACAGTTTGGTGGCCAAAGACCAGATGGTCTTCCCCAATGCCTAAGCTCCAAGTCCTAAATCCCTTGCAAAATTCAGGACTGAGAGCCTGCAGAGAGCCTTAATAATGACCAGTGTTGAATTTCCAGACAGTCCTATGGAATAGGGGCTCAGGGACAAATTTATATTCACTTAAAGGAAATACAGAATGTGATATTTCTTGCTGTTTATGGACTAAGTTCATACCTGCTAGAATTAGGTCAGGATGTACACTATAAGGCCTGAGAAAGAAATAAACAAAACAGAAACCAGGTCCATATGTACACATTAAGCCAACCAAGGTATCCAAAATAGTACCAGAAGCAGTGCAGAGCTCAAACTAAGAGGTCTGCGGTGCAAAGCAATTTATTTGGACTTAAAAGGCAAGAGTAAGTCAGATCTCCTGACTCACTCCGACAACACAGTGAGCTCCTCCAAGAATGCTAATAATAGTAGCTAATAGATGCTAAGAGCTAACACTAGTCAGCTTTCCCATCCCATCCAATCAAGCCAACATTCCCATTTCAATTTGAAATCCTTCCTGATCTCCTATATATAGATCTCCTATGTATCTTAACATTTCAGCATTATCTGTGATTTTATGCATCTATTGTTTACTCAGTCCTCCTATTTAAATTATAAACTTCATGACATCAAAGTCATATTTTCTACCTCCTTTGGACTACCTCACAATACCTAGGGAAATTTCACTCATTTAATCACAAGTCACAGTCATGACTGAGAAGTCTGTTTTTCCCTCCCTCCGTAAGCATTAAAAAGAATCCACATGCCCCTTTGTGCTTCAGACAGAATGGGTAACCTTAATAAAATCTCCCTGTTTTTCCATTAACGTAGGTTAAGAGTATTTTCAGAAATTTTTTCTTGCAGATAGCTAAGTTCAAGAAAGACCACTGAGAGAGGTGGGGGGAAAGGTCTGTCATTAAGAAAAACAAAAGAAACCAAAAACAAAAGAAACTCTGCAGAGAAGAGTTCAGAGCAATATTAGCACTTGAAATTCTTAACTCTATCCCATTTACTCTAGCCAAATATATGCCTTTTCCAAGAAAAAGGTCTTGAAGTTCCAAATCATTAGTAAATAAAACAAAAGAAACAAAAGAAAAAAGCAAATAGAAGATCAAATTGCCCCTTTTACTCCAAATAAAGTTTATACTATAGAATATAGGTACACCTGCAGGCAAGTGAACTTTCTAATACAGACCCCCTGAATTAGATCTACCTTGCCTACTCTGGGAGGACTGGGTGCCCTTTGGTTCCTCTGATAGATGCCAGACCTTGGCCATTAAGCTTGCCTCCGGTCAAGAGCAATCAGGACCACGAGCGCTCTGACAGCAGCTCACCAATCAGGGAGGTTTCTCCTCTCCAAAGTGGAGAGTAGGGAGCAGCTAGAGTGTTATGTTAATGGCTATGATTGCCCTTGGAAGAAAACATCAGAAGTGAAACACGGTTCCTTTAGTGGATATGCTGAGCCCAAGGTTCCATAGATCTCTGTGGACAATCCCACTGGCACATGCAGAGAAAGAGATGCGGATTGTTGCGGAGCAAGATCTGGGCTGGGACATGCATCTGGATGCCATCAGTGTACAGTTGTGGTTGAAATCATGAGCAGAGATAAGACTCCTCAGAAAGAAGATATAGAGGATGGGGAAAGGGAAACCAGGAAGAGAGTCCTTAGAAATATGACCAAAGCATAGGGCAAAGAGTAGCCAGGACAGAAATGAAGACAGAAGAATCCAATAATGATGTTGCAAAAGCCAAGGAAAGAGAGCCGGAAGAAGAGCGGACAAATAACATCAGTTAGCACCGAACTGTCAAATGACGCAGGACTGGGTATGAGGTTGGGCAGTTCAGTGGCCTTTGGGGCAACCTCTGCCCTTCTTCAGAGAAGTTTTGACGAGTTGGAGATGAGAAACTCTACTGCAGTGGGTAGAGAAATGCATAGCAGTTGAGAAAGACCTGTTCTCTGCCCTCCAGGAGAGGAGAGCCCTACAGCAGCAGCTATCCATAATTAAAATGCAATCACAAAAGGCATGATCTTTATCTTGGACCCAAGAATGTGCTCCCAAAAGGTCCCAAAAACTCATATGCCAAACCTTGTGTGCTTTGTGTATCTGTGCATTTTTCTAGAGCAAGACTTATAGCTTTCATAAAATCCGATTGCCCAACATTAGGAGCCAAGAGAACATAACTGAATGGAGATGGGTCAGGATTCTAAGCCCTTGTAAGGGCAAGTGTGTAGTTAAAATTCTTTGTCTTGGAGCCCAAGGGGAGTAGGAAAAGAACTAAACCCAGAAGGCAACTCTTCTGGAAGTGTTCATACTCGATACCTGGGAGACTCTTTGAGGGGTCAGTTGAGGAGATCTCGATAAAGAACAGGAGAAACAAAAACAAGCCAGAGAAAGCTGGAAGGCTAGAACTGCCATCCATTCATTTCACAAATATTTGTTAAGTGCCTGTTATGTCCCAGGAGCACTGCTAAATCCTGGGGATATAGCCTGAGGGAATTTGCCTTTAGAAAGTAAGAGATTGAAACTTGAGATTTCAAGGGTGAAAACAGTTCTTTCACAGCCTCTCGTTAGGTTGCTCAATTATTTCATTCTCAAATCATAATGTTCACATCCAGAGAAAAAAAAAGGAAAAAGGAAGAAAGCAAAACCATGCTTGGTGAATTAGCCCACCCAGCTGCCAAGATCAATCTCCAATTCAGTCATTTGAGTCTTGGGGGAAGAAAGGAAAAATCAGGATGACAATTAAAAAAAGAGAGAAAATTGATATGTTAAAACTTTGCATTTCAACTTTGAGCTGACATTGTGGTGAGACTCTTTCCAGCTGCTTTGTCTGGCCATGTCAAGAAGTGACCATGATTTATTGTGCCACCTCCATAATTTCAATGCACTTGATCTCCCCCCGGAAGCAGTGACAAGTAAGGTTAACTGCTGTGTGAAGAGACAGTATGAGTAATGCTTCGTGCATAGAGCTGGCACAGCTCTACAGTGCGAGGTGGGGGAAGCGGGGCTGTTAACCATTGGTCAAGCCCCTTCCAAACAGCAACCTCCCAAATGCCCTAACACCTTTTGGAACCGACAGTACTTGTATGGAAAAACACCCTGAATTGTGTTAGAGTCTGTTTCCGTGTCCTTACTCACTTGCAAACATGCAAACAGCTAACCTTGCTCACACTTGCATTTTGTATTATTAGTAAGAGTTCACATTAAGTGTCCATATACCATGCCAGCCCTGCCTGTGTGCTTTATATTCTTTATTACCTCAATTAATCCTTATCTCATCATCCCCTATTGTCATCCCCATACACGGAGGAGAAGAATGAGGCAGGCTAAATAGAATGAAGTTATTAAATAGTTCACCAAGGTATGGGGAGCAAAGCCAGGATTTGAGCCCAGGTGGGCTAACTGCACAACCTCGCTGCACACTTCCTCCATGAGCCCATTCTTATTCCTTTAATTTGGTCAGCTTATCCTAATTCATATTGTCTCTTTAACTAGATTGTATACATTTCCGAAGGACTGTTGCTTTGCCACTACTGAATAAAAGTAACATGTACATTGCCACAGAATTTTTTTTTAATCTCCCATGAGTATAGCTTGTCTTGATGAATAGGGTCTAGTTTGTGTCTGCAAATATGCCATCAACACTAATCACTTTTTCGTATGTTTACACTTCATTTGCCCCAAATAAATGAAAAAGAGAAAAGAAAAACCAAAATTGATGGAACACCTACTTCATTCTAAACTTTGTGGTGAGTGCATTAAGCCTCACAGTGACCCCATAAGATAAATATAACTATCCTCATTTTATAAATTGAAAAATGGAAGCTCAAGGAAGTTAAGGACATTTTTCCTGGCCTAACTATGTGAGAGGTATAAGGGGGCTCAGGGGCCACTCTCCACTTCACCAGGACCAGACACATGCTGTGGATGTCTTTTGTATGTAACTCAGTGCCTCATATTTTATTATCCATGCAGATGAGGGGAAATTGAAGGGAAAGAGATAGGCAGGTAGAGAAGAGATGAGGAACAGGGTGAGAGTGGGCATCAGAGCTTAGATATTGCTCAAACACTGCAGAAATGGCTTCTCTACATCCCAAGTTTTCCCAAGGTCTGTCTACACTATTGTCAAAGACTTCAGATTCTAGTTGTCTGGATGGCAACCTTGAGATGTCACACTCACAACTTCTTCTCTGGCAAAAAGCCAAACTCCCTCCACTTTCTGGCAAATGCACAGTACCTGTGTGAAATATTCTGCTTTCCAAAATGCCTGAGGACAAGGTCAAGGATGTGCTGCTATTGGGATCTTGTCCTGCACAGCAATTCAGCTGGTGGAGATGGGGTTCCTGGAGGAGGAGGCAGGGACCTAGCCTCCTCTCATCACATGAATATCATCTTACTCTTATCCTCTCAACTCTCCCTTCACTGAAGAGTTCATGAAAGTCAATTCATACGTATCTCAATTCAAACTCTTTCTTGCCTAGAGAAAAAAATGCTGTTGTTTTTGTCTAATGGAAGTACTGTGCTGTGACTGGATTTGTAACAGCAGCGTGTCAAAATGCCAAAAAAGTGTGTCAAAAATAACATTTAAAAAAACTCAGGGGAGACATGTTATAGTCCTAAATGAGCATCTTTATTTCTCTGTGTTGAAAGGCATTAGTCTCCTCTCAAGAGTCTTAATAAACTTTACAAAAAAAAAAAAGGCATACACCACTTAATGAACACAATTTAAGGGCCCGTCCAGCCCTTAATACTCTCATTACTGTCAAAGCCTCTCTCACTTGTATGTGAGAGTTCTCCTCTTCCAAGGCTTCTCATGCAATTTCTTCTTCAGTGGATGCTTGTTTTCCCAACATCCTTAACCTCCAAAGTATATGCATATTGCCATAAAGTTAATCAACTAAAAACAATTAATTTCAATTTATTTTCTGTGTCACTGTTGAGGAAAACATCACGAAGTATTTCCTGACACACTGCAGATAACAGTCAAATTCATGGCAATCCCCTGTTGCCAAGGGTTTGTATATTTAATTTAATGGGCCTTTCAATAGCATTCAAGAGTATCTATAAGCAAGATGCCGGCCTCCCATGATCTGGCTGAAAGAAGATAAGAATATTAAAATTTCAGAGGCTATTCAGATCACTCAAAGTATCATTGTGTCTTTTTACATAACTCAAAGAGGAAATACTTACTTCTATCAAGATCCAGGGTGAAAGTTTTATCTAATACCATGAAACTCCTTGTATTTCCTGCTTCAGCCGCTTTATTGTTCATCTACTGCTTTGTGACTGCTCAGTTTCTCCATTGCAGAGGCAAATGCAAATCAATCAAAACCTAGGCAAAGTAATTGGAAAGCATAAGGACCTATGACAGGATAGCCATTGTTATTCTGCACGAATTGTAGCTATACTAGGAAGAAAAGAGTATCACCCTTTAGTTCAAGAAGAGTAGAGGGTGATGTAAACCTAGAACAGATAGTGGCCATGTTTGCTGTAACGTGGAGAACCTCTTTCTAAGTATAAAGTCAACAAAGGTAGCTGAGGGCCAATACGTGAAGGTCAGTCTCAGTAATAATGTTTGAACACTTGGCTGCAACTCTACCTAAAGTAAGATCTACCCTCTTAGATTTCTAAGTTACATAAGCCAATATATTTCTTTTTGTGCTCATATTAGCTGGACTTTGCTTCTTGCATAACTGAATAATATGCCTAATTCTTCCTTTAGGTAAAGAAAACTATTTTTTCTTTGTTTTTTAGTTTAATTTTGTTATTTAAATTCAATTTGCCAACATATAGTATAACATCCAATGCTCATCTCATTATGAACCCTCCTTAATGCCCTTCACGTTAAGAAAACTTTCTTTCCTAAGCCTGAGGCATCATGGTTCAGTGTGGGTAGATTTTGAACTTTTCTGTTGCTATTGCTGTGCTGCAAAGATGTGGCTTGCTTATATTCAGATGGTTTTTCCTCATCTTTTTAGTGGATAATTCTCATTACAAAAGACCACTCATCACCTTCCCAACACTTGTTTGTTAAGTGCTCTGATACATCTATGGTGAGATTATAAACCAGTGCAGTCTTTCTACAAGGCAAATTAGCAGGTGGAATCAAGAGTCTTTGGTATCCATACCACTGGGTTTATTCCAAAACTACCAAGAAATCCATTAATGGATCAAAAGTGAAAACTCAAACAATTATCTCTATAAGTGTTGAAAGGATATTTGAAAACTTCACTATCTGCTTTTTATTTTTTTAATCCTAACAAAATAGGAAAAATGGGTACTTCCTCGGCACAGTACAACATGTCTCTTTCAACTCAAAAACCTCCATCATACTTAATGGAGAAAAACTATACATACTCTCAGTAAAATGAGAAATAAAACAAAGACATCCATTGTGTCAACTACTATTTAACATTATTTTGGAGATAGCAACCAAGACTACAAAATAAGAAAAAGAAATGAACCATAAAAAATGAGAAATGAAGAAGTAAAATCATCATTATTTAAAGTGGTCTAACAGTTTATCAAGAAAAGCCAACAGTCTCCATTGCAAAACTATTATTAAAGCCAAGAATAAGTAATAGTATGGCTAGCAACAAAATTATTACATATATTTAATAGCCATCATATATTTAGTACAACTACCAGTTATATTGTGAAATGAAAGAACAGATCCCATTTGAAATAGCAAAAAAAAAAAAAATTAAAATATGCAAAATCTGCATAAATCAATCTTGAATGCTACTAAAAGGCAAAGGACTAAAAACAAATAGAAAAATAGAATAGAAAATATCAAATTATAAAAATATAATCTTTTCCCAAAATAATCAATTAATTTAAAACAATTCTAGGGCAGCCTGGGTGGTTCAGTGGTTTAGCATCACCTTCAGTCCAGGGCCTGATCCTGGAGACCCGGAATCAAGTACCACGTCGGGCTCCTGGTGCATGGAGCCTGCTTCTCCCTCTGCCTGTGTCTCTGCCTCTCTCTCTCTCTCTCTCTCTGTTTCTCATGAATAAATGAATAAAATATTTTTAAAAATTAAAAAAAAATAAAACAATTCTAATGAAAACACTATTGAATTAAGGGGAAAAAACAGGCAAAGCAATTAATGTTTCTATGGAAAATATAAATGAACGATTGTGTTCCTCCACCGCAGAAAAAGAAAGAAAGAAATCTGAAAAAGAATAATAAAGAAGGGACACTTGCTATGCCAGGTATTGAAATATATTATAAAACCAGAAAAATTTTTAAATATAGTTCATGAGAAAAAGATCATAGAACAGAATAGAAAAATAAAAAATAGACCCAAATTTATATGGGAATTTAATATATGATAATGCTGGCATTTTAAAATAATGGGGGGGGAATATATCACACAACAAATGGTATTGATTCACTTTTTAAAAATATTAAGTTGTATCCCTATCTTATACTCTATACAAAAATAAACTTTAGATTCAGCAAAAATATGTGTAAAATACAAACTCATAAAATTACCAAAGGAAAAAAGAATAATATATTTAAAGTCTCCAAGTAGAGAAAGGCTTTCTGTGGTAGGACAATCCTCAAGATCTTTAAAATAAAAAATATTGGTACAGACAACCATACACACAAAACATTTCTGGGGGGAAAAAAATCCTGTAATGCAAAAACAAATAAATAACAAACACTGAAAAGATAATCTGGACAAGATGCTTGCAAATAACATCACAACCAAAGAGCTTACATTTCATCAATTTAAAAACTGCTGAAAAATTAATAAGGAAAAAAGGAAAAACCCAAAAGAAAGCACCTCCCCAAAACAACCCATCCCCAAAAAAGGAAATAATAAGTGGCTATTAAAAAATGATCAGTCTCACCCAAAATAAAAGAAATTAAAATTACAATGAAATAATATTTTTGGCCTCTTAAATTAGCAAAGGTTAAAACATTTCATAATATATTGTATAAATGGGGAGAATAAGAAAGGACACTCTTTTCTCTCATATTACTGGTGGAAACATAAATTGATATAACCTCAATGGCAATGATTTTGTATACAGTATTCCTCCCTTATCCATGGTTTTGCCTTCCACGGTCTCAGTTACCCTCAGCCTGGAATTAGGGGATCCTCCCCAGATGTATGGCCCCGTGGATAACAAACTAACACTACGTCACAATGCCTACGTCATTCCCCTCACTTCATCTCATCAGGTAGTCATTATCAATTCAGCTTTATATCACCAGAAGATGAAGGTGGATACAGTACAATAAGATATTTAGAGAGAGAGAGAGACCACATTCCCATAACTTTTATTATAGCATACTGTTAAAATTGTTCTATTTGTTAATTGTTGTTAATCTCTTACTGTGCCTAATTTACTAATTAAATTTTATCGTAGATTTGTATATACGGGAAAAAACAGTACATATAGCTTTGGTTACTACCATCACGATCTGCTGAAGGTCTTCAAACATAACCCCCCAGAGAAGGAGAGACTTCTATACCTATCAAAACATTAGATGCTCATAACTTTTAACCAAACAATTCTGCTCCTAGTATCTTATAAGGTGGGAAATAAGGTCTACATTGTGATAGTCAATACAGCATAGTACACAGTAGGAAGAGATTAGGATTCATGTAAATGTCAATCAACAAGAGACACTCAAATATTCCACAACTATTGAAAAGAAAAACAAATAATATAAAAGATTTCTCTGAAAAGAAAAGCAAGAAACTGAGGCTGGATTCTTGATGGTTCAGAGAGAGATTCAAAAAGAGATTTGATTTCACTGCATGACCTTTTGTATCTTCTAAATTTGTGTCTTATACATGCTTTTTATTATTAAAAATAACTTAATAATTTAATTATTAAATACATTTAATTATTTACATTATTAAACTATTTTTAAATAATAACTAACATATCCATAACTGTAATAAAGTAAGATCATTTCTAAGACTCTATTTTAAGAAAATAATCTGAAACAAACCAAAGTACACACACAAAGATATTTGTCGCAAGGGCTTGTTTGTTTGCTGATGTGTTTTGTTTTAATAATTAGGAAATAGTAGCAACCTAAATACATAATGTTAAGGAAACTGTCAAGGAGATAATATTACATTAATAAAAGAGAGTATTACGCAGCCACTAAAAATGTTGTTGTGAAAAGCTTTTAACAAAAGGGGAATGTGCTTATGCGATTTAGTGAAAAAAGCAAGCCAGAGAATTTTTATACACTGGGATCTCAATTAAGTGAAAACGCATAGAAAAATGTAAAAATATGAATAACTATCTCTGAGAAATGAGATTACAGAAAATGTTTCCTTTGCATTTTTCATAGTACCTGATTTTTTCCAAAATGGGAATGTAATTTTACTATAGTAAAATGTTGAGAAAAATGAATGACTAAAAAATGTTGAGTAAAAATGAAAATGTATGTGCCCTTATTCACAATCTCTGACCTCCTTAATTACTAATGACTGATTCAGAAAACCCTGCTCTTTAGGACTTCCTCTCACACTACATGTGACATTGTTTTCTGCTTTCTACTAAGATCCTACCAGAAGTGATTTCATTTTATGCCTACACTTGGTGCAGAGAGATCAGTGCCCACCTTTTCATCATCACGCCCTCTGTGTGAGCCTGGGAGTCCAGCAGGATGACAGGTTCTGAAGTCAGTCTGCTTGGATACACATTCCAATTCCATCATTTTCTACTTAATGTCTCTGTGCTTCCATGGGGATGCAAGCGATCCACCATGTAATGTCACCATGGAGATTAAGTGAGATAATTCATGTAGGGTGCATGGGTCCAAAGTGCCTGGCACACAGCCAATCCTTTATAAATATTCACTATTTTGCCAAAGAGAAATTTGCTTTTTGATTCAAGACTGTGACTTCAAAACATGAAGATAAACTCTCTTAATAACACCCAATTCTTTATCAGCTTATCTGCTTTTGTCATTCTCCAACAGTTTGAGGTCCTGTCACATGGTTTGAGATTTTCTTTCTCAGCCTCTCTACATTAATTCCACGCTGACTCTGCTGCCTTTGAAATCCACACCAGCGGGAAGCTTCAGGGACTGCATAAAGATTTTAGTGCTGATGCCCTAGGAGGGCTGGCTGTCCTAGGAAACAGGGAATGAGTTGGGGGAGGGGAGGGTCAGAGGAAGCCTATGACCACCCGGCCTCCAGAAGGTTTGTATTTACTCCTGAAAGGCTGGGGATCAGAATTCTTTATGCAGAACAAGAATTCAAGATTTCTCCTAGACCATAGACTGATTTCAAATTTAAACTAAAAAAAAAAAAAAAAAAAGTTCGGAACTAAGATCTTGATTTCTGAACACTGTTTTCCACTGAAAGAAGCCAAGGCCTATTTGAAATAAAGTCTATTTCCAGGACTGGGGAAGGGTAAGGAAAAGATGTCCCTGGAATATTTTTTTGTGCCAGAAAGTAAGAAAGTGTTCCCAAAAAATGAAAAGGACAAGTCAAAGGAACACAAAAGCCAACTTGAAGGTGCTCTCACTGCGCATCAAGTTAAATAATGATAGTAATGGATGATATCACTTGAAATAAAATAAAATTCCAGAAGTATATACTGATGGAAGGAAAGAAGAAAGGGAAGTGGGGAGGGAGAGAGGAAGGTAGGAAAGACACCAGCAGTACCAAGGTTCCATTTTCTCCACATCATCACCAACACTTGTTCTCTCTCTCTCTCTCTTTCTCTAAATCTGTGTGTGTGTGTGTGTGTTTATAAGAGCCATCCTAGCCATCCTGATGGGTATGAGGTATTATCTCATTATGGTTTTGATTGCCCTTCCCTAATGATGAGCGATATTGTTTCTTTTCGTGTGCTCTTGCATAGAAAATGGAGACTTTCTTTGGAGACTATTCAAGCCCTATGCACGTTTCTGAGTTAGATTATTTTCTTGTTATTGAATCATAGGAGTTCTGTATGTATATTCTGAGTATTAACCCCTTATGAGCTATATGATATGCAAATATTTTCTGTAGGTTGCCTTTTCAATCTGTTAATAGTGTCTTTTTTTAATATATATTTTTAAAGATTTTATTTATTTATTTATTTATTTATTTATTTATTTATTTATTTATTTATGAGAAACAGAGAGAGAGAGAGAGAGAGAGAGGCAGAGACACAGGCAGAGGGAGAAGCAGGCTCCATGCAGGGACCCCCATGCGGGACTCGATCCTGGGTCTCCAGGATCACGCCCTGAGTTGAAGGCAGACGCTAAACCGCTGAGCCACCCGGGCTGCCCGATAGTGTCTTTTGATGCACAAAACTTTTTAATTTTGATGTAGTCCAATTTATCTATTTTTTTCTTTGTTACCAATGCTCTTTGTGGCATGTCTGTCCTGTAGACTCTTAACTTGTGCCAATTCAGACATCGGTGAAGAGGTATTTAGTTGACTTAGTTATTGACGTCCTCACCCTGTCACTTACTATTCAGGGACAGCCGGTGGTGTGGGATTCCTCAACACCCACAGCAAAGATGGGATCTCCATTTCAGGGTAGTAAAGTGTTTGAGGACTGACCCTACAGACAGCCAGTTTCTATGTGCAAACTCATCTCAGAGAAGCAAAGCTTCTTTTTTTCTTTTTTCAAGATTTTTATCATGATTCACATCTTCATGAAGTACTATCATCAATCAATAATCAGCTGATGGGCTCAGAGGAGATCAAGCCCACACCAGGGACACCCATCCTTATCCTACTTTGGTCTTTGCAAGGGGAGGGAAAAGCTAAATGCAGCCTGAGAGCCTGGTGACACAGAAGAGAAAAATATTTTGAACTCTGTTTCTTAGGCAGCATAAAATTTTGTGGTATGTTGATCAAAGATAAAAGCAGCAATGCAGAGTGATGAGTGGAATTTGTCCTTAGGCACCAGAAATGATATTGAGCTTCAGAAAAACTAAAGGTATATCTAGCAAAAGTACCCATATGTAAAATGAAAATGACCACCCCTCAACTTCTGTCTCTAATATGCATTTTCTAGAACCTTCTCCTTGTGCTCATATATTATTCATCTCATCTATATCACATATATAATAATAAAAGTAAGTACTTATATACACTTACTACATGTTAGACATTGTTTTAAAGGTATATTAACATATTTTTTAATCCCAACAACTCTATGAGGTAAATAATGTTATTATCATTAATAATAACATCATTATCATCATCATCATTATTCTCCATTTTATAGATGAAGAAACTAAGTTTTAATGACTCATCCCAGGTCACAAGGCTTAGAAAGCAAAGCTAGAATTTGAATGTAGGCCATCCCAGTCCAGGATTGAGATCTTAATCACGACAATCTGTGGGCAATCTGTTGTCTCTGGACTTAGAATATGTATATACATGCACATACACCTGTAATCATCTGAAAGATCCCTTTTTCAAGACAATTTAAGCAGATGAGGAGAGTAAATATATTGACAGTCATCTGTCATTCTCTGTGGTCTGAGCAAATACATGCCAAGTCTTTGAGTTTCCTGAATAGAGACTCAAAATAGTTTATGACAGACTATCCAGCATCCCTGAGGCGCTTGCGTGGCTCAGTTGGTTAAGCACCCAACTCTTGATTTCGGCTCAGGTCATGATTTCAAAGTTGTGAGATCTATCCCTGCCTTGGGCTCCAAGCTGGGCATGGAGTCTGCTTGAAAATCTCTCTCTTTCCAGGCGCTATCCTATTTGCGCTCTCTCTCTCTCTCTCTCTTTCTGAAAAGAAAAAAAAATCCAACATCCCTTCAAAACTGGCTAGGATCTAAGTCTTTGGTTCAATGAATAAATTTTTTATTGTGGAACATCAGGCAGCCTCAGGTATGTAGGAAAATCTAAAGTGTGAGGACGCTCCAGTCAAGGAAGCTTTGCTAGTACCCTAAAATGCTCTGGATGGGCAGCAATCTTTGCTCTGGATGTATTTGGCTGGCCCCACCTGAGTTCCCCTGTCACTGAAAACCTTCCCTTCCCTGTATATTAGTGGGTTTTTTTTCTTCAATTCCACCTTTGCCTCTTTATGCTTCAATTTCCTTATCTATAAAATGGTCTAATTAAAGCACCTATATCATAGGATCATTGGAAGAATTAAATAACACATTGTAAAGTTCTTGGAATGGCTGGTGTAGCATGCTAGAAGTGTCCATTGATACTGCATTATCACCAACTAAAAATCCATTTTCTCTCTCATTTTGCATTTTGTATGAGGGTTCCAAGTGGCATTTCCCGATGGGCTGTAGACTGTTCCACCTATCTCATGACACTATCACAGATGACATCAGTTACTGATTGTTGTGGATTAAATTGTGTCCCCCTCTTCTAAAAATGCTGAAATCCTAGGCCCCAGAACCTGTTAATGTGGCCTTATTTGGAAATGAGGTCTTTGCAGGTATAATCAAGTTAAGATGAAGCCATACTGAATCAGGGTAGACCTTAATCCAATATAACAAATGTTCTTGTAAAAAGAGAAGAATGTGTGCTCACGCATACACACACACATACACAGAAGAATCACACAGGACAATGGAAGGAAAAATTGAAGTGATACCCCAAGCAAAAGAGACCCAAGGATTGCCAGCAACCATCAGAAGCTAGGAAGAAGCAAGGAAAGATCCTCTCCTAGAGCCTTCACAGGGAGTATGTCCCTGTAGACCCCTGGACTTCAGACTTCTCACTGCCAGAACTGTGAAAGAACAAATTTCTGTTGTTTTTTTAAGCCACTCAGTTTGTGGTAATTTGTTATATCAATGCTAGAAAATGGATACCCTGAGCTTGGCCTTTCCATGTTCACTCTATGGGTTTTGTTTTTTTTTTTCTCTAACTTCCCTCCCCAGTGTCTCTCATTAACGTTTTTGAGCATGAATTCTCATCTTATAAAATATCAGATGAAATATTTAGTCACAGTGGTCTGTGTCAGAAACTGCCCCATTCTCTAGGGTCATCGTCGTTGTTTTTTGTTTTTTTTTAATTTGTTATACATCAATTATTTCCCTACCACAAAACATGACAGTGCAACAAAAAGCTGTGCCACAGAACACTGAATTTCTTTTATTTAACTCTGTCAGTGTTAGGGAACAATGTGTTATCACTGGAATCAGAAGCCAATCTTGTCCTGCTGGGTTATCGTGAATCCTCATTTGGCTCTGGCCATTCATAATCTTGATGTCCTAATATTCTTTCAACTGGGAGATTGACAAAAAAACCACTGTCATTTCACCAAGTGATTATTCAATTTCATATTCCTAAATCTCATTTTTTCCAGCTTCTCTGAGTTAAACATTACATTTTATTTCAGCTAAATCACCCCTGTAATAGGCTGAATCTTATTCTGTTAGAGATTTTGATGACTTCTCCATTGATGGAACATAAAACAGTGCCTAGCATATATACATTTTTACAGTTTAATTCTGGGCTCCCAAAAGATAAATTGTGAACCAAATGGGGAAAGAGACATGAATAAATAATGCCAGCTGAACAGACTAAAATATGTAGGAAAAGTTAAGCCCCTCTCAGTAAATGTCAAGTATGAAATTGTTTTATATAATTTTATTCATTGGACCTAACCTACTCCCACAAGATTTCATTTGATTTTCAGAGATTGATACCATTATGTTCTGCATTTCAAGTATGAGATCAAAACATTCCCAGCACCAGACTTCAGTTTCTTGCACTGTGATGCAGAACTTGCTCTAACAATGGTGCATTCCCTGGAACAGAGTGAAGTCTATGGTTCAACGAGACCCTACCCAACACTTCTCACTATGAACTGGAATGTGTGGGTAATCACTGAGTGAGGGCAGGGTTGCAGAGCAAGGAAGCTTAGTGCAAGAGCAGTGGCATCACTTCTTATTTTCAACAGCTATGGAGGCTGATTAGAGACAGCATACCAGCTGAGCTGCAGATTTTGCAGATATTGTTCACCAAATCATTTGCCTTTCCTCCTAGACATGCAACTAGACTACATATCCCAGTCACTCCTGCGGTGAGACATAGCTGGAGACAGAGTTCTGGACATTGAAATGTGGATCATAGTGGTATAATCCGCCTTCAAGCATGGGCTACAAAAATTTCCATACAATCTTCCCTCTTCTCTCTCCTCTTGCATCTGCTAGCCAGACTCAGGGAATTCAGGGGAAACCTCCAAGGCTATAGAGTAGAAGCCTGCAAGCTGTTTCCTATGAAGGGCCAGAGAGTAAATGTTTTAGGTTTTGGAGGCTATACAGTGTCCGCTGCGATTACTCAACTCTGTTTTTGTATTAGGAAAGCAACCATCAACAATATGTAAATGAATGAACGTGCCTGTGTTCTAATTAAACTTCATTTACAAAAACACTTTGGATTTGGCCCACAGACCATAGTTTTCCAAACCCGACCCCAGGGAGACCATCCAATGCAAGGAATTTGGGGTCCTGAATAAACCATGGGAATTAGACCATCCCCTCCCCTGTTCTGTCTGTTGTATTGGCCTTACTGTGTGGGACATGGGTGATGCACTGACATGAAATTCTGTTCCTGGCAGTCACTCAGGAATCCAAGCCACGGAAGGCATCATCTTAGCACACACTTTCACAATCACCTCCCACTTTTGAAAGGAAGTATTTCAAATAGTACCCTTCTTAAAGCTTCTTCCTAGAAGCAAGGTGTCATTTCCACTCACATTTTATTGGCTAAGTGGAGGCATGTGACTGCACCTAAAATGGAAAAAATGGAGAAGGGATCCACCACATGCCCAAGAGGAGAAGAGAATCCAATTATTTGTTAGTGATATTAATGATACTATATAATGTCAAATAAACATATCAGTCATTCACATCCAAAGTGCAAGAAAAGTTCAGTCAGACTGCTATACTCCTAAGGCTGAAGTTTGGCCTCCTAAGGAGAAGCAAAGTTTGTAGTAGAACTCGGGCCACTGTGGGTGGAGCAGATTTGGGCTACATGACTGGGTCAGGGTTTTCAGAAATCAGCATATAATACAAGGGAAATAGAAATTGCAGGAGCTTTGGACAGAGGAAGGGAAAACTAGGGGACCTAGATTAGCATCCTAGATTCAACTTTGCTTCCAATCCATGCTGTTCTCGTCCATCTACAGGAACAACAGAATTAAACTGACCCACTTACAAATGATCCTCGCTTAGGTTGGGCCATATGTGACTACCAATATTTGGCCATGTTTTACATACAAAACATAGTTTTATAAGAAACTCAATTCCTTATATTTTAAATATCACCTTATGTTTACTTTGCAAACAGAAGAGCATAAAAAAAGTTCATAGAGTTACAGGGTCCTACCCAAAATGTGCTCAGAAAATAGAATATTCCCCAGACTGTATAATCCTATCTAGCTCTGGAACATACTTATAAAAGGAGCAAGGCTAACTATATTCTCATCTTGACACTGGCTGTTCTAAAGTTGCAATCACTCCACTGTTAAACCTAATGTTGAGCTCCAACTATGGGAGGGGCTTAGAGAGGTCACAGTCAAGTTGAAGTGAGGAATGAGTGGTCTGGCTGACCCCCACGCAGCCTCAAGGATCTTTCTGTCTAGAGGAAGGAGGCTCTCGCCAAGAAGAGGTGGGGAGAAGCTGATATGAATATGGTAACATAGGGTCAACTGGGAGCCTAAACTTCAGTACTAGGTCTGAGCCCTACAGTAAGAGGCTAGAGATAGAGTCTAGCTGGGGCTATGTTCTTGAGGGATTTTGTGAAAGACTTAAGTGGTGAGTCTTTGGGGTCATTAAGATTTTGTGCCTTCCAGGTAGCAGGAACAGAGCAAGAACACCTGCAGTAGGGTCTTGATTTGCTGGACACAGGCAGCAACAAGAAGAGGTCTGTGAGAAGATTCTTCATAAGCCAAAGTCAGATAATCCCTTCAGAAGCTCAGAAATAATGGAGGAAGAGAAAGGAAAGAGGGAAGAGAGATGATGTGCTGGAGCTATGCGATGGGTACCATTAGTCATAGAGATGTGGGCATTTCTTACAAAGTGAATTAGTCAGGGTTCTCCAGGGAAACAGATCCAATAAGGGGTGTGTGTGTGTGTGTGTGTGTGTGTGTGTGTGTGTGTAGAGAGAGAGAGAGATTTATCGTAAGGAATTACCTCATGCAATTACAGAGGCTGACAAGTCCCAAGATCTGCAGGGTGAGTCGCCAAGCTTGAGACACAGGAAGGTCAATGGTGTAGTTCCAATCCAAAGATTGGCAGGCTCGAGGCCCAGGAGGAGCCAGCATTTCTGTTTGAGTCCAAAAGCATTAAAAGAAGAAACAATATCCCAGTTTGAAGACCATGAGACAGGAAGAATTCTCTCTTACTCAGGAGAAGGTCTTTTTTATTCTATTCAGGGCTTCAGTTGACTGGACGAGGCCTACAATCTGGGGGTAATCTGCTTCATTGAGTCCTCTGATTTAAATGTTAACCTTATCCAGAAATATCCTCTCAGAAACACCCTGAATGTGTTTGACCAAATATCTGGGTAGTCTACGGCTCAATCAAATTGACACATAATTAACCATCACACAAAGCAACCTCTTTTATTCACACAGGCTGTTAATTTTGCATTTCACAGAATCTTCCCAACAACTTCTGAATTAGGTATTCACTTACTGAAGTAAGTGAAAAGTTAAGTGGATTGTCTGAGGGCATAGCTAATGGAAGAGCTGGAATTGGAACCCATGACTTCATGTTTACGTTGTTTCTAATAGTTTCCAGCATGAACACTCTTTTTTATCTTATGTATTCCTGATTTAAGGAAACAAACTATTAAGAAAAAATTTAAACAACTAGGGAAAACTGAATCTAATCAGTTTTAGATGAAATTTTATAAATAGTGTTAAGAGTAATATGGCTATAAAAAATAAAAATTCTAGATAGACCATTATAGGATAGTATTTTTGTTTGAGTTAATACATCATATATAAAGCTTTTTTTCTCTAAGTTATGTCTTCCAGGTAAAGCCCCAGTAGAATATGCCAATAGGTGTCCATCCTGATTAATTGGTGTCCATGGCATACCTCTATCAAATACTGAATACTGATGCTGCCTCAACGTGTTGACTTCTTTCTAGGCAGGCTCTCTCCACATGATGACAAGATGGCTGCAGAAGTCCCAGCCCTCACATTCAGCTTTATGATCAGCAGAGAAAAAAATACTCAACTTCCTTGACAGTCTCCCCAAAGCTCTAGGCTTTGCCCTTATTGGGCCTAACTAGGTCCACTTGCATTTATCTGAACCAAACAACTATGCTAGGAGGTTTAATCCTGGAGCTAAAAAAAATAGTCAATCCCATTCCATACCACATAGGCTAATATTGAGGAAGAAGTGTTGGCTCAGAATAGATGATGAATGGCCAAAATCAACAATTTCCCCTCCCATATTCCCCTAAGTAGGATTTACTCTGGGTTTGCTAGTCTTTACATAATGAGGAAAGTTACTCCTTCAAGGATGGAGCGTTTCCTAAGGACATGAAATTGAATCAGTACAGTTGTCCAATCTTATATTCCACTATCTCTTACCCTAGACAACTTAATTTATTATCTTTTTACAGGACTGAGGCTTTCTTGTCTCTGCTTATGTTAAATCCCTCCACCCAAAATTCCCTCCCTCTCTCTCATATCTTGGAAAACTCCTGCTTACCGATGATGTTCAGCTCAGATACCACTTTCTCCTCGAAGGTTTCCCTGAGCTCTTGGCCTCGCAGCCCTCCCCCCTCCTACCTGATGCAGCTTTTTAGAAGATTCTATAATGCTGTGTGCCTCTCTGGTGACACCTCTACTCTTCCTGTGGATTTATAGGAGGCAGAGCTAATCACACTGTCATCTTTGTCTCCTTCCAGACTCCAAACTCTGAGGCAAGCCTGCTTTTCTTCACGTGCTTCAGCACCAACCCACTGTCGGCACTCAACATGTATTAAGTCCCATTCAACTCAGCACCCAGAGATTTGTCAATTCTCACAATGATTTCAACCACCATTAAAGCAAGTCAAGCTGTTCTAGTATGTAATCCGCGTAGTGCGTCCAAGAGCATAATTTTATTATATTATTATTATTATTATTATTCTATAATATGCATGACAGACAACTTTTTAAGAAGACAGGAAAAATCAAATACTTGTGGATTCCCCATCACCTGCACATGGCGCTTATACATGACAAGCTGCTTAAACTGTAGAGGGCTCTAGGTAGGCCATGCTCTGGTTTTAATTCCACCCTGGATCCCTTATACGTTTCTAAGAGCTCAGTCACTGCTACCTTAAGAAAGCCCTGGTTGAAACTTGATGCCTATAATTCTTAATTACAATTGCATTGCTGGCTTTATGTGCATCTCTGCTCATTTAAACTCAATGCTGACTGACAAATTGTGCTCGTCTGCCTATTCGACAGTAATTTAGTCGGGCAACCTGCAGCTTGCACCAGATTGATGAGCAGCTGTTTGATCTGTTTGGGGATGTATTGTTTTCTTGGTGTAGGCTGCCTTGTGCTGCTGCTGAACGATGGATGGTTTTGTCTCCTCCAGTGACATTGTGGACACTCTGGATGGCCTCTCCTGTAACTCCAAATGCACATTTTAAAAACATCGATCACTCTCCATCGCAGACATAGCATCACAGAGAAGAGCAGGATGAAATGGCTCATCAGACTCAGCTCAAACTCACATCACTGTTTTTCAAGCCAGCGAAGGTTCGGGTTGACATTCAAAAAGTGGATACCCTGCCACTGCAAACCAGAGCCTATGCGATTGTTGGACACGGTGATTTCTCTCGGAAGAGCTTTATGCTAGTAAAAGTTGCCTTTCCATAGAATAGCCCTACCCACCACGATACAAAATACAATGTAATGGTTCTGAACCATGCACTCTTCCCCTGCCATGTCCCATGGCCTTCAGCCTCTTGTAAGCAAGGCAAGTTTCTGAGGCTGTGAAGAGATCTGCCCTCCCCCTGACTCACGCTTTATTATTTTTTCAGTTCAGGTTTTTCATGGGCCCTGTAGCCTGACGCAAAGTGGAGGAAAAGTGAGAGTCCCTAAGGTACAAGCAACTACTTTATTGAGATATGATTCACATGCTATCCAATTCACCCATTTTTAAGTGTAGAATTAAATGGGTTTTTGTATATTACAGTATTAATTTTTTTTTAAGATTTTATTCATTCATGAGAGACACAGACTGAGAGAGGCAGAGACACAGGCAGAGGGAGAAGCAGGCTCCATGCAGGGAGCCCGATGCGGGACTCGATCCTTTGACTCCAGGATCACGCCCTGGGCCAAAGGCGGGCGCTAAACCACTGAGCCACCCAGGGATCCCCAAATTCTTTTTTTTAAAGATTGTATTTATTCATTCATGAGAGATACAGAGAGAGAGGCAGAGAAATAGGCAGAGGGACAAACAGGCTCCCCATGGGGAGCCCAGCGCAGGACTCAATCTCAGGACCCCAGGATCATGGCCTGAGCCAAAGACAGGCGCTCAATCACTGAGCCACCCAGGCGCCCCCCAGAGGTAATTCTTTTAAGCTGTGGTAAAAAACATATCATGCAAAATTTGTCATTTTAAGCATTTTTAAGTTTACAGTTCAGTGACATTAATTACATTTACAGTGTTATGCAACCATCACCACTATTTCCAAAGCTTCTTATTATCACTCCAACAGAGAGTCTGTGACATGAAACAATGACACCCATTCTCCTTCCCCAGCCCCCAGGAACTCCTATTCCACTTTCTGTCACTATGAATTTGACTATGTAGTGAAATCATACAATATTTGCCTCTGTGTGACTGGCTTATTTTATTTAGCATAACATGTTCAAGGTTCATTCATGTTGTAACATCTATCACAATTTCCTTCTCTTCCATGACTGAATAATACTTCTGATCCCCCATTGTGTGTATACATCACATTTTATTTATCCATTCAGTTGTTGATGGACATTTGAATTGTTTCCACTTTTTGGCTATTGTAAATAATGCTGCACGAACATGCCTGTAAAATAACATCTGCTCAAGTCTCTGCTTTCAGTCCCTTTGGGTATATACAAAGGAGTGGAGTTTCTGGGTCAGATAGTAATTCTATGTTTAGCTTTTTGAGGAACCACCAAACTGTTTTCCATAACGGCTGCACCATTTTACATTCCCACCAGCAATGCACTAGGGCTCTAATTTCCCTATGTCCTTGCCAACACTGATTATTTCCCTTTTTTTTTTTTTTTTTTTGTATAGCCATTCTAGTAGATGTGCCCAGCATCATTTTAATCCTTAGAGCCTGGGGTAGCAATTTTCACAAGTAGTAGTGGAAAGGAAGAAGGAGATTGCCCAACTGGGGTTTGAAAATATACTGATGCCTCCATACTTTAAGGAACTTAATCTAGGTCAATTTCATTTTTTTTATATATTTTTAAAAGATTTTATTTATTTATTCATGAGAGACACACAAGACAGAGGCAGGGACATATGGAGAGGGAGAAGCAGGCTCCCTGTGGGGAGCCCGATGCGAGACTCAATCCCAGGACCCTGGGATCACGACCTGAGCTGAAGGCAGATGTTCAATCACTGAGCCACGCAGTGTCCCAGTCTAGGTCAATTTTATTTACAGATGTTTTCTGGTGCCCTCATCTGATGTCCTATGAAATTGACGGTGGGCTGTGGGGAACCTAAAGTCACGCAGATCCTCCTACTTGCAAACATGCTAATTGGTTCCTGCTAAGGGATAACAGCAAGCAAATTAAGTCACCCATAGATGACAATAAAGCATAGACATGTAACAATAGCGTATTTTATATCTCATGTGTAAGGAAGTCTCCAAAAGTTGAAGACAAATATCAGGGGGAAAAAAATCAACCTCTGAAACTAAAGCCAGGAAGAATCAAACATGTACTTTCTTCAAACTCCCAACCTGCACACAAACCCAATATCATTACCAGTAAGGCCAATTCCTTGTTTCCTGAGAAAATAAAATAATTGATGTGGGTTTTTCCATCAGATTTAGGCTCCAGAGGACATCTCCCCAGCCCTCCCCCTCAGCAGCCTAGATCTGACCTGAGACCACATTTTGATCACTCTTCCCATCTCTCTTCCCTGCTCCCCTCCTTCCCTTTGGTTTTTCTAAAATGCACGCCCTCACTAAATCACTTACATCTGAAGCCCTAGCTCATAAGTAGGTCTTCCACCAAGTATGTGTTCTCTCAGGGACCTAGTCTCCTCATCTCCAAAGTGGGGATGAAGCTATCTCCCAGGGATGTGAAGGAGGACCCATGGCAGCCCTTAGCCAGCTTTCCCGGAACTCACAGGAACCCACTAACTGCAGAAATCGGACCTTGCCCCCCCCAGGTGCAGACAGTCAGCAATCACTGTGGGGAGTGCTCTGGTGGAGGTGGGGGCATGGTGCTGTGTGCCTATAAGGATGGGGACAGCTTCACAGTGAGTTGGCTCAATCTCAGACACCCCTGGTCCACTCTGCTCGACCTTAGCAACTCTACTCATTATTCTACCCATATTGTTGCCTGTGGACACAGCTCTTTTGACTTGATCATAAATTATTTCTAGTTATCCCTATGTGACTGCTAGAAAACTAAGACTGTCATGCACCCCATGGTAGGTCAATAAACACTGAGTCAATAAACACTGAAATCCTCTGGTGAGAGAAACACTGGCCTCATTTCAATGGCCTAGCTCATACCAGAGGATGATGTGCACAGTCTGATAAAACTGATACAATGCAGAGGGGATGGGAGCCATCCTGGGCATTTACACCCCAACAGGAGAGAGTCAGAGGATGGCTCACGTAAGGCTACACAATACATTTTCCCATTTGTTTCAAGATATACTAACTCTTCTCCAGCCCCGAACATGCTGCTGTGACTTATAGGTCCACCCATATTTCATCTACCTTCTACTTTGGTCCTCAAGCTCTAAGGATTCTGCTTCCTTAGAATTAAAAGTCCCTCCCAGAACATTTTAATTTGCAAATAGATAACAAGTATTTCTTACAGATCAACCAAGAGCATTTCATTCTTCTTTCACATGACTTCCACCCCGAAGTATACAAACAATTCAGGAAACAGACATAATAGCTGTGAAGTCAAACATAACCAGATGGTTTTCCAGTCCTGGCTATCTAAATACCATGTCATCTGTGTTACATAATTCTTACAGAAAGCATGCCGCTTTAATTGTGCAGCACAGATCATGACAGATTGCTCAGTTTTTGACATCATTTTCTTTGGTGTTTTCTCCGCTCTGAGCGCAGGGAAACTAATTATGTCCAGGTGGGGTCCAGGTGCAAGTATGTGCGCTAACTCCAGAGGGCCTGCTTATATATAAAATGGTTTCATTGGAGTGTTCTAGCTTTGAAAACTTGCTCTCCTGGCCCTTTTTAATAAGTGCTCATTTCTCTCTAAATATTCCCCCATCCCCATGCTGACTAATGACTAATTGAGGTTCTACAGGAATGGAATGGGCCCTGGGAAGGAAGAGTGGCTCCATTGCAGACTGTGGGCTGCCATTCTTCACGGTCTCTCCAGAAACCTCTCTATCTCTACAGCATATGGGCTCATTCCTGAAATTAGCATCATTATATACAGTGCGAAGATGACTTCGCTTCACTTCATATTTAGAATCAAAAAATATACTTGTTAAGAAGATATATCACCTGTTATCAAAAGAAACTAAGGGGGAAAAAAAGAAACTAAGAGTTTTGAAGAGGGATGGATGGCAGTGATGGCTGCACAACAATGCAAATATACCTAATGTTACTGAACTGTACACTTGAAGATGGTTAAAATGGTAAGTTTTAGGTGATGTATACCTTGTCACAACAACAAAAAGTAACTGATACTGTTTCTAACTTCAGAAGATGGGCTCACTAGAAATTAGAGCAATACGCCTACTTCAGATTGGTAATATTTACAGAATCCTTCCATTCTATTGGTTACTTCAGAGACTATCATCTTACATTGGCATAGAATGGCTTTATGGTTTGCAATGCACTCTCATATATCCTATCCTATTGGACTTTCCTTGTGTATACAAGACAAGTGGGTTTATCACCATATTGCAAATGAAGACTGTTGCCATTATGTTTGCTAAATAACAGACTAGTGGCTTAAGAAAAGCAGTAACTATGTGACTCCCCAATCTGCAGTTATGGGCAGTGCTTGGTGGGGGTTATCTCTGCTCCATGCACCATCACTTTGAGTGACTCGATGCAGACTAGGGGATCCACCTCCAAGAACAGAGTTTTCACATGGCTGGCAAGGTGGTGCTAGCTGTCAGCTGGTGGCTCAGTCGAGGATGTCAGCTAAGGGTTATTCTCCACATAAGCTTCTTCACAAGGCTGCTTGAGCTTCCTAGAGCATGATTACTAGGTTTCAAAAATGGGCATCCCAAAAGACAGGAAATGGTAGCTCCCAGTCTCTTAAGGCTTAGGTCCAGGAATTAGCACATCATCACTTGAGCTATAATCTGTTGGTCAGAGTGGTCACAGAGCTCACCGATATTCAAGAGGAGCAGACATGAATCCATCCAACCCCTTTTTTTTTAAAATTTTTATTTATTTATGATAGTCACAGAAAGAGAGAGAGAGAGAGAGGCGGAGACATAGGCAGAGGGAGAAGCAGGCTCCATGCACCAGGAGCCCGATATGGGATTCGATCCCGGGTCTCCAGGATCGCGCCCTGGGCCAAAGGCAGGCGCTAAACCGCTGCGCCACCCAGGGATCCCCATCCAACCCCTTGAAGGAAGGAACAACAAACCAACTTGTGACCATCTGTAATCTGCCACAAGGATGTCAAGGCTTAGAGTGAGTTGGCCATGGTTGCTCAGGTAGTAAGTGAGACTTGACCATTGGGCTTTGTCCGCTTAACTATTCTGGATTGGTATGATGAATTTCACCAAATCCATCTAGGTCACTTGAAATTATCTCTTTCCCATGAAGCCAGCAGATTATTGTGCTTAAACCACTTTTCCTTCTTCAAGTTAGAGTACAGAAGTGAATTCTTAAAACTAACTTTTTAAAATGCAAAATGCTTTGAAACACATCTCTCCTTGGTCTGAGTTCTAGGAACACACATGAAATCTTTAATTTGGTTTCTGCCAACAATTTAAACACCATCTCCCATAATATTTGTCACCACCAAAATACACACAAACGCAGTATCATGAGTTCTGAATCTAAGCAATTTTAACATCAAAAATGTCGTGCTTATCAAATTATCTCAAGTAGCAAAGGAATTTGTTTTATATCACCTAAAAACTCAAAGATTGAAAATGTCTTACTATGGTAAAGATGTCTTTTTCACGATATGAAGTTCCCATTTCAAGGTGAAGCTCTGTTAGGTGAAATAACCATCTTGCTTTGAACAGTCTTACCTTGCAGCCCAATTTGCTGGTAATAAACTATTCCATCAAGTGGAAGATACTGGCCTATGAGTGCTTTGTGTTGGCAAATGCAGATTTGGGATAACGTCCTTTACAATGGAGAGAGCTGGCTGCCACCACCTTAACCAACTGATCAAACTCCACATCCTCATCATTAGTAGTGGAACAATCTGCCATTAAGTGCCTCTCAGCATGATACAGTGGGAAGTACACGGTACCACTTATAAAATATTCTTGCCGAAAATGTTTAACTTGATGCTCATCAGCCTCAACACCTGGCTTTCAGGACACCTTTCTCAATTGGAGTTTCTCAACTAAACCAGAGATCACAGAAAATGAGTTAAGTAATGATTTATCCAATTTTCCTCTGGCAAGGGACACCTGGGTAGCTCAGAGGTTGATAATCTGCCTTTGGCTCAGGTCATGATCCCCAGGGTCCTAGGATCAAGTCCTGTACCTGTCTCCCCGCAGGGAGGCCGCTTCTCCATCTGCCTATGTCTCTGCCTCTCTCTTTCTGCCTCTCATGAATAAATAAATAAAATCTTTAAAGAAAATTTTCCCAACTAGCACAACTGGTACCATTCTATCTGCAGGGATAGAAGTTAAATTATGCCATAAAATGTGTGCCTTAGGACATTACAGCTCAATCCTCTCATGGATCTCCAGTTGCGAAGGATTAACTTAAATGAGGAAGTGGATCAGACAAATCCAGAATATGAGACATTCTACAAAACAACTCACCCAGTCTCTTCAAATAGAAAGGGCCACGAAAAGGAAAGTGGTATTTGTTAATTAAAGGAGACTAATGAGCTCTCACAAGAGATGATTTTTGTGTATTTTTTATCTTTATCTATAAGGATCATATATTACATAGTCTCTTAGTATCAAGCTCATATGACTCAAGATAATGTCCAAGATTCACCCACGCTGTTGCATGATTCAGTATGGCTCTCCTTTCTACTGCTGTGTAATATTCCTTTGCACAAATATACCACCATTTCAAACAAAATGAAACCGTTTCATTGTCGATGGACATTTGGGATATTTTCAGTTCGGAAAAATTATGAACAAAGCTGCTTGCACAGATCTTTTAGTGGTATATTCAAGCATTTCTCCTGAGTACACACTGAGGAATGGCATTACTGGGTCATCGAGTCAATAAGTTGAAATTTATTAGATTCTGGCAAACAATTTTCCTAAAATTGTGGTTAAACCAATTTACATTTCCAGGCAAAAGATCTGAGAGCTCCGGGTCCTTAATCCCTCTGGGGGATGGGGAAGAAGAGATATTGACAAGGAAAAGCTATGAGAAAACCTTCCAGGGTGATGAAAATATTCTATTTATCGATCCGGTTAGTGCTTACATAGGAGTATACTTAATAAAAATTCATCAAGTTCTAAAACTGCTCTTAAGAACAAAATCAATTGTTAAAAAATTCATCAAGGTACACATTTAAGATCTGTATACTTCGTATGTAGGTTCTACTTCAAGGGGAGAAGAGAGGGCAAGAGGCTAAAAAGGCTTAACAACCAAATTTATAGGTGAGTCTTGATTGGTTCTTGGTTCAAAACAAAAACCAGTTATAAAAAATCATTTGGAGTCAAGTGGAGAAGTTTTAGTATGGACCGAATGTTAAATGTTATTAGAGAATTAAATTTTAAGTTTTACTAGATGTGATCATCATATCGTGCTTGGGTAGGAGGATGTCCTTATTAGGGGATGCAAGCTGGAGTATTTAGGGATGAAGTGTCACAGTGTCTGTAATTTACTTTCAAACGGTTCAACAAATATGCGTGTGCTGGGACGGGGGTATAATCTCAGAGATAAAGATAAAACAAATATGGAAAGAAAGTTAACTACTGTCCAACAGAAGTAGCAGGTACAAAAGTATTTGTTACATTATTTTCTCAACTTTCCACATATTTCTAAATTTCTATAATAAACAATCGGGCAGATATAGAAACTCAAAGTGACCAGTTGAAAATGACAATGCTCCAGGGCACCTGAGTGGCTCAGTGGTTGAGCATCTGCCTTGGGTTCAGATCAAGATCCCCAGGTCCTGGGGTCAAGCCCCATATCCAGCTCCCACATGGAGCCTGTTTCTTCGTCTGCCTGTGTCTCTGCCTCTCTCTCAGTGTCTCTCTGAATAAACAAATAATTTTTTTTTTTAATGACAAAGTACCTAAGAAGATCCTAGAATAAAATCCAGGGACCCCAGTTCTGTGCCCTCCAATCCATTGCTGCCACCCGGTGCCACAAACCAACTGTTAAATTGGAACCCGCTTTTTAAAATTAATTTCCTTCAGCAGAGACCCCCTCCCCACAGTCTAACCAGACTACACAAACACATCCCTGATTTCTCTTGCAAATAGAAGTTCAGTCTATTTGCGATCTGCCTGCAAATTCGCACTTCCCTCTGCAAACATCTCTTCCTCCCTGCCCCTCCCTCCCTCCGTCTCTGCCTCTCTCTCTCTCTCTCCATCTCTGTCTCTGTCTCTCTCTCTCTCCACCTCTCTCAGGATACACCTTCAAAACCTCCCCACAACCACTTTGCCCACGTCCAAAGTCCCTTCTTCTAATGCAAAAGCTGAGTTGAAAGCAGCGTGGCCCTGGCAGCCCACAGAGCCCCCGCGACCCCCCCGTCCCCCAGGGCAGGAGGAGGACGCCATAAAATGCTGCACTTCTGTTTGAGGTTCCCTAACCCAGCTGCAGCGCTCCGCGGAGCTTCTCGGGTGGCTGGGCCGCTTTGAAGGTTTACTTTCAATTAAAAAAAAAAATAAAGTAAAATAAAATAAGAAGAAAAGAAGCCAAATCAGCAGCTGTCAGGGACGCGGGGAAGATTTATTCAGGGCGGTCAAAGGGGAGCGTGGCCGGCAGTCAGGGCTGCAGGTAGGCGGTTCGCAGGCGCCAGCGCGAGCGAAGTCGCTGCGGGCAAGGTCGGGGCAAGGTCGGCGCGCGGCGGCCCCGGGGCGGGGAGGCGGCACCTGCTGCGCGGCGGCCGGCGGCCGGCAGGGGGCGCTGCGGCCTCGGACGCGGAGCCCAGCAACCAGAGGACGCCCGGCCTGCCGAACACCACCGCGTTTTAAACTGTTTTAAACTGTTTTAAATTGTTTTAAATTGCTAGGAGCCGGTGTCGGCCCCCGCCAGACCAGGCGAGGGGCGGCGAGGCCGCTGCCCGGGCAGCTCCGCAGGCGCACAGCCCCCCGCCCCGCCCCCACCCCCGCCACAGCCCGGGCTCTGTGGTTTCACCCCCTTTCATTTCCTTGTCTCTGGTCCTCTACGGCTTTTACACCTGCCACAGGCCATTATGAAAACCAATGTGCGGGCAGCCCGGGGGGCCCAGCGGCTTAGCGCCGCCTGCAGCCCCGGGCGCGATCCTGGAGACCCGGGATCGAGTCCCGCATCAGACTCCTGGCGCGGAGCCTGCTTCTCCCCCTGCCTGTGTCTCTGCCTCTCTCTGTGTGTCTCTCATGAGTAAATGAATAAAATCTTTAAAAAGAAAAACTAATATGCACCTTTCCGATGGAATGAGCCAAGTCCCCAGTTAACCCCGATCAATGTCCAAGAAGCTTCTAGAAGGAAACAGTGAAGCTGCAAGTGCGAGTTTGAACACACTTCCCCCCAGCCCCTCTGGCCGGCTTGCCCTCCTCCTCCTTCCCACCCAATCTTGGATGCGGTGGCAACAGAGAAGCTTGCAGGGGTTCCCAGCCCTACCCCTTTCCCCCAGGGGCGGCGATTTTCCAAAGTACGCCTGCTGGCTTTGCACCATGGGTAACAAAGGGAGTTACTACCCTCGTAACTACTAGTGAAGCTGCTGCTTGTGCTAGCACAACCAGCTGGTGGATGTTGCCGGAATATCCCAGACCTCATTAGCCTGTGACTATCTTAAACCTAAATATATATAAATACTAATTTTATCATAATATATACAGAGAAAAAGAAGCATTTAATTTTTTTTCAAAGATTTTATTTATTTATTCATGAGAGCCACAGAGAAAGAGGCAGAGACACAGGCAGAGGGAGAAGCAGGCTCCTGGAGGGGACCCTGATGGGGGACTAAACCAGGACCCCAGGATCATGACCTTAGCCAAAGGCAGACCTCAACCACTGAGCCACCCAGGCATCCCAAGAAGCATTTAATTTTTAAAGAAATTATGGTACATTAAGCCCACACTTTTCTGATTCCCAGACATTGGCCTTTTTGTACCTGTCCTGTCGTATCTGACAGATGCCCTTGTACATGCCCACGAGCCAGGCTGTCAGCTGCAGTCAGCATGAGGCAACCAAGGTTTTTCCCCCCACCTCTGTCTCTCTTTTGTCCTTGCCCACCACTCGCGAAGCCTCCTGCCTGGGGAAGGTCCGTACTTCCAGTGCTGGTCAGGAGAATCCAGTGGTCATCCTGAACTCCAAATGATGTGGAGACCAGTTCTCAGGAGAGTGCTGGGTTCTGCATTAAGGAGATTATCTTCCTTCCTAGCTCCGTGTAACATTTTGACATCTGGTCACCAAGGCAGTTCTGTGATGCCCCGAGAATCACAAAGTCTGTCTTGAGATTTTTTATCAGCTTCTGGATCACCCTTTGCCTGGAAGGAAGTCCTCAAGTAAAATAATTCTGTCAACTTCCAGTCCTCATTCCTCTCTCCAGAGAAGTTCAAAACATTAGCCAGGAAGATGAATATACATTATTATCCCCTCCTTTCTCACTTGCCAGCTTTTCTTCCCCAAAATAATTTTCTTTCTCTTTCCCAAATTGCAAAACAAAACCTCACAGGAGTTTAATAAGTTAAATGGATATTGATTGATAGAGATGGAGTGAAAGTACAATCTGCATCAACGGTATCTGGAACTCTCTTTAGTCAAAATTTTGTGTAAATCTAAAAAACCTATAGTCACTGAGGGATGCCCCGATTAAATGGTATGGAAAATTGAGGCCAAGATAAAAATGTTTATCTTGGCTTAGGCTCATGGAACATGGTGTAATGCAAAATTAAAAACTATTTTGTAATTAAAACAATTTCTCTTTTTACCTCCTGATGATATATAAGCTGTGGGGGCTGGACATTTAACTAGACCTGAGCTGCAATACCAAATTTGGCCAGTAGGTGGTGCTTTCTCAAAAGGAGAAAACCAAGTTGAAAATTGTTTTTACGAAGATCTTTCAAGTTAGAGGATTATGAGGTCACAGCTACCTCTGTTAGAGTTTTGGATATTTTGGCATACAGTCTTACAACGAGAAATAGCTACCTTGGGGGATCACCAAGAAATGTAAAGAATACATGAAAAGAAATGCAAATAATAGTTTCAGAAAGACGGGCATAGGCTAGTGTATGTACAAGATAAGAAGAGAATTACTGTTTTTCAGTGAATTTTGGAGAAGAAAGATTTTTCCCAATTTTATTTGGAAATAATTAACATATGTCACTGGATAGGCTTGCAGTGTCCAGCATGATGGCTTGATTTATACCTATTGTGAAAATATTGCCACAATAGTCTCAGTTAACATCTGTCTTTTCATATAGATACAAATATAAAGAAAATAATAAAGGAAAAAATGTTCTCCTTTGTTAAGAACTCTTAGGATCTACTCTCTTAATAACTTTCCTATATATCATGCAGCTGTGTTGACTATATGTTGTGCACTATATCATTGCACTTATAAATCTTATAGTGGAAAGCTTGTACGTTTTGGCCACTTTCCTCCAAACCCCACCACCTCTTCCACCTCTGGTAACCACCAATCTGGTCTCTGTATCTGTGAGTTTGTTGGTTTTTTGTTTTTTGCTTTTGGGGTTCTTTTTGGTTTTGGTTTTGGTTTTAGATTCCACATAGAAATGAGATAATACAGTGTTTGTCTTTCTCATTTGGCTTATTTCAGTTACCCTAATGCCTTCAAGGTCCATATTGTCACAAATGGCAGGACTTCCTTGTTTTTTTATGGCTGAGTAATATTTCATTGTAGTGTATACACCACATCTTCTTTATCCATTCATCCATCAAAGGACACTTGGGTTGTTTTCTTGTCTTGACGATTATAAATACTGCTGCTATGAACATGGGAATACAGTTATCCTCTATTACTTTTAGATATACTCCTAGAAGTGGAATTGCTGAATTGTATGTTAGTTCTATTTTTAAATTTTTGAGAATCCTTCATACTGTTTTCCACTGTGGCTGCGCCAATTTTCAATCTCACCAACAGTGCACAAGGGCTCCCTTTTCTCCACATCACAGGAGCATTTGTTATCTCTTGTCTTTTTGATGATGGCTATTCTTTTTTTCTTAAGATTTATTTATTTATTTATGATAGACATAGAGGGGGAGAGAGAGAGAGAGAAAGAGAGAGAGAGGCAGAGACACAGGAGGAGGGGGAAACAGGCTCCACGCCGGGAACCCGACACGGGACTCGATCCCGGGACTCGATCCCGGGACTCCAGGACCCTGCCCTGGGCCAAAGGCAGGCGCTAAACTGCTGAGCCACCCAGGGATCCCCTGATGATGGCTATTCTGACAGGTATGACATAATATCTCACTGTGGTTTTAGTTTGCTTTTCCCTAATGACTGGTTACGTGGAACATCTTCTCATGTACTTGTTTGGCCTTTCACACATTTTCTTTGGAAAAATGTCCATGCAGATCCTTTGTCCATTTTTTAATTGGGTTATTTGGAGGGTTTTGCTACTGAGTTATGTGAGTGCCTTATGTGTTTTGGGAATTGACCCCTTATAAGAGGAATAGTTTGTGAGTATTTTTCCCATTCCATGGGTTGTCTTTTCACTTTCTTGATGGTTTCTTTTTGCAGAAGCTCTTTTTGGGAAAAAAGATCTTTAATAGGGTTTGGAGGACCTGTAATGCAATGATTTTTTTAAGACAATCATACATAATGTTTTTACAAAGAAAATATTAGCAAATGAAACTGATGAAATGGACACAGAAAAATTTTTATACTTTCCTCTTAGTCTTAAGGGATTTTTAAAAGATTGCTTGAGAAAAGATTCCTGTGCTTGGAATGTGTGTGTGTATCTGTGTGGCTGTGGGAGGAGTAGATGTGTATGGGTATACAGACATCCATGTTGGTTGCTATGGGTGTGTGTGTGTGTGTGTGTGTGTGTGTGTGTGTTTATGTGTATGGGTGGATGTGGGAGGATGTGTGAAACAAGATGGATGTGTGTGTGTGTGTGTGTGTGTGTGTGTGTGTGGTGTATGTACGGGCACAGTGGTGCTCTTATGTATACCTTGGGGCAGTCATACCTTCTCTCCAGAAGAAAAGAGGTCATTGTTTTGTTTTTACAGTTTATATAGCCTTCCTGATTTTATGAGTTTAACTCAATTTAAAATATTGACAAATGAGATAGCTGTTATCAGATTTCTTTAAATTGTAACACAAAACAATATTACCCATGTATTTATTCAGTGGCTGGGCAAACAGAAGTACACGGGAGCAAAACGATGTGTAATTACTGCCATCTTGTGGAGAAAACAGACACTGCTGTTGTGAAGGTCAGGATAGACCATGAGATTCGGATTTTGTTGATTTGGATAGGTTTTGTTTTTATATGCTTTGATTGGGGTTTGTTGAGTTCACTGATGTTCACTTCCTTGTAAAAGGTCTGCCTCACTAACATCCCTGTTGGGGAGGAGTGAGCAGCGATCTGATAAGTGGTGAGAGACCGACCATGTGGCCTGGGCCTCACGCGTCTGGGCTCTGGTACAGACTCCTTGAATTCAAGTTTGGCTTCATTACCTCCTGATTGTACCGCTGGGGCAAGTCATCTACTCTCTATATTCTTCAGTTTCCTTGTCCATGGAATCAGAATATCTGTTCTACATGGGTGTTTTAAGCAATCGGGTAATTAATCCTGTCTGGCACGTTCATAAGTTTCCGTGTGATCATTATCCATGCAAATCCTATTCTAGCCTTTCCAGTCGAAGCCTTGTCTATGCTGGTCAAGGAGAAGAGCTACATGGCCCTGCCATGGAGGGACTGGGTTGCTTGCAGAGATAGAGCCGAGCAGGCTAGTTCTGCAGCCGTGCAGCTGTAGGGGCACTGCCCCCTCTTGCATCCCTACAAACATTGCTATAAAAGAAACAATTCTTCATGCTGTGTCACTTCATGGCCATGCATATTTGTATGCATGTCCCTGTAGTCACAGCTGTCCCTGTTGATTCCAAGCCAGCTGACGTGTAACCCTTAAAGGCAAGGATGGACTCCACCTAACCTGCCCCCCAGACCCCATTAGGTGGTATGAACCCCATTGGAGCTAATATCTCAAAGCAGCAGACATTTTCCTCAGTCCAGAGAATGGTGTAGAAGAGTGTGTGGCCTTCAGAACTCCAGGTCATCCTCTTCTGGGTCCTCATGAAAGCCAGAGAACAAAGACTACTGAGGAGAAGACCACGGTGTCCAGCTCCCTACCAGGGGGACTGCAGCGCCTTGAGAGCTACTCATAGCTCAGTAATAATTATGAACTTTAGCTCAGTGTGAGGCATGTGAAGCCAGAGGAACAAAACCCAAAAATAAGGGTTGAACTCAGAAGAACAGTTGTATTCCAGAAATAGGAAGCTGGGAAAGACAAAACATCCAACCAGTTGCTTAACTGCCGCCTTGACCATGACTCAGAGGCACTAGATTGGGGTGAGAGTACAGGAAGGAGTAATCATTTTAAAATCATTTTGTCTTCCAGGTTCTAAGAAGGACCTGATAAAGGCCTTTCTATTGAAGCCAAAGCATAAAAAGTTTTAGATTTTCCAAATGTCAGAAAAATATTTCAACAGTTGCCTAAACTTTTCTTACAATATCCATTGCTCTGCTAGCATCACCCATCTGTTCTTGCAGGCTGTCTACTTTATCCATTAGAGCCCTTAGCATATTCATCATACTTATTTTAAGTTCCCAGTCTGATAATTCCAATATCCCTGCCAGGTCTTGTTCTGATGTTTGCTCCATCTACTCAAATTGTGGTTTTCGCCTTTTGTTATACCTTGGAGGTAATATTTTTCCTGATGGCCAGACAGGATATACTGAATAAAAGCAACTGCGACCTTTATAATGTGATAGTGAGGTGTGTGGGGAAGGGAAGTGTTTGTTAGTCCTGTGATTAGGTCTGGGTCTTTTAGTGAGCCCTTGACTCTGGACTGTGAATTTCACAAGTACTTCTGGATTTTTTTTTTCCTCCACTGTTAAATGGGCCAGGACAACAACAGTCCGCTGAAGATGGGTACTTTCTTCCGCTGGGTGGGTCAGGCTCTGTAACACCTCAGCAGGTAAACTAACCTGCCCTGTCTGGTTAACTCCCTTAGGCTCTGGCTAACTGTTACCTCAACTTTTTCTGCAGGGTGTTTCCTTTTCTGGCCAAATCCTTGTAGTCTGTGGTAAGACAGTGGGGAAAGGAAGAACGGAAATCTGAAAGAGATAAATTCAGCTTCCACTCATCTTTCATAGAGTAACTCATCACTAACCAGACTGGCTGGTTCTGTTTAAAGTCTTCTCCTTCCTCCTCTTCTTTCCTACTGGAAGTTTATGCCCAGAAATATATGCCTACAGGCATGAGCGAGGAGAAAAGCATCCAAAAAAGAGAGACTATTTAATCAAACCCCATAACCAGTCCTTAGGTTGCAGTACCTGATTTAAGATAGAAACTTAAAGAAATTGAAGGAGCTAAGAACAGCTTGTGGGAACTTGTGATGCCCTTTCTCTTCTATCCCCACAGAGCAACTTTACTTTCATGGGTGCAGTTACCCTAAAATTGTTTTGTGGTATAGTTTATGATGTTGCAAAATCAATTATACTTGCAAATGAAATCATTTTGCAATGACTATGTTCCTGTGGGGAAGTAGGTGTGGTCTAAAAAAAAATGTCCTATTACATAATAATGTTTACACTTCTTATCTCCGTTCCCACAAAAGAATGAGTTATGGAAATATCTACATCTCTCTTGAAATCAACACAGAAGGGAAATTGCTTGACATGTCGGTTAGCCATTGCTGAACACAGGTCACTCCTAAAATGCAGTGTTTTGCCATTGCTCAAGAGTCTCTGAATTAGCTGAGTGGTTCTTCTGGTCTGGTCACACTAGGCTTCTTTCAGCCGGTCTGGGTTAGTCTGCATTTGCTCATGCATCTCCGATCAGCTGCTGAGTAGCCAGGGACCAGCTGCTCTAAGATAAGCTCAGCTACTACAGCTTGATTCTATTCCACGTGATCTCTCATCCTTTAGTAGTCTAGCCTGGGTGTGTGTCCTGGCAGCTGAGCAAAGTTCTAAGAGATAGAACAGATATGCACAGGCCACTTGAGACCTAGGCTTGACACTGACATGGTCGCTTCCGCTGCCTATTAGCAGTAGTTTATTGGCCACAGCAAGTCCCTCTTAATAAGAACTGCAAAGTCACATTGCAAAGGGTGAGGATACAGGATGGGATAGAAAATTGTCTCCATTTGGGCAGGCTTACACATGTAAAGGGAAGACAATCAGACCTTCACGACACCCCCAATTTTTTAATAGCCCTTGGAGTAAACTTTTATTATCTCTACCCTCTTCTTTTGGTACCCATACCTCTTTTTATTTAAGGAAACTGTTTCTCCCTCTCCAGATCACATAGTTTGAATGGGCTTATGCTATCTCCCTGCCACAGACATTAGTCTGAAGAAGGAACCAACCCAGGAGGACAATACTAGTATCTACTCCTTGCTGCAGGGACTGGTCCCAAGTTATTAACACAAGATAACCATGGCACCCAATTAATATTTTCCAATATTTTTTTTTCTCATCATTACTAGGAGAGGCCCTTTCTCTAGCTGATCAAAAACATGAGCTTTCATTATCCCAGCCTTGTAGAGAAGCCACCATACAAAATGAAATTGTCACAGAGTCACTGAACTCTCTACCATCATTGTCTTTCTGCTCTTTGGGAACCAAGATGCTGACACTGGCCCAGATGGTTCGCATTGTGTTTCTGTCACTTGTAACCTAAGGAATCCAAGTGAAAGAGCCCCAAAATGTAAGATTTCAAATAGAAAAGGCCATGTTTGTCCTTTTTGGGTACTCACTAAACTTACTTCACAAATCACTCTTCCATTTTACCTATAGAGCAGAAGTTGCAATTCCCATGCCGAAGGGAACCACAGGTAACTGGAGATGACAAATGAAAGTAAGTATCCAGCCCTACCCCCATGAACTCTGAGCACCAGCTGGCCCCACCCCTTGGGCTGTCCAAGCCTTAACTATTGGGCATGAGGCACCAGTCAGAGCTCCAAGCATTGGTCCTCTGGGATCTCAGATTCTCTTTGATTCTCTTTCATTTCTTTCCAACTTCTCAAAGATGGTAGTTGCTCTTTTAAGCTATTATGTCCGGGCTCTGTTGGCATATACTTCTTGCTCGTTTAAGTTATTATGTCTTGGCTTTGTGGACATCTACTTCCTCCTCGTTTAGCTTTCCAATAACCTGTATTTGCCCAATTCTGTGTATTAAATTCCTTCTGTTTAGGGACACCTGGGTGGCTCAGTGGTTGGGTGGCTGCCTTCGGCTCAGGTTGTGATCCTGGGATCCAGAATTGAGTCCCACATCAGGCTCCTGCAAAAAGCCTGCTTCTCCCTCTGCCTATGTCTCTGCTTCTGTGTGTGTGTGTGTGTGTGTCTCATGAGTAAATAAGTAAATCTTTAAAAAAAAAATAAATAAAATTCCTTCTGTTTGAAATAATGAACATGGCTTCTGTTTTCTTGACTCAACCCTGACTGGTAATAATCATTAAAACAAAAAGTTCATTTTGTATGCTAGAATTTCTTTTTCTGAAATTATAATGTGAAAAACAATCTCTTTAAATGCCAAGATCCTTGCTACAAGAGAGTAGTTACCAAACAGCCACAAAAAGCACTTCTATAAAACAGTTATGATTATTCTGTTATTCACATCAAAGCCCTCATGATTCTAAAAAGACTAGGCCTGAAGTGTGTCATACGTGGCATGTATATCCCTAACTCTGTCTTCACTCTTCTTGAATCTATTTCTAAACAGGCCAACTGAAGCCAATACTTAGGAACCAACAGTCTAAGGAATGTTCTGACAATGATACCAGTGGTGTTGGCCTAAATTTAAAATGAGCTAGTAAGTATTTTAAATTTTTTAAATATGTATTTAAAAATACATAAAATTTAATAAAAATAAAAATACTTAAATTAAGTATTGAAGTATTTTAAATCAATTTGAAATGAAGTATTTTTTTATTTAAAATTTAATAAGTATTTATAAGCCAGATCCATTTGTGGGAGAGAGACAGTGATTACCATACTAGAATAAGAGCCTCCATTTTAGGGCAAAATTTAACCGAGGAGATTGTATGAAGTTTAGATTTATAAACACGTGTTTCTACAAAATGGAATTATATATATAATTCCCCTAGAAATACCTACACCAAACTAATAATTATGATTGTTTCTTGGGTATAGGAATTATTTTATTATTGTTTTTTCTTTTTATGATTAATACATATTACTTTTCTTTTTTTTCTTTATTTTTATTTATGATAGGCACACAGTGAGAGAGAGAGAGGCAGAGACACAGGCAGAGGGAGAAGCAGGCTCCATGCACCGGGAGCCCGACGTGGGATTCGATCCTTGGTCTCCAGGATCGCGCCCTGGGCCAAAGGCAGGCGCTAAACCGCTGCGCCACCCAGGGATCCCTATTACTTTTCTTATAATGAAAAACATATTTTAAAGTTCCTCCAGGGCAAATTTTAAAGGTTTGGATTTTAAATCTAGGATTTATATTTCATTTTTACAAAAATGCCTAATGCATGCCTTCAATAAATATTCACTGAGTACCTATAGGGTGCTATCACAGTAAGAGAACCCCAAAGTAAAATTTCTACCCCAAGGAATCTAAATCAGCAAGGTTCACAGGCATCTTTACAATAAGTAGCTAACACATAATAGACCCCTAAAAAATGTTTGTTGAATGAATACATGAATGTCATAAAAAAGTATTTATTTAGTCAAATTCTCATTTCACAAAGGATTAGCCTTATTCTGTTCATTCATCATAAATGTATCATACTTCATCACTTCCAAGACATATATTGCTCGCCTCTCAACAATTTTAAAATAGAATGGGACTTCCTAACAATGTTTTTTTTAAGTAATTTTTCATAGACAATTTGCTGCGTTTTCTTTTATAGTGATAACTAAGGCAACAGTATTGTGTTTTATAGTGATGACATTTTTTAATGAAATACAATATATATTATATTTTCTATATTTTAGAAAATACATATGAATATTTAGGCATGTTTCTGCTAGGGTTCAACCAGAAAACATTTTCATAGGGCCTCACCATTCAATGAACATTCAAGCCTCCAGCATTCGTATGAAATGAATGAAATCCACAACTCCTAATTTTTAAATGTCAAAAACAATAGCTGACAAGTGACAACTTTATAAAAACCTGCATATTTACAAGGGTTTATTTCTCAAATTTTCAAGATTACTATTAAATGTTCAATGTGTATCTCCTATTTTAGACTTCATGCAAGGCATAAGTATATATAAAAATTATGGGCATATCTAATCATTAATGTACTTACAGGATTTTCACATTTTAGTGTTTGAAATTAACCAAGGTTTCAAAGGTCCAAAAAATATGAAAATGACTAAACCATATAGGAATTTTGAGAACTTACAAAAGAAACACTAATAAAACCTTATGTGAGAGATGAAATTAACCATGAAATCCAAATGCAATGTTATGACAAAGCAGGCAAGAACACAAGAAGGAGGGGAAGCAAGTGGAGGAGGGGAAGAAGAAGAAAAATTAATAATGACAAAAAGAATGAAATGTCACCAGACTAAGAAAATGTGACTCATCGGCAGAATATAATCAACACAAACTGCATATAAAGGAACCACTTGAGCTCTGCACATATACTAAAGACATCAAATAAATACAGAAGGTATATTTTATTAATAATTACTGACATCCAGTAGTTCTGTGAATGTTATACCAGGTACCTCAGGTTTAATCACATGATCTTTTTTGTTATCTCTTAGCCTTTCTTTTTCTTCCATATTTTCTCACAGAGGTTTTAGCCAACATGGAAGTTGGAAGAAGAGGGCAGGAAGGAAAAAAAAGGAAAGCTGTCCTTTCAACCAGATGGTAATCTTGTCTGCCCCTTACTCTCTCAACCAGTAATCACTGAGCCTCCCAAATAACTGCACTGAGGACCTTTGAGAGCTGCAGTTACCTGCCCTTCCCACCCCACATTTCCTTCTTTTCTGGGATCAGGAATAGAGTCCAGAAGTACATATACCTTCCACTTTTCCGTCTGGGCACAGCCTCACTCCCTGCTTCTGACAACTCAAGCCCCAACACGTCTGCCCACTGATCATAATAGAGTTGTCCACCTTCAGCGAGAAAGCAATAGAGCCCCTTTTCCTCTTGTATACTTTAGGAAAAAATTATTTAAAAACTTGACAAGTTTTCATCATTATAAAATAAAAAGTGAAATTCACTGGAGACTATAGCAAACACTGATTGTTGAAAGAAAACAAGAACTCTTAACTTTCACAATGAATGCTGTATCGAGATCTAAAAGCTGGGGAATCCCTGGGTGGCTCAGCAGTTTATTGTCTGCTTTTGGCCCAGGGCGTGATCCTGGAGTTTCGGGATCAAGTCCCACATCAGGCTCCCTGCATGGAGCCTGCTTCTCCCTCTGTCTCTGTCTCTGTCTCTGTCTCTGTCTCTGTCTCTGCCTCTGTGTGTGTGTGTGTGTGTGTCTCATGAATAAATAAATAAAAAATCTTTAAAAAAAAAAGATCTTAAAGCTAAGGAAGAGGCAATGAGTCAGAAAAGTACAGTGCATTTGTGGCTAGGAGTTTACAAAAACATTGTCATCTATTTCTAATTGTACTATTATTATTCACCGGAATAATTTTCCCTTGACTTCCAGGCTCCAATTTTTTAAAAAACTTTCAAGTGTTACAATTTTATGGACTTTCCTGGTAGCATAGAAAGGGAAGAAATGAAAATGAAAGCCAGATCAAATTCATGTAGGTGAGATTAAGACTAAAATTTTTGTCAATGATAAAATTATCTTTAAGAGGACACTGACCGATTCTGTGATGGTATGGATGGCTTTTTCATATGAAATATTTTCAAGAAAGCCTTCTGGAAATGCTTGTGACACAATGGATACAAAAAAGGATTGACAAAGGAATTGAGCCATTGAAGCCAAAACGTGATTTCATACCCAACTATTTGAGGACGCTGTTCTAGTGGGTAAATTGAGCGAATGATGGTGAACAAAGAATAGGGAGCCCAGCAAACGGCAAAAACACCTAGGAGAATGGCCAGTGACTTGGCTAATTTCCTGGCTCTAAGCAGTTCAATATGTTCCCTTTGGTGAAGACACAGGGAATCAGAATGGGTGAGGGAAGCCATTTTGGAAGTAATTATACTGCTATTCATCTGGGCTCTTAAAGAAAGCAAAAGATTGCTCTTTCTTTCATGTCTTTTCAAAGGAACAGATGGTGCTGTTTCCTTCTGTTCAGAAAGAGATGTTCTTGAAAACAGTCCACCCCTAAGTAAGGATCCACAGTTACTGGAAGAGACAGAAGTGAGTGTGGGCTGGCTTTGCCACCGACTGAGATTGCCACGCTTCCACAGGCTCCAGTATATGTACATGTTGAAATAGGCCACCGAGAAGACTGGGACAAGGAATTCAAAGAATGACGAGATGGCAAGGACGTACCACCTGGTAAAGAATCCAGGTTCACAATCCTTCTCCTCCACGACTCCGAAACTGGAATTCTTCCAAGACTCTGAAACTAGAATGATTGGCCCATGCACTAAGAAGGCCAGCACCCAGACTGCCACCATCAGAGACACAATCTTCAAGATCCCAGTGTGTTGAGCTCTGTAAGAAACCTAAAAGAGACCAAATAAATTGTTTCAATATAATGAACATATGTTGGTTGCATAAGGCATATCATAGGCGCTCAGAAGTTTCAGTGCTATGCAAGAGGTAGGGAAGTTACCTAGCCCTGGATAACATGATATGGGCCAAGACAGAGGGTTCAGTAGAGCTTGGTCCAAGGTGCAGACTTTCTTAGCGACCTACCAGAAGGAATCTATTAAACCTCTGGCCCTCTAGAAAATGTTAAGATCAATATCTAAAATAAGAATGCAATGTTTCCTACTCTACAGATACTAATCTGAATGGTGGAACAACTGAAACTGGGTGCCCCTTTTCACAATGTTTCTCAATCTGCCAGCTGGATCATGATCAGAATTTTTCTTTTAATGAAGTAGAGCAGTCAATGTCAGAATGCTTCACAATTAGATGAGTTTGTATTGTTTGATGAAACTTTTGCTTTGGGAATGTAGATATACATAGAGAGAGAGAAACACATGCACTGAACCCCCTATCAAATGGTTTCCCTCTGTGGTCACAGTCAAACAAGTTTGAATGCCACTGGCTTTTTTGATTCTGATATTTAGGAAGAATCTACTCTGTAGTTTATCCAGAGACTTCAAGGTGGTGTCAAAAAGAGAATTCTTACATCACTCCCAAGGAGATGAACACCCACACACACACACACAAAGTCTAAAGCTGCTATGGAGAAATAATAGAATGTTACTGAGCATTACCAAATCATTTCTTTCTATAAACATTTCCACTTGACAAAAATGGTGCCAAAGCTGTGGTGGCCAGCCACTAGGAGAGACATGGCTGTGGCAAGGACCACAGTCTTTTTTAAAGGATGAAGAATGCTCTAGGTCTGCTTGGTCATAAAGACTAACTACTATAAGGGAAAATGAGGTTCTATGAGTAAGGATTGCTCTCAGTTCTCAGGGCCCATGATCTTTGATAGATCCTGAAATCTTTAAAAATATTTTCTATAAGAAATCTGAAAGGTCACATAAACACATTAACCAAGAATTTTTTTAAGGGGACCTGGAACAACCTTCCTAAGCTTTTTTTTAGATCAGTAAGTTCCTTCCAGCTCATATGTTCTATATTTCTCTGATTTCCTCACTCAAGGGAAAGGAAATGATTTCCCCCATGAAACTGAAACATGCCTCTCTTTCCACTGTTGCTTATGTATTATTTTCTCTACAAGTCTCTAAATTTCATGCTATGGTGTGTTTTCTCATTTCTATTAAAAAGGTACAACAATGCCCAGCACTGTCTTTCTTTGATGGATTGTGCAGGCTGGGAAGGGCTCACCAATTGGCTGGAGGTAAGAAGAAGCAGACTTAAAAAAAAAAAAGAAGAAGAAGAAGAAGAAGAAGAAGAAAGAAAAGTTATTTTTAAAAACTGCAGGGAAGTGGTTTTTTTTTTTTTCAAATTACTGATATTTCTGAGGCTAAGCTAAAATGCATATGGTGCTGACCACAAGTTCCCATATGCAATACACTTTTTTACCTTCTGATTCTCATGCCACTAATTAATATATCTCTTGCACTAAATCTAATGATTATGAAGATGGTAACAATACCCAGATGGTCATAAAACTGCATTTAGTTTTTTAATTGCTCTGTTCAGCCTTTGTAATGATGTGATGCAATATGCTGGAAAGTGATCTCTTTTCTATTATGCATAAGGTCAAATGGGATAATGGACATCCAAGGGAATTGAAAGGACAATGCCCATCTCTTCATCTCTGGGTAGCATTTTTGATAGATAGCTCAAGCATTGCTTGAATCCAGGCCCAAGCCAGTTGGAGTGGCCTTCCTGATATCAATCAATGGCCCAGTCCTCACCCATGACAGAATATGTTCATTGTTCAGGATATTGCCTCTTATCCTGCTTCCCTACCCACCCCAATAAGATATCCAAACATTCGGTCAATCAAGTTTCTTTTATAAGGCAGAGCAGCCCCCAGAACTTGCTGGTGTTAATAATGAGATGAGATTGCAGAGCCATTCTAAGCACCTGTTGCAGGTTGAAATGTGTCCTCCAAAGAGATACATTGGAGTCCTAAGACCTGGTACCTGTGTGTATGACCTCTTTGCAGATATAATCAAGTTAAGATGAGGTCATATTTAATTAGGGTGAGCCCTAATCGAATATGACTAGTGTCCTTATAAGAAAGGCACAGACACACAGGGAGAACACTGTATCAATGGAAGCAGAGACTGGAGTGACACATACGAGCCAAGGACCGCCAAGGAATGCCAAGATGGCTGGTAATATTAGAAGCTAAGAGAAAGGCATGGAACCAGCAGCAGAGAGAGCATTGCCCTGCCTACACTTTGATTTTGGACTTCAGGTCTCCAAACATTAAATGTATTCCAGATAATAAATGTCTATGGTCTTAAGCCATCCAGTGTACAATACTTGATTACAGCAGTCCTAGGAAACTAGCCAGCCCCCAGCAACAATATTTTCATGGTCTTGATTTTACTGTTAAGCTTCCTTCTTCATCTTCAGGTAAAAAATAAGTAAATAAATAAATACTCTCCACTTACCATCTTAATTCTACACGCATTTTAATCCCCACTCCTTCCAACTACACTGTTCTACTTTCCTGCATCCACTCTTGTTTCAGCCACACAGAAATCTGCCCCTCCAGAAAATGTGTCTGAGCACTGTAGTCATGCACTGCCATCTGCACTGGGCCTTCCTTTTCTGAATTATTGTCAGATTTCCACTTCTCAGGCCTAGCCCACAACCTGCCTTCCCATATTGTCTCCTCCACTTTGAACTACAACAAGAACTCAGCTTCCCCATAACTACTTCCTATGAGCTCCAGTGGTCTTTGAGGGCTTCCTGGCTCACATGGCTATATTTGAACTATTAGCCAACAGAGATACAAGAGCTACCTGTGTATCCCTTGCAAACATCCACACACTGGTATGTGGAGCTCTTGTTACACATTTGACTCTGTGCTATGTACTAAAGATCTTAGATCTGGCTGACCCAGGCCTCATCAAATTAGAACCTACATGGCCACGGGAATTCCTTAAGGCAAGACTAGGAAACAAACCCACTCATTTTCTCTCTATACCTCAGTCTTCATGTCTCTGTGACTTCTAACACTTGTCCTAACTATACAAAGTGTCCCTTGCCTTTGCACAAACCCAAGATAGACTCAAGAGCTTGAACATCCAGCAAAGGGATGTCCTAGTGAACATTAACTAGGAACATCCAGTGAAGACTAAAAAGAAATATTAACTCAGAAAAAAAGGGAAATGTTTAAGTATAAATCGGAAATATTATGAATTAAAGCACTTTTGAACATTCTGATGGACTCAAACTAAGAAATACATTATATTATTTTATTTTTTAAGAAATAGGGATCCCTGGGTGGCACAGCGGTTTGGCGCGGGCCTTTGGCCCAGGGCACGATCCTGGAGACCCGGGATCGAATCCCACATCGGGCTCCCGGTGCATGGAGCCTTCTTCTCCCTCTGCCTATGTCTCTGCCCCCCTCTCTCTCTCTCTCTCTCTCTGTGACTATCATAAATAAATAAAAATTTTTTAAAAAAAGAAATACATTTTGTATCATAACTAAGTGCACAGACAGAAGTACTCATAAAATAATACCTACATTTATTATGTAAAAGACACTCTGATATTTTATACTCTATTTTTTAGTTCTGTTTTACAATGGGTTTTTTTCTCTATTTTTTCTTTAAAAAAAAAAAAAAAAAAGCTGCCACAATCCATGAACTGACTTCATAACTCAACAGCCTGCAATGGAAAACCATGTGGATCACAACCTGCAATTGGAAAACCATGAGCTTAGAGGCATCTGAATTGCTCATCCAAGCTAATCTGTACTCTCTCCAGAGTTTGTGTGCTACAAATTGCAGTGGGCCATGAAGTACCTGATGCCAAGTGTCTGGACCGACACATTCATTCTCCTCTTCTTCCTGACAATATGGCAGCTCAGCTAGAGACCACATTTCCCAGCTTTTCTTGTAATGAGATGTGAGACCATATGACTAAATGTCACCAATAAAATGTGAGTGGAAATGATTGTATGATTCTGCACCACTTGGTTAAAAGAAAATCCCTTACCCTGGACTTCTGCCCTTTGCTCATCCTTTCTAGAACCTGGAATGACAGCAACCTGACTTTGACCATGGAGAATAATGGTCAAGAGCAGAATAATGACCTAGAGCAGGGATCAGTGAACTAGTGTCTATGAAACAAATGTGGTCCACCACCTGTTTAGATCAATTTTCATTGGAACACAATGAATGAATCATTCCCTTTTATTTTTTTTTAACATATTATGTATGGCTCTTTTTGTGCCATAATGGTAGATTTGAGCAGTTGCAACAGAGACCGTAGGTTCCTTTATAACAAAAGTTTGCTGACCCCTGCCCTAGAAGGTGCAGAGCCACCCTGTTAGCTTAGGTTCCTAGATGATTTTCTGAGCAGAGGCTTTCCTGGAATGTTCTGTGAAAGAAAAAGAAATTTCAATCTTGTTTGAGCCTCATCTTTGTTACTGCAGTTGATCCTTGCCTTACGCAATATACCCTTGTCTGCTCCAAGCTGTGCAGCCCTCCCAAGTCAGAGCTGTCACTGTCCTCCCAATACTTCCAACATGGCACTTAGTCTACTCTACCGAACCCATCTGTTTTTAGATCTTTCTCCACATTAGCCTGTTGTGCTCCTCAAAAGTGGAGACTTATCCCAGCACTTAGCAAAATCACACAGTAGTATCCCCTAAAGATTTGAGGGGAGTGAAGGAGGTTTCCTATCTAGATCTCAAAGACTTCAGATTACTGCTCTGTATTGCTATACTCCTGTCACCCTCTGTCTTTACTTGCATCTGCCTTGTATTTCCCCTTGTTCTATTGCTAATAAATTTAGCATTTGCTATTCCAAATCTTACGTCATTTCAGACTTTCTTGGCATGGATCCTACACAGGCTTTGGGACTTGATCTTCCAGGCTGGTCCCACTATCTGACCTATAGCTTCTCTGTATATTCTTTTTTCCTTTGGCTATTTTCTCACGACATTCAAAAGTCTGGGCATCGGAATGCCTGGGTGGCTCAGTGGTTGCGCATCTGCCTTTGGCTCAGGTTGTGATCCCAGGGTCCCGGGATCAAGTCCCACATGGTGCTCCTCACAGGGACCCTGCTTATCCCTCTGCCTGTGTCTCTACCTCTCTCTGTGTGTCTCTCATGAATGAGCAAATAAAATCTTAAAAAAAAAAAAAAGTCTGGGCATCTTTCTGCTTGCCCACCAGGTTCCACCTGAAGAAAATCTTCATGTCTTAGTTTGTGTAAGGAATGGAACTGATAAGCCTACTGTGACTCTCATGTATATCCAATCTACTGTGGACTCAGTCTACCACTTCTGAAAACTTGCCTTGGATTCTTTTTTTTATGTCTTTCCACTTGAGTGGTATATAGAGGAGTGAATAACTTAGCCAAATCATACACAGAAATTGTTCTCTAAGGACCAATGAAAACTTAGTGCCAAATAACAGAAGGATAATCAGGATCCTCAAAGGTTTGCCAACTAAACAAAAAAATTACACGCAAAAAGGTTTTCCTTTTGGACCCTAAATGTGTAAGTACATAATCTTCTAAAGAAGGTAAATTAATGTTTTCACTTACAGCATTCGAGACTGACTGGTATCGATCATAGCTGATGAGAACAATGTTATACACCGATGTTGTACACAAAAGATAGTCGGCAATGAGCCAAAATGCACAGAGTTTATTTCCAAAGTCCCAATCAAACAGAGTGTGAGGGATGTACAAAGGAATGGAGATCATACCTGTACAAGGAAAAATAAGGCAAAAAAAAAAAAAAGCATGTATCAATGAATACAAAGAGGCATAGGCATACAACACAATGACATACCTGAACTGACTAAAACTGTCTTGATTATAATTTAGAAATTCATGGTGTTTCATTAACAAACTCAAGACTGATTATCTACACATTCCTTATATACTATTTTCTTTCTTAAATACTATTTTTGCAATGGCTGTTATAAATATCATACGTTTCTTTATTACTTTCCAAATTAAGCTCAGGTCTCAATCTGCATCTCCAGCCATATACAGCACAAGTCATCTTTATGTTCATGATCCAACCCAGACAGAATGGGCCAGCCTTCCCCCAAACACAGCCCACAGTTTCACATGTCCTTTGGCAACAGCACTCTTTCTTCCTAGAATATCTTCCTCTCTTCTACTGAAAAGTCTATTTACTTCCATCTCATTCTTCATTCAGTTCACAAAAATGACTTGTCATCTTTCTCAGAACTTCCTTGCCAGAAGTTACCCCTCTGTCACCTGCACTGTGCTGACACTTTGCTCTTCGCTCCCTCTCTCATGTACAAATACATTCTATTTTGGATCTCTGTCATCTTTTCATGTATTTCTCCTGAGAGATGGGACCTCAGTTGTAAATTGATCTTTGCGTTTTTCACAACACTGAGAGCTGACCAATGGCTGATACATTTAACTTAAATAAGTTAGTAGTAGTTGATATGTATTGTGCAGTTACCATATGCCAGACATCATGCTATGTCTGCTGCATATATCATCTCATTTAATGTTCATAGAAACTGTCTGAGGTAGAAACCATGGTGATGTTGCTGATAAAGAACTTATAGCTCAAGATGAAGACAGAATTGCCCAAGGTCCACTCCACTAGTAAACAGAAGATTGGCTTTGAAGCCAAGCAGTGTGATTTCAGAACTCCCAACTTTAACCACTGCACTTCACTGAGTGAACAAATATGTAAGTGGTTCAGCTCTGCACAAAAATTGCTTAATTATGAAAAATGACTAAACTGGGCTCCCTTTCCTTTAGCTTTGTTGGAATTTTTCATTGTGATGACATTTCAGACAAGTGACACCACTCACTAAGAATATAATCTATCAAGAGGAAGGAAGCTCAGTGAGAAACTTCATATTTTATCAGGCACTTGACAAGATGTCCTATTTTCATTTGAAAATCAAATTAACCGGTGATGAACAATAGTAAAGGCAAAAGAAAGGAGAAGGATGAAGGAAACCCTGCATTCTCCCAAAACCAGATGACATGAGGATATAATGGTGTGGTTTCAGCACCAGTGAAAGGGAATGCAGAATTTAGTTTTCTATACCTAAGTTCACATACAAAGATGAGAGACAAAGCATCATCGAGATGGAAGAGTTTTGTGGTCAGTTCTTATATGTAGTTCAATTTGCCTGCTTGTTTCATGCCTTGATTATATTTTTAATGATAACCAATCTTATTTATGGGGCCTTCCATCTCAAAGGGGTGTGTGCATGCATGCATACACACACCTATGGTATAAAATAGGTAAATGAGATAAATCAAAGTACCTAAGATAAATCACCTGAGATAAATCAAAGTATCTTCAAAACAGAGATATGTATCCTATTTTGGTCCAGAGTTGTGGCTTCCAATATTCCCAAGATGAGTATTTTCCACACACACATGCTTATTTCCTCCACAGAATGACAAAAAGTACAATGGCCAATAATCATTTGCATTACAGACACACTGTCTCTTTCAATGTTAAAGGGAGGGTGTGAGTTCAGTAATCTTGTCCACACATTTTCTGAATTAGATGAAAGAGGAAGGGTGTGTTTGGGTGTGTTCAAAACTTCAGGAGCTGCTTGAGACAGCAGTTTCAAATAGCCAATCCTCTGGCTTTAATAAAACCCTGCTGTCACCTCATGTTCTACATAATATTTTGGCACAAATGTCATGCTTAGATCCTCCGTCTTGTTGAGTGATGGCAATGTTTGTGGCTAATTCCAAAGCAGTTTCAAAAACTGAATCATTGCTATTTCTAGGATATGCCCACTCCGAAGTGTGTCTATAACTGCCACTCTGGAATCATGCTTCTGAGTCAGATTGACTTGATAAGCAAAACTAAGAGTCAGTTTCTTGAAAACAGCAATGTACCTTTAGCATGACAGTTTAAGTGGGTTAGGGGGTGGGAAGTGAGGGAAAACAAACTATATTAAGAGAAGGCAGTGAAGAAATAAAAACAAGGAAGTGAAGGAAGAAGGAGAACAGAGCAGAAAAAAGAAGGATGAGAAGAAAAGCCCTGTGAAACCTCAGGCCATTTGCTCACCCCAGCCTGCTCCCCGCCTTTCCGTCTAACCTCCTGCTACTCCCTCTGCCCCTCACTCCCTCCACTCCAGATCCTCCTGCCTCAGATACACTGCACACTCACCCCTCAGATCCTTGCACTTGCCCCAGCAAGAAATGCTCTTCCTTTAGAGCTCCTTCTTATTCACTCTGATGTGTCCTAACCAGTGAGCCCCACCCCTGGCATTTAAATGGCAAACTCCGTCTCCAGCACCCTTTCTCTCCCTCTTCCCTGCTGTTTTTCTCACTAACAATGACCACCCTCTAAAATGCTATATAATTTTATTCACTTATTTTTTTTTAATTTATTTATTTATGATAGTAACAGAGGGAGAGAGAGAGAGGCAGAGACACAGGCAGAGAGAGAAGCAGGCTCCATGCACCGAGAGCCCGACGTGGGATTCAATCCTGGGTCCCCAGGATTGCGCCCTGGGCCAAAGGCAGGCGCCAAACCGCTGCGCCACCCAGGGATCCCTATTCACTTATTTATATTTATTATATGTCTCACCACCAGCAGCAGCCCAGTAGAAATAGAAGCACCATGAGGACAGGGAGTTTTTGTCCCTATTTTCACTGTTATACCCCCAGTACCTCAGAGAGTGCCTACTTCAAAATAAGCCAGCATTGGATAATGAGCATGGGGAAGTCCAAATTGCTTGAAAATTGCCACTATCTGGCATTGTCCCTTCTTTCCAAAACCAGGTAAGAAGCTACAATTTCCATGAGAAAATGACAATCAAAAGTTGGGGGGAGCTAAAAACCCCAGTGAATTCTTTGGGTCAATAGGGGAATGTGTGGACAATGGTGAGTGCATAGAGAGTATTATGGACTGAATGTTTGTGTCCCCCCAAAATTCACATGTTGAAGCCCTACCCCTCAGGGTGGCTGCATTTGGAGATAGGGCCTACAAGGAGGTAAAGTTAAAGGAGTCTTAAGGATGGAGCCCTAATCCAACAGCATTTGTATCCTTATAAGAAGAAACACCAGAGAGCTTACTTGCTCGCTCTCTCCATGCACACTCAAAGGTAAGGCCACATGAGAACATATCGAGAAGGCAGCTGCCTGCAAATCAGGAAGAGAGCCCTCACCAGGAACCAAATCTGCTGGCACTTTGTTCTGGGACTTCTCAGCCTCCAGAACATGAGAAAGTCGATTGCTGTTAAATCACTCAGACAGGCATTTGGTTGTAGCAGCCCAAGCTAACCAACAGAGAAGAGTCCTGAACTGAGGCATGAAGGGACTAAAGATAAACTCTGACCTCTTAAAATACGGTTCAGATTCTGTTGGCCCCAACCATCTCTGTCCTTGCAGATCCTGCCTGGCCATCTGTCACATGGTCATGTAGGCCCTAGGTGCCCACACACGTGTAGATGTGAAGAAGGAACCCATAGATGGAAACATAGTCATGTGATACCAATTTTATAGATATCTGCTTATAGAGATAGTATTTTTTTTTTCTGGAAGAGTGTGCAGATGAGATATATTTATATCAATGTAGCTGGTACTGGAATTTCTTCTCAATAAGTCTTTGCTAAACATTACATTCAGCCTGGAAAGTTACTCAAGTGCCCCAAATTTAGATTTTCGATTAGAGGCTAGTTCTGAAACCTGTGAGAAGAGGGCATTCGGCCAAAGCCCACAATACCTAGCACATGCAATACTCCAGGCTGTCACCACGTGGTTCTGGAGATCAAGGTCTCTTGACCAAAAGAACTAAGAATTTCTGCCTTACAACTACAGGAAAGTTCTCCTGAGTTCTCCCCTGGCCCAGCACCACCATCATGAGCCTATAGGCTCAGAGCCAAAAAGCCCACTGCTAAGCATGACTAAGGACAAAGAACAGCCCCAACACCAAACTCTCAAACTCCAATCTTGTTACAGAAAGTTCTCAGAGGCTGTCCTAATTTCTTATACCATCATGGCAAATACTATTAAATAAGTGGGCTTCTGGATGAAGCTGGTAGGGGGAAAGGGAAAGATCAAGGAGGAGACTGGCAGATTAACAAAGATTCTGGCTTGTGTCTGCTGTCATCAGCTGCAAAGCCATTCCTTTTCCCATCCACCTGCCAATGGAGGGAGACCCTCAGGAGTGTTGAATAACTACACCAGCAGGGATATTTCCCTTGGTGTGCAAGCGCATGCTGGTGGGGCTGCCCTGATGCTTCCATTGGGCCATACCAGGAAACCCTCTGTGCTTATCTAGTACCATCTTTGTTCAAAAGCTTCAGGCCTCAGGCTCTTGTGGTTGGGTATAGTTTTACCCGATCCCTCCCTACTGCCACTCCATTTGAGTTAGTCAAAATACATAATCAACTTGAAGTGTTAGGTATTATCTAAAAGCTGTACAATTCTGTGAAGAAGGCAAAGAGGGAGAAGTATATTTATAGCGAATATTCTCTTCACATTAAATATAATCATATAGTTATACATGTGTCTGTGATTATAGAAAATGATATGGAAGGATCTACCTCAAGTTGTTAATGTGGGTTACCTGAAGGGGCAGAATTGAGGAGAGGAAAGGGGAGATTTTTGCTTTTTTTCAATACTTCTATGTGGTTCACCATCTTCATCTGTGATCCTTCTATGCTGTGACTCCACATCCATCTCTCAAAGCTAGAAGTTTTCTCCAGGACGTTTATCAGTACAATATCAGAAGCATTAGCTGCCCTCCCTAATGCCCCCTATTCCTATAAATCATGCCATACTTTTCTTGTTCCTAGAACTTAATCTTTATCTCCTGCCCAACCCCACCCTTGCAGCTCTGCCTCCCCAACTTCCTTTCTACACTCCCCGCAGTCGCTCAGAACCTCATCATATGACTTGTGCCTAGATTGCTGCAGGAATGTTTCCGAAGCCAAGCCGCCACCTGCTCTGGCTTCTGCCACCTGCCACATCTCTGCTAATGCCTCCCAAGGTAAAGCCTCAATCCATCCGATCACTCTTCTGCTTTAAAAATCCAGATCTTCACATTTTCTGTTGAAAAACCTCCAGTCCAGACACACTAGTATTCAAGGGCCTTCATTATATAGATTCCAACTACTCCAGCTTCATCCCCTATTGATCCCACACAGCCTGTCTGGAGCTCACACTTAGGAAGATGGACACGATGATTTTCTACCAGCATGTCTTTGCTGATTCTTAGAATACTCCTCTCCATCTCTGCCTATGGAAATTCTACCCATCCTCTGAAGTTCATTTCAGATGCTTCTACCCACTAACCAGATGTGCTTTCTCCCTCCTCTGAGTGCCCATAGCACTTGGTGGGTCCCTGTGGTTCTCGTATCATACTCTATACTGTTGCAGTCACTTGTGAGCTTCTCTTATCCACTCTCCTACATTGAAACCTTACCAAAGAAAGAAATTAACTTAGTCTTCTGTATATGTCATTTTCTAATCATACTTGAGTACTTAACAGTCCTTACACATGGTAGGTAATCTACTATCATTTGTGATCTTGCTTTGAGTTGTCATCTATCTGTAGAGAAATCAAAAGAGGACTAACATTTGTTGAGTAACCCTATGTTCCAGGCAACGAAGTAAGCATTTTATGAGGGGTTTTTTTCACTGTAAAATAAATGAAAGCATTTATGTAGCTATAGACACAACAAGTTAAATTATACTAGAAGCTCCTATAAAGCAATACTATCAGCTGACATTTCTACATATACTTATAAACCTAAATATACAAGGAAAATAGCTCCAGAAACAAATAAATCTTAGACTAAAGCAATTTTAGAACTATTCTGGACTTATTTTTATTCTATAAAAAGAAAATAAATTTTGTCAAGGAAAATTCTCCTACAAACCTGATTTACACATACATACTATTCCCCTAAAGTGGCATATAGTTTCCTCAGAATTTTAATCCTTAAACTTTTTTATTTTAACATCCCCAATTCTAAACAGTCCCTTGAAATAACAGAAGCTTATTTTTTTTTTTAAAGCTAATTTAGGGCAGCCCGGGTGGCTCAGTGGTTTAGTGCCACCTTCAGCCCAGGGTTTGGTCCTGGAGACCTGGGATCAAGTGCCACATCAGGCTCCCTACATGGAGCTTGCTTCTCCCTTTGCCTGTGTCTCTGCCTCTCTCTCTGACTGTGTCTCTCATGAATAAATAAATAAAATCTTTAAAAAGAAAAAAAGCTAATTTAAAGGTTTTAGAAAGAAGTTATAATTGGAAAAGATTATCTGAAATAAAGACATGAAACTTACCAACGAAGAAGTCAGCAATGGCCAAATTAAGGAAAAAGTAGTTACTTCGATGTCTAAGCTTTTTGTCCACCACAAAAGCTAGAATAACCACAGCATTTCCTAGCATTATAGCAAAAGCTAGTAAGCTCATTAAAAATGCTAGAGTAATGCGAGTACTTAGTGGTAAAGTAATTGTTCCATTAGTAGCTGACATCACATCAAATGATGAAGAAGCTCAATAGAGCAAATTAATCCAGGAAGACAATTCTGGCAAGTATGTTTTCCAATCGGGTACCTAATATATATAGTCTCCTACTCATAACAATATTTTTCAAGATCTAATGCTGATCTCATTGTACTTCCTGATTCTTGATAAAGCAATCTTGTGATAACAGTTTCCCTTTAACTGACACTGAAAAAGTAGTTTCCAAAAGATAGTGAAATGTTTTAGTGTAAACATTTGAATGTGATTTAACTACCTCCCCTTAATAGAGCAATATTACATAATATATGTGAAATATAATCGATTCAGTAAATAGATAAGAAATTGGGCTCCAATGAGACTTATTTTTTGAACTGGTATAGATCTAGTTAAAGATTCTTTTCTGATCATGATGGGATACCGGGGGCTGAATTCACCATCCCATCTGACAGAACCAAAAAACTGAGCAGAATATATGAAACAATGGTTGTCAGAGCACCGGACATTAGGCAATGAAGGACAGTGATCCCTGAGAAAAGGGGGGGAGAAAATGAGATCAGCTGTGCAGCTGCCCCTGCTTACTGTCTTTTGTGAGTTTCCAGGGCACAGAGCAGAGAGGGGACATCCAGGAGGAGCCCCCAGCAGATTACTTGCAATGGGGAGATGAAGTGCAGAGTCAGGGAGTACCAGATAGGACTCTGCTGCACAGCTGCTATGTAATACATATTTTTTAACTGCACAAACCTGGAAGTCTTGTGTGTAAGATGGTTCTTGTAATTTCTTAAAAATGTAGCTGATAAAAATAAAATACATATTACATAGAGAGATTTGACTTAAGGTTGATTTTATTATTTTTCATTCATGGCATGAAAATTAATGATCATGACCTTTTTTAAAAATCTGAATGAGGGGCAGCCCCAGTGGCGCAGCGGTTTAGCACGGCCTGCAGCCCGGGGCATGATCCTGGAAACTCGGGATCAAGTCCCACGTCGGGCTCCCTGCATGGAGCCCGCTTCTCCCTCTGCCTGTCTCTCTCTCTCTCTCTCTCTCTCTCAATCTCTGTCTCTATGAATAAATAAGGTCTTTAAAAAAATCTGAATTATTTTTCCCATTTGTCACTCTCCTTAATCTTTATTCTTCTTTACATTTCACTCACTATTAATTCACTAACAAGAGGTATTAGGAATTTGTACGTTCTTCCACAATTACAAAGTCCCTTTCAAAACTAGCCAGTTTTTATGCCTAGTCAACTTAGAAGGCCTTTCTGTTAAAAAAGCAATGCAGCACTAGTTTAATGTAATTTCTTAATTCCAGAATTCTTAATTCTATTTTTTGTAATTTCATGTGGGAAGAGAAAGCAATCTAACAGACTTAGAAATCTTGCCTTGTGCCTTAGGTTGTGGGGAATTGCCTTCATAGAAGTGGACTGTCAGGTAGGTAACATTTGGGGAAAATAATAATGACAAATCATATTGCGCTACATTTCATTCTCTTGCCTTGTGTTGAGCCAACTCAACCACAGACTTGGTAGATATGTAGCTCAGAATTCCATTTTAGGTACTCTATTTGAATTTATTTAAATTTACTGGTGTCAAATCGCTGTAACTTATGTGGCAGATCATTTCCTTTTCTATCACTCCTGATGTATACCTAACTGTTCTTTTTTAAGCATTTATGATACTTTAAAAATGTAAGTTTTGTAAATAAAAATAAATATAAAAGAATAAATCCTGAGGCACCTTGGTGGCTCAGTCCATTAAGTGACCGACTCTTGGTTTCTGTTCAGGTCATAAACTTAGGGACATGAAGTCAAGCTCTGCATCAAGCCCCACATTGGGCTCCATGCTTAGCACAGAGTCCACATGGGACTCTCCCTCCCTCTCGCTCTGCCCCTTCCCCATGATGTCTCTCACTCACTCTCTCTCTCTCAATTAAAAAATTAGATCTATCAACTGTCTGTTATCAGTAATCTTCATTGGTAAGCTCACCATTCAGTAGAACCTATTCACAAAGACTGTTTTATAATCATAGACTTTAACATTCAAAAAGTCATGATTAAGCCCTTTTAATCAAGATTGTTAAACATCTAGAGGCTTTTATGTATCCATTAGCAATTTGCTATTAAATAATGAATTTAAATAACTTACCTTAGTGGACTGTAACCAGTGATTCAAGGCCTTTTGGCATTATTTAGAGCCTTTAACTTAATCTATTAATTATATGCTTATATAACTAAGAATAGAAATAAATATCACCTGACCTCATCTAGTGACTGTGAAGATATGTACATATAAGGCAACTGAATGATGAATTAAAGATTCATCTTGCTAATGTCATGAGGAACACAGCAAGAGACTTAACCGTACCAGCAGAACTCCGCATCCAGGTCCCCAACAGGTCCCATCTCTTTTAATAAACAAGAGACTAACACCATCACACTGCAGAGGCTTTCTAGCAGGTTTTACATTTAGGGAGAAAGAGGAAGTAGAAGGACCAGGCTCTTTTCTTCATGAAGCTATTCTGCATTTTCAATTGGGTTGTTTGTTGCTGAGTTTTAAGACTTCTTTATATATATTTTATATACTAGACTCTTATCAGATACGATTTGCAAATATTTACTCCTATTCTGTGTATTGTTTTTACTTTCTTAATAATGTCCTTTGAAGCACAGTTTTTAATTTTGATGAATTCCAATTTATTTTTTTAATTGCTTATGCTTTTGGTGTCACATCTAAGAAACCACTACCTAATCCAGGTCATGAAGATTTACTGTTATGTTTTCTTTGATAAATTTTATAGTTTTAGCTCTTATATTTAGGTCTTTGATACATTTGAGCTAATTTTCATATGCATATGAGGTAAGGGTGCAACCTCATTGTTTCCCATGTGGATATCAAGTTGGCACAATTTGTTTGGAAAGGCTACTTTTTACCCATTGAATTGCTTTGGAATCCTTGTAAAAAATCACCTGATCATAAACATATGGGTTTATTTCTTTATTCTCAACTCTAGTTCATTGATCTTCATGTCAGTTACGCCAGTCCCATATCCTTCTTTATTTTCTATTCAGTTTAACAGTATCTTTCTATCTTAAAGATCAAATAAAGTATATTTCAAGCTTGTGATATAGAAATTTAAGGTTTAAGATATAAAATCACTTAAATTTAAGACATAAAATCATTAACAAAGCCAATATTAAAAAGAATACTCAACAGCATTTAAGATCAATATGAAATCACATTTTAGCATTCAAACAATGTAGATTCACTTAAGTTCTTATAAAAAAATTTTTAAAAAGCATAGTTGGCAGATGACAGAGATGAACAGCATGATTTTTCAGTCTTAAGTATAGAATTTTGTTTAAAATCTGGTCATTATGATTGTATTTAAACAAGTTAGATAACATAAACAAACATGGTCTTAGAACTTCTGGTTCCATATACAAGAAGCTTGGAATGCATCACTCTACCCTAATAAGTAAAAAAGCTGAATAAACTGAAAAATCTTGGATCCATAAGAGAGGGAGGGGCACAGGACAAACTGCTGTCCTCAAGATTGGAAAGACAGACAAGCAAATACACAGAGTTATGAGTTATCAGAGCAAGAAGTCTGAAAACAGAAAACACTAAGGAACTGGTGCCAGGGTAAGAAAACCTGAACTGTAATTGATGAGTTGCTAGAGGACCAGTGCAGACAACTCAGAGTTTAAAATTCCAAGGGGATGCAGTCATAGGGAGGGCCCCACAATTTGGTGAGATTTATTTCCAAAAGCTTGACCAAGCTCCTAAGGTAAATATCAGAAAAATCCCCTCACACTTCCAGTAGGGAGAGGGAAAAAGAAACATTTTGAAATACTCCAGAGCACTCTTGTTCTTAATGAGGCCCGCCCTCTGCGGAAACTAGTTAACTATAGCCTAACGTGCTAGGGTTAAATCAGTGTCTAACAGATTTAGGGGAACACCCAACTCCACCCCACTCTAGCCATCTTGTCCCACCTAAGGGAAGAGAGTAAGAAATATTTGTGCAGTTCACAGTCCAGAAGCATGGGCTCACTAAAAGACTGAGACATCGGGGCAGCCCAGGTGGCTCAGCAGTCTAGCACCACCTTCAGCCCAGGGTGTGATCATGGAGACCCAGGATGGAGTCCCACATCAGGCTCCCTGCATGGAGCCTGCTTCTCCCTCTCCCTGTGTCTCTGCCTCTCTCTCGCTCTCTGTGTCTCTCATGAATAAATAAATAAAATCTTTAAAAAAACAACAAAAAAAGACTGAGACATAATCATAGACTATAGAATGGTTCCCTTCTCCTGATAATTCATTCACCACACCACCAAAGGCCTATTTACAGCAGTTCTTTTTACCTAGTACATCATATCTGGCTATCAAGAAAAAAAAAATTACAAGGCATACCAAAAGGCAAAAAAAAATTTGAAGAGTTGGAGCAAGCATCAGAACCAAACATGCATGGCAGGGATGTTGGAATTATCAGACTGGGAATTTAAAACAACTATGATGAACAAATACAATGAATATGAATATCTCTAATGGAGAACATAGGCAGCATGCAAGAACAGATGAGCAAACACTAACTTGAAAAGATATATGCACCTCTCTGTTCACTGCAGCATTATTTACAATAGCCAAGATATGGAAACAATCTAGGTGTCCATTGATGGATAAATGAGAAAGAAAATGTGGAGCATTAAAAAAGAAAGAAAGGAAGGAAAAATGTATATCCTTTACACACATACTTAAAATGGAATATCATTCATCCATAAAAAGAATGAAATCTTATCATTTGTGACACCATGGATGGACCATTATGTTAAGTGAAATAAATCAGACACAGAAAGACAAATATTATATGATCTCACACGTATTGGAATCTAAAAATTAAAACAACTGAGCTCATAGATCAGAGAACAGATAGGTGGCACCAGAGGAGGAGTGTTGTTAGTAAGGGGAGTGTAGCCAAAATGGGTGAAAGGGGTCAAAAATTATCTTCCAGTTATGTAAGTCATGGGGATGTAATGTACAGCATGGTGACTATAGTTAATAATATTTGAAAATTACTAAGAGAGTAAATCTTTAAAGTTATCATCACAAGAAAAAAAATTTATGTAACTACATGTGGTAATAAATATTAATCAGACTTTATGTGGTGATCATTTTGCAATATATACAAATCTCAAATCATTCTTGTATACCTGAAACTAACATGATGTTATATGTCAATTATGCTTCGGTTTTTAAAAAAGAGAAAGAAAGAAAAGAACAAATGGGCAATATAAGCTGAGAGGCAGAAATCCTAAGAATAAGAAATTAATGTTAGAGATAAAACACACTGTAACAAAAATGAAGAATGCCTTTGATGGGACTATTAGTAAACAGGATATAGTTGAAAAAAGAATCTCTGAGCTAAAGGGCATGTAAATAGAATTCTGGAAACCCAAAAGCAAAAAGAACAAGGACTGAAAGAAAGAAAAGAACATCCAAGGACTTGGATGACTACAAGTGGTGTAACATATGCATAACGAGAATATCAGAAGGTGAAGAAAGAGAGAAAGGAACAGAAGAAATATCTGAAATATCAATGACTGAGAATTTCCCAAAACATCAGACACTAAACCATAGATTCAGGAACCTTAGAGAACATCTAGCTGGATAAATACCCAAAAGAACCACACATAAGCATATTATTTCAAACTTACTTACACAAAATGAAAGATAAAGTCCTGATAGAATTTCCTTGGAGAAAAACATCCTGCCCATAAAAGAACAAAGACAAGAATTACATCCAACTTCTCAGAAACTATGCCAGCAAGATGAGAGTACAGTGAATTATTATAAATGTTGAGAGAAAAATCCACCAATCTAGAATCCAGTATCCTGCAAAATTATCCTTCAAAAGTGAAGGAGAAATAGATTTTCTCAGGAAAACAAAAATTGCAGGAATTTGTTGCCAGTAGACCTGCCTTGCAAGAAATGTTAAAAGGTTTTTTGGGGAGAAAAAAAAATACTGTAAGTCAGAAACTTGGATCTACGTAAGCTAAGGAAAAGCAATGAAGAAGGAATAGATGAAAGTAAATAAAAACTTTTATTTTTCTAGTTCTTAGTTGATCTCACAGATCATAGTTTAAAATAATACTAATGATATATTTGATTATGTATATTTATGTAAATATCATTTATATGCTTATATTTGCTTATATGTAAATGAAATGAATGACAGCAATGACATAAGGGATAGAAGGGAGGAATTAGGATAATTTTGTTATTATAGCATACTCATACTACTTATGGGTATATGAAATAGTACAGTGTTATTTGAAAGTGGGCTTGGATTAACTGTAAATATATAATGTAAACCCAGTTTTATGACTTCACTCAGTAGTTTCAACAATGAGTCATAGATTCCAGCATCAATAGGTAGGCACTATACAATCATATTAGCAAAGCCAAATTTAATTTTTCCAATCCCTTATAATAAAAACCAAAAGAAGATTCAAATTGTTAAAAATCAAAACAAAACCTTTGCTCTCTCCAGTTATTTTTTCATCCTGGTTAGAATATGTAACTAATTTGCAAACTAATAAGCCACATGAAACAAAATTAAAGTTAAAAATAATTTTTAATAATTGGTATACGCCAAAAAAATTGGCATATGCCAATGAAGTTCTGTTATATTCCAGTTTTGGAAACAATGGCACATGTTTTTCATCCCTGTGTTAAGTGACGGCAAACAAGTGTATCACAGGTAACTCACAAAAGCCTAGGAATAGAAATACCAATGAAACCCCCAGAAAATAAACAAAGAAATTTTAACAGGTATATTTACAAGAATATCAGAATATGCATCTGTGCCTATAGTTCTTTCTGTTATCTAATCTATCAGCAGATTCTAAATTTGCTTCCTAAATGTCTTTCAAATTCATCTACATAACTTCATCTCCATTCTCATTATCCTAATCCAAACTACCACTAAGTCTTTATTATGGCATCAGGCTTTTAAATGCTTCTCATTATCCACTCTTGTTCATTTTCAATCTATTTTCTGCCAAGCAACTGGAGTTCACTTCTTAAAACACAAATCTGATTGTGTCACTTTTCCTCTTAAAATGCTTTAGTTGTTTCACTCTGCTCTTATTAAGATCTTATCATCTACAAGATCCTACCTGACTAACTCATCCTGTCTACATCCCTCTTTTGACGATATCTCTTTCAATTACTTCTTTTTTATCTCACAAAATTCTTTCTCTAGTCCTCTGGCACTCCAGCTCTAAGCAAAAGTTCTCGATAAATTTATAGTAAAACAATGAACTAATAACGGGTAGGTCCTTCCACCAATGCAAATATCATTTATTTCAGTTGGGGATTTTTTTTTTTTTCTTCTCATACTGGACAGAACCCATCCAATGCCTTTGGACAAAGGCCTTTGCCTTTACCATCAGCTTCTCCTTCTGGAGCTTTTCTTCCTGCCTGCCACATCACCTCATGATAGTTAGAACAAAGCCAAGGCTACCCTACACCATATAGGGTCTTTTTTTTTTTTTTTTTAATTGTAGGAAAAGACACGTAACCTAAGATTTACTGTCTAAACCATTTTTAAGTGTGCCATTCAGTAGTGTTAAGTATATTCACGTTGTTATACAACCAATCTCCAGAACTCTTCATCTTGCAAAACTGAAACTATACTCATTACCAACAATTTCCCATTTTCCCTCCTTCTCAGCCCCTGGCAACCATCATTCCACTTTCTGTCTCTATGAATTCAACAAATCTACATACCTCATATAAGTAGAATCATAGAGTACTTGTTCTTTATCTCACTGGCTTATCTCACCTAGCATAATATCTTCAAGGTCGATCCATTTTGTAGTAGGTGTCAGAACTGCCTTCCTTTCTAAGGATAAATAATATACCATTGAATAATATATGTAACACATTTTGTGTACCTATTTAACTGTTGATGGACACTTGAGTTGCTTCTACCTTTTGGCTTTTGTGAATAATGCTGCTATAAACATAGATGTACAAATATCTCAAGATCCTGCTTTCAATTCCTTGCAGTATATACCCAGAATTGGAATTGCTGTTATCACATGGTAACTCTATGTTTAACTTTTTGAGGAATCACCATACTGTCTTCCCTAGGGGCTATACCATTTTACATTCCTACCAGCAGTGCACAGGAGTTCCAATATCTCCACACTCTTGCCAACACTTGTTACTTTGGGGTTTTTTTCATAGTAGTCATCTTAATGGGTGTTAATGATTTCTCATTATGGTTTTAATTTGCATTTCCCTAAAGATTAATGACATTGGGATCTGTTCATGTGCCATTTGATTTCTCATTATGGTTTTAATTTGCATTTCCCTAAAGATTAATGATATTGGGATCTGTTCATGTGCCATTTGTATATAGTCTATGGATAAATATCTATTCAAGTACTTTGACCAATTTTAAATTGTTTTTTGGGGGTTTTTTGTTTGTTTTTTTGTGTTGTTTTGTTTTGTTTTTGGTTGTTGAATTTTAGGAGTTCTCTATATTCTGGATATCAGTTCCTTCACCAGATATATGATTTGCAAATATTTTCTCACATTCCATAAGTTGTTTGATGCACAGAAATTTTTTACTTTAAAGGAGTCTGATTTATCTATTTTTACTTTCCTTGCCTGTGCTTTTGGTGTCAGATCCATTGATTCTTATTAGTTTTTAAGCATTTTTATCACTAGAATCAGACATAGATAAAAGAAAAAATTGAAAAAGAAATAGTGAGCTTAAAAGAAGAAAAAGTTTCCCCAAAGAGTCAACACTGATGCCAACTTTATACTACTTAGTTTTCTAATTTTTTTAAGCCTATAGGCATTTTTCTTTTATATATTCTACAGTCTTCTGACAAATTGTTCAATCCTGTCTACATCCCTCTTTTGACAATATCTCTTTCAATTTTAATTCCAAATTACCCCTTTACTTCAGGCTCTACTCCTGTACTTGACCCTCTGGTGGTATCTCTTTTTGAAAAGAGAAAAATGCTTTTGAGACTTCCGATCCACACCCTTCTATACTTCCCACTAGCTAAGAACCACAGCTGTACACAAGCCAACTTTCTTCCTTCTTCTATTTCACTGCTGGTTTCCTGACTGACTTTCCTTCTGGGCTCCAGAGCATCTCCAGGTTGACTTGAGATCATCTCATAATGCTTATTTGCTCACTTCCCTTTTTTTTTTTTTTTTTTTCTAGGAAGTTTCTATGGGTTCTTTTCTCAGGAAATCCAATTTCTCTGATGTCTGGCTTCTCTTTTGTCCAATCTAATGCATCTAGGCCAGCCAAAACAAAAACATCACATCCAGGCTGGGACCTGAAGTGCATCATGTAATGAATGAGATAGATGGAAGAGCAACAGCAATGCAGGCAGGGGTCGAAGGCGTCTAAGTGGCAATAAAATGGCTTCTCAATTAGTAAACCACGTTAGATGCAAATGGCACCATTGTCTATCCAATAGCCCGGCCCAGTGCTTGAATGTCAATCTTAACTCTTCTCTTTCCCTCAGCCTTTATATCCAGTCACCAAGTTCTCTCAGTTTCGCCTCCTAAATATATCTTAAATCCATCCACGTCCACTCTTCCCTACCATCAATAGCTCCATTCAGGTCACCATCATCTCTCACTTGGCTTTTCTTTTGACATCCTTTTGTATTGTAAGGGAGAAAAAATGACTTTCCCTCTACTCTTCTGAGTTCATAGTTTAGACTCCCTGTAATAAAAAACAGATTAACAAAAGAAAAACAAGCAGAAGTTTATTAACGTGTATGCCTCATGTATGTGGGAGATACCTGGGAAAAAATAAGTAAAATTCCTGAGATGGTCCAAGCCACTACTTTAAATACCATCTCCAGCTAAAGACAAAAGAAAGATGTTGGTTGCAGGGGCAGGGCGGGGGGAGGGGGGTGCTGGTGGTGGAGAGGAGGTAATTTACGGGAAGATGAGAGGAGGAAATGATTGGTAAGCAAAGGTTGTCCTGCCTTGCAGATAAGACTCTCAGGTGAAAAAGTTGTACCTGGTAATAGCTCTTTTCCTGGTACAGGCCCCCTTTCTAATGTAAATTTCCCTATAAATGTAGGTTTCCATTACAAAAATGTAACTTTTACTCAGTTTTCAGAATTTTTGTGTCTGCAGTTTCTTGAAACAATCACTCAAAATAATCCTTATGCGGAAGAGGCAGATTTTAGGGTGGCATATTCAGCATCACTATTTTATTGATTTCAGACCAATTTGACTTCATTTCTTTTACAATTTGATTTCATTTCTTTTACATGTTGACCTTCATCTTCTCCCACTATGTGAAACTTTAGACTGGTAACATTTCACACATGATCTCATTTCATCCAACCCTCCAAAAGCCCTGTGAGGAAGGATTATTAGCCCCATTTTACAGATGAGAAAAATAAAGCTCAAAGAAGTTGAGTTGAGAAAATGGCTTCCATGTCCAGGGCATGGATTCAAAATTTAAATCTAACCCTGACTTGCAAATCTAATGCTCCTTAATTACAAACACAGAGCTGTGATTTATGTCTTGCCTGTCAGAGGACAATAATACAATTTGGTAGCAAGTTTGATGTTCTTTATTTAAGGGAAAAACAATCTATAGATTAGGGGATTACAGTTCCTCACAAGCAAGTAGAGCATTCTTCCCAAGGGATTTTGGGCAAGAGGGAGTTTTATAGAACAATAGGAGAGGTGAGCATAAACAGGGCATAATTGGCTAGGCAGTCCGAGATTCCTTATACAACTAGCAGGTCCTACTTTTAAGGATAGTGTAAGCTAGCTAAAACTGAGTTGGATGATTGTGATTGATATAAATTGGATTTCCATGAGATACAATTCCTGTAAGCGAAGATGGAGCTGTTTAGATTTATGACATATGTCGGGCTACTGGGGCAGCCCCCATTTTTTGAGTCCTAATAAATGAATTAACTTTGTCGTACCCCTAAACAGTATATAACTCAAAACCAGGGCTAATGGAAAAACAAAAAATAAAACAAAACAGAAAACTCTTCCCTAGGTTCAGAAACTAAAATCCATCTATAAGTGTTACAAGTTTTGATTTGCCTTCATTTCTTTTCCTACACCAGGGGGTTGGCAAACAATGGCTCACAGACCATAGTTTGGCCCCTGAGCTAAGAATTTCTTTTTCAAGATTTTATTTATTTATTCATGAAAGACACAGAGAAAGAGGCAGAGGGATAAGCAAGCTCTCCATGTAGGGAGCCCAACGTGGGACTCAATCCCGGATCACACTGTGGGCCGAAGGCAGCGCTAAACCACTGAGCCACCGGGGCTGCCCCTAAGAATGGTTTTTAAATGTTGTGATACTGTGATTTATAATTAGAAATATTTATTTGGTCTTTACCCCTAATTATGGCCTAGAAGTCCTAGACCCCTAGGAATTTCCTAAGTGATAAGAGTATCTTTGTTATAACATCTGGTCTTTTGTCCTTGGTTCTTAAAATAGCTCCAGACCCAAAATGGTAAGAAGCCCCTTTCAACCACACCTGAGTTTAAGCAATGATGTGACTTTTGGAAAGTCCCAGGGAGTGGGTGTGGAGGTGGGGTACGCTGGTTTCCAGGGAAACCAAATGTCTGATTAAAATGTGTCATTTTTAGTTCTACTGTCAACCTCTGGGGAGAGGAGTGGGCTGGCTGGAGGTTGAATCGATTGCCAGTGGCCAATGATTTAATTAATCGTGCCTATGAAACGAAGCCTCCATAAAAGCCCAAAAACACAGCTGGGAGAGCTTCCAGGTCGGTAAACATGGACATACAAGGAGGGTGAATGCTTCATAGAAAGCATGGAAGTTCTGTGCCCCTTTCTCCTTACTTTGCCCTATGCATCTCTTCCATCAGGATGTCTCTGAGTTATATATTTAATAAACCCATAATTGAGTAAGTAGAATGTTTCCCTGAATTTTGTGAGCCACTCTAGCAAATTAATCCAACCAGAAGAGGGGATCTTGGGAATCTCCAAGTTATACCAGGTTGACTAGAAGCACAGGTAACAACATGGACCCAGCATATGAAGTTGGGGCGAGGTCAGTCTAATGAGATGGAACTTTAACCTGTGGGATCTGATGCTATTTCTAGTTAGAGAGTGTTAGAACTGAGTTGTAGGACACCCAAACTAGTGTTGCTGGGTTACTCGATGTGTGGAAAACCTACACATCTAGTGTTAGAAGTGAAATATTCTATGCATTGTTTTGAAAGTAGAGGAGACACACAGGAAAAGTGTTTTCCTTTATACATGTTTACACATTGAAAAAAATCAAGAGCAAAACATTTCATGTCACATGAATATTATATGAAACTCAAATTTAAATATTCAGTTTTATTAGAATACACCCAGGCCATTATTAGTGTGCATATTGTCTCTGACAGCTTTCACATTATGGTGAAATAGAACAGTTATACAGATGTGGCTCACAAAGCATAACAGTATTTGGCTATCTACTGAAAAAGTTTGTCAGCCTTTGGTCTGTACTCCTTGGCTAGACTGAACATTTCCTATTGCATCTCCCTAACTGTACCAGTCTATGGCTTGATTAAGCCTTTTATAAACTTTTGAAAACTGGATGCAGAGAAATTATATAACTTGTTCAAACTTGCAAGGCTAGCAAAACGTAGACAGGATTCAAACATGACAGGCTCCTGAGAGCCATCTCAAAGGTGCTATACTACATTGCTTCTCTAAGGGAACGTAAGAACTTCCTAACTACTCTTAAAATCCTCAGCAACAGCCTATCTTAAGTAAGATGACAGCTATCTCCTAAACAGTGAGGAAAGAGAATACTTATCTAATGGCTTTCTTAGATGCTTATTACATATAAGTACTGTGAAAAGCATCTCATTTAATCCCCATACTATCCCAGACAGGGAGGAATCATAATCCACATTTTTACAAATTAGGAAACTAAGAGCAAAAAAATATTAAGTTTCCTGATAAATTCACAGAGAATATACCAGTGGGGGCAGTGATGGAATACTGAAATTTACAGACTAGGTGCTCAGATATGCAAAACTATAAACTTATTTCTCTGTATTTGAACCAAGTTGATAACAAGCCCCAATATTTCCATTCCTGGAAGGGAAGGAAATGTGTCATTATAAGATTTCTCAGTCACTTCAAATATAAAATGTAGTAACCAAAGGTGTTCAATTTCATTAGTCTTCAGGGGAATGCAGATTAAGACCACAAAGAGAAACCACTACACACCACACAGCATAACTGGATTGAAAGTCAGGTAATACCAAATGTTGATCTGCAGCAACTAGAATTTTGTTCACTATGGGTAGGAGTGTAAATTGGTTTAACTGCTTTTTGGAAAACTGTTTGGCAGTGTGAGCAAAGTGTGCTGGAGCTCACAAAAAAGTGATTGTTAGGTTTTCACAAAGTTTGCCAGCTAACCAGGTGGTTTATTTTACACTGGTAGCTTGGAATTGGATAGAGCAGATGTATTCACGCCACTGGAACTAGCACATGTTATTAATGAACAATCAGTTCAGAGTCAGTTGTTAAAAATGTACCAGCACACCTTGGGGCAGTGTACTCTAAAGCTCCACATATACATATGTCCTGACTCGGCAAAGCTGTATGTATATATGCTAGGTATGTATGCTTTAGAAATGTGTACATATGTTGACTAAAAACCATGTATAAGAATATTTATAACAGCACTGATTATAACATCCTCAGACTGGAAACTCAAATATCCATAAATAGAACTGATAAATTGCCATGTTCATTCAATGGAATATTATGCAGTGCGAAGAATAAAAGAACTGCTACATACAGCAATCCAGATGAATCTCACAAAATATTGGAACAAAAGGAGTCCAAGCAAGGACAGTGTGTTTCCACTTATGTATAAGTCAAAACAGACCCAATTAATCTCTGGTGTCAGAAGTCAGGGAGGTGGTTACTTGGCAGAGGGAGAGAGCAGCTAATGTAGGGTAAGACACAAAGGAAGTCTGTGGTGCTGGTGGTGTCCTTTTTTCCAACTTAAGTCCCGGTTATCTGTGTATTTTGTGAAAGTTCATCAGTAAGAAGTTCAATTTAAAAAAATCAGTCATTTCTATAATCAGATATCCATATGCAGAAAAAGAACTGCAAATTAAAGCTTATATCTTATACAAAAGTTAACTAAAAATGCATAACATATCTAAACAAAAAAACTCTAAAACTTTAAAAAGGGAACAGAAGTAAATCTTTATGACCTGGGGGAAGGCAGTCTTTAGACATAATACCAAAAACATGATAACAAGAAAAAGGTGAATTATATCTCATCAAAATTAAACACTTTTACTCTGTGAAAAACACTGTCAAGATACTGAAAAGACGAGAGACAGAAAAAAGAGAATGAAAAGACAAGTAACAAAATATTATTTGCAAAAGATTATTTACAAATTACATACCTGACAAAGAACTTGCATGCAGAATGTATTTCTTGGTTTTGATAAATATACTATAGTTATGTAGGATGTTATAAGCAGGAAAAGCAGAGTATTTTTATAATTTCTAGTGAATCTATAATTATTTCAAAAAAAAAAGATATTGGTAGTTTTTTCTGATGAATCCCTACTTTCCCACATCTTTTGTATCCTAAATATCTTCTAACGCAATGCTAACAGAGGTATAACCTTTTCTAGAGATCAATTTGCCTAAACCAATCAAGCTATTAGAATGTATAAATGTTTGACCAGGATCCATTTCTAGGGATTTTTCCTAAGAAAATAATCAGAGATAAATACCAAAAAATCTGCACAAAATGAGTTTTTTATGGTTTAGCAAAAAATTTGAAAAGCCTTAAAAACTGGAAACACGTGGGGACTAGCTAGTATATTATGATATACCCAAAAGATAGAATACTATATAGCCACAAGAAATTAAGCCATAGAAGAATATTTATTGACATGGGAAAATGTTAACAATATACTTCTATATGAAATATGCAGGATACAAAACAGTATATACAGTTTAATACCATTTTATGGAAAGAAAAATAGCCATATATACAAAATCATGCATAGGAAAAAAATAGAAGGATGTACATAGCAAATGTTAATAATGGTTATCTCTAGATAGTAGAATTAGAAGTGATTATACAATTTTCCCAGTAAATTTCACCTGTCCTCCAAACAGTATCGTTTCATGTATTCTTTCTTGGGTATGATTAGCTTGATACAATTCTTTTCTTTCAAATAGTCTGTTTCATGATATATACCTCCAAATCATACTGCTTTTCCCACTTAAAAAGTAGATGCTACTTGCTCTTACATACTGGCATATGAAGAATATTTTTAACTAATACAATATACTATAAAATATGCCACAGCATAGATCTGGCTATAGAAAATTATTGTTTGGAGAATCTGAAAGCCCTCTAATAGAGAGAAATTTTAAATAGAGAAAAAGATGCTTTCATTAGTTGGGGTCCATAATGGTTGAGTGTAAACAACTCAGATTCCAGAATTGGATACTCTGGGATCTTTCCCTACTAGCGAACTGATTCTGGGCAAAGGAGATTAGGTTTTCTTCAGTCAGGAAAATGTGGCTAATCATTTTGTAGAAAAAAGCGAAAATAAGATTTTTTTAAATAAGGGAAAATGAGATCACGGTTATAAATGTTTTTTATAAAGACCTAAATAACTATGAGATGAAACAGCAAGAAAGAAATTCAAATTTGGTGTTGTAGAAAAATTAACTCAATTTTCCTGCAGCACCAAATACTTCCTGTTTTATATCTTCTTTTACAAAGTTAGACATGCCAAAATTGTGAAATTACTTTAATGTTAATTGATGGTCTTCAATTTCTCATTTAACAGGTAATACCATAGGACATACTTAACTTTTCATGGAATCTGAGGTAAGTGTTTTTTATTTATATATATATATCTAAGTATTTATGTGTGTAAATACATACACTTCACATATCCTCTGAGGACTCCTGATCATTGGCAACATTAGACATATTTACAACAAATAGGACTTGGATTTTATTTCTCAGAATCCATTCTAGTGTAAAGCCATTTACTAGGTTTTTATTAAAAACACCAAATAAGGATGTTGGGTCTTTTAAAGGCAAGACATCAAGGGAACAGAAAAGAGTATCTGTGTCCACTCTTCTGTGATGCTTTCCATGATGCAAGCACCATTCCAAGTTGCCTCTGAACTTCTGTTCCCTCCTTTTGGAAGAGAATCTTAGGCAAATCTGCAAATAATTAATAACTTTCAATAACAGTTTGCAATCATGTCTAAAGGGGAACAGTTTATAACTTACTGTTGTATTTCAAAGATAAGTGTATAATCTAGATGCCTAGAAGTAAGGGCATATATTACAGATGAAAGAAGGAACATAAAACACTGATGTAAAGGAAGATCTGGTAAGAATAGAAAAAAAGAGGGACTTTGTTTTTCCAACCAAAACATTTGTTCCTTTTCTCCACAAAGTCACGGAGTTGAGAAAGATAGCTGGAATGCAGATGAGATACTGCATCACACTTACATAACTATCTGATGATGTGCTCTGGCCCCATACCAGTGGGGTTTTCCCACCTCTATCCCCTTCCATAAACACTTGTGAACTGCAGCAGAGCTTCTAGTGTCGTCCTAATTCTTCAATGAATATCACAAGAAAGGGATTTCCAGGATGTTAAAAAAAAACAAAAACAAAAACAAAACCAACCAAAAACAAAATATTACACTAACATATTTCACAGGTAGGAGAAGACTACTGACACTCCATATCTACTGCTTTACAAGAATTAAACAAAAAAGTAGAGGCTAGAAAATCACATTTTGAAATTTCACAATCACCAATTTGCAACAGAAACTGGAGCATAACACTTATGCTAACAAATATGGCAGATAAATTATTACTTCAGCATGTAACTGCAGATGGATACTCCTTGATTTTTGCTTAATCATTACTCAATAATGAACACTATAAAATGAAAGGTGACTTACTGTGAACCAAAATCACAAGAAGAAACTCTCCAAGATCAATCTGCAATGAGTTCCTATTCCAATAAGCCATAAAGAGCAGTAAAAGGCAATATTCATTTAACATAATAAGAATCCCAATGACAAGGTATCAGGTATTTATACTTCTCTCAAGACCTTTCTTCCCCACCTAACAAAGGCACTTGACACGTACTGAAATGGACAGTTAATTCAGGTACTGCCCTGGGCAACTGTTACCATCCCCATATTAGATGAAGTGGCAATTAAGTTCAAATTAATTCTTCTGAATCAGCCTGAAATACATATGAATGTATCAGAAGTTCTCTATTTTTGGCAGATGATATAACCAAAGAAGAAAATATAATGCTGGTGTCCACAATGGTTGGCTGACTTGAACAGTCCAGGATCTTCTCTGAACAATATTCCTTGATGACTGTGGAATTTGTGAACAATGATAGGGAATTTAACCTGGCATACAATTTTAGGTATTAATGTTCACTCCTCTTCTTGTCTTTTCTTACTTTTTTGTTCTTTCCCAAAGCCTTAGATGATTCCTCCTAAAAAAGATATAAATCAATGTAGTGTCTCTGCATTTATGTGAAGATACTGGCTTAGGAACCTTTAGTCTAACCATATAATATGTATAAGAATGAAAGCATAATTACCTCTATATGTATCATCTTTCTGTTTTACATGGCACTTTCATTTACAGTCTATTTTAACATTTCCAAAATAATCAACATAATTTATCTAATAGACTTATGCTTGAATAATTTCGGTATTATTTAATCTATTCCCACTTTCTAAAGGAAGGTAGCAAACTTTAAATAAAATAAACATGCTTATAAAATATGAAACAAAAAAGAATTCAAAGTATAAAGGCAGGCACCCTAATGCCAGGGGAGAGGGAAGGTGTCTGACACTAACAGAGAATGTTAGAATTTTATACACATTTAAAAAATATCTAGTTGACTGTGGCATGAGCTACACAACCTTTCCTGGCCTCAATTTTAGGGAGTAAAAATTAACTGGTCTTTAAGGTTTTTATAAAACTCTGTATGAATCTATGAAATTAAGGCTCAAAGAGATGAAGTGATCTGCCCAAGGTCACATAACTAACTGGCCAGTCAGATTGTTGTGATTAGAAACTAAGTCTACAATTTCGAGTTCAAAGATTTTTCTAATGTACCACAAACATTTTTAAGATTTTATTCATTTATTAGAGAGAGAGAAAGAACACAAGCATTGGGAAGGGGCAGAGGGAGAGGGAGAAGCAAGCTTCCTGCTGAGCAGGGAGCCCAACGTGGGGCTTGGTCCCAGGATTCTGGGATCATGACCTGAGCCAAAGGCAGATGCTTAACAGACTAAGCCACTCAGGCACCCCTCAAACATTCTGACTCATTCCTGGGTTTTCTTTTTCTTTTTTTTTCCTCATAGGCAGCAGTGAGAATATCTCTATATAATCTCAGTAAGGACTCACCGGTGAATTTGTGTAGTTCCTCTCCACTAGTATATTTCTGGCACAGTTGTTGATATGTTTAAAGCGATCTGGTCCTAGTAGGATTCCTCCATACCAGCGTGATACTACCACCATGACATTTCTCACATTCAAAATCTGTTATTTTCAGAAGCACAATTAGATACACACAGACATGTATAACTTCAAGTTTTAAAGAATGAAATAACTCATATACAAAACTGCACATGACATTTCTCTGTGACTTTAATGGCAGAACCACATGAGTGAGCAGAATGAAACTTCTAACATTCCAGTGATAAAATGTTAGAATGAGAAGTGAATTTAGAAATTAAACACTGCTTCACAGTGTCTTTGAATCCCACATTTTGTAGCAACCAGATAGAGTAAAGGGGAGATCATGCAAGTAGGGTTCTAATTCTTCATTAATTCAACCCAAATAGCTCAGTTTAAGCAACCTTTTGCCCCTAGGCCAAACAACAACTAAAACCTATTTCTGAACAAACCACTGGAAAGAACTGGGGCAGCATGAGTAATTGCTGGTGCCTATCAGCAAGGTCTTCCTCAGTCTGATATCTGTCAAATGCTGCTTTAACATGAAGCCCACCACTCTAAGAGCTTGACCACACAGAGTTCCTTCCTATCAAGGGAACGGCCTGGTTAGAAAACAAACCTCCACATACAGTAACAGAAGAAACTATAACAGCTATCTTAGGAAAAAAAAAATCCATTCTTAAAATTAATGGACAATCAATCACCACCATACAGATGAAGAAAATCCAGCAGCATGAAAGAGAAAGGACAAGGTAAACAAACTAAAATGAACCAGGAAAAATTTAAGGGAGAGAACATCTAATTAGCATACTCTGAGAAATTTTAGAAGATATTACATCCATAAAGTCAAAACAGTATATTATAAAAAAGGAAAAATAGAGACAAACTCTTTTTTTCTTTTTTTTTTTAAGTTTATTTATTTAAGTAATCTCTACATCCAACATGGGGCTTGAACCCATGACCCTAACATCAAGACTTGCAGGCTTTTCTGACTGAGCCAGCCAAGTGCCCAAGAGGAAAGAATTCTTAAAACTTAAATACATGATTGCTAAAAAAATGTTTTTAATTCAATGGAAACCTTGGAAGACAAGCAAGAAAATGTCTCAGAACATAAGGTGATGAGATGGACAACTTAATTTTAAAAAGCAACAATTGGGTCTGTCCAGATGGTCCAATAACACCCAACTAACAGGAGGTGCACAGACACAGAACAGAGGAAACAGAGAGGACCTTGTCAAAAAACAAAAAGGAGATGCTTTTCCAGAGCTGAAGATAATCTATCATCTATGACTGACAGAGCTTCAAAGCACAGTGCTTGTTATTAACCCTGTGCTTTCTGCCCCATATCGTGGTTAAGTCTTTCTCAATCAGTGTTTAAAAATTAACTACTAATTAACACAAATCTATTTCATGTTATATAGCCTAACTGATTTACTTATTCTTATATGGTGCTCTGTTTCACTGAAAAATTTTATGGCTCAGAAAACAGGACTAACAGGGTTTAACTTATACTTACCTCCATGAGATGGAGAAGACGCCCACCAGCTGCTGTCTCCCCATCATCCTCACAGTCCTGTAAGAAGGTCTGTTTATCCTCACAATATATTCTAGAAATACATAGAACAGTGTTACACTTTAAAAGCCAAAAAATAAATAAATAAAAATAAAAGCCGAAAATATTGCACTAAGAGTTACACCTTCATGCTTATTGCAATCAATTTACGTCCAAAATCAGCATATTTCTTAAAAAAAAATTTCTTCTTGAACTATATACATTAGACATATTTCCACTGATGATTCATTATCCGGTATGATTCATTGTCTGTATTTGGGAAAGGCAGGAATCAAGGATGCCTCCTTTAAATCAGAAATGCTACTATTATATATCTGACACTTCATTTAACTTTGAAAAGCTATAAGGTTATAGACGGTAGTCACTGAGAAACATTGCTTGAGAATTTACTGTATAGAGAAACCTTATACCTAGTAGGCACCTTGAAATGATATACAAGAAATAAGTGGCTTACTCCTTTCTTCAAAGAACCTTAGAGCTAGTAAAAGAGACAAAAAGTACATTAAAAAAATGGAGGTGATAAAAGCAACATAAATGAACATTTTATACTTTCCTCATATCTTATTCTAGCCATCAAACCTTTCTCTATTCTCCCTATTCTAAGAATTATAAGATTTATTTTCTCTATAACTTTTCCCCTGGTTGGTTGGTTGTATCAGAAATAAATCATGGTATTTTTACCTATTCAAATTATCTAGAAAAGTTAGCATTTGGAATAATAACATAGGGCTACACTGTAGCAGAATAAGCATGGTAATTAAGTGTGTAATATAAAAAGAAAACAGTGCCAGTTAAAGTACGTCATCTAGATTTCTTAGGCTCCTACAAATGACACCATGTAGGATGAGGCAAACGCATGAAAAATATCTTTCCAGCTGTGGCTCTCAAGCCAGGTTCTACCATATCTACAAGCCTAAGTCAATTATAGCAATCACATTAATGTATTTATTATATATTCATATTTATCACAGCAATCATATTCATTGACTCATTCATCCTTCAATCCAACTTTCCATTCATTCACTCAATAAATATTTACTGCTTCAACTGCTATGATGAGGCTCTGTTATTATTTAGAGTTGACCTCATTCCAAGAAAACAAAGTACTATTAAGCAACATTTTATATGGCAAATTTAAGGCAAAAAGGAGTCAGCAGTTGGTTTATATTAGGACTATAATTCTATGGAACCAATGAAGAAAGTCTGAGTCATAAATCAGTACTGTTAGGTTTTTAAAAAGTGAAACATCATGGACATTTTCACTTTTTCTGGGTAGACAATGATGCAGTATCCCACAGCTGTGTGTGCCAGCAGGCTGAAGAGTGCTCCATAACTCCAGAGCAGGAACACAGCCCCAGAAGCAGGAAGCAACCTTAAAAGGATCCTAAGCATTCAAATACACAACACAAAGTCCACGCAACAAATAAAAGTCCTTTATTTTACTTCCAGTGAGGTCCTTCAAGCCTCCACTTTGTGCCTGTTTAGTCTTAAGTGACACACAATTCTGACAAACTCAGCTCTTTCATTCCCAAGTGTCAACTATAAAGGAGTGAAGTGGAGGGGCTACATAACTACATGTAGTTATGCTGAAATTTGTGAGAGGTGACAACTGATCACCTATTAATAAGCAATACTATAAAAATACTCATGGGTACTTAAAAATCCAAAAATCTGGGGCCTGAAATAGAATATCTGGCATATTATCTAACTTTACAATAACTTAAGATCAACATCATAGCCATCAATTGTTGAAGATACAGCTGCACAACCAAAGATTTGTATAAAACCTTAGTATTCAAAACTAAAAGGCATATAGTAAAAGCAGCACACTTAATTCATGGCTAATGGGAGCATAAATTGGTTTAAAAGAAAAACTCTAGAAAAAATTTGGCAGTATGTATCCAGAGCTTCAAAAACGTTCAAACTTCTTGGTAATTCTATTTCTAGGAATCTATTCTTTCTTCTTTTTAAATTACACCCTCATTTCATTTCAAAAAAGAATGTGAAGTAACCAGAACCTATTCTGAGTTAGTAATCTAAACTGAATACAAAAGGTGTTCATAGAATGATTTTTACACTACAGTGAAAAATATGAAAAACTGACCAAAAAGTAAATGGTTAAATAAATGGTAGAGAGCCTCAAGGAAACATTACACAACCATTACACTACTATTTATAAAGCAATTTTAACAACATGGAAGAAATGGGATACTAGGGTAGCGCATTGAAAAAATAAACGCTGCATAGAAGACAGAAAAAAAATGTATCACTTTATTATGAAAATATATCAAATTATTATCAGTTACATTTAATGGCAGAAAATGGCTGATTTCCCCAGCAATTCTCTTTTATTATTTTCTGCACTTCCAAATATTCTACATATGATCATTAGTTTTATAAAGGAAAAAAGAACCCACATTATAGTTGGTCTCTAAAAATCATGCATCATTTTCCCCCATTTTTTACAAATGGAACATTCCTAAAATTGTGATCACTCACCGGTATGCATAGATGTTGTGGGTGGCACTAGCTATTTTCTTATTCTCATACAATTTGGCAAGAACCATTTTCACCTTAAAAACAGCAGTAATATAAATAAACTAATGTATACTTTGTTCTATAAATAAACGCTAGAAAAATATCTTAAAACATATTGATATAAATACTGTTATTCTGAAATAGTAATTTAAAGAATCTACTACACTCTGAAAAAGCCATTTCCAAAGTTTTCTCCTCATTTTAGGGGCAGAAACTGGTACTCTTATTTAGTATAAAAATATTAGTATAAAAATATTTGGTATAAAAATATTATACCAAATAAGAGTAAATAAGTAATAAAAGTAAAAAAAGTAAGTAAGTAATGAGTAAAAAAAATATTTTTTTTTCTCTTTCAAAGCCACAGGCAAGGCTTTACTGGGGCTTATAGCTAGCTAGAGCTGAAGTGCTGATGGAGAGTGGTCAGGCTGGCCTCCAGACCTAGTGTTTTTGAGCACCAAATATGAACAAGTATTTGAGCACTAACCATGTCTAAGGTACTTATATGGGATGCCTGGGGGGCTCAGGGGTTGGGCCTCTGCCTTCGGCTCAGGGCGTGATCCTGGAGTCCTAGGATAGAGTCCCACATTGGGCTCCCTGCATGGAGCCTGCTTCTCCCTCTGCCTATGTCTCTTCTCTGCCTCTCTCTGTGTGTCTCTCATGAATAAATAAATAAAATCTTTTTTAAAAAAATAAGGTACTTATATACGAAATTTTTTTCTCCACGTTAAGAATTTTAAATGTAAATATGACCATTTTTTAAAACGAGCTCTGAAAATTTACTACATTTATGTATCCTTTGTGACAGATACAAAATAATGGTATGTTCCAAATGTAAGACCAAAACTCTCTGGGAGTCCTATAAGGTTTATAGGAGTGGTAACATAACCAGCTCCTGAAAGACCAGTAGTGATCTCTTTTGCATCAAAAGGGGAGAAAAGGGTGGCAGAAGCCATTCCATTCAGAGGAAACTTCATGTGCAAATCTATCAGATTTAGCAAATAAAACATAAAGGATGCTCAGTTAGGTAAATTTCAAAAAAATAAATCACAATTTTTTTTTTATTATTAGTATGTCCCATACAATAATGTTTATTTGAAATTCCAATTTAATTAGGTATCTTGTATTTTATCTGGTAACCCTACCAGGGACATAAAAGAGAAAGGTTCTGGAAGTGACCAAGAGTTTTATATACCAACTATTTAGAGTATGAATGAGAAGACAAAAGACAATGTATCAGGAATGATAAAGCAAGGGTCCAAAAGGCCTCATATAATGAGTTTAGGGTTTTTTTGGTAGACATTGGAAATAAGCAAAGACTGGGGGCTGGGGGACGGTGACACACGGCCAGACTTTCAGAAAGGTAACTGGCAGAGGGTAAGGAAGAAATCCTGGATGTAGGGAAGACTGAGCTATAGCCATGGAGAGCAATTTGAATCAGAAACTATGCAATCTTGTGTTTATCATTTTTTAATCTTTCAGATTCTCAGATTCCTACTCAGTAAAGTACACAATGACCTGTAAGATTAATTTTAGCTCTCACAAGTTATGATCCTCTAAGTCCAAGTGACTATAATCAGAAAAAGAAAGAGGATCCAGGATGATCAGATTCAGAACAGAATGTCTAATGAGGACCTTGGCAACAAAATTATGGGCAACACCCCAGGACAAAATAGGGTTGCTGAAAGAGCCAGAAGCCTACACCAAAAGCTGTTATGTTGACCACAAGTCGATGCAGAGAATAATTTCCTCTTCTAGAGACCAGAAGAGAGTAAAAGGTCAGCCTGGTACAAAGAACTGTCTGTATCTCTGTAGGTCAGGGCTTCAAGAGAGCTTAGAGTAGAGGAGCTGCAGAGACTAAAGGGAAGAGACTAATGATTAAAACCTATGCTAAATTAACGAGACTTTTTTGTTAATTTAACTTTATAGGTTACTACAGTTTGTGACTGAAAAGTCTCCCATTTGATATCCTTGGGTAGGAGCCAGGTCACCTAAGGTCAGGAGGCATAAAGAAAAAAGAATTCAGGTCGGGAAGGTCAGCCAGTCTGTCCACTGTCCCCTTCCTGGGCATCAATGGAACCCACTTGGTTTTGCAGAATTCCCACACAATAGGACAAATAATTCTTTTTAACAAGCTATTAAGCAGCATAATTTTCTACCCAATGATATTTCTTGTGTGTAAATCCATTACGGTATTAAGCCCTAATTAGAATTTAGACACAATTTTGAAAGCAGTTGACAAATAGAAACAAAACAAATCTTCCACAATTCATAGTAATTTGGGGGTAGGAAAATAAGCAAATATTTTCATCTCACGTGAAAATTAAACACAACATAAGGATATTATTGTAAAACCATTTACTTGAATTACTTTGGTAAACCAACATCAAAGTGAGCTGGACATAATAACTACCTGTTTGGGGCAAACTACTGGAGCCAAGTGCGCCTGAAAAGTACTTCTTCGGTCTGTAATAGGAATGCCATGATCAATCGGAGGTAATTCTTCTATTTCTATAAATTTAAAGAATTATATTACTTTTATCTTTAAAATTCATACATTTGAACACTGAAAAATTGACGATGGTGTGGGTGGAGGGTGGGAAAGAGACATCAATTATATGACAAATCAACCCAAACAGCCATTAGTAGTTGTCTATTAAAATTAAATTATAATTTTAAGCAAAAAGTTTCCAAACAGACTGTAAATAAGATTAAACTACTTGATTTAGAAAGGATTTTCACCTGCCAAGGTCACCCAGTAGTAGGTTGGGACTGAAACCCTGAGCTGTTACAGTAGTATAAACTGTACAATAACTAAATTTGAAGAGTATAAAAGATCCTGAGACCAAAAAGATTGTCAGCTGCTAATATACCACAATTTATTTATCCATTCTGTTGATGGACTTCTAGGGTGGGAAACCTAAGACTTTATTTTGTATAGCTGAAAGGTAGTATCTTCTTCTAAATAAAACTGTTCCTACTTCATAGGATTGAATATACTAATGATATACCAAATTGGTATTCCAAGGAGTATCATGATTTCGAGTTACTTTGCCTCTTAAACAAGTTTAAGACACTAATTTACTCTTCTCTCTGTTGAGAAACTTAGCAAACATCTGGCTGCTACATCTGCTCCATTTAGGATCTAAAGTTATTCAGAATAAAGAATTAAAATTGTTTCCTACTTCTATTCACCGATCTGTTGAATCTTACCAAGTCAGCTTGCCTTACAATTAATGAACTATTTCAACTAACAGATATAAAAATATTTCTGGACAGCTTTAAACAAATTGTCAAAACTTACTTCACTGGTTTATGGCAGGATTAGGACAAGAAACCAGGATTATGCAGGACTTTTGCCTTTCTCCTAAGAGTTTCCTCTTCTTGAATGAACTGACCACTGTACTAGGGCAGTACTGAGGTCAATAGGAATCAGATACTATTGATTGTGACTATGATATTCACTCTTTTTCTTTTAATAGTGGATCCTGTTTCCCAAAAGAAATCACATGCCAAATCCACAAATATATAAAGGAATAAAATGTGAGACTGAAGCAGAGGTGGGGGTCCTGGGTCTTCTTGCTCACTCTTTCTCTTCCTATGTATCCCCTTGTACTAGTCCTGAAATATTATGCAAGAACTTTAAAACTTCATAGTACTGCTTAAAGACTACAGTGTCAGGGGGCCTGGGTAGCTTAGCCAGTTAAGTGTCTGATGGGCTCAGGTCATGACCTCACGGTTCTGAGATAAACTCCCGCATCCCTCTCCTCTGCCCTTCCCCCTGCTCACATGCGCATGCTCTCTCTTAAATAAATTAATTAAATTAAAATTCTTAAAAAATAAATGATAGATAGATAGATAGACAGACAGACAGATAGGGTGCTTGGGTGGCTCAGTCTGTTAATTATCTGCCTTCAGCTCAGGTCACCATCTCAGGGTACTGGGATCGAGCCCTGCATTGAGCTCCCTGCTCCATGGGGAGTCTGTTTCTTCCCCTACCCCTACCCCTGTTCATGTACTCTCTCTCTCAAATAAATAAGTAACATCTTTAAAAAAATAAAAAATGAATTAATTAAAATAAAAAGCTATTATATAATACATAGGAAACTCTTTACCTTCAAAAAGAATGAATGTTCTTTCTGGTATATCATGGTTTTGTAAAAGACTTGAGAAAATGGACACTACTATTCAAAATTTTAAGATACTAAAATGGAAGATACTTTCTGATCGCAACATAGAGCTGATTTATCACATCAATCTATTCACAAGCTGAGAACTACTAGATTATAGAACACATTTGCTTAAGCAAAAATTGAAATCTTTTTTTAAATATAGTTAATTTAATTTAACTTAATCTAAAGGCAGGTGCTTGGGACACCTGGGTGGCTCAGTGGTTGAGCATCTGTCTTTGGCCCAGAGCATGATCCTGGGGTCCGGGAGCCTACTTCTCCCTCTGCCTATGTCTCTGCCTCTCTCTGTGTCTCTCATGAATAAATAAATAAAATATAAATAAATAAATAAAGGCAGATGGTTAACCAACTGAGCCACACAGGTGCCCCAGCAAAAACTAAAATCTTAAAGGCATTTTACTAGGTTTAATTCAGTGGTTGTATTTTCAATCATTATATTTATATTTATATTTGTGAGCACGGACAAAAATTTAACTCTGAGATATCAAGAGACAGCTGAGGATTTCAAAATACAAATATAAAATATAAAAACAGGATGTGAATTGAAAACATTAACACATATATTCTTAGTTTCAGTTTCTCCCATCATTAATTCAAAACTCTAAAAAGTCATCCAAAAAGAAAAAAAAGGTGAGGCGTGAAGAAATTGCTATTTTTTCCTCACTGTTCTGACAGACCAAACATGGCCAAACACCAAAATGGCCAGCAGGCATGAAAAAAATAACTCAATTCTCTGCAAACTAATAACTATTTCTTAACATGTGAGAGTTTACTACATTTCTATATCATTTCAAAATTAATACATAATACTGCTATCTCACTATCTTCAAAAGAGATTAATTAGTAACATTATACCTGTTCGATTTTCAGTGATACCAAAATCCAATGCTTTCGCAGGAATTTCTGGTTGACACGCTAAAATAAGATCATCTTCACAGTCTACATCTTCCTCTTCAGTTTTCTTCTTTACATTGGGGCCTATTTGTATATGAGATATTATCAGTGAACTCTGAGGAGAATAAGGAATTCCACTTAAAAACTTGTTGGTCTTGGTCTCTAAACACCATTCTTCAATAGAAGGAACCAGGACTTTTATGAGAAGTAGTTGATTCCAAGGTTGGAGCAAGGAAAAGAAAAGATGAGCCTGGAACTCCTTATGATTCCAGAGAGTAAAGAAATGTTTCAAAAAAAAAAAAAAAAAAAAGGAGAGGTGAGCTTATAAAAAAAAAAAACAAAACACAGGAGTTACCTGAAAGAGCTCCTAAAGGCAAAACCTAGAATAATTTTGAGCAACAAAATAATGATAGTATGGAATTTTACTCCATGGAATAAAATAATATACATGAGTTCATACTGATATAAATAAATAAGCAAAAAATAAAGAAGAGACAACTCTTCCTCACAAAAGAATTCCAATTCAATGAAGAAGAAGAAAATGTGAATCATTAGGCAAACACCACAGTAATAAACATTGCTGACAAGACATACTAATGGACACTAAAATTAGTGTGTGACGCTTTAAGGACTAGGATATTATAGTATAGCCTCAATTTATCTCCCTCCATGTCCTTATCAACCACAAAAGGAAAGATAATAACTATCATGGTTAATTTTATATGTCAACTTAGCTAGCCCATAGTACCCAGATATTTATTTGGTCAAACACTATTCTAAATGTTTCTGGAAAGGTATTTCTTGGGTAAAATTCACATTCAAATCAGTTAACTTTGAGTAGAGCAGACTGCCCTCCACAATGTGAGAGAGCCTCATCCAGTTAAGGTCTCAATAGAAGGACCAACTGCTCCAGAGCAGTTATACTACTCTGCAGGGAGTAGGGAGCCAGTAGGGAGCCAGTAGGGAGCCAGCAGGGAGCCAGCCTTCAGACAGGAGCTGCAGCATTAATTCTTCCCTGCTCTCCAGCCTGCCAAACTATCTTGCTGATTTTGGATTTGCCAGCCAGCCTCTACAAACTCATGAGCCAATTCCTTAAAATAAATCAATCTCTCTCTCCTTCTCTTCCTAACCTCTCCCTCCCTTTTTTTGTATGTATCTCTCCTTCTCTGTCTTTATAAATACACACACACACACACACACACACACACACACCCTTTCGATTCTCTGGAGAGCCCTGATTAGTACTGTAACTTTACACTGGAGACGTGTGGGAGATACCACCTTAACCAAAGAATCAAGGTAAACATCACTAATAATAAAGCATATTGATACCACAAGTTCCTTAATATATGCACTGTAAGGACACAATACCATTTTTGTGGTATTCTTGCCAAAATGCCTAATCCCACTGCAGTTGCGAGAAAACAATGGATAGACCCAAACTGAGGGATATTCCACAAAATAATCAGTACTCTTCCCAAGTGTCAGGTCATAAGAAGTCATAAAAGTCAAGGAAAGACTGAGAAACTATTTATAGACTAGAAGAGAGTAAGGAGAAATAACAGCAAAATGCAATGTAGAATCCTGGACAGCATCCTATAAAAGCAGAAAGGACATTAGTGGAAAAATAAGTGAAAGTCAAATAAGCTCTTTAGTTTGGTTAATATTATACCAATGTTAGTTTCCTATTCTTGGTAATTATACTGTGGTTATGTAAGGTGTTACTAAGGGAAGCAAAGGAGGGCTATAAAAGAGTTCTTTGTACTATTTTTGCAACTTTTCTGTAAGTCTAAAATCAGTTTAGAATTTTTTAAAAATTGTAAATAGTTGTATTTAATCACTTTAAAATTTAATATTTCTATAGTAGAAAAATAACAATGAAGTAATAAATTTGTACTGAAGATTAACAGTAAAATGAAAATAAATTAGGTATCCAGTGGGTGTCCTGGAATGGAAAATTCTCATGAGATATCTTCATCACTAGCTTGTAGCTGTATTAGTTTTTCAGAACCACAAATCCTTCCATTTTAGTATGAAGTCTACAAAAACAGATCTAATAAGAAAAATTCCAAGTGAAATTTCTAAAAAGTAAAAATTATAAATTGTACAACAAAAATCAATAACTCTTTAAGATTTGAAGAGTGGATAAAGTATATTGTGGATAATAGATGGAAAAGGGAAAAATGTCATTTTTAAGATCTATAATTTAAAAAATTTCCTGAGAGTTGAGTGATCCCAAATTTTTTGGAGTCCTAAATTTCTACTGGTATACATGACATTTTTGCAATTATCCTACACTCCAGAATGGTAGATTGGCAAAAATCAATTGTTTTGAGACCACTTTTCCAACTGATGTTCTGAAATGCTACCAAATCAGAACATGGATCATGAAAGTTAAGGAAAATACTTCAAAAAAGATTGACACATGGACAGAACACCTTCATACCATTTATCTCTCAGATATTAATGGAAGCAGTAAAAAAACTGCTTCTATAGTAAAATAGTAAAGTGCTCCGAAAAAGTATATCCTACTATCAACTTTAAATGTATACTGATTTTGCTAAGGGAGTCCTAAATAGTTTGTTTTTAAAAAATCTCTTTCCCAGACTGAAAATAATTCCATTAGAGGTAACAATGAAATATTAGAAATTTCCACATTGTCATATAATGATTCAATAAAAGAATAATAGGGCAAAATATTGATTTTCAAATATCTTGAAATTAGATAGTAGTAGTGGTGTACAGCTTTGGAATATACTAAAAATAACTGAATTAAACATTTTTAAAGGATGAATAATTATGGTATGTCAATTACATCTCAATTTAAAACTACATTTTCAAAGTAAATTTTTATATCCTACATATCACTTCAGTGTATGTTCCAAAGTTCTTTTTCTATAAACACTTCACTCATTTGAAGCTAATGTCTAATTTATGCACTCCAATAATTCATGAAGAATGTTACACGGTTCATGTTACCTTAATAGCCAAAGAAAGTAGAACTTTAGACCCAAGTTCTTTAATCATAAAATCTACTTCTGTAAGGGTATGACGCAAAAACCAGAGGCTAAAACCATATAGAAAGAAATAACCATAATTACATGAATAAGTGAACTTTCCAGAGAAACTTGTAAAATATCACATATAAACCATAAAACAGAATATATTTTCATTAAAAATTTTATTTAGAATATCTACATGGAAATTTAGTTACTATCAAGTTAAAAGAACATTAGTAATATTTTTCAATCCTACCTGGTTCTGTCATCTGAGATTTTTGTATTAGAACATCTCTTATTTTCTCCACCCATAGATAAAGAATGCTTTCACCAATATTCTGTCTAAACAAAATTCAGGGGAAAAATTTGTTATTTAAAAAAAAATTCCTTCTCAAATTCAAGAAAATAAAGACATATTTACAATCTAAGAAATTATATGCAATTTAGCCATGTCTTTTTAAAAAAAGAATTTATAAAAACAGATTTACTAACATTTGTTGGATGAGTATTTTATATAGATTGTTCACATCAACAACATTAAAAATTCCACCTGGCTCCAAATTTAACATTGCTTACTTAAAATAAGCTGTAACCAAAGAAGGGAAAGAAAACTTCTGAACTTGAACTGGATGAAGTACATGGGTATAAATGTGATTTAGTTTCTGTCAGCATATATAGTTGCAATATTGATTATTTTCTTTAACTCTTTGAACAATTTCAAACCAGTTATATGGCACATTTATCAATTGGTATAATTATTTCCACAAAGAAGAATGCAAAGCATTGGAGGAACTCCCTCAGAGAACAAACTGAAAAGACTTAAAAGATGATTAACAACGTTTTATTCACATTTTGTTTTTAACAAAATATTCTGTTGCCCAAATTGATTCATTTTGGTTCCAAATAATGTCTAGTTCAGATAAATCCATCCCTAAGGTTCATTGAGAAAAAGAACATGTCGTGGTTCACGTACATGGAGTTATGTTAAATGATGACAACAGCAATAAAATAAAGGCCCCAGGTGCCTTTCAACTCTTTGGGGAATGACACTAATTTTAGCTAAGTGTCCGTTATGTGTGTTTAAAGCAACCACCATACTACTTCATAACAACACCTTACCTCCTTCCTCTGAAAGTTCCCCTTGAAACCACTATCTCTCATCATGCTACTCATCAGTACCCACCAAAGGAAACTTTCAAAACAAGCATACAGAAAAAAACAATATTGTTCTCAAATAATTATGTAGCCTCAAATTCTGCCCATCTCACCCATAACTCCTTAGGCTAAACAATCCCCCATGGGATCTAGTTACCTAAGATTCTTAGAGAGAGGAAAAGTCAACTTAAAAAGGTTTTAAAAATCTGAGAATGTTGGTTGAATTTCTTTTAAACAATTTTCACTTCTAACCTTTCTTCTCAATAAGATTTAGAGGTATAGAAGGAAAAGTAAAACATACTGAGTATATACAAAGCCTAAAGTTCATCATATGTGTCAACACAATTAATGCTCATAATTACCTAATGAAGTAAGTATTATTTCCCCATTTTACAAGTGAGAAAAAACTAGACCTAGAGAGATCAATTAACTTGTTTAAGTGTTTAGAAGCCCAGAGCCAGATGTGGATGCAGACTTACTCCAAAGTTCAACTTGCCCACTGCATTCTACTCTCCTATCAAGCAGCTGTGACCGGAAAGTAAGCCGTTGAACTCTGAGTCTGCTTCCTCATCTATAAAATAGAGACTTAAAGCATCTCATGTTACTTTATAGAAGCAGTTTCTTTTCAAGAGAATCTTAATTCATTCAATATAACTTCAAGGGCCTCATCTCCACACCAGCCCTAAGGATATAATAGTCAATGAGAAAACTAGGTCCCTCATCTCAGTGTTTGTGATCATTATCCTTTAAAATTTATTGTTTCAAATTTATGTTTTTGTATGTCGTTTTCTCCATTTCCTAATCTCATTCTATTGACTTCTGCCCATCACCATCACCAAAAATAGTAATACTAGTATCTAGTGTTTATCTAGTGCAAACACTTACTATACAGAAGACAAGTAGAAAACACTTTGTTAGCTCACTTAATCCTCAAGCCACACTTTGAGGCAGGCAAATTATCCCTTGGTGAATACACATTCACATTCAGATTTGTTGTTGGGGAGGTGGGGGGAGCCGTGAAAACACCATGGAAGAATTTTCACAAGTAATAAATAACTTTTCCAAATAATAAAGAAGAAATTAAACCTAAACTCCAAATCTCCTCTCCACTGGTCCATGGCTTCCTGCAGAAAAATGTACAACAGCATTTCTGCCCAACATCAATTACTGAAACGCTTCCTTCTTCTCGAGCATTTAACAAGACTTACTGAAATCCAGTGTAAAGAAGTTGTAGTGGATGTTAAAGGTTTCCTGAAGAAAATGAAAATTACTCTTTCCCTTGGAGCCCCAAATTCTATCACCAATGAGTTGGGCGGGGGGGGGGGGGGGGGGGCGGTGTTTTATTTGTTGTTGTTATTACTGCTGCATTTGTGTTTTCTCTTATAGGAAGAAACTGTGTTTTTTTCTTTGTTCTCAGCTTTTAACTGTTCACTCTAGGATTTGGTGGTTTTCAGACTTTTGCCATTGCTGTAATGAAATCTCTTACAGAATGAGGAACAAACTAAAACAGACAAAAGCGGAGAGTCCTCCTTCCTGTGCCTATCTATCTCATACCCTACCCACAATGGGTCCTGGAGGAAGTCTGCTGAATCCTAAGGACTATGGCACAAAATTTAAAAATGACTCATTATAGAGATTCTACACTCTTATTTATGAAATTAAATTACAGTAAGTAGCTAAATAGAAAATGTCTAGGACCAAATTTGTTCCAAATTGAATGGAAGACCAACTTGGATTAAAAATTGATTTTAGAAGAGATATTTCGTAACTATACTTAAATGACTATTATCCAATCCAGAACAAAACAAAGCTAAGTTATTTGTGACTCTACCTTTACTTGTGGCTCTAATTTTTGTATCTCTAATTTTCTAATATTTATATTTGTTGATTTAAGGATAAAGCTACTTACTAAAATATACTACTATGTTGTATGAACCTAGACAAAATCATTCAATCTGAGTTTCCATCATCTCATTTTCAAAATGAAAAAATTGGATGAGATGATTCTTTTAATAACAAAAACAGGAGTTGCTATTAAATGGTGTTAATGTACATTATTACATGGATTATAACATTTAATCCTCACAATATTATTCTATCATCATCATTTTACAGATGAGAAATCAAAAGGATTTGAAAACGTCACATTATTTCAAAAACTGATTCAGAAGCCTGACCAAGACAGCCTAATCTCAGCTTTGCTAAACTTCAGATTGGTAGAACTTCCTGACTCTAGGCTCTCACTTTGTGTATTTTCTTTAGAAAACTTACTATCATAAATTTTTCCTTTGCTCCTTTGGAGCACATGGACATCTTTTTATAAGACTTTTATCAGTTTTATAACCTAGGAATGTCTTCCTCAAGGACCTGGGAACCATCCTTTTGAATTGTAATCATCAAGGAAGACAGCATCCCTTCTCCCAGTCTCTGTGGGAGTAGAGGACCCTAACTTCCGATAAGCAACAGTTAGCAAATACAGTTGGCCTAACCACAGAGAAACACATTTGCAACTCAAGAAATAACTTACTGTAAAAAAAAAGAAAAAAAAAAGAAATAACTTACTGTGCTTACATAGGTCACTGATTGGCCTTCCCTCAACATCCTCATCACAGCCCTTATAAATTCTTCTGTTAAAGAAGAATGAAAACTGATGCAGCCACTGTGCAAAACAGTATGGAGGTCCCTCAAAAAATTAAAAGTAAAACTACCCTACAATCCAGGAATCGCACTACTGTGTACTTACCCAAAGGATATGAAGACACTACTATCCTTTCAAATTAAAGGATATATGTACCCTTATGTTTACTGTGGCATCATTTACAAGAGCCAAACTATGGAAGCAACAGAAGCGTCTATCAATAGGTGAATGGATAAGGAAAATGTGGTTTACATATACAACGGAAAATTATTTCACCATAAAAAAGAATGAAATCTTGCCATTTGCAACAACATGGATGGACCTAGGTTGTATAGTGCTAATCAAAAGAAGCCAGAGCAGCCCCTGTGGCTTAGCGATTTAGTGCCACCTTCAGCCCAGGGCATGATCCTGGAGACCTGGGATTGAGTCCCACATCAGGCTCCCCGCATGGAGCCTGCTTCTCCCTCTGCCTGTGTCTCTGCCCCTTTCTCTCTCTATCTCTTTCTGTGTCTCTAATAAATAAATACAATCTTCAAAAAAAAAAAAAAAAAGAAGCCAGTTAGTGTGATTTCACTTATACGTAGAATTTAAGAAACAAAATAAATGAATAAAGGGAAATAAAAGAGGAATCAAAAAACAGTCTCTTAACTATAGAGAACAAACAGATGGCTACTAGAGAGGAGATGGATGGACGGATGGGTAAAACAGGTGAAGGGGATTAAGAGTACACATAACTTGATGAACACTGAGTAATACATGGAAGTGTTGAATCACTGTATTATATGTCTGAAACTAATATAATATTGTATGTTAACTACACTGGAATTAAAATTTTAAAAATTCTCCTGGCAAGGGAAACAAAAGCAAAAGTAAATGACTGGGACTACATCAAAATAAAAAGCTTCTACATAGCAAAAGAAACAGTCAACAAGGGATCCCTGGGTGGCGCAGTGGTTTGGCGCCTGCCTTTGGCCCAGGGCGCGATCCTGGAGACCCGGGATCGAATCCCATATCGGGCTCCTGGTGCATGGAGCCTGCTTCTCCCTCTGCCTGTGTCTCTGCCTCTCTCTCTCTCTCTGTGACTATCATAAGTAAATAAAAAAAAAAAAAAAAAAAGAAACAGTCAACAAAACTAAAAGGCAACCTATGTACGGTAGAAGATATTTGCAAATGACATATCTGACAAAGGGTTAATATCCAAAATATATAAAGAATTTATAAAACTCAATATCCCTAAATAAATCCAATTTAAAAACGGGCAGAAGACATGAACAAGTACTTCTCCAAAGAAGACATCCAGATGGCCAACACCAGACACATGAAAAGACATTCAACAGCACTCAGCATTAGGAAAATGCAAATCAAAACTACAAAAAGATTATCACTTGGGCAGCCCGGGTGGCTCAGCGGCTTAGCACCGCCTTCAGCGCAGAGCGTGATCCTGGAGACCCAGGATCGAGTCCCGCATCGGGCTTCCTGCATGGAGCCTGCTTCTCCCTCGGCCTGTGTCTCTGCCCCTCTCTCTCTCTCTCTCTCTCTCTCATGAATAAATAAATAAAATATTTTTTAAAAAAGGATTCTCAACCTTACAATAAATAAAATCTTTAAAAAAAAAAAGATTATCACCTTACAGGTCAGAATGGCTAAAATCAAGAATACAAGAAACAAGTGTTGGTGAGGATATACAGAAAAAGGAACACTCCTGCCCTCTTGGTAGAAATGCAAATGGATGCAGCCACTGTGGAAAACAGTATGGACGGTAGTCCGGGTGGCTCAGCGATTTAGCGCTGCCTTCAGCCCAGGGCCTGATCCTGGAGACCCGGGATCAAGTCCTACATCGGGCTCCCTGCATGGAGCCTGCTTCTCCCTCTGCCTGTGTCTCTGCCTTTCTCTCCCTCTGTGTCTCTCATGAATAAATAAATAAAATCTTTAAAAAAATAAAATAAAATAGTATGGAATTTCCTCATAAAGTTAAAAATAGAACTACCCTATGATCCAGTAATCACACTACTGGGTATTTACCCAAAAAATTCAAAAACACTAATTTAGAGGGATACATGTACTCCTATGTTCATAGCAGCGTTATTTACAATTGCCAAATTATGAAAGCAACCCAAGTGTATAAAGACAATGGGATAGGTAGATATAAATATAGATACAGGTATTCCCCCACTTACCAAAAGTTTGCATTATGCCAGTGCACTTTTACAAATGACCTATATTACCAGCTGTTTTCACTAACCAAAAAAAGCCTGAAGAGGATTTTCACTTTCACAAAAACAGCCATTACTATACCAAACTTAGGTCTTTCACAAAAGTGAAGTGGTATAACTTGAACATTCAGAAAGTGGGGGGTACTCTTTCCTTTGTGTCATTTTGGCATTTGAAAGGGTTCATAGGGACACTCCACTTAGGCAGTGGAAAAAAATCTGTACTATAAAAAAAAGTTAATCTTTTCTCTTAAACAACAGCAGTTAGTATGATGTTCGAGGTATTTTAAAATCTGTCATTTATCTTTTGTTTTATTAACATAATTATTTTCATATATTCAAAAAATCCATATAAAATATTTCACTAAAAATAAGGTATGATAAGCCAACTAATCTATATCAATCATCAAATCCTAGTTTATATTCTTCAGTATTTAGCTGGTCATTCTTCATCATCCATCTTCCTGTTACTTTCATAAAAAGGCCTCCACCATCTCCCTGCTGAGTTACAGACTGCTCTCCCTCTGGTGGCCCTTCCCTCAAACTCTTCAGGGCCCATCGCACACACTGCCATACAAATCTGATTACATCACTCCTTATGCAAAATGCCTAGAGCCTACAAAATAATGCCCAAACTTCTTTCCCAACTTGCAGATTCTTTCTACTTATCCCTACCTAATCTATATACCTGGCATCTTCAACTATATCCTAAACTCTGAAGATTGCTTCACACCCACATAATTTGCCCATGCAATTCCTTCTACCAGAAGAACTCTCCCCATTTGATTAACTGGCAAACACCATGCTCCGAAGTCTTCACAATGGAACCCTTCTTTATAACCTCAACCACATGCCCAGATAGTTTGTTGCTAAAAAATCCTAAGTACTTGGTCCAGACCTCTTAAAAACGATGTCATTATATTGTATTGGTACACATTTATCTTTATTTTTAATTTTCAAACTCCTAACAGAATGTCAGCATATAGGAGATATTCAATAAATGCTTACTGGAAAAACTGTTATTTTTCTGACTTCCTACTTTCCTACCTGAGTTCATCTGCCTATCTAGGCAAATATCAAATTTTACATACAAGATTATGCTAATGAAATCTCAATAGTGTCAAAATATTTAGAATATATTGAAACTATAAAAGTTAAGAACTATACTCATATATTTATGTACCTCATTTTAATTTTCAAAGACCAATAATATTTTTAATTTGCTGCCCCCTGCTGGATTTAGGGAAAAAATTGAGGTCACAAAACTTTTTTTAAAAAAAGAGTGTTTATTTTTTGGGGTGCCTGGGTGGCCTACTAGGTCAAAGTGTCTCCCTTCAGCTCATGATCTCAGGACCTGTATCAGGCTCCCTGCTCAGGAGGGAGTCTGCTTTTCCCTCTCCCTATCCCTCTGTGCACGCACTCTCTCTCAAAAACATAAATCTTATTTTAAAAAGTGTTAATTTTTATTCAGACCATATGTGTGAAATTAATGCCATTGGATAGGGGTTATTCAAGCACTTTTAATAAGCAAGACAGGGGCAGCCCAGGTGGCTCAGAGGTTTAGTGCCGCCTTCAGCCCAGGGCGTATCCTGGAGACCTGGGATCGAGTTCTACATTGGGCTCCCTGCATGGAGCCTACTTCTCCCTTGGCCTGTGTCTCTGCTTGTCTCTGCTTCTCTCTCTCTCTCTCTCTCTCTCTCTCTGTCTCTCATGAATAAATAAATAAAATCTTAAAAAATAATAATAATAAGCAAGACAGTATAAATCATATTGTATCTATAAAACAAACTGCAATTTCTGATCTTTCCTAATTTTAAAATAGCTCAACTGAACAAGTTAGGGAGAACAGTAAACTGTGTTCTATGGGAGGGTATCTCTTGGTAAAAGCGGGGTTTCTGAATAGAAAAGAGGAAAATGGGAATCCATTTCTGAGTATATGACATTGTGCATAGGTAGGAAAAAAATCTAACTGATGAGTATGATCAACATGATAAAACCCAAATAAGGGAAGATTTTCAAGAAAGAGGAACTTCAACACCAGTAAAAACTCCAGAGATCAAGTAAGATAAGAACTAAAAAATGACCATAAAATGTATAATTAAAACAACATTGGTGAACAAAGTTGCAGTATATTTATCCTATTCTACTTTAAATGGGAAGATAAATTGGTAAATAAGCATAAATAAAGGATTACAGAAAGAAATGTGTTGTGGGCATAAAAGTCTGAGTGACTACTAAAGTTACAGAAAGTTATCAGAAAACATTTAACTGAGGAAATAAATAATACTTATATGCTGAGGTCATCCTTTATTGATATGTTCTTGATTACTTTCAGAGTCAAATGTACAACTGGGGACTCAAGGAAGACCATACTTCACCTAGGTGGGAATGAACAGAATCAATTCCATAAAGACTTACCCTATTTTAATTAAATATTTTGGGAGGAAAAGAAACCTGGATGTACTGGAAAAGGGAAAGGGGTACTCTCACTGTACCAAAGAGGGTGGCCACTTAGGACATATACAACAATCTTTACCAGTCTCTGCATTACAGTGAAACTGACATTATAGAACATTATTTATTTTACTAAAATAGAATCTCTCACTATAATTAATCCAACTCACAGACACCTGCTCTTGACTATTGCATTAGCTTCCTAACCAATGCCATACACATCTATTTTTGCTCCCCCTTGATCGGTTCTCTGCACAGAAATAGAAAGGTGTTTTCAAAATAAGAATTTTATCATGGCATCACTCCACTTAAAAAATCTCTGGTTCGGGATCCCTGGGTGGCGCAGCGGTTTGGCGCCTGCCTTTGGCCCAGGGCGCGATCCTGGAGACCCGGGATCGAATCCCACATTGGGCTCCCGGTGCATGGAGCCTGCTTCTCCCTCTGCCTGTGTCTCTGCCTCTCTCTCTCTCTCACTGTGTGCCTATCATAAAAAAAAAAAAAAAAAAAAAAAAAAAAATCTCTGGTTCTGGGGCACCTGGGTGGCTCAGTCAGTTAAGCGTCTGTCCTCAGCTCAGGTCATGATCCTGCGGTCCTGGGATCAAGTCCCACATCGGGCTCCCAGCTCAGTGTGGAGCCTACTTCTCTCTCCCTGCCCCCTGCTCTGCTCTCTCTCTCACATAAATAAATAAAATCTTTAAAACACACACACACACACACAACAAAAACCTCTGCTTCTTGTGGGTCCTCAGACAAAGACAACAATCCTTAATATGACCTACCAGACTGCATGATCTTACCTCACCAGATCATTTTCCTGCTATGCTCCCTTCTCTCCCCTCCTCTCTCTCTTCCCACTTCACACCACCAGGCTTTAAGTCCTGAAATGTGCCAAGCTCCTTGACATAGAGCTTTCTGCACATGTTGTGTCTTTCACCAGAGTTATCTTCATCTTAGTAACTCAGCTCAAATCAAACAAGCCATCCCTGACTTCCTACACTAGGTCAGGTCCGGTTTCAAACTCAATTAGCACTGCATATTAATATCTTTTTTTACAGAAGTAATTAGAGCTACAAAAATGTTATGAGTGAGTAATCTCTCTCCTACAAGTAAGTTCTAAATGCCATGAAACAGGGACCATTTCTGTTTTTCTGCTAGCTATGTGTACCCAGGACCTAGTACAGTACCTGCCACGTAGTATTTGTTGATTGAATGAAAGAGTGAAAAATACAGCGTATCAATAGACTCTCATTCTTATGACCTAGTACAAGATTCTCCTATAACCAGTCTCATTCAACATAGCCTGTGAAAATATCAAAACGTGAGCACTATCTCTGAATTTACTTTCACAATTTGGTGTTTTTATAGCTATTAGTTCTGAATTATTATTATTGTATTTTCATATCTAAGTAGCAGTCCTATCAAATGTCTACATAAAATTATATAACCAAACTTTCAAGGACTCTTCAAATGCATTCTTTTTGTTAATGGAAATGCAGTTTAACAAAAAGTTTAGAAAAGGCCTTAACATATCACAGTTCCAACAAAAGCCCACAATAAAAATCACAAATAGGATTTTTTAAAATCACCTGTTACTTACATATATATTTCCTCAAGGCTATTCGATAAATCTGCACGTTCTTGCCCTTTAAGCCAAGGAGCACTAAGATTAAATAAAACACAATGAAGACTATTCAAGGATTGTGCTTATATCTCAAATTACTGATTGCATTATAAATTATTTAACTTTTAAAAAGTTGTCTACTTTCATTAAAATAATTATTAGTTATACTCTACAAATCTATACAGTTCCAAAATGCTTTCATTGGCAGTAACTCATTTTTCCTTACCAGAAAACATGATGATGGCAACCCCAATATTATTCAATTATAATATGGTTTAAAAGACAGAGGTGAGTTCACAGGGTATTATAAACCTGTCCAGGTTTACATAAGTGGCAGAACAAGTTACAGAATACAAATTTCCAGATTCTTAGTATTTGCTACACTATCAGGAGTTCCTAATTTTTTCTAAATGGTGTCTCAAAAACAACTTTAACAAACAGAATGCCCTGAAAAGGGCATTTATGTTTACAAGCATTCTAAAATTATATATACCATTTTCAATAAATTATTGAATTTTTTATTCAATAAATAATTAAAAATTACAGAACCATTATTAATAGCAAATTTTATTGCTGTTTTAAAACACAAAAAATTATCCCACTGGTAGGTAAAGATTTCAATAACTGAGATTTAATGGAATTGTGTTCACACAAGTTTATACAGCTTAACAAGCCAAGTGGGCAAAGCGGATCAAACATTACTTGGGATCAACAGGTCAGGACTCATTAAGATTAAGGTTGGGCTGCTAAGAATATAGTCTTTTACAGCAATGGGCAGGGAGAAGTACCAGAAGCACCATAGGTAATTCTGGAAGGCAAGCAGTTTTAGGCAGAGGCATGTCCAAGAACTATGGCTAGGTCAGTAGAACTAGGTTAGGACAAAATCTAGATTACCAGGTTGTAAAGATTTCCCTCCCTATCTCTAAAGACAATTCAGTAGCTATTTTACCCCTGTGAACCCTGTGATTCTCTTTTATACTAAGTACATTCTGCAATGTTTTTATATAATTTAATTTTTTATTTAAATGTTCTCCACCAAGTACAAAAGATGTTCTTAATTTCTATATATATTTTGATAAGAAAGTATGTTATATAAACACAATGTATAGTATAGAGAAATAATTTTTTGAAGTATAATCTTTTTATAAAATTATAAATGTAGAGCTTACTTCAGTTGATAAATAGGTGGAGCCGTTCCTGGGTATTCATTTGGTAGCATCACCTATAAATCAGTTTAAAAACAAATCTGTTTATACTTCATCATGGCCCCAAAATAACAATACTTATAAAGCTAGTCACTGGACAAATTTCTTACTTGCCAAACTTAAAACAAAACCACTATTTTGTTCAATCTCAGGAGAGAATTCCCTCCTCATATTTATACCTACATATTAAATATGTTGTTAATGATGTCTATATTTTAAGGAAGAGCACATTATTTGCAGAGAAAGCATACAAGCAATGAAAATTAGGAAATGAGGGTGGGGAGGAGAAAGACAGAAGGAAAAAAAGGCCTGGAAATTGGGGCATTATACCCTAACCCCAAATGAATAGAGTGGCATTAGAGCGCGTTCCTCGTATTTTTCTGAAGTACTCCCCAAAATCCTATTAAGTACTGTTAAACACATTAAATAGCTCATGTTTTATAGAAACCCATATACATTTGTTCTCAAATCAGTATTATTATAAAAACAAAGACCGACAGAAACTTTTATGTTGAAAGTATATGTAGTCATCAAAGAATAAGCATTAATACAGAAAACCACACTGATCTTGTCATTTATCTGTCTTAACCACAACTGATTCTCAGTTAATAAGGAAGTATCTGCTTTATGAAGTCTTTTAAATTAGTAACCTATTCTTCCTCTTAAATGTTCGTCATCTTTTCAGGTTTAGACCCTCTCCTATTAAGTGGACAGAACAACGAAAGGAAGTGAAACTCAAGCCTGTCACTGGTATGTTAAGAATACTTAATTAAAATAACTGGGATTGAAAAGACTATCATTTGAAGCGTGTCTTGGGAATGATCAGAGATTTAATTACCCATATGTTTAGACAATCAATCGTTAACAAAAGCCAACAGCAAAAAAAAAAAAAAAAAAAAAAAAAAATTTAGAAATCACAGGTTGGTCACTTAAGAGGAATACAGTATTAGTCAATCAAACAGCGTCAATGTTGTAACTGGAAAACGGCTATAGAGAAGGGGAAAAAAATACCTGCAAGCAAAGGGTCCACTTGGGGTCATCTATATCGTCGCTAATTCTAATACAAAATATTTTGGCACAGTCATCAATAACACACCATTCCTCGCCATAGATAGCTGCCATTGCTTCAATTTCCTCATTCTGAAAGAATTGATGGAAGGACAAGTCAATGATTGTGCATGCCCTAAAAGCCTGAGTTTTCCTTTCCTCCTTTATAAAGTATTTGCATTCCATATTACTAGCCTGGATGAAGGATCCCTGAAAAGAATAGCGCCAAAGGGTCTTAGCACCGGGTCACCATGTTCCACTCAAGGGGTGGTTGCCAGATACCATTGCAAGGAGCGTGACCAGCCTCGCTGTGCACATCACTGTGCTTTTGGCTGCCACTGAGCCAAAATATATATGCATTCCCATATCCTATAGCAAGATTTACAAGTAGAAAGAAAAATACATATTCTCTGCTTCACCTTTTCTTAGCAGGTAATCCTCACTCCCACTCCCCAGTAGCGTCGCTACATACTAGCCCTATATTCCTACTGTTATCTCGGTTTTTTGTTTGTTTTGGATTGGGGCACAGGGCCGGGTGGTTGTTTCGTTGGGGTTTTGTTCGGTAATCAAACCCTAAAAACATTTCAGAAATCATTCTTTTCGTTCGGGGTTAAAAAAGAAAAATTACAGTGAGAAATGGGAAGCAAAGTATGCAACTTGGTACCATCTCATTTTGTCCTCGCAGCCCAGCAGGAAAAGCTTTAAGAGCATCCACGTGAGCCACGCACGTGGGGGGGGGGGGGGCTCAATATCAAGAAGAGTAAGATCTAGGGGGCCCTCAAGGAATTCCAGGGGCTGTGTTATTATTGCCCATTTTGCAAAGGCTGAATCCGGGGATAAGTAGCTGGTCCAAGGTGACCCGACGGCGACAGGGCAAAAAGCAGAACCCGGACTTCTGGTCTCCGGCCCAGAGCTGCTCAGTCGCGTGCTGATGGTTGACGAGGACACCGTCCGAGGAGGCAGGCCGAGCCGCCGAAGCCCCGGGAAAGGCCTGCCGAGGGGGCTAAGGGCGGAGAACAGGCGCAGGGAAAAGGGAACGCGGGGCAGCAAACGGCGCGCCTGGCGGCCCGGACGCTGCCGGCGAGACCCGCGGCGGCCCCGGGCAGAGGGCCCCTCAGCGGAGGAGGCCCGGGGCGGCGAGGCGAGGCCGAGCCCAGCCTGGAGGTCGGCGCCCCGCCGGGCCCTCACCTGCCTCTGGTCGCTCCCTGCGTCCCCCTCAGCCATGTGGCCCCGGGAGCGGCCGAGCGGCCGCCGCCAGCCCAGGTCCGGAGCGTGGGGGCGGGGCGGGGCGCTGCGGCGGCGAGCGAAGCGCGGGCTGCGGCGCGGTGCGACCCGGAACCGCACCCCGGGCCGCGCCGCGCGCTCCGCATCTGCTTCCGGGTGCGGGCCAGGTGGCCCGAGGGGCTCTAGCGCCCGGGGCTCCCCGCCCGCGAGTCGGCCGCCGCTCTCCCGCCCCTTGGCGGCCGCCCGGGGAAGCCGTCCAGCGACGGAGGAGGCAGGGGGCCTTCTGGGCTCCGTGTCCCGGAAATCCCGGGGCTGGGGGCCTCAGCTCGCGCGCTGCGGCCGCGGGACCCCGTCGCCCCGGGAGGCAATGGCGAGGCGGACTTAGCGCCACGTCCCACGGGGGAGCTCCGCCGCAGCCCGCAGCCCGCAGCCCAGACTCGTCTTTGCATTTCAAGGCAGGGGTTTCTTTGTTTTGGGTTAAAAAAAAAAAAAAAAGTATGTTAAGGGATTTTGTCTAATCTGGGCAAGGACGGGTTTGATTTACCAAAACCAAGAGAACAAGAGAGCAGGCTGCATTTTGAAAGCTTGTGGGAAAACTTACCTACTCGCTGTTTTATTGTGATAGCTTTTGAGGTTTGTTGAGTTGGTGTTTTTTTTTTTTTTGTTTTTTTTTTTAAGATTTTATTTATTCATGAGAGAGAGAGATAGAGAGGCAGAGACTCAGGCAGAGGGAGAAGCAGGCTCCGTGCAGGGAGCCCGACGCGAGGCTCGATTCCAGGTCTCCAGGATCACGCCCTGGACTGAAGGAGGTGCTAAACCGCTGAGCCACCTGGGCTGCCCGGGTTGGTTTTTGTTTTTTTTTTTTTTTTTTAAGCTTTCTCAAACATTTGCCTGAAACCAACTTGTGTACAAAACAAAACGATGACAAGGGTCGTTAATCCATTATCCAGAAAATTTGAATCAGTTTGCGGCAGTTGTTCTTCACCCGAACCCCAAAGCACACATCCCAGTGCACTCGTTGTGAATTGTACGGATGCCTTAATCAAGCCACTTAATCTCTCATTCAACAGGTATTTTGTCTCCTGGTACCTCACTTTTTTCACAAAGACTCAGAATATTACATCTCTCTTTTATCTTCCTTAACCATGGGCATGTTTTAATTCCCCGAGGAATCGTAGATTTCATTTAAGGGTGCAGTGTTTAAACACCTATAAAGAATTCCGCCCAAATTACTTTGAGGGGATCTTAGTGAGCCTTGTGGATTGATTAATTCAACAGACATTTATTAGGTACTTCTACCAAGTTTTGGAGATGTGTTTTCAGACATCATGCATTGCCTTAAAGGAGTGAAGATGCAAAGCAACAAAAGTAAGTCAAGATTATAATAGACTAGAATTGTGTCCTGTTGTGTTAGCACAAAGAAAGACTATCCATCCAAATTTTACTGGGATTCTTGTTCTGGAGAATGCTTGAACTGGGTTACAAAAGAATAGGTAAAGGTTAGCTAATTGAAGAAGAGGAGAGTAGTTGTTCCAGATGGTGAGAAAATATTGGCAGAAAAATTATGGCCTATTTAAGGAACTCCGTATCTCTGACATCATAGCTGTTAACCTACTCTTGTCACATGCCTTACATAGTACCTTTCTGATTGCCTCCATAAATCTGCACATGTGCATTTATTTTGGTTCCAAGAGACTTGGAGGGCTTTAGCCCTCTGTGAGGTTAATCACATTTCCTCCAATTGATTTGGGCAATGTGTTTTTCTTCATCTGGAGGTAAGGCAGTTTCAAGCCCCTCCTTCCAACCAAGTTGGGCCCCAAAGTCCATGGTGCAGCCAGGCTATCATGATATTTCTCTACTAGGTGAGGAATTTGCCTGGAAGTGCTGAGGGGTTTGGCCACCACGCATCTCCAGATTGCCTGAAACTCTGCAATTAGCATCCTGTACTACCTAGACATCCATGTGTTGTTAAATGGCTTTCTTCCTTTGCTCTAACTCTTCCTTTATTGACTTCTTCATATTTCTTACAGCTTTTGTTGCATAAAATAGTTTTTTTAAAAAGTCATAGAATCCTTTCTTCAATGAAAGCTTATGTAAAACAAGTTAGGTCGTGGCGGAAAAGAGCAGTGATGAGTCTGAAGTCCCAATTACCCAGCAACCCTCTGTCCCAGTGGCCCCTCAAAGACTTTAAGCCCAAATTTGAAAACTACAAAAATATAACTGAAAACAAGGCACAGCACAACTTAAACTTCTAAACAAAGTACTCTAAATCCAGTTTATTTTCCATAGTACCTCTTTTCTCACCAAATATCACAGAAACTCTTCCGTATCCAAACAGCAAATTCTGGCGATTCTGATTCCTATATCCCTTAATGTTCTTCATATCTTACTTCCCTGTCTTTCTGATAGTCCAGATGGAATCTGGACTCCCTTCAAGTTATCCTCCTCACATCTGCCAGAGTAACCATTCACAGTGTGAGAGTGATCATGTTTTGTTTTGTTTTGTTTTTTTCTTGAAATCCTTCACTTGCTCCCCAAAGCTTTCATGATAATGCTTCAGCACCTTAATACACAAGGTATGTTCCTGGTAACCTCTCTATATTCCACTTCTCCAGTGAGACCAAGCTAATTTGCATTTTCTTTGATGAAAGATCTCATAACTTAAAAAAAAAGTGTGAAAACAGCTATTTTATACAATAAACACTGTATAGAACTGAGCTAAGATATACAAAGACATCAGTGACTAGAGTAAAGGAAGAGAACAGATGTGTCTAGCAATAGTGGGCAGGTACCTGGTATTAGAGTGATAATTGCTGAAGGCTTTAGTGACCTAGAGGAGAGGCATGTGGCCAGATCCCACAAGATTCTGACCTAGAAGAGATGGGATGACTGGCTGTACCAGAGCTTCTATGTAGGGTGGACTTGAGTGCAATATGGTTGCACTCAACCATATTGGTTGGTAGGAGAAATTTGCTTGAAATTTTTTTGCTTAAGGTTAAGAAACATAAACTGAATAAAATGGAGAGGAGAAGAGATGTTATTGAGGCATAAACGGTCAAAGCCCTCCCTTGGTACCAAACATGAATGCATATAGATATAGAGATGATATAGCAATGCTCATTAGGTTTTGTATATAGATATAGAGATCATATAGCAATGATCATTAGGTTTTGCAAGCAGTGTGACAGAATGAGATTAAAAACTGACACTAGAGGGATCCCTGGGTGGCACAGCGGTTTGGCGCCTGCCTTTGGCCCAGGGCGCGATCCTGGAGACCCGGGATCGAATCCCACGTCGGGCTCCCGGTGCATGGAGCCTGCTTCTCCCTCTGCCTGTCTCTCTTTCTCTCCCTCTCTCTGTGACTATCATAAATAAATAAAAAGAAAAAATTTAAAAAAAAAACTGACACTAGAGGAGAATGAGCTATGTGAATGTGGGAAAAAAAACAACAACCCTAAGCTGGAAGTGCATATATCTGATTATAAGAGATGGCTGCCACTTCAGGTGAGGAATTAACCTTTAAAGGGTTCTCTATAAACTTACTTAGACGGTTCGTATAGGGCTCTTCCAAACATTCTCTAGGACCTTTATACTCACAGTGAAGTCTGCAGACCAACAGCATGAGAACCTGCTGGAAGTACAGAAATTTAGGTCCTACCCAGACCTACTGAATCTATATTTTAATAAGATTCCTGGGTGATTTGTATGTACATTTTGAAAATCTTGTGTGACAACCATGAGAAAGGGCCTCTTCTACCTTGGAGAGCAGGGGGAGTCATTTGACTGAAGGCCCCAGCTACTGTGCTCTAAGTTCCATTACTACACTTGCACTGAGGCTGTGCTTTTCATGGGCTGCTTTCAGCAAAGCATGAGGTGGAGCTACTCAAACTGGCCCATTCTTAGGAGACAAGAATCTTCTGATGGGGAACTTAGGCTCCATGGTTCCCCCCAAAGCCGTGCTGAATTTTCCTTAGTGCCACATGACTTTCCTCATCCTTCCATTTCCCCATTCACTTAAGGTCAGGTTTGTATCAGTTTGATGTTTCTCTGAGCCTCTTCAGGCTCCCTTCCTATTTTCTCTCACAGGCATTTCTCCCAATAAATTCTCTGCACATTCAACCTCTTTTTTGGGGGGGTCTGCCTCTCCAGGATCCAGAGGAACACAAAGTGCCTTAGGATACATTGTAATACAGCGGAATTCTGCCCATAGCAACTGACTCATATAGTAATTTCTGTTTCTGAACATTTTTTCTTAGGGAAATATGTCCTTAAAATATTTAAGAAACAAAACACAAACCATGTTGGCACACTAATAAGAATCTCTCCCTTATTCTCTGCTTATCTTCTGCTCCCAGCTATTGAAAGCCAATGTGGCAGACTACAGGCCAGTGAATGCCTAAGTTATAGGTCCTGTGTCCCATTAATTTGTGTTCTGCCACGGAGTTTGACCAAATATGGCCCAGAAAAGTGATAAAGGTACAAAGGAAGATGAGCATGCTGGATGTTAAAATACAAGTCATATGGAGAAGTTCTGCCAAAGAAATAGTCAAGGAGGGGGTCCCTGGGTGGCTCAGCGGTTTAGCACCTGCCTTCATTCAGCCCCGGGTATGATTCTGGAGACCTGGAATCGAGTCCCATGTCGGGCTCCCTGCATGGGGCCTGCTTCTCCCTCTGCCTGTGTCTCTACCTCTGTGTGTGTGTGTGTGTGTGTGTGTGTCTCACGAATAAAAAAATAAAATCTTTTAAAAAAATAAGGAAACAGAGTCAAGATTAGCAAGCAATTGGGAAAGGGAGAAAAATCCTTGAATATTATGATGTCACCGTAAGTAACACTGCAACCTGGCAAGATTAGCTGGCAGTGGTGCAGTCACCAAAAAATAGTGGTTCCAGGCATTTCCTGACTTCAGGAGACTTGAAGGGAATGGAAGGGTAATGTGTAATGTGCAGTGCCGGAGTTCATCCACCATGGAACTGTGCCATAAGGATCCTGACAGCACCAATTCAGTCAGCACTCCCATTTCTGAAATAGGAAGCCCTGTCTCATGAGGTGTGCCACCACTTCAACGACCTAGGACGGTGGTTGATTTCCCAGTAACAGTGTGTACAAGTGTGTATGCCACAGAAATTAATCCTTCAGTATCACGTGGTCAAGGGGAGAAGGTGTATAATCAAGTTTATCATCACTGTGCTAAACACACGTCATCTGATAATTTTATGTTAGATTTTTCAGAGCCCTTTATATTCTAATGTGCAATATAAATCTCCAAGAGAGGACAACAGTATTCAGCTTTTCACAAAGAATTTGACTAAGGAATCCCTCCTTACTACTCCCAACTACCTAAAATCTTGGAGCAGTAGCATTACTAGACCACTCTTTAATAAGCACTACCTTCATTTAGCATCATAACCCCATGTCCTGGTAATAGCAGTTCAAGGTTATGATTATACCAATTTCTCTTCCAGTATTAAGAAGGGCCTAAAAAATACTAGCTCTGACTTTTTGAGTATTTTCTTTCCAAGAAGCCTCTTTGTAATGAATAGATTTCTAGGAGGGATGGCTACCAGTTCTATTGTTAATTATCTGTTAAAACCTTAGGAAGGATTGAGTTATAGACTGGCGCCGCCATGTCTGGACCCTAAGCCCCCCGGGGGGCCTTCCCCTGCTCAGCAGGCACCAAGGACCCCAGGATGCCCCAGAACCAATGGCAGGTCCTTCTGGCCTGCATGCCAGGACTTGGTCACTTACCTGCGTTTCCTCCAGGAAACAGCAGAGGGGCTGGTACAGCCCCCTGCCCGGGACACCCACACCCTGGGGCCCTGCTCAGAGCTGAAGGCCTTGGAGACTCTGGGACCCTTGCCTCTGGCAAGGAATGCCAAGAACATGCTGACCCCAATCAGCCAGCCGAGCTGCAGCTTGGGGCCCCCCGGAGGCTCCCCCAGCCCCTGCAGCCCTATCCCGGAGGAGGCCCTGGAAACAGTCAAAGCCCCACTGGGGCGCTGAGAACGTGGACCCCCAGTTCAAAGTTCCAGATAAAGCTGGATTCCAGCCTACAGATCATACCCAGCTATAGCTTGGCCTGCAGTAGCCGTGCTCAGGCTCCCTCTACAGGCCCTGCTGGGGGCCCTGAGGTCAACTGAGGAAGCATGGAGGCCCTGGGGCCATAGTGCTGTGCTTCCTGTAGAACCCAGAGGACCCCAACTCTGGAGAGATGCCGAAGATGGGACCCCTCTCTGCAATGCCTGTGGTACAGATACAAGAAGTATGGCACCCGCTGCTCCAGCTGCTGGCTGGTGTCCAGGAAAAGTGTCCAGCCCAAGAAGTTACGTGGCAGATGTGGGGTGTCCCTGGGCCCTTCACAGAGAACGAGATCCCTAGTGGGAATAGGAGTAAGCCCAAGGCGAAACTTTCCTCAGCATTGTGCACGTTGACACTGCCTTAGCGCATGCCATATCCATGTTTAACTTCCTTACCTCTTTACAGGACACCTCCGATTTCTTTTCCTCTAAAAGCTTTTCTTGATTAGAAGTAGAAAATGAGAATTAGCTCCCCCTACCCCAAAATCAGTGTTCAAAAAAGATGATGTACTTGAAATTTAAAAATGTTTAAAAATGCAAGTTATCTGTTTTTTCCTCTGATGGGAATGTTATTCCCCCAATTTTCAAATGACTCTATTCCCTTATCTCTCAGTTCTCGATACAATGACACCTCTTCATCAAGGACTTCCCTGACCATCCTAACTAAAGAATTGTTCCCTCTCCCTCTTGATGTCCATTAACCAAAGACTACTGGGAACACACTGCAATCCAAGAAAGTTGGGCTTTGAGGTGTTCCTGCCAGCAAGCAGGAGATTGCACACCTTGGCAAAACATGAGACATCTCAGTAAGAAAGTCTACAGTGGGGCTTATTAAGGGCCTTGGCTTGCATTCAAGGAAGTAGGATTTACTCTGGATTGGAGGCTATAAGGAAAGGAGAGTCATTCTATGATCGGGTATCTTCATGAATTTTCTCTTGGAAGCAGAAGAAGCAGAGTACGGCTAAAGCTGCAGTTAGTAAAGAAGGAGCATTCACTCATGGTAGCTGGGAGAGGGGCTGTTTGTCATTGTAGTGGTTTGCCCAGAGTATTTGGTTTTGTCTATGCTTAGACATGATCATAGAGTAAGTAGTCTTTTTGTTGTTGTCTCATCACGATGGCAGAGTGACCTTATCTTTTTTTTTTATTTATTTTTATTTATTTATGATAGAGAGAGAGAGAGAGGCAGAGACACAGGCAGAGGAGAGGGAGAAGCAGGCTCCATGCCGGGAGCCCGATGCGGGACTCGATCCCGGGTCTCCAGGATCGCGCCCTGGGCCAAAGGCAGGCGTGAAACCGCTGAGCCACCCAGGGATCCCCCCAGAGTGACCTTATCTTATGTTAATGTGCCATGAAGTTGTTACATTCCATGATAGAGCACCACCATCTAGCTCTGAGTGCCAGAGCAGCTCCCAGTGAACAGGTAGGTGATCTTTTGCTGCTTGCTTTATCCCAAAATCTTTTTTTTAAAGATTTTATTTATTTATTCATGAGACACACACACACACACACACACAGAGAGAGAGAGAGAGAGAGAGAGGCAGAGACACAGGAAGAGGGAGAAGCAGGCTCCATGCAGGGAGCCTGACGTGGGACTTGATCCCAGGACCCCGGGATCACACCCTGAGCCAAAGGAAGATGCTCAACCGCTGAGCCACCCAGGTGATCCGACTTAGCTGTGTGGGGATTTGTTTTGTTTTGTTTTTGTTTTTTTAGCTCTGTGTTTTAACTGCTCTTGGCCTCAGTTTCCTTGTCCATAAATGGGGATGATGATGATAGTATCTATTTCATAGGAGTATTATGAAAATTAAAGGATCTAATCTATGTAAAGAGCTTAGGATATTGCCTGGCACATAGTAAACATTAAAAATATTATTTTTATTATAGGTTACATTATAATATGTTGCTATCATATCCTATTATTATATTCTTATACAGTTTAAAGAGCTGTATAATTAATAAAAATTTATAGTAAACATCTCTGCAGTGTTTCATACAGAGAACAGTATGAAGTTTTGTTCTCCAGCTTAGTATTTTTTGCTGCCTGCTGTGTGGAAGGTTCATTATGGTACCTGGAGATACGAGTATTAGTAAGACTCAGTTCTTGCCATTGAGATACTCCCATCTAAAAACTCATCAAAGCTACTTTGTGAAAACAAACAAAAACAAAAAAACTACAGTGTGTTTGGAGCAAAAGTCTAGACCTCTTAACTCCTTTTTCTAAATGTATATGGGAAACCAATTTTTCCTCTCTCCCATCTCCTGCAACATACATAGATTGTCTAAAGTGATTCTTACCACTGTGTAACTTGATTAACCATGATCTTTGTACAATGCCCTTCACGCAGTTCATATCACTCTACCCACCTGGTTTTGCTCTTTCCTTGGCTCCAAGTCCCAGATTAATTGCTCTGGACTGTCCATTTGTGCACTCAGTCCCTTCTGCGCCCTTCTCTACTCTGCTCGGTGTAAGGCGCTGCAGAGGTTTGCATCGTAACTGCCAAGCCCTGCCTGTTGTGATGCCCCCTTCCCATGTACCCCCACTGCTCACCTTAGTTCAGACCCTCTTATCTCACCCCAGACTACAGCGGAAACTTCTCAGCTTGTCTTCCTGACTCCAGATGCTTCCTCCACCTGTCCTCCTTGCTGCCGACAGAACTCTGCCCTTATAGCATCACTTGGATCATGTCAGTCCTCTTTCTAAAGCCTTCCCATTTTCTGCATTGCCTGTTTCAGGGCGCCTCTGTATGCCAACTGCCCATATGAAACACATGTCATCTTTACTATTCCTCATACTCTCATCTGTCTCATGCAATTTAGACACCTAAATTTCCCTTCAATCAGTTAATTGCTTCTTTTCTCCATCCTCGAAATTCTTCCCAAAGTTCAGGCCACTATGATCTCTTGATAGCAACAGGCTCCTAACTGGTATTCTCACCTCAAACGTTACTGTCTTTCAACCCTTTTTCCACCTCACCACCACCAGACTTCTCTCTGTAATAGTCGTCTAATATTGAGACTCTCCTTTTAGGCTTTAACTTCATGGTTTTGAGATGAATCTCAAACTCGATGACACACTGTAAAGGACCTTCATGATGTGACTTCCATTTATCTCCCCAGTCTCAGGTCCTCATCCTGACTCTTTCCAGCTGTGTGGTCAGCCCCTTACACCCAGACTTACTAAGCCACCATCCCTTCCCACAGTGAAGCACATGACTGCTTACTGCAGTCCCATCACGTGTTACTCCCTCTACTTGGAATGCTCTCATTACCCCCCCCCCCCCACTGTTTTGGAATTGGCTTTCTTGATGGCAGTTACTATGCTTTTCTTCGTCCTTGCATTGTCAGCAGCTAGTATAGTGCCTGGCATCTGGTGGGCTCTCTATTGAGAAAAGTGACATAAATTGATAATGGTCAGACACAGGATTAAATGACAGAGGGCTAGGAATCAATCTGGTTTTCTGTTTCTAAATTTGATGTATATTCCATGTCATTGTACTGCCTTCCACCTTGGATAAAACATCTTAGACATCTTTAAAGTCTAGTTCATTCATTGATCCAACAAATATTTGTCAATTTCCTAATTTGCGCTAGCCACTGTGTTAGATAAAGGAAGTAAACTGGTAAGCAAGGCATTTTCTGCCTTCAACATACTTCTAGTCTGATGAAAGAGATAACTAAAGAGGCCTTTGTAGTACAATGTGATAAATATCAGGGTGTGAATACACAGTAAATCAGAAAGCCTATAGAAGGGGCACATTATCCAGTTATGAAGAGTCAGGAAAGGCTACTAGAAAGAAGTGATTCCTAGGCTCATACTGCATGAAGCATAAGCCTCAGCAGGATGAGGAAGCTGGGGAAGAGAGTTGAAGGCACAAAAGAACAAGAGCAAAGATCTGAAAGTGTCAGAGGTTGTGTCAATACAGGGAACTGAAAGTTGTTCATAATTGCTGAAGTGTAAAATAACACAGTGATATTGAGACATGAATCAGGACATTGCAAGGCTTTATGATGCTAAGGAGCTTAGACTACATTCCCAAAGCCATTAAAAGGCAGGGTGGAATTCCAAGCAAGAGAATTATTTGATTGGATTTAAAATTTGGAAATATCCTTGGACTACATAGTATAGATTGGGGTTGGCTGTGGTGGGGGGTAGGGAGAGAAAAGGGTGGGAAAGGGAGAATGGAGGGAGAAGTGAGAAAGAGAATAAACATTAAGGAGGGGAAAAAAAACATTAAGGAGGGGAGCAGGCTTTAGGGCAGGGATGGTAGGGAAGGAGAAATTGCTCTTTTAGCTATACTAAGTCTGATGAATTGGTATATGAGTCAGAAGCTCAGGAGTGATGTTGGGAAACCAATTACAGGTTTGAGATGTGAGCATGCAGAAGGTTATCAAGCCATGGGAACACATGACCTCACCCAAGAAGGGTATGAGGAGAGGGAGAGTGTAGGGCAGAACTTCTGACCTTTTAAGGGAAAGGTCAAGGATGAGGAGCTTGGAGAAGCTAAGGGAAGAGAGCATTCTCAGGAGGAGGGAAAGGGTCACTGGTGTCAAATGCTGCCAAAGGTCAATGTTAGGAATAGTAAGGGTCCATTGGGTTTTGCACTCAGGAGACCTTTGGTGTTGTCAGTGGGAGCCTGTTCAGTGGAGTAGCGGAAGCAGAAGCTAGAGTGCAGAAAGTGGTAGAGAGGAAGAGGAAATGGAGAGAGTGTAGAGCACTCTGTCAAATAGTTTAATTCTGTGAAGGAAGAAAGAGAAATGGTACTACTCTCTGGCAGGTGGGTTTGCAAAAGATGGCACAGGCTAGAGAAGCCCCATGCTGCCCTAGAGCAGCCCCATGTGAGAGTATGTGAAGATCCAGGAGAAAGGGAGTTGATGGAACACAGGTACTGAAGCGGGAGAAGGAGGGGCCACGAACACAGGTGCAGGCTCTGGCCTTAGACATGTCAACAGAAAAGGAAATGTGAGAAAGGGGGTTGGGTGCCAGCAAGCTTGGTGCCTCAGTGGTAAGAGGTCTAGGGATTCTCATCCAATAGCTTTGGTTTCCTTGGTAGCATAGGAGGTGAAGTCGTCTGTTGAGAGTGCAGGGGTGCCAGTGGGGTAAGGGATATGAGGAAGGGCAGGATACAAAGCTCAGCCCTGGCCCCTTTTATTCTCACTCTGTTCTTTTTGTTCCTTAGGCCTTATCCTGCAAGCCTCAAGGCTTTATGTCGCCTCTGCACATATGAGCACAAGTTGATATCTTTAGCCCAGGCCTCACCTCCAAGCTTTCAACCATCCACTTGTCACCTACCTGTCCTTCCCTGCCCTGCCCCTCCAGCTTCAGCTCAGAGCTGCTAGTGGACAACAGGAGACTGTTAGGCAGAGCTAAGGTGTTTATCCAAGTTAGTTTAGCCTCACCCACTTGTAGCGTGGCTTACTACGTGCTAGGCCCTATGCTAGCTTGTATGCCACCCCTTGGTTTTGCTCAGACGATGTTATTTGCTTAACATGCCATTTCCTCACCTGTTTCCACAGGTTCAAATCCTAGCCATCTTAATGACTTAACTTCAAAGCCATCTCTTTGCATTCACTGATAGCCCTGGCAGGAAAACAGAACTTTCCTCCTCTATCGAAACTTTAACTTATTCTTCTTAATCTGTCTCATGGCATACCTGCTGATTCATTAGTATTATAGTGTATTTTTTTTTTAATTTATTTATTCACAAAAGACACACAGAGAGGCAGAGACACAGGCAGAGGGAGCCCAATGTGGGACTCAATCCCTAGACTCCAGGATCACACCCTGGGCCAAAGGCAGGTGCTAAACTGCTGAGCCACCCAGGGATTCCCAGTTTTATAGTGTCTTATCTGCATGACTAGATGATTAAATTCCTGAAAGCAAGGCGTGTTGTCAGGGTTTCTTTTCTTTCTTAGCCTAGAGCATGTATTCACTCACAAAATCATGTCACTTACTAAAGTAATGTGTATTTACTGCCTAATGAATAAATGAGTTAATCCATGATGAATGACATATTCTCTGCTTCGGTAAGTCTTTATGTGTCATTATCCCAATCTTCTTTCTATTGGTAATCCTATGCTGTGTCATGGGTATGTGTGGGTGATTCATAAATCCACTGCCAGCCCGAAGATCTTACCCAAAAGAAACTCTCAAATGTTAAGTTTCTTGCTGCCTCTTTCAAAGTTACTATGCAGAATGTGTTCATTGCCACTTCCTGGTGTTTCCTATCTAAAGCGGAGGCGGAGTGTCCATCCCATCACTTCCAAATGTCTTCTCGAATATTCTTTTTTTTTTTTTTCCGAATATTCTAATCCTTACTGATCTACTCTTCCCAAATCCCTGGGAGTGGTACTGTGGTTTATCTTCTTTGTTAGTTTTCGTTGTATACTTTGCCTCCAAAATTATTGCCTCCAACTTTAAGAGCCCAAGAGTTTGTGTATAAATGCATCACATTTTTGCTGTATTTCTTTGCCCTGGCCCCTTTCTGCAATGTCTCTTTTCTCTCCGGTTCTCTAGTAGTTGAGAAAAAAACTACCAGCAGAGGGCAGTAGAGAGATCAGAAGGACTAAGGATGGGGGAAAAAGGCCATATAATAGAACTTAACAAGATTTCTCTATTCTCTAGCTTCATAGAAGCAGACGTGATTTGCTTAATTCTAGGCTCTAAATTTTAAAAGATAAAATCACAAACTGCATATCACAATACCATGACCAGTTGGAACATGAGGACAGGCTGGAGCATCTGGAAATATAAACCTGAAAAAGAAAATCGAGGCAGTTCAGGCTAGTTGTCTTTACATTTCTAGAAAAAAAAAAAGGCTTATGAAAGGATCATTAAACATAGCAGGTCAGAGCAGTGTGCAGGCAGCATTTGCCTCAAGTAGCACTTCTAACAATAAGCAAGTTAGTGTGGGGGAGTAGTTTGAGCTTATCAGGGGTGGAAAACTTTTCCCTTCTTCCCATCTAGGTTCTTTGGCTGGTCTAATAATTAACCTGACATAAAACAGACTAACAGAAAAATTTTGTACCTACTGGAGCCCCATGAAAATATGAGACTCCCCTGCAGTCAGGTAATTGAGGCTTATATACCATCCTGAGCTAAGGAGAAGGGGAGAAAGGCCCAGGGCTTCAAAGGGAGAAAGATAAGCAGAAGAAAAAAAAGGAGAAGAGCAAATGTTGGGTAAACATGTTTGCCATGCCATGCCTGAAAGTCTTTTCTGATATAAAAAGTTATCTGTAGTACTAGCTCTCTTCCTGGTACAGGCCCCTGATCTAAATTATTTTAGGCAGTTAAGGAGGAAAAAAAAAATCTCTTCCTGAATCTGCTGGAGCCTATCTTCAGCTTGAAAATATCCATGTGCTTAAGTGGCACGTTCTGAGGTGGTGCATTTTGCTCCCCGTCAAATTGTACTATGAGGGATCAATCTGGCAGTCTAGGAATCTTACTTCTTTGAGCATGAAGATGAAGGAGAGAAGTTTTTATTGATGGAATGGAGAGAATCTAACGCTGTACATCTGTAGTGTATTTTAAAGTTCATAAAAAGCTATTTGATCCCCATAAGTTTTTTAAACTTTTTAGAAGAATGGCCTGTGAAAAGGGAATTAAAGGCTTAATCTAGAGGACCAACAGGTGAGAGCTGTGTGGGGCCAGCGTTTGCCTTAGCAGGAGAAACTTCTAACAGTAATCCTGTTGGTGGGCAGAGGGGTGAATTGTTTGAGCCACACTGGGAAACAGTGATCTGCCCATTTTAGGAATTTCCCAGCCTTAGGCTGGGGAAATACCTTTTCAGAATTGTGGTTTAGGACAATGTGGCTTTCGGTTTGAGGTTGGACTAGATGATTTCTGATGGTTCTTCCAAGTCTAAGATCCAGAAGTCTGTGATTTGATCTACACTTCCAATTCAGGACCAAAGATTGTTCCATCAAATCTCCATGCTGAGATCTTTGCTACTTTAATCAACAAACCAATATATCATGCTATGGTAACTCATGGAGAGTAGGGCCTTTGATCTGGCTGTATCAGGTGTTGAAAGGTGACTCAGGAACAGATAGTGGAGGTTAGTGAAGATCTGGAAAAGAGATGGATTTTATTTATTTACTACTTATTTATTTATGATAGTCATACAGAGAGAGAGAGGCAGAGACACAGGCAGAGGGAGAAGCAGGCTCCATGCACCGGGAGCCTGACGTGGGATTCGATCCCGGGTCTCCAGGATCACACCCTGGGCCAAAGGCAGGCGCCAAACCGCTGCACCACCCAGGGATCCCCAAGAGATGGATTTTAGAAGGCTCAGAAGATCAGGGAGCAGGAGAGACCATAAAGGTTGGGGTGGCTATGGAAAAGAAAGGCGGTATTGACAGGGCTGTTTGTTAGAGGTTATGAACAAGAGAGAAGAATGTGGGGAAGGGGGTAGTGGTGATATATTAGGTTCTTTCTGGGTTCAAGGAATAGAGTGATGCTCAGGTTTCATCACATAAAGAGTAGGATTTGTTGCAACAAGACAGATAAAAGCAGAAACATCTATGCTGCTCTAAAAGCTTAACGAAGACACAAAAGCAGCCACTAGTTAGTCGCCTCTCAGCAGGGAGCCTAACCCTTTGCTCCCTACTCCCAGTTCCTGCATTCTGAGGTCTCTGTCATTCTCTCTCCACTTTTGCATCTATTCCTGGTCATCTTTTCTACTCTCCTTTTTGCTTGTCCCATGGTTTCTGTTTATTCTGTGCCTTCACTTTCCTCGATGCCTTTATGCATCTACCCTGGCTAAAGACTATACTTTGTATACTCACAGTCAGCTAGACCCAGAAAGAATCTAGATAGTTTAATCCTATTCAGCAGAGAGCTTTTCTGTTGAGCAGAGCCTTTCAACCAGATCTTTAGTAAGCCTGCTAGAAAGGTACTATTTGGTTAGGCCTTGACCCCGTGCCTCCTCTCAAAACAGGGTTGTGGGTTGGACAGACTCACTGAGACTTCTAAGAAGGGGTAGTGTGACTGTCAGGCACACCGGATGGAAAAGCAGGGTGATTCATAATGAAAAGAGCTAAGGGCTAGAGGCAAAGGTGGAAATATTGCCCAAGGAGCCTTATTGGAAAAGCTATGAAAGAGAAGGGCTTGATGGAAAAAAAAAAAAAAAAAAAAAAGAGGCTGTAATGGGCATTTCTGTGATGGTAGCTGCCCATCAACCATTGCCCCTTCTTCTGGTTATAGCATGGCACCATGACTGTGTGTGTGTGTGTTTGTAGGTGGGGAACTACTTCTCCTATGGAAGGTAATCTTGTGGGACTGTCAACAAAGGTGTCCTGTCCTATGAGCCCAAAGTCAGTCTCTCCCCCTCTTTCTTAATTTTGCCTGAAGATCAATAGGATAGGAGGAAAAAAATCATCAGAACTTATTCCTCGGAAAAGCTATAGGCTAGCTTCTCCCACTCTAATCCCTGGAAGTGCCCTAGTCCTGCCCTCACCAGGCCAGATTTTGAGCTCTTTCTTTGGGACTGCAATACATTCCCTATTTGCTTCAGTTAGCCAATGTCAGTGCTTGTCACTTGCGACCAAGAAGCTATAGGCATAGGGGGTTTTCTAAACTTTTTGTGTGGGGATTTGGCAAAACCAATCATTGGTAGAAGTTTAGTTACTTAGCCATCTGTGTGTGACACCTGTAGAAACAGAGGGACAGGCACAGAATTAAGTGTAGATAAAAATAATTTAAAATCTGAATATAGGCCAGCTCATTTATTTTAGCTATTAAATAAACTGGATATAATGGCACAAATGAGCAAAAAAAATTAGATAGTCAGCTTTTAAGAGAGAAAAGCCTCCAATGACCTCATAGCATTTATGGCCTGGAGTTAATAATAACTACAAAGTGCTTAATGTGTAGGTATAGGGGAGTTTAATTTCCCCCAACAAAACAATTTATCTGGATTTGCCTGATGGCATCTGACCTACTTTTCAACATTCCAGGCAGTAATTACCCAAAGCCCTCCCCAAAGTCTCAGTCTATAAAATCTTCCTTTTAATAAGATTTAACAAGCCTGTAGTGTGCTCTTGTAGCACTTTAAAGTCACAGTGGCACCCGGGCAGTGTTTTTAAAATATACAATGCACAAAGTGCGTTCTGGGGTGTTTCAGGCTTAAGAGAACACTGCAGAGATACAAACATCAGGTACCATAATCTGGAGGGAATTTTGTTGGGATGTGGGGAGGAAAACGGTGGTAGTGGTAGAAAGGCTCCTAAGTTGAATCAAGCAAACAAAAGAATACTAGGTGGATCTAGGCAGTGGGTAACTCTGAAGTGCCTCATGGTCTAAAGAACTGATTAATTTTTCAATTGGGAATAGCAGAGAAAAGGCTTAGTTACACCCAAAACCCCTTTCCATACATCCAGAGCTTCCACTTCTATTCCTATTTATGTGCATTGCAACAGGGATGACATAGTTGCTTTAACATGCCCCTTTTGCAAAATTAAAATAGTTACCTTCTCATAAGCTCAGAAAAGAGTTTGGAGAAAATATTTATTAACTGTTTCCAGAGATTCTATGTTTGCCAAACATTTCTCAAAAGAGAGTTTGAGGGGATCCCTGGATGGCGCAGCGGTTTGGCGCCTGCCTTTGGCCCAGGGCGCGATCCTGGAGACCCGGGATCGAATCCCACATTGGACTCCTGGTGCATGAAGCCTGCTTCTCCCTCTGCCTGTGTCTCTGCCTTTCTCCCTCTCTCTCTCTCTGTGACTATCATAAATTAAAAAAAAAAAAAAGTTTGATGTGATTGGGGGAAATTTGGTAATATTTTGGTGTTCTAGAACAGCACTGACCAATATGGTAGCTTCTAGTCACATGTGGTTATTAAAATTAATTAAAATTAAAATTTTAAATTCAGGGATCCCTGGGTGGCGCAGCGGTTTGGCGCCTGCCTTTGGCCCAGGGCGCAATCCTGGAGACCCGGGATCGAATCCCACGTCGGGCTCCCGGTGCATGGAGCCTGCTTCTCCCTCTGCCTGTGTCTCTGCCTCTCTCTCTCTCTCTCTCTCTCTCTGTGACTGTCATAAAAAAAAAATCTTTTTTTAAAATTCAGATCTTTAGACACACTAGCCAAATTTCAAGAGGTCAGTAGGCACATGTGACTACTATATTGTATAGTGACTACTGTAGTGGACAAGATAGAATTACAGAACATTTCCATCATTTCCAACATCTCCACTACAGAGAATTCCTCCAAGAAGGAGACGTTTAATAGAATTGATTAGGCAGCAGTGTTCTACAATAAGAATTGTCAACAATTCTTTGTTGTGTTTTCATCTTCCTAGTCAGCAATAAGAATGGCAAAGAGATCTCATTTCCTAAAGATTTATGTAAATACCAGAGACTTCTGTAAAAATACAGAACAGTTAGTGATCTTACCAAGTTTGGAACTTCTCAAAAAAAAAAGTAAAAAAAAAGTTTGGAACTTCTCTTATTATTTTTTTTAAAGATCTTATTTATTTATTCATGAGAGAGACAGGGAGAGAGAGGCAGAGGCACAGGCGGAGGGAGAAGCAGGCTCTGTGGAGGGAGCCTGATGTGGGACTCCATACAGGGACTCCAGGACCATGCCCTGAGCTGAAGGCAGAAGCTCAACTGCTGAGCCACCCAGGCTCCTGAAATTTCTTTTATTAGTAAACATAATAATGATTATCTCCTATTACCCTCATCCTCCTAATTGGCTAGGATGTTTTCATTTACTGACCCAAGAAAAGAGTACAGTGAATTGAAAAAATGAGTAGTAAATTTCATAGTGAGAATGAAGCCTTTCATGAGATTATGTGGAAAATTGTTTCATTGGCTGTGAAGATGATTCAATATCCTTAGAAAATAAATCCTGATGGTTCTTTGTGATGACTGACTCAGCACACATTTTGCAGTTGAAGTATTGTGCTACTCAAGTGCCTTTTTTGTTAATAAAAGATGATACTAGCCTGGTTATACAGGCAAGGCTTCTTGTGTTCACCAAACACATTCTAAGGAATCTGCCACCTGATGTATCACATGTAGGGCAATGACCAACCAGCCAATAATAGGTTCTCGATAAATGTTTCTAAAATTGAATTGAGAGAAAAAGTACAGTCCCTTAGAAATGATAGCCATTTTTATTTTTTTATTACAAAAAAGTCACTGAATACATTGGAAAATACAAAAAAAGTCCGAAAGTTTTTCTTATGCTTAGAATTTCGTGTTTCTTAGTTATGCATAATTTTTTAAAAAATTGCAATTATGCTGCAGTTTGAAACTTCATGTTGCACACTGTGTAATTTGGTCCTCTGGCTAGACCTGATATGTATCGATTCTGAAGAGGTGGACTCTATGAAGGATTATTTGATGTGGGGAGGAGGCGATGGAAATTCTCTTAAGTCCTCATCTCTTTCAACATCCTTCACTGGTACCTGTCTTAAAACAATTACCCCTGAATGGCATTTTAAGACCATCTTTTGACAAGGGAAAGAAAGGGTGTGGCTAATTTACACTGCCAATTAGGTCCCTGCGGGTAAAGGCGCAACCAAAGCAGAAAAAAAATACGGGCAGCTGGGTGATGTATTTGTTAATAATAAATTTCCAGAGCATTAGCCCAGGATTTATATTTGCTTCATCTCCCCGCCACAGCTCCTGAGGGTCAGCCCCACTTCTTCCGAGTCGGGGTGTGGTGGGAGGAGCGCGAGGCCTTGCCCCTCCGGGGAGCGGTTGGCAAAGCCTGGAGCCGGCGTCTGTGGTCCAGGCGGCACCGGAGCGCGCGGGGGCGGGGCCTGCGGGGGGCGGGGCCTGCGGGGGGCGGGGCCCTGGAGGCGCCGGGCGTACGCCTCGAGTGCCCCGCGACGGTCACGTGCCGCACGGGCCCGCCACAAATAAGCCGGGCGCGCGCGGGCGGGCGGGCGCGCTCGCGGGGCAGGCGGGGCAGGCGGGGCAGGCGGCGCGGAGGGGCGGAGGGGCGGAGGGGCGGAGGGGCGGAGGGGCGGAGGGGCGGCGCCACCTCGCGGAGCCTCGCTCGGCCGTCTGTCGCTCCGCCCCGTTCCCGGCGCCGGGACCCCGGAGACCGTCCTTCAGCAGGGCCGCAAGCCCTCCGGTGGCGCAGCCGTTTCCTCGTCGTGGTCCCCGCCCCGGGAGCCCCGGGAGCCCGGGTGACCGCGTAGGTCAGTTTCCGTGGCCGGTTCCTCTGCGAGCGGGTCCTCCCCCCTCCTCCTCCTCCGTCCTTGCCCCGGTCTGGTGCGCGGGGGAGACCTGTCGGCCCCTGGTCGGCCCCAGGTCGGGGCGCGGGCGTGCGCGGGCCGGGCCGTTCCCGCGCGTCGCCGAGGCCGGCCCGAGTGGTGCGCGGCGATGCTGGGCTCCCAGCCGCGAGTTGGGCTTCCCGCGGCCGCCGGCCGTCCAGCGCCGCCGCGAAGGGAGTCGTTCAGAGGGGCGAGGTGCTGGCGTTTGTTGCGCTTCCACTCGGGGTGCTGTCTTCGTGCCGGCGCCGCGTGCTCCCTCGGCACTCGGATGCGCCCCCGTCCTAACTTTCCGTCTGCTACGGGGAGGAGACGAGGCTCAGTGGGAGTCACGAGCCGTCCACGTGACCGCTCAGTACCTCGTGGTTAACTCGACAGGCGTGGAAGGGCTCCACAGGGACTCAGAAACCCTAGGGAAGATTGCAGCTGCACCGTGGGAACAGCGATTCACTTGCCCGGCGGCCCTTCCTGATGGGCAGAGGCGTTGAAACCTTTTTTTTTTTTTTTTTTTCTGATTTAGCTAATATTAGGTCTGCGGCGTCAAAGTCGTTGCTCTACGTACACTTAGGCTGTGAAGTTGAACTGTTGCACTGTGATGCTGAGTTCATCAAGACCGCTCGAGTGTACCCAATTTAGCTGTTAGGCTCTTGTGGAGTTGGGGATACAATTAGCTTTAACATCCGTGATGTGTTTTCCCCGAAAGCTTCAGCCTTAGCATTGTAGTTGATGCGTTCTGGATAGAGTTCGGAATATCCTCTCCTCTTTGGTTAGCGTTTGGAATAGGATTTTGTTGACTTGAGGACTAGCCATATTCACGTTCTAACCCCGAGATCAACAAATTGTACGCAGCCAGAATTGGAGGTATAATTTCTGAATCACCCCCCAGTTGAAAAGAAATTTTTTTAAGAGACTTTACTTATTCACTCATGAGAGACACACAGACAGAGAGACAGAAAGAGGGGTGGGGCAGACACGTAGGTAGAAGGAGAAGCAGGCTCCATGCAGGGAGCCCAGTGCGGGACTCGATCCCGGGTCTCCAGGATCACGCGCTGGGCCGAAGGCGGCGCTAAACCCCTGAGCTACCCCCGGGCTGCCCAAAATTTTAAAGATTTCTATGTTAATTACACTATGGTTACAGAATCCACCCTCTTATTCCCTAGTTCATTCAGGAGGAAAATGGAGAAAACTGTCCGTGACAGTTTTAAAATTTATCACCTTTTTTGTTTTTTTCCCCAGACAGCATTGATATTCAAAGCAGGAGTTAACTGCCACAAGTTGAATAGATTTATCTGAAGCAGTTGTTGTAATTCTGTGTAGGCTTTTGCCAAGGTCCCTTTATCAGATGACGCCTGCTAGATATCTCAGCTGAATCTTGTGAGCGGGAATTTATGGTGGGTGGCTAATCCTTGTCTCTGGAGGCCCTCCAGTCTTGGAATTATTCAAGCAGTACTTAAACCTGTAATTCAGAGCAGCTAGGTGTTTCTACAAAAGCATAGATCCTCCACTCTTCCCTTAGGAGAAAGGGAAGTAATTGTTTCGAATCAACAGGAGAATACAGCCAGTTGTTTTTCTTTTGTTTTTTGAGGGATAACATGGTGCCTGTTAAATACATTAAAATTTTTCTTCTCGTGGCTTTATTTTACTTACAGATACATCTGTATACTTCATAATCTTCAAGTTGGAACTCTGTGGCCCTTTCTTACCTCTTCACATTATGAAAGCTGAGCTTTTGTACGTTCTATGTATTCACTGAGAAAAGTAGGAGAAAGAAATCGGCTTAACAAATAACAGTAGAGAATGAGCTAGCAAGTGAATATGAGAATTTTGAAATGGTTAGGAACTGTGTCAGTTCTTTCCAGACAAGTCTGATGGTGATTAGAACTTCATTGATGACTAGTAAATTCCTCCAGTTCCTAGAAAGAGGGCTGGTATAAGCAGCGTAGGAACCTAGTTTGACCAATTTTGCCTGAATTCATTAAGGAAGTGTTAGAAAAGATACTGTCGTGCACTCTGTACAGTTTATATTGATGATCATCATGTCATCTAAGTATCTTACAGGGTGCTCTTGATTCCTTGAAATGTTGGGTTTTCCCTTATCTGACTTATGCCACTATAAGGTGGGCAAATATAGGAATAGTTCTAAAGCTTTTTCATTGAAGTATAATTGACAGTGTTACTAGTTTCAGGTGTACATCAGTTATTGCACAATTCTGTACATTAAGATCTGCTTATCATGATAAATGCAGTTAACATCTGTCACCGTGTGTAATTTTAACACGTTTTATAAGAGGAACTACTAAGTTACTCATTTTGAGTTATTGTATTTATCAGCCAGCAAATAGGAAATTACTGTGTAGTGAAAACAGTCTTTAATTCATTTTCGGATCATGTGACAGTGGAAAGTTGTAACTACATGTTTTTACTTTGTTAAAGCTTTTCTTTAAAGAGAAACTTTGACTATATGGTAGATAACAGGTCAGTATTATTTATACCTAATTTGATTAAGTTGGGAAGATAATTTTCAAATGTGCAATAATCAAGATGGAAAACATTTAAATACTTTTATCTAAAATGTAAGGAATTTTTTTTAATTAAAAGGTAACAAGCTCCTTGTTGAGAATATTTTTACTGTCTAAAATTGGATTTATCAAATGTGTGGACTCCTCAGCCCTTTGCTTTTACAGATCCAAACTGTTAGAAACAGTAGTTAATAGTTCAAATCCAAATCAGGTTTGCATCTAAGAGTTCTTGGTTATTGCAGCACATAAAATGTATAGCAACCTGAGGTTAATTTAAACAATTTAGTAAAGCAGGGCCAACTTATATAGTTTTCTTTTTTTTTTTTCCAACTTATATAGTTTTCAAATTTCTATTAACACTTTTAGCCAAATAGAGGCAAAATACACAGCAAGTAGGATTATTCTTTTATTATGTTCATCGGGCATCCAAGTCCATGTGTGTACATAACAAATATGAATAAGAGAAAATAGAGAAAAGAGAAAACATAAAGTAAATACTTTGTAATAAACATTTTTATATTGACTTCAATGGTTTACAAACTGTAGTGTGACATAATTTTAGCTACTTCTCTATCATTTCTCCTCCAAAAAAGACAATGCTATCTATCAGGGTGCAAACTCTTATTGGAAGGAAGTTGTAAAGTTTCACTGAATTAAAAATTAAGTGAATTTTAATTTAACCTTATATTTTTTTAAAGGTTTTTTTTTTTTTTTTTTTTTTTAAATGAAAGATACAGAGAGGGAGGCAGAGACATATGCCGAGGGAGAAACAATGTGGGACTCTATCCCCCGGCCCCAGGATCACAACCTGAGCTGAAGGCAAACTCTCAACCACTGAGCCACCCAGGTGTCCCCAAAATTTATTTTCTTGACATTGCCATGTTTTTACATAGTTACTTCAATTTTTAAATTTGTTCCTCACATTAAAAGAATACAATAATGGAAGAAAACCCCACACTGTTGAGCAGCTGGCTACTTTGGAAAAACTTTTTTTTTTTTTTAATTTTTATTTTATTTATGATAGTCGCACAGAGAGAGAGAGAGAAGCAGATAGGCAGAGGGAGAAGCAGGCTCCATGCACCGGGAGCCTGACGTGGGATTCGATCCCGGGTCTCCAGGATCGCGCCCTGGGCCAAAGGCAGGCGCCAAACCGCTGCGCCACCCAGGGATCCCAAGCTGGCTACTTTGGAATGCACTGTTTATTAAGTGCGTTAATGTTAGATTTAGATTGTAAATGTTTATCAGTACATTTAATTTTTCTCACTATTCAAATTCCTAGTATACAGTGTGTTTCAAATATTATTGTAATAATACCAAGCATAAAAGCAGTATCTAAGAATTTAAAAATCACAACATGTAGTCATGGTAAGTTTTGAATAATTAGGTTCCTTTTCACTTTGATGGTACAAAAGCTATTTGACAATCATAAGACCCGCATTTCAGAATCTTCCTGACATTTTTTTAATCGTGAAATACACTTGATATAAAATTACTTTTTTTCTTTTACCATGTTTAAATATACTAGTTACTGGCATTGAGTACATTCACATGGTTGTGCAAGTATTACACTATCCATCTCTAAAACTATTTCATCATCCCAAACAGAAACTGTGTACCCATTAAATAGGAACTCCGAATCCCACTTCCAGCTCCTAGTAACCATTATCCTATTTTCTATGTATTTGTCTATGCTGGGTACTTCCTATAAATGGAATCATAATGTTTGTCCTTTTGGGTCTTACTACTTTCACTTACATAATATGTTCAAGGTTTGTCGATGTTGTAGCACGGGTCAGAATTTTCAAAGCTGTGGCATAAACCATTGTATGTATGTACCACACTTTATTTGTCCATGGACACTTGTCACTGGACACTTATATTGCTCCCATCTCTTGGTTGTTGTGCAGAGTGCTGCTATGATTGTGGGTGAGCAATTATCTGTTCGAGTCCCTACTTTAATTCTTTTGGGTATATCGTGTGTCATATGGTAATTCTCTGTTTAATTTTTGAAAAACTGCTATACTTTCCTGAATTGTAGGGTGCCCAGTTAAATGTTATAAGTATGATTAAAGAAAGCCTGGATGTCTATGAATTTTAACTTTTTAAATACTGTTAAGAACTCAAAGGACAAATTGTTTAGTATTTTGAGTTTATGGTACTTAGATGAATTAGCTCTGATTGTTGAACTTTATTCTTTGATTTCTCCAGAAATTTTCTACTTTGATTCTGTAGAAATTAAACTTGAACAGTAAAATAGCAATTCAACTTTAAAATAGACCTCCAACTAAATTTAGCAAGTCAAGATTGTCCTTTAGGCTACAAGTTTTAGGGTCTTTGCCAAGATCTCAGAGTTGTGAGGGCTATGGAACTTATCCCCTGTATTAAATGGGCATTTAGTGGCATGGACTATCAAGTGTAGGGATCAGTTTAATTAATTTACATTGTTTATAAAACAAAATATAAATTTCCTTTCTGCAAAATAATCTAGAAGCCTACCTTCCTCAGAAGACTTCAGAGGAAAGGAAACAAGGCAAAATAGTCTGGAGTCTCCCAGTGTTTTTTTTTTTTTTTTTTTTTTAATTTATGATAGTCACAGAGAGAGAGAGAGAGAGGCAGAGACACAGGCAGAGGGAGAAGCAGGCTCCATGCACCAGGAGCCCGATGTGGGATTCGATCCCAGGTCTCCAGGATCACGCCCTGGGCCAAAGGCAGGCGCCAAACCGCTGTGCCACCCAGGGATCCCCTGGAGTCTCCCAGTTTTTGAAGCTCACCATATGTTTTGTCTAGGTATCTCCTTGAAAATATTCTCTTGTTTATATAAAATCTCAATTAATTTTAAAAAGAGAGCTTAGAATTGAATAAATGTGAAAAGAGCAGTTGAAAACATCCTCAAAATGATGGTGAAAAATACCATTTGATAGGCTGTGGCTTAAATCCATTCTGATCTGGTGCATTCAGGAATTCTTTTTCTTTCTCTTAAACATCAGAGACAAAGCCGTTTTCTGAAGTAAGCTTATGATTCCAAAGAATTTTTTTTAAAAAGCTGTTCAAAATGCGAATTTGGATTCTTTTATTTACTTTTTTTCTAAAGTTAACTATTAATCTTAGGAATTAGTTTATGAATTAGAGACCCATCAAATTAAATAGTAATGTTTAGTAATCCTAGAGTATATTTTTAAAAGTTTTCTTTTTTGGTATGATTTTAATTTCCTGTGACATATAAGGAAAAAAAAAAAAAAACCACCAACTTGAGGTGTCTGGGTGGCTCAGTTGCTTAAGCCTCCAATTCTTAATTTCAGCTCAGTCCTGATCAGGGTTGTGAGATTGAGCCCTCTATCAGTTGGGCTCCCCACTCAGCAAGGAGTCTGTTTGAGATTCTCCATCTTCCTCTGCACAGGTCTCCTGCACTCTTGCATGTGCACATGCTTTCTCTCAAATACATTTTTTTAAAAATTAAATTTTATTATCAGATAAAGGTGTACCACTTGTGACAAAAGCATTTCCTTTAGACCTTTCTATGCTTTGTTCTCAGAGAACTAAATCTATATCCATTCATCTGTCCATCTATTTAACCTTTGATTGCCTGTTGTGTTCTAGGCACCTTGCTAGGTACTAGGAATATAGGAATATAATGGAGAACATAATAGGACCCTTGTCCTATTCAAGTTTACAATGTAAGGGGTTGCACAGAAATGACCACATGAATTTGCCAGACTGAAATATGGCAAATACAGTGAGGGATCTAGTTGAGGTTGGGAATGGAGAGGGCAAGTCAGACCTCCTGAGAGATGTGAATAGTAATTGATTTGTATACTTGCCTTGCAATACTTATTAGTTCCCCTAGTTTAAGGCCTGGTTTTATTAATTAATGAGCCATCAAAGTTCAGGTCAATACCTGGAATGTGGTAAGCCCTCAATTAAGTGTTGATTCATTTCCTGGTGTAACACTAGTGATAGGTTGATAGTGGTCCTGATGGGGGTAGGGAAGCTGCTGCTTCTTGTGGATGTCATGTTAGACACCTTCCTCGCTTGTTGTTTCCTCACTCGTAGTGCTGATGATTACCTGGATGCCTGCCTAAGGCACATGGTTTTATGTAGTAGTGAATATTCTAAAATTCAGGTCTACTCAGTCAGCAGCAGACTTAGTTATTCTCAAATGGAGAAACAAGATGTTAGGAATGGTTTCTTTGTAGCATAGTTGGAAGAAACATAAAGATGATTATACTGGTCAAGTTAGTACTGCTAGCATTTTGGGAAATTTACTCAGTTTTTAAATTATAGGAATTTTTAGAGTTGTGCTATTTTGACTGTGTTAGGGCCACTGAGAAATTATCTTGCTATAAAATGTATTGTTTTCAGCTCCTAACACTTATAAAATGATTTGTACATGGAAATAAGTTTTAAATGTATATGTGATTTAATAAACTTGTTTCTAGGGGGAGGTAGGAGAAAGTGCCCATTTCCTCCCTACCTCTGCCACTCCTTTCTAGGGTAATAGAAGTTTATAAAAGAAATGTAGGGAACATGCATTAGGGATTTATTTTCAAGGATATTAAGTCCTAAGTTTTACAGTCAGGAAACCCTTGGAATTAGCTAGGCCTGCTGATAGACTAATTAGTTTTGATGGATATGGGGTAAAAATTGTTTTGAAAATAAGAGAGTGTCCAAAGTTGCTTTAAGAATGTTTTTTTAGGGCAGCCCTGGTGGCTCAGCCGTTTAGCGCCGTCTTCGGCCCAGGGTGTGATCCTGGAGACCCGGGATCCAGTCCCATGTCCAGCCCCCTGCATGGAGCCTGCTTCTCCCTGTGTCTGTGCCTGTCTCTGTCTTTCGTGATTAAATAAATAAAAATCTAAAAAAAAAAGAATGTTTTTTTAATCAAACAAGCATCTGCATTAAAAACTGTGAGAGTTAGGTGGAGAGCAAGAGTTTTTCCCTTTTTTTCCTGTTTGGGTGAAATTTAACTGACTTTGTTCCCTTAATTTTAAAATAAAACTATTTGAATGTTATGTACCTCTATTATACTCCCCTCCCCTGTCCCCACCCTGTCTTAGAGTTCTCTCCAGTCCTGTTAAGATACCTAAGAATCTGTTTCTCTTTTGAGGAAATTGGTAGCCTTTGGACAGGAGCTCTTCCTGGGCTACCTAGCTCCCCCCCCCCCCCCCCAGCCCCTTAAGCACCATCTGCCCTGCCCCTGGCCTCTCTGCCACGCTTCTTTCTCTTGGGCTTTTCATCCACCTTCTTTTGGCCCCTCTAAGATCTTTTTAATCCCACATCCCTCCTTTCTTCTGTATGTCCAGCTTTTCCTGTATCTGGCTCTGCCCCCACAGCCTATAAACATGCCCAGGTATCTAATATCCTAAAACTGGAGCTATCACTAGCTCTTCAGAATGAAGTTGCTTTAAAGGAGTCTGGTGCCCTCTCTCCTTAATATCTCTCATTTACTTCTCAATGTACCACATGCATTTTTGCCTGCCACGTTCACCATCGTGACCTCTGATTTGCCAAACCAGCCTGTGGTTTCAGGCCTTGTTCCTGCACTTCCTTTTTAGCATTTCACACCCATCTGGCCCCTTTGAAACTCTGCCATCTCTTGGTATCAGTGCTATCACCCTCTTCTGTCCCTTCTCCAACCTTAATCCTTCTCTGCTAGATCAGAGCCCTTTGCCTCCTTCCCTTACATGCTGGTCTTCTCCTGAGGAGGGATCCTACTTGCCCCTATGACTTGAGTGACTGCTGATAACTTGGACCCTTTGAATTCTAGCCAGGAACTGCATACTTCTGCCCAAGCTGCTGCCTGGGCCTCTCCCTCCCTGTTTCCCCCAGGAGTCTCAAGCTCCTCATGACCAACATGGAATCATCACAGCTTCCCTGTGATTCCACAAGACTGTTCCTTTCCTGACATGTGTATGTGTTAGCAACTTTCTTTACCCTGCTGATCTTGGTGAACTTTCATTCCTCAAGTTCTGGCTGAAACATCCTTTTCTCTGGGATTCCTTCTATAACTGATGCAGATGAAGAACTAGTCCTGCCCTTTCTCCTGTATGGCCACTGCCCATTGCACACATTGCTATTCTTGGCACATGTCAGTATGATGATTGGCACATTCTCCCTGTTTCTGAAAGGCAGCGATTGTGCTGTCATTGTTATGCCTGCAGTGCCTATAGCAGCCTGTCTTTGGTAGTATTAACAACTGCTGTGCTGAATATGATACTACAGTGGGCTGTGTAAGTGGGTAAGATTCTTATCATTTTATTTTTTTCATCATGATAAGAGTACTCTTTAATCCCTGTCCCCTACTCCCCCACCACCCCCCTTCTGGTAACCATCAGGTTGTTTTCTGTAGTTAAGAGACTATTTCTTGGTTTGCCTCTCATTTTTTCCCCCTCTTTGCTTGCTTGTTTTGTTACTTAAATTCCATATGTGAGTGAGAACACATGGTATTTCTCTTTCTCTTGACTTATTTTACTTAGCATTATACTTTCTAGCTCTACCATATTATTGCAAATGGCAGGCTTTTATATACATCTTCTTTATCACTGGAACTTGGACTGCTTCCACAGTTTGGCTTTAGTAAATAATGCAGTAAACATAGGGGTGCATGTATCCCTTTGAATCAATCTTTTTGAATCTTGGGGGTAAATACCTGGTAGGGTGATTCCTGGATTGTAGGGTAGTTCTATTTTTAATTAAGGATCATCCGTACGTCCTCCAAATGTACCAGTTTGCATTCCCACCGTAGTGCACGTGGGCTTCCTTTTCTCCACATCCTCACCAACACTCATTTCTTGTGTTGTTGATTTTAGCTGCTCTGGTGTGAGGTGATACCTCATTGTAGTTTTCATTTGGATTTCCCTGAGGATGAGTGGTGTTGTGTCTTTTCATGTTTGTTGGCCATCTGGATGTCTTCTTCGGAAAAATGTCTGTTCATGTCCTCTCATTTTTAATTGAAATATCTTTTTTGGTGTTGTATAAGTTCTTCATTTATAAATTTATTTAATCTCTGCATCCATCATGAGGGTTGAACTCATGACCCTGAGATTAAGAGCTGTATACTCCTCCAACTAAGCCAGCCAGTCACCCCTAAGCTCTTCATGTATTTTGAATACTAACCTTTTATCAGGTATGTCACTTTGCAGATATCTTCTCCCATTCAGTAGGTTGTCTTTAGTTTTGTTGATTGTTTCCTTTGTTCCCAACACCATTTGTTGTCGGAGAGACTTTTTCCCATTGTGTATTCTTGCTTCCTTTGTCAAAGATTAATTGACCACAGAATTGTAGGTTTATATCTGTGCTTTCTATTGTGTTGGTCCATGTGTCTATTTTTGTGCCAGTACCATAATGTTTTGATTATTACAGCTTTGTAGTATATATTGAAATCTAGGATGCAATCCCTCCACTTTTATTCTTTTTCAAAATTTCTTTGGCTACTTTGATCTTTTCTGGTTCCATACACATCTTAGTCTTTGTTCTGTGAAAAATGCTGTTGGTGGTTTGCTAGGGATTGCATTAAATATGTAGATTGCTTTGGGTAGTATGGGAAGTTTAACAATATTTGTTCTCCTAGTCCATGAGCATGGGGTATTTTCCCATTTGTTTTTGTCCTCTTCAATTTCTTTGAGCAGTGTTTTATAGCTTTCAGAATATAGGTCTTTCATCTTCTTGGTTAAGTTCATTCCTAGGTATTTTATTATTTTTGTTGAAATAATACATGGGATTGTTAATTTCACTTTCTGCTATTTCATTATTAGTTTATAGAAATGCAGTGAACTTCTGTATATTGATTTTTGTATCCTGTGACTTTACTGAATTATGTATCAGTTCTGATAGTTTTTTGGTAGAGCCTTTAGGGTTTTCTGTATATAGTGTCACACCATCTGCATATAGTGAAAGTGTTACTTCTTCCTTACCAATTTGGATGCATTTCATTTCTTGCCTCATTGTTGCAGGTAGGACTTCCAGTATTATATTGAATAAAAGTGGGAGGAGTGGATATCCTTGTCTTGATCAGGATCTTAGGAGAAAAGCTCTCAGGTTTTCACCATTGAGTATGATGTTAGCTATGGGTTTTTCATATATGGCCTCTATTTATGTTAAGATGTGTTCCGTCTAAACCTACTTTGCTGAGAATTTTTATGAAGAACGGATGCCATACTTTGTCAAATTATTTTTCTGCATATAGTGAAAGGATAGAAACCATATGATCATTTCCCTTGTTGATGTATCACATTGATTTGTGAATGTTGAACCACCCTTGCATCCCAGGCATAAATCCCACTCGATTATGGTGTATGATTTAACATATTGTTAGATTTGGTTTGCTAATATTTCATTGAGAATTTTTGCATCTATGTTCATCAGAGATAATTGACCTGTAGTTCTCTTTTTTTTGTAGTGTCTTTACCTGGTTTTGGTATTAGGGTAATGCTGGCCTTATGGAATGAATTTGAAAGCTTTCCTTGTTTTACTTTTTGAAATAGTTTGAGAAGAATAGGCATTATTATCTCTTGAAATGTTTGGTAGAATTCATCTGTAAAGCCATCTGGTCCTGGACTTTTTTTTTTTTTTTTTTTGGTAGTTTTTTTGATTACTGATGTAATTTCATTGTTGATAACCTGTTCAGATTTTCTATTTCTTGATTCAGTTTTGGGAGGTTATGTGTTTCTAGGAATTTATCCATTTCTTTCCGATCTTTGGCACTAATTTTTCATAATAATCTCTTACAACCCTTTGTATTTTCTATGGTGTTGATTATTCCTCCTCTTTCATTTCTGTTTTTATATGAGTTCTCTATGAGTCTGGGTAAAGGTTTATCAATTTGTTGATCTTTTAAAAGAACTAGCTCCTGGTTTCACTGACATTTTTGCTGTTATTTTTAATATTCAAATCTCTGTGCAGCTTTATATTTTAGTACACTTTTTGGTTTTGTTTCACAATATAATTTTGTTCTCTAAAGATTAGGTTTTATTTAACTTTTTCTCTGAAATTTTTTTCAAGTTGTTTTTTTCCCCTCTTGGGCTCTGGACTTTTTGATATTTTAGAGGTTTCATTCAGATGTCTTGTCACCCTTAGCTACTGGTTTTTAAGAGTGAGGAACTAGAAAGCTCATTGGAAATTGAGAAAGTAGGGGAGCCTTGTTCACTCCCAACTTTACTGTAAGATTCATCTGATTTAGTTTATTGGGAGCTGCTGGTGTCTTCTTGGAATATGTTATCCCTTAGGTATTGTAACCAGCTTATCTCCACCCCCTGGCTGGAGCCCTGGGTTTTTAGCATTAGGAATGCTGATGAAGGAAGAGGGGTGGGAGTCATAGTGTTCACTGTGCATAGGCTGCTTTTTTTTTTTTTTTTTGGCTGCTACTTTTTAAAATGATCCTTTAACTGTCTTCCATCCTCCCGTCTGTAGAGCATTTCTTCTAGCCTTCCTAGAAGATTCATTTAACTAGTTCCCTATTGATGGACATGGACTTCTTAATACCCTTTTAAGCATTGTAAATAATGCAATCCTTATGAACATGCTTATAAAATAATCTTATGTCAGTATTTCTGTAGGATAGATTCCTCAAAGGAGAGTTGCTCTGGGAAAATAAATGGTATATGTGTATTTAAAAATTTTTTTTGAATTGTGAAATATGTGTAAGATAAAATTTACCATCTTGAAAATGTTTTGTACACTTCAGTGGTGGTAAATACATTAATAATGTGTCCTACCATTACCACTATCCAACTTTAAAATTTTCTTATAAAACTGAAACTCTATACCCAATAAATAATTAGCCATTCTCCTCGTCAAGTCCCTGGCAACCACCATTCCACTTTCCTTCTCTGATTTTGACTGCCTGTGCTCTAAGTACCTCATGGAAGTGGAATTGTACAGTATTTGTCTTTTTGTGACTGGCTTATTTCACTTAAGATCATGTCTTCATAGTTAATCCATATTGTAGCATATTGCAGAAATTTCTCCCCCCGCCCCTTTTTTTTTTAAAGCTTTTATTTATTTATTCATGAGAGACACAGAGAGAGAGAGAGAGAGAGAGAGAGAGAGAGGGCCAGAGACACAGGCAGAGGGAGAAGCAGGCTCCATGCAGGGAGCCTGACATGGGACTCTATCCCGGGGCTCCAGGATCACGTCCTGGGCTGAAGGTGACGCTAAACCACTGGGCCACCGGGGCTGCCCTTCTTCCTTTTTAAACATTGAAAAATATTCCATTGTATGTATATACCATATTGTGATTAACTATTCATCTGCTGGTGGATACTTGTGTTGCTTCCATGTTTTAGATACTGTGAATAATGAAGTACAAATACCGTGAACATTGATGTACAAATACCTCTTTAAGACCTACCTTTCAGTGCCTTTGGGTATATACCCAAAAGTAGAATTGCCAGATCATAGGGTTATTTTATTTTATTTAATTTTTAATTTTTTAAAAGATTTATTTTTTCATGAGAGACACAGAGGGCTGCCCAGGTAATTTTATTTTTAATTGTTTAAGAAATCGCTAATTTGTTTTACACAGTGGCAGTACCATTTTACATTCCTGCCAACAGTGCACAGGATTCTAATTTTTCTGCCTCCTTGACAGTCTTTGTTTTCTGTGATTTTGTTTTTCATTGTACCCTTCTTAATGGATGTGAGGTGGCATCTCGTAGTTTTTTTTTTTTTGTATATTTTTTTTATTGGAGTTCGATTTGCCAACATATAGTATAACACCCATCAAGTGCCCCCTCAGTGCCAGTCATCCAGTCACCCCATCCCCCTGCCCACCTCCCCTTCCACTACCCCTTGTTCATTTTCCAGAGTTAGGAGTCTCTTATGTTCTGTCACCCTCTCATTGTAGTTTTGATTTGGATTTTCCTAATCAGTGATGTGAAACATCTTTTCATGTCCTTATTGGCCATTTGCAGATTTTTTTTAAAAGATTTTATTTATTTGAAAGACAGCACAAGTCGGGGAAGGGAGAGGGAGAAGCAGACTCCCCTCTGAGTGGGGAGTCCAACATAGGGCTCTATTACAGGACCTTGATGATGACTTGAGCTGAAGTCAGACACTTAACCAGCTGACCCACCCAGGTGCACCCTTGCCATTTGCGTATTTTCTTTGGAGAAATGTCTATTCGAGTACTTTATTTTTGAATTGTGTTTTGAGTTTTAGAAATTCTGTGTATTTTGGATATTAATCCCTTATCAGATGTGATTTGGAAATATTTTTCTCATTTTGTGACTTGCCTTTTAACTCTGATAGTGTCTTTTGATGCACTGAATTTTAAAATTTTCATGGTGTCCACTTCATCTATTTTCTATTTTTCTTGTTACCCATGCCCTTGTTGTTCTGTCCAAGAAATCATTACCAAAATCGCTGTTATGAAGCTTTTGCCCTATGTTTTCTTTTTATTGTTTTATATCTTATATTTAGATCTTTGATCCAATTTGAGTTAGTTTTTGAATATGACATTAGGTAAAGGCTCAACCGAATTCTTTCCCACATGTATTTTCAGTTTCCCCAGCACCATTTGTTGATAAGACTGTACTTTTCTCATTGAATCATTTTGGCACTCTTCTTAAAAAAAAAAAAAATCATTTAACCATATTTCTGGCTTCCCTATTCTACTCCATTGTTCAAAATGTCTATCTTTATCCCAGTACCACAGTATTTGATTATGGTAGCTTTATTACATGTTTTGAAATGAGGAAATAGGAGTTATCCAGCACTGCTCTCCTTCTCCAAAATTGTTTTGGCTATTTAGAGTTACTTGAAATTTCACATGAATTTTAGGATGGGTTTTTCAGTTTCTGCAAAAAACATTACTAGGATTTTGTTAGGCATTGATTGAATGTCTAGATTTCTTTGCATAGGATTGATATTTTAATAAGTTTTCCAATTCATAAATATGGGATGTGTTTCCATTTATAAAGATTTTTTAAAAAGTTTATTCATGAGAGAGACAGAGGGAGGGAGAGGCAGAGACATAGGCAGAGGGAGAAGCAGGTTCTATGCGGGGAGCCCCATGTGGGACTGGATCTTGGGACTTTGGCATCATGCCCTGAGCTGAAGGCAGATGCTCAACTGCTGAGCCAACCCAGGTGTCCCTGTGTTTCTGTTTATGTATGTCTTTCATTTTTCTCAGCAATATTTTGTTGTGTTTACTGAAGTATTTGATTTTTTTTTTTTGGTGAATTCTTAGGTATTTCATTCTTTTTTGATATTATAAATCAAATTATTTTTGTAATTTCCTTTTCAGATTATTTATTGGTGTATAGAAATGCAACTGATTTTGTATCCTGAGAATCTTGTATCTTCACACTTTCCTAAATTTATTTCTAAGAGCTGTTTTTATTATGGGGTTTTCTGTAATTATCCTCAGCAAACAGATCATTTTACTACTTTTCCAATTTGGATGCTTTTTATTTCTTGTCTAAATTATCTGACTAGAATGCCCAGTATTATGTTGACTAAAACTGGTGAAAGTGGGCATCATTTCCTTGTTCTGATTTTAGAGGAAATTCTTTCACCTTTGAGTATGATGTTTGCTGTGGGTTTTTCATATATGGCTTTTATTATGTTAAAATAGATTTTTATTTCTAGTTCTTTGAGTTGTTTTTTTTAAAATCATGAAAGGTGTTGAATTTTGTCAAATGTGTTTTCTGCATCAATTGAGGGGATTATGTGTTTGTTTTTTTTTTCTTCTTTTTTTTTTTTTTTTTTTTATAAGATTTTTTTTTTAATTTTTATTTATTTATGATAGTCACAGAGAGACAGAGAGAGAGAGGCAGAGACATAGGCAGAGGGAGAGGGAGAAGCAGGCTCCATGCACCGGGAGCCTGATGTGGGATTCGATCCCGGTTCTCCAGGATCGCGCCCTGGGCCAAAGGCAGGCGCCAAACCGCTGCGCCACCCAGGGATCCCCTGTTTTTTTTTTCTTCTTATTCTGTTAATGCAGTGTATTACATTGATCAGAGTTCATATGTTGAACAATCCTTGCATTTCAGGGATAAATCCCACTTAGTCGTGGTGTATATTCCTTTTAATATTGCTGTGGAATTCAGTTTGCTAGCATTTCACTGAGAATTTTTCCATCAGTGTTCATAAGGGATAGCAGTCTGTAGTTTTCTTGTAGTGTTTTTGTCTCCCTTTGGTATTAGTGTAATGGTGGCTTCTTGGATAAATTACAAAGTGTTTTTTACTCTTGAAGTTTTTGGAAAAATTTGAATAAGATTAGTATCATGCTCCAGTGAAGCAGTCAAGTTCAGGGAGATCTTCTTTGAGAAATTTTTGATTACTGATTCAGTCTTTTTACTGGTTATGTATCTATTCAGGTTTTCCATTTCTTCATGATTTGGTTTTGGTAGGTTTTGTGTTTCTAGGAATATGTCCATTTCATCTAGGTTATTCAGTTTGTTGGTGTATAATTATTCACAGTACTCTTATGCTTTTTATTTCTGTAGGATTGGCAATAATGTCCCAATTATTTCTGATTTTAGTAATTTGATTTTTCTCTTTTTTTCTTTAGTCCAGCTAAAGGTTTGTCAATTTTGTTGATGATTCTGAAGAGCCAACTTTTGGTTTCATTAATTCCCCCCCTTTCTATTCTCTATTTTGTTGCTTTCTGTTCTAATCTTTATTTCTAATATCTTTGGGTCTAATTTTTTTTTTCTAGTTTCTTAATTTGCAAAGTTAAGTGGTTGTTTTGAGGTCTTGTTTTTCAACGTAAGCATTTTTGGCTATACGTTTCCCCTCTTAGTTGTGTCCCATGCGTTGGTACATTGTATTTTCATTTTCCTTCACATCTAAATATTGTCTAGTTTCCTTTGTGATTTATTTTTTAATCTGTTGGCATTAAAATATGTTTAGTTTCCACCATGTTGTGAATTGTCCACTTTCCTTCAGTAATTCCCAACATCATCTCTGTTGAGACTTAATCTCTAGCATAACATATGGTCTATTCTGGAAAATGTTTCATACTCACTTGAGAGAAATGTATATGCTGTTGTCAGAATGTTTTGTATATTTCTGCTTGATCTAGTTGGTTTATTGTGTTAGGTCCTCTGTTTCCTTCTGTCTTTATTTTTTTTTCCTTCTGTCTTTAAAGATATTTAAGTTCTGTCAGCTTTTGTTTCTTATATTTTGATCTGTCATTGGGTGTTTGCAATTGATTGCTTATTGCTGTAGTAAATCTTCTATTAAAATATTTTTTTGTCCCTTGTACCTTTGATTTTGAATTTATTGTATCTGACATTAGTATAGTCACTCCTCTCTTGATTACTGTTTGCAAGGATTATCTTTTTCCATCCTTTAACATTCAATCGATTTCTGTCTTTGGATCTAAAGTGAATCTCCTGTAGACAGCATATGATTGGATCATGTGTTTTTATCCATTCTGCCCATGTCTCTCTTGATTGGAGAGTTTAATCCATTTACATTTAAAATAATTACTGATAAGGAGGAACTTCTGTCGTTTTGCTATTTTCTGTTGCCTTATAGCTTTTTTTGTCCCTCATTTACTACATTATTACCTTTTGTATTTAGCTGATTCATTTTGTACTGAATTATTTAAATTATTTTCTTTAAATTTGAGAGTTATTTGGGGGGGTGATCATGGGGATTACATTTAATGTTCTAAAGTTATAGCACTAATTTGAATGTATATTAGCTTAACTTAAAACACATACAAAAACCTTGCTCCTTTATGCTGTTCCCACCCCTTTTGGTTACTGATGTTACAAAAATACATTTTTATACACCGTATTCCCAAAACATAAACTAATGCATTAGTCTCTTAAATTACATAGAAAACAAGATTTGGAGTTATAAACTAAAATTCTAATAATACTAGCTTTTGAAACAGCATTTTTTCTTTGTGCTACTCATAAGTCATGTAGAAAATAAAAAGTACAGCTATAAAGCATTATTATAATAACACTAGTTGGGGGAATCCCTGGGTGGCTCAGTGGTTTAGCACCTGCCTTCGGCCCAGGGTGTGATGCTGGAATCCCAGGATCGAGTCCTGTATCGGGCTTCCTGCATGGAGGCTGCTTCTCCCTCTGCCTGTATCTCTGCCTCTCTCTGTGTCTCTCATGATAAATAAATAAAAATAAAATCTTTAAAAAAAATAACACTAGTTGTTATTTGAACATGTATTTACCTTTATCAAGATGTTTATTTCTTTATGTGGCTATGGGTTACTGTCTAGTGTGCTTTTATTTTACTTTGCAGGATTCTATTGAGCATTACTTGAAAGGCAGGTCTAGTGGTAATGAAGTCCCCCACCTTTTTGTTTTTCTGGGAAGGTCTTAATTTTCCTCTCACTTTTGAAAAGTAGTTTTTTTGTTAAATATTGATTCATGGCTGACAGTTTTCTTTTTGTACTTTGAATATATTTGCTGACTGCCCTCTGTCCTCCAAAACTTCTGATGAGAAATCTGCTGTCATCTTACCCTTGTATGTGATGATTCAGCTTCTCTCATGCTGCTGTCAAGATTGTCTCTCTTGAAAATTAGATTATATAGTGTATATCTCTTTGAGTTCCCCTTACTTGGAATTCATTGACTTTCTCAGATGTTTGTGTTCATGTCTTTTATCAAATTTGGGAAGCATTTAGCTATTATTTCTCCAAGTATTCTACCCCTTGTTCTCCCTGTACTGGGACTTTCATGATACATGTAGATGTGTGTGTTGGTGTCCTACAGGTCCCTTAAGCCCTGTTCAGATCTCAGTCTTTTTTTCTTTCTGTTTGTTTCTCAGACTCCGTGGTCTACATTGCCCTATCTTTCAAGGTCACTGAGTTTTCTGCCTGCTAAAATCTGCCTTTGAATCCCTCAAGTGAATTTTTCATTTGTTATTATACTTTTCAGGTCAAGAATTTCTTTGTTTCCTAAGTCGATTTTCTCTTTGTGTTTTCCTCTCATTTATACATTTTCTTGACTCTCTCCATCTCCTTAGATCTTCATATGTCTTTTTGACATCTGTGTCTAGTATATTTGCCATCAAATCTTCTTCAGGGACAGTTTCTATTGATGAGTTTTTCCCTTTGAATGGGCCCTACTTTCCCGTTTCTTTGTATGCCTTGTAACTTTCTTCATTGTTGAAAATTGGACTTTGAATCTAATAATGTAGTAACCCTTGATAGCAAATTCTCCTCTATCCCCGAGGTTTTCTAATTTGTCATTGTGGTTTGAGATTGTTGTGGGCTGTTTTCTGTGCTGAGGATTAGGTTAGCCCGAACTGTAAATTCAAGGTCTTCTCATGTCTTTTCTGAGCCTTTCGGTGATCATGAGGAGTCATGTTCTAATTCACTTCATACATGCAGTTGTTTTTTGATGTGCTGGTCTTTAGTGTCTGGCTTTTAAAAGAGTAGAAACAAAAATGAAGGGATAAACAAGAGTGCTGGCCCTTTAAGTCCCCTGCAAGCTTAGCCCACTGGAGGGGATTGCAGCAGTGAGAGATGGTGCAACAGCAGTGACTGCTGGCTTCTGTCTGCATCTCTGTGATCAGAAGTAGCAGTGATCTGAGCCCAGATCTCCAATATTTGGAGTGCAGGGGTCTTTGTGTTCACTCTGGCTCTTACAGGCTGTTTCAGGAACACACGTAAAGAGAGATGGATAGCTGCTGGCTTGCTAAGAGTTGACACTGGCATAAATTAACTACAGTTTACCTTCTAATCTTGGCGGTGGTAACCCTTGAGAAGATCCTAGGGTTCCAGAATAGTTGCGTTGGGCATATTCTGCCAGTTGCAGCTATTGTCTAGGTAGGGGAACAGGTTCCTGTGTTTCATACTCTGCCAGCTTAGTAGAATCCTCCCCAGGTGTATGCATATTTTGAAATGTACTCGATACTGACAAATTGGAGCCTCTCCCCCTGTGACATAGGAAAGATTGTATGGATTTATATTCATATTAGCAGTTTATTGCAGTGCATATTTTCTGTCCAGGACAGCATTGGGCATGTTTAACCTTTTTTTTTTTTTTTTTTAAATTGAGGTATTGTTGACATGTAATGTCACATTAGTTTCAGATATATAATCTTTTTACTTCTGCTAATGTTGTAGTCAGAAAAAATTGATTTGCATTTATTAGAAGGAAATTTATATTCTGTGACTTGTGCTTGATATCATTATGACAAATGCTTTAAATTGGTTACAGTCCTCTATATTTGGTTTGAGGCTTGGAAAAATAGGAGAGAAAACAAAGGAATTGTAAATATGGCCACTCCTAGATCTTTACCTGTAATTTAGTTTTTTTTTTCCCCCCCCAGGATATTTTGCACAGTTTTTGAATGTGTTAATTTATATTTCAGCCTTATGATATCTTTATAGTAATGACCATGTTTTAACTTTGTCTAGTTATTGTAATAACTATTTACAAAAAATCATGTATCTATAAAGGATTCTGTCATACAGTGTTAACAACAGTTCATGAGGTTATTTTGCAGATGAAGAAACTGAGGATTTTGAGAGATTAAGAAATTTGCCCAAACGTCTAGTACATTTTTTCAGTAATAATAAAAAGGGGAAAGGAATCTTAAGGTCACGTTCTGGCCTTGCAGCTGATTTGTTTAGTCATTTCATTAGCTGCAAAATGAAGATGATTTTTTTCCCTTTCTGTATTAGCAAATAGTGTCTAAATGCTAATTATGTTAATAGATAATAGCAATATTATTTTTAAACCTAGAAATGAACACTGAAGCAGAACAGCAGCTTCTCCATCATGCCAGAAACGGCAACGCTGAAGAAGTTAGACAGTTATTAGAAACTATGGAAAGGAATGAAGTAATTGCTGACATTAATTGCAAAGGTAAGCTTTGAGTGGATTTTTTAGCTTTCTTTGTGAGTATGCATGGTTCTGTCATTTATTTAGCACAATATTTTGATCTTGCTAGAAATACCCATCTCTGTCTAGAAAGAATCTTCATAAGAGTCAGTAAAAGGTCTCCCTAAATCAGGGAAATTGAAATCTAGTCTTAACATTTAGTGTCTGTGACAATTTTAGCAGCTACGAGAGTGATCCTGAGCCTACAAGATGCATGCTATGATAGGATATGGTAGTTAAAGCAGCAGGTTTGAATGTTGACTATACGCCCAGGGTCCTGTGAAGTACCTTATAGGTGGTGGTAGGTAGTATCTCTGACCTCACTGAGATTAGTGTTGTAGATTAATAGATCAGACTAGTCTATACTATACAGTATATACCAGAATATGGAATTCCAGTGTGTCATGAAATCCCATGGGCGAAGTATGAAACTGGAACTAGAAGAATTTGCTTCTTGGAGGAAATAATTCTAAGGTGATCTATGAAGAGTGTATAGGGCTTAATCAAGTGAAAATAGAAAAATGTTCAAAGGAGATACAGCATGTGTCAAAGTCCAAGGTGAGAGGCAGCCTAGGTGGCAAGGGCCTGGAGGCAGGAGGGGTTGAGGGATAAGGTTGGGTAGGTAAGTAGCAGCTAAATATTAACGCACTCTGTGTAGCAGGTTGTACATATTACACTCATGTGTGCAGAGAAATAGAATTTATCTTCTAAAATGGCTCTGATATTTCAACATGCACGTTTTCCTTCTTGGAGTATGGAGAACTAAATGTTAGTCCTCAAGCTCAATTGCTTTTTGATAAACGATTGGTCTTCCAGAGCCTCTCAACTCTTCTTGCCCCATCTCCCCTTAGGTGGCATTTAAATGTAAAGATGAGCCTTGTGTGTATCTATAGCCTTTGGTTCCTCAGTGACCCTTTTCTTCCTAGTGCTCTTTAAGTATATGTAGCTGAACTTGGGGACAAAGTCAAACTGGTGTCTCTGTTTGTCATACAAGTGGTGCTTCTTGGCTGTTACTTTGTGGCCACTTTGCAGGTGGGGGCTAGTGGCTGCTAGGCAATCTTTTCCTATCACCCGGATGCCACTTGCCTGTTCTTGGTGTTCCTACAGTTTATCTCCCTCTCTGGGCTCATGGCACCATGTCTCTGCATTTATGTCTCTCTCTCTCTCTCTCCCCCAGGCCTCTGTCCCAGATGCATATTTTATTCTGCTGTGTCACATTTTTCTCCTATCCTAAAGCGACAAACCTTCTGGCTTACCCACAGTGGGGAAGGAGTATTATCTTTGCAGCAGGGAGGAAATGATAATCTGAGTTTTCCAGAAAGCATGAGTTGGTTTTTGGTATGCTAAAGGAATTCTAAAAATCCTCTTGGTCCTTCAACAAAGACCAGTTCTTTTGGTTTTTTAAATTATTTATTTATTTATGATAGTCACACAAAGAGAGAGAGAGGCAGAGACATAGGCAGAGGGAGAAGCAGGCTCCATGCACCGGGAGCCTGATGTGGGATTTGATCCCGGGTCTCCAGGATCGTGCCCTGGGCCAAAGGCAGGCACCAAACCGCTGCGCCACCCAGGGATCCCAGCAAAGACCAGTTCTTAATCTTTATCTGGGGATGCTATTTTGAAGGCTAAAATTATTCCCGGCATTTGAAAATCCTAATAACCCTTTATTATCTACCCTTCCCACCCTCACCTGTGGTTATTTTGGGTTAACTGGTGGGAATCACCTTCTTGGAAATGTAAAATTGAAACAAATGTGAATGCTTTTTCAGAATTTTATTGTTATACCTGGCAGTCAGACTTTGTCTTAGGGCAGTTTAAAGGATTTACATAAAGGAATGACACCAGATGATGTGCAGTTCACCAGAAGAAGTGAATAGGGAAAGGTGGGACTGGATGTGAGCAGTGTTTCCTCATGAGGATCACCTGTGCCAGGCATTTCTAGGATTTCTTTTCTACTGATTTGTTTTTCCAAACCCTGAGAAATTGAGAAAATGGTGAAATGTACTATAATTCCTTAAAAATTAAAGCTTAACAATCAACATAGAGACATTATTTGTTGGAAGGAATTACTGCTGTCAAGTTGAAAGTAAGAGAAGGAAGCACTGACCTGCAGTTGAAGGTAAAGGCCAGTATTTGTAGGATCAGGGTACAAAGAAGGATCTAATCTGTTTTGCAGGTAGTTGTTGCTATAAGTGTGTGTTCTTGGTCCTGTTTTTTTGCAAATATTAATGTTTAGTTTTGTGCCTTTTCTTCCTTTTTTGACCTTGGGTTTCCCGTTGAGGCACCTGCCATCTTGGGCTTGTCTGGTTTGATCCAGCTTCTATGGAGTACTGCCAGGACAGGACTCTGACTTTCCTGGTTGCTGGCCTACCAATATCCTGTTAGAATTACCTACTTGCTCTGATAATTTTTTTTTTTTTTTAAGATTTTATTTATTTATTCATGAGAGACACACAGAGAGAGGCAGAGACACAGGCAGAGGGAGAGGCAGGCTCCATGCAGGGAGCAGCCTGACTGGGACTTGATACCGGGTCCCCAGGATCACACCCTGGGCCGAAGGTGGCGCTAAACCGCTGAGCCACTGGGGCTGCCCTCTCTGATAATCTGCTAAGAAATACGTTTTGGAAGCAAAATTGTAACCCAGGTCCAAAAGTGCAATAGCACATGGCTCTGGGGGTCCCAAACAGACCAGGTTCAAGCACTCACCACTGACAAAATCCAAAGATGGAGAGGTGAGTGGTGGTGAAACAAGCAGGGAATTTATTTCAATGAGGCCAACACCAGAAGACAGTGGGCTAGTGTTTTCAAAGTGCTGAAAGCACTTCTAGATTTATATAAGGAAAATGTAGAACAAAGGTTGGTGAGTAGGTACAGCTGGGCAATAAAGAGTAAAGGGCAGTTGAATCATTGTCTTGGGATCCATCATGTGTTGTCAATATTAGGACAGTCCCTCTTTTTGAGGGGCTAGCTTGGTTCCCATTACAGGATGCTTTGCCTGCCAGGTCTTTTGCCTGAGTTAAAAAGTACAGACTGAGGTCAAAATAGAGGTAGTTAAGGCTACAACAGTGTCTTCTTTCGAAATAAGAACTTATGCTGGCCGTGTCTACATATGATTCTGTGGTGGTGTCCTGTCACCTTGTTGGAAATTCTCGATGTGAAGCTACTTAAATGTTATCCATAATATCTGCTGGTGTTTCCCAGTGTTACAACATTCTTTGTAGGGTACAGTTCTTTGTAAATATTCCTCAATTTGACATTTCTTATTTGTTGAACAAAATTTTTGGATATCCATGGTAAGTAGTAAAGAGTATAAAGAATGAAGTATTTTAACATAGGATTTTGGGAATTCCCATTTCTTGGTCCAGAATCTTACTTGGAAATCCTAGATGTGAGGAGACCAGTTCAGAATCTGATACAGTAACTTAGAGGAGACCATCATGGGTTAGCTGGGAGTAGAAGCAATGGGAATGGCAACAAGTAGGTATAATAAGCAGTTAGGAAGTAGAATCAATAGGACTAACTGAATGTGGGGGTTAAAAAGGAGAGAAGTGGCAAGAGTTTTGCTTATTTTTGACTTGAGAACGAAGGGAATAATGGCAGTTTGTTGAGGGGAAAAAAAAAGGGGGAGAAGAACTAGCTTTAGTGAGTATGTACAGTTGACCCTTGAACAACACAGGGTGAAGAAGCACCAACTTTTCTGCAGAGTAAAAAAAAAAAAAAAAAAAAAAAATCCGCATATAACTTTTGACTCCCCCAAAACGTAACTGTTAATAGCCTACTGTTGACTAGAAGCTTTACTGATAATAATCAATGAACATATATTGTATGTTATATATGTTATATATTGTATCCTTATAATAAAGTAAGCTAGAGAAAAGAAAATGTTAAGAAAATCCTAAGAAAAATACATTTAAAATGTTTATCGACTAACGTCTGTATGTAAGTGGACCCATACAGTTCAAAACTCATGTTGTTCAGGGGTCAACAGTGTACATATAAAATGACTGGTGAGCTCAGCTTTGCTCTTTTTGAGCACAAGCTATTTTGTGTCATCCAAATGGAGGTGTCTAGTAAGCAGCTGCAAAGGGGAATGTGGATTTTGAAGTCAGTAGTACATGAACAGTGAAAGCAGTGGAAAAAGGCCAGGAGAGATACATTATTGGAGATACCAGTAATGAAGGACTAATCGGACAGTGGAACTTCCAAAGATCCTGAGAGAAGTGCTGGAACAGGGAGAGGTGCAGGGCTGTGGCAGCCTGGAAGGCATGTGAGCTGTGTTGTCCAATGCTTTCCAGTGCTGTGGCAGCTGGAAAGTGCCCCTGGGATTTGGTGACAGTGTTGGCAGATTTAAACTTGAGGACCATTTGAATGACATGGTGGGAGATGAACCTTTTCTGCTCTGGGTGGTAGGAGGCTAACGGGAATGGAAGGGGATGGAAAGGGGAAGTGCAGGCAGAGCGGGAGGGGAGAGTGAAGACAGTAGCTGCAAGGAGAACAGGATCCGAGAGGGCTTTCGTTGCTCTTGGTTATAGTGAAGAGGAAGGGGTGGACGATAAAGGAGAAGAGTACCTGAAAAGCAGAAAGGGATGGAATCCAGGATATAGGATCTGGATTGGTCTTAGATAAGTCAGGAAAGAAGGATGGAAGAATGCCTATTGGTAGCAGTGAGATAGTAGATTTGGCTCTAGGAAGCCCAGGGAGTTCCATGAAAGCTTTTCTTCTCATTGTGAAGCTAAGAGACTGAGGCCCTTTGTGAAGGGGAGGTGTGTGGATAAGAGGCTTAAAGAGAATAGGGAGGACTTTTAAGTGCATGTTGCAGAATGTAGGAGAGACACCTGAATAGGGTATTATAAGGATTGCCAAGCAGAGTCTAGAGTCTAGCTGAAGTATAAGATCCTGAGTTTAAGGTGCCATGAATCTACAGGGTTCTGTTATTTTTCTTCTACCACTGTTCAGCCACCTGGGAATAGTTACAGAAAAATCAAGCTAACATACTTACCAGGCTTCGAGGTTTTTGTAGGCTACTGTGACAGTTATGGAGGGGATTGGCAAGGAAGTTGAAGTGAAGGATCAAGATGATGGATTTATTGAAGGAAGTAAAGGTGAAGGTGTTTACATATATGAGAACTGGTTAAAGAATGAAGGGCTGATTCAATTGCATAAGTCTGGAAGGATACCTATGTGAACAAGCCAGAAAGAGGGCAGTTGGTGAGCTCAGAGATGATGACATCTAGGCTCTGGCTATGGGACTGGGTGTGTCACATCAAGCAGAGGCCAAGTTTGCAGGAAATGAGGGAAGCTGAGAAACTGAGAGACCAGGATACTAAATAAGTAGTAGACACCCCTAAGACAGTGGCACGGTTTGCATGGGGAGAAAGACTGTTGCCTAGAGTTACTTGGTGAGGGGTGAACCGGTGGGATACTGCTGGATGGCGGCAGAGAAGGTGTTTGAGACTTAATGGCAGAAGTCTCAAAAGAGGTTTGCAATGTGAGTGGAGTCCTTGACTAGAGATAGCATTGGGTTTTGATGCGGTGGCTCATTTGGCTTCTGTTGTGTGAGGATCAGTGGATGTGTGGGAATTGTCTGGGGAAGCTCCACCTGAGGGATACAGGAGAGTCCTTGTCCTCAGAAAGAGCTAGGTTTCAGTTGAGAACAGAAAGTAAGAGAAACATTCCATGAAATAGACTGTGGCTCTAGAATTTATTGACTCTAGATTATAGGTTCTAGAGGGCACATGTCTTAGAGGAAACAATTGTGGGAATTTGGGTAAGTGGCAAACAATCACAAGACACTATTGGTGGTATCAGTCCCTTGGGGAGCTGTCAGAAGCTTGTTCTGGGTGCATTGAGGCTGGTTGGTGTCTGGGTTTCTGTTGGCTCAAAATCTAAAATCCAGGAAGTGAGGGCAGCCATTAAACCCTAGTCCCTCCCAAGGAGTGCCCCTTGGGGGGCAGCATGCCCCTAGGCTCTGGTAGACCCTCCAGGGTGCTGGGCTTTAGAATTCAATAGGCTGTATGCTCTTATGCCTGATTTGGAATTTTGATAACCTTCTGGAGGTCTCCCAGCTCTAAGCTATAGTACCCTATTATTTTTTTTTCTTTCTGAATTGATTTGTATAGTACGTTTTCATCACACACAATTACTCTATACCTCTCCTCAGCAAGGATCCAACATTTCATTGCTCTTAACTTTGGTTCTTGTTGTTTAGTTGGACTCTACCGCTCTCGTAACCCATATCCTCATTATTTGAGATTTTTATCTGAAGTCAGGACTCCATTTTCTGTCTCTATCTGCAGAGCTAACAACTTTCCAAATGCTGCAGAAGGGATTCTTTATCAATTCCATCTTTCTGTCCACTCTTATAACATGGTACAGGTTTTCTTGTCTTTTTCTTTCTTTTGTTTTTTTTTTTTTTTTTTTTTTTTTTTTTTTTTGCTTTAATATATTTATGCATATAAACAGAAAACAGTAAAAAGTTCTCAGGAACCCTCTCCTCACACACCATGAATAATAATGTTGGTGAACAGTGAACAGAAAGAGAAATTGACGCAGAAAATTATTGCTGTTATCACAAGTCATTGTATTCCACAGTACCTTTTAAAACAGTTTGTATTTATCTTGTATTAATATTTGTTAATTCCAAGCCTCATCGGGTTTTAATTTTATAAGGTAAAGGATATATCCTTAACTAGGAAACTAAGAAAGATACATAGCTCTCTGGTCATTTTGCCTGCATTCAAAACACCAGGTTGTATACATCCATTTGTTCACCAAACATTCATAAAATGAACACTAACTTTTGACTAGTCATGTTTAACTTCTCTGGGTATACCCTACTGCCTGGATTATGACATGTAAAATTTTTTAAATTTTTATTTAAATTAACATATAATGTATTACTGGTTTCAGAAGTAGAGATCAGTGATTCATCAGCCTAGTATAATAACCAGTGCTCATTCCATCCATTGCCCTCCACATACATACAAACACACCCCACATCATCTTTATCCATTCATCTGATACACATCTGGGCTCTTTCTGTAGTTTGGCTCTTATGGACATCCCTGCTATAAACACTGGAGTGCAGGTGCCCTTTCAGATCATTAAATTTGTATCTTTCGGATAAATACCTACTAGTGTAATTGCTAGGTCATAGGTTAGCTCTATTTTCAACTTTTTGAGGAACCTCCTTACTGATTTCCAGACTGCACCAGGTATGGCACAGGTTTTCAAAAGGAGATGTTTTTCATGAAATACTGTGCTGAGAGGACCAGGTCTTTGCTAGATGATGGCAAGATTTTTAAAGATTCAAAACCTTGGAGTCAATTAGAGATCATTTACTTTGAATATGACCCCCCATGGTGTCTCTTTCTACCTTTTTAAGAATGAGGATATAGGGGATTCCTGGGTAGCTCAGTGGTTTAGCGCCTGCCTTTGGCCCAGGGCACTATCCTGGAGTCCCAGGATCGAGTCCCACGTCGGGCTCCTGGCATGGAGCCTGCCTCTCCCTCTGCCTGTGTTTCTGCCTCTCTCTATCATAAATAAATAAAAATCTTAAAAAAAAAAAAATGAGGACATTGAGTTAAGAGAGTGACACCAGAATCTGGGGCTTATGTATTCTAATCATTATACTTGTTACATTTCTTACTGTGTCCTGTCTCTTGCCTATCATTCATCAGCAGTGCAATGTGAAGGGAAGATTGGCCAGTGAATGGGAATACCTTGCTAAAGAGAAATTTTTATTATAAAATTACCTGAATAGCAAGTAAAAATGCCTTATCTTTTTCCATTTTTAGGAAGAAGTAAGTCTAACTTGGGCTGGACACCTCTTCATCTGGCATGTTATTTTGGACATAAACAAGTGGTTCAGGATCTGTTAAAGGTACATTTATGGCTTAAGTTTTTAAATGAATAAAAGAAATATTACTGCTATGGAAATTATGAAAGTCTTAGAAAAGCCAACTAACCATAGTAGATTACTTAACACTAACACACTTAATTATTCTTTGCTAAAAAGTAGGTTAGCCTGATGACTGGTTAAAATTCTATTTTTTTTAGTCATTTGATTTTTCTATTGACTTTTTAAAATTGCAAAAGTGAATGTGTGAGTTAATGTGAAGATAATAGTTTTTAATATAACAGTTAAAAAAATAACCTAAGCACATCCTAAATGATTAAAAAAAAGATGCAGAATCTCTTAATGAGCACCGTATGATTTAAGATCTCACATTTTTTCAATTCTGTGATAATGTTTCACTTTGATATTTCTGAAATTGCCTTAAAATTGGGCAGTACATTTAAGTAGTGGCTTTTTTTTTTTTTTTTACTGAAAACTTACTAAATTGGTGGAGAAAATATGGTATTTTGTTCAGAATATTCTTTTTTCAATATGAGGGTTTCTAAAGTAGAGTGAAGGTCTGTAGATTTTTAAAGGAAAGCAGCTTTTTACTCTTCTACCTATTATGAAGTAGACTTTTATCTCTCTAGTAGCTTTACTGTTTTACTGTGAATTGAATTGAATTTTAGCATTGACAACCAATGAATATTAACATCATTTTAATTTTGAAATATTTAATATATTTTTTAGGTGCCTGACTGGCTCATTTGGTAGGGTACACAACTCTTAATCTCAGGGTTTTAAGTTCAAGCCCCATGTTGGGTGTTGAGATTACTTAAAAATAAAATATATATTTTTTAAAGAAATAATATATTTTTAGAGAATTATTTTCACCTTTATGTATTTCTTGACATGTGGAAGATGTCTAAAGTTTTCATGTTTGTCAGGCTGGTGCAGAAGTGAATGTATTGAATGACATGGGAGACACGCCGCTTCATCGAGCTGCCTTTACGGGACGAAAGGTGAAAACATTCCACATTTGGTGTTTGGGTGGAATATTTGGGAGAGCAGTCACATGTTTTTTTAAGACTCTATGAATAGGAACTGGGCGAAGCCACAACAAATACATAAACCAGCACTTTGGGTCAAAAGGCCACAAGCTCTTGGAATGAACGTGAGGTCAGGTATTTCCACTCTGGAATCCTGACAGGAGCTCTTTCAGTCCCTGCTCCTGTCCTCTAGGGATGGGGAACTCCTGATAGTTCTTTTTTTTTTTTTTTTTTTTTTAAACTGCTTCATTGAGGTAGAATTTTATGTTGCATAAAACTCACCTACTGTAAGCGCACATTTTGGTGATTCTTAGTACATTTACATAGCTGTGCAGCCAGCTCAGAACGTTTTCTCATGCCTCTTTATGTTTATTCCCTTCTGTCCTCCCCTGCCTCAGGCTGTCACTGATTGGTTTTCTATTTCAAGGATATCTGTCCTTTCTAGAAATGTCTTGTAATTGAAATCCTACAAACTTTTGTGTTTGGCTTCTTTAATTTAGCATGATACTGTTGAAGTTTATTCATGCCATAGAATCCATGTATCTGTGATTTCTTCTTTTTTATGACTGAATAACTTTCCATCTTATGGCTATATCACATTTTTTAATCCTTTCACTGTTCACTGGAAGGACTCTTCCCATTGTGTTGTCTTGGCACCCTTGTTGAAATGAATTGACCGTAAATTTCTAGACTTTCTGTTGTCTTCCTTTAATCTGAATCTATTGTTACATCAGTACTACATTGCTTTTATTACAGTAACTTTATAATTAAGTTTTGATATTGGGTGGTCTGAGTTTTCCAGCTGTGATTTAAATTATTTCGACTATTGTTAGTCAAAATAGTCCAGGGGTGCCTGTGTGGCTCAGTCAAGGTAAGCATCCGACTCCTGGTTTTTGGCTTAGGTAGTGATCTCAGGGTCATGAGATCCAGTCCAGCACTGGGCTCTGCACTCAGTGCAGAGTCTGCTTGAGCTTCTCTCTGCCTGCCCTGCCCAAAATAAATCTTTAAAAAAAACTGTATTTCCATATAAATTTTAGGATCATTTTAATTTCTACAAAAACACCTGTTGGCATTTTGATTGAGGTTGTGTTGTCTAGGGTCTATGGATCCATTTGGGAAGAATGGCCACTTTAACAATATTGAGTCATCCAATCCATAAATGGGAAATGCCTGTTCCTTTGTTTAGATCTTTAATTTCTATTGGCAGTGTTTGGTAGTTTTCAGTGTACAGATCTTATACTCCTGTTAAATTTATTTCCAGGCATTGTATTCTTTTTGATGCTATTTTGAATGGAATTTTTCTTTTAATTTCCTTTTCTGATTTCTTCTTGCAACTGTATAGATAGATAAGTTGATTTTGTTGTTAATCTATATATTGTGTCCCTGTTGTTGATCTGTATCCTGTATCCTTGCTGAATTTGTTCATTAGTTCTAGTAGGCTTTTGTAAATTCCATAGGATTTTCTCTACACTGGATCCTATCATCTACAAATAAACACAAATGTACTTCTTTTCCAGTCTGGATGCTTTCTTCTCTTATTTTACTAGATCTTAGTAAACTGTTGAATACATATGATGAAAGCAGAAATCCTTGTTTTTTGATCATAGGGGAATAGCATCTAGTTTTTTTACCAGTAAGTATGGTGTTTGTGGGTTTCTCTTAGATTCTCTTTATTAGGTTGAGGAAGTGTTACTCTATTTCTAGTTGGTTGAAAGTTTTTTTTTTCTCTAAGATTTTATTTATTTATTCATGAGAGACAGAGAGAGAGAGAGAGGCAGAGACACAGGCAGTGAGCCTGAAATGGGACTCGATCCTGGGTCTCCAGGATCATGCCCTGGGCTGAAGGTGGTGCTAAACCGCTGGGCCACCGGGCTGTCCTGGTTGAAAGTTTTTATCATGAATGAATGTCTAGTGCTTTTCCTGTCTTTTGAGATGAGCATGTGATTTTTTTCTTTAGTCTGTTAATATGGTATATTACATTAATTGATTTGGGGATTTTAAACATAGCTGTGTAAATCCCACTTGGTACTGGATAATGTCTTTACTGTGTTGCTGGATTCTCTTTGCTAACATTTTGCTAGGGCTTTCTTGGGTCTGTATTCATGAGAGATACTGCTTTATAGTCTTGTTTTCTTGATCTGTTTATTTGACTTTGGTAACAGGGTGATACTAACCTTATAGAATGAGTTGGAAAGTGTTCTTTTCTTCTGTTTTCTGAAATAGTTTGTAAAGGATTGGTGGTATTCTTTAAGTAGTTGATAGAATTCACCAGGTAAGCTATCTATGCTTGGACTCTCTAAGTGGGAAGATTGTAAATTACTAATAAGCCATCTATGGTTGGACTTTCTAAGTGGGAAGATTGTAAATTACTAATAAGCTATCTGTGCTTGGACTTTTCTGTGTGGGAAGATTTTAAATTACTGAAACAACTTAATTATTTTATGTAGGTCTGTTCTGATTTTCTGTTTCTTTGAGTCCACGGTGGTTATTTTATCTTTCTGGATTTTTTTTTTTTTAATCTCACTTAAATTGTCTAATTTCTTGGCTTAAAGTTATTCAGGATGCTCTCCTGTGACTTTTCTGGCTATAGGGTTGGTAATGATAGTCCCTATTTCATTTGTTTTTGCTAATTGGTGTAATCTTTTTGTCTTGGTTAGTTTGGCTAAAGATTTATCAATTTTGTTGATCTTTTTCAAGAACTGACATTATTTTGTTTTTTTTTTTGTTTTTTTTTTTATTTTGATATTTTTTGTTCTGTTTATTTCATTTCTGTTCTTATTTCTCTTTTTTGGTTTTTAATTTCCTATTTTTTTTTTCCTTAAAGTGAAAGCTTATTGACTTGAGTTCTTTGTTCATTTCTAGTACACACATTTAAAGCTATAAATTTTCATTTTAGCTGTATACAATACATTTTTGACTTGTGTTTTTATTCTCATTTAAAATATTTTCTGACATTTTCGTCCCTTCTTCTTTGACCCAGAGGTTATTTAGAAGTATGTCTGCCACATATTTGGAGATTTCCCCCAAATTTCTTTCCATTATTGATTCCTAATTTTCCTTATGATCAGATAACATACTTTGAATTATTTATTGAAGAACATGAAATTCTTTTAAAATTTATTATGGGAGCACCTGGGTGGCTCTGTCAGTTAAGTATCTGACTCATGATTTCAGCTCAGGTCTTGATCTCAGGGTTGTGAGTTCAAGTTCCATGTTTGGCTCCATATTGGGCATGGAGCCTACTTAAAAAAATAATAAAATTTATTAGGAACTAGTGGTATAGCATTTGATCTGGGAGAATGTTTTTTGATTGCTTGAAAAGAATATATATTCTGTTTTGCGGGTGGAGCATTCTATAAATATCCATTGGCTTAGTTGATAGAGTTGTTCAAATCATTTATCCTTAACTGATTTTCTATTTGTTTTATGAAATATTGAGAGCGTTCTTTGAAGTATAACTATAATTCTGGAATTGTGTAGTTTCAATTCTGTCAGTTTTTGTTTCATGAATCTTGGAGCCCTATTAGGTCCATATCCATTTGTAATGGGGTTATATGGAATATATGGCAATATATCTTCCTCATGTATTGACCTTTTTTATCACTACAATGTTTTTGCCTTCAGTAATGTTTCTTGTCATAAAGTTTATTTTCTACCTGGTTAATATAGCTAGTCTAGCTGCCTTATGGTTACTGGTTACGTTTTATTTCAGGTGTACAACTCAGTGATTTGATAGGGCTATATGTTATGCTATATTCACCACAAGTGTAGCTATCATCTGTCTCATTACATCACTATTACAGTATCATTGACTATATTCCTTATGCTCTGCTTTTGTTTCATTGACTTACTCATTCTGTAACTGGAGGTATGTATCTTCCTCTCCTCTTCATCCATTTTACCCACTTCCCAAACCCCTTCCCCTCTGGCAGCCATCAGTTCTCTGCATTTATAGTTCTGATTCTGCTTTTTGTTTGTTCATTCTTTTTAGACTCCTTTTATGAGTGTGGTCATAGCATATTTGTCTTTTTCAGTCTGACTTCACTTAGCATAATACTCTTTAGGTCCACCCATGTTGTTTCAAATGGTACAGTTGCCTCCTTTTTATGGCTCACACAAATATGTGTGATCACATTTTTGTGATCACACAAATATTTGTGATCACACAAATATGTGTGTGTGTGATCTTCTTTATCCATTCTTCTTTTTTATATCCATTCTTCTATTGACGGACACTTAGGTTGGTTCCATGTCCTGACTATTGTAAAGAATGCTGCAGCAAACAGGGACACATTTTTCGAGTTAGTATTTTCATTTTCCCTGGGTAAATGCTCAATAGTGGAATTATTGGATCACATAGTATTCTTATTTTTAATTTTTTGAGAAACCTCCATACTGTTTTCCACAGTGGCTGTACCTATTTACATTCCTACCGTCAATGAGTGCATGGGGGTTGCCAACACTTGTTTCCTGTCTTTTTGATTTTAGCCAGTCTGACCAGTGTGAGGTGATATTTCATTGTGGTTTTGATTTGCATTTCTGTAATAAGTGAAGTTGAACATCTTTTCAGTGTCTGCAGACCACCTGTTCAGTTGTGTGTTTTTATCTAGTCTGACAGTTTCTGCCTTTTGATTTAGTGTTGGGTCTATTTACAATTTTAATAATTTTTGGTTTACATCTTTGATTTTGTATTTGTTTTCTCTATGTCAGGTTTTTGTTCTTGTTCCTCCTTGACTGCCTTCTTTTCTGTTACAAAATATTATTAGTGTAAAATTTTAGTTCCTCTAGATATTAAACTTTCTGATCATGTTTATCACAGCAACTTCACACTCTTTATCTGCTAAATACAACATCTATGCCCACAGACAGTACATTTCTGTTATCTGCATTTCTCTTATTATGAGTTTCTTGTTTCTTTGCATGTCTCACAAGTTTTTATTGAAAACTGGATTTTTTAAAAAAGATTTTATTTGATAGAGAGTGCATGCACAAGCAGTGGGGGGAGGGTGGCAGGCAGAGGGAGAGAGAGAAGCAGGAAGCCTGATGCAGGGCTTGATCCCAAGACTCTGGGATCATGACCTGAGCCAAAGGCAGATGCTTAACTGACTGAGCCACCCAGGTACCCTGAAAACTGAACATTTTTTATAATGCATTTTAGCAACTCTGAATTCTGACTTGTCCACCTTCAGGTTATTTTTTTCCTTTTTTATTAATTTGTCTGATCTTCATCTGTGAAATCTGGAATATAAACCAGGCCTGCTGATAGCTCTTCTTTTTTTTTTAAAAAAAATTGTTTTAATGTTTTAACATGATTTCTGTTATGGACTGAATGTGTTCCCTTAAAATTCATATATTGTAATCCTGTCCCCCCAGTGTGATGCTATTAGGAGATAAAAAGTAGGTGAGGGATGGGAATAGCCTGTACCTTCAAGGCTAAAGATGCCTGATAAGCTCACCTGACATTCTAGTTCCATTGAATATGCCACTCAATTTGTTGTCTTTTTTTTTTTTTTTTTTTTTTAAAGATTTTATTTATTCATTCATGAGAAACACAGAGAGAGGCAGAGACACAGGCAGAGGGAGAAGCAGGCTCCATGCAGGAAGCCCGACGCGGGACTCGATCCCAGGACTCCAGGATCAGGCCCCGGGCTGAAGGCGGCGCTAAACCGCTGAGCCACCAGGGCTGCCCAATTTGTTGTCTTTATTGAATACCCAGCACCGTGAAATGATTAATTTTGTTCAGTTTGAAGTCATTTTTTAAAGATTTTATTTTTATTTATTCATATGAGAGAGAGAGAGAGAGAGGCAGAGACGCAGGCAGAGGGAGAAGCAGTCTCCATGCAAGGAGCCCAATGTGGGACTCGATCCTGGGACTCCAGGATCATGCCCTGGGCCAAAGGGGGGCGCTAAACCGCTGAGCCACCCAGGGATCCCCCAATTTTGTTCAGTTTTATACTCATTTTTCAAGATGACAGTTCTCTGAACTCTTCACACCACCATAGCCAAAAATTGCTTTACCTCTTTTTCTTGATTTTTTTCGATTATTTGAATGATCTCGTAAATGATCTATGATAGTTTTATTTGATTACTGTCCATAGTTTAATATGCCTTAAGATTATTTAAAATCCTATATTAAACTTTATATGCATTTGTCACAAGTCAATAATTTGATTATATCATTTCATACTTTTTATTATGAGTAGATTTAACTAATTTTTGTGTGAATTACCATGAATGAACCTTATATGTGCTTAATAAGCATATTTGAATTAGTATATTTTATACCATTACAGTCTATATGCTCATGTGTTGATACTGGTGAACCATATATGCAGTCTTGCTAAAGCTGAGAAAAATGTACTTTTTACAATAAAAAATAAAAATAGTGGGTAAATTGCTATACTTTATGGGATTTTAAAAATGAGCTTCAGATAGTGTAATTTGCCTGATCCATACATGAACTACTTGCTCGTATCTTCACAGCCTGCACTACTCCATTTTTCTTCTGTGTAAGCAAATTCTTGGGGTTGACTTGGATCATGAGATGGCATTCTTGACAGTGCAGCTCAGATGCTGTCTCTCTAAATACGACTTTCTGCAGCTGGGAGAAAACTGCTTTTCCAGATTTCCTGAGCGTATTACATCACTTTCATCTTCTACCCTATAGTTATTGTGTATATCTCTTTACTACTAGATTGAATTCATTTTAGTTTCAAAGAATTAACACACATCAAGTTTTAGTATCTTTGATAAGCACAGCACAGGTCTTTCTGCCTATCTCCACATACCTACCTCAGATCGGCTCATTCATCTGTACTTGGTTCTTCACGTTATTTGCCCGTTTCTGCTGTATTCTTGAACTTCAAACAGGAGACTCTGCTATAAATTGGGCCTTAGTTTGATTTGAACATATTAGCATATATATCATATTATCTCTTGTGTTAGAAAATTTAGCTGAAGCTAAATGGGTACCTCACACAGGAAACTTGAAAAATTTATGTGCTTAATGTTTAAGCATGATTGAATTTTGCAGAAAGTTTAATTTTCTAATTGTGCTTATGAAAGGAACCCAATTATCTTGTTCTGATGTGATCCTTTACTATGAATATAATTTATAATTTAAAACATGTTATGGTAGTGAGATTCAGTGATTTAATAACTAGAATGAGTTGAAAAGGGATTTGGTTTGTTATTAAAGTATTTTACATTCGTGTCCTTCAGAATGTATAAAATCTCCCTGAATTTCATGAAGGACCTTCTGGCTCTTCTTGGTAATTACTGACCCCTAGTGTTATCTAATCAAAATGTACCATAATTCTCAGATGTACTCAGCATTTGTTCTTTGGTTTTTCAAATGCAGTTAGAGTGCTGAAGTTTTTATATTTTTTATGATAATTATAAAATAGGGATACAATTGGTACAGTAAATAATTGGATTGTTGTACTAACCTTTACGTTGATTGACTATTTTCCAACAGAGCTAAGAATACATTTAAAATGAATGCTTCCTCTGTTGTGTGTGTGTCAGGAATTGTGTGTCTGTCACCTGGCATATAGAAGATACATATAATCCTGAGGTTCCTATAAGCTTCTCTATCTTGTTCCCTAACTTACCATCTCTCATGCTTAGGCATTAAATGCCTACTCTGTATCAGGCACTGCACAAATGACCTGATAGGTCTTGTTTCATTTAAAAGGAAATGACAACAATGAAATGTAGGCACAAACATTTCCATTTCTTGTAGTTTGGGCTTCCCAGGAATCCAGCTGAGTTGGAGATTAGTGTGTAACAGGTTAATTGGAATACTATGGGATCACATGTGTGTTGGGGGTGGCGTAGCAGAACTGGGCAGAGGCTGAAGTCAAGCAGTGGTGCACTCACCAGGGTTGCCTCAGCCAGGTGAGGGGAGCTCTGCAAGAGAGGTGACCCATCAAAGCTGTCCCAGTTTGAAGTAAGAGAGCTCAGCACTTAGTGATGGTCAGTCAGTAGGTATTGGCTGCCGTAGGAAGGGACATGACCTTGTGCGAGGCAGCTCTTCTTAGCTGAGTGGATACCTGGAGTGACTAAAGGTAGTGGCTGCCTCCTGGGCACTCCTAGCATCTAGGGTATTAAGTCATCTATTTCTCAGGGTGAGGCTGGGTGTTGTAGCACAGCTTCGATCATAGCTCACCCTTTATTCTGCTCAGATTTGCTTCTTCATAAGCTTCCAGCCACAGCCCCTTCAGGGTTCCAGTGGGCCATTCCCAGCTAGGAGGAACTTAGGAGGAGGAAGGATAGTGAGACAGACTATAGCGTTGCTGCAATTGACCTTTGGGCCACAACTGAATCCTCTTCTCCCTTCTCTGCTGTCTCTTCTAGATATATCCTTCCCTTGACTAGCACATCTGGTCTTCGTGGCTTATCCAGTGCTGTGACTCAGGCCCTCATCACTGGAGATCTGAGCAGGTCATGCCCTTCCTAAGTGTGGAGTTGCCACACTTGTTCATTATTGTCAAAACTAGACCTGGGAGGGGCACCTGGGTGACTCAGTGGTTGAGTGTATACCTTTGGCTCAGGTCGTGATCCCAGGATCCTGGGATCAAGTCCCGCATCAGGCTCCCCACAGGGAGCCTGCTTCTCCCTCTGCTTGTATCTCTACCTCTCTGTCTCTCATGAATAAATAACTAAAATCTTAAGAAAAAAACTGGACCAGGGAATACCAAGAGCTACCTAAGTGTATCATCTGCATGCCAAACATACTCCTCCATTTCCCCATTGTATATAGTCCTCCTTTCTTATGTTCAAGTTCAGTTACCTCTGCTAAAATGATGACGACTCCTGCCTCTCCTTTGTTACAGGAGCTGAGTGTTCAGGCACCCTTTCTCATCTTCTGGCATGTGAATCAGAGCATTATACTCAGATGCCCCCAGAACCTGAAGAAGCCAATCAGGCATTGTGCTTCCTTCTCTGTTTTGAGAAGTGCAAGATGGTATAATTTGTTTTTTACTTTGGAGACACTGTCCTGGCATTACCCAGACCACTGAACCCTTAAAAACAATATGGCATTGTCCCTGAATTCTTCCTAAGATTTATTTCCCACTCCCTGGAGCATTATATCTTAGCAAGGCTTTCAACATTCTAGTCTCTTCTTGTTCATCTGGTTTTATTAATATGTCATTGGTAAGATAGACCACTGTGATGGTCTGTAGGATGAACAAATGGCTCTGAGGCAAAACTGTAAATGTATACTTTGTCTATGAGAATATAAAGTGGTTTTGATCATTTTTTCCTAATCGGGAAAGAGTACACATAATGTCAAATTAGTTGCTATACCATGTCCTTAGGTAATATTAACTTGCTTGGAAAAGATAGCATGCTTTGCAGAGTGGCTATAATTGGGGCTATTTGAATTTATGGAAATCCTCGGTCTTCCTCCATATTCCATCTGGTTTTTGCAGTGTTAGACTGATGAATTAAATGGAAATAGTCTAAGAACCATCACTCCTACATTCTGAGGGTTTTTTTGTTTGTTTGTAGGCTCCATGCCCAGTGTGGAGTCCAGTATGGGACTTGAACTCACAACGCTGAGATTAAGACCTGAGCTGTGATCAAGAGTTGCACTTAACTGACTGAACCATCCAGATGCCCCTGCATTCTGAGGTTTTCAAGGATGGCACTGATCCAACCCATATAAGATACTAGTTTTAATTTATCTGGGCCAGGGGGCAAGGGAGGACAATTTCAGAGCCCTCCTTCTGGCCCTTAGACACCCAGGAATCCACACGAAACTGCCAACAACTTAGTGTGTCTGTTCCAATTGTGTATTCATGGACTGGGGAAGTGATTCCTGGATGTGATTGTGGACCTGCATGTACCATGAGCCAGACCTGAGCCAAGGTCTCATTTATTACCTTGTCCTCATGTATGCCCCCTTTCTAAAAGAGGGGCCAGATGGCACTTGGGGTCTCTCGGCATCAGTGTCAACTTGGACATTAGACCTAACAGTTCCTGAAATGTTTGGATATTCCCCTTTCCCCGGTGTAGCTACCTGGGTTTCATTAGTCCCTTTGGGAATAGTCTAGGAAATTGATGGCTTTGTACGTTTGATTTGGTGTTGCAAAATCTTTCCTTCCAGAATCTGGTCTCTCCTTTAATAGTTTTCAGTCCAAAATTGATTCAGGTCCAGAAACCGGACAAGGTGTCATGACTTCTTCAGAGACCGTCTTCAGCTTCTAACCATTCATCATTGACTTTTTTGACAGTACAAATTGAGTTTTTAACTTGGATGATTCCTAGCAGCATAACCAAAGCAGTGGCCCCTTACAAGTGTCAAAATGCCAGATACGCCTTTGCAGACAGAAGATTTTAAATAAGTGGACTTGCTAGACTGAACATAGTACATAAGATCATATTTTTTATTTTTGCCATATTTTTTATTATTTATTGTGCCAGATTTTTAATTTTTGTGCCTGGAAGGGCCTAGAGGATACATCATTCACCAAAGCAGGAAGAAATGACTGGTGAATAAGGCACCAACATCATTAAGACCCTTATTAAGGTTTGTCTTCTAAAGTCTAGGGCTTCCAGGAAATGACACTGCAGCCCTGATTCACCAATAGCAGTGGGGTATGCAGGGGATGTGTATCATAGGACCCTGAAATAGTAGAGGCTTGGAGATGGCACCTCCACCTCAGAAGCCAGGTGGAAGCAATTACAGTAAGTAAGTACTGTAGCAAGTTCAGCAGGGTAAGATCGGGAGGACTGGCCTGCAGAGAGTTACAGAAATGGCTAACAAAATGGCATTCCTGAGGGCAAGTCACATGGGCATATGACAGCAGATACTACTTCTGTCATCTATTATGATTTTGTTTTGTTTTGTTTTGTTTTATACTCTTTTGATGGATTGAGAAGGTATCATGTCTTACCAATTCTTCAGTAGCTTATTACACATTCTTTAGACTTGGTATCACCCCATAGCCACTGGGTGCTCAGTTCTGTTTCTTCTTTTTTCAGACCCATTCCTCTCCCTCTCTTCAGTTTTTCCTCTTAGGTCAGTAGAGGTTAGCCAAATACTGTCTTCAAGTTTCTTATCTTTCTTGGCCAGTGTGCTCCCTGATGTCTACTGATGTCATTGAAGCATTCTTTATTTCTGTTACTAATGATTTTTATTTGTAGCATTTTCCTCTAACTCTTTATAGTTTCCACTTCAGTTGAAATTCTCTCATTATGTATGTAGTCTACCATTTCAACTAGACCTTTTAATGTAATAATCATAGTTACTTTAAATTCTGTGTCTGATCATTTCAGACACAGAATTTAATTTTGGTCATTTCTGTGTCATCCTGTTGATTGCTTTGTCTCTTGACAGTGGATCGTTTTTTTTCTGTTTTGTGTGTGTGTCTGGTAATTTTTATTGGAATGTTAAACTGTGTGTAAGCTAGTAGAGACAGGTAAATAGTTTGGGCTTGGAAATGGGCATACGTCTTAGTGTGGGAGGTTGGATCAGTCTAGCCTGGAGCACATCTGAGCTTGGGTTTTGTTGTTGCCATGGTTACCTTATGTGTACCAATGGCTTCAGATTTCTATTTCCAAATTTGGTATTGCCTCCATGTATGTTGTAGGCTGATTTTTCTGGAGAGTTTTTTTTTTTTTTTTTTTTTCCCTTGATGTTCCTACTTCACTCTAAGCTTGAGGCCTTCCTAGCATGCCTTGTCCCTCAGAGAGCATTTCTCTCCATGCTGTTGCCTCTCCCTCATTAATTGACTACTCTTGCTTGTTCTCAGTACTTGGTAGTCTTGGGGTGAGAGGAGGGGGCAGAGTGAGTTGCAATTGTCCTGGTGGAGCCTATACATCTTAGGCCTTTTGTCCCTGTGTAAGGGACAGGAGTTTCTTAGATAGTTCTTTATCAGTGATCCTGCTCCTCCAGTAATAGGAGACCTTTAATGTATGGATCCTTGATTGTTTCCTGTCTCTCTCCTTGGTTGAAAGGGTCTTCACTGTGCCTTGTGGATGAAAGATTTGCTGCCTTTTCACAGCAGTGATACTTTTAAAGGAATAACATAAGGCAGAAAGGCTTGCCTCAGGCTTTATAAGCCTTCTCTGCAGCAGTGGTAGCTCCCTCCTCTGTGCCTGCATCATCAAGGGTAAGGCTTTCTCTGATCACCTGCCGGAATCCCCATCCCCTGCCTTTTTTTTTTTTTTTTTTTTTTTTTTTTAAGCACCAGGTGGAGGCCCATGGAGAAGAGTCTGCAGGTGGATAGGAGTTTCCTTTATACCTGTGGTTCGTAGAGGTTCTATATCCTTATGTTAGTGTTTCAGCAGGTAGCAATTCATTGAAATTTGCAGCTCAGTTCCTTTATCTGCTTGTTTGGCAGCCCCTGTCTTACACTCATACCTACCATGGGTGAGCAAGTGCTTACTTGAGGGCAGTTTCCTTAGATTTCAGACTATAGGCATATCTCAAAGATATTGCAGGTTTGTTGCCAGATAACTTCAATAAAGCAAATATTAAAACAGAGTTAAGTCAAATGAACTTTTTCGTATCCTAGTGCATATAAAATTTATGTTTATACTATAGTCTATTAAGTGTGCAGAAGCATTAGGTCTAATAAAACAATGTATATACCATAATTAAAAATTCTGTATTGCTAAAAAAAGGTTGTCATCTGAGCTTTTAGTGACTCATAATCTCTTTGCTGGGGGAGGATCCCACCTCCATGCTGATGGTGATTGATGAAGATTGGAATGGCTTTAGCAGTTTGTTTGAATAGGAGAAAATGAAATTTGCCACATAGATTAATTCTTTCTTTCACAGACCATTTCTCTGTGCATGTGATGCTGTTTGATAGCTTTTTACCCACAGTAGAACTTCTTTCAAAATCCTCTCAAACCCTGCCATCAGCTAAGTTTATGTAGTGTTTTAGATCATTTGTTGTCACTTCAGTCTTCATAGCATCTTCCCCGGGAGTAGATTCTATCTCAAGAAACTGCTTTCTTTGCTCATTCATAAGAAGAAACTCCTCATCTTTGAAATCTCTATCATGAAATTGCAGCAGTGCAGTCTCCCTTCTGATTCTAGTTCTTTTGCTGTTTCTGCCACAACTGCAGGGACTTCCTCCAGTCTGAAACCCCTTGAAGTCACCCATGAGGTTGGAATCAACTTCTTCCAAACTCCTATTAATGCTGATAGTATTTTGGCTGGTGCTTTTGAATCTCAAATGCTCTAAATGGCATCTAGAGTGGTGATTCCTTTCCAGAAAGTTTTCAATTTACTTTGTTCAGATCCATCAGAGGAATGAATCACTGTGGCAGCTAGGGCCTTAAGAAATGTATTTTTTTTAGTCCTAAGACTTAAAGTTGAAATTACTCCTTGATCTATGGGCTCAATAGATGTTATGTTAGCAGGCATGAAAACAATCTTAATTTTATTGTACATCCCCATCAAAGCTCTTGGGTAACCAGGTGCATTGTTAATAGGCAGTAGTATTTTGGGAAGAATCTTTTTTTCTGAGCAGTAGGTCTCAACAGTGGACTTAAAATATTTAGTCAGCCATTTGTAAAATAATATGCTGTCATCTAGGCTTTGTTGTTTTGTTTGTAGAGCAAATATCAAAACAGAGATTTAGCATAATTCCTATGGGCCCTAGGATTTTCAGAGTGGTCAATGACATTGGCTTCAGTTTAAGTCACCAGCTGCATTAGCCCCTAACAAGAGAGCCAGCCTGTCCTCTGGAGCTTTGAAGCCAGGCATTGACTTCTTTCTACCTGTGAAAGTCTAGATGGCATCTTCTTCCAAAACAAGGCTGTTTCATCTAGGTTAGAAATCAGTTGTTTAGTATAACCACTCATTAGTGACCTTAGCTAGAGCTTCTGGAACACTGGCTGCAGCTTCTCTCTCAGCACTTGCTGCTCCACCTTGTACTATGATGTCATGGAGACGGCTTCTTAAACCTTATGAACTCCCCTCTGCCAGCTTCAGACTTTTCTCCTGTAGCTTCCTCACCTCTCTCAGCCTTCATAGAATTGAAGAGAGCCAGGGCCTTGCTCTGGATTAGGCTTCAGTTTAAGGGATGTTGTGGCTGATTTGATCATCTGTTTAGACCACTCAGACTTGTCTCTGTCTCAGCAATAAGGCTGTTTCATTTTCTATTACTGTATGTTCATTGAAGTAACACTTTTAATTTCCTTCAAGAACTTTTCCTTTGTACTAACTACTTGGCTGTTTGGCCCAAGAGCCTAACTTTCAGCCTATCCAAGCTGTGGACATGTCTTCCTCATTAAGTTTAATTATTTCTGACCTTTGATTTAAAGAGAGAGGTGCGTGACTCTTTCACTTGAGTGAACCTTTAAGGGTCATTGTAGAGTTACTAACTTCAATATTGTCTAACTTTAATACTGTGTCTCAGGGACTAAGGAGGAGGCCCCAGGAGGAAGAGATGGGGAGTGGTTGATCCCTGGAGCCATCAAAATACACATAACATTTATTGATAAGTTTGCTGTCTTCCGTGGGCATGGTTCATGGTATCCCAAAACAATAACAATAGTAATGTTAAAGATTAGTGATCACAGATCATTATAACAAATATAATAATAGTGAAGAGGTTTGGGCACCTGGGTGGCTCAGTGGTTGAGTGTCTGCCTTTGGCTCAGGTCATGATCCCGGGGTCGTGGGATTGAGTCCTGCATCAGGTTCCCTGCAGGGAGCCTGCTTCTCTCTCTGCCTCATGCTCTGTGTTTCTCTCATGACTAAATAAAATCTTAAAAAAAAAAAAAAAAGTGAAAAGTTTTTGAAATAATGTGAGAATTAGCAAAATGTGACACAGAAACATGAAGTAATCTAATGCTGTTGGAAAAATGGTTCTGATGGACTTGTTGGATGCAGGGTTGCTGTGAACCTTCAACTTGTGTGAAAAAACAACAAAAAACATGATCTGCAGTTGGTTGTCATGCCATCTCAGTTGCCTGGGTTCAGGCGAAGTAATCATTTTGTAGATGATCTGTTTTTTCCTCTTTTTAAAAAATTTTATTTGAAGGAGGGTGATGCACTTTCCAGCTTTCTAAATTCCAGGTGGAATGTGCAGGTCCCAGTTAATTTATGAAACAGTCTTTTCTTGTGGCAACTTCAGAGACTGTGATACCTAAGTGTTAAGTCGATCGTGTGTCTGTGCCTTACATGTAGCAGTTAATGTTTAGCATGTCTTAGCAGTCTTTAAGGGGCACTTGGGAAGTCAGTCAGTTATGCATCCCACTCTTAGTTTTGTCTCAGGTCATGATCTCAGGGTTGTGGGATCGAGCCCCATGTTGGGCTCTGTGCTCAGCATGGAGTTTGCTTGAGATTCTTTCTCTCTCTCTCTTCAGTCAATCAATCAATCAATCAATCAATCAATCTTCTTTCTTAAAAAGGCAAAAAAAAAAACTTTAAGATTTTACTTTGTGTGTGGCCTCTTAAAAAAAAATCTACATGTGACTGTGCATGTGTATTTCTATTCAGTTTTATCTTTTTGGAATTCCAGGTTACCTTATAGATAAAAGACTTTCATGATTAATTTTGTACTAATTTTTTGATTTTTTTTTTTTACCTATATTCTCTTAGTTATTTATTCCACTCCTGTTTTTTGAAAGTGATTGTCAAATCCACCATCTAGTCTTTCTATTGAATATTTAATTTGTTGTTAATTTTATTTTATTTTTTTATTTATTTATGATAGAGAGAGAGAGAGAGAGAGAGAGGCAGAGACATAGGCAGAGGGAGAAGCAGGCTCCATGCACCGGGAGCCTGATGTGGGATTCGATCCCGGGTCTCCAGGATCGTGCCCTGGGCCAAAGGCAGGCGCCAAACCGCTGCGCTACCCAGGGATCCCCTGTTGTTAATTTTAAAGAATATTTTTCTCTGAATATTCTTTTTTGTAGTCTTTATTTCTTAACAAGGAAATAATCTCATTTTCTGAGGATATTATGGGTTTTTTAAAGGTTTTCTCCATTTTTGTCTCAAGTTTTTTTTTTTTTTTTTTTCCTCTGTCTCGGTCTTAGTCGTTTGTGTGCTGATCAGATCTCAAATCTCAAGTTGTAATGGGCTATCGATTCATGTTTAAGAGTGACATTTCTCAAAACTTGTAGAGATTCAGTAAGCATGAGTAATACTTGCTCACTTGTGGGCTTCATTGTAGGTTGAAGTTTGTTGAACTTGTATAGTAGATTGGTATGTCTTTGTACCTTTTTCATGATTTCATGTAACTGTATAACATGTACAGACCTTTGTGCTTCACATTTCCCATCTTTGTTTTTAATTTTTCTTGAAGATTTTATTTATTTAAGAGATAGAGTGTGTGTGCCAGAGAGCACAAGCAGGGAGAACAGCAGAAGGAGAGGGAGAAGCAGAGAGCCTAATGTGGGGCTCGACCCTGGGACCATGACCTGAGCTGAAGGCAGATGCTTAACTGACTGAGCCACCCAGGCACCCCAGATTTCCCATCTTTGAAAAGAGGTGTTATAATAGTATCTATCTCCTAGGATTTTTGTGAAAATTTAAATGAGTTAATAAAAGTAAAACTTTTAGAACAGTGTCTGTTACATAATTACATAGTAAATGTTAATTGAATATTGGGTATCATTATATCTTTCATTTGTTTAGAAATAATTGTCTTTTTAAATACCAAATCTAGCCTTAAATTTGCTCTTATTATGATCATAGGAAGTCATGCATCATTTTTCAGATGTACCTCTGTTGATGTTTTTTAGTAAAAATTTGGATTTTGAGGAATACTTTATTTGCCTAAGTATGGGAAATTGTTTCCATGTGTATGGATATTGGATAATTAAAACTTACCCTTTTAAGTCCCTAGCTTTTAAAAAGTAGAACTTTTTTTTTTTAAAAATGAGGTATAACTGGAGTGCCTGGCTAATTCAATCAGTGGAACATGCGACTCTTAATCTTGGGGTTGTGAGTTCAAGTCCTATGTTGGGTGTAGAGATTACTTAAAATCTTTTTTAAAAAATGAGGTATAATTGATTTGTAACATGCTAATTTCAGATGTACATTATATAAGGTTCATTATGTATTGCATAATCACAATAAGTATATAGTTAACATCTGTCACCATACAGTTACATTTTTTTTTCTTGTAAGAACTTTTAAGGTCTTTTAGCAACTTTCACATATTCAGTACAGTATTAACTATTAGCCACCATGCTGTACTTTACATCCCAATTACTTATTTACTTTATAACTGGAAATTTTGTACCTTTTGATCACCTTTGCTCATTTTGCCCATCCCCTATCCCCTGAATTGGGCAGTCATTAGTCTGTTCTATGAGTTTCATTTTGTTTAGATTTCTGTAAGTAACATAAAGTATTTGTTTTTTTTTTTTTCTGTGACTTACTCCCTTAGCATAATGTCCTTGTGTTCCATCCATGTTTTTGCAAATAGCAACATCCCTTTCTTTTTAATGGCTGGATATTATTCCATTTTATGTATATACTACAATTCCTTTATCCATCCATCCATTTTTTTTTTTTTTTTTAAAGATTTTATTTATTTATTCATGATAGTCACAGAGAGAGAGAGAGGCAGAGACACAGGCAGAGGGAGAAGCAGGCTCCACGCACTGGGAGCCCGATGTGGGATTCGATCCCGGGTCTCCAGGATCGCGCCCTGGGCCAAAGGCAGGCGCCAAACCGCTGCACCACCCAGGGATCCCATCCATCCATCCATTGATGGACATTTAGGTTGTTTCCCTATCTCGGCTATTGTAAATAATGCTGCAGTGAATGTTAGGTATGCTGATTTTTTTTTTTTTTAGTTAGTATTTTTGCTTTCTACGGAAATACCCAGAATAAATATCCAGAAGTGCAATTGCCTGATCATATGGTAGTTCTATTTTTAATTTTTTGAGGAACTTCCATACTATTTTCCTTAGCTGTACCAGTTCACATTCCCACCAACAGTGCACACAAATTCCCTTTTTTCCCCTACATCATCACCAACACTTGTTATTTTGGTAACTATAATTCTCAGAGGTGTGAGGTAATCTCATTGTGGTTCTGATTTATATTCACTGATGATTAGTGATGTTAAACGTCTTTTTTGTGTATGTCAACCATCTGTATGTCTTCTTTCAAAAAATGTCTATTTAAATTCTCTACTCATATATATATATTTTTTTTTTAGATTTTTATTTTTGGATTGAGAGTTCCAGTAGGGGGAGGGGCAAAGGGAGAGAATCTTAAGCAGACTCCATGCTGAGCATGGAGCTCGATATGGGGCTTGATCCCATGACCCTGAGATCATGACCTGAACTGTAACCATGAGTCAGATGACTATCCAGGCACCCCCCCCTCTGCTCATCTTTTAATTGGATTGTTTTTCTACTATTGAGTTGTAGGAACTCTTTGGATATTAACTTATCAGATACATAATTTGCAGATTTTTTTTTCCCATTCAGTAGGTTCCCTTTTCATTTTGTGGATGGTTTATTTTGCTGTGCAGAAGCTTTTTTTTTTTTTTTTTTAACTTTTCATTTTTAATTTTTTACTTTTGGGGTCAAATCTAAAAAATCACTGCCAAGACATGTTAGGGAGATTACCACCTATGTTTCCTTCTAGGAGTTTAATGGTTTCTGGGTGGGAGCTAGTTTTTGTGTATAGTGTGATATGGTGGTCCAGTTTCATTCTTTTGCATGTGACTGTCCAGTTTTCCCAGCACCGTTTATTGAAGAGACTGTCCTTTCCCCATTGTGTGTTCTTGGCTCCTTTGTTATAAATTGGCCATACATGCATGGCATATTTTTTGATAGCTATATTTGAAATATTATAACACATCTCCCTGCTTTCTCTAATACAGTGTATCCACATAATGAAGCCCCTCTCCCCATAAAATATTCTGCTATTTTCCTTAGAATTATATTGAAGTTACAGCTCATTATTGAAGTAGGTTTCTTGAACTTCTGAATTCTAAGAGTTCAATGAGCATAATTTATGGAAGTTAATTCTTTTTTCTAACTTTGAAACATGAAATCTATGTTGAGATTGCTTTACAAGACGTAAAATTTTCATGTGGAATTTCTGTTAAAAGTAGACTTTTTTTTAAAGGGAGAGGGTGGGAGGGACAGAGGGGGAAGGAAAGGGAATTCCAAGCAGGCTTTATGCCCAGTGCAGAGCCAGAGATGGGGTCCAGTCTTAGAACTGTGAGATCATGACCTGAGCTGAAATCAAGAGTTGGACACTTAAACAACCAAGCCACTCAGGCGCCCCTGAAGTAGATTAGTTTTACAGGAAGAAAAATAGCTTTAGCAATCAACATGGGAATGGTCATAGCATACTACTACTCATAGTAGCCCAAAGGTGGATGCAGACTAAATATTTGTTAAATCTTTAAGGGATACATAGAATGTGGTATACCCATATGGTTGGAGTCTTACTCAGCAGCAGGAAGGAATAGAGTACTGATACATGCTGCAGCACTAAGGAACCTTGGAAATGTGCTGAGTGAAAGAAGCCAGACACAAAAGGCTGCCACATATTGAATAATTCTATTTGTAGAAATACTCTGAATAGGCAAATCTATAGAAGCGGAAGGTAGATTAGTGGTTGCCAGAGGTTTAGGGAAAAGAGGTTTGGGGAGTGGTTAATGGGTAAGATTTCTTTCTGGGATGATAAAATATTCTGAAATGAGCTAGTGATGATGGTACACAACTCTGAATATACTAAAAGCCACAGAATTGTGCACTTTAAAAGGGTGAAATTTATAGTATGTGAATTATGTCCTGAAGCTGTTATTTAAAAAAACAACCTGGGTATGGAAGTTTTTCAAGTGTTTCATCTGAGTTAGATGAGTTGTCTGATGAGCGCATAATAATGGTGCAGTGAGGGACTTCTCGGTGGCTCAGTGGTTGAGCCTCTGCCTGTGGCTTAGGTCATGATCATGGGGTCCTAGGATTGAGTCCTGCATTGGGTTCCTGGCAGGGAGCCTGCTTCTCCTTCTGCCTATGTCTCTGCTTCTCTGTGTGTCCCATGAAAGAATAAAAACAATCTTGAAAAAAAAAAAAAAAGGTACAGTGAGGGAATGACAGTTTGCAGAGCAGAGTGAATTAGGGCAGTTTAGGGGTGTGGTTCACAGTTATGTTAATTTTGTTTTGCTCTAACCTTTGTACTAGTAGACCTAACATACAATGTGGTGCCTATTTTTTTTTTAAAGAAGGAAAAAGACAGGGTATCAGACTAAAAGTAAATACTCCTCTTCTTAATGGGTAAATGCTACTTGAGGCAGGGTTGGAAGGGTACCTTCTCTGAGCAAGATGCATGTTTTAGTTCTGAATTTTAAAGAATATTATTAAAATGTATCTACTTTTCCTTTATCAACTTCCTTAGCACTTGATTATTTTGATTCTTTATAGTCTTTGTCCTGGCTCTCCTCATGAACAGATAGTTTTCTTAAAGGTCATCAGTGGTTTACTATTTTGAAGGCTTTCTGTTTTCAGTTTTTCTGTACCTATATTCTAACAAAGGTGATCACTTATCTGGGAGAAGATGTACGGTCTTGTTGCATATCTGGCTATGGTTCCTGTCTTTTTTCCTTTATCCTTCATTATGGGTATTCCTCTGACTTTTTTTTTCTTTTAAACCATCCTTCCCTTTTCCCTTGAAACTTTCCCCATAACAAAACCCATGTGCTTTTATAGCTTTATTATTTTCCCTGGAAGATTATGTAGAAATTTGTGTTTTGACCTCCCGCTTCTCTCCAGGCATCCACATCCTCTGTTGTGCTGCATGGTGGGCACACTTACCTGCCCTCAGGTTATCTTGAAATTTCATGTTTCTAAAGTGATACTCTTCTTCCTCTACATATGCTCCTTATACAGTATTTGAGTTGGTCATTGAAATACATTTTACTTTAAATCCTCCTTTTTGCTGTCTCCACTTGAGAACAAACTCCCTACTTTTTACCTGGACTGTGTCTCTGATTTTCTAATCTCTCCAATTTTCTAATTTTGTAGTTAGAATTTAATTCTACCCTGTGCAGGGATTCCCAGTCAGTATCCTAAAGTCAGCTCTGATTTGGGGATCCCTTTGCTATTCATTATCTAAGTTGGTTTCCTTCTTGTGGAGGGTCTTGCATAATGGTGAGAGCTTCAGCATGGTAAGTGAATAACAAGAGTGTGGAGAGCCATGGAAGGCTCAGAAGAGAACCACATCTTCAGCCGATGGAAGGCGTGCCTCTGAGGAGGAAGTGGATGGAGCCAGACTTCCATAGAGCACCACTGACTACACAGGACTGGATTAGGAATTCCAGATCCTGGGAGATGAAGAGAAAGATGACAACTCATTGGTTACCATCTGGACAAAGTGGTTAAGAAGTCAGGATGGTCTTTAATTTTGGCATAGAGAAGCATAGTTAGGCTTACTTTTTTTCCTGAACATAAGAATAATGATCCTGCAACAGACTCTTAAAATTAAAAAACCTCTTCTACTCAAAAAGGCATTAAAAATCAGCACCGACCTAGCCGTTGGGATGTTTCATTGATGTCCCTGGATTAGAAATTCAGCCACTGGTCTCTTAAAATGCCTTCTATTTTCTAATTCTGTTTTGGGGAATAACAGCCTTTTCTAACATCATTTCTGCCTGAAAGCTTGTATTCCTTACCTGAGGGCTTCTGAAAAGACAGGTTGCTGGGCCCTGTCCTCAGCATTTCTGATTCATTGGGTCTGAGATGGGGCCTGAGAATTTACATTTCTGCAGATTTCATGGGTGATGCTAATACTGCAGGTCTAGGGAAGTACACTCTGAGAACTTTTGCTCTAAGTCTTATACAGTGATCTGACGATCGTTCTAACTTGAGGTCTGATGTCATTCCTCTGAAACCTTTCAAGCATATCCCTTTACCATTCAGAGAACCTGAGCTCTCTAAAATTGTATGTAACAACTCTTCACGCTCTACATTGCCCTGTTGCTTCTGTACCCTTTTTCCATGTTATTGAAGTATATTCTTTTTCCCTAATGGTATTTCTCTGTACCTTTGCTCATACCATTCACTCTCCCTTTGGGGATTTATATCATTCAAGCTCCCTGTTAGTCTTTATAGTCTTCCTGAAGATCATATCAGGATAATTGAACTCTGTGCAGTTGCAAAAATGGCATAAGACAATTAGATGAGGTATTAAATAGGATGAGAGATAACCTTGCTTAACTGAAATGTGCTATGTGCTACCAGTTTTGAGTAATTCTAATCATTATTTAAGCAACTTTGAGATTTTATACACTATACAGTTGACCCATCTAAAGTACACAATTCAGTGATTTGGATATGTTGACAGTCTTCTACAACCATCAACACAATCCATTTTAGAACATTGTCATCACCCCAAAAAGAAACCACATAATCCTGTAACTCTGTTACCCCTCCCCCTTACCCCAGGATATTACTAATCTGTCTATCTCTATGAATTTGCCTATTCTGGACATTTCATATAAATGGAATCATAGGATACATGGTCTTCTGCAACTGGCGCTTCTTTTACTTTGTATAATATTGTCAAGATTCATGACATGGCATATATTAATACTTCATTGTTTTTTCTTGACAAAGAATATGCCATTGTATGGACATTTGACCCACTCATCAGTTGATGGACATTTGGATGGTTTCCACTTTTCAGATACTATGAATAATGCTGCTCTGAACATTTATGTGTAAGATCTTGTAGTTCATTTCATTTCTCTTGGATATATACCTAGCAGTGGAATTGCTGCATCATATAGAATCTCTGTGCTTAGTATTTTGCAGAACTGTCAAATTTTTTTCCAAAGCATCTGCACCATTTTACATTCCCACTAGCATTGTTGTGAAGGTTCCAGTTTCTTCACATCCTCACCAACACTTGTTATCATCAGCCTTCTTAATTTTAGACATTATAATAGTTACCAAATATTATCTCATTTGGTTTTTATTTGTATTTCTGTAATGCAAATGTTGTGCATCTTTTTGTATGCTTATTGGCCATTCTTTAGAGAATGTCTATTGAAGTCCTTTGCCCATTCATTTAAAATACTTTTTTAAATTTGAAGACTTAAATTTTATAGAGCAGCTTCATGTTGACATCAAAATTCAGAGGAAGATAGAGACTTCTTACATGTGCTCTATCCCTACACATGCACAGCCTCCCCCATTATCAGCATCCTCCACCAGAGTGGACCATTTGTTGCAGCTGATGAACCTGCATTTGTTACAGCCGATGAACCTGTGTTAACACAACTGCCCATAGTCCATAGTTTACCTTAGGTTCAATCCTGTTTGAATTAGGACAAATATATAATATGCGTGTATCATTATACCATTTTACAGAGTATTTCCACTGCCTCTGTGCTCTGCTTACTTATTCTTCTCCTTATCCTAGCCTCTGGCAACTACTGATCTTTTTTTATTAATGTCTCTAGTTTTGACTTTTCCAGAATGTCTTCTAGTTGGAATCATATAGTATGCAGTCTGTGCATTTTTTAATCAGATTGGGTTTTTTTGTTGAGTTTTAGCGGTCATTTATATATCCTGGATATACATTTATCAGATATATGATTTGCAAATATTTTCTTCTATTCTCTGGATTACCTTTTCACTCTCTTGGTGTATACCCTTTGAGGTACAAGGTTTTAAATTTTAATATAGTTCAGTTTCTTTTTTTTTTTTTTGCCTGTACTTTTGGTAGCATAGCCAAAAAAAAAAAAAAATCATTATAGAATCCAATGTCTCGAAACTTTGTTGCTGTTTTCTTTTAGGATGTTTATTGTTTTAGATCTTACATTTAGGTCTTGGTCCATTTTGCTTTAATTTTTGTATATGGGGTAATGCACAAATCTGACTCCTTCCTTTCTTTTTTTTTTGCTTGGTGGATATCCAGTTTTCTCAGCACCATTTGTTGGAATTTTTCCTTTAGAATGGTCTTGGCACCCTTATTGAAAATCATTTTACCATATATGTGAGAGTTTATTTCTGGACACTCTTATTATGTTCCATTGGTTTATGTGTCTTTATGCCATTACCACAGTTTTGATTACTATAGCTTTGAGCTAAGTTTTGAAATTAGGCAGTGTGAGATCTTCATCTTATCTACCCTCCCCCCCCCCCCCGGCAAGTACTGATTGGCTTTTTAGGGTCCCTTGAGATTCCATAGGAATTGAAAGGTATTGCAATGAATTTATAGATTGTTTTGGGTGGTTTGCACATCTTAATATAAGTTTTAAATCTTACTACCTGTGTGCACTAGCTGCCTTGCATTTATGCTGTTTTTAATTCCCTTCAGCCGTGTCTTAAAGGTTTAGGGTCCAAGTCTTTTTGCCTTCATGGTTGAGTTTATTGCTAAGCATTTTATTTCTTTTGATGCCACTGTAAATGGAATTGTTTTTCTTAGTTTTCCAATTATTCATTTTATCTTTGCCTTTTTTTTAAAATTTTTATTTTATTTTATTTTATTTATTTATGATAGTCATACAGAGAGAGAGAGAGAGAGAGGGAGGCAGAGACATAGGCAGAGGGAGAAGCAGGCTCCATGCACCGGGAGCCCGACGTGGGATTCGATCCCGGGTCTCCAGGATCGCGCCCTGGGCCAAAGGCAGGTGCCAAACCGCTGCGCCACCCAGGGATCCCTCTTTGCCTATTTTTAAATTGGATTGTCTTTTTATTGAGTTGTAAAAGTGTTTTATTCTGGATACAAGTCCTCTATCTGATATATGATTTATAAATATTTTCTATCACTCTGTAGGTTGTTTTACATTCTTTTCTAGTACAAAAACACTTCCCCCAAAATGCTACCCTTAAGATGATAGGAAATGCTAAGATTTTATTAGAATTCATTTTATTAAAATATTAGACAATCATTTTTCTATTTTTAAATGTAATATATTTTATAGAATAGTAGTTAGCTGTATTATAATAATGTATTATATAGACAACTACATAAATACTATATCCTGGAAAATACATGATATATTGGAAAATGGGGGTATCACACAAGCAACTGTCATATAAGCAAAATTATATTTAAAAAAACAGCTTCAGGGGGATCCCTGGATGGCTCAGTGGTTTAGCGCCTGCCTTTGGCCCAGGGCGTGATCCTGGAGTCCCGGGATCGAGTCCCGTGTTGGGCTCCCGGCATGGGGCCTGCTTCTCCCTCTGCCTGTGTCTCTGTCTCTGTCTCTCTCTCTCTCTCTGTGTCTATCATGAATAAATAAATAAATCTTTTTTTTTTTTTTTAAACAGCTTCAGGGGAGCCTGGGTGGCTCTGTCCGGATCTGAATCTTGGTTTCGTCTCAGGCCATGATTTCTCATGGGTTGTGAGATTGAGTTCCACATCGGGCTCCAGATTCCATGGGGGAGTCTGCTTGAAGATTTTCTCCTTCTGCCCCTCCCTCAACTCACGCTTTCTCTCTCTCCCTCTCTCTCTCTTTTTCTCTCAAATGAATAAATATTTTTTAAAAAAGTCTCAAACTTATGCATAAGAAAAAGGATTACAAAGAAATACACCAAAATGTTTATAGTGGTTATATAGTGACTAGGACGATGAGTATTTTGTTTTCTACTTATTTTGTGCTTTTTAGATGTATTCAAGCATTTCTTAGTACAAAAAATTTATGAAAAGAATATAGGAAATTTTTTTAACCAAAAGGAAAAATGTAACTCATGGATAAACATAACATGTAATGACACAGGATATCACTCTGTATATATCAGTGCACAATCAGCCTGACCATTAGAATAGCACTGTTTCATGTTGCCCTCATGTAGAATGAAAAAGGACATGTTGCCACCATCCTCTCTGTGGGTGCTATACATTCCAGTAACATTAAACATCAAATCTCTAATATGCTTCTGCAAATTTGCATTGTTCTGCATTTCTCCTGCCCTGTTGTATAAATGAACTGTACCAGTGGTACTGGACTTACATATGTTACCAATTAGTTTGAAATTCCTAAAAGCAGTTAACTGCTTAGAGTAAATGTGAATGATGGTTTGTTGTTGAATACTTTTTAAGGAGATTGCTTCATTACAAGCCATTCCTTTGGTAGTGTATCCTATCAGTCTATATCAATCACATTAGAAGATGATGTTCTGTATCTTATACACGTCAATTAAAAACCTAGGTCTGTGGGGCAGTTTTTTTTTTTTTCCCCAACAGGGGTTATATGAATAATGTTAAATGAATGTGTTACCTGCTATAATTTTAACAATGGCTTTGTTAACTTATACACTTAGTTTAACCACATGAATCAATTTGGTAGAACAATCAGATGATTACTTAAAAAATCAGTTATAGAAGTTTGTGTCAGATGTGGATTGGCAATTGTTTAGGCAAGCTTCAGTTATTACAGTTAGTTGAACTGTAATACCGTTGATTCTTGAATAACACAGGTGAAGGGGCACTGAGCCCCGCACAGTTGGGAATTTACATGTAACTTTGACTCTCCCAAAACTTAACTACTAAGAGCCTGCTGTTGACCAGAAGACTGATAACACACACAATTAATCAACACATATTTTGTATGTTATATGTGTTATATATACTCTATTCTTAGAGTAAAGGAAGCTAGAGAAAAGACAGTACTAAGAAAATACTAAGGAGAAAATACATTTACAGTAGTGTATTTATTTAGAAAATGTGCATCTGAGTGGACCTGCACTATTCAGTTGTGTGTTATGCAGGATGGGCTGTAGTGAGCTTCCTGTAGTTAGTGTAGTCCCTTACTGTATACATAATTGATGTGCTACATGGATTCCTGTGGTACTGGTGGCGATTATAGAAGCTTAGCAGTAATTAGCAATTTAGAAAAGGGATATCATACAATAAAGTTTTAGTTTAATAGCTAAAAACAGTTTCTCTGCCTTTTTTTTTTTTTTTTTTTTTAGGAATTGGTAATGCTTCTTTTAGAATATAATGCAGATGCTACTGTTGTTAATGGGAGTGGACAGACAGCAAAAGAAGTCACTTATGACAAAGAAATCAGAAACATGCTTGAAGGTAAACATTATGGATCTTAATATAAACAGCATTTACTTTAGCAATTGGCAAGGTAAAAAATGTATGTAGATAGCTTCTGGGATACCCAAATAGATGACACTGAGCTTATGCTCTAATGATAAGGTAATCTTGGAGTCTTTGATTAGCCACAAAATTAGGAATTTCCTCACACCCTCAAACTAAAACATTTTTAAAACTTGCCATTATGTTGTATGATCAAACCTTTAACAAAATAAAGCGTAGAGAAGGAGAAACCTGAGAAGGAATATAGCTAGTGAGCTGCAGAAGCCTCATAATGAAGGAATACAGAAGTGCAGGCTAGAGAAGCTGCAGGAGGTGCAGCTAGCAGGGAGGACCATCTGGCTGGCTCCATTGTCCTGAGGATGTCACTGTAGGACAGCAGCCAACAGTAATTTCTTGATGGATCAGCATCATTGTTAGGAACTTCAGGTATTAAATTCTGTTAAAGAGGATAGGAGTCTGCAGTAACTTGGAACAGTTTTTCTAAGAACAAAACAAACATTATGATGCTTATGTTGGGAGACTCTCATGTGTTAGGCCGTCCTCTGAATGGCCACAACTTTGCTATAATTACTATTTTATTTTTTTTTTGGTAGTATTTCTATGCTAGAGAAGAGATTTCTTAATTTCTACTTTATAATAGAAAGCACATATCTTGTGTTTCTTTGCTTTGTAATTCGGAGATAGGCAAGTTAATTTTGTATTTAAAGGGTATTTCTTAATTAGTATTTTTTAGCTATGTAAAAACCAGTATCTTTTTACTGCTTTCCAGTTGTTCCCTGAAAACTAAAATGTTCTCTTGTTTTCCAGTTCAAATAATGTCTGCTTGTTCAGAATCCTTAGTTCACTGTCTTAACTCACTCTTGCTTTTGTAATAAAACCCTTCCATTTAAAATGAACAAGCATATCAACATAAAACATCATCTGTAAGGCTCTATGTTATGTGATTTGGGGGAGATTGCACATATTACATGTGATCCCTGCCCTTTAATATATTGTGATCTGAGAGGACGAGGTCCTGTTCTTGACTGTGTCCTGTTATCTTATTATTTTTTTAAGTAATCTCTGTGTTCAACATAGGGCTTAAATTCATGGCCTTGAGATTAAGAATTGCATGTTCAACCCACTGAGCCAGCCAAGTGCCCCTGTCGTGTTAATTGTAACAAGATGAGAACCTGGAACTGAGGTTCTCCTATCAGAGTGGAATGTTAGTTTAATCTGACAAGTTGCCATTTGATGGGTCAATCATAAAGACCTGTTTTACTGCCTCCCCAAATCCAGAACTAATAAGGACAAGGGCTTAGTTGACTTATGGACATTATGATTTGTCAGCTAATAAGGTGCTGCCAGCCTGGGAAATGGAAGTAGAAACTTAATTGATTCTGCTCTGATGAGATCACGTTAGCCAGACAGAATTTGTGCATATAGCCTCAAATGGGCCAGACTTCAGGGAGTGCATCTAACTTTGAAGACTATAAGTAGAACAGAAACCACATGGTAGGATAATACATTAGAGATAGGAAATAGTCACAACCAAATCATACTTAAGTATATAAAGAACTGTTACATTGTGGTCTTATTTGTGCCAGACCAGAGCCAGGTTGACTAAGTTGGTGGAGTGCCAGGAAGTTATCTTTCGGTCCTGTGCATGTAATAATGGCTTGGGTTGCATTTCAAGGTATAGTGAGTTCGCATGATTGGAGTTACTTGGACAAGGGTAGATTACTATTTGTCAGGCACTAGAGAGGAATACCTTCTTCTGCATACCATTTGTCTTTCATTTTATTTTGAAAAGTTTCTAACCTATGGGAAAGTTTCAAGAATAGGACATGAACATGTCCTCTATTTAGATTCACCAGTCACATCCTTTTATATGTTATTTAATGTTATTTATTAATTTTAGTTTTTTTGCAGAATTGTTTATAATTTACAGTCACTAATTCTTTAGCTCTAAATATTTCAGTGTGTATCCTTTAAGAACAAGGATATCTTCTTATATAATCACACTAAAATGATCAATTTCAGAAAATACTAATATAATACATATAATTTATATTCAGATTTTTGTCAGTTGCCCAAATGTTCTTTGTAGAAGTTCCCCTTCAACCCATAATCCAATCCAGAATCTCATTGTGTTGTCACACTACTTTAGTGCCCTTTATCTAGAATAATTCCTTAGCTTTTGTCTGTCATGATCTTGACCGTTTTGAAGAAGGCAGATTGTAGAATTATTTGTAGATGTTTGTTTTTGTTTTTGTTTCGTTTTGGGTTTTTTGCTTTTCATATAATTAGATTCAGGATACGGATTTATGGCAGGAATGGAGAGGTTGTATCTTTCACCAGTGCATCACAGTAGGAGAATACATGATGTCATTTTGTTCTGTTACTGGTAATGTTATTTCTGATAACTCAGTGGTCCATGGTAAAGGTACTGCCCCTCCTTTGTAAGTAATAATCTGTGGGGAGAAAATATAAATTTCCTGTTTACCAATAATTTTTTTTTGACCAATCTTTTGATCAGTCATTTTAACATTCATAATTTCTGCCTTAAATCATTTATTACTATGGAGATTGCAAAATGGTGATTGCCTGTTGTTAATGAAGTACATTTGCTAGGTTCTTGCCTGCATTTCAAGTATATTAAATGTATATGCACAGGTTAGCGTTTGGGTGCCTTCCTCTGAGGTGGAGAGGGAGTCTGGGTGTGGAAATAAAAACGTGAGAATAGGAGATGATGGTACATTGGGAATGTTAGTCATTTCTTAAAGCTAAACTAGTTCCAGTTATTGCTGTGTTTAAGATTGCAACCACAGTGTTGTCCCAGTCACTTGGTTCCCTAACCAGCGTTTTTTGTCCATGACTTGACTTCAGCTAGGAAGACCTGAGAAATCTTTTATAGTTTTACTCCCTTAAAGCCTTTGCACAGGATTTTGTGACATGTTTTAAGTGAGATGACTGAGCCTTTTTATAAGATAGCTGCTTTTTTTTTTATATAAGCCAGAACAGAATAAAAACCTATCAAAAAGAGACCTTATTGCATATTCCAGTCTCTTAAATTGGATTGCCGGTTGCTCTCTTTCCCTGTAAGTGTAATTTAAGAAGCACAGTAGTGATGAGAGCATGGTCTCTAGAACCAGCCTGCCCAGGTTCAAATCCCAGCTCCTCTATTTCCAGCTGTATGACCTTGGTTTAATTCCTTAACTTCGGACACCTGGGTAGCTTCAGTTGTGATCCCGGAGTCCTGGGATTGAGTTGCATGGGTCTCCCCACAGGGAGCCTGATTCTCCCTAGGTCTCTGCCTCTCTGTGTGTGTCTCTCATGAATGAATGAATGAATGAATAAATAAATAAATAAAATCTTTAAAAAAAAATTCCTTAACTTCTTAGTGCCTCAGTTTCTTCATGTGTACAATCAGGGTAATAGTAACACCTACTTCATAGCATAGTTAGGATTTCATGAGTTAATATATTTTTTTCAAAATTTAATTTTAAAGTATAGTTGACCTACAATGTTCTGTTAGTTTCAGGTGTACAACATAGTGCTTCGACATAGTGCATATATGTTGCACAGGTGTTCACCATGATAAGTATAGTTATCATCTGTCACCATATAAGGTTATTACAGTAAGGACTGTATTCCATATGCTGTATTTTTTTCATCTCTGTGACTTATTTTATAACCAGAAGTTATTTTTTAAAGTGCTTTGAATAGCACTTGGCATGTAAGTGCTATAAAATTTGTTAAAATGTTATATTAGGTGGAAGTATAGAAGTATATATGAATCTACTTAGTTACACAGCTTGTACATCTTCCTACTGGTGCTATTTCTTACTGTTACTTTTCAGATTCTAAGGTTCTGGAAGGTATGAATGCTAGTCCTCAATGTATCTATCTTTCCAAGGCAGATCTGTAATAGTATTTCAGCATGCAAAAGTAAGTCATAATTATTTGTGATGGGTATTGTAGTAAGATACTTAAAGTCCTCTGAATTGAAAACATAACATCGTCTAAAGCTGAAAGAAGTTGAACTCTGCTATCTGAAATGTAAGGCATTAAGGATAACGATAAAGTCTTTAAATGCATTTGAATTCTAATTCAGAACATTGTGACTCCCCCCCCCCCCATTGATCGTTCATTCATATATCTTTGTAATGATTTTGCTAAAGGATTCTAACTGTACATTCCTTTTGCAGCTGTAGAAAGGACTCAACAAAGAAAGCTTGAAGAAGAACTTTTGGCAGCAGCAAGAGAGGGCAGAACAGCAGAACTCATAGCTCTGGTAAAACAGCAGCAACTATGTGTATTAGTTCTTTACCCTCCAGGAAGATTTTGACTTAATGTTAACTTCATGACTTAGTCCAGTTGCAGGACCAAAATCCTGGAGGTTATGATAGTTATAATAATAGTACAAAAATCCTTAAATATCCAAAAACACTTGGCATAATTATAGCTTAAGCAGGATATATTATAATGATTATATTTTTCTCTGAATTTCTGATTTAACCCCCACCTCCTACTGAAAACTTGGTGGATTAAGAAACTGATTTTTCAAGGCAGGTACTTAATGTAAGGATAATTTTTTTTCCAGATTAAGCCAATTTAAAATTGAAACAAAATGTAGGATCCAAAAAAGGAACAAGTTTCTCTAATTTTGATAAGCAGTAATTTCTGAAAGATAAGCTATACTTTTAGAAAGTAACATACACGGAAGGGACAATATTTGGGAATTTTATATCATGTTAGAATAGACTGAAAACTTTACCCATTTCTTTTTTTCCTTTTGAAGACCTACTTTCCAGTTTCCATTTTCCACTTAGTCTCATTAAACATGAAACCAAATTTGTTCTAAATTCAAGACTGAAGCATTGCCATTTGCTTTAAAGTTATTTCAGCTCATTTGAAAAGGCCTCTTTGGTTTCCAAGTAAAGTGCCTAAAACATTTTTTAAGCTTTGTGAAATGGAGACTATATTAAGAAGTTTTTGAAGCAGTCAGTTGGGAACAACAAATTCTATAGAACATTTAACATTTAACACACTTAACGTTTATGGTTTTAACTCTTCTGAATGACTGTCTATGGTAGGCTGCTTTGTACTTCTGTCCCAAGTGTGAGTCACAAGACTGGTAGAAGCGAGCACATCTTAGTGAAATCTCAGTGTCCAGGGGTGGGTGGGGTGGCTTTGGTGTAGTGTGTGGTGTCTGTTGTCAGGGGAATGTGGGACCTGAGATCTCCTGGCAACCTGAGGACAAACGTGGAGAGAGATGCGGACTCACTGGTTTAGTGGGCAAGAAGCTCTTGACTTCCTAGAGCTATGGTCTTCATCAGGTCTGTAGTTGGAGCGTCCACCAGATTATTCAGTAACACCTTAATGTGCTTTATAGGAGAAAGTCTATATTTGACATGTAATTCTGCATTGCTTTTTTTTTTCTTCATTTGTTAGCTCAACAGGCCTAATCCTCCTGATGTTAATTGTTCGGATCAGTTAGGAAATACACCCTTGCATTGTGCAGCTTACCGTGCTCATAAGCAGTGTGCCTTAAAACTTCTAAAAAGTGGAGCTGACCCAAATCTGAAGAACAAAAATGGTAAGCATGTCAGTAAAAGCCTTTGTTGGTCATTTTGAAGCTATAAAAATAAGTCAGTGCCATATAAAATTGCTTTGTTTTAGTATCCAGCCTTTGTTAAACTCTATGGCCCTTACTTAATTTTGAAGTCAAGGCATTCACACAAAAGAAAAAAAATAAACTAATTTCCTTCCTAGTTTGAGTTAACTGTTTAGTAATACCTACTCCATAGAAGGCAGTAGATTAAGATAGAGTTCCACCCTTGAGAGAAAAAAAAATACAGTTGATTCTCATTATTTAAAGTAGTTATATTCTGCCAATTGTTGTGAACAGAGAATTAACGAATACTGAGCCATTCCTTCTAAGGAAAATACAGAGTTAGGTTCCGAGAGGCTCTGGTCACAACATTTTTATATTGATTAGTACATAACCTTGTTTTGTATGTATTTCTTTTAATAACATCTTATTTAACGTATATTGTTAATTCATGAACGTGGGAGCTTTTGCCAACAGCACTATCACTCATGCCTGGGCAGAGTTAGTCTGATACAATATATTGTCCATAAAGCACATCGCAGCCCTCTTGTAATTAGGAACTCTAGATAACAGTTCAATGCCATATTTGGTGGCCAGTTTCAACAGCAAAACAAAAAGCAAAAATATTGAAAACGCGGCATTAGGTAGACTGTGATGGGGAAAGTTGTTTACTGTGTGAGAACTGAAACAAGAAGGCAGAGTGTCACCTTGTTCTTTACCACTTTGGACTTGCCTGTGAATGACCAAGAAACTGTAGTAAGTATTGATTTTAGGGTTACAAATTTTAGAAATAGGCACATCTGCAAGTATGGAATGTATAAGTAATGAGTTTCAACTCTACATGCGTGACAGTATCAGAGATGGGATCAGATAACCACAAGAGAAGCTATGACAGGTGTCTTGGGTATTCAGAGGGGGAACACTGGATTAGTGCCATTACCATTTTTTAGGATGCCTCCCTCTGCCTAGCATCATTAGGACCTGACTTGGCAGTGGTCCACCACAACCCTCTGTTCACCTCCATGATTGCCAAAATTATACTCCATGGTAATTGTTGGCATATGTTACTGCATCCCATGAGACTGGATTCCTAAAGGCAGGGCTAATACTTCACTGTCTGGTTTAGCTGGGACCTAGAGTAATGTATAGCATGTGACACCTTCTACATGTTGCATGTTTGTTAAAGATTTGAGTAATTAGAAATGGCTTCATGAAGGAATAGATACTTAATATGGACTGAAGTCCTTGTAGGATTTAAAAAAAATCCTCTCTAAATACTTGTATCTCTAACAAAAGGCCCTATCCATATATATTTTTTTCTTTTCAAATATAAACGGATACCTGTGTGGCTCAGTGGTTGAATGTTTGCCTTTGACTCAGGGCATCCTGGGTTTCTAGGATTGAATTCTGCATTGGGCTCCCTGCAGGGAGCCTGCTTCTCTCTCTGCCTATGTCTCTGCCACACTCTCTGTGTTTCTCATGAATAAATAAATAAAATCTTTAAAAAAAATCATTAAATTTTGGAAAGGGTATTCAAAGCAGAGCGAAGATTATAACAAAGTCATTAAGGTAAAAAATTCAAGTTACATTTAGATGACATCCTCAGTTTAGCACATCCACACACATGAAGAGGAGCACTACTTGGTAATCCTATGCATGCAGATTAGGCTTGCATGGTGGAAAGCCTTATTATATGCCAGATCATTTTACCCCTTAATTTGGAAGTTCAGGGGACCATGATAAGGAAATAGAGGAATAGTAGAGAGATAAAATACTTTTTTTTTTTTTTTAAGTTTTTTAAAAATAAGGACCATATTGACCTGGTCTTAGGTGAGAGGTAGTTAGGGCCTGAACTTTTATTGACCTCAATAGGAGTAGAAAGGAAAAAAGAAAATTGAATTCTCTGCTTCCCTCTCTTCCTTTTGGCCCTTATACTATAGACTGGCACTATCCAGTAGGTATATAACAAGAGCCACATACATAATCTTAAGTTTTCTAGTAACCACATTTAAAAAGTAAAAAATGATGAAATTTGTTTTAATGTGCTTTATTTAAAACAGTATATCCAAAAAACCATGTGAACATTTAATCAGTGAAAAATAGATTTTTACATCCCCTTTTTGATACTAAGTCTTTGAAATCTGGTGTGTTATTTTACACTTAACAGCACATCTTAGTTTGAGCTAGCCATATTTCAAACCACTGCATAACTACATGTGGTTAGTGTCCACTATAATGGACATAACAGTTCTAGGCATACCAAACTATTTGAGTCTATGGTTAACCATGCTTTCCTTACCATGTGTGTGCTCTTCTCCCTGCCAGAAATGCATTTTTCCTGCTTGTATATTTGGTAAACTCTAGTCTCACTTTAAGAGTTAGCTCAAATTGTCTTCCCCAGAGAGGCTTTCCCTGTATCTGTAGGATAAATATAGGTTCTTCCTGTAATAAAAGAAGAGAAACCAGGCAATAGAGAAGGGAAAGCACTCAGGAGATGTGAGGGAAATACCAGTTCTATGGAAGTCAAAGGAAGAGAGAATGTGGAGTTAAGGGAAGGGTGTATTTGTTGTCATATGCAACTTAGCTACTACAGGTGTCTTGGGCATTCAGACTGAAAAAGATAAACATTTAGACAAGGCTGTGGAATTGAGTGACTCAGTGCCCAAAGGTCTTTTCTGAAAGGGTAGTGTCCACTGGGTAGTTGAGCAACAGCTAGGTTAGAGGTAAGGATTGAGTAGGCAGTGAGGAAGCTAAGGCAGCACTACTTATCTGCTTCTTTGCAATATTTACGAACAGAAGGAATGGTTTCATGGCCAAGAGGAAGATTTTTTTAGGCAGAGGGATTTCAGCATGTTTTTAAAGTTAGAGGACTAATGTAATAGAAAAAGAGCTTGATGATTTAATTGTGACAGTAAGAAAATGTAACTTTAAAAAATGCAATGCTTTGGTAACAGCAGAAAAAGGAACATGTTCCAATTGAAGGACATTAAAGAAGACCTAAAAATGGAGAGACCTACCATGTTCTTGGTGGGAAAAACTCAGCATTAAAAAGCTAACAGTTCTCTCCAAATTAATTCAAAGCAACCCCAGGCAGAATCCTCAAAGGGTTTTCATAGGACTTGACTACCTACCTTTCATTTATATAGAAAAGTCCAGGGCAATGAATTTTAAAATGGAAGAGAAGCAGAGGGGTTTGTCCTGCTGGATAAAAAGACTAATTCTGAACCTATGAGAAGTAAAACATTCCTTTATTTAACAAATATGTATTGTTTATGTGCTAGATACTATTCTGGGGACTAGGGATCTAGAGCATTGGGGTGGGGGGAAGCAAATTCCTGCTTTCTGGGAGCTTACATTTTAATAGGAAAGGGCCAATTAAAAGCAAAAATTATATCAGATGAGATTTGTGCTAGGAGAGGGGAAAAAGGTAGAGAAGGGGGGGGCAGGAATTAGAAGTGTGTTGGGTGTGAGACGTCTGGATGGCTCACGGGTTGAGCATCTGGCATGATCCTGGGTCCAGGGATCCAGTCCCATGTTGGGCTCCCTGCAAGGAGCCCGCTTCTCCCTCTGTCTGTGTCTCTGCCTCTCTCTGTCTCTCATGAATAAATAAAATCTTTTTTAAAAAGTGTATTGGGTTTATAGAGGGTTGCTACTTTGTGAAAGGTGGCAGGAAAAGCTCTGTGAGAACAGTAAGACTTGAAGTGAGGGGAACAAGCAGTGTCAATATCTGGGCAATGAGGATGGCCATAGGCAGTGGACATGAGGAGTATATGTGATGTGTGTCATGAAAAGCAAGGAGACTAGTATGTCCAGAGTAGCGAGGAAGAGAGTGGTCAGAGGAGGAGGTTAGAGAGGCAGTGGGAACTGGATGATGAAAGGCTTTGAGGGTTATTTTAAGAATTGTGGCTCCTACTCTTTGTGAGATGGGAAGATGTGGCAGGGTTTAGAATGCAGCAATGATGTGATCAGACTTAGGTTCTAAAAAATGATCATTGATTGTTTTGAGAATAGATCCTAGGGAGACAAGGAGGAAAAAGGGAAGCAGTTAGGCTATTGGAATAATCAGGTCAGAGAAGATATTGGCTTGGATCAAGATAGCTGCCATACCAATGGTTGTAAGTGGTTGTATATATATATTAATTATAATATGTGTATTTTGAAGGCAGAGTGGTCAGGATTTTCTGATGGCTTGGGTATGTGAGATATGAGAAAGACAGGAATCAAGGGTGACTTTACAGTCTTCTAGTCGAAGACCTGGAAAAACGGAATTTCCAGTTACTGAGAAGGTAAGAGTGGAGAGTAGGGTAGACTAACAATGGCTGGAATTAGAAGTTTGGTTTTTAAGCTCTTTAAAATTTGAAATACTATTCTACAATCTAAGTAAGACATCAGAAGTAGAAGTTTGTGCTTAGGAGAGAGCTCTCTAAAAATTTGGGAACTGTCAGCATACAGAGTTAGTAATGGAATGGATATCACTTAGATCTTGATATTAGGGTAGATGAAGATGAACAGATAGTTTGGAAATTAAACATGTATATATGGGAGCTTGGTAGAAGACAAAGGTAGCATGAAGAGTGGATGAGGAAAGAACTAAGTAAATAATGGTGGGGCAGTTAGCTGTCTACATAGTAATAGGTGATTTTAGATACCCATCATCTATTGGATACTAAATTCCAGCTAGTTTAAACCTAGTCTACTGCAGCCAAGAAAAAGAAAAGGCATCCAAGTTGATAAGGAAGAAGTCAAATTTTCACTATTTGCAGATGACATACTATACATATAACTCTAAAGAATCTACCGGAAAACTACTGACACGGATAAATGATTCAGTAAAGGTGCAGGATACAAAATTAATATACATAAATCTATTACATTTCTATAATAATGAAGAAGCAGAGAAATTAAGAAAACAGTTCTATTTATAATTGCACCAAAAATTATAAAATGCCTGGGAATAAACTTAACCAAGGAGGTTACTTCAAAAACTAAAATACCAACGAGAAAGAGCTGAAGATGGCACAAATGGAAAGATATTCCATACTCCTAGATTAGAACTAATATTAAAATGTATATACTACCCAAAGCAATCTACAGATTTAATGCAATCTCTATCAAAATAACATTTTGGGGCACCTGGGTGGCTCAGTCAAACTTCTGTCTCTTTTTACTTATTAGAGAGCGAGAGCATGTGTGAGTGGGGGGAGGGGCAGAGGGGAAGACTGATGCAGGGTCAAATCATAGGACCCTGAGATTTTGACAGGATCTGAAACCAAGAGTAAGACGCTTAAACAACCAACCCACCTAAGCGCCCTGCATCTATCTCTTGACTTCAGTTCAGATCATGGTCTCAGGGTTGTGAGATCAAGCGCCCTGCATCGATCTCTACACACGGTCTCTGCACAGGGCATGGAGTCTGTGTAAGATTCCCTCTCCCTCTCCTCCTGCCCCTCCCCTGTGCCCCTTCTAAAATAGAACAAATAATTCTAAAATTTGTATGAAATCACGAAAGACCCTAAAAAAGCCAGAGCAATCTGGAGAAAGAAGAAAAATTTTTTTAGGTATCACAATTCCAGATTTCAAGATCTACCACAAAGTTCTAGTGATCAAAGCAGTATGATACTGGCACAAAAATAGACACAGGTATCAGTGGAACAGCATAGAGAGCCCAGAAATAAACCCATACTTCTGTGGTCAATCTATGATAAAGGAGGCACAAAATGGGGAAAAGGTATCTGGAATATATACAGAACCATTAAAACTCAGTGGTAAGAGAATTCAATTTCAAAAAGGTTCAGACACTCCTTGAAAAATCTATGGATGGCAGAAAAGCATATGACTAAAGACTTCACATAGAAGTATAAACCTAAAATAAAACGCATTCACATGAAAAAACATTCATATAAACACCAGTGGGTATGTACTATGTTGTTTATTTCAGCTCCTTAAAATAGTAAAAACGTGGAGATAAGTCTGAGTACTTAAGTAAACTGGTTTGATTTGATACTTACAGCAGTACTAAAATAAGATGGGAGCTACATATATATTGTTGTGGATAAAGGAAAACTGTTGAATAAAGAAAGCAGAATGATAGATACAACATACTCTTACAAATAATACATTAAAATCATATTTAATATTTAAAAGCACTTTATGGCTACATTTCCCTATAATGAAAGTAGAAAGATATGCCTTTAAGATTTAAAGATGTGCATTAAGGTTTAAGAATCATGAAAAACAAAATAATAAAACTGGAAAAAATTGATTACCTTTTAAAATCAATAGTCATTTTACAGAATGATTTAACATTGAAGGGTAAACTTTTAAGTCTTTATTTTTTAGTTTTTTAGAAAGATTTTATTTATTCATGAGAAACAGAGAGAGGGAGGCAGAGACATAGAAGGAGACGCAGTCTCCCCGCAAGGAGCATGATGTGGGACTCGATCCCAGGACCCTGGGGTCACCACCTGAGCCAAAGACAGATGCTCAACCACTGAGCCACTTAGGTGCCCCTTATTCCACTTAACATATAGTGTACAATTAGTTTCAGGTGTATAGTATAGTGATGCAACACTTCCAGAGAACACCTGGTGTTCATCACAGGTACATTCCTTAATCCCCACCTCCCTTCTGATAACCATCAGTTTGTGCTCTATAGTTAAGAGTCTGTTTCTTGGATTACTTCTTTTTTTCTGCCTTTGCATGTTTAATTTACTGCTTAAATTCCCCATATGAATGAAGTTATATGGTATATGTCTTTTCCTGACTTACTTCACTTAACATAATATATGTCCTTGCAAATGCCAAGCTTTCATTTTTTATGACTGAGTAATATTCCATTGTGTGTATGTATTTGTATATCCCACATCTGCTTTATCCATTCATCAGTGGATACTTGGGCTGTTTCCACAGTTCGGCTGTTGTAGATAATGCTGCTCTAAACATTGGGGTGCATGTATCCCTTTGAATTAGTATTTTTTTTATTTGAGTAAATACCTACTAGTGCAATTGCTGGTTGATAGCATAATTCTATTTTTGACTTTTTTTTTTAAGATTTTATTTATTCATGATAGACATAGGGAGAGAGAGAGGCAGAGGTAGAGACACAGGCAGAAGGAGAAGCAGGCTCCGTGCTAGGAGCCTGAAACGATATTCGATCCCGGGACTCCAGGATCACGCCCTGGGCCAAAGGCAGGTGCTGAACTGCTGAGCCACCCAGGGATCCCCTATTTTTAACTTTTTGAGCAACATCCATACTGTTTTCCAGAGTGGCTGCACTAGTTTTCATTCCCACCAACATTGTAGGAAGGTTCCTCTTTCTCCACATCCTTGCCAACACCTGTTGTTTTTTCTGTTTTAGCCATTCTGATAGATGTAAGGTGATGTATCATTGTAGTTTTGATTTGTGTTTTCCTGATTAGTGATGTTGAACATCTTGTCATGTGCCTGTTGGCCATTTCTCTTTTGGAGAAATGTCTGGTCACATCTTCTACTATTTTTGAATTGGATTATCATCTTTTGAATGTTGAGTTTTATAAGTTCTGTGTATATTTTGGACACTGACTCTTTATCAGATATGACATTTGCAAATACTTCCATTCTGTAGGTTGCCTGTTAGTTTTACTATTTCCTTTGCTGTGCAGAAGCTTTTTATTTTGATATAGTTCCATCAGTTTATTTTTGCTTTTGTTTTTCTTTGCCTCAGGACATTACCTAGAGAGAAGTTGCTGTGGCTGATGTCAGAGAACTTACTGCCTCTGCTCTCTTCTAGAATTTTTAGTTTCAGAAGTCTTTAATTCACTTTGAGTTTATTTTTGTGTATGGTGTAGAAAGTGGTCCAGTTTCGTTCTTTTGCGTGTTTCTGTCCGGTTTTTCCAATATCATTTGTTGAAGAGACATTCTCTTTCCCATTGTATAGCCTTTCCTGCTTTGTCGAAGATTAATTGACTCTATAATTGTGAGTTCATTTCTGGGTTTTCTATTCTGTTCTCTTGATCTATGTGACTGTTTTTGTGTCAGTACCATACTGTTTTGATTACTACATCATCGTAACTTGAAGTCCAGAATTGTGATGCCTCCAGTTTCTTCTTTTTCAGTGTTGCTTTGCCTATTCAGGATCTTTTGTGGTTCCATACAAATCTTCGGATTATTTGTTCTAGCTCTGTGAAAAATGCTGTTGGTATTTTGACAGAGATTGCATTAAATGTGTAGATTGCTTTGGATAGTACAGACATTTTAGCAATATTCTTCAATCCATGAACACAAATGTCTATCCATTTTTTTGTGTCGTCTTCAGTTTCTTTCATCAGTGTTGTATAGTTTTCAGAGTACAGGTCTTCTACTTCCCTGATTAGGTTTATTCCTAGATATCTTACTGCTTTTGGTGCAATTGTAAATGAGAGTGAATCCTTAATTTCTCTTCCTGTTGCTTCATTATGGGTGTATAGAAATATAACAAATTTCTGTATGTCGATTTTTATATCCTGCAGCCTTATTGATCAATTCTGGCAGTTTTTTGTTAGAGTCTTTAGGGTGTTATATATTTAGTATCATTTCATCTGCAAATAGTGAAAGTTTGACTTCTTCCTTGCCAATTTGGATATCTTTTTGTTTTTGTTGTCTGATTGCTGCGGCCAGGACTTCTAGGACTATGTAAGTAAAAGTTGTGAGAGTGAACATCCCTATTTTGCTCCTGACCATCATGAAAAGCTCTCAATTTTTCCCTCTTTAGGATGATATTAGCTGTGAGTTTTTCATATATGGTCTTTCTTATGTTGAGGCATGTTGCCTCTAAACCTACTTTGTTGAGGTTTTTTTCTCATGGGTGGATGTTTTACCTTGTCAAATGTTCTTTCTACATCTACTGAAATCACATGGTTATTCTCTTTTCTTGTATTAATGTGATAGATTATGTTGACTGATTTGCAAATATTGAGCTACTCTTGTAATCCAGGAGTAAATTCCACTTGCTCATAGTGAATGATTTTTTTAAAATATAAGATTCAGTTTGCTAGTATTTTATTGAGCATTTTTATATCTATGTTCATCGGGGATATTAGCCTCTAGGTTGTCTTTCTTTAGTGGTGTCTTTATCTGGTTGTGGTATCAGGGTAACATTGGCCTCGTAGAATGAATTTGGAAATTTTCCTTCCATTTCTATTTTTTGGAATAGTTTGACAAGAGTAGATAATAACTCTTTAAATGTTTCGTAGAATTCCCTTGTGAAGCTGTCTGGTCCTGGACTTCTGTTTGTTGGGAGATTTTTGATTACTGATTCAGTTTCTTTGCTGCTTATCAGTCTAGTCTGTTCAAGTTTTCTTTTTCTTACTGTTTCACTTTTGGTAATTTATATGTTTCTAGGAATTTATCCATGTCTTGTACATTGTCCAGTTTGTTGGCATATAGTTTTCCATAATCTCATAATTGTTTGTATTACTTTGGTGGTGTTTGTTATTTCTCTTCTCATTTGTGATTTTATTTGGTTCCTTTCTCTTTCTTTGTGATAAGTCTGGCTAGAGGTTTATCTTATTTTTCCAAAGAGCCAGCCTCATTTCACTGATTTGTTATATTGTTTTTAAAATTTCTGTATCATTTATTTATGCTCTAATTCTTATTATTTTCTTACTTTTGCTGGCTTTAGGCTTTGTTCTTTTTCCAGCTTCTTTAGGTGTAAGGCTAGGTTGTTTATTTGAAATTTTTATTACTTTTTGAGGTAGACATGTATTGCTATATAATTCCCTCTTAGGACCATTTTGCTGCATCCCAAAGGTTTTGGACTGTTGTGTTTTCATTTTTGTATGTTTCCATGTATTTTTAAAATTTCTTCTTTGATTTCCTGATGGATCCATTCATTATTTAGTAGCATATTGTTTAACCTTCATGTATTTGTGATCTTTCCAGACTTTTTCTGAAGGGTAAACTTGTAAAAGTAATGGAAAGGGTGGGTACAGATACCTGGAGAGGATTTCCCTAGCAGGGCTCTATGACTACAGAGCAATGGGAACACCTGTGTTACATAATTTAAATTTTATCCACTAATTATTAAGAACTAAAGTTATTTTCTTGGGAATTAAGCAAAGGAATCCTAGAAATGCTAGAAGAGTCAGAAACTGAAAATTAATGTTAACAGTATGATTCCTAGTGTCTTTACCAATTTCCCAAAGACTTGGATAGTTTTTCTTTGTGGTGGTTTGTAATGTTCTTCCTTCAAAATTTAGATTCAAGGGACACTTGGGTGGCTCAGTGGTTGAGCTTCTGCCTTTGGTTTGGGTCGTGTTCCCAGGGTCCTGGGATCAAGTTCTACATGGGGCTCCCTTGCAAAGAGCCTGCTTCTCCCTCTGCCTATGTCTCTACCTCTCTCTCTGTGTCTCTCATGAATAAATAAAGTTTTTTTTTAAAAATGAAGATTCAAAAAGCATTCCAATGTAACAGGAATTATAATAGTCCTATGCAAATATCAGTCTAAACTGAAGTAATATCCCTGTAAACATAAAAAATTTGACTATTGGTGTTTAAATATACTTTTACCCTATGGTTCATATTAGTAATCAAAGTTAAACTTTCTCGTTAAAGTTTTTTTATTTCCTTTTTTTTAAAGACTTTATTACTTGAGAGAGCACATGCATGAGCAGGGGGGTGCAGGGCAGAGGGAGAAGCAGACTCCCTACTGAGCAGGGCACTCATTGCGGGACCCCAGGATCATGACCTGAGCCAACGATAGATGCTTAACCAACTGAGTCCCCCAGGCACCCTATTAAAGTGTTCTTGATAAAAATCAAGATGGTACCTTCTGAGAAAGTTTTCTTTTAAAGTCATATTGTCTGCATTATAGAAAAAGTTTTAAAAATTGATTTAAAATATTATTTAAATCTTTCTTTGGCATATTGTACAACTTTTTCATTTTCATACCTATTTTAGAACAGTTTTTTAAAAATTACAAAACTAATGCTTATGCTCAAAATGAGGGAAATGAAGGCACCAACAAAGTGGAATCACCTATGACCCAAATATCCATAAAGATTTAGCTTTTAGTTGTTAGTTATTCTCTGGTAGATCAAAAGTTTTAAAAGTTTAAAATAATAGGGGTGCCTAGGCAGCCTAGCCAGTTGGGCATCTGACTCTTGATCTCAGCTCAGATCCAATCTCAGGATCGTGGGTTCAAGTCCCACAGTGGGGTCTGCACTGGGTTTGAAGCCTACTTAAAAATTTTTTTTTTAATTTAAAATAATAAATACCAACTTAGAATAGGCAAAAGAAGATCATATATTATTAATACCAAAATACAGAGGTATCTGATGATATTACAAAGCAGGCATCAGAAGGCATGGAATCAGGAACCAGAAGCTGTTAGGAATCAAGAAGGCTGCCACTCTTTGTATGTGTATCTTTCTCTGACTTCTTGGTCTCTCATTTCTTTTAGCAGATCAGTTTTCCAGTGTACGCACTGGAAGATGGCTGCCCTGAACTGCAGTTAGTAAACCAGGATCTCCTAACCTCAGTTGTAAATTTCAGTGGGAGATAATCCTATGGCACCCACTGTCTTAGGCGCCTGCCTCTGCTACATTCAGCTGGAGCTCTGGGGGCAGGGCCTTATCGTGCAGACATAGCTGCTAAGGCCTCAGACAATGTGTGAAAGAGTGAGGGCTGGCAAATGCCTCAGAAAGTGTCTACTCTTTTTGTGTTATGGCTTGTAAATAGAGTTGACATATTCAAATATCAACAGTTTTTCCATATTGTCTCCAGAAGCATAGCCTTCATGGCTCACCTTCTGAATAATATGTCATGTGGATATGTTTATCACCCCAAACTGTTGTACGTATGAATGATATGTACAAGTATTTGTTTTTCTACCACTAAGTTTTCCCAGTCTTTTTTTTCCCTTTCATTCAACATTGTATTTTCATCCTAATTTGTTGATCCTCTTCTTTGATTTCTTTGGGCACTTACAGACTTAAGTAGAGATTTGGTAAATATTTGATTGTTTTCTCCCAGCTTATCTATAATCACTTTCATTCATTAAGCAAATGCTGAGCCTCTACTGTGTGCTAAGAACTATTGTAGGTGTTGGAAATCCAAGGGTGAACAAAACCCGAGAGTCTCCACACTCTCAGCTTATGTCCTAGTGGGAGGAGATAGAAAAATGTAAACACATACGCAATGTCAGGCGATGAGGTGCAGAAAAATAAAACCGAATGAAGGGGCTAGAGAGTGATGGTGTGGGGAGGGGGCTGTTGGAAAAGTTGTGAGAGAAGGCTTCTTTGAGCACAGAGCTGAGTTAAGGAGTGAGGCCTGAGGCTTTCTGGCAGAAGAACATTGAAAACCAAGGGCAAGCAAGTATAAAAACTTTGGGGTGGGAGAGCAGTGGCATATTTGAAGAAGAAAGCTGTCAGGATGCCTAGAGCAAGGCAAGTGGGGAAGAGGAGTAAAGTCAGGAATGTTAGCTGGAGACCCAGCCTTGTTTGTGGGTGTGGTTGCAGGGTTTTAAGTGGGTAAGCGCTGTGTGGGGCAATGTTAGGATGTGAGACTATCGGATTGCTAATCACTTTATACCTTGAATCAAGCAGTCTTTCCTTTTCCATTGTTTTTTGACTTTCTCCTACATTTTAAGAATTTCTGTTCTTTTCCGTTTTCTTTCGTTGCTTCATCTGTCTCTTGCAAGTATCTCACTTTTTAATGATTGTTTTTGTAATGTGTTGATATCTGATAAGGTTTCTCTTTTTTGAGGATTGTCTTTGATATTCTTATCTGTTTATTCTCCCAGATGGCATTTAAATAATATTTTTAGGTTCTTAGTAAAAATACTGTTGGTATGTTATTGAAATCACATTCTGTATAAGTTCCTTTGCAGAATATTGACATTTTTATTTAGTGGTCTCACTAAAGGACAGATTTATATCATAGAAAAATTTAAATATTAGATCATTCCTGGTTTTTATTTTGTTGTGATTGATAATAGATGATGTGCAATTTTGAAATGACTGGCTGGTTATGGTGCTTATCTGGGTAAGGAGCTATTTCATTCAGTTCAAAAAGCATTTAATTCTTACTGTGTGTCAGGCACTTTAGGCATTGAATCTAGAAATGAAGGCTCAGTCCTGGGATTTCAGCTAAGTTGGCCGGAGTTCAGAATTTATTTTTGGTGTTAGGGCAGAATTTTGTGAAAGAAATCATTGTCATCCTCCTCTTCACCTAAAGGAATAATTTCTCAAAAGTGCCCTGTATATAGAATAAAAATAACAGTTGGCAGGTGTTTTTATAAGACCTCTTTCTATATGCTCGCTAGAAAACTTAAAGTGGCTATTAATTTCCCAGTTAACACTTTAAAAAGTTTTTCCCCACTAAAGTAATATATAACCAGTTCACATTTTTACCTATTAGCAGTCCTATAAATCTACCTCTAAAATCTGAAACCCATGAACTTATCTCCATATTTTCCACTCTCTTCATTTTATATACGACTCTCTAGTCCAAACCACTATTCTCTTTCACCTGGACTATTGATACTGCTTTGTTAACTATTCTCCCTGCTTTTCTCTTACAACATTTACAAGGCATTTTCCACACTGTAGCCACAGGGATCTTTAAAAAAAAAAAAAACAACTTTATTTATGGAAGTTACCAAAACTTAAAAAATAGAATAGTATAATTAATATCCTCATCACTCTCTTTCAGAAATTCTCAATACTAGCTACTCTCCAGTTATTGTTACTTTGTGTATAAATATTTCAGTATTAGGGCACCTGGCTGGCTCAGTCAGAGCATGTGACTCTCTTTTTTTTTTTTTTAATTTTTATTTATTTATGATAGTCACACACAGAGAGAAAGAGGCAGAGACACAGGCAGAGGGAGGAGCAGGCTCCATGCACCGGGAGCCCGACATGGGATTCGATCCCGGGTCTCCAGGATCACGCCCTGGGCCAAAGGCAGGTGCCAAACCAATGCGCCACCCAGGGATCCGAGCATGTGACTCTTGATCCTCAGGTTTTGAGTTCAAGCTCTATGCTGGGTGTAAAGATTACTTAAAATCTTAAAAAAGTATATTTTAGCATATTTATAAAAGGGCTTTTTTTTTTTTAAAGATTTTATTTATTTATTCATAGAGATGCAAAGAGAGAGAGAGAGGCAGAGACACAGGCAGAGGGAGAAGCAGGCTCCATGCAGAGTCCCATCGAGTGGGACTCGATCCAGGGTCTCCAGATCACGCCCTGGGCTGCAGGCGGCGCTAAACTGCTGCGCCACCGGGGCTGCCCTATAAAAGGGCTTTTTAAAAATTATAACCACATGATGGTTGCACAGCTCTGAATATACAGAAAACCGTTGATTTGTATATTTTAAGTGGGTGAATTATATGGTATCTAAAAAAGACCTCAACAAAGCCGTTAAAAAAACAGCCACAATAACATTATCTTCTTACTAACAATTTTACAAAATCACCAAATAGTCAAAGTTCACATTTCCCCTATTATCTAAATATGTTTAAAACTGTCAAAGTGTTTAAAAAAAAAATCAGTCCAGTCATGTTACTCTTTTTCTTAAAACCCCGTTCAGTGGCTTTTTATCATATTTAATATAACCCAAATCCCTGTACTGACTCTGACTCAAAGATCTGACCTACAAAGCCCTGACCTGATATGGCTTCTTTCTACCTTTTTTCGGTCTCTCTTGCCCACTAAATTGTTTCTGCCTTAAATGCTGTTCCATCTGCTAGAATGCCCTTCCCCTATATTTTCTCAAGGCCAGATCCTTCCTTTCAATTTAAACACCTTTTCCTCAGAAAGGCCTACCTTGATCAGTTGCCCAGTCTCCAGTCTAAAGTGATATCCTAATCCTTCTCTATCTTATCACTCACTTAAGTATCAGCATAGCATGGTTTATTATCTACCTTGTAATGTTTTTTTAGAGATATATTTTATTTTTTATTTTTAAAGATTTTATTTATGAGAGAGAGAGAAAGAGAGGTGCAGAGACACAGGCAGAGGGAGAAGCAGGCCCCATGCAGGGAGCCTGATGTGGGACACGATCTTGGGAACCCAGGATCACACCCGTTGGGCTGAAGGCAGGCGCTAAAGTGCTGAGCCACCCAGGGATCCCAAATTTATTTATTTTAGAGAAAGAATTTCAAACAGACTCCCTGCTGAGCACAGACCTTGACATGGGGCTTGATCCTAGGACCCTCAGATTGTGACCTGAGCCGAAATCAAGAGCTGGATGCCTAACCAACTGAGCCACACAAGTGCCCCTCTGCTATGTACTTTTTATTAATGTACTGTCTTTTTTCCTTTTTTCTGTGCTTTCCCTCCCTCCTCCTTTTTTGTCATGTTCACTGCTGCATTTCCAGTGCCTAAAATATTAATTGCTAATAAACCCTCATTAGGAGAAATTCTTACAAAAACTGCCTAACATCATATATTAGTTGTTTGGTATTTATAAAAAGGTTCTTTGATCAGACATCAAAAAAGAATGAAATCTTGCCATTTGTAACATCATGGATGGAACTAGAGTGTATTATATTAAATGAAGTTATTCAGAGAAAGAAAAATATGATTTCATTCATATGTGGTATTTAAGAAAAAAACAAAAACAAAAACAGATGATCTTAGGGGAAGGGAAGGAAAAATAAGAGAAGAATAGGGAGGCAAACCGGAAGAGACTCTTAACTATAGAGAACAAACTGAGGGTTGCTGGAGGGGAGGGGGTGGGGTGGGTGGATGGGTGATGGGCTAGATGGATGATGGGCATTGAGGAGGGCACTTGTGATGAGCACTGTGTGTTACATGTAAGTGATGAATCACTGAATTCTACTCTTAAAACCAGTACTACACTATATGTTAACTAACTTGAATTTATTTATTTATTTAGGAATTTAAGTATTTATTCATGAGACAGATATTATATATAGAGAGAGAAGGGGGGGAGGGGTAGGCAAGCAGTGGGAGAAGCAGGCTCCATGCCGGGAGCCTGATATGGGACTCAATCCCAGGACTCCAGGATCACGCCCTGGGCAGAAGGCAGGTGCTAAACCACTGAGCCACCCAGTCGTCCCCTAACTTGAATTTAAATTAAAAAAAAAAAGTTATTTGATAGAATATATTGCCTTACTGCATAAACAGAGCTCCAGTTAGATATGTTACTTTGAAAGTGCCATTTTCTATGGCCAGGTTAGGAGAGGACTTTTTTTTTTTTTTTTTGGCTAGCTTGCTTCATATAGTGGCCTGCCTACTTCAGAACTCAAAAAAGTAACTTTAACAAATTCTGTTTTTGTTGTTTAGCAAAACATAGAGCGCTTGCATGTATAACATTGCAGAAGTTACATAATGCCTTGCTGGTTTTGTTCTCTATTATCACTTTTTTCTTTTGTTCTCAGTGTGGACCATCACGCTTTTAGCTTGTGAGCTTTCTCTGCTACCTATTCTCTGGTGAAGCAGCTTAGAAGTGGCTGTGGTAGGCTGAATAATGGCCCCCTAAAGATGTGATTAGTTAAGTATCTTGAGATAGGGAGAGAGTCCTGAACTATCCAGCTGGGCCCAGTGTAATCACAATTGTCCTTAAAGGGAGAAGGCAGGAGGATCAGAACCTTGGGAGAGAAAACTTAAGGATGGAAGCAGTGTTTCGAGTGATGTGCCTTGAAAAGGGGGGGGACTGCAAATCAAGTGATGTAGGGGACTCTAGAAACTGGATAGGGGCAAGAAAATGGAGTGTCCCCTAGAGCCACCAGAAGGAGTGAAATCCTGTATATACCTTCATTTTGGCCCCAGTGATTTTGGTTTCAGACTTCTGACTTCCCAAACTACATAAAAATTGTGTTGTTTGAAGCCACTATATGTGGTACTTTGCTACTACGATGATTTAAATAAAGTAAGAAGGCTTGAAGGATCACGGAACCTGTACAGTGTTCTGAGGTCCATCTTGTTTACTAGTTTAATAGCTACGAGAATGGGGGCCAGGAAGAGTTGAGATGGCAACTTAAGGTGCGTAATGTGGGGTGGGGTGGAGAAGAAAAAGATGTGGTTTTTGGAATAATGAAAGAATATTATATGCTGTAATGGTAGTATCTATTTTATATACAATTAAACTCTTGATTTTTTTTTTTCCCCTTGTGTTTTACACAGATCAGAAACCCCTTGACCTTGCTCAGGGTGCTGAAATGAAACACATTCTTATTGGTAATAAGGTATGTAGTAATGGACTACTTGCACATGATCATTTTTAGAAAAAGATTTTGGATTCTTGAAATATATGGATAGCATTTTTCATGAAAACATATTTTCATAGGTTGTCTACAAAGTGTTGAAACGATATGAAGGCCCTCTCTGGAAGGTAAGCGGGGATGATGTATTTATGTATAAAACTGGAAAGAGGGTCACCTGGGTGGCTCAGTCAGTTAAGTAGCTGTATTCAGCTCAGTTCATGATCCCAGGGTCCTGGGATCGAGCCCTGCATCAGGCTCCCTGCTCAGCAGGGAGTCGGCTTCTCCCACTCTCACTCCCACTCCCCCTCTCCCTGCTTCTGTGCAACTTGTGCATGAGCACTCTGTCTCTGTCAAATAAATAATTTTTTTTTTAAAAAAAGGAAAGAATTCTCAGGTGCTCCATTTTTGTTAAAAAAATTTAAATATTCTGACTTAATCATTCATGGATCTTACAACATAAATCATTTCCTCTAGCGCTGGACTTTATCAGGCTTCCATTTGCTGTAACAATTGCTGTCTTTTGTGTTGATAGCCTGACACTTTTAGGTGACCAAGCTTCTACAGAACAGAGTGGGAGAACATATTTTTTTCTTAATTGTAGAATCATAGTGTTTTTGTTATGACTGTTGAACGAAGGAGGACTTAATAGGAATTTAGTATTTGAATTGTCACAGAGCACACATTGAAAATCTTTCTGGTTCTAAAAATTTCTTTGCATTTTGGGAGTTCAATGTTTTCTAGAATTAACTATTTTAGAGCATGTATTTTCATTTGCATTTGCAAGCACTCCTCTATATTTATTTATGCACAAGTGTTTATGTTGTATGAAATCAGAACACTTTTTTTCAGCAGTTCATTCCATACTTTGTCTTTGAAGTCCCCAAATGAAAATTTTCCTGTAAATATCCCTGAGTAATATTGTCAGAACTATAAACTGTGTTCATTGTTGATCTTGTTAGTATGGCATTTCTTCTCTTCCTGTCTCCCTGTAGTGAGTGGTACGTTTTCATTACTGCACTTAGTACCTTAGTTTATGTTTGATTTTTTTTTCTTAACAATTTAATTTATTTGAGAGTGAGCAAGAGTGAGCATGGGGAGGAGGGAAGAGGGGAGAGGAACAAGCAGACTTCATGCTGAGCATGGAGCCTGGTGCGGGGCTTGATCCCAAAACCCTGAGATCATGACTTGAGCCAAAGGCAGGTGCTTAACCTACTGAGCCACCCAGGCGTCCCCATGTTTGATCTTTATTTTATTTTATTTTATTTTATTTTATTTTATTTTATTTTATTTTATTTTAATTTTATTTATTTTTTTTTATTTATTTTATTTTATTTTATTTTATTTTATTTTATTTTTTTATTTTATTTTTTTATTTTATTTTTTTATTTTATTTTATTTTATTTTATTTTATTTTATTTTATTTTTTTTATTTTATTTATTTATTTTATTTTATTTATTTATTTTATTTTAGCTTATTTTATTTTATTTTAGCTTATTTTATTTTATTTTAGCTTATTTTATTTTTTTGATCATTTTTTAATGTTTAGTAGTACTGTCTAGATGAAAGACTACAATAGAACTCTGATAACTTAATTTTTATCAGTCAGATATTTGAATCTAGATGTGTCAGCTTGGAAAATCTTTGCCATTTTTCCCCTTAGAGTTCAAGGTTTTTTGGCTGGAGACTATTCTGGGTAGTGTTAGAACATGGAGTCCTTTCATGGTATCGGAAACAGTAAGTATTATGACCCTGATACTTACTAAATTTCATTATCTAAATTCTGAAAGATTAAAAGTTGCTGCTTATCTCTTTTCCTTTTGTCTTGATAATTTAATATTTATTTTGAAGGCCTGATGCAGTCCGTAACATTTATCGCCAGGGATGCAAACACCTAACTCAAGCAGTATGCACGGTAGGATGACACATGGATCTTTTGCTCAAATCATGAAATCAATTTTTGCAAGTGATTGCCCCAAATTATTTTTATAAGCTGCCTTGTAAAATCTTGGGGATAGAAGGCACTTATATATATATATTTTTTTTTTTTGAGAACAAGTAAAATTATGGAATCTGTTTTAAAAATATCAGTTTTTGTTTATCTCTGCATATTGTGGGATGAGACATGAGTTATCTGAAAACAAAAGAGCCTTTAACATTTTGTGTGTGTGTATATTCTCACATATATATGTATGTGTATATCTACATATTATGTTATACATGTATACGTATATATATATATATATATATATATATATACATGGCTAAATTGGGATAATGAAAGTTTTTCTAGTGTTAAAATTTAAAGTCTGTGTCAAAATTGGGATTCCTAGGTTCTCATTGTTCACTGTTCATACTTTCACCAACCAGGAGAAAAAGTGAGTCTCTCCTCTTTAGAGATTAGTCTAAGTCTGGAACCTAGACATGCTTTCTTATTTCCTACTTCAGATCCTTTAGGGTTGTCAACTTATTTTGGCAGTCCATCTGCTCTTGAGAGCACAGCACCTGCCTTTCTCAGGGTGAACACCCCCAGAAGATCAGAAATTCCCCTTGGGGAGTCCCAGACTTGTCACATTCTGCAGCAGTATAGCCTAATTACACAGCCAGCCCTTCAGTGTCCTACTCCTTCCTCCTTTCACATTGGACCAAAGAGCCAGGGTCATTTCTCTGATTTTATCTGTGTAATTTTTTTTTTTTTTTTTCTCTTTCGGTGAAATCCTGGCCATTCTCTTCTGTTCCTTCTATAAACTCTTTTACTTAATACCCAACTTTTTCCTCATTTGGGCCCTTTATCTCATTCTTGTTTTCTTTAAATCAAAATACCAATGAGTTGCTCCATTTACCCTTTTAAAATTTCTGGCTCTTTAACTTCTGTGAAATTGGTTAGCTCCTGCTATATTATTATCAATGCAAGCTAATGAGCATTCACTGTGTGGCTGCTATAAAGCACTCTGTTTGCTCTGTAGTTCCTTAAGATAAAATCTTAGATTATTGATCTGAGATCTTTTTTTCTAATAGAAGTGTTTATAGCTATTAGTTTCTTAATTTTTTCATTTTGCAGTTCAGTGGCATTAAGTACATGTGTATTATTTTGCAGCGATCAGCACCATCCATCTCCAGAACTCTTTTCTTCTTCCCAAACTAAAACTCTTTACCCATCAGTCACTAACTCCTCTCCTATTTATAGGCCCTGGCAGCCACCATTCTACTTGTTGTCTCTGAGTTTGACCTTGCTGGATACCTCGCATAAGTGGAATCATGCAGTATTTGTCCTTTTGTGACTGGCTTATTTCACTTAGCCTCAGGGTTCATCCATGTTACAGCTTGTGTCAGAATTTCTTTCCTTTTTGAAAAAATTTAGTTGTGGTAAAAAAGCCCCTAACATAAAATGTACTATGTTAATGGGTTTTAAGTGTTATAGTTCAGTAGATTGAACTCTATTTACTTTGTTGTGCAACAGATCTCTGGAATTTCTTCATCTTTCAAAACTGAAATTATACCCATTGAGCAACTAACTGCCTATTTCCCCTACCTTTCATGCCTGGCGGCTATTGTTCTACTTTTTGTTTCTAGGAGTTTGACTACTTTAGATGCCTCTTATAAGTGGAATCATACAGTATTTGTCTTTTTATGACTGCCTTACTAAACTTAGTCTGATATCCTCAAGATTGATCCATGCTATAGAATGACAGGGTTTATTTAAGGCTGAGTAATATTCCACTGTATGTTACAGACCACATTTCTTGATGCATTCATTTGCCAGTGGGTATTTGAATTGCTTCCACCTCTTGGCAATTGTGAAAAATGCTGCAGTGAACATGTGCAAATATCTTTTCAATTCTTTTGATTGCAGACCTAGAAGTGGAATTGCTGAATGATATGGTAGTTCTATTTTTAACTTTTTGAGGAATTTCATGCTGTTTTCCATAGCAGCTGCCCCATCTTATGTTCATACCAACAATGTACAAGGGTTCCAGTTTCACTTTCTCCACATCCTCATCAGCACTTCTTTTCTTTTCTTTTGTTTTTTAATATTGACCATCCTAATGAGTGTGAAGTGGTATGTAATTGTGGTTTGATTTGCGTTTCTCTTTTGACTGGTGATGTTGAGCATCTTTTCGTGTGCTGCTTGGATATCCTATATTATCTTTGGAGAAATACCATTTTAAGCCCTTTGCCCATTTTTTAATTGGGCTGTTTGGATTTTTGTTGATGTTGAGTTATAGGAGTTCTTTGTATGTTTTGGATATTAACCCTTTATCCGTATATGATTTGCAAATATTTTCTCCCATTCTGTGGATTGCCTTTATACTCTGTTAGTAGTGCTCTTTGATACATAGGAGTTTTTAATTTTTTTTTTAATTTTTATTTATTTATGATAGAGAGAGAGAGAGAGAGGCAGAGACACAGGCAGAGGGAGAAGCAGGCTCCATGCACCGGGAGCCCGACGTGGGATTCGATCCCGAGTCTCCAGGATCGCGCCCTGGGCCAAAGGCAGGCGCCAAACCGCTGCGCCACCAGGGATCCCGGAGTTTTTAATTTTGATGTAGTTGAGTTTATCTATTTTTTCTTCTATCACTTGTGTCATGTCCAAGAAGTCATTGCTAAGTCCATTGCTAAGAAGCTTTATCCCTATGTTTCCTTATGAATTTTATAGTTTAAGCTCTGATGTTGAGTGATAGGTTTCTCTTGAGGCCTTTCTCTTTGGTTTGCAGATAGCTGCCTTGTTGCAATTCTCCCATGGCTTTTTCTTTGTGTGCAGGCATCGGTTTCTTTTCCTCTATTAAGGATGCCAGTCTTACTGAATTAGGGCCCCACTCTTTTGAGCTCATTTAATCTTAATTTCCTCTTTGGAGGCACCATTTACAAATACAGTCTCATTGAGGGTTGGGGGTTCAACATATGAATTTGGAGAGGACACAGTTCAGTCCATAGCAGTCACTGTAGTCACTCTAACTCTTGTATGGATACTGTTTACACTGTGTATCTTTTTCCCTCTTTTTACTTTCACCCTGTTTATGTGCTTAGCTCTAAAGTAAGTTTCTTATAGAGAGCATACAGTTGTATTTGGTATTTTTATCCAGTTTGGCAACCTCTACCTTGTGATAGGAATGTTTGTTGAGGGGCACCTGGCTGTCTCAGTCAGTGGAGAATGTGACTTTTGATCTAGGAGTTGTGAGTTTGAGCCCCATGTTGAGTATAGGGATTACTTAAAAATAAAATCTTAAAAAAAAGAGGAATGTTTAATTATACTTAATGTTATTGATGTGGTTGGATTTCTGTCATTTTGCTGTTTGCTTCTATACTCATTTTGTTATTCTTTATTCTTCCTCTTCTACATAAATATGTATTTCTCCTGTACCATTTCCTTTTGTTTGTATTTTACAATATCTTAAAGTTATTTCTTAGTGGTTGCACTAGATATTCCAGTATGCATCTTAATCTGTCAGAAACTATTACTTCATATTTAATATGCTTTAATATATGTTCCACTTTCTACCCTTACCTTTGTGTTATTGTTATATATATCATGACTACATGTTTAAAACTCAACAATACAGTGTTATATCTATTGCTTTATACAAATTTGTGTGTTTGTTTTAAAATACTTTTATTGAACTATTCACATCATATATGGTTCACCCACTTAAAATGATCCAATGATTTTTTTGTATGGACAGAGGCTTGTGCATTCATAACCATAATCCATTTTAGAACGTTTCTGTAATTCCACAAAGAAACTTCATACCCGTTGGCAATCATACCTCATTGCTTCCTCCCACCCCCTAGGCAATCATTAATATCTGTCTCTCTAAATTTGCCTATTCTGGACATTTCATATAATATATGGTCTTTTGTTTCTGGATTCTTTTGCTTAGCATGTTTGCAAGGTTCATCCATATTATAGCATGTATCATTACTTCAGTGCTTTTATGGCTAAATAATATTCCACTGTGTGGATAGACAGTACTTATCGATTCATCAGTTAATGAATATTTGGGTTGATTTTACTTTTTGGCTGTTATGAATGATACACTGAGCATTAGTGTATAGGTTTTTATGTGGATACAAGTTAATCTGTGCTCTTAAAAAGAGAACAGAAGAGAAAAAAATAAATTTATAGAGAGAGTCTTTTATCATAACTCATGTTTTTACCATTTCTAGCTTGGTTTATTTTTTTTGCTGGATGTATGGGGTCATTTCCTTGCTCCAGCTTAGCTCCATTCCTTCCTTTATCCTTTGTCCTATTATTGTCATATGTACGGTACCGCACTATGATGTTACAAGCTCAGCCATACAATTTTACAGTTGTATAAATTCCTTTAAATTATTCCAGAGAAGATACATATTTTAGAATTACCTATGCAATTAACTTCTCCAGTTTTTTTTTTTTTTTCTTGTTTGGTGTTACTTTCTTTTAGCTTGAAGAACTTTTTTAAAATTCTTTTTTGTTAGGTACACCTAATAAATTGTCTCAGTGCTTTTTTATTTGGTAGTATATTTTGCCTTCATTTTAGGACAATATTTTTACAAGACAGAGAAATTTTCTTTCAGCACTTTGAATATGTCATCCTGTTACCTCTGTCCTCCATTGTTTTCCATGCAAAGTCAGCTGTGAATTGTACTGGGCTTCCCCTGTATTTGATGTGTCCTTTTTCTCATAACTTAAAATATTTTCTGGTTTTGGGTGTCAACAGTTTGACTAAGATGTGTCTAGGTACAGATCGCTCTGGATTTATCCTACGGGAATTTATTGGACTTCTTGAATGTGTAATGTTTCCATTGAACTTGGGAAATTTTCAACCATTATTTCTTTAACTTGGGAAATTTTCAACCATTATTTCTTTAAATATTTTTTTCAGCCTTTTTTCTCTCCTTCTGTGACTTTGTCTGTTGGTATATGTCATAATGCCCCACAGTGATTTGTTTTTCTCCCTTCCATCTCACATCATCTCTTGAGTGAATTTTTCATTTCAATTCTTGTAATTTTCAATTCCAAAATTTCCACTTGGTTCTTTTTCATAAATTGCATATTTTTATTGATATTTTCTATTTGATAAGTTATTGTCATTATACTTTAATTATTAAATATGATTTGCCTTAGTTTTTGAACATTTTTCTGCGGGTTTTTTTTAAATGTCTGGCTCAGGGCAGCCCTGATGGCTCAGTGGTTTACCGCTGCCTTCAGCCCAGGGCCTGATCCTGGAGACCCAGGGTCGAGTCCCACATTGGGCTTCCTGCATGGAGCCTGCTTCTCCCTCTGCCTGTGTCTCTGTGCCGCCCCCCCCCCCCCCACCCATGTATCTCTCATGAATAAATAAATAAAATCTTTAAAAAAAATGTCTGGCTCACTTGCCAGTTTGTTGCTTGGCTCATTATATTTAGACCTCATTTTCTGTGATGTTGGCTTTTCCTGATTGCTTGCTACCAAGATTGCTGTTTTTTGACAAAGCCCTAGGCTTGGAATTTTCAAGACCCTATTCTAAATAAAGTCAGCTTCAGTATTTAAAGCTTGCCTCATCATGTTACAGTTAGCCACAGAGCTAGGAGGAGAGGGTAATGGAGCATACTCAGGCTAAAACTCCATCCATATCTACTATTCTTACTGAGAGATTTAGTAGATTTTTCTTGAATAAATGCTTTTCAGTATGTTGTCTTTCATCAATTTTCAGTGTTGGGGGATGGTTGTCTTATTTGGTATTGCATTAAATATATAGATTTACTTGGGAAAGATTGTAACTTTAGCAATATTAAGACCTCTAAGGTATGAACATTTTTCTCTCTCCTTTATTGAAATCTTCTTTAATTTCCTTCTGTAGTATCTTATATTTTATGCTAAATTTATTCTTGCATGTTTATTTTTTGAAGCTGTTATTACAGACTTCAAATTTTCATTTTCTATTTTTTGCTGCTATTATAATTTTGTTTTGAGTATTGCAACCTTGCTAAATTCCCTTACTAGTTTTAGTAGCTTTTTTTGCAGATTCCTCAGGGTCTCTTACATGCACAATCATGTTAACTGCAAATAAAGATTGTTATATTTATTTACAATTCATATGCCTTTTCTTTCTTATCCTTTATTGTACTGGATTAGACCTTTGGTACAATTTTGAATAGAATTGGTGAGAGCCAACTTTCTTTTGTTTTGTATTAGGTACAAAGCATTGAGCCTTTCATTACTGAGTTATTAGCTATAAATTTTTTATAGATGCCCTTAATCTGCTTTAGGAAGTTACTTTTATTTCCTAATTTACTGAGAGCCCTTGTCATGAGAATCTGTTGGATTTTATTAAATGCTTTTTGCATATTATCATAGAGTTTTACTCATTCTATTAATATGGTTAATTACACTGATAGATTTTAAGGTGTTAATAAACCAGTCATACTGCTGGGATAAATTTCAGTTAGTCATGATATATTATAATTTTAATAAATTGTTTTCTAATATTTTGTTAAGAATTTTTGCTTCTTTGTTCCTGATGGATATTGGTTTATATTTCTCTTGTGATATTTTTGTGTGGTTTTGGAATCCTGGAAACACTGGTCTCATATAATGAATTAGAAATATTTCTTCTCAGTTTTTGCAAAAGTTTTTGTAGGATTAGGTTTATTTCTTTCCTAAATGCTGATCTAATTCATGGGCCAGAAGGTTGGTTGTTTTGTTTTGTTTTTATGGGAGGGATTGTAATTACAAATTTCTTCAGTTGTTAAAAAGCTTTTTCAAATTTTCCCTCTCGGGTTGATGTTTGTAATTTTTGCCTTTCAAAAAATTTGTCCATTTTCTTAGGTTATCAAACTTTTTGTTACTAATACTCCCTTATGTTTTTAATGTTCGTATGCTAGGTAGTATTGTGCCCTTTTTCATTTTTTTTACATTAGTAATTTGTGTCTTGTCTTTTTCTTCTCTAATATGGCTAGCAGTTTATCAATTTTATTGATCTTTTCAAAGAACTAGTTCTGGATTTTGTGAATTTTTTATTTTTCTATCGATTTTTATTCTTTAAAAAAATTTCTCTATGCTTTGGGTTTAATTTGCTTTTATTAGTTTCTCAAGGCCAAAGCTTAGATTATTAAGGCCTATATTCTTTACTAATAAAGCCATTTATAGTTATACTTTTGCCTTTGAAACTGTTGTAGTTTCATGCAGCTAATTTTGGTATATTTTCATAGTGATCTAGTTCAAAATATTTGCTAATTTCTGTTAGAAATGTCTTTGAACCAACGAATATTTATAGGTGTGTTTAATTTCCAAGTAACTGGGGTTTTTATGATTGATCTGTTTCTGATTTATAATTTCATTTTGGTCATTGAATGTATCCTATGTAATTTCTGTCCTATCAAATGCATTGAGACTTGCTTGATGACTCAATATATGGGTTATCCCAGGAAAGGCACTTGAAAATAATGTGTATTTTGCTGTTATTGGATGTAAAGTCCTGTAAATACTCAGTTATGGTGGTTGATAGTGTTGTTGAGATCTGTGTTTTTGCTGATTTTTGGCTAATTGTATCAACTGTTGAGAGAGACATCAAGATATCCAGATATGCTTGTGGAATTGTCCATTTCTCAGTTATTGATCACATACACACCAATGTTGTCTTCCTGGTGAATTTACTCTTTTATTATTATATATATTATATGGTAGCCCTCTTTATCTCCTGTAATATATTTTGAAATCTATTTTGAAATCTATTTTGCCCAACATTAATATAACCACTCAGGCCTTCTTAGGCTTATTGTTTGCATAGTTATCTTTTTCTATTCATTTCCTTTTAACTTATATATCTTTATTTTCTATCTGGTGTAGATAGTATATATGGGTTTCTATTAACCATTCTGAAAATCTTGCCTTTTAATTAGACTTCTTTTGAGAATATGTTCCACTTTCTGCTTCATATATCAGGTGATTTTGTATTGTATCCTTAATGTTATGAATGTTAAGTTCTGGGAATTCCGGTGTCTGTTATTTTTCTCTGTTAAATATTATTTCCATTGTTTGAGCAGGTCATTTTCTTAGCTGGATTTAGGTTGTAAACTCTATTTCTTGGGCGGCAGCTCTGGTCTGCATTTAGATAGGTTGTACTTAAGTGACTGCTTTGAGTCTTTTCTCAGCTGTGAACAGAGTTTGGGGATCCCGTTTTTCCCTTGGAAGATTACCTGACTCTCCTTAGTATTTATGGCTCTCTGGCTTTCCTTTATTTATTCTCAAAGACAGAAAGACTGTGGGTTTTTCCACCTGGGCCCATGCTGCTTTTGTGCCACCCTGTGAACGGCATGTCTCAGTTGAAAAACTTGGGGATTTAGTTATTTCCTTTTCTCCAAGAGCATGTGCATTCCTTGTCAGAGTCTGTCAACTTTTGTTCACTCTCCAGTTCTCCAGCAGTTGCCCTTTTATTTTTTTAAAGACTTTATCCATTTTGAGAAAGAGCGAGTGAGAGCATGAGCAGGGATGGGAGGGACAGAGAGAGAGAAAGAATCCCAAGCAGACAACACACCCAGCACAGAGCCCAATGCTGGGCTCAACCTCATGACCCCTAGATCAGGACCAGAGCCAAAATCAAGAGTCGGATACCCAACCAATGGAGCCACCCAGGCAGTTGCTTTTTATAGTTGTTTTCTGCAAGGAGAGTGGTACTCTTGTAGGGTCGTGAAGTAGAAGAAGTCTATCGTTTTCCATTTTTAAATCTCCTCACTTTTTAAACTTATATTTCAATGAGACATATTTTTTCTTTCCTCCCCCCTCCACCTTTTTTAAAATTAATCTCAAATGTGCTTGTTCTTTTACACTCAGTTCAAATATTTTGTACACTCAGCTCAAAGAAAAGGTTCAGGAGAATGGTATGAATAGGAAATAGGAGCTGTGGTATTTAAAGGGTTTTATAGCCTAAGTGCATGCTAAGATTTTAAATATAAAGGATAAAACTAAAACTACATATGTAATGGACTATTAGTATTTACCTTGAGTAACTAAGAATGTGAAAGCCAGATCTTATCAAAGATAAGCTCAAATGCTTGTGATATTCCCAGTGCATCATTTTTTCCCCCAATTTTTACCAGTTTGTATTTTAAATGTTCAATTGGATATAATTAAGTTGTTAATACTATTATGTATTGTATGTACTGTTTTTTTATATATGTGTGTATATGTGTGTGTATATATGTATATACATACACATACATACATACATGTTGGGTTCTATTTTATGTGCATGAATGATATGTTTTACTGACTTCTTATATCCAAGGTAAAATCCACTGATAGCTGCCTCTTCTTTATTAAATGCTTTGATGACACTATTCATGGCTTCAGGGTTCCTAAGAATAGCCTTCAGCAGTCAAGAGAGGTAATTTTATGGATTCACTTATCTTTCATAAAACTTAATATTTAAAAACAAAGAATATAAGATCAATTCAATATTAATGTCTAAAATCTTTTTGACTATCTTTTTAATGGCTATTATATGAAGATTGAAATTTTGCTTATGAAAATTTCTTTATCAACATGTATCTACAGGTATTATCTGTTCATAATTATTTTTATTACTTTGATTTTGTGACTGTAAGGGGCCCATACTGGTTTTGGGGGAAAAAAAATCCTAAATGATTTTGTAATCTGCCTCTTAATTTATAGGTGCAGAAGCTGAAGCCAATAAGAATGAAATGCTCTCTCAAGGTCACACAGTTTACAAGTGACAAAATCTGGCTTCAGCTTAGGGGTTCTGATTTATTACAGTATAGCCTCTGTCTTCCTTTGTGGTAAATTGAATAGCAGCATCAAGCAGAAAAATTGAGATTTATGGGACAGAAATTCATAGTGCAGGTATTTAATGGAGACTCCATATTCCTTAGATTAAAGGAGTATCTGTAGACCTGTCTTGTTTTTGTAAATCACGTAAGGGGTTAAAACAATCTGTTTTCCAAAGTGGTTAACTTTGGCCTTGCAAAGAATCCTAAACAAACTAAATCCTGACTGTTTGACCATATAATAAAGTGGTAAAATTTGACCTTGAGAAATGCTATAAGAAATGAGGAGGAAGTAACACATTTTTAGGGCAAATATTTTTTTGGTGAAATCACTGATATTTTAAAAACCATAAAAGCTAAAGCATCATGGCAGTTGTTGGCTTTCTTATGACTCGATTGCAAGTCAGTAGAATTATATTTCTGAATATATTGGTATACAAGAGCATATCCAACAGTGTTGAGAACCTATAATTTTAAGTGAAAAAATTTCCACTCATTACTCAGTTTTTATAGTGTATGTATTAATATTATTAAATATGTAAACTTAAAGATATATTTTTAAAGTATTAGGAAAATTTTTTTTTATCCAGAACTGTGGACAAGAGACATGCATCATTATTTTGTTGTTGGTTGGTCTGGGTTTCCTTTGGTTTTTAGAGCCTATAATATTTTCTACGTGTAAATATATGCTTTCCAAATCATTGTCCTATTATCTCTTTTGAGTAAAAATGCATTTCACTTTTATTTAAATTCTTGTATTATTTCAGGACTGGCTGGAAGCAATAGAAGATCATTCTGCTTATAGCACTCACTACTGTTCCCAGGACCAGCTGACTGATGATGAAGAGGAAGATACAGTTTCATCTGTAGACTTGAAAGAATCCTTAGAGGTATATAGAAAAACTGAATCTAACTTTTATAGCTAACTCTGTCACCAAGAATTTTTTTTTTCAAATGTGAGGTTTTGAAATTAAGAAATCTGACAACAATGGAAATAGTATTGCTCTTTGTCCAGTAATGTTTTATGCTATTTATAATGTCTATTATGATGATACTGTCAAATGTCTCTATAGATGATGCTCTTAAGATATATGTATCTTTTTTTGGTTAAAATTTTTCCATTGCTATAATCAGATTGTCATTCTGTTTGAAAACTGCTGCCAGCAGGGGGAGCATGCAGAGCTGGAGTTGGTACCCTTTATGACTTCACTGCATATTTCAGTTTAAATAGTGCAACCATAGTGATACCTTTCCTGGCTGGTAGTTTCATTTAAAATCACTTGTAATCTGTAACTTCATTGATTAGAGGTAAGATAAAGCATAAGTAATCAAAAGATAGGCCTTTATATGAAGTGACATCAATATCTTAGTCATAGAGAAATACCAGCATATGTTATTGAGATGAAATAGGTATTTTTTTTTTTTCTGGCCATCAGTTTTCTGGCTGTGCCATTTAAATGGGAATTGGATGGAGGTGGAGGGGAGTGCCTGGGTGGCTCAGTCATTTAAGGTCTGCCTTTGGCTCAGGTCATGATCCCAGAGTATGCTTCTCCCTCTGCCTACTTGTGTGTGCATACTCTCTCTCTCCCTGCCTCCTCTGTCAAAGAAATAAAATCTTAAAAAAAAAAAAAAAAGTGGGAATTGAGTTTAGAAGAGTTAGAACTACAAAAGGATGATGGAGTTTCAATCCAAATCATTATGTCAGAACATACCAAGTTGCCTACTAAATTTAATCTTTTTTTTAATTGAATAAACTGCTTGCAGGATTTGAATGTTTCTAAATCAACAAGTTTAAGTTTGCTAATACTTAAGGAGTTTTATTGACTTAAGGACCTATAAACTTAAATAAGAAAGATTTTGGCTTTTTTGATCCCTAATCTTATTTTATGATAGAACTTTAAAAAATTTGAGCTCTTCCATGTTTTGTTGAAGACATTCCCCAGAATTTATTGACACTCACTTTGCCAATAATACTTCTAATTTTTAAAGCCTAATGTGTAGCGTGACACCATAAACAATTTTCAGATCCGTGAACTTTGCAAAAGTAACACCTACTAGAGCATCTAAATAACATTAAAACTGTTTGGGTAAATATAGAAAGTTGAAATATTTATGGCCAAAATCGTGAAACAAGTTAAAAAAAAAAAGCCAAAAACTGTACTAAATATTTTAAGTTTTAGTCAGTATTCCCTAAGTAAAAAGAAATGCTTTTCTATTTATCTTCAAAATAAGGTAAATGATAAAGCCTGGAAGGACTTACAGAGCATACCAATATCTTTCCTAGGATTATGGGATTTTAAGACATTTTAAATGGAAACTACCAGGAAAATAAAAGCATACTAACTTGATTTTCATTAAAAAAACTTTCTTGGGCAGCCCCGGTGGCTCAGCCGTGTAGCACTGCCTTCAGCCCAGGGTGTGATTCTGGAGACTGGGGATTGAGTCTCATGTCGGGCTCCCTGCATGGAGCCTGCTTCTCCCTCTGCCTGTGTTTCTGCCTTCTCTCTCTCTCTTTGTGTCTCTCATGAATAAATACATAAAATCTTAAAAAAAAAAAAAAAAAAAAAAACTTTCTTGAAAAAATGTTTCTTCTCTGGCATAGTTTTCAATTTTTCATGTTATCAACTTCAACTGTACCTTTTATGTTACTATTTTGAATATCATGCTTTTATGTTAACTTTAAAACTATGAAGTTTTTGCCTTCTAGATTTTAGAGCACCTAAAGTCAGTGAGAAGTTATAGTAGTGTTTAGCACTTTCATGTTCTGCAGTTTATAAACCTCTCTCTGTTCAACAGAATTTGAATGCTAATTCTGTGACTCTTTGACTCTATCTCAACTCCTGAAGATTGATCCCAAAATAGGTTAAAATCTGAAAAGAGCTGTGAAGTATGTTGAATTGTACTGGTTCCTGAATGCCTTTGATCATTGGATTCTTAAGTTGTAAGAATATTCTGGGACCTATTTGTGGAATGAGATCTATTCTAGATGTTTATAGACTTTCTAAAGGAAATTAGGAACGCTAGGACTAGCATACTCTAAAACCATCTGAATCGACATAAAACTAACTTTATTTCCTCAACATAGTTTTGGATAAGACATTATGGGGAAAAAAAACAAATGTCCACAGTGAAAAAGTGACCATATTTTATGATGTTTTTGGTCTCATTTTATCTCCATCCAAAATGAGAACCTCCAAAAGTTGAAAACCATTTTTCTCTTATCTCTCTCACTGCCCTGAGGTAGGTCTCCAGGGAGAAAAGTATAAGACAAATCATAGAGATATCAGCCTATGGTTGTTGCCTTAATGACAACTTGAAAATATTTCAAATATAAAAATGGGAAGACAAATTCAAGCATAGTGTTGGTTGAAATGTACTGTCTAGTATGAAAGCTACTAGACACATTTAGCAATTTTAATTAGAATTAACTCATTTTAACTCAACATAATTCCAGTGCCCAGTAGTCACATGTGGCTACCACTTTGGACAGTACAGTATAGAATGCTTTCATCATTCTAGAAAGTTCTGTGGAACAGAACTGGGATAGGTTCGTTCTTAGATCTGGGGAGGGGGCACAAGCAAAGAGAGGGTTTCATTTGTTGGTGATATAGGTTGTTGATTCTATAGGATCTGACCTCAGTGTTATAAGGAGTAATGAGAAGATGCTAAATTTTAATCAAATAAGAAAGTGATATGCTTTTCTGATTTAAGAATAAATGATGCCTAATTAAAATGAATGTACAGGAAGATAAATGTACATCCACACAGGGCTAATAAAGATTGGTACATTCAATGCAAGAACCAGACAGATTTATATATATTGATATGTTTAAGATTTATGGTTAAGTGAATAGGGCAAAGTATAAAATGATGTATTTAAAATGCTACTACTTGGGAGAAAAAAAAGGATATATATACACACATTTGTTTTTGTTTTAAAGATTTTATTTATTCATGAGAGACAGAGGCAGAGACCTAGGCAGAGGGAAAAGCAGGCTCCCCACAGGGAGCCTAGTGCAGTATTCGATCCCAGGACTCCGACCCTGAGCCAAAGGCAGATAGATGCTCAACCACTGAGCCACCCAGGCATCCCATATACACATTTGTGTAGGCTTAGATCATCCCTGGCAAGATGAGAAATTATTAGCAGTGGTTTCTTTGAGGCTGATAAAGGAGGAAAACAGGGACTCCAGGACTGATATATATGAGATAGAATTTCCGTTTTCTCTATATATTTTCATTTAATTTTTAAATTTTGTTTAAATATCTGTTGCAAAATAACACATTGATATAATGACAGAGCAGGGCCATGATGATCCCCAGGTAACCAAGAAGAATAAATGTGCTATGGACTGACTTAGATTGAGGGAGATGGCTTTGGCTGGAGGTAGAAGCCTTGGAGGTGAGCACTGGGGCACCAGTACTTGTAATCCTGGCTGTTTGCTTGCAAAGAGGATAATGTCATCAGGGTGCTACAATATATTCTCTGAAAAGTTCATGTATAGTAAAATGAATGCATTTTCTGTCTTTAATCTGATATGTTCTGACAAATGTATATACCCTTTGTAACCACCACTTCTCTCAAGATAGAGACTTTTTTTCACCTCAGAAAGGTCCCTGGGGTGCCCTCCTAGGCAGTGCCCTTCACCTCCATGTCAGGCAGCCAACTGATCTGCTTTCTGTCATTATAGGTGGTATCAGTTTTGCCTGTTCTAGAATTTATGTAATAGGAGTCATATTGCATGTGCTCATTGGTACCTGTATTTTGCTCACGATGTTGTATCAGTGGTTCATCCCTTTGAATTGCTTGGGTAGAGGCAGTCTGCTCTGTTCTTAATTAACCAAATGTGGATTGTCTGTAGCAAATAGCCTGAATTTATGACCTCTCTCCTACCCTGTTCAGTGCTCCCTAGCCCTTGATAATACACTTTTGAGCTGTTTTTCTAAGCCAGGGATAATAAAGTGGTTTAACATCAAGTTAAACAAAACTGCTGATATTTGGATGGGCAGGAGGAGGAGCAGGAGGCCTGTTGTGAATGTGCTCAGCTGCTCACCTGGGTGCCTCCTGCCCTTTGGGCCTTGTGCCTGTAGATACGATTCTGTTCTTGAGTTCTGTGCCCAGATTACTTAGATTTAAAATGCCGTCACATTTTGGGTATTAGGTCATTGCGCATAGTGGAATCCTGTTTATGTAGAATAAAAAACAAAAGATTAAAACCTAAAATAATGTCTGACATAAGGGGGACTGGCCTAGAAGTTCAGACACCATGCTGGGCTCTGCAAAGAACTCCAGGACATTAACCTTCATAAATGGATTTTTAGGTTTTTCTAACATAACTGGTAGCTGCTAAGGGGAAATTATAGCAAATTGGAGAATGTGTACATTTTATTGTACTGATAACCTCTTTCTGTTCTTTATACCTTTAAAACCACACCCAGTGTTTAGAACAGAAGACACCTGTACCTAACTATGAAACAATGTATAAATTGAATCTTCTCCAGCTGACCTAATATGTATCTTTTAAAACAAGTAAATCTTTGATCAGGGAAGCTCTTTATAGTAACTGTCAGGTAGATAGGCTAAGGGAAAATGAAAGAGATTCAGGTATTTGAGGATGATGTTAGGGAGAATGTTCTTATCTTTATTACCCCGGGAACTCTTAACCATGTTTATTACAGATACCCAGTCTGCAGATGAAGCCAGTGCTTGCTTTGATGCATCCCGCTAATTTTTACCATAGGAAGAAGAGAAAACAGTAGCATTGACTTGCGTATGGCAGGAGGATTAAATATGTAGAGAGTGGAAATGACAATTTCTGTTAATAAATTATGAGTGATACATTTTGTTGCAGTGCCTCCAGATCAACTTTTTTTCCCTGCCTTCAACCTGTACTTATGGGCTATGACTGAAAAAGTGATCCAGCATACCATTTCTCTTTCTGTGGTGGTTTAAATTTGTAGTCATAGGTATTTTCCCTCCTGGAAAAAAATGAATTATATTTTTATAGTTGTTAGAGCTCTCAACACAGAGTAATGTAGATTTTAAGGAGAACATTGCCTGTCACTAATGTGGTACCATGAATAATTCTGCTGTGGTTGAGCTTCATAAACACTAAAAATTTTATAAGGTGAAAAAGGAGAAAAGGCTACTTACCTGTGTCACTTGTCATGTAGGACTGATTTGGGAGGAGCAAAAATGTTTAGTGATGAGTCAGTTGGTATTGGGAGTACAAAGTGGGGGGGGGTGGAATTCATAAGGATAAGTACATTACTCTATCTACAAAAATGTGATTCTAATATTAAACTCAGGGTTCTCAGAATAAACATTTTTTATTGCCATAACCAACTGACTCTACAAAAATAATTTTCTTGCTTATTTTTCCTCTTAAAAGGGAAACTATAAATAAAACTAACATCAAAATTACACTGTTAATATAATAAATGTATTTACCTGATTTTTCATTTCGGACTTCCAAATCCTGACTAAGATGGGGTGGAACTTCTGTCCTAAAATCCTGTTTTGCTTTTAGGGATCTAAAAATGTACAAATTTCAAGTTACAAGAATGCTTTGTATAATTGACATTATCTTATTTTTTATAAGCTTTGACTTACTAAGAAAATGTCCATATTGGTTTGCTTATGTGGACTTAAGTGGCTGAATGAAAATCAGCTTGTGGTTTATAAATATTAGTATCACCTAGATTTTTCTTTAACAAGAACAGTTTTTAAGATATATTCTTAAGGGAAGGCATTTTATAATTCCTCAATGAATTTAATCAAGTCTACAAAAAAGATTAATCGGGAGAAATCTAACTCAGTTGTATATGATATAATGAGTTCTTAGAAGCAATAAATGCAGTTGGACATTGTTTACATGACAAATGTTGAATGTATTTAAAATTTAGAAACATTTGTTTTTTAAATCTGTATATGATTAACTAAATGCAATGTTCAGTTTCTGAGGAAATTTCTTTTTCTCTGTCAGGAATATATCTTAATTATTGTGGTACATCAATGTATGAACTTAAAGTTTTGATAGAGACATTAAAGCATGTGTACGATAAAAATTCTTGATTAATAAGTTTTAATATTGTTTTTTGTTTTTGTTTTCCCAGAAAGCACAAACATGCCAACAGAAACTAGATAGGGAAATTTCCAACTTTCTGAAAATGATTAAGGAGTGTGACATGGCTAAAGGTAAAAAAAAAAAAAAAAAAAAGTTGGGGGGCATACTACCAAATAACACCTACTGTTTAATACAACCCATTATCATAGATGTTGATCCTTTGTAGTTTTGTTGGCTATACATGTTAGATAACTTTAAGTTTTAATTTAGAATTATGTTTGATAAGACTATTTTGAAATTTTAGAAAAGCTATTAAAATCATGGAGGAGGCTTGGTTTGTAGTTAATATTTTATTCTTTTAAGAAAAAAAGAAAAAAGTTAACATTTTGATGCCAAAAATTTATTTTGGCTACATAATGAGAATCCTACTTATGAATCCCAGAAGACTTGGATTTTAGAATCAAACTGACTTGGTTTAAATTCTTGAACTGCCACTTACCAGTTGTTACTTTGAAGAATACATTTAACTTCTCTAAGCCTCAGGTTCCCCATCTGTATATGAAGGGGTTGGTTGTTCTCAGTCTTGGCCTTCTACAATTCTACGAATGTATATGTGACCTTGACTATCTAGTGGTTAACCTGCCTTTTACTAGTAACTCTTTATGTCTTCAGTCTCCACTGATTATGAATCATCCAGCGTTAACTATAAATACTCCAAAAGTCAAAATAATATACAATACAAAATCAAAAGTCCAATACAAAAATTACATATTGAGAAAGAAGTATTACATTGTAAGTTAAAAACTGCTTCTTAGACTTTAGATTCCTAACCATTGCTTTAGATTTCAGCTATGATGGGTTTATAAGTACATTCACTGAAATATAATTAATTCAGTTGTCTGAGTTTAACTATCAGTTTTAATCACAAACTAGTTTCCCTCTGTAGACTTATCAGTTCAGTTTATATGTGTCCAGGTAATGATGCAAAGAAATGCTAATGTTAGAATAAACTGAACACAAATATTTTATATCTGTCCAAATGGACCTCAAGCATCCCTTTATGTCAGTTGCATAAACATTTATTTGTATCACTGATGATAGCTTTGAGAATGACAGCAGTTAAGTCATTTTGATTATTGAGGGCTGGAATACTATATAACTTAGCACTCTTCATCCCCGATGGACTTTTTAAATAAGAGGAGCTTTATTAGATATAATTCACAGTTTAAAATTTACCTGTGTGAAGTGTACCCTTCAGTGATTTTTAATATATTTACAGTTATGCAACTGTGACCACCAGTGAGCTTTTAAAACACCATCTTCAAGAACCATCAAAAATAAAAAGAGATACTGACATTTTAAAAGATGTAGAAAATGTCCAGAGTTAGATGAAATATAAGGATTAATTCCTTTAACATGGACCAAAGAAAGAAATTACATTAGAACTACAACCAACCAAGTTAAGTTCTTTTTTTTGTTCTTTTTTAAACTTTGAGTCAGATCTCTTGGTTCAGATCTATTTCATGTTAGTCATGACATGTCACTCATAACGATGGTATGCATCATTTGTGTTTTTAGAGATGCATAATACTTAATATCACTAAAGAGATAATTCATTTTGAACAATGCCATCTGGGAAACTTCAAGATGTTTATGTTCTTACAATGTTATTTCATATATCTACAATGAAACTCAATGGATTTATACACAATTATAAATATTATTTCCTGAAAGATGAATGTAGATAGGTAAATTTGCATGTTCTATAAATAGTAAATAGGATTAAGATGATTTCACGAATGGGATTAAAGAGTTGATGGTAACTCATTTACCTCAATGCCAAGAGATTGTACAGAGTAATCTTGCACCATGCGTTTTGTTGCTGATAGATAGTAGCTGATAGATACATATTCTGCTCCAAACTGTCTACATAGTTTGCCAATAACTTCTTAAAATGAAAAACTAAAATGTCTGTGAACAGAATCGAGGCCTTGTGGTTGTGATTGTTAGTTGTCTTATATTGCTACAAAATTATGTGAACTTTAATTATTTACTTACTACTCCCTTACCACTTATTCCAACTGTTTTGGCTCTGTGTCCCCTTAAATCCAGGTCTCTGCAGCAGCCTCCCCTGTGGTCTCCCTTCATTCTATCCTTAAAGGGAATCCAAAGGCTTTTAGGAACTCTTACAGCTCAGATCCTGTGAAATACTGCACTGTTGCTGCCAGATTAATTTTAGAACGGTACTATTTTGATCATAATTTTTTTCCCATTGAAAAAAATGTTTCATGGGTCTTTGAAAGTATAGAATAAAATACAAAGTCTTTATCCTGGCATTTAAGGACTTTCATAGCCCAATCACAAACTCATTTTTCAATTACAGATCTTCCTCAACTGTGTCCTAATAAGACCATTGTAAAGTGAGAATCTCATAAGTTGAAAATGAATTTAATATACCCAACCTACTGAGCATCATAGCTTAGCCTAGTCTACCTTGAACATGCTCAAAACATTTCCAATAGCCAGCAGTTGGGCAAAATCATCTAATACAAAACTTTTTTTTTTGTAAGATTTTATTTATTATTTGAGAGAAAAAGCGTGCACACATGCAAACATGCTTTAGAGCATGAGTGTGGGGGAGGAACAGAGTGGGAGAGAGAGGGAAAGGGAGAGACTCCCAAGCAGACTCAGTGCTGAGCATGGAGCCAGGAGGAGGGCTCAATCCCATGACCCTACCATCATGACCTGAGGTGAAACCAAGAGTCAGAGGCTTAACCAATTGAGTGTGTGCCCAAAGCCTGTTTTGTAATAAAATGTTAAATATCATGTAATTTATCAACTACTGTACTGAAAGTGAAAAGAGAATAAATATCTTGAGTACAGAACGGTTTTAAGTTAATCAGTGGTTTACTCTGGTGATGATTTGGCTGATTGGGAGCTATGGCCCCACTGCCCTGCATCACAAGAGATTTTCACACTGTGTACTGCTAACCCAGGCAAAGATCAAAATTCAGAATTTGAAGTATGGTTTCTACTGAATCTGTTTTGTGTTCATACCACCATTAAAAAAAAATCCCAAGTCAAACCACTGTAAGTTGAAGACCATCTGTATTCATTCTCTGTTTTGGTCCAAAATATCTTCTCTTAATACCTTATTTCCTTAAACCTAATTTCTATCTGGATTAATCCCAGAATTTATATATCCAGCATTGGCAACATATCCTTCAAGGTTCAGTGAATGTGGTACTAAAACCTCTACTCTTTTAGCTTTATCAAGAGCCTGATTACAAAAACAAAATCACCCAAACTAATAAAACTTTTGGAAGACTTTCTAAAGGCCAGTAGTCTGTTCTTCCATAAAACTCTATTACCTACCATAGAATTCTTGGAAGTGGAATTAGTGAGTTAAAGCATATTAACATTTGTGTGCCTGTTGATATATTGCTAAATTACTTTCTAAAAAAGACTTTAATAGGCCAGCTTCAATACATACACTCTATTGCATGTTACTAAATGTATATAGCGAGTCCCTGGTTAAAGAAATTGGAATGAATATTTTGGCAAATTGAATTTAAAATAAAAATAAAAAAGATAATGGGAAATATAATTCTTAAAAAAATAAAAGATTAGAATGATTTCAGTTATTTAAAAGAAAAAAAATCTTAAAGGAAAAGCACTTTTGTTTAACCTACTTAAAACTCTGCTCAAAATCTCAGTTTTGAGTAAACACACTTCTCACTTCCTTCACTGTTGCCAATGAGGCCCAAACCATCATTGTCTTTCACACAGCGTGGAAACAGTCTCCTAAGTGGCCCTCAGATTCTACCCCTGCCCCTCCCATCCTTGCCCCAGGGACCCTTTAAGACATCAGTGTATAAGGTTCTTTGCTCAAAACACCTGGTAGATTACAGGTCATCTAACTAAGAATGAAAAACAAAGTCCTTCTAATAACCCCCACACCCTTCTAGTCCTTTTTGACTTCTCTGTCCTGATCTAGTTGCCTCTGCCTACTCGTCTTCCAGCCTCACTGGCCTTCTGGCTGCCCCTCGAATAGACTGGCCATACTCCTGCCTCATATCTGGGCCATGCTAGCCCTCTGCCTGGAAGTCTTTTCTCTCTGATACTCATGTCCTCACCTACCCTAGTCTTTAACAGAACCTTCTGGCTAAAGACTACAGACTTCTGATTGGACTCTGCAAAAGAGAGACCCTGTCAGGGGATTGGTGGAGGGGGTGAGAACAGTGAGGTGTTGTCCTCCCTCCCCTTAGCCTGGCTGCCTGGGGTATAATAGCACCATTGGGTTCCTGCCCCTGTCTGAAGCTCCCCCCCTCCCCCCATGACTCCAGCTCCTGCTTGGCTTAGAGATACTGTCCAGTCCTTTTGCCTTTCTGTTCCAGGATGGCAACTGTCTTGCATGCCAGTCTGTTAGTACACTTGCCCTCCCCTACTTTGTGTGTCTTTTTCAAAGAAGTTTTCAGGTGCCCTTTCTGTTTGCCAGCCACTTCCTTCCAGGACCCTTACCAATACCTCATTCTGGCCAAACTTGCAACTCCCCTTAACACTTGCTATTCCCCTACCTTGCTTTGTTTTCTTTTTTGTCACTTATCAAACTTGCTGTGTGTGGGGGTGGGGAGAGAGTGTGTGTAGTTGATTGTCTCTCCTATTAGAATATAAACTCCACGAAGGCAGGAACTTTTGTCTGTTTTATTTGCCGATTGTCTTCAGCACCTTAACAGCGTGACACATGTGGGCACTTGCCATATATACAGTTGACTCTTGAACAGCATGGGTTTGAATTGCATGAGTCCACTTATATGTAGCTTTTTTTTTCTTTAATTCAGCACAGTACTGCGAATGTATTCCTATTTTTTTAACCTCTTCTCTCTGGCTTTTACTCCATTGTAAGAATACAGTATATAATACAGCATATGAAATACATGTTAATTGAGTGTATTATCGATAAGGCTTCTGGTCAACAGTAGGTTCTTAGTAGTTAAGTTTCAGGGGAATCAAACATTATATGTGGATTTTTAACTGCAAGGGGGTCAGTGTCCCAACTCCCATGTTGTTCAAGGGTCAACTGTTTTGAGTGAATGAAATGAATGACTCCTTACCTAGCTTATAAATTGATAACTTCTTTTGAACTCAGAAACAAGTACTAAATTTGTTTTGTCAAATTACTATATAGATTATACAAGTGAGCACTGAACCTGCTACATGACAGCCATGCAGTCAGTGATGGATACAGAGCCTCTCGCCTCTCTGGAGTTCCCCTTAATCACAATTCTGATAGGATCTTCTCAGGACTGTTTTCTATACTATTTGAAAATAATATAGATATTTTAGGTATGTTTGCTTTATTGGACGTTATATTTATTACTTTTTTAAAGATTTTATTTATTCATGAGACAGAGAGGCAGAGACACAGGCAGAGGGAGAAGCAGGCTCCATGCAGGGAGCTTGATGTGGACTCAATCCTGGGACTCCAGGATCAAACGCCCAGAGCTGAAAGCAGGCGCTAAACCGCTGAGCCACCCAGGGATCCCCCTGGACATTACATTTAGCAATAAAAGCATTGTTCAAGTTCCAACTCAAAAAAATTCAACCTCTTCTCAGACTCTGCTCCATTATTCCATCCCATAATAGTTATTCCTTTCTCTGAATATTTAACATTTTTTAAGTGTCTGGATAATTTGTTTACTATCTATGTCTTATAACATCCCTGATACCTTTTTATTTTCCCTTAACTCTACTGTAATTCATTTAACACTTGCTGTTTTGAACTTTATACTCTCCATTGCAGCCAGTGCAGATTATATAGATATAGACAGAATGGTTTAATAGTACTTGTTTAGTGGGTGATTGCGTTCACCCTGGTCGTCTTAATTTGAACAACAAAAAACATTTATATCCTCATATAGGGACCTCTCAGTTTTTTTTCAAGTTACAGTTTTATGTAAAGGTTTTAGAAGGTCAGTTGATTTTTTTTTTTTTTTAAAGATTGTATTTATTTATTCATGAGAGACACAGAAGGAGAGAGGGGCGGAGACACAGGCAGAGGGAGAAGCAGGCTCCCTTCAGGGACCCTGACTGGGACTCGATCCCGGGTCTCCAGGATCATGCCCTGGGCTGAAGGCAGCACTAAACCAACCGCTAAGCCACCGGGGCTGCCCGGTCAGTTGATTTTTTATATGCAGATATCATTTTCTTTTTTTGAGGAGAGAGTACTGATTTTCTTGAGGCATGTATATAATTCCAATTAGGTGTGAAAGTCAGTTTTTAAAATGCCTCTTGGCATGCAGGTTAGCATGTCTCTTATGTACGTAGTCAGATGAATTGCCATTTTTTCCTTCACCCAAAAAAAAACAAAAACAAAAACATAAGGCTTCATGAAGAGGATGCCATTTGAACTTGGCCTTGAACAAAAAAGGTGTAAGTGGAGAAACGTCTGAATATGAATAATTATTCCAGTATTTGAAGAAGAGGATATATCTTGAACAAAGGTTTGGAGGCAGTAAAGTAAGAGTATTTCTAGGAAAACAAGTATTTTCAGGAAAGCAGTCTGGCTGAAACTGATTTAGTTTATAGAGTGTCTTAAATGTTGGCTAGTGAGTGTGGACTTTTTCCATATTAGGGGAACAATGGAGGTCATTCGTAATAGGTTTAGTTTGCCAGCCTAACAAGAAATAAGTATTTCCCCAATAGTTTTAAAACTTACCCAATTAAAAATTGTGTTATCATGAAAATGGCAGATTGTGAGCTTTTTATATATGTTTCTAAAGTTAAGCTTTTCACCTAAGATCTTCTAGCATCTTTTCTGAGCTCAAAACTTTTTTTGCACAAAAATATGACATTTTTCCTCCAAATTAAGTGTCCAATTCTTATAGTAGGCCAAATATGGTTACATACTGGTCTTTTTACATTTGTTCATTACAACTTCGTCTCTAATAATTGGCTAAAATATATTTGCATTGATTCCCAGTTGGTAACTTTTCTAGAAGCCTGGTGGCTTTATTTCTTTTTATGTAACAATATGCAAACATCATCCTATAAGAAAGAAGCATGCCACTGTGAACCAACTGGCGCCTGATATGCTGCCCTGGCACTAGAGTATCAGTTCTTATATAGACCTACTGTGCAAGTTACAGTTCATTTCAAAATCTTGCTTGAACACCAGAGTATCAGAGAAATTAGCTAACTTGACTCTTTTGGACAAAAGAATTTGATGCACTCTCAATAATGGATTCTTAAAAGTCAATAGATATTTCTTGGGGTATCTTTTAAAAGGTTACAGGATCTGTTTTATTTAAAATTCTGAAGTTCATAAAAATTTGACATTTAAAATTTCATGCTAATCAACAAGTATATAAAAGTGTTAAATATCCCAAACACACAAAATTGTAGATGATTAAGCATGTGATGGTATTTAATTGAAAAAAAATACATCCATGAATGACTATGCTTGCATCTTCTTACCATTTGTGCCATGAAAGTGGAAAATTACTAGATTACCCAGAGCATTTATGGAAGGCAGAGGCTGTGCCTGATTTTTTTGTACATCCCCTCACCGTACTCAATCCACAGCTCTGTGTGAGACATCTGTTGAGGTACTATTTAAGTCCTATGGCATCTGGCATATGGTATTCTTTTTTGCTATTTAGCAACTAAATAAATCTTCACAATGTGTATCGAAGATTCAAAATGAAAAATATGTAAAATCAAATTTATTTTAGGATATAGTAGTTTTCAATTGTTTGGGTGTTCTTTTTTGTTTGGGTGTTATTAAGAATAGCTAACACTAAAAAAAAAAAAAGAATAGCTAACACTAGGAAACTATTCAATAAAATGAAAAATAGAATAAAATGACATTTGGTATTTATATCCAGATAATAGTGACAGGTTGTTCATACCTTCATTCACTTACCTTTTCCTTTTGTTGCCTGCCCATTTTGCCTTAGGAGTTTTGAGGAATAATTTTTCCAAGAAGAGGACTTTTCTTTGCTAAAATAAATCACATTCCTATAGAAATCTTAGAGAATGAACAATAGCTATGATTTTATCACCTAGAAATAATGGCTGTAAATCATTTGGTATATGTTCTTGGTAGATTTTATTTTCCTTTCCACTTTCCATTTGAAAATATTTGTATCTTGAAGGGACCCACTGTTTTATGGCCTGATAATAGCAAATTGCTGGCATTTGAATTTGATTACTTTTGCTTATTGACCTTATTTACTGTGTTATAAGAATCATGTTCTAAGTGAATCAAGATTATTTAAGACAGAGGGTGGTATATATTTGTCTTTTTCCTTTTAAGTTATTCTTAGATGAAAGTCTTTCTTAATATTTATATTTGATAGAAGGGACACATTTAAAGGATCTAAGTGTATAATTAACACAAAGGTCTAAACTATTTGAACTAAGAGCATTTCTCTAGCATTAATCTAGACACAGGATATGACATTTTACTTGTTTTTTAAGTGATATATGTGTATTTTTCAGCTTTCTCTTGTCAGCATTCTGTTTTTGTTTTGGGTAGGCTTTTGTTTTGTTTTTTGTTTTTTATTTTTGTTTTTGTAATGGGTAAGTGGATTAAGATTTCCTTAGGGAAGTAGGGAAGGTAGTTGATATTACCATTTCTTGTTCCCAACTTCTATTCTGAAAGATACTGGCTTCCAGAGGGACACATTTGTAAGAGTGAAAATACCTATTTCATGCCAGACATTTGTCCCATAAATACTAGAGAAAGTTGAGTTAATGCCACCTTTAGGTGTTAGCCATCATGTCAACTGCCGTATTATTTTTAGTTCTTGGCTTTTGAATAAAATTACTTATCTACTATAGAATATCATGAAAGGAAATATTAATCCACTGCTTTTCTTAAACATTATATTATTATTCCTGTAAACTTTTAAAAATATTTTTAAGTTTTATTTTTTTAGTCCTTACTCTTCTCCTTGCAGGATATTGGCCTTTCTAGGACAAGGTTTCATCTTTTCTTTTACATACCAATTTATGTGCCTTGTGTATAGTAGGTGCTAATAACAATGCTCAAGGAATATACAATATGCTTTGTTTAGGCAGCTAGCTGGAAGGAAACATGAAGTTAGTAGACATAAAAATGTTAGTGGTGCCTGGCTGGCTCAGTAGAGCATGCAACTCTTAATCTCGGGGTCCTGAGTTTAAGCTCCACAGTGGATATAGAGATTACTTTTAAAAAACAGTGATTTCAAAAATATTTATGGTCTTAAAATCCCACTAATTTTATTTATTTTTATTTTTAGACATGCTTCCATCATTTCTTCAGAAAGTTGAAGTTGTCTCTGAAGCTTCTAGAGAAACTTGTGTAGCTTTGAGTGATTGCCTTAATCTCTTCACTAAACAAGAAGGGGTAGGTAGTTTGGAATCGAATTTTTTAATAATTGGGTGTCACATACTAGATCATCCAGTAAATCACTGCTTTCAAATTGTCCAAAGGTAGGAGAAAATAGTCTTAACAAAGAAATTGAAAGCTTTGTTTTCACTAAAATTTGGAGAAATCTTTCATTCTTGAGTAAGCAGGATGATTCTGTAGTAACTTGTGTTCATATCTAATTTACTTAAATAGCTGTATTTATCAACCATGGTTTAAAGTTCTACTCAGAGTTCTTGTGGCATTTCAACAAGAGGGTTGTGAAAATATTGTAGAAACCAAAGGTTTTATGTGAAAAATACATGATACTTGTATTTAGTAAATAAAGCGATATCACACTTACCTATGTGAACTCTCAGTGGATTAAATATCTTATGTTCTTTACCGCCTGCTCTCTCCCATTTACAAAATTGCCATTTACTTTTCCAAATATTAGAGTGGTAAGTTTACCCGTTAGTAATTCTTTTTCCGAGGATTGAAAAGTTGTAAAGATGTGTTTTGGCTGTCTGGACTAGAATTTTTCTTGTTTTATTTTTTTCCCCTTTCTTGTTTTCATGATGGTAATGCAAGTCAAGCAGCCATAGGCTTTCTTTTCCATTTTATTAATTTCTACATATATGTTTAGTCTTCAACTTTTTCTTTTTTATTTTATTTTTTTTTATTTTTAAAGATTTTATTTATTTATTCATAGAGGCACAGAGAGAGAATGAGAGGCAGAGACACAGGCAGGAGGAGAAGCAGGCTCCATGCAGAGAGCCTGACGTGGGACTCGATCCAGGGTCTCCAGGACCACGCCCTGGGCTGCAGGCGGTGTTAAACCGCTGTGCCACCGGGGCTGCCCAGTCTTCAACTTTTTAGATTAAGACACCATATTTCTTATTCTTGTTACAATTTATTTGTAACTTTTAATTTGATAATTAGGTTTTGGGTAAAACAAGATAGATAAAAATGGTTTTATATGTTTCATATGTAAAGATCTAAAATGTGATTACAATGGAAGCTTTGGAAATTCACATAAAATTTTTTAAATGCCAGGTTTGTTATGTACACAACAAATTTCATATTTTATTTGGAGAAAAAAGTATATGAGTAATCTGAAATTCATTTAAAATAAACTTAGAGAAAGTCTTTAACAATTTTATTAACTATCACAGGAAAACATAATTGTTCATTAAAACCTTTAAATGGTTGATTCTTCCAATACTGTTTGAAAACATTCCCTCTCAGCATTTGTATTTTTGGTGATTTCATATTCTAGCTTATTTAAATGAGGCATGATTTCATGATCTAAATAAATCTAAATAGTATTTAGAAGATTTTTGAAATGAACAAATTATGTCTAGGGATTCAGGTAATATTTAATACATTGTAATACTAAATTTCATTAACATCTCTTATATGGCACCTGGTGGATGGATCAAATGTCTTTGTTTTAGAGGTGTATAGTTTCAAGGTAAATGCTAGATTAAAAGTAATTTAATTACGTCTAGAAGCCAGCCTATGCTAATTTTTAAACTGTTTGCTTAAAAATATAGCCTAGGTAATTACTTCTCTGAAAATCCAGATGTGCAAGAGTGTATTAGCTTCAAGTTTAGGCTAATTAGACTTCTAAATTTGTCATGAGGATTAAATAACAAAATGTATGCAAAATACTTAGCATAGTTCCTGACACATAGTAAGCCCTGAGTAAAAATCAACAATTATTATTGTCGGATACTGTTTAATTATTAACGCTTGTGACTCCTTTTTTTCTGATGGCATTTTGGAGCTTTTGTGTCTTTAGCACTGAATTCAACTCGTTTTGGGAGGAGGAGGTATTGTCTAAAGAAAATTTGAGTATTTGTAAATGATTGTGTTCTCTTCATCCTTATTATTCAAGTGACAAAGGCTACTTACGTTCTCTGAACCTTGATATTTTTATCTTTCAAATAAAGGAGACCATATAGTAAGTCATTAACAGCACTAGTCTGAAAGTCTAATGGACGTTTTTATAATCTGTCTTTTCCCTAACCTACTGTGGGGAAGTTCTGTAAAATGAAAATGTATAGACACCTCAGTGTCAGGTGTGGGGATCAAATGTATATAGATGAATAATATGTATATAGAGCATATTAACATACTGTGGTACACAGTACTCATTTAGGAAATGGCATTTGTTGCTTCATACTTTCAGAGTATCTTTAAGATTCTTTTTCAGTAATGCTATAAATATTAAATATCAACTCTGTGAGGTTCTCAACAGAATTCATTCTGAGAAAAAGGATTATAGACAAACGGGCCCCCAAATATTTAAAAGACAAAATGTGATCATTGAAGTTAGTTTTTCATGTGGCTAAGACCTACAACATGGGACTTTAATAGTGTACTTGAGGTACGAGAGCAGAATAATTTGACATTATAATGCCTTATTTATCTGGAATCAAATTATATATCTATTATCTAGAAATTTTGTTAACAGTCCTAAGTTTTGAATTCAGAGACTGGGTCTGATTCCATGCTTTGCTCCTTAATCTTTCTTTGCTACAGTTTTCATATACAGTTTCCTTTTTAAAGTGGCAACCAACCAAAAAAGAATGTTTTGAAAAATAAGTATGATCATCTTGGCAAACACCCTATAAACTATACCTGGCACATAATGGGGATCCAGTAGGTCTAAGTGATCCCAGCCCCCACAGTAGCAAAACTGTTTTTATTGAAATCTTTTGATGACAGTTATTCTGAATGTTATACATTTACATCTTATGCTAAATTTTTAACACTTATCTTTTCTAGGTGATTGTCCTTTTGTCCTTTTTTCTATGTTCATAATTACTCTGTGTCTTAATACACAGATGTCTTCAGGGGGTAATGTTTATAGAACTGTGTAATTTGACTAAATGGCCCAGTCCTGCTAATGCTCTTGAATTCACTTTTGCTATTTATGGGTTTAAAATTTTTTTCTGTTGATTTTTAGATCGACTGTGTGTCTGTCTGTACCAGTGGACTACTGATCCCTTCTGATTTATTCTTTCTAATGTTGTTTACTAAAAAGAAAACCAGATAATCAAACTTGCTGGTAAAACTATGTCCACAGTAAGAGCAAGCTGGCTCTGCATGAGAAACATAGGGGTTTATAATGAACACAGGTTCCTGGATTTGGAGCTTTGTAGTTCTGTGGTATGTGAATATTCTCTGCTTATTTGGGGATGCTCTGATAGGACCCAGATAGTCAACGTTTTCCATAGACCTCTACATAAATGGGGTGGATTATGGATGCATATTTTACTTGCAAATAACACTCTTTTGTTGAAAAAAAAAATCCTGCAATATAGAAAGCAACCTGTAAAGCTTGTGATTGACTTACTAAAGGGAAACTTACCAGGTGTTTTTAGGGTTGGGGAAACATTAGAGAATGTGAGTGCCTTCATTTGTCTTTACCTTTGTTTGAGAGTTCTATTCAAAAAGCTAGTGGGGCACCTGGCTGGCTCATTTGGTAGAGCACAGAGCTTTTAATCTCAGGCCCATGAGTTCAAGCCCCACATTGGGCATGGAATCTACTTAAAAGAAAAAAAAAATTCAAAGGCTAGAAACTGGCTTCATGAATTTATGTTTGTTTCTGTACTTTTCCTCACTAGAAGGTGGTATCAGAAGTGGCTAAAACGTCACATAGTGCCATCATTGGTCCCTTTCTTGTTTGGCATATTATTGAGCTCCCTCTGATATTAGTCAAACCAGTTTTTCCAAAGTAGGAACTTGCTTATTGAAAATTAGTGTAAGCTCACTCATAAAATCCTTTATGCTGCTTTTTTTTTTTTTTTTAAGATTTTATTTATTCATGAGAAAGACAGAGACATAGAGGGAGAAGCAGGCTTCCTGCGGGAAGCCTGATATGGGACTCGATCCTGGGACCCTAGGATCATGCCCTGAGCCTAAGGTAGATGCTCCACCACAGAGCCACCCAGGGTGCCCCTACTTTATGCTTCTGTGTTAAAATTCCTGACCGCTAAAGAGCTGTAACCCAAATGTATGATTGGGATGACAGTGGTGGTGAGTTTGTCGTGTAATGGAGACATCTGGACCTTCAGTTGGACCAACCAAAAGGTAGTGCAACTTGGGACCAAATGCTGGTATCTTTGGAGAGAAGCTCCTCCTGTGAGCTTCCAGCTCTATGAAGTCGAGGTCACTAATATTCCTAGTCTCTTGGGCTGTTCAAGATAACTCCTTTAGTTATCTCTTTCATTTTTTATTGTTTATACCTTTTGGGCCTTTACCTCTGTCTTCTCTTCAGTCTCCTCCTTTCCCTCTGCTCTGAGCAAAATTCTGTATTAAACATGGAGGCAGTGCCTGCATTTGCTGCCAGTTCCTTGCCACTCCCAACCCCCAGTTCCCTATCTTATTCTTTCCTTTCCTTGGCATCTGTCTCCTTCCATCCTGTTTCAAAAACAGCTCCTCTCTTTTGCATTCTCTACTCCCTTACAGCTTCTGTCTCCTTACATTCCTTTCCAGTTCTATTTTGGAAATGTGATACTTTCTGTTTCTACTTCTTTATTCCTCAACTAGCCCACTGAAACCATGCTTGCCAAAAATCTGCTTACTGCTAAATCAGAGGATACCCTTAAATTACCTTGCTTGTCCTGTGACAGGTCTGGCATTTGACTACTCCTTGCTTTTTGGAGTTCTTCTCAGTGATTTCCGTGGTGCCTACCTCTTCTGGCTTCTCTTTCCTTTAGAGCAGCTCCTCCTCAGGTTTCTTTTGAAGCATCTTTTCTTCTGCCTGTGCCTTGAGTGTCAGTGTCCCTGGTTTCTGTGGGTGGCCTTCTCACTCAGCATTCTCCTTGGATGATCATAGGCATTTCTGCAAACAGAAATCCATGATGACTCCAATATCTCCACCTTAGATCTCTCCTGAGCTGTGAACCAGTATATCCAGCTGCCTTTTGAACACACATATGGTTATATCACAGGCATTTCAAAACCAGTGTGTCTAAAGCTGAATTATCCATTCAACTCAGAGTTAGAATTACCACCTATCCAGGAACCCAAGCCAAGATCATGGGAGCTATTCTCAGTTCATCCTTCTTCCTTATCCCCCCCCCCCCCCCCTTTTATCAGGTTCTGTCATTTTTACTCCCTGTCTCTCAGCTGTCTGTCTCCCTGTTCTCCCTCTCCTCCCACCCAGCACTCAGCTCCTGCACTGCCACTTTGTGAGGACAGAGCTCTCAGGATTGCTCTGTTGGATGACTGCCACCATTTCCTCATCCCAGGTTCCACCCTTCGGAACTGGTTTAGATATCCCTCCTATTCTGGGTCCTTTCTGTTGTAGCACTTAACACATTGTATCATTATATATTTACTTGTCTGATTATATATTATGTATTGACTAAAAAGCCCCTTAAGTAAGCAACTGTATCTGTTATTTTTGTAGCATCTGTGTCTAGTATAGTACTTGTCATGTAGTAGGCAGTTAATAAATATCTAAATGAATGCATAATGAATGTACAAAGGAAAGAATACAAAGATCAGACCAATCAGGGTCTACTCTCTGCTGTCTTGACCTTAAGCAAATTAATACATGTTTGGGAATTTCACTTCCAAATCTGAGAGAATACAGATGAGTTATTTTATGTGAAGTTCCTCAGTACAGTGCCTGGCACAGTTTAGGTTCTTTGTAAATTGCCTTCTAAAACATGTTATTTTTACTGCCTAGTACTACTTTTGTAGGCTGAATTCATTCTCTAATTTTTAAAACCCAGGAGGAAGATTCTGTAGCAGCTGCATTTAGTGCCAAATGTGAGTTTTCACAATACCATTTAGTTATCAGTTTAGAATGGGGGAGGAGGGAAGCAAACTGACTTTTCAAAGACACCATGAAACCTCATTGACATTAATTCCAGATTTTCTAGTGTACTGTTGTATCATCTTTTACACATTTTATATCTGTAGCGTAGTTACAGCCACCGCTGTTGGAACAGCAAACTTAAAGTACCCTAGGATCTTGTCAAAGAAATAGTTTGGTTCAGTATTACTCTGCTCCCTAAAGTTTGAGGACAGGTTAATACTGTTTAAAACGAATACTGTTTATTTATTTATTATTTTACAAAATACTGTTTAGAACAAAAAGTTATGTGTGCCCCATCCCTATCAGAGCTTAATAGTTAACTAGAAATTTTATTATCCTGAACATCTTACTTAGTGTAATATTTATGTGGTGGGTTTTACTGTCCTTTGAATCTCTGTCTACCCTTCAAGCCTGGCTGGAATAAAAAAACCATCTATTTCATATAAGTAGGTTTCACATCAATAGGATTAATACCATTGTTTTCCTCATTGCTCAAATGGTAGCTTAGAAAGTGCTTAAAAAAATAAATGCATGAAGTCTAGTTCAATCTTTGTAATGGAATTAGAAACATTCAGTGAAAGCCTGACTAAGGGTCAGTTACCTTTGAGGCGCAAGAGACCAAAGAGGATTCCTCCGCTTTTCCCCAGGGGCGGGCTGGCTCTTTAGAAGTTGTCAGGGCAGGCGTCGCCGGGAGAGGGCTTGAGCACCCAGCCCGCTCTAGGACCTCGCAGGAGCCTCCTTGGGATGCACGCAGAGCTCGAGTAGCAGTTTCCTTACTTCCTTCCCTAGAACTGCGGGCCAGGGGTCTGCCCGTCGCTCGGAGGGGCTGTGTGCAGGCTCCCGTCGTCCCGGGCAGGTCCCTACCTGCGCCTCGGCGGAGCGGGCCCGCGGGAGGGGGGCCGGGGGAGGAGGGACTGGACGACGACAGCGGCAGCGCGGAGCCGCCTGCTGCAGGCCATTCGCCGCGCTGCTGCTCGCACTCTCCCCGGCGAGCCCTGGAGGAGGGCGGCTCTGGCTCTGCGGCGAGGGGCGCTGCACGGACCTCTGGTGGCCTGAGGGCCAGAGCGGGAGTCCTGGGCCGCCCCGCTCCTTGACCTCGCCGGAGCCCAGGGCGGGCCGAGCAAAGGTGACTTAGGGAGACCTTGCGGTGCCGCCCTGGGTCTCGCCTCCGGGCTGGGCTGGAGGGGAGGCGGAGGAACAGGAACAGGCCAAGCGCGTTTGTGCTGGAGCTGCCCAGGGAGCGCAGGGCGGAGCGCGCCGGCGGGGATCCCCAGATCCGGCCCAGGTGGGTGAGTGCGTGTGCCCCCTGGGGGCTTTGCGCGGTCAGCCTCGGGACGGCAGAGGACGCTGGGGGGGGAAGTGGGGGAGGGCAGCCAGACGACATCTAGGGATGTGAGTAGATCCAAGAATAGTTGGACGCGTGAGTGCAGCCTCGGGCGAGTGGGGAGGGGTGCGTGAAGCCGGGACCCTCGCAGCCTGGCCAGGGTCTTCCTTGCCGCCTGTGTACTTGTGTCGGGTTCCCACAGGGAGAGCCACTGGGGGGAAAGGCAGTGGACAGCTTCCCCCCCCCCCCCCAGCTAAATATTGGTAGTAGGTCAAGTGGGGCCGGAGTGGGAGGAGTAAGGCAGTGAAAGACATTATTGTCCTAAATAACCTTCCAAGTTAGTGATTTTTTGCATGTCTCTGCCCTGGCTGACATTGAGATGAACTTACCATCCGCTGTGTGAGGCCGCTAAAATTCCAAGGAAACGCATGAGTGGATTAAAGAGAAAAAGGGAAAATTATACTGGGGTTGAGGAGTGGGGAGGGAGAGAGCTTTTAACTTTGTTTTGATTAGGATTTTTGATTACTCATAGGCTTTCTTTGTAGCCTAAACCAGTGGAGAATCACGTTCCCTAGCATTCAGAGCATGTGGCTAGTTGTTTTTGTGTTTTTTGTTGTGCTGGTTTTTTCTGGATTTGGAGAGAGGGTAGTAAGAAAGGAAAGATGCCAGAGAGGAGCATAGTACAGCTTTTGAGAGTTATTAAAGCTATTAAAAGTTTCTTAATTTCAATTAGGCTCAAAGATGGAATGAAGGCATTTTGTTTTAAAGACATGGAGTAACTTAGGAATCTTTTTCAAAAGAGAAAAATGCTTGAAATGTGTGTTGGTGGAAGAATGTGTAGGCTAGAATATGGGGATCTAAATGTAAATTTTCTTTTCAGTTTGAGGACACACTGAAGTTAATCGCTGGTCCAAATAATGTTTGATTTCAGTGAGAAGCTGATAACTTTGGTAGTTAGGTTGGTTTTGACTGAGTAGATATTCTATCTGAACATGATGACCAGAGAGGTATTTCAGCTTTTGTCCTGGTATTACTTTTACTAGACTGGGATCTTAAAGGCATTTGTGTCATTGTGAATATGATAGCAAGACTCTGGTCTCCCCTCTTTAGAACCTCTTTAAAAGTTAATTTTAGGGAATTTCATTGAGGGTGAAAGTGACCTACATAATCTCTGTTCCTTCGCTTGTGCATCTTGCAAAATGAGGGAAAATTAAAAAGCTCATTAGATTTTCCATATTAAAAGCACATGCATGTACTACTACAGGGTAATATATAAAGTCAAGCATGTTTAGAATATTGTACAGAAGATAACTGATAAAGTAATTATGCAATAGTATGTGCTCTGAGCTTTGTACAATTTATATTTGTCATCTGTATTCTTTTAATAGGCTTTTATGAATTAGTATCTTAGTATTCAAATATATAGTTATGTTTTTAAGCTCTGTGAGGATCATAAAAATTTTTAATTCCTTTAAAAATTAGAAATCTAGATTTTTTTTTTTTTTTTACTTGGTCCATAATTTTATTCCTAAACTTTCAGCTTGTATGTATAGTCAGGAAATAGACTACAAGTTAATTTTGGAAACAGGTAGGATGTAAGTTAAATGTTCTTACTGTTTTTAAAAGTTTTTAATATGAAGTTTATGTAGCATGAAGCAGGTTTCATTTTGATAACTTGTGAAGTATTTGAACAAAAATATTTAAGATTGTAATTATTTCAGCAGTATGAAAAAAGAGTGTGTGTGTGTGTGATTTTAGCCTTGTCATGCTTGGTATGACCCCGGATCTTTTCCTGATAACTTTTTGTATCACAGTGGTACCAAGTCTGTAACCTGCATGCAATTGTATTTGACTTGTATTCCTATTAGTACAGTGCCTAATTTTTATGCTATCTGATGAATTTTGCATGAGTTATAGGCAGACATAATTTTCCTTTCATTTTAACTTGAGTAATAAGGCTATAACCCATATACATTTTTATAATGCTCCACCATTGATTGATATCTATTATTTTATGTAAAAACTTCCTTAATAAGTATTTACATAGTGTTTACCTCGTCAGGTATCTTGCTAAACCAGTCAAGGCTAGATGAATAGAAGGGTTTTCTTGAAAAGTTTTATCAAATATGCCTAAAGAGGAATGCCCAAGGTAAGTTAGAATGAGTGAAAGATTTTAATCAGGGGAGAGATTTAATCAGATTTGCTCCTTATGAGAAGGATTAGAGGAAGTCCTCAAAACAGGGTGACCAGGTGCAGGAATTCAAGAGAGAGATAATCAGAGTCTGAACCTAGCTGGTGGCTACCAAAGATAACCTCCTAGGAGCTGATGATAGTTGAATAAGTGAGGAATGAAGGAGAAGATGGAGTCCTAGCTGACTCCCAGGCTTACGGTGGATAAATCATTGGATGGAAGGTGACTAAAGGAGGGAGTAAAGGGAGTAGGGGGAGGATGAGTTCACCTTCCTACATGATGACATCCAAATAAGGGCAGCCTTACTCATCCAATAAAAATTTACAGATCGTTGGTATTGGAGGTCACCTACATAAACATGGAACTTGTTCAGTAAAGAATATCACCCAGGAGACATACAGCTTAAAAAGTTTGAAATCAAAGGATTGAATACTGATATTAAAAGACACGTGAGAGAAAAGAAAGCCCGTGGACAGCACTAAGCAGCAACAGCTGGAGAGGCAGGAAAAGTCCAGAACAGTGGAGGCCAGTGGGGACAATTGGGTCGAAATTTTGAGGTAACAAACTAAGATGTGTTCACTATTGGTCTTTGATGAGGGGAGTTCTAGAAGCATGACCTAGGGAGAAGCTAAATGGCAATAAGCAGCAGATTAAATGGGAAGCGAAAAAGTAGAAATAATGAAGACAGACTGATTTGGTTTCTATAGACAGTCATAATCTATGAATAACTACAGTTTTGTTTGTTTGTTTCTTTCAATTCTTACATCTCATTTTCATGTTCCTAATGTATTGGCCAGGTCCTTTAGGACAGTGGTGAACAGAAGCTGAGATGGTGGGAATCAATCCTTGTTTTTTAAAAAAGGCACAGTTCTAACTTCCAACGACTCACTATTAAGAGTGATACTTAGTAAATACCATTTCCTAGAATAACAAAGTTCTTTTTCATTCTTATATTGTTGAGTTTTTTTTTTTTAAATCATGAAAGGGGGTTCCATTTTATCATATTCTTTCTGCATTTAATAAGAATCATAAGGTTTTTCTTTATTAAAGTGGCAAATTTATGTTTTTTTTTTCAAATTATATTTTTAGACTTTTTAAATGATAAGCCATCTTTGTTTACCTGGAATAAACCTAATTTGGTCATTGTATTATCTTTAACGTTCACCTCAATTTGGTTTATTTGGATTTTAGCATCTATTTATGAGTGAGATTGGCTTTTAATTTCTTTGTTTTGTTCTCATCAGTCTTTAGTATCCAGGTTTTACTGGCTTCATAAAGCCAGTAAAGTATTCTTTACTGGATACTGGAGTATTCTTTATTGGAGAATACTGTAGTATTCTCTTTTTATCCTGGAAGAGCTTATATAAAATTAAAGTGATCTGTTCCTTCTTGTAAAGTTATCTTTCTGAGATTTTTTTAAACTATTAGTTAGAAATATTTAATGGTTATAGGACTATTTTAGTTTTCTGTTTCTTGTTGGGTCAATTTTAACAAGTTAATTATTTTCCATTTAAGTTTTGAAATTTATTGTTATAAGGCTGTTCATTGTAGTCTTATATTGTCTTTTTAACTTATTTTGGATCTGTAATTACATATTTTTTCCTGATGTTTTCCATTTTTTTCCTAATATTTATTTGGATCTTCCAATAAATTTCTCTTTAAAATGAGTCTCTTTAAGGCTTGGTTTATTGGAATATTTTTCAAAGAACTCTCTTTAGCTTTGTTATTTGTTTCATCTTTTTAATTTTTTTTTAAATTTTTATTTATTTATGATAGTCACAGAGAGAGAGGCAGAGACACAGGCAGAGGGAGAAGCAGGCTCCATGCACCGGGAGCCCGACGTGGGATTCGATCCCGGGTCTCCAGGATCGCGCCCTGGGCCAAAGGCAGGCGCTAAACCGCTGCACCACCCAGGGATCCCCCTCATCTTTTTAATTTTTATAGTTACCTCTATCACTTTCAGTTTATTTTTTCCCCTAATATCTCTACATTTATTATTCTCTTGTCTCTTTGAAGTGGATAATTTTTTCAAAATTTATTTTCCATATTTCAAGTTGTATGTTTTGTAATTCTAGTATTTTATAATTGAGTTAATATATTTCTGGCAGCTTTATCCATGACTTTGATTTTCTTACAGACTTTAATAATGCATTCCTAGACTTCAGTTTTCCAGACTGAGGACTGCTTACATATGTAGAGTACTGCCCTTTTGATATTTAAAACATGTAAAACTTTTGCCGGGGTTTTAACTACTTCCATTTTTTTTTTTTTTTCTGTCTCTTACCTGACTCTTGTTTTCATTGGTTGGCATTTCTGTTTCCTTTCCAGACTTGCTTCTCACTTTCTTCCTCTTTTCTTCACCTTCACAACTTCTTTTCTGACTCTTGACAGTCTGCATGGTGGGAGAATGATCATTATTCCCTTGCTTTCTCTCTCTTTTTTTCAATGTCTTTCCAATGTTCTCCCCCATACTAAGAGGATTTTTCTATGATCTGATCAGTTTACTCCACCTTGCTTTTTTCCTCACAGCCTTGGCTCCAGCACCAAAGGTGAGAAAGTAGATAAACTGTATCTGATTTTCTTAAGATGCTCAGAGGTTCACCTTTACTTACTATATGATCTTTGTTAACTCCTCACATAATCTATCCAACTACTGATGATGATGTCAGGGGACTATGGACAGGGCCTAGGAAGAAAGCATAGATGGTAGACTATAGATCTGCTCTTATTTGGAGTCCTGAGGCACAGACTCCAGGATTAATGACCCTCCTCTTCTTGCTGTATGACTCTGGGTGACTTATTCCAAGGCCTCATATTCCTCCTCTGTAACACAGAATTAACACAGACCCTTTCCCTCTACTTCAGGAGTTGCTGTGAGACTTGAGTGGTGTAAGGATAAAGCCATTAGTTTTATGAGACAATCTTTCCTTTATTTTCAGAAAAATATCTTGAAAGGATTTTGCGCTCAATTCAGGGACAGAGAAGTAGAGTAAAAGTGGTTTGTGGCATGGGGTGCTGGATCAAAGAAACCCTGATGGGAAGCAATAGGTGTCATAGGAATGAGAGGAAGCACAGAAGTTGTGCTCAGTGGTTGAGATTCAGGAGAGGTGTCTGTTCTCTGGTAGATGGGGTTTTTCATCTGGTGGCGAAATATAATCCTATAGTAACATTGTTACCTATTTATTACTTGCTACATTCATGATACTACCTTTTTGAGCTTATATGAGATACCACCCTTCACTTAAAATAATGTTTCTACAAAGGAGATTTTGTTGTTAATTAAAAATTAAACTTGTGAAATATCTTACTTGCAAGAGAAATGATTTAGTTTTGAATTTTTTCATTTATTTTTGTTATTGTAGTTTATATTATGGATTAGTTGAAAATTTCAAAGTCATAGAATCAGTCTTAGATTGTAAAGCATCTAGTCTGGTGATCCTCAAAGATTTCACTGGGGCCTAAAGGCAGATACATAAGATGTAGACTATATATAAGACAAAAGTAAAAGCACCTTATCTGCTAAGGCACCTTCATAAAACACAGTTTGAAATGGTGATGTAATTGATCTGTTCATCTTTGTTTTACAAATAAGGAGAGAAAGGCTTGAAGAGAGAGGCAGCTACTTCCCCACGTTTTTGTAGCTAAGTGGGGGCTACACTTAGAGCTAAGTCCGGTATTCTGCCTCCAAATTGAGGAACAACCCCACTGTATCACACACAACCTGAATTAGGAAAACTTATGCATTAAAGAAGATAGTCCTCCTTGTTTCAAAGCTGACGTGGCCATCTACTAGCTAATTTCTCAATTTGACAAAAGGATACCAACTTTAGAAATAAGCAAATGGCCGAGTATATTGCAGTGTCTTCAGGTTTTGCACATAATACCTGTATTCCAGGCTCTCAGCAGGAGATGCTGTCTTTTTTTTTTTTGAAAATTTTACTTGAGAGAGGTCACATTTTTAGAAGATACTGAATTCATCCGTTTTTCCAAATATTCTGTATTTTGTCCTAAAATTAGACTGTCAGAATGCTATAGCCTGAGCTATATTTTCTTAATTTTCTGAAAACTAGCCCTTGCCGAGTTGTAAATTGGAATTACTCACTCAATTTCTATTGAGGGGCATCTCAAAAAAAAAAATTAGCTTTAATGAAATTATTATTTTGCCCTTTAATACTCTTATTCCCCTATATATTACCCTGAAAAAGAAATTAGAGCTAAGGGCAAAGAGGGAGTTTGTTTTCCCTAAAGAACTGATACATTTTTTTTCCTTGTGGACAATTAAAAGGGCATAATTGTATTTCTCTTTCTGTTTTGGCCTTAAGAGAATTCAGAGCCAGATTAGTGGCTTGTCCGCAGTATCTGTGGTAGGCTCCATCATTTGTAGGTCCTACCCTACTGCCCTATTAGAAATATAGCCTCCCAGTTGGAAATCACTGGATGACAGCATTCTCTTGTGAATTACTTAAATGTGGTTGTACTCCAGAGTCCATTCAAGTGTGATGATTGTGTTTTGGGATTTATCTGCAAGTAGTAAATACTAAGTAAATAGTTGTTATATAGTGTTAGAACTAGATATGTACTCCATACTGTGGTTTTCTTTTATGTGGAGGATATATGCATTTTGGCATTAAATGACTTTGTAATAGTTTCAAGGGCCAAAGTTAAAATATATGGCAAATGTTAAATTGAACCCTCCCTTTTTTTTTTCATATTCATGCAAATCAGACTTACTATGTATTTTAGACCAATATTTGGAAAAGGGTTTTCCTTTTTTTTTTTTTTTTTTGTGGTAAAATACAGAGAGCATAAAATTTATCATTACTGTTTGTAAATGCATAGTTCAGTAACATTAGGAACCTTGTGTTATGCAGCCATCACCATCATCTAGATCTCTTTCCATCTCTTAGTTTCATCTACTCTGAAACTCTCTACCCATTAAACAGCAATTCCCCATTCTCTTCTTCCCCCAGCCCTTGGCAACCACCATTCTTACTAGCTGTCTCCCTGAATTTGACCACTTTAGGAACCTCCAATAGGTGGAATTACTCTGTCCTTTTGTGCCTGCTTCATCTCACTTATCATAATGCCTTTGGGTTCATCCACATTGTATGGCAGGTGTCAGAATTTTCTTCCTCTTTAAGGTTGAATGATACTCCGTTGTGTGTATACACACATTTTCCTTAACCGTTCATGCATCCATGTTGCACTTGTGTTGATGCCTTTTGTCTGTTGTGAATAATGCTGCTATGAACGTTGAGTATACAGATACGTTTTTGTGTCTCCACTTTCAGTTCCTGTGATGATGAACTCAGAAGTGGAATTCCTGGATCATATAGTTCTCTTTTTCATTTTTGGAGGACTTGTACTGTTTTTGTAGTGGCTACACCATTTTACATTTCTACTAACAGTGCATAAGGATATTGTTCTATATCCTATCCAACAGTTGTTTTTCTCTTGTTGTTTTGATATAGTAGCCATCCTGGATGGGTGAGAAGTATGGAAAAAGTTTTTGTGATAAGTAAAGTTAGTCACTTTTAGATCCAAATGTCAATCCCAGGGTTGGCAGACTGTCTCTTCCTACATCATTCCATAATTGCTCTGCAGAGCCATGATTTTCTTTTATTTTTAAGACCATTGAAAAGTTGCCCTGTTGAAGTGTGGTAGAGGGCACACAGTCTCCCGGGTGTCCTCTCTTTTTCCCTCCAGTTAAAAAAAAGCAGCTGCATAAAGCAAGGATGATTCTTGGTTTCTGTGGACTTAAGACTTGGCTTAGGTCTAAATATCAATATTTTACCTTTATTTTCATTATCTTTCTGTACTTTAGATAGCACATGTTGCCTTGCCATTGTATTTTGAAAGATCATTGCTTAATTGAGAAGAATTTTATCTTCTGTACAGAGTCAGCATAGGAAAACTTAAGATATATTTGAATCACCACAGATATAAAATATGAAACAAAGAAATTGATATACTTAGGTCAAGCCTACCTTCACCTGTCCATGGGAACTAATAAAGTAATATATCAAAAGCAGAAAATGATTAACCTGAGCATTAGAATTGAACAGAGAATTTAACGTATTCTGTAAGGAAATTATTATTTGATCTTTAGCCATATTGAGTATAAAATTTCTATAAACCTTGAAGTCAATGGAAAATTTTAAAAATAAGATAGAAAATTGGGGAAAATATAACCACAAAGTTATCAAAAGGATCTTAGAGGGTCATTGAATTTTCTTCCATTTGCAAGAATCCTCTGTTTAGCTTCCTGCCTAGCTAGACCGTCATTTTACATGCTTATGAACGCTGTCATCAATGGATATACAGGCAGTGTACTCCAGTACTTACAAGCTTCGTGTCTGAGTCACACAGACCTGGTTTGAATACCAGCTCTGTCACTTAAGTTATGTGATCCTAGGCGGATCATGTAATCTCAAGAAGCTTGAGTTTCATCATTGTTTACAGCACCTACCTCATAGGATTGTGGGAGGATTGTATGAGCTAGTATGCTAAGTATTTATCGTAACATTTGGCATAAACACAGCTAGATACCAGCTCCTGCACTTCCTGCTGATACTACTACTATTATACATGAATTTTCTCTTACGACCACCCATTCCACTGTAGGAAGGTTAAACCTTACGTTAAGGTGAAGCTTATTCCATTTTTCTTTTAATTCATGTCTGCATTCTGCAGTACCACAAAAACATGTTCTGTCTCCTGTGACAATACTTCAGCTAGTTGGATCAACCAGTAAATTCTTTTTCTCCCAGGCCAAGCGTCTCCAAGTTCTTTTAACTGTCAGGCTTTCCAGATCCTTCCTTTTCTTATTCTTCAATGATCTCTGTTTTTTTCTAAAAGTGCATCATCCCGAAACAAAGTTAGTGTTCCACATGAAGTTTGAGTGCAGAACGTGGTACCTCTCAGTTGGCTTTCCATCCAATTGGAGGAAAAGAGTCTTGATTGCTATGGTAGTAGTAGCCTACAGAGCCCTGTGGGAAGGGCCCTGCTAGCCTACCTCTCAGCCTCTCCTATGCTATGCTTAGTATATACCCCCTCCCATCCAACCAATCTGCTTTGTTCTGAGGACAGCAGTCCCCTTCTGTTCCACAGACTTAAGAGCCTGTTCCTGCCTCAAAACATTCACTGTTCCTTTTCCTGGAACATGTTTCTCCCAGGTCCTTGCTTGATTTTTTTCCCTTACTTTTTAAGCCTTTAACTCAGTTGGAACCTGATCATGAGTTCTCTGGTCATCCTGTCTCCCAGGCCTTTCCTTCCCTTCCCAACTTCATTTTTGCTTTCAGTATTTTCTGCCACACTAAACACACTAAACATTTTTACTTATTGGTTTCCCCCCAGTAGACTGTAAGTTCTTTGAGCACAGGGATTTTTAGTCTATTTTGTTCATTGGTGACCCTCTGCAGCCTGTAATGGTGTAGGTGGTTGATGAATATTTGTTGCTTGAAAAGCAGAACTCCTCTTTATGTATTAGAGCACAAGCACAAGTCAGGGGAGGGGCAGAGGAAGAGGGAGCAGCAGACTCCTGCTGAGCAGGGAGCCCCATTGATTGTTGTGGGGCTGGATCCCAGGACCCTGGGATCATGACCTGAGTAGAAGGCTGACACTTAACTCACTGAGCTACCCAGGCGCCCCCCAAAACAAAAAATTTTAAGTGTTCCTTTTGAAGGGAAAATAAGCCACATTCATTATTTTAGGACTTTGGAGATTTTCACCTCATTTTGTTTGCTTCATCAATATTTTATTTTACATGTAATTTTATGTGCTCAAAAGATTTTTATCTTCTGTAAACTCGAATACAGATTTTTAAAACAAGAATATTTGTTCTTTAACTAAATCTTAACAGAGCTTCCTGAGTAGAGAGCTTAAGATAAATTATCTTTCCAACTTAGAATGGCCAGACTCCCAAACCCGCTGCTTGATCTCTTCCGAGGGCCCTCCAAAGATGGTTTTCTCTTTGTGCCATGACTTGAAAACTTAGGAAGCACTGCTTTAAGATATTTTAAATGTTTTTTTTTCAGATGGAGTTACAATCCACTGAACTGTGATTCTAGCGTATTTTAGTGTTTGTTTTTGCCCTAGGTTGAGAACTATGAAAGCACTTGTTAAAACAATAAAACATCAAAATTCTGTAAAAATCAGGTTATCATCTTCCTGAACTTAATGTTCCACATACATAGATGTTTCCAGAGACCAAGCTGAAGGCATTAGAAAAAATAGAGTTGGATGTCAAGGTGTAGCTGTATAGTGAAATGGTCAGCAGCAACAGCAGGAGAGCTGCTTATACTTGCAACAACATGAGTGGTTCTGAAAAACATTGTACTTAGTGAGAGAAGCCAGATACAAAAGAATGCATCATACATGATTCCATTTATTTGAAATCAAGAACAGACAAACCTAAAGCATGGCTCTGGAAATCAGAGCAGTGGTTGCTGAGGCGGGGGTGGGGGGTGGGGGGGGTGGTTGGAGAACGGGAGAGTGACTACAAAGGAGCCCAGGAGAATTGGGGGCAGGGCTAGAAATAATCTATCTTTGTAGTGGTGCTGGTTACATGGGGGTGTACTTGTGAAAATTCACTGAACTATACATTTAAAATGGATTTTACTGTGTAAATTTTTTTAAAAAATCACTTAAAAATTAGATTTGGTAGGTGTTGCTTCTGTGTATAACTTTCTGGAGTTATTTTCATCAACGGACCTCTCAACTACAGAGGACTTGAATAACTCAAAATAAGATTTGTTTAGATTATGATTAAACTTCTCTGCTTTTAAAAATGATTGTTTATACCTCTTGTGGCCTATCTTGAAAAAAATTTATTTCGAGGATACATAAAATATATAAATCTGTGGTGAGTGATTATGTAACAGTAAGCTATTTTTAGGTGGAAGCTTTGCAACCATAATGAGACAGGAGTGTGCTTAACAGAATCTCAGTTGGGATTTTCATACTAGATGCCTCAGAAGGCCATGCATTCTGCACTGTTTGAGAGTACCTTTCAAACATTTTGTGTTTGATGCAATGCCAATTTTTTGCAAATTTGATGCAAACATTAATTCTTGAGTAGACATACTTAAAGGAATTTTTCTAATTGTAAAGTTAGAGATATGTGGAAGATGCACAGAAATGTACAGAAAGCTATTTTCTGCTAAACATGGAGAGAAATATGAAAACCAGAGCCCAGCAAACCACTGGTGGGATTTTTCTGTGTTTTGGTTTATGTGTGTTGGCAAACACACAAATGCAGTATATGTATCTGTTTAATATTCTACATGGTTTTCAGTAGCATCAGAGTGAATATTTTTTTCAGACATATTCTTTGAAACATGTTTGCAGGCAGACTGGGTGGCTTAGGGGTTTAGCGCCGCCTTCAGCCCAGGGAATGATTCTGGAGACCCAGGATCGAAGTCCCACGTCAGGTTCCCTGCATGGAGCCTACTTCTCCCTCTGCCTGTGTCTCTGCCTCTCTCTTTCTCTCTGTGTCTCTCAAGAATAAATAAATCTTAAAAAAAAAAAAAAACATGTTTGCATTATCAATATATGAGTAATATTTTATCCCCTTACTCTTGCCAAATACTGTTTTTTATATAATTTTATTGACCTATAATTGATGTACAGTAAACTGCACATATTTAAGTGTAACTTTTGATGTGTTTACAGTAGTGAAACCATCACTCCAATCAAGATAAAGAATACTTCTGTTATTTCCAGAAGTTTGTTCCTGCCTTTTGTAATACCCCCCACTTTCCCACCTACCCCAATACACAGGCACTATTTATCAACTTTTATCACTAGGGATCAGTGGGAGTTTTCTAGAATTTTACATAAATGGAATCCTACAGTTTGTACTTTTTTGGAGGTGTAGGAGGTTTGGCTTCATATTCATCCATGTTGCACAAATCGCTAGCTCATTCCTTTTCATTGCTGAATAGTTATCCATTTCATAATGTACTTTTTTTTTTTAAACCTATTGACTTATGGATTGTTTCTAGCTTTTGGCTATTGCAAATAAAGGTATTAGTATTTGTACAAGTCTTCAGTGGACATAATGTTGCATTTCATTTAGGTAAATAACCTAGGAATAAGTAGAATGGCCAGGTCATATGGGAAATGAATGTTTATGGGGCTTTTAATTTTTTTTTTTTTTTTTTAGTTTTTTAATTTTTAAAAAATTGAAGTAGAATTCACAAGACATAAAAATAACTGTTTTGAGTGTGGAATTCAATGGCACTTAGTAAAGCACAGGGTTGTGCAACCATCACCTCTATCTACTTGCACAACAATTTTCATCACTTCAGAAGGGAACTTTGTACCCAGGAAGCTGGCACTCCCCATCCCCTGAAAATGACTACCTGTATTTTGTCCCTATGGACTTGCCTGTTTTCAGCGTTTCACATAAATGAGTCATACACTGTGTGAACTTCTGATGTCTGGCTTTTCACTTACATACTGTTTTTGATCTTCATGCTCATAGTACTATGTATCAGTACTTTGTTCCTTTTTATAGCTGGATAGTTTTCCATTGTATGTATATAACACATTTATTCATTCATTTGTGGATATTTGGATTGTTCCCAGCTTTTGGCTGTTGGGAATAGTGCTGCTTTGAACATTTTTGTATAGGTATTTGTTTGAACACATGTCTGTTCTTTTGGGAATATATATAAGAGCAAGTTTCCTAGGTTGTATGGTGGTTTTATGTTTAGCTTTTTGAGGAATCACCAAACTGTTTTCTACTACATGTACCATTTTATGTCCCCATTAGCAGTGCACAAGGGTTCATTTTCTCCACATCCTTGTCAATACTTGTTTTCCATTTTTAATTTTTAATTTTTTTTTTAAGATTGATTGATTTTAGAGACTAGGAGTATCAGAGAGCCTGATGTGGGGCTGGATCTCATGACAATGAGATCATCGCCTAAGCTGAAAACCAAGAGTTAGATGCTCAACTGATTGCACCATCCAGGAGCCCCTTTATTTTCCCTTTTTTTTTTTTTTAAAAAAAAAAAAAGGTCATCCTAGTGGGTATAAAGTGCTGTCTCAATGATTTGCATTCTGTAATGCCTGAGGGTGTTGAGTATCTTTTCATACATTTGTTGGCCATTTGTATATTTAGAGAAATGTCTGCTCAAATCATTTGTCCGTTTTTAAATTGGGTGGTCATTCTATTGCTGAGGTATAGGAGTTCCTGATAGTCTCCATACAAGTCCTTTATTGGTTACGTGATTTACAGATATTTTCTCTTGCTTGCCTTTCTCTTAACATTATCTTTTGAAAAGCAAAATTTTTGATATTGATGATGTCCAAGGTTTTTTTTTTTGTATATATATTGCTTTTTCTGACCTATTCAAGAAATCTTTGCCAAGCCCATAGTTGCTAAGATTTTCTCCTGTATTTTCTTCCAGAAGCGGCCTAATTTTAGCTTTATGTTTGGGTCTGTACACCCATTAAGAGATAGATTTTGTTTTTGTTCTCTTTTTGATATATGAGGAGAAACTAGAGTCCTAAATAAACAGAGATATCCTTATTTGTATCAGAAGACTCAGTATTGTTAAGATGTTTGGTCTCCCTAAATTGATTTATAGAGTCAAAGTAATCCCAGGCAGAATTCCAGCAAGGTTTTTTGGTTTTGTTTTATTTTGGTAGAAATTGATAAACTGATTCTCAAATTTATATTAGAAATGCAAAGGGCCTTATAATAACTAAACCAGTTTTGAATGAGAACAAAGTCAGGGGCACCTGGGTGGCTCAGTGGTTGAGTGTATGGGGCTCAATCCCACAACCCTCAGATCATGACCTGAGCTGAAATCAAGAGTTGGATGCTTAACTGACTGAGCCATCTAGGCTCCCCACATTATTAGTATTATCTTTAATCTGAAGTTCTTTGCAGTGGTCTTTATGATAATAGGTGTATTTTGGGAGTTAATATAGTCTGTAAATCTTCATAACCAAGCTTTACTAATCTGTAGCATATGACAGTATCCTGAAGTTACTCTGCATCTTGTACCTTACCCTTGGCCATGTGGCATGTGGACCATGGGAGGGCATGGTTGTCCATCTGTATATTTCCTACATGTGTATATCATATCTTTATTTTTTTGACTAATATTTGTCTAATTTTTTTTGACAAAAATAAATACAAAAGACTTTCTAATACTTAGTGGTTACACACACTCTATTTAGAGACTAACCAAAGGCAAGAAGGAGCTACTGAAAAGCTTTAAGAAGTAATGTTGGATTTGCATTTTTAATATATGAGCTGGGTAGGAATGTGAAGTGTCTTTTTCTCACATTGTAATCTCAGGGTATAATCTCTCCTTGGATTAACCAGTCTCTTATTCTACTTCGTATCCCCAGCACTTTACTTTGGAAGAGTAGTAGGTGTTCAGTAAACATTTTTTAACTAAATGGAAATTCTCTGAAGTCAGTAATTCTTATCAGGAACCACATCCGAATAATCTGTAGCACTTTGGGAAAAAAAATTACATGTACTAATGTTAGTATTAGCATTAAACAGGAAACTCCAAGCTACCTAACATTAGCTTAAATAAGTTAGAGATTCTTTATCCATCTTAAAGAAGATAGGAGTTGGGCAATATGAGCCTAGGATAGTAGTTTCAGATGTTAGGGGCTATTCCATATATCAAATGATGGTCAGCAGGAAGGAGCAAAGGGCCAAAATAGATGTGTGCCCTTTCCTTTAAGGAGATCTGGTGAATTCCCCACAATACTTGTATTCTTTGTGGGCAGAACTTAGTCATATGGCCCCAGGTGCCAGAGAGACTGAAAAATAATCTTTTAGCTGGAGAGCATTATAGCCAGCTAACAAATTGGGATTCTTCTATAGATAGTGGGAGAAATTAGCAATTTCTGTAATAGTACACAAACCTTGTTCATTCTTGGAAGTCTTGATTCAGTTGGTCTGGGCTAAAATTAGGCCTTCTACTTAAAACAAAAAAACAAAAAACAACCAAACAGATCGTATTAGCTGATCTAGATATACTCTTCATGATGGAGAACCGTGGCTCTAAGCCAGGTTTTGAACAGGACAGATCTACTCATTCTTGGAATGAGAAATCTTTCTCCTGGTGAGCATGGATCCAGCACGTTTCTAATCTGCCTTATGAATTTGACATTTTACAGTGATGTAATCCCTGACAGGGGTCCAAGTGATGGTTTTAACAGATGTTTTGTTGTAGTCCAGGTCAGTCTGCTTCACACACTCCGCCCCCATTTTCCTGGTCCACCAACCTGATAACCATTACCTTCCTGGACACACCCTCCCCCAATCTCCCTAAAGTGAAACCCGCTGTTTTCTGAGACTTATGATCACTTATTTCCATCACAATGTTATTGTCACACCGTGGATTGGAAAGCTTATGGGATTTGAAGTTAAAAGATCTTGGTTGCAGTTCTTATTCCTCTAACCTATGGCAAGGAACTTAAACTTTATGATCTTCAGTTTATACACATACACACATACTCATAGGGTTGTTAAGATTTAATGAACTAATAGTATGTAAAAGTGCCTTTTAAACTGTAAAACGCTATACAAATAATCAGTTGTAGATATAAAATTAGTCCTGTGTACAGAACCATGGTTCATACAAATGCTTATGAAATTCTTTTTTTCTTTTTTTTCTCAATGAACTCATAATGAAGTTAATAAGATTTTTTAGAGACATTTCTGTTGAGGGCCCTGCACTTGAGTTTCTTGGTAAACATTGAAATATAGATACTAGATGAAAAGAGAATTTATCCAAAAGAATTATTTTGCATTGCTTCAATGCCCCCTCTACCTTTCTTGTTATTATGTACCTTAATGTTTATTCGTTTTAAAATACTGTTTCAATGCTTATTTTTAGGGATATTCCAGGAACCATTCTTTGCAGTAGGAAATTCAGTTATGAACAGATATTTGATGGGGTTAAAAAGACATGATTCAGAAAGTATTTGAAAAAATTTCAGAATCTTTATTAAATAGGCTGATTTAGAATTTTACCCTTAATATAGTCAACACCAATTTATTACATTACATTCAAAGTTGTTTAAAGTGTGTTTAATATATACCATTACATGTCAATTTAGCATTCTGTTGTATACATGATGATACATGAAAATTTTTTGAATCTTTTAATATACTATAAAGTAGAATATTATATATTGGAAATTATGCATTGAACTGTGCATAGTACTTTTAGGAATATAATCCTGTAAGTGCTACTTCTGGAATAGAAAGTAAACATACTTGTGGAAACTTCAGTGTAGATACACCTTATATAAGTGTTATAATTGTGGTCAAATGATTGATCTTTGCAATTGAAAGAGAAATTTATTTATGAGACCTTACTTGTACCAAGTTATTTTAAGTACAAGAATCATTGAACAAGGCAGTGGAGTAAATACATGTTGAATCTGCTGTTGGAAGTATACTGTGGAAGTGAATTGTTCTACATTGTTATATTGTTTGTATGTATTACTAGTTTCTCATTGATGTTATTTCTTTGAGACATTATTTTTAAATCAGTCTGACAAAAATAAGTACTTTTGTACTTATTCCTGAGTTTGTATTCCTCCCAGTATCATTACCACATTGCTTTTAAAAACCTCCATTTATTTTTCAAATATTTCTTCAGTGCCTGTTTATTGGGCTCTTTCCTATACATAGGAGTAGCCAGTTATCCCCCAAATTCCTCCTTGATTTAAATGTCTAAAGATATACTTGGAAGTGACTTTAATATATTACTAGCAGAAACTGTTAGCAGTTTAACAAGTTCCATTGAGGTTATTTTACTTAGAGTATGTCAGTAAGTCAACAACCAGATACAGGCCCTCATCTTCTTTCTCAAGGCAGAACCTAAGGGCAGAGAGGCACGGAGGTAATTCCTAGTGGGATTTCCTTTTTCTCTTGTCTTGAGCCAAATTGAGGAAGATAGCAATGCCAATAAGAAAGGGACATTTTTTAATGATGCAAGAGCCAGTGGCCATTGACTTTAAGCAACAGGAAAATGAACAGCTGCCTTGTTCTAGGCTGACCAGGTTAGTGTGAATGAGGCTTTAAAAGGCCTTAGAAATGATCATTTTTTATCACAGGGAGAACTCTTTTATGTTGTGTATGTTAAGAGACTAGAGGATTCTTACTACATCACATGCTGGGATCATTAAGTTGGTAACCTCTTTGTTATTCTCTATATTTCGTATATTCATGTTGAAGCAAAAGCAGTTAGGACAAAACTTTATTACCCGTATCTACCCATCTAAATCTGTGCACATCTACCCTCTGCCTTTTTTCTTGCAGCTAAGGATGAACTTTTCCATGCCCTGACAAAGGCCAACTATATGTGGATTACATCCCATCCTTTTAGCAAATTTGAGAACATCATTCCAGCCGTCCTGTCCTCTCACTCCCACATCATTAATTACCCCTGCTCTATTGAATCTTTCCCATCAGGATAGAAACTTGCTGAGTTGTCTTCCATAATAAAGCCTTGTTGACTTTCCTGTCCCCTTCCAGCAATTGCCCCAGTAGTCGTCTTCCCTTTTTAGCAAAACTTCTTAGGTTTGGGCTATACTCTCCAGGTTTCCTCTCTTTTTTCTTGGCCCGCTCCAGTCAGGTCTTTTGTCTTCAGTATCCTTTCAAACTCTGCTGAAACTGCCCATGTTAAGTTCACCATCGATCCCGTCACCAAACCTAGAGGTCCTTTTTCCTAGTTCCCATATTTATTGTTGGTGTTTGACATGGTTGATGCCTAAATCCTCTTTGAAAAGTTCTCAGATGCTTACAGGACACCACATACACCTAGTTTTCCTTCTGTATCTCTTCGTCTCTCCTTTTGTTTCCTTGTACTGGTTCTTTTATCAGAAGAAAAGTAAGTCTTTGGATTTCTTCCTTTTTACACCGCACTTTCTCCCTCAGTGATTCCTTACAGCTTCCTTATTCTTTCAGCTCATAATATATTTGCAAAATACTTCCAGAGTTCTATTTCCAGCCTGGACCTCTTCCTTGAACACCTGATTTGATGTCTGTCTACTTGACACCTACACTTGGATGTCTGATAGCATCTCATACCTACCATATTTGAAAGGAGTTCCCAATTGTCCCCATTCCTTCTGCAGTCTTCCCTGTTTTAGGTAACGATGGCTCTATCTTTAGTTGCTTAGGCCAAAACTGTGAAATCATCCTTGATTTTTTTTTTTTTTAACGTATCCTATAGGCAGGCACCCTGTCAGCAAATTATTTAGGCCTTCTTACAAAGCGTATTCAGAATCTCACTACTTAAGAACACTTTTGTTGCTCTTACCCATCTCTTACCTAGACTGTTTTAGCAGCCTCTTAAGGGATCTTATTGATTTGACTCTTGACCTCTCCCTGGTTCTCCATGAGGTCAGCCAGGGAGATTGTATTCAGTTGTAGATCAGACAACTTTACTTCTGCTCAGAGCCCCTCCATCAGTTTCCCATCCCACAGATTGAAAGCCAGGGTTCTTAAAGGCCACCTGCAAGCTTTCTGCAGTCCTTTCCTGCTGCAACTGCCTTGTGTAGCCTGCCTCCTCTCCAGACTGTATCAAGCAGATCTGCTTCAATCCCTGAAGCATATTTATTCCTAAATAAGTATCTTTTTTAATAATGGAAAGGACAGAAGAAAAGTCTTCGGGAACATCAGGAAATGCATCACACTTGGAAAGGCGGTATTGGGATGGCACAGAAGAGCATTAGAATCCATGAAAACTTCAAACAATAATGTGTGTAAAGATGCTTTGTAAATCCATAAAACAAAGTATGTCTACACGCTGTGTTCCTGAGGCTATATATTATCACACTTGATTGTGCCTCAGACATGGGCTCAGACCTTAATTTTCCTGGACCTTGGAGGTGAGGTGGTCATTCAGCCTGACACTGCATTTAGAAGTAACTCTGACAGTCATTCACATGAGCTCCATCCTCCTACAGCGAAACAATTAGGTAGTCTTCTGGGAGCAGAAGAGGCTTTACCAACAATAAAGGACCAGGCCCACTTTAACAGCTATGTGGCCACAGCAGAGAGTCATCTAAAGCACACATAACTTAAAAAGTTTTGAAGTCCATCTAGTGTTGGTCCCATAACCACAAAAATAAGTGTCAATGTAATTCCTTACCTGAGAGAGAAAATTAGACATTTTAAATTCAGGTCTAGTATTTCAGTGTTAAGCTAATACATTCTGTGTTCTTGTAGCCATACATCAATCACAAGGAGTAAGGCTGATGCTATTTAGCTGATGGGAGTGTGGCCAGTTGAAAGAGCTTTACTAGATTGATCAAGGCCAGAATCTCCTCTAACCTGTAATTGGATAATTGGACACAGTATTCTGTGAATACTCTCGCCTACTCCCCACCTAGTAGTGTGTTTTTCCCAGATTTAATTATTGTCTCTGTCCAACTTAGCTTCTGTGGAACATGGGGAAATAGAGTACTTAATAGAAGGAGAGTAGATAAAATGTGTGTACTGGCTAGCATGTAACTTTAAAACTCTTGATTCTTTAGCCTGCATCTGCTCACTGTTAGTGTGACGAACACTTTGGAAGTCTTCATTGTGAATTTCCAACTGCCAGCATGAAATGGAGTGAGATATAAGATGATCATGTTGCTGTGGTTTGAGAAGACTCTAGTGGAAAAGCTTGTATTTGCATTAATCTAAAGCAATACAGACGTGGATATGGGTTTATTATTAAGAGTATGATGGTTTAGTTCTTAAATTATTCCTAGTAAGTACGACATTTATGTTTGCTATGTTACATGTTAATTTTTGTTACGGGAAAGTTACAGGGCTGAGGGTATACATTTTATATTTGAATTTTATATTTAATTTGAAAAAATGTCACTCATATTCTAGAAAGGTTCTTATGTAATTATAAACATATATGTTGGGCTTCTGCAGTAATTTTTAAATGCCAGGTTGTCTCCTGGTGTTTCTGAAATACTGAGAGTGTAGAGGATTTGAAATTACATTATTCCAGTGATCTAACTGGCTAAATGGTATCGATGGCAGTTAAGTGTGATCCTAGATGCTTCTCTAAAGCAATAAAGAGCTCTTTACTGTAGTTTCTGTGATGTATGTACCTACTCTCAGGTACATCACTGTACATGATGAAAGCAATTGTCATTTTGTGTGTAATTTTAGAGTAAGATGCCTTGAAACAAGTACAAATGCAGTCAGATCAACAAGTTAAAAACAAGGTAAGAGCTAGAATAGTGGTGAGAGTCTCTTCTGTTTCTGCTTCCCACCCCTTTCACTCCTCTTAAGAACAAGTGAGAACATATGTCCAAGTAGCAGAAATGAAGTGGTGCTTATTTTAGATGGATAAAGGATAAATTGGATTTTGAATAAGATTTTGTTGAGGGAACATGGTATTTGGGGGCCTTGATCATTTCTTTTGCCACTATTCTAAAATCTAGGCGTATGTAGGTATAAAACTAATGTATTTGTGAACTAGAAGCATTAATTTAATTGATTCGTATATTGAAAGGTTCAGTGTCAACAGTGCGCTTGCATTTTGATATTTGAAAAGTTAAAAAGCTAAAGATAGCAGGAGCAGGTAGGCAGGGTGAAGGAGCTTGGATCCTCCTGCAGTGGTATTTTTGGAATCTACATATATAACAGGGCTATAAAGATCTTTTCCATTTCAAGAAAGGATCACTTTGGACATTGTGCTCAATTTTGTAGTCCTTGTTTACAGATAAATGAATTGTCTAACCCATGAAATGAGGGAGAACAATTTGTTTTGTTTTGTTTTTTAAGTTGACTCCAGCCGTAATCAGAATATTTCCTCCTTTGGAGATAAAAATATAGATTATAGGAGTATTTGTAAGTATTTTACAGTTTCTTAAAAACTGTAATTATGTAAGTATTTAATCTTTTTATTTCTGCATGTTTTTGCTTATTTACTATTTATTGCTCTTATTGTGTGATCACAAAAAATAAGTCAATAATCTGATAATCTCATTACTGTAATGATAAAAACTAAGGTGCCTGAGGACTGGAACTGTTCCCAAGATGATAAAGGTTTTACTCTATTTCTGTTAGGAACTTAGGATTTCAATAAGGCTGTATTTTTTTTTTAATTTTTATTTATTTATGATAGTCACACACAGAGAGAGAGAGAGGCAGAGACACAGGCCGAGGGAGAAGCAGGCTCCATGTACTGGGAGCCCGACATGGGATTCGATCCCGGGTCTCCAGGATCGTGCCCTGGGCCAAAGGCAGGCGCTAAACCGCTGCACCACCCAGGGTTCCCAATAAGGCTGTATTTTTAAGTTCTGTCCAGGACTCTCAGTGTTGAACCTGATGTGGCTCTCAGCAACTCAGGGCTGCAGAGGAGTCTGGTGTCAGAATCACAGGGAGGAGAATGTGCTGGGGATGTCAGGAGGTGAAAGGGTGAGATTCAGCAGAGAGACTAATTCAGGGAGCAGCTGAGTGGGCTCTGTGACTCCCAAGCCCCAGACACTGAACTTGAAACCTATAGGAGGTTGTAGAGTCTCCCTATTCGGTGCTTCTCAAACTGTTGGAACAGCCCCTGCTGTGGATAGAGGAGAAAGGAAGCCATAGTGCTCCTGATTCTACCAGTGTCACCCAGCGCAGCTTTCTAAAACATCTGTTTCCTGTCTTGGGGTTATTTTTGAGAAAGGTTCTGCTCTGCTAAAGTTAAAAAATATATATATAAGTAAATAAAGGTTGAAGGCTACTGATAGAAGATTCCACTGTTGTCTAATTTTTAGGTGAAGCAGCTAAGGAACACGAGATTCCTAGAGTTCTGATGCCAAGATGGGTAAAACTGTTCGCATCAAATCTAGCACCTGCTCTGTTGTAGGAGGATTGGCTTACCTAAATTTCAGGAGGTGTTAACTGCACAGGTTGAGATGCTGTTGTATTTAGGCAGGAGGATAGATTATCTTATTAAAAGATGAAAAATCAAACCAGGTTTTGCCTTTTTTATAATCCCTTTTTGTTGTTAGTATAATAAATTCAAGGTAAAATATGGAACTGTAACCAAAATATGGAATTGAAAAATGGAAATCAAAATGTCATTGCCTGGCTACTCATTTCCTTTCATTTGAGATATAAGCTATTTTGGAAGTAAATTGGAGGATTCTGTCTTAAGCTTTTTTCTTTCTTTGCTTTTTTATTTAATTTTCTTTTTTAAGAGCATGTGAGTGGGGTGGGGGGCGAGGGTATAGAGAGACTATCTTGAGCAGACTCCCCATTAAATGCAAGCCCAACATGTGACTCCATCTCCCCACCCTGAGATCAAGATTTGAGCTGAAATCAGATGTCGGACACTTAACCTACTAAGCCACCCAGGCGTCCCGATGGTATCTTATGTTTTAGTGTGGTACACATTTTAATACTCAGAATGGCTTTAATTATTTTGTTCAAAAACTGGCTTAATTTCATGATTAATATTGAGAGACTATATTTTTAAAAAACTTGTGAATTGGCTCATGTTGATCATCTTGATCCTTTGAGCCAAATTTGCTAGTCTTAATCCGTTTTCATGAGCTAGAGCTGTTGTAAGAAAAGGCTCCATGGGAAGAACAGAATTGGTTTAGTAATTGTGCTCATTCATCCGTGTGTGTATATCACACGACTGTTTTCATTTCTGTTGTTGCAGTTGAACTAGATCAAAAGCAAATAAATTTTACCTCCTCCTGCATAAGTTGATGTCTCCTGTCACTCTGAAGTCTTTTTTTTTTTTTTAATATCTGTTTTCTTCTAGGTGAGGAATTTTAAATTGGAACAAGAACAAGAAAAAAACAAAATTTTGTCAGAAGCACTGGAGACTCTGGCCACCGAGCATCATGAATTAGAGCGGTCTCTGGTTGAAGGCTCACCTCCTCGAAGCATCCTCAGTGAGGACGAGTTCTATGATGCGCTGTCAGGTAACGCTAGCATCCTACCATCTGTGTTGTTGGCGATTGGAAGCCCAGCACCTAGATGTCTTTGGAGGGTAGATGTCATCTAGAGTGTGGTGGACTGAGCAGATGTAACACTACCGCTCCCCACACCATCTGTCTTCTGTTCTGTTATTGAGGCAGGAAGCTGAAAGTTGAGAATGAGCCTGTCTCCATTTATGGTGTATGCTAAGCTAGGGAGGGAGTGCTAAAGAATTTGATTTTTTTTTCTCTTGTATTCAGCGTCCATTAAATACATCCTAGTGCCAGGTGCTATTGCATATTTAAGGATAGAGAAAGTTAACTGTTGTCAGAGAGTACTCTGTACCCTCAGAGGATGCAAATAAGTAACACGAGGTTACAGTAAGTACAGTGTGTCGAGTGCCACTGTAGAGGTGAGACCAGGGTGTGGCTAGAGCAGATGAAAAGCAGTGCTTAATTTTGCCTCAGAAATAAATGCCAAAAAGCTCATACTGATGAGCGCGGACTCCCATTACCAAAATTGGAATCCTAACTCTGACATTTGCTGGCTGCATGACCCTGGATAAGTTCTGTAACCCTTCTGGTTTTCCGTTTACACCTATTTAAAATAGGGATGAGTAGATTGTCGATATCAATAGGCTGAGGCAGGATTAAACTAGTTCCTATTTTAAAACTATGTTTAGAACCTGCCTGATACGTACTAGGGGCTCCAGAAATAGACATGTCAGGAGGAGGACTCCCCTGGGAGGGGGTGGCCCACTGAGTGGTTCTGCCTTTGAGGGATTGACAGAGTTTTTGAGGGTGGTAAGGGTGGGGGAGTGGCTGGAGGTGAGCAAGGCTGAGAACCTCTAACGTGAGGCAATCAAGTTCTTAGAGAATAGATGGATCTGTGCAATTACTCGTCGCCTGGAACTTGACCACAGAAGCAGGAGACCCTGGTGGATAGCAGGTGTGAAAGGATCACATTCAGAATAAAGGAAGCACCCCAAGGAGAGGCAATAGAAATGAAAACTAAAGATTGGGTTAAGGAGATTAAAAACAGTGTGATCATATAAGACAGAGAAAATGATTGTTTGGTGGGCTTTTGGAGAAGAGATTCATTATGAGAGAAGCGGCAAATAGGGCCTTTATTTGTGGGAAGTGTGAAATAAATAATGGGAAAAGTAATTTTAATAGCCAGATTTAGGAATAATTAAAAGAAAGATACTGATGATGATGATGTTACTTAGAAAAGGCATTTGTGAAAGGAGTGACTCATTGGGAAGAGAAAGTAAAGCTAGGATTTGGAAGCAGTGGGATGAGTGACCAGGCATAGGAAGTGTTTAACATGACTGAGGGAGGTGGGAGAAGAGGGGGAATAACATTGAAGGCTGCAGACATTTTTTCACACCTACCCTGTGCCAAGTCCAGTAGTGTCATGTCCTGTATTCCTTCTGTCGGGGGCATCCAAAAGGGAAAGTCACTAGAGGGATCATAGGATTAAGTACAAAGAGGTCTGAATATAATAGAGCCCAGATGCTTCAGGTGATCATCCTTTGTGTTCTTTTTTTTTTTTTTTTTTTAAAGAAAATGTTAAGAAAAATTGTGATAAACAATGTAAAAGTATGTGCATTACTCTGTGAAAGTTTCCCTTCATCCCTTATCCTAATTATGCACTCTTTCTTGGAAAGTCTTACTGACAGCCTTTTAGATTCTCTTCCAGGCCCTTTTTAAGGCAGTCCCATGTATGTGTGCACATGTACGTATGGCTTTGTTTTGTTGTAAATCAGGAGCAGAAGTAGCTGTATGATCATTCGGGGTCTGCGTTTTCATGTAACAACATAACTTGGAAATCTTTCCCATTGGTAGTACAACTCTAAGTCGTTCTTTCTAAAGGTTGTGTGGCAGTCCAGGATGTGATTCACCACTGTTTTCTTGATCATTCTCTCCTTGATAGACATTTAGCAGCTTCTGTCATCTTTCTGCTTCTCAGTCATATTTTAGCACTCAAAACACTCTCCAAAATCATCTCCTCTGGGAGGAAGAGATAAAAAAGAACTATAGTCCCTAGGTGACCCTTGGCAAGTATATTGCAGTTCAAGTGCCAATTCAGACTGGTTTGCAGGACCTGCTGCTTTAGGGTTTGCTGTGTTGAGAGGGATCCTGAGGCCAAGTTCAGGAGCCTAGGTCAATCAGCCTGTTCTACCATGGTTGTAGAAATGAAGGAGGGGACAGGTGCCATGCCTTTGCTCCTTCCTGCCCTGAGTGACCCCCCCTGAGTTTTGTTATATTTGCCTGAACAGAGTACCCTTTCTGTAGCCACTCCTACTGTTTCCTACTAGAAATCTTGAAAGTCATTTGATGCAGTGTTATAACTGCATTAAGATTAAGCCAGATGCCCCAGGTTCAAGGCCTTTTTTTTTTTGGGGGGGGGGGTTCAAGTCTTGAACTGCTGATAGCCGAGCCATATAATTCATTGAGATCATAAAAGCCATCATTTGGGAATGACTTTCTCTTCTCACTACAGTCTTTACACATCAACCTCCACTCCTGCTTCCTTCTTCCTTTCTGTTGCAAAAGAAGAAATGTCCCTCCTCAGTTAAAGCCATCCCCTCCTCATTTGTGCATGTACCCCTTTCCTGGCACCTTCTCAAGGACTTCTGTTTGGTTATTGTTCTTCCACCTTCACTTTCAATACTGCATCATTTTAAGTACTGACTTAAAATTCCTGTAATCATTTCCTATTGCTGCTGTAGAAAATTACCACAACTGTGCTTAAACAGTGCAGATTTATTTTCTTATAGTCCTGGAGGTCAGAAGTCTCAAAGTCAGGGTCTTGATTAGGGCTGTGCTTCTTATAGAGGTTCTGGGAGAGAATCTATTTCCTCAGCCTTTTTAGTTTCTAGAGATCACCTGTATCCGTTGACTTGAGGCCCCATCCTTCCTCGTCAAAGGCAGCAGTGTGACATCTTCCAGGCTCTGTCTCTGCCTCTGACTTTTCTCCCTTACGTTTTAAAGGACCTTAGGGATCACAGTGGGCCCACCCAGGTAATCCAGGGTGACCTCCCCACTTCAAGGCCCTCAGCTCAATCATGTCGGCAGAGTCCTCTTACCTTGTGAGGTAATATTTCCACTGGTTTTCAGAGGCTAGGACATGGACATGTTTTGGGGACCGTTAGTCTGACTACCACAATTCCCAAATTGACAGCTCTAACCCTGACCTCTTGATCTCTTGTTAGAGACTTATATACTTAGCTGTCAGCTGGATAAATAAATGTATTTTTTCTCCTAGATGATCCTTCTCTTTTTCCTCTCGGTGTTGCCTAGCTTTAGTAAATGGCACCTCTCTCCTCTCCTAAAGCTAGAAGCCTAGGAGTGGTTTGTGATATTCATGTGCCATATCAATGAAACCTAGCTTAAAGCTTGTCCGTTTCTGTCTTAAAATCATACCTGGAAGCCATGTATGTTCTGTTACTATAGGGTCAAAAGCTGGGGCTGGAGGCTGTTGATAAATTATTGGTCTGCCAAGTCCTATATCTTTTGGAAAGTTACTTCACTTTTGTGTGCCTCATTACTTCATCTGCAGATGGATCATGAGCTTATCATGATAAATATTTATACTTAAAACAGCGTCTGGCACACTAAGCACTTATTATCACCTGTGCTGTACCCACTCTTGTCCAGCTGCTTAATTACCATGCTTCCAGCCTTGCCCTCCTGAAGTTCACTCTATACACACTATCCATAGTGATACTTTGCAGACTGACACTTTGCAGACTGTCACCTCATTGCATTCCCCTGCCTAAAATCCTGTGGTGGCTTCTCATTGCACTGAAAATAAAAATCAAACTCCTTAACAGGCCTTCAAGGCTCTTGACATGGTCCACATTCTGCCTGTGTCCTCAAATCAGCCTTGTTGCCTTACTCCCTTCACTTACTGTGTTAGCCACACCAGGCTTCTCCAACCCTGAAACATGGTAGTGACAGCAGGCTACTAGACGTGGATTTAAATAAGACCAAACGTATGCAAACCTATATTTCATTTAAAGCTAATTTTTAATTGCTGACTCATAGTAAAAGATTAAATCAAGCTAATATTTAAGAGATATAAAAAGATTCTTAAAGAGTCTTCTCTTAAAATACTCATAAATTATTTTGACAAAATGTTTAATTTTCTTTTTAAAAGTTGCTTACAACTTCTGTTACTTCCTTTAAAAAACAGGATAATATTATTTGTTTAGACTTAAAGTCCATGTAACTTCCCGTTTTCTCTTAGCTGCTTTTCCCTTATCATGTCCCTTTAGGTTTTTGCAGATAAGCAGGATCAATGAAAATCTAATACAGTGTGGTTGAGAAAAAACCTTGGTGTAACCATACAGTATAGCCTAATTTTTCCAGCCCAATGGGATCTCTTGATCATTTTTACATTACTTTTCAAGTATGCACAGTGACTAAAGATTTCATAAAATTCCCTTAAGCAAACAGATTTCTTATTCACAATTTTGTTGAATTCTGTTGTGTAATATGAGTTAAAAGGAGCAACATCTAATTTTGTGTGTGTGTGTATATGTATGGATGTATGTGTGTTTAAGAAAAGTAATGGTTGAGTGAAATTGCTGATCTTACCATAAAGTGACCACGTCCTGGTATAGGGGCCTAACAGTCATGCACACTGAAGCAAAAAAGATGTAAGAAGAAACTAAAGGAAAACTGGTTCTGTTGGAAAAATGCTGTACTGCAAGGGAAAGAAGTATAGAAATAATAGAACCACTTTAGGGAAGAAGAAAGTGGTTCCTTCTTCATATTCCTACCCCCCCCCCCCCCTTTTTAAGATTTTATTTATGAGAGACACACAGAGAGAGGCAGAGACACAGGCAGAGGGAGAAGCAGGCTCCCTGCAGGGAGCCCAACATGGGACTCGATCCCAGGTCTCCAGGATCATGCTCTTGGCCGAAGGCAGACGCTCAACTGCTGAGCCACCCAGGCGTCCCATATTCCTACCCTTTCTGTTTCACTTTTGCTCTATTGCTCCCCTCTTCTCCTACCAGAGCTTTCAAATACCTCTAGATTACCTCCTTCCCTGAGCTGTCTTTCCTCACTCCCCTGGCAGAATTAATAATTTCTTTAGTGCTCACTCACTGACACCTCTTTCATAGGCTCTTCATTGTACTGTACTGGTCTTTGTATGACCATGGTTACCTTATCTTTTTAGATCCCCGAGTTCCTCTCTAAATATGGGATGCAGGTTTTGAACATATGCCACTGATATTTCTGTCCTCCCTAAAAATGCATTGGTATTCGATACAAGAGAATTGGTCTTGCTTGCTGATTTCATATGGTCTTCGTGCTCCACTTTGGATTCTGTGTGGGAGAAGAGAGATGCAAGGAGTGAGCCGGGGTGAGATGGTATCAAAGCATAAAATTTGTGCTTGAGGAAATTAACAATCCAGTTTGGGCTCTGAGACGTGCTCACAGAAAGGAGAGGGGAATGAAAAAGTTGCTAAGGGGGAGGGACAATTCAGGGTGCTTGACTTCGTGAATCTCTAGTAATCTTCTGGGAATTATTTTTGAAACATCTGTTACCAGTTAAATAATTCTGTGGCTGTTATTTTGTAGAACTGGTCTGACTGAGATGGCAGTTTCACCAAAATTCTTGCCTTTTGGATATTATAACTTCAAAATATATTGGTTTTCTTGCTGTCTGTTCATTTTCCTTTTTAGAAACATGTTGAGATCAGTTGCTCAAAAAAGGCTTTCTTGCTAGGTTTTCCTCTTAATGCTATTTTGGTTGAAATGTGCATGAATAATGCATACAATCCAATAGTGTAGACTGGCAAAACCAATAGAGAGTTATGTCATGAAATTGAAGCCAGTTTTAGCATTTCTCATCAGTTGCAGGGGTGGGTGCTCATGTCTTTTTAAGTCAGAACTTCAAAATGAGAAGTGGTCACATAACAATTTGGGTTTTGTCTGGAGGAAAGTAACACAGAACCAATTATGACCTCTGTCAAATAGAGTTTAATTCAGTAAGTATTACAGGTCACAGTGGAGAAAAGTGATACCATCTCCACTGACATTTGACATACAGAAGACATAGGGTCTGACCAAAGTGGTCATTGTTCCCAGGCCCAGTGTTGTCTTCTCCTACAGCTTATTTTTATTTATTTTTATTTATTTATTTATTTATTTTTTTTTACAGCTTATTTTTAAACTGGCTATCCGTCCCTTTCTTATCCGGCCCTCTTCTGTGTGTCTTTACTGTAGGCTGCACCGGCCTGGTGCTTGGCGATACCACCCACCTCTGTATTCTTGGCACTTACTTCTCTCTTGTTCCCCCCCCCTCCTCCTTCTGAGAATTAGCCACAGTGCCTTGTTCTTGCCCTTTTTCTTGTTAAGTAACTTTTTGTGTATTCTTCCCTTATATCCTCAACAACACTACATTTCTCTTAAGGGCAGAGACCTTGTGGTATTTAACTTTTGTATCTTCTCTACTGCCCAATACAAAACATATTAATTAGTTGATGTGATAGACGGCAAATCGAGTACCACAGAATATGGCTCTTAACAGCTTCCATTTGAAACATGAAACATTCTAGAGAAAATCCAATAAGTGGCAGGGGCTCTGAATCTAGCTTTGTGTTTGTTGCATTAAAAAACTATCCAGCAGCTTCCTTATATTATATTTGTGCTATAGGTAGACACTGCTGAGTATAATTTATCCTTTAGGTTTTGGGTTGACCTTCTGGGTCCATCTTCATTTTCTGAAATGTTTTTATTGACTAAATTGATATCTTCATTAAATATTTATTGTAAGCCACGTGCACTTTGTACTGTCCTTAGCATTGAGAGGATTTCATTAACCAGATGTATCTACTGAGTGCCCACTGTGTGTCAGGTGCTTTGTTAGGCACAGTGATACCAAGATAGGAAAGATCTGGTCCCTCAATCTGGGGGATTCACGGTCAGTCTAGGGCAAGAGATGAACGTGTGGAAAGACAGTGTCAGTATAATGTACAAGGGATCTGGCCCTCCACCCCAGCTGCTCACTGCCAAGACTGGACCTTGGAGTTTGCCTTTCTCAGGAACTGTGTCAGCACCATCCTATCTGTATGGCCCACAGCTTGACGCTTGTCTCCTATCTTTGGACCCACTCTCTTAGAAACCTTGATCCCAACATTGCTTTGACTGTACCATATCATCTCCATCTTTACCCCACCCGCCACTCCACATGTGCCCTCACGTCCTGTCCGCCTTTGAGGCCTAGCTTTCATGGGGCAACATGGGATCAGTCCCCTGCCTTGTACTCTGCTGATAGGATATCACACCATCCCTCTCCTCTTGCCAGCCTCAGCCCTCAAGGGACTAGGTGAGGCTGGAGGCATAGCCAGGGCCATGCTGGTGGCTCTGGCTGTAAGCCCATGGCACTAGAGCCCATGTGTGCTCTTTTGCTGCCCCGAGGTCCTATTCCATTTCTGTAGTCCATTGCTTTCACATGCTGCTTTCATGCTTATCTCACCAGTAACTTCTTTTCCATCCTGTGCCACTGAGGACATTGTTTACGGCACTGAGAAGCTTCCGATGTTCCCACTGTCACAGCCCTCACACACCTGGATGTGTCCATATGTGTGTATCTTCCGCCTTTTCTGCTTTGCCTTGATGACTATTATGTCCCTGTCTGAAACCACCCTCCCCTTGTGCCTGGGATTCTCCTCGGGCCTACAGGAGGACGTCTGTGCAGCTCCTCCTCTTCCCCAGGTAATTGGTTATTCCTCATTCCCATCAGTGCTCTTGTCTTTAAAATGCTAAATCTGTTAAAAATACCTCTGATCCCAGAGTCCTCTCCTTTCTTACCATTATCTTCTGCTTATATGTTTGTTTCCACTACTGCATGCAGTGCTCTCAACCAGATCACCGCTGGACTGCACTCAGCTGCCTGATTGAGTGCCACTTTCTCAGTTTTCTTTTTCTTTCTTGACCTCTCATCAGCACGTAAAGTTTGTGATTACACCCTCCCTCTTAGAACATTTTCTTTACTTAGCTTCCAGAATATCACATTTGTGATATCACATTCTGTTTCCTTTGCTAGTCCTTTTGCATCCTTCCAACTTCTGATACTAGAGTGTTGCAGGGGTCAGGCAGGAACCTCTTTTCTGTCCCTGCTTAGTTCTAGGTCCTTTTTTCTCCAACTGCAGTCTGATGGTTAGCATCAGCATCACCTGGGAACTTGATGGAAATGGAGAACCCAAGGCCTCAGTTCATATCTAGTGAATAAAAATCTACATGTTTTTCAACTCTGAAGGTTCATACAGACATTAAAGCTTGAGCAACATTGCCTAACGTGGCTTCATGGTAGTCTTGTGCCTTGAAATATTGTCTGTATTCTGATAAATCCATAATTCTGTATCTCCAGCCTTTGTCTTCCCTCTGAACTCAGACTTCTGTCTAAATATCCACGTAGCATATTCACTTAAATGTCTAAGATAGCTCCTATGTGTCATAAAATGTCCTAAAGAGAACTCTAGCTTTCTACTCAAACCTTGCCCCTTCTGCAGTCTTTTGCATTTTGGTAGATGGAAGATCTGTCTTTCCAGGTGCTTTGCCCAAGGCTGGGAACCTTTGACTTATCCTTCACAGACAGTTTTATTTTTATGTGTCACATCCACCTTCAGTCCATCAACAAATTCTATTAGATGTACCTTTGAAATACATCAGGGGGCACCGGGTGGTGCAGTTGGTTAAACATCTGATTCTTGATTTTGGCTTAGGTCATGATCTCAGGGTCATGAGATGGAGCCCCGTGTCAAACTTTGTGCTGAACTTGGAACCTGCTTGTGATTCTCTCCTTCTTCCTCAGCCCCTTCCTCTCCCCTTCCTGCTCATGCTCTCTCTTAAAAAAATCTGGCCACTTGCCATATTAGACTCTTATCACCCAGATCCACACCCCCACCATCTCTCGCCTGGATTGTCACAGTGATTTTCTGACTGCTTTCTCTGCCTGCACCCTTATCTGCAGCAGTGTTCTAAACCCAGTATTCACAGATCATTCTGAAACATGAATCAGTTCACATCAATTCTCTGTACGGAAACTTCCAATGGCTTTGCTTGTTAGCTGGAATAAAAGCCAAAGTCCTACACAGTCTGGCCCTCTGCCACTGTTCTGAAGTCTGCTTCTCCCCGTCACTTTTGTCCCTCTGACCTCAGTGTTAGTTCTTGAACTTGCCAAGCATGTTCTCCCTCAGACTTTTTCTTTTCTTTCTTAGATTCAAGTTAGTTAACATATCATGTTGTATTGGTTTCAGGTGTAGAATTTAGTGATTTATCACTTACGTAAAGCACCCAGTGCTCATCACAAGTGCCCTCCTTAATGCCCATCAACCAGCTCACCCATCCTGCAACCCCTCCCCTCCTCCAGCAACCCTCAGTTTGTTTCCAATGATTAAGAGACTCCTACGGTTTGTCTCCCTCTCTGATTTCATCTTGTTTTATTTTTCTTCTCTTCCCCTGTGATTCTCTGTTTTGTTTCTTAAATTCCACATATGAGTGAGATTATATGATAATTGTTTTTTCCCTGATTACTTATTTTGCTTAGCATAATATCTTCCAGTTCCAGGAGCACATGGGCAGCTCAGTGGTTGAGCATCTGCCTTTGGCTCAATCCTGGGGTCCTGGGATCAAGTCCTGCATCAGGCTCCCCATGGGAAGCCTGCTTCTCCCTCTGCCTATGTTTTTGCCTCTCTCTCTCTCTTTCATGAATAAATTTAACCCCCCCCCAAAAAAAAACCCCTAAAAAAATACCCTCTAGTTCCATCCACTGTTGCAAATGGCAATATTTCTTTTTTTTTTTTTTTTGATGGCTGAGTCATATTCTATTGTACAGATATACCACATCACCTTTATCAAATACATCTGTCGATGGACATCTGGGCTCTTTCCATATTTTGGCTCTTGTTGCTGCTATAAACATTGGGGTTCATGTGTTCCCTCGAATCTCTTTATATCCTTTGGGGTAAATACCTAGAAGTGTAATTGTTAGGTCATAGGGTAGCTCTCTTATAACTTTTTGAGAAATCTCTATGTAGTTTTCCAGAGTGGCTGTACCAGCTTGTATTCCCACCAACAGTGTAAAGGGTTCCTCTTTCTCTGCATCCTCCCCAGCATCTGTTGTTTTCTCAGTTGTTAATTTTACATTCTGAGAGGTGTAAGGTGGTATCTTATGGTTTTGATTTGTATTTCCCTGTTGATGAGTGATGTTGAACATTTTATCCTGCATCTGTTAGCCATTTTATGTCTTTGGAAAAGTGACCGTGTCTTTTACCCATTTCTTAACTGAATTATTTATTTTTGGGGTGTTGAGTTTGGTAAGTTCTTTATAGATTCTGGATACTAGCCCTTTATCTGGTATGTCATTTGCAAATACCTTCTCTCATTCCATAGGTTTCCTTTTAGTTTTGTTGACTGTTTCCTTTGCAGTGCAGAAGCTTTTTATTTTGATGAGATCCCAATAGTTCATTTTTGCTTTTGTTTCCCTTGCCACCAGAGACATGTCTTGCTGTGGCCTAGATCAAAGAGGTTGCTGCCTGTTTTCTCCTCTAGGATTTTGATAGTTTTCTGTCTCACAGATGTTCATTCATTTTGAATTTATTTTTTGTATGCTGTAAGGAAGTGGTCCAGTTTAATTCTGCATGTGGCTATCCAGGTTTCCTAACACCGTTTGTTGAAGAGACTTCCTTTTTCCATTGGATATACTTTCCTGCTTTGTCAAAGATGAGTTGACCATATAGTTGTGAGTCCATTTCTGGATTCTCTATTCTGTTCCATTGATCTATGTGACTGTTTTTGTGCAGTACTATACTGTCTTGATGATTACAGTTTTATAATACAGCTTGAAGTCTGGAATTGTGATGCCTCCCGCTTTTCTTTTTCAACATTACTTTGGCTATTCAGGGTCTTTTCTAGTTACATACAAATTTTAGGATTATTTGTTCTAGCTCTGTGAAAAATGCTGGTGTTATTTTGATGGAATTGCATTGATTGTGTAGATTGCTTTGGGTAGTATAGACATTTTGACAATATTTGTTCTTCCAATCCATGAGTATAGGATGTTTTTTCTTTGTGTCATCTTGAGTTTCTTCCATAAGTGTTCTATAGTTTTCAGCGTACAGACTTTTTACCTCTTTGGTTAGCTTTATTTCTAGGTGTCTCATGGTTTTAGATGCAGTTGGAATAGGATCAATTCCTTGATTTCTCTTTCTCCTGCTTCATTATTGGTATATAGAAATGCAGCAGATTTCTGTACGTTGATTTTATCTCAACCTACAGAAACTTCAACTTTGCTGAATTCATGAATCAGTTCTACTAGTTTTTGGTGAAGTCTTTTGGGTTTTCTACACAGTATCATGTTGTCTGTGAAGAGTGAAAGTTTGACTTCTTGCCAATTTGGATAGCTTTTATTTCTTTTTGTTGTCTGATTGCTTAGGCTAGGATTCCAGTACTATATTAAACAACAGTGGTGAGAGTGGACATCTGTGTCATGTTCCTGACCATAGAGGAAAAGCTCTCGGTTTTTTCCCAATGAGGATGAAATTAGCTGTGGGTCTTTCATATATGGCCTTTATGAAGTCGAGGTATATTCCTTCCATACCTGCTTTCTTGAGGGTTTCTATCAAGAAAGAATGCTGTATTTTGTCAAATGCTTTTTCTGCATCTATTGAGAAGATCTTCTCATATGGTTCTTAGCCTTTCTTTTATTAATTTGATGTATCATGTTGGTTGCTTTGTAGATATTGAACCACCCCTGAAGCCGAGGAATAAATCCCACTTGATCATAGTGAATAGTCCTTTTAATGTATGGTGGGATTCCATTAGCTAGTATCTTACTGAGAATTTTTACATCCATGTTCATCAGAAATACTGGTCTGTAATTCTCCTTTTAGTGGGGTCTGTGTCTGGTTTTGGAATGAAGGTAATGCTAGCCTTGTGGAATGAATTTGGAGGTTATCATTCCATTTCTATTGTTTGGAACAGTTTTAGAAGAGTAACTATTAATTTTTCTTTAAAAAATTGGTAGAGTTCCCCTGAGAAGCCATCCGGCCCTGGACTCTTGTTTGTTGAGAGATTTCTGATAACTACTTCAAATTTTTCTCTGGTTATGGGTCTGTTGAAATTTTCTATTTCTTCCTGTTTCAGTTTTGGTAATTTATGTTTCTAAGAATTTATCCGTTTCTTCCAGATTGCCCAATTTGTTGGCATATAATTGGTCATAATAATTGTTTGTATTTCTGTAGTGTTGGTTGTGATCTCTCCCCTTTCAGTTCGTGATTTTATTTATTTTGAGTCCCTTCTCATTTTGATAAATCTGGCTAGGGGTTTATCAGTTTTGTTAATTCTTTCAAAGAATCAGCTCCCAGTCTCGTTGATCTGTTCTATTTTTTTTTTTTTTTTTGATTTCTATATCCTTTATTTCTGCTCTGCTCTTGATTTTTTCTCTTCTGGTTTTAGGCTTTATTTGCTGTTCTTTTCCAGCTTCTTTAGATTTAAGGTTAGGTTGTGTACTTGAGATTTTTCTTGCTTCTTGAGGAAGGCCTGAATTGCTATGTAGTTCCCTCTTGTGACCTCCTTTGCTGCGTCCCAAAGGTTTTGGACTGTCATGTTTTCATTTTCATTTGCTTCCATGTATTTTTTTTATTTCTTTTTTAATTTCCTGGTTAACCCATTCATAATTTTAAAAGGATATTCTTTAACCTCCCTTGTGGACTTCCCAAATTTTTTCTTGTGACTTCAAGTTTCATAGCGTTGTGGCCTGAAAATATGCATAGTGTGATCTCAGACCTTTGCTTTTCATTATCTCCTTTGACTAGAACTGTCTTACCCCAGATATCTACAGTACTTGCTCCCTCACTTCCTTCTTATTCAGAAAGATCCTCACCCAACAATGTTTATCCCTTCCCCCCCCTTTTTTTGCCCTTAAAAAAAAAAAGCACCTTTCACATAGTATTCATTTGTTTGTTGATCTCCTACAATTAGAATGTATGCTCCTCAGTCAGGACAGGATTTTGTTTAGTTAACTGTTGTATTCCCCCCTGCCCCAGGATGGTGCTAGACGAAGAAAGGGGTGCTCAACAAATATTTGTTGAATAAGTAATGAGTTCTGCCAGATGGTATGTCAGGAGGGTTACAGAAATTCAGAGGAGAGTCTGCTAACTGCTTGAGAAAGTTGGGCAAGGCATCACGTTCAAAGAGTGTTTTGAAGAGTGAGTAAGGAGTTCTTCAGACAGATATGACGGGATAGAATATCTTTATGGAAGAGGACAATACATGCAAAGATAAAGAAAAATAGTTTTCAAAACCCCATGAAATACGGTAAGGCCAAAGCAGAGATGAGTGATTAGGGTGCTGAGAAGTAGTGACAGGATGAAGCCAAGAAGGTAATTTAGGACCAGCTAGTAATGAGTCTTATGATAAGTTTGTGCTCAAGAATTTGAATTTTAGAGACGCCTGGTGGCTCAGTGGTTTAGTGGCTGTCTTTGGCCCAGGGCGTCAACCCAGAATCCCAGGATCAAGTCCCATATCAGGCTCCCTTCATGGAGCCTGCTTCTCCCTCTGCCTGTATCTCTGCCTCTCTCTCTCTCTCTCTCTCTCTCTCTGTCTCTCTCTGGGTCTCTCATGAATAAATAAAATCTTTTAAAAAGAAAAAGAACTTGAATTTTAGGTGGTGGTGGGGAGCCAACAGACATAATTATTAGAGGGGCATCTGATTAGTGTTTTATAAAGATTCATATTTTTCTGAAGTAAACATTAGAGAATTCTTATAATTACATTATACTAAGAATTGGGAGTTCAAAGAAAATAAGACCTGGTCTCTACTCAGGAGTTCACATTTTAGTAGAGTATTTGTGTTATAGGAGTAAAGATTGATTCTAGGTCCTGGTGTCCTAGATAAGAAATGACAAATTTGAATAAAAGCAATTTAAGTGAGAATGGAAAGTTTCAGTTCTTTTTCTCTTTATTCTTTCATGAACACATATCTTTGACCTTTGCTTAGGGGTCAGGAGCTTCCTCAGGGAAGCCTGGTGGACTTTCTTGACTTGATCAGATCCCCACTCGCAGGCTCTCTGCAATATTTTCCCATGTTGAAATTTTGTACAATTATTTGGTTTTTGTCAGCCTGTCCATCAACCAGATCATACATTCCGTGAGGAACTCTGCATCCCTAGCAGCTAGCACAGAGTCTGGCATGCATTAGGAATTCAAATATTTGAGTGAATGGAATTTTGACACCTATTTTTAAGGCCAAAATAACTGAACTTGAAGAGTACGTAGTTGGTTGTGGAGGAGAAGGATATATTTAGGATTCCCATCTCTTTTGGCACCATGCTTTGTCCCCTTCTACATACATCCCTTGTCTTGGTGAATGTATCACCATCTTCCCACTGTGAAAACTACAAATGTGTAAGTTGTCTTTTACACCTTTGCTCACCCCTCTGGTAAACTGAGGCACTGTCAGGTAGGACTGCAGTTCTCCTTAGGACTCCAGAGACTAGGGTGGTACACATCTAACAGGTTTGGCTGCTACTAGTCTTTGTCTCTGACCAGCCATCCCTCCTGTGGCATGTTGTCAGGTATGGGAGGCTGAAAAGTGGCCCCCATGGAAAGGTTCACCTTCTAATCCTCAGAACCTATAACCTTTTTTTGGAAAAAAAAAAATATCTTGGCTGATGTAATTAAGGATTTTGAGATGAGGAGATGATCTTGGCTTATCTGAGTGGGACCTAAATGCCGGCAGCAGTATCCAGTAACAGAAAGCCAGAGGTGCTGTGAAGGCGGAGACAGGGACTAGAGTGAAGTGGCCACAGGCCCAGAGCTGGAAGACTTGAGGAATGTATTCTCCCCTAGTGCCCCCAGAGGGACAGTGGTCCTGCCAATACCAATACTCCCCTGGTGCTTTTGGTCCTAGGAAGGTGTTTGGATTTCTGGCCTCCAAAATTACAAAGAACTAAATTTTTGATGTTTTTAAGCCACCAAGTTTGTGGTGATTGTTAGTAATTGTTAGACTGGCCAAGGGAATCTGATAGATCAGAGCTGTCTGTAAAGTCTAAAACTGATCTCATTACTTCCTGAAAAAACATGCCCATTACTACAGGTTAAGTCCAAACTCTGTGATCTCATTCACTTTAAAGCTTCAGCTCTGATGATCACATCTTTTCCCTCCAGCCACCCTTCTCTCTAGCTATCCCAGGTATTCTTGGACACACACTTGTTCTTTCAGGCTTTAGGACTGTTTGCTGTTGTTCCCCTCACACCTATTTTTCTCTTTTTCGGCCTTAAACTGGCCTTTATCATTGCAGCTCAAATGTCATTTCTGCTTGGAAATGTACCCTGATTCTCTTAAAGTGACTTCTTCAACTGTTCCCACAAATGCTCTATATAAACATATGTTTACTTATGTGTCTTACTGATTGGAGTTTGAATACTTGGCGGAAATCAACCTTGTCTCCTTAATCTTCCTGCACTATTTTAGCAGCTAGTTCTTTACCTGGTGCGTAGTAGATACTTGGTAAACATTAATTTATTAAGTTGAAGTCACAAGAAAATAGTTTGTTTTATAACTATGGATTATTCTGTAACTGGTCTTCGTTCTAGAGTTATTTTCTTTGTAGAATGAATGCATATGTGACCTCCTCGAAAATAATTTTAAGACAAACTGGAAGCTCTGGATTTAATAGTGAAAGTAGAAGCTTGTAAGACTCCCAGTAGTTCACACACTGTGGTTTGTGGAAGTTCTTCATCTTCAATTACGTGTGCAGATTTTACAAGTTGTAGAAAACAGTAGATTTAGTTGCTTGGGGAACAGCCAATACCTTTAAGAAACTCTGTCCTGTGCAACACTATACCATTTGGTTGATTTTGACCTTGGACATCGTTCAGGGAGGATATGTCTAGAATGTCTCTCACTCTTGATGCTTGCTGCCAAGGTTCTGTTTCAAGCTTTTGTCACTTCCTTAGTAAGTTATTGTAGTAGCTTCTTGGCAGCCCCTTCTAGACTTATTCTGACTTCAGTTTATAATTCATTTTAAATGTGGTTGGTTTTTATTTTCTTTGTGTTCTTTATATTTACTATGTTATTTTTGAGTTTACACAATTGTCCCTTAAAGCGAAATTTAAATTTGGTGCGGGTATTTTAAGCTTGGGTTACTTTGGGTTACTATAGACATTTTTAGAATATGCCTGGTATGTGGGAGGCCAACAATAAAAGTATTAAATTGAATGTGTGTATCTCCTGACCATTTCCTGTTACCTTAAGTAAGAGGGGAAAGGTTATTTGGACCATATCCACAGTTCTTCCAGGTCTCACTCCTTTGTACTATTTGTTCTCAAGCTTGTTTTTTCAAAGGTCATGTAAAAAAAAAAAAAAAAAAGTTGATCAGGATAACATAAGAATTGTTGGCATGTTTACGCTAAACTTCATGACCTCTTTTAACCTTTTAATAGGAGGAAAACTCAAAATGTAGGATAGGGTTAATGATCCTCTTAATTCTGAGGGTTTTTTTTGTTTGTTTTGTTTTTTAAAGATTTTATTTATTGATTCATAGACACAGAGAGAAAGAGGCAGAGACACAGGCAGAGGGAGAAGCGGGCTCCATGCGGGGAGCCCGATGTGGGACTCGATCCCAGGTCCCCTGTGTCCCAGGTCACACCCCAGGCTGCAGGCGGCGCCAAACCGCTGCGCCACTGGGGCTGCCCCAATTCTGAGGTTTTTAAAAATACTTTATCAAGGTATGAGTGACCTACAAACAGCTGTACATATTTAATATATAAAATTGTGATGAGGAATGTTTAAAGTCACATTAATGCAGTCAAAGCCGTTGGTTTCCATGCTATTTGGATGAGAGTGAAGAAATTGTAAAGTGAAAGGAGATTGTGTTCAAAATAATTCTGAGTCCTAATGTGGACAGAGATTTCAAGATCTAGGCCTTTGGAGATTTGCCACATTAAAACAGACTTTCCATTAATACTGCTGTTTTCCTTGAGAAAATAATTAGGTGTAGTTTCTACTTTAAATACTTGTCTGTAGGCTAAAGAATTTATCTTGTAAAACATAGTCTTTGTTCTTCGGAGTATTTTTCTGACAATTTTTCTATAAAATTAATTATCAATTAAGCCACCATCCTTTTGTGACTAGGTAGGAATAAACAAAGAGCTACAAATAAGGCAACATGAAGTGTTCCCTTTCTCATCGTTACTTGGTGCTATACCAGTTTCCCTAGTTGCCCATCAAAAGTTCAGTAAATAATGTAGGGCTATTTCATAAATTACCTTACCCAGTTTCTCAGAGGTGATGAAGTATCCTGACAATTTGGGGCAGCCTTAGTTATTATAGAAGCACATATGTTTGTGAGGGAAAATGCTGTGGGAAATAGAATGGTGAAGGGCTAACCCCGTCTGAAATCTAGCTGTATGTATTGCTCGAATACATATCTTTTGCTGCGTTTGGAAATGTGTCTGCTGGGCAGCCCTGGTGGCTCAGCTGTTTAGCGCCTGCCTTCAGCCCAGGGCGTGATCCTGGAGACCCGGGATCGAGTCCCACATTGGGCTCCCTACATGGGGCCTGCTTCTCCCTCTGCCTGTGTCTGCGCCCCTCTCTCTCTCACGAATAAATAAATAAAACCTTAAAAAAAAAAAAAAAAAAAAAGGAAATACGTCTGTAGAAAAATCAACCCGTCTTGCTTCTGTGTCGTTTTGATTTTCAGTGGCATTGAAGTGAGAGATAACAGGACCACAATAGACTTCATGCATCCAGATGATAGATCTTGGCTTGACAGGTTTTTGTGTGCTTATTTGTTTGAGTTTTGTTTTTTTTTTGTGTGTGTGTGTTTTTGTAGCAATGTACACATAACCTAAAACTTGGCATTTTTGCCATTTTTAAGTATCCAGTTGGGTGGCATTGAGTATATTCACATTGTTGCACAGCGGTTCCTGCCCCCCATCTCCACAGTTCTTAAGTCATCCCAGACTGAAAGTGAAACTCCCAACTTCGTACTCAGTAAAGACTCCTCATCTCCCGCCTGTGTTTCTTTTTAAAGCAGGAATATTGTGGCCTCTTGCTATTACCAGAGCTCTGTAACCACCACAATGTAGGCAGTAAGCACTCTCTCCAAGTGCTTTATGCTTTCCACCGAGATATTACTATCTTGCCCATGAGCATTGGATGATAGATAATGTCTGGTTCATTCGATAATTATATGTATGGGCAAAACTGAAAAACCTGAAGTTTTAAGATTGAGATTTAAGATCTCAGAAGTGCTTAGATTTATCACTGATGGATTAGTACAGGGAGATTTGAAAATTACTTCTTTGTCAGGCTTTACCTTGCTCAATGAACCTCCACAGTGGCTATGGCCTTTTCCATATTTAGCTAAACATGTTTGAATTTAAATCTATCTAAAACTAGGAGTCTCCATATGCACTGATGATCCACTGAAGACAGACTAGTGTGACTAATGCTACGAAGGCAGAGTCTTTTAAGAATGACTCCCTTTTGCCAATAAAGTAAGTCCCAAACTATTTCCCACTGTGTATATTAGACATCTCTGTTCATAGTATTAGAAGTAATGAGCTTTTGTTCTTAAGCACCTAGTTTTCATCTCAAGAGCACCATAAATTGTGTTACTGATCATGTTTCTTACTCTACCTTGCTCTACCTGGAATGCTCAGAGACAGGTCTGTGATTTACACCTCGTGGGTATACAGAACCTCCTGATACGCATTGGGATGCCACCCTGTTTCTTGCTTTATTTTATACTCTTGTCCCACTACCTGCCTGCCTTTTTATTCATCTTATATAGTCAGCTTTGCAAGCGACTCATAGATTCATTTCCATGCAACCGCTCCTACTACTATTCCTTTGTTATAGCTTCAGCTCCCATCTTTCCCAGTACTTCACTTCTGTGTTCTGCTGTTCTGTTTGCTTGGAAAAAGTCCTCTATTTTAACCCTCTCCCTGGCCCCCACTTTTACTTCTGTCACCTTACAGCTCAATCATCAGTCAGTCCTTTCCAGACACCTCATCCTTTACTCTGTAAAATGGCTGATCCCTCCGATGTGGCCTACTGTCCCCATTCTTCTTCTGTTATTTACCTAGAAAACTTTACTAAACTCAGGTGTTCACAGAACTGTCCACCTTTGCTAGACCCTGGGCCGGGACCAGATCTTACAGTTCTTTGACTCCCAGTGCCTGCACTTGCTAAGAATATGGGAGGAATGAATTAAGCAGTGTCAGATACTGTGGATGAGTTTGTAATTCTTTAAGAATTGAGAAAATGACCATTGGACTTTACAGTATTCAGGTCATTGGTGACCTTTGTTAGAGCCCTCCTAGGGGATGGGTGGGGATAGCCTGTTGTCTGTTGTAGAGAGGAAAGGAGGTTGGCAGGAAGGATTGAAGGAAGGCAGGGGTGGAAGAACTGGGAGAAAGGGAGTGGAGGAGAGAGAGGGAGAGGGGGAGTCAGGTTGTACAGCTGGCCATGGAAGGCGAGGGTCTGTGCTGCCATCTGATGGTGTATCTCTAGGGGCCACACTTGGCAGTCCTGTTAGCATGAATGAAGGTTGTAGGTCTTCAGCTTACGCTCACTAAATTGAAATCTTGTTTTGGAAAACATCTACTTCATAGACACTCTTAACTGCCTTACCTCTCGTTTGGTGTTTACTATGTATCTGCTTTTTGTTAAGGATTTTCTTTTTCGGTGAATATATGTCTTCTGATTTGTAGCTCTTAAACAGCAAACACATTGTCCTGTGCATAGTGCTGTGTAATAAATGCCTGAGGTTTTTTGCTTCAGTGCTTTCTGTTTTCATGACATCTGAATTATAAAGTACTAATAATGCATCTTAAATAATACTAACCAATACAGACACAGCTATTTTGTTTGACTCTTCAAATTCTTAATTTTTTTCATATGAAATAAATTTGAAAATGTAGGTGTGAAAAATCCACCCCCAACTCACTACCTAAGAGGACTCTTGTCATCTTTGATACAGGATTTGCTCAGACAGCTGCTTCTGAACGATACTCTTATCTCCACCTGAGTACCAGTCTCTTTTTGTAAAGATTTACCTGAAGCACCACCTCTCCCATAAGGTCTTTCCCGATACCCATCTCCTTAGCCCAGAAAATTGACTGATCCCCTTACTTCAGTGTGCCCTAGACAGACTTCTGTTATTTTACTGCTCCTCCTCTGTATGGTCCTTCTGAACCAGCCTGGTCTATCTTATGACTAAAGTTATTTTTTTCCTCTATCTTTTAGAGTTCCAAAATGGTAACTTGATTATTTTTGACTTCGTATTTTGCTAAAAGCATTTTTCTGTTTTATTGTTTTTGTAAGTATAATTTTAACAACTAATTTCACCTCAAGGGCAGCTGTCCTTTGTTATTGGCTATTCAGGTTATCTAATTTTTTTCAATAAAAAAATCATTGCTGCCTGCTAAAACTGACTATGAAAAACAAGTCTCTTCAAATTTATTATTAAAGTATCTGCTTCTTTGTTAAAAGGTATATGACTGAACAAAGGTATATTTTCAGAAATTCCAGTAAAATTATATTTACAGGAAAAAAATAACTTTACTGGCATTGAAAGACTTTAAATAATTTAACATCATCCAAAGAGTCCAGAATTCAGAACTCAAGATGTGCTGTCCAACCTGCAATTGTATTTGTCCAAAACTCACTATTGTGATGTTCCCTGACTTGCAGTGGTTCATCTTATGATTTTTCTACTTTATGGTAATGTGAGAACTATATGCATTCAATAAAAACCATACTTCAAATTTTGTTTTTTTATTTTATTTTATTTTTATTTTTTTCATACTTCAAATTTTAAATATGGATCTTTTCTGGAGCTAGTGCTAGCCAAGAATAGGGAACCATGGCTCCCAGTCAGCCACGTAGTCACGAGAGTAAACAACCAATAGGCTGGCAAGTGTTCTATACCCAGACAACCATTTTGTTTTTCAGTACAGCATTCAGTAAATTACTTTATTATAAAATAGGCTTTGTGTCCGATGATTTTGCCTAACTGTTGGCTAATGTAAGTGAGCACATTTAAGGTAGGCTAGGCTGAGCTGTGATATTGGGCAGGTTGGATGTATAAATGCATTTTTGACATTTTATTTATTTTTTTACTTAATATTTTAAACTTACGATGAATTAATTGAGACGTAACCCCATTGTAAGTCAAGGAAGATCCATAATTAACCTAATGTGATAAAAATAAGATTCCTTAATGTTGACTAAGTTATAGAATGCTGCAGAGGGAAAAGAAGGCACTAAAAAATTTGGTTTCCTGAACAGTTTAGCTATAATATAAGCAGAGGGTCAATAAATTCATTTAAGGAAGTTTGCTTGAATGTCTGTCAGAGTGCTTCTCCAGAGCTGAGGACAGATGAGTGTCTGCTTAAGAGGGAAGTTAAAAGTTACCTTGAGTTTATATTTTAATAAAAATGTAGGCACAATTTAATTTTGGGGGGAGATTGCTGCATTGAACTGAAATCTATAGAACATGAAATGAGTCAGAAGACCTAGGTTCAAATCCTGGTTCGCCTAACTCAAAAACCATGAGCCCATCAGCACACTAGTTAACCCCATAAGTCTTGCAGTGCTGTCACCAGGCACCCTGGAAATGCTAAAAGGAGATGAATAATGTGATCATGCCTGAAAACTATAATGTGTTGTATAAAAATAAGTTGTCTTAGTATTCCCAAACAGGCAGATGGCTGTACCCTGAATACATAGCCAATTAGGAACGTGGTATTTCTATCCTAAAAATGCCTGCCTGATAATTGGATTTTATATGGACACTGAGCTTTAGCTCTTGAGCATTTAAATAATGTCATACCAGAAGAAGTATTTTTTGAAATATTTTAAAACTACCTTTGCTTTTGTGTCTATAGTATCAGATATAACTTAAACTTCCCTAAAGTATAGCCACTATAGCTTTTTCCTTATACGTGTATTTTAAAAAATGAATGCTTGGTTGGTAAGTTACACTTAAGATGCTTTAAAAGACAGTGTAAAAAGAGAAATGGAGCAGGGGGGGATTACCGAATGTGATTTCTTAAAGAATTGGGTAATCTTTGGAAATCTCTTGTAATATGTAAGATATTTAACAGTAAGTTTATATAAGCCTGTATCTGTTTCATAAATCCACCTTAGCCTTATTGGGTGCAGGTTCATTGAAATCCCCAAGGATGTGGTTAACGGATGGATTGTTGAAGGACAAAGTAGGCTGCTTAAGTTTCAAAGCCTAATGCATTGTTACTGCAGCCTCACACCCAAGTTCAGCTCATTGACTATGAACCTGCTCTGTCACAGAGTCCGAGTCCGAGTGGTCCCTGAGTAGACTGGAAGCAGTGACGGCGTGCTCCTTGGACGAGAAAGGAGAGCACTTGAGCAGTAGAAAACACAGAATGTCAGAAGGAAAAGATTGTGGTGGTGGAGATGCTCTCTCCAATGGCATCAAAAAACACAGGTAGGATAGTCTTTAATGGTTACTTACCATGGCTGACTTATAAAATACTTGCGGTTCATAAAGCAAAGCATGCCTTCTCTTTGTTTCTCCTCCCCTCTGTGTTAGACATTTATATTGCTGTTACCACCTCAGAGAAAGGATCTAGCTTACATATTTTGTTCATTTAAGAGAAGAACATCTGTACTTGTAGGAACAAAGCATAAAATTTGGTGTTAGCAACCATGGTTTCTGGGAACATAAATCCTTTGGTTGACGATTTAGATAGGCTCTTCAGAACTGCCCATTGCAATTGATGCTGGGCTCCTTTTTTCATCATACATCTTTTATGGCTCTGCCTCCCCGTGCTATTTTAGTTTCTCGACATTTGATCTTCTTGTTGGTTTTATAAAGAGGGAATGGTAATATTGCCTGCCTGTTGATACAATTTAGTTACATTTAAACAAAGACTTTTATTAAGACCCAGGGTTTGTTGAACAGATCCATTTTACACTGTCTAATAACATTAGTATCTTTTTATTCCCTTGATGATTTCATCCTAGAGATTGTCCCAAATTAATGAGACACAGCAGACGTCCCAGCTCTCCGGTTTCAGCATGAGTGTACAGACACAGTGGCATATGTGTCTGCTGGTATTCATAAGATATTTTACCAAATTATGGGTTAAGGACATATCCTGGGGTCATTATAAAAAGCACTTTGGCGATAAGAAGTTATTAACAGTTAATTTCTACAAGATAGTTTTTGTTTGTTTAGTATTTGTAGGTTGTGTAACTCTGACTTCATTTCTGTACCATGATTCTGGTCCCAGTTGGTCTTAATTATTGTTCTCCCAGGAAAAAAATGTACATATCCTTTCTGATTTATGTGTATTTGCCCCTTACTAAGAAAAATGTCTTAATTTATGCCTATTTTGAAAACATTAGTGAGTTACAGGTAATGAACTAATTAAAACCAGAGTTTTATTTTGTTTGGTGAGAAGGGTGTCCTCTAAACATACTTTATGATGGAGGGTGCTGTTGCAGATTACGTGGCTAGCAGTGAGTGTCTTTCCCGATTGTCTTCTGCAGTTTCTGTCTGTTCTTTTGGGAGTCTGGAGCTAATAAGTTCTGAATAGGACATGAAATCCCTACCAGGAAACTGGGCAGGCCTACCAGTCTTACATCATGATGGTCTAGGGGGAGCACAGGTGAAATCTTTGGGTATGAGAAACTTACAAATAGCTGAAATAATAGTTAAAATAGCAAAAAGAGCCACTGTTCTTAGATGCCCTTCTATCTTAGGGCAGGAGAGACATTTTTCTGTTGCTTTTCAGGACTCAGGAGCCCTAGTATGTGTGCTTTCATCCTAACAGTAGTTACTGTGCAATTGACAGAAATGTATTATACTATATTGATATATTCTGTGTTGTGTCTTAGTTAGTCAAGCCCAGAATGGTAAAATGAGAAGAAAGTTAAGGTGAAATTGTTCAAAAATCAGGGCAGATCACTAAGAAAAACTACAAAGGAATGCAGCTAGTGACCTCACCAGAGAAGTTAAAAGTTAAAGTTAAAAAGATAAATGAGCTGCAACTTATTAAGCTTATAAATGTAATAAAATATTCTTTAGTTATTTAAAAGAAAAAAGGACAGTTTAGGAAATCGTCAGCAGTCAGATATATGAGAAAAACAACAGTTTCCTATTTTAAAAAGTAATTGTTATGGGGATTTTTTTAAAGCCCATCTTTTCCATAACCTTCTTTCTAATCAAATAAACAGAGCATATACCACAAATAATTTAAAGGTTTCCTTTCAGAATAGGAAAGTAAGTGGAGTATTCGATGTTACCAAATTCCTCTTGCCTGTGCCCTCAATTGCATTATACATAATCTGCATTCATATTGGGCAGTTATTAGGATAATATGAAGAACAATTTGAATCAGTAGTAATTTTGGTGATGCTTTTAGAAAAGCAGATATAGAGGCCCCTGCGTGGCTCAGCCAGTTAAGCATCCAGCTCTTGATTTTGGCTCAGATCATGATCCTCAGGGTCATGAGATGGATCCCCGGATTGGGCTCTGTGCTCAGTGCAGAATCTGCTTGTCCCTCTCCTGCTGCTCCTCCTGCTTGTGTTCTTTTCCTCTCAGATGGGTGGGGTGGGGAATAGAGGGGGAGGGTTGAATTGCTTTGCAGAAAATTAGCCTACTCCTTGCTACAGCCAGGATTATATTTACAGGGCTTCTTGTCATTGTGGCTCTGTCCCACAGGATCAGTTCTCTCCTCTTGGACTAAATTATGAAATGTATTCAGAGCTCTAATCTTTTAACCTGTTAGCAGTTTGACCCAAGTTTTTACATTTGATAAAAATGCTGATATTTATTATATTTATTTCATCCTGTCTCTGGATGTGCTATAAAAGATACTAATGTAGACTAGAGTGTGAAACATTGCATCTATGTTAGGATTCTGTAAATGTTATTTACTGTATCAATAGCATTAACAAAAGGAGAGAAATATAGCATCATCCTAATAGATACAAAGCAGGGCCACCTGAGTGGCTCAGTTGGTTGAGGATTGGACTTTGTGATTTCAGCTCAGGTCATGATCTCATCGGTTATGACATAGAGCCCCATGTTGGGCTCCATACTCACTATGGAGTCTGCTTGAGATTATCTCTCTCTGTTCTTCCCCCTGCTCACACTCTCTCCCTAAAAAATAAATTAAAAATCTTTAAGAAAAATAAGTCATTCGTGATTAATATCTTAGCAAACCACAAATAGAAGAGAACCTCTCTAATTAAAAGTTACAAGAAACAAATTATGAAATATTAAGCACAGTAATTATGATTATCAGGAAAAAGACAAGAATGCTGTCATTTTTGCTATTCAGCATTATTTGGAGGCTGTAATCAGAGATCTAACATACCTAGGAGATTTAGAAATAAACAGAACCATTAGTATCTACAGACATATTGTCAGAGGTGGTAAGGAAGTTTGGCAAGGTTGCTTTCACACAAAATCAGCTTCTTCCATTTCTGTGTACCATCAACAGACAAACTGCAGCTAAATCTGGGAGCATTAGTGTTGAACATACCAAGTCTCATACCTAGGAATAGATCTTAGCAAAAAATGTAATATTAAAACTTACTGAAAGACCTAAAGCTTATTAAGAAAGCAAATACATTGTCCTAAAGATGCTTTTGCCAAACTGATCTGCAAATTCAATGTAATTTTAATTAAAATCTCAATGCCCTTTTCCTTGGAAGTTGAAACATGGGGTTCTGAAATATATATTTAGGCACATATTTAGGCACACAGGGTTTTGAGGAGCCAAGATGCTGCTCAAGGACCAGATTGGGGGAAAGGAAGACATTTGTTCTACCACATGTCAAGACTGATTGTAAATCTTTAGTGCAGAATTGTCCTAGAGGCAGACTGACCTGTAGGATGAAAATAACAAGGTCCAAGACCGACCCACACATGTAGGAAACCTGATACACATAGTAGACCTTGCATAGCAGGTCAGCGAGAGGAAGAATGAATTGTTAGGTAAGTGATGCTGAGATAATCATTTAATGTGGACCCTCCAAAAAACCCAAAAGGGAAACATAACCTTCTTTCATATACACAAATATAAATAAGTTCTAGATGAACCAAACACTTAAATGTGAAAGAGCACAACTTAAAAACTTTTAGAAGGAAATACACAGTAAGTATATCAACAGTTTTGATATAGGGAAGAAGGTCTTACGACAGAAATGTGATAGGGACTAAGTTTATATCTGATTCTAGTTAATGTACTTGTATTTATATTAACATATTTACTTGAATAAAGCCTTCTATTCTTTAGTAAATGTGGCTACAAATTACAAAGATTTATTTTGCTGAAATGGCAGATTACGACTCCAGATGATCATTTATTCTTTATTTACCCTCCGTGACTGCTTTAGAATTGAATTATTAGGTCACCAAATAACAGCTGTCTTCTGTTTAGAAGTCATACAAAGAATATGGTGTCAAGTTGAAGTCAAACCTAAAACAATAACTTCCAAGAAGTAAGATTATATTGAAAAAATGTTGTTAGTGATAAAAATTATTCAACTTTGAATACATCTAATCACTAGAATAAAACCATCTTGGTTTTGAAATCTCCCTGCAGATACAGGACAGATTATCTGCTTTCAGACTTGATTAGGTCAGGGCACAGAGTTAATAACAAGTCACTACCCCCACCCCAGATGTCCTCTGGTGCCCTGTGCAGAAAAAAAATATTCGTCTGTCAGGAAATGTTTGTGGTAGCTCCCTATTGTCATGTGGTGATCAGGGTCACGTTAGAGTCCAGATACATCTCTGATTTTCAAAAGACCCGGAGTTGTGGAAGAAAGCACAAGAGCCTGCCCAGAATTAACCAGATTTGTGGTAAGGCCAATGGGCTGGAGGGACCAGTGGTTCCAAGGACATGGTGAATCTACACTCTTAGCGTTCTCTTTACCTTAGAGTCCTTAACTTGCTCTGGAAAGGAGAGGACTGTAATTGTTTTTGTTTTGTTTTGTTTTTTTTGTTGTTGTTTTGTTTTTTGTTTTTTCATTAAAAAATTTAAAAAAGAGTATCACTGAAACACACAGTGCTACTCTGGAGCCTACCTGTTTAACAAGCTAGACACATGCCTGTCTCAGCAGCCTGTGAGAGAAAAGTGCTAGAGGTGGAGAACAGTGAGAAGCAGTAGAGGAGGATGCTTGACTCTCCTATGAGACACAGAATTTGGGCGAGGGTACTGCTGAGTGCACGGGAAGCAGGCCTGGCTGTCCTGAAACTGCAGCTGGCTATCGGAGCAGCAGAGATTGGACCTCTGGGGCAGATTGGCAATTTTGATTACATGTGACACCCACCTCTCCAACAAAAACATGTTTGGGGGGGATCCCTGGGTGGCGCAGCGGTTTGGCGCCTGCCTTTGCCCAGGGTGCGATCCTGGAGACCCGGGATCGAATCCCACATCGGGCTCCCGGTGCATGGAGCCTGCTTCTCCCTCTGCCTGTGTCTCTGCCCCTCTCTTTCTCTCTCTCTCTCTTTCTCTGTGTGTGTGTGTGTGTGTGTGTGTGTGTGTGTGTGAGACTATCATTAAAAAAAAAAAAAAAAAAAAAACATGTTTGGGAATTCCTGGACCAGAAAGAGATTGGCAGGTGGGGCCTAGGCACCCAACAAAAAGCATGCAAATGCAGAATAACAAGCTGTTAGGCTATGGAGTCACTTGAGGATATATTACAAAGGAAATGACAAAGCCAGTAGGGGGTCTAGATTTTTTTTTTAAGATTTTATTTATTTATTCATGAGAGACAGAGAGAGAGAGAGAGAGAGAGATGAGAGGCAGAGACACAGGCAGAGGGAGAAGCAGGCTCCATGCAGGGAGCCCAATGTGGGACTCCATCCTGAGATTCCAGGACCACACCCTGAGCCAAAGGCAGGCACTAAACCCCTCAGCCATCCAGGGATCCCCTGGGGGTCTAGATTGTTGATAATTATCTTCACAGAATTTACTGCCAGAAATACCCCCAGGAAAGCTGAGACATCTTTTCACAGAGTCCCCCTCTTTCAGCCCTAAGAAGAGAGACTCTTTGAAAAACAGGTGCTGAGGCCCACCAAACCACCTCCTTATTTTGCCCTGACCCCTAAAACACCTCCTTTGGGCTTGGAGTTCTTTAAAACACTGTTGGAAAAACATAAGATCTTACCAGTTGTAGCATTCTGTAAGGAAATGATAGTGAGATATACACTTTTACCTGATTCCAAGAGCTCATCAAATCTATTCTAGATTAGTGATTTTTTTTTTTTTTTTTCTGGGCAGATGAGAGTAGTTTTCTAGGGCAGCCATAATCTGCAAGGCTAGGCTTGAGTGACCAAAATAACAAATAGCTAATGATTTGTGTTGTTTGCTTTAGACATGAAGAGTAAAGAATACATTTTCTGGCACATAATCCCATTTTAGAAACTTTATGAGAGTTTTCAAACATACATACAAGTAGAATCGTGTAAAGAACCGCTCGTACCCCTCATTCATCTTCAGCATCTATTGTGTGCCCCACTTTGTTTCATCTCCAGACCTCCCCCACCTCCTATACTGTAAGAAGTTATCTTAAAAATTATGTCAAATCCAAAATACAGTTTCATCTTTAATTTAGTGTGAATCTTTAAAACATTGGGACTCTTCTAAAACCATTATGATACCTGAAAAATCAGTATCTTTTAATTATCCTCAGACAGGTAATACTCCATTTTTCCTGATTGTCTTATAACTGCCACTTAGTAATTAAATCTAAAATGTCATTTAATAATAAAAATCCAGAAGGTCCACATACTGCATTTGGTTTACATGTCTCTTCAATCTCTCCTAATCTCTAGATTTATTCTCCACTTCCCCATTTTTTTCTTGCCAGTTATTTACGGAAAAAACCTGGTCATTTGTCCTGTAGAGTAACCCCACAATCTGATTATTGCTGGTTGCATTCCCATGGTGTCATTTGACATATTCTTTTACTCCTGAATTGCCTGTAAACAGATGGTTATGTAGAGAGGCTTAACCAGATGTAGGCTTGAATTGTTTGGGACAAAGTGCTTCATAGGTATACCTCCTGTTACGTTCACCAGTAGCACACATTGGCTGATTTTCCTTTTTTTTTTTTTTAAATGAGGTTGATTTCCTGGGGTGTCAGGCATTTTCAGTCGATACATCCATGATGAATGAAGTTGCCCAATAGCCTTGAACCTAATGATTTTAGCAGCCACTGTTGATCAATGTCTATCTACATCCTTGTTTTATTACGGTCTGCAGAATAGTTGTATTACATTTCTATCATTCCTTCTCCTTAGATAGAACTGAAAAAAGTTCCTATTATCTCTTTTCAGAATATGTTGGCTCCCTAACATCCTCTAGAGGTGATACATGAAAACACGCATTGGATTGCATAAATCTACTGTAGTAATTTTTCCCATCTTTGGTCAGAAGGAACCCCTTTGTGTCCTTTTGACAGGGCCTCAGTTAGGTTTTTGTTTTTGTTTTTGTTTTTCTTTTGAGGTATAATTTTAAAACACTAATTCAGTTGTCTTTGATAGCTGCTTTGCTTTCTAATACAGAGAGATGTTTCAAGCTTATCTGGTATGCTTCCTGCCCCAGATTCTAGTCAGCTTTTTATCTAACGAGCCACATTTCATTTTAGTGGGAAATAATATTTAGCTGTAACAGTCTGGGTATTAAGAGTGCTCAGTACTAGCAGGTTGGCCACAGTTCCCAGTCCTTTTCGTTGAAGAGACGTGAACCACCCTCCCTCTCCATCCCCCAGAAAGGAAAAGTGCTTCATAAGGTCATACCAATATATTTCCAGTTAAAACTTTAGATTCTAGGGTTTCCCTCTTAATTCCTTTGACTTTATTTGTATTTCATGGTTCCTAATGACATTTATATAATTACCTCTTTGAGTCTAGTATGTTCTGCACACACATACTCACATAGAAATACTGTTACTAGCAGCAGGGTTGCTGAAAAGAATTTCAGATTTCAGTTCCTTTTCATACATTCTGTCTGGGATGTACAGTCAGTGTTATGTTTGAAGGTCAGTTTCTGTGTGGTTAAACTACTAACTTGTTACACAGATAGGTTTGTTTCATATGCCTTTGGGTTTTAGAGATACCCTTTTGACTTAGTTTTTTTTTTTTTTTTTTTTTATAGTTCAGTGAAATATTTACATGATTTCAAAGCCAAAAATACAAAACAAGGTATGTTTAGAAAAATCTAGTTTTCATTCTTTTTCCCTCAATGTTATTTCCTTCCTCCCCCCAGATGTAATCATTGTTACAATCTCCTAAGTAGTGTTTAATATAAGCAGTGTTAAGATATATTCGTATTCCTTTTTTAAGTATAAAAGATAGAGTGCAACTTTGCTTTTTTGTTTTTTTCACTCAACATATGCTAATTCCAATTCTTTTGGTCTCACATTCCTTGATATTAATCAGTTGGGTTATTTTTTTTCCAACACTTAAAAATTGCAAATGTGTGTGTGTCTACACATGCATATTTAGAGTAGGGATGATTCTCTTTAAAATTTTTAATTGAGGATGCATTCATATGTTTCAAAGTTCAGAAATGTGTAATAGGGCATACTTTGCAAATTTTACCTCACTTTTTAAGCTAGCCATGCATCTTCCTTTCCTCAAATGGAATCATTATTATTACATATAATATTGTTTCTTCATATAAGTGCTAGAAAATGCATACATATAGTTCTTGACCCTGCTTTTAAGTGTGTGTGTGTGTGTGTGTGTGTATATATATACATACATATATATATAAAAGTATTCAACAAAATATATATTCAATTCTATTCAAGATGCTGAGGTTACAAAAATGAACAAAGTCCTTCGTCCTGTGGAGTTTCCTTTTCTGAGCTGAGGGAGATTTAACACCTTTCTGTGTATTTAAGGTTTATTTGTATTTCTTTTTCTGTGAGTTGCACTTGTGCCCATTTTCTATAGGAGTGTTAAACTCACCAATTTTCAGTACTCTATAGTATCATTGGAGAAACTAGCTTTTAAATGTAATGGGCTTTTTTCCATGTTTGCTGAAGGGAAAGATAATTCTTAGAATTTTTAATTCTTAACACATAGTGGAAAATACATTTACTAAAACTTTAATAAATGACACTGTTAATCCTATTTTTGTTTCTGAATTTTACACACATATGTATATATGCTCTTTGAGGGGTGCTGGGTGACTCAGTCAGTTAAGCATCTGCCTTGGGCTCAGATCATGGTTCTGGGAATGAGCCCTGCTCATGGGAATCCTGCTTCTCCTTCTCCTCCTCACTTGTGCTCTCTCTCACTGTCTCTCTCTCTCTCTCTCTCTCTCTCTCTCAAATAAGATCTTTAAAAAAAAGAAAGAAGGAAGGAAGGAAGGAAGGAAGGAAAGAAAGAAATAAGTGAATTAGAACAATGTAGGTATTAAGAGCTACCTGGGTTTGAATCCGATATCTACCACGTTTCTGACCTAAGCAAGTTATATATTTTTTTGAAACTCAATTTCCTCATCTGTGAAATGGATGTAATAACAGGGCCTGCCTTACTGGTTTATGATAATTAAAGAGATAATCAGTGCTAAGCACTCTTAGTGATTTTTGGCTAATTAAATGTCAGGTGCTGTTACAAGTAGAAAACTGATAAATCCTCAGCAAAAACAGATAAGTGGAATAGTTTTCTTCCTTTCTTTTAACTTAAAAGGTCTTTGGATGCGTTTAAGAAGTTTACATTGTCCTTTGAAAATGAAATTTGGGGAAGAGGTAGCTGAAATGAAAGTGTTGATCTTGGAATAACATTATTACCTTTGGTAAATGTGAAATAAGGAAAATTGTCCCCACGTTTAAGGTCTCCTGTGGTTGATTTCCATTATATTTTACAACGATACAGTTAAACTGAAACATGGCTTTTCTTTCTATTGTGAGTAGAAAGGTGTGCCTGGCCTCCATAAAGCTGGTTGTAAACTTATATTGTCAGAAGTGTAAACAAGAGGTGACTGGAGGCTTAAAGCTCTGTTGTTCATTCCTTGGTCCCTTGAGATTACTTTCCCCACACAGAGATCTCATTACTTCTCCTTTTGATCCCTAGGCTTTTTGAATCTCTTAGGTAAATATCCAATTCCTATTTCAAGTTTGCTTTATATATACTTATAATCCTCAGAATATCAAAAGGAAGAAGTTAACTGTTTAATAAAATGGACATTCTTGCTTGGCATCTTGCTCTATTTGGACATACACCCTCCAGGTGAACACAGGGTTTTGAATCCCTAGGAAATATCTTTCAAGATAACTTAGTCTTTTAATGCCCTGCCTTTTTCTCCTTACTTGATACATTTCTTAGTTCCAGTAATTCATGTGTTAGAAATCTATCTTGACTTCTGATCCATATGGGACTTGGTCTTTACAAATATATTGAAGTATCTCCTTCCCATCGGAGCTGTGCTAATCTAAATTTTGCCTAAAGGAGAAAGCTGCCTCTGGGGACAGACAGTTTTTCAGTATTGTTTGCTTTGCTTTGTTAGCTTAGGAGGAACTTTCCTCTTTCAGGAAACATCATATATGATAACAAGGATTTCCAAGGTAAAATAAACTGAGAAGTAATTGCTTTAAAAATACTGAGTTCCTTTAACAGTTTGTTCCTCTTTGCACCATTAAATCTTCAGAGAAACATGGTTTTTATACAACTCTTTCAAAACTTATTGACTGCTTAAAATATAATATATCCTAATCATAGAATATAATCTGTTGAGTCATGTTGCTGTAACACGATGTGGAGGCAGGATTTGAAATCTTAGGTTGAAATTCCATGTTGCCATTGTAAATATTCTCAAAGCCAGTTCCTTGTAAATTCAGCAGTGACTCCCATAAATTACATATCCTGGTTCTTAACCAGGAAATGTTGTGCCAGTGCATCTGACAATGTGGAAAGTGTAAATAACTGTTATCAAGAATGCATACTATTATGATGGAATAATGATCTAAGTAGATAATGTAATACATGGTACAGCAGGGTACAGCCAACTTTTGGGAAGAGGTGAGAGAGAACATAACATCACACCAGGGCTGAAGTAAAGTAGTGTCCTTGCTGGACCATAGGAGAGCACGTTTGAGGCAGTTAGCTATTCTCAGGAAAACAGGCTTCTGTGGGTGAACCTTACCACAGTAGATAAGTGATAACCATAGATTCTTCACAGTATTCTTTTGCTTTGGTGCTTTGGCATTTTCAGTCTCTTAATACCTTAAGTATATTGCTACACATTCTAGTAGCTGAATGTATGACCTGATCAGAAGGTGATTAAGAACCATCAGCGTAATGTGCTTTCTCTTCTCTTTAGAGTTTTGTTCTGGCTCTGTGACATAGTACAGCTGTCTGGCTTTAGTAAGCATGTAATCTTTCCATACCTCAGCTGCTTGCTCTCTAAAGTGGGCAGTGTCCCACAGAAGTACAGTCGGGGTAGCAGGATGGCTAGAACCTGGGTCTGTCAGTTTCTGAAGCTGCTGTCTTCCAAATGTATTATATCAACTTCAAACCCAGGGCTGTTTACAATATTCTGCACAATATTAATGGCTATAGTTCACATTTGAGTTATAAATTGATGTATATAAAGTACTTTTACAAGCTCGATAGCTTTTGATTCACGAAATATCTATCAGTTATAGGAAGGGCAGGGATTATCATATCCTCAATTTTATGAATGAAGAAATTGAATCGCAGAAAGTTTTATTTTTTTTTATTAGTGTTCAGTTTGCCAACATATAGCATAACACCCAGTGCTCATCCTGTCCAGTGCCCCCCTCAGTGCCCATCACCCAGTCACCCCATCCCCCCGCCCACCTCCCCTTCTACTACCCCTTGTTCATTTCCCAGAGTTAGGTGTCTCTCATGTTCTGTCTCCCTCACTGATATTTCCCACTCATTTTCTCTCCTTTCCCCTTTATTCCCTTTCACTAATTTTTATATTCCCCAAATGAATGAGACCATATGTTTGTCCTTCTCCAATTGACTTACTTCACTCAGCATAATACCCTCCAGTTCCATCCACGTCGAAGCAAATGGTGGGTATTTGTCGTTTCTAAAGGCTGAGTAATATTCCATTGTATACATAGACCACATCTTCTTTATCCATTCATCTTTTGATGGACGCTGAGGCTCCTTCCACAGTTGGCTATTGTGGACATTGCTGCTATGAACATTGGGGTGCAGGTGTCCCAGCATTTCACTGCATCTGTATCTTTGGGGTAAATCCCCAGCAGGAATCACAGAAAATTTAATTAACTTGTCCCAAATCACTTAGCCAATCAATGATAGGATCTGCGCTCAAACCAGGTTTCCTAATTTCAGAGCCTCTATGCTTTTCTTAAAATTTAGAATCTTTATAGATATTTAGAATAACAGAAATTTATATACCTAGACAAAGGCTTCTTAGTCTGAAATTTAAGATAATTTGTCCCAGTCTTTAATTCAGTTCTGCTTGTTTCTTTTATGTAATAATTTACTATGAATGAACAACATAGTTCCAAAGCCTTTATTAAGCATGTTTCTGGTGTTGGCTCAATGCTGGATGGTATTACAAATTAAAATGGACATGCAACCTTATAAATTTCTGGGCCTTTGTAAGTTTCCACTTGTATTAACATGAGCATGCAAAAGAACACATGAACATATTGAAAGTTCTGCCAATTTTAAACAGATCTGGTATCTGTTCTTAAGCAGTCCTAGAGGGGAAAAAAAAATCATTTTCTTTTCCTTTAACCTCCATTATCTACTGACTTCCTGCCAAAGGTAGAGTACTCCAAAGGATGCAGGAATAATTACAGGTGTAATGTTTTTGTAGAAATGACTTGTTTTTCCTCAGCAATTATACATTGTCTTATTAGTGAAAACCAAGCGTTTTTTTTTTTTTCCTTCAGTATATGATTGATATAATCTGTCAGAACAAGAAAATATCAGAAGGCCAGGTATACTACTTGGATCTGATTGTGCATTTTAGGGTACTGTGTAGTCTTTCTTAGCAGAAGAAACCTACTTAGGAAAGAGGAAGAATGCTATCATTTACAGTACAGGTATTCCACTATGCCCAAAGCAATCAGAAAGGAAACCAAAGGGAAACTAACATACATTTTGAATAACACCATGGAGGTTATTATATGTCACAGAGCAGGAAGGAACTAGAAATTCAACTATCCCTAGAAATTCTGTCTTGATGGTAAGCAGTCAGAAGCATCTCAGATCATTTAAAAAAAAAAAAAAAGGAAGTTAAATCAGGCTGTTGAACTGGCTAAAGCAGATCACAGTCAAATTGTTATAGTCATTCTAAAAATGTAGGTGTGGCTTAAAGGGAAATAAGCCTAAAAGGTCCAGATCCATGGAAAGGGAGTGGTATTGGCACCTCTATCATGCAGTCCACCTTCGCTTCTCTTTGTGTCTTGTAACTATTTTTTGCATAGTCCCCCACTCTTGTTTCAGGGATCCAAAGCACTTGTCTACAATGTTCAGGTAACATACAGCCCATTAAACACATTCTTGCTCCAGAGTTGTGTTCAAGGATCAGCTGTGGTCATTATGTACTCAGATCTACTCTGGGTTCTCACCATGCCTTGCACTGCCTATCCAGTGAGAGCATATTTCAGGTTCCAAGACAGTACATTCCTTAGTATAAAGTCTAAGAAAATGCTTTTTCTTTCTTTAAGGAAAAAAAAAAAAGTCTGATATAGGCAGGAAAGTTGTATTTTCCTTGCCCTGCCAACAAAATTGCTAGCAATAAAACAGTCCCATTTCCTTTATGAAATGTGGGGAAATATTAGAAGATTCTGCTCACCATCTTGATGACTTTCTGCTCCTTAGCTGTTCACATTCTGAGGCTTAGGTAAGTAAGCCTTTTTGTGAGACAGGAAGGAAGATCATTGGCTCTGTTCTATGCCATACACACCATGGCATTTCATCAGTTTCTGTGTCATTAAAACCACTTCCTCTAGGTCAAAACGGCCTTACCACGATTTGCTTACTTTGCTTCATGTCAGTTACTTCATATCTGTTCTAGTACCTATTGCATGAAATCTAGTTACTCCTAGAGATAAGGATGAGAATCCTGTCCCTGGGCGAAGAAGGTCCATTTTTCTGTCCTTCCTCTCAACTAATGCTGAGCACTGTGAAGTAGGCCTAAAGTGATGGGTCCAGCTGCCCAAAAGGACATCTTTCAAAACCGAAAGACTAGTTCCTAGGTACAGTAGTCCCTCTTAATCTGCAGGGCAGCGGGTACTTTCTAAGATCACCAGTGGGTATCTGAAACCACAGGTAGTACCAAACCCTATGTACACTATGTTTTTTTCTATACATACACACCTGTGATAAATTTATAAATTAGGCACAGTAAAAGATTAATAGGAAATTACAATATGCTGTAATGAAAGGTATGTGAATGTATTCTTATGTCAAGATGGCTTACTATACTGTATTCATCCTTTTAGTGATGATGTAAGATGATAAAAATGCCTTCATGAAAAGGTGTGAGGTGAATGACTTAAGTATTATGACATAGCATTAGGCTGCTATTGACTTTGTGACAATAAATCAGGAGGATCTCTGCTTTCAGACATTGAAATTGCTGCAGAAAGTGAAACCACGAATCAGGGGAGACTACTTTAAGTTCTCATCAGTCTGTTTTGGCTTGGAAATGTGATGATTTTATAGGCTCTCCTGTTAATTCAGTAGTGGTGATACTAACAGGAGTAGGAAGTAAACTTACTATGTTACTAAATTGATCAGTGAATCCTAAATTTTAGAAAGCCAGCATGAAAACAGTCTGAAATTCTGAATATGTGATTTTGACTTAAAATCAAAACAAGTAAAATGTCTCATAAAACAACTATAACTATCTAACCTCTTTGCTATGCAGAGCCAGATTATTTTTTGGTTAGGTTTTATTTATTCACAAGATACACAGATAGAGAGGCAGAGAGAGAAGCAGACTCCATGCAGAGAGCCCGATGTTGGACTCAATTATGGGACTCTGGGATCACACCCTGGGCTGAAGGCAAACGCTTACCCACTGAGCCACCCAGGCATCCTCAGAGCCAGATTTACTAAAATTTATTAATCATAAACATTTTCTAATTTAAAAAATGAAAAATCTCAAGTTAGAAAAATATATAGCAAAATCAAATAGTAATATTTAGTAACTACATAAAATTATCCCAGTAAACTTAAAATAAGAAACTAAGTTGTTAGATTTTTTAAAAGATGTGCAATAATTAGAAAGACATATGACTAGTCTTAAAGTTCTCTTAGACTTGTACCAACTTGCTTCCAAGATTCGAGGCTAATTTTAGCTGGAGATGTCTCAGAGCAGGTTAAATAGCCAGCTGTCAGCTAACCCCATCACCTTAACATCTGACTCAGCCCTAAGTAATGGCACTGGCTGATAAGAGGCTTCAGAATGGCATTCTAGTTATGCAGAGAAAACTGAATTCAAACTTGGAAGTTGGTAGAAGGTACATTACAGTATCAGTCATGCAAGAAAAGGTTTGTAAGTGATGCGGTCTTTTTTTTTAAAGACCTGTCAAAGCTCACTTTTATTAAAATGAAGATAGGTAGGATTTGGGGATTTAACTCCCCTGTGTAGGTAAATCTTACGTATTTTAATTATGTTGACTTTAATATATTAAGTTTATAAAATATTTCATATATAAGATACATTCAAAGACCTTTCCCCTCCAAAGATCTTAAATCTCCATATGTATTACAATTACAATTTTTTTAAAGATTTTATTTATTCATGAGAGACCCACAGAGAGAGAGAGAGAGGCAGAGACATAGGCAGAGGGAGAAGCAGGCCCTGTTCAGGGAGCCCGATGTGGGACCAGATCCCGGGACTCCTGGACCATACTTTGGGCCAAAGACAGGCGCTAAACCACCGAGCCACCCAGGGATCCCCCTAAATTACAATTTTAATTAATGTTACATGACTAAGGAACAACTATTTTTAAGACTATGGAAATAAATCTTAACTTCGGAGGGTAAACCTTATTTTCTTTAATTGTAAGACAGTATGATTTTCATAATATCAGATTGAAGCAATTGAGGCTGAAATTCTTTGAGTTGAGTGGCTGAAGAAACTAGTTTTACTCCCAGATTTAAACATTAAGATAATATGAAAAGCCATATTAATTTTTTTAGGCAATTAGGTAAACTACTATAGATGAATTATAGTTGGAAATTTTTAGTTTTATCTTATTAAAATACTTAATATTGGCTTCAAATATCTTAATGATTTCTTTTTTTTTTTTTAATTTTTATTTATTTATGATAGTCACAGAGAGAGAGAGAGAGAGAGAGAGGCAGAGACATAGGCAGAGGGAGAAGCAGGCTCCATGCACCGGGAGCCCGATGTGGGATTCGATCCCGGGTCTCCAGGATCCCGCCCTGGGCCAAAGGCAGGCACCAAACCGCTGCGCCACCCAGGGATCCCTCTTAATGATTTCTAATCTCTTTAAAGCTATTTAGATGAAGAAGCGCCAGGTTTTAAAGCAGAATCCAGAAAATGACCTTGTTCTTGTGATGGTATGTTCTTTTTTGTTTTTGTTTTTGTTTTTTTTTAAAGGGAGAGGGCCCAAGAGAGAGGGTTGGGGAGGGGAAAAGTAGAGGGAGAGAGAATCTTTTTTTTTTTTTTTTTTTTTTTGAGAGAGAATCTTAAACAGGTTGCACGCCCAGTGCAGAGCCCCACTCCTGGCTTGATCACATGACCCTGAGACGATGACCTGGGCTGAAATCAAGAGTAGGATGCTTAACCCACTGAGCCATCCTGGTGCCCTCAGAAAATTTTGAAACAGAAGTATCTCAACTATAAATGTTCTTAAATATTTTATTGATCCTGCCTTCTGTTATCCCCAAAACCAGTCATAGTAGTTGAAATTCAATGAGTATTTGTGAAATGAATGTTTGTAGGTTTTTTTAATTTTCACTTGATAATTTTTAAAAATTTTTGTTGTAGTTGACATATAATGTTATACTAGTCTTAGGTGGACAACAGTGATTCAACATTTCTGTAATGCTCACCACAATAAGTCTAGTTACCATCACCATACAACATTATTGTAGTATTATTGACTGTCTTCCCTATGCTTCCTTTTTATCCCTGTGGATCATTTTTTTTTAACTGGAAGTATATACCTCTTAATCATCTTCTCTTATTTTGCCTATCCTCCACCTCCCTCTTCTCTGGCAACCACCAGTTTGTTCTCTACATTTATGACTCTGTTGCTGTTTTATTTGTTCATTTGTCATGAGTGGAATCATGTGGTATTTGTCTTTCTCTAACAGTTTTCACTTAGCATAATATGCTCTAGGCCCATCCACATTATCACAAACAGCAAGAGCTCATTCTTTCTTATGACTGAGTAATATTCCATTATATATACACCACATCTTCTTTATCCATTTACCAGTGGACACTTAGGTTGCCTCCATATCTTGGCTATAGTGATAATGCTGCAATGAATATGGGGGTGTGTATATCTTTGAATTAGTGTTTTGGTTTCTTCAGAAAAATACCTAGAAGTGAATTGCTGGATCACCTGGTAGTTCTACTTTTAATTTTTTAAGGAACCTCCATACTGTTCTCCACAGTGGCTACACCAATTTACATACCAACCAACAATGCATGAAGATTCCCTTTTCTCCACATCCTTGCCAACATTTGTCATTTCTAGTCTTTTTGATAATGGCTGTTCTGATGGATGTGAGGTGATATATCATTGTGGTTTTGATTTGCATTTTTATGATGAGTGATGTTGAGTGTCTTTTCATGTGTCTTACCCATCTGTATGTTGTTTTTGGAAAAGTATTAAGGTCTTCTGCCCGCTTTTACTTTTTTTTGTGTGTTTGTGTTGTGTAAGTTCTTTATACATTTTGGATATTAACCCCTTACCCAGATATAATATTTGCAAATACCTTCTTTCACTTATTTTGTTGATGATTTCCTTTGCAAAAGCTTTTCATTTTGATGTAGTACCAATAGTTTGCTTTTGTTGCCCTAGTCTGAGGAGACATATCAAAAAAAATACTACTAAGACTGATGTTCAAGAGTCTATTGCTTGTGTTTTCTTCTAGGAGTTTTATGGTTTCCAGTCTTACATTTAAGCTTTTAATCCAGTTTGGTTTTGTATATGGTGTAAGAAAGTGTTCAGTTTTATTTTTTTATATGTAGCTATTCAGTTTTCCCAGCACCATTTATTGAGGAGACTGTCTTTTCTCCATTGTATGTTCTTGCCTCTTTCGTGGTAGATTTATTGACCATATAGACATGGGTTTATTTCTGGGCTCTCTGTTCTACTGATTTGAGTCTTTTTGTGCCAGTATCCCACTGTTTTGATTACCGTAGCTTTGGTGGTATATTTTGAAATCAGGGAGCGTGATACCTATAGCTTCTTTTCCAATATTGCTTTGGCAGTTTGGGGTCTTGTGTGGTTCCAAGCAAATTTTAAGATTTTTTGTTCTAGCTCTGTGGAGCTTGTCACTGGTATTTTGATAGAGACTACACTGAATCTGTAAATAACTTGGGGTATTACAGACATTTTGGTAATATTAGTTGTTCCAGCCTATGAACATGGAGTATCTTTCCATTTACATGTGTCATTGACAGTTTCCTGCATCAGTATCTTACAGTTTTCAGAGCATAAGTCTTTCACCAAATTGGTTAAATTTATTCCTAGTAATTTTTATTCTTTTTGATGAAGTTATAAATGAGATATTTAAAATTTCTCTTTCTGCTACTTCATTATTAGTATAAAAAATGACATATTTCTTTGTATTTTGTACACTGCAACTTGACTATATCAATTCTAATGGTTTTTTTGGTAGAGTCTTTAGTGTTTTCTCTATATAGTATCAGGTCATCTGCTGATAGTGACAGTTTTACTTCTTCATTAACCAATTGGATGACATTTTTTCTTGTCTGATTGCTGTGGCTGGGACTTGCAGTACTATGTTGAATGAAAATAATGAGAGAGGGCATCTTTGTTTTATTTCTGATTGTAAAATTTCCAGCTTTTCACCGTGTAATATGATATTAGCTGTGTGTTTATCATATATAGTCTTTATCATGTGAGGTATGATTCCTGTATACCACCACGTTGTTGAGAGTTTTTGTCATAAATGGATGTTTTATTTTGTCAGATGCTTTTTCTGCATCTATTGAGATAAGCATATGAGTTTCACCCTTCATTTTGTTAATATGGTGTATCATATTGATTGATTTGTGGATATTGAACCATCCTGCATCCCTGGAATAAATCCCACTTGATCATGCTGTATAATCCTTTTAATGTATTGTTAAATTTGACTTGCTAATACTTTGTTGAGAATTTTTACATCTTTGTTCTTCAGGGATATATTGGCCTGTAATTTTCTTTTTTTTGTAGTGTCTTTGTCTGGCTTTGGTACCAGGGTAATTCTGGCTTCAGAACAAACCTGGAAATGTTCCTTCCTCTTCCATTTTTTGGAATAGTTTGAGAAATATAGGTATTAACTCTTTAAATGTTTTATAGAATTCAGCTGTGATTCATTTGGTTCTGAACTTTTGTTGGGAGTTTGATTGCTAATTCATTTTTATTACTTCTGTTCAGATTTTTGGTTTCTGATTCAGTCTTGGAAGATTGTCTGTTTCTAGGAATTTAACCATTTCTTCTAGAGTGTTCAATTTGTTGGCAGATAATTGCAATAGTTTCTTACAGCCTCTTGTATTTCTGTGGTGTTGGCTGTGGTTTTTCTTCTTTCATTTCTGATTTTATTTGGGGGGTGCTTTCTTTTTTTCTTGAGGCTGGCTAAAAGTTTATTTTCTCTACCTATTCAAAGAACTATCTCTTATTTTCATTGATCTTTTCTATTATCTTTCTGGTTTCTATTTCATTTATTTACACTCTGATGTTTGTTTTATTATTTATTTATTTGCTTGCTTGCTTATAGTAACTTCGGGCTTTGTTCTTCCTATAGTTCTGTTTTTTTCTTCCTATAATTCTTTTAGCTGTAAGATTAAATTATTTGAGATATTTCTTTTTAAGGAGGGCCTGTATCACTATAAGCTTCCTTAATAGAACTGCTTATGCTGTACTCCTAGATTTTGGAACATTGCGTTAACATTTTTATTTGTCTCAAAGTAATTTTTGATTTCCTGTTTGATTTCTTTGTTGACCTTCCATTGTTTAGTAGAACTTTGTTTACCCCTCATGCATTTTTTTCCAGTTTTTTCTTGTCATTGATTCTAGTTTCATACTGTTGTAGTCGTGGGGCACTTAGGTTGTGCAGTCAGTTAAGCTGTCAGCTCTTGGTTTCAGCTCAGGTCATGAGATTGAGTCCCATGTCACGCTGTGTGCTAAGCACAGAGTCTGCTTAAGATTCTCTTTTCCTCTCTCTCTGCCTGCTCTGCCCCTGCTTTCTCTCAAATAAATAAATCTTAAAAAAAAAAACTTCATAACGGTTATAGTTGCAAAATATACTTGACATGGTTTATCTTAAATCTATTGTTTTATGGCCTATCTTGTGATCTACCTGGAGAATATTCCATGTCCACTTGAAAAGATTGTATATTTGGGGATGGAGTGTTCTCTACATACCTGTTGAGTCCATATGGTCTAACGTGTCATTAGGCCACTGTTTTTTCTTTGATTTATATATGTTATATATATATATAGTCTGGATGATCTGTCATGATACTACTCTTATTTTTATTTGGAAAATGGAGTTATTTCTTCATTAAAAATGTCAATTTAACATGGATCATACTGTAATTAAATGAGTTAATAACTAAAAATTGTTTTAGAACTTTTTTCTAATATAGTTAGTAGTGGTAGTTATAATCCACAGTAAAAGATAACTCTTTGTGTCCTCAGTAATTTTTAAGAGTTAAATCGATCTTCAGAACAAAAAGTTTGAGAAATGCTGATCTGTACCAGTAAATTACATTGTCGGTTCTTTTTGTTTCTTTGTTGAAATAAAATGTGTATACGGTGAAATTCACAGATCTTAAATATAGGATTTGATGGGTTTTGGCAAATACACCTACCCATGTAACTAACACCCTAGTCAAGACACAGAACCTTTCCATCACTCCAGAAATTTCCCTCTGCCTTCCAGTCAGTCCTCATCCTCCACAGACCCTCACTGTTCTGATTTGTTACTGTACATCAATCTTAGCTGTTCTTAAAGTACATTATATATGGACTCATTGCAGTATATATTTCTTTTGAGACTAACTTTAATCACTCAACATAATGCTTCTAAGATTCATTCCTATTGTGTGTATCTGTGTTGTTTTTTTATTGTCGTGTGGCTGAATGTGCTATAATTTGCTTATCTGTATAGACTTGTTGACAGGTATTAGGGGTGTTTCTAGTTTGAAAGTGTTACGAATAAAGCTGCTTTAAATGTTCATACATGCATCTTTTTTATGGACATGCTTTCATTCTCTTCATTATATAGGAACCGAGTTTTGGGAGTCCTTAGGGCAAGTGTATGTTTAAGTCTATGAAATGTAACTGAACTGTTTCAAAGTCATTACATCATTTCTCAACACTATTGTGACACTTTCAGGTGCTCCTTGTACTCGCTAACCTTTGTTGTTTTATTGATATAACATAGTATCTCATTGTGGTTTTAATTTACATTTCCTAAATGATTTTGCGTGCTTGTTTATGTTGGTTAGCCATTTTTATATCTTTTGTGAGGTATCAGAAAGTTTTGCCTACTTTAAATTGTGTCTTTGTCTTACTGACTTGTAGAAATTCTATTTATATTCTGGATATAATCCTTTATCAAATATACATAGCACGAATATTTTCTCATAGTTTGAGACTTGCCTTTCCATTTGTTTAATGATGAACAGATGCTTTTAATATCTTATACTGGAGTTTTTAATTTTAATGAAATCCACGTTGTAATTTTTCTTGTTTACCTTAAGGCTTTTTGTTGTCTTCTCTAGGAATCTTTTTTTTAAAATTAATTAATTAATTATTGTTGTTATTTTTTTCTAGGAATCTTTATCCCAAACTTTGAACCACTACCTGTGGCACTCTCTAGTGTCACAGAACATGTGTGTTGTTCAGGTTAACTTCCTTAGTTTCTCAAAGTATACAAATAGCTTTTTAAAATCATTGTTACTGTGGAAGAATTATTTTGTATTAAAAATGCACTGTGGGGCAGTTTATTCAACACAGATTCCTAATTAATAGAAAAATAACTGGCATAAAGTTTATCTCAGAAACATTGACTATCTGTTGTGTTCTAATTGCCAGTTCAACAAAGCTTAGAATTTAGTGAATAATAAGAATTGAAGTAATTCTGGAACAACAGCCTTCCATGTTCTCAAGAAATAAATGGAGAGGTGAATAAGAGTGCATGTAGAAACTTACCCTTTCAGATATTAGAGAGAATGAATTGCACCTCCTATAGTTCTTTGTTCTAACCAGGAGCTAAGGGGTAGAAAGAAGTAGTACATTTCCAAAAATGAAACTTGATACTTTTTGCATAACTTGTAAATATGTTCCCCCAGTGATGAGAATGCATTTACCCAAGTGATACTTCTTTAAACATGACTTGCTTTCACCTTTTTTTTTTTTCAAATATTTTATTTATTTATTCATGAGAGACACAGAGAGAGGCAGAGACATAGACAGAGGGAGAAGCAGGCTCCATGCAGGGAGCCCAACATGGGATTCGATCCCAGGTCCCCAGGATCACGCCCTGGGCTGAAGGTGGCGATAAACCACTGAGCCACCTGGGCTTTCACCCTTTCTTAAAGATATTTATGAACTGTATTCCAGATGGACCATGTAAAAAATGTTTCAAGTAAGATTATCCATAATTTGTGAAAATGAAATGACTTTTTTATTACAGCCATAATTGACTCTTGTAACATTATTTTAAAATCTAATTTCAATTTTGTGAATTTAATTTTATAGTTTATTTCCAGTGGCAGTCTCCTTTGGAAAACTATTTCAGTTTGGGTGATTAGTAAGCATCAGTTGTATAATAGAAATTAAAGATGATTAGATTCAACTATAAGCTTTGTTCGTTAGACTTATACAGTTGATCCTTGAACAACATGGGTTTAAACTGTGGGTCCACTTGTATGTGGATTTTTTCAATCAACACCATGCCGTACTATGAATGTATTTTCTCTCTCGTGATATTCTTAACATTTTTTCAAGCTTACTTTATTGTAAGAATATAGTATATAATACATATAACATACAAAATATGTGCTAAACTGTTTATGTTATCCATAAGGCTTCTGGTCCAATAGTGGACTATTAGCGGTTAAGTTTTGGGAAGTCAGAAGTTATACACAGATCTTAAGCTGTGTGTGTGGGGGGGGCGGTTGGCATCCATAACCCCTTGGTTGTTCAAAGGTCACCTGTATTTAAATTGAGACTTGAGGAAGAAAGGATTTGGGTGGAGGGAGAAGAATTCTGTTAGTTGAGAAGAGTTATATAGTAAGTACATTCTGCAAATAGATATACACAGATAAGTTCAAAATATGTAATATAAGTATGCATACAAATTTTCAGCATTACAGTTAAAGATGTATTAAAATTGTTCTATGAAATTATTTTCTTAGATATTTAGTTCATTGATTTGATCTTGAATCAAACATGAGAATTAGATTTTTTGCTTTTCTGAATATCCAAATGAATATTCTACTTAAATTTATGATTCCCTCAATATTTAATATGAACAAATGTTTAAGTGTTAAGTACAAGTAAAAATATGTGTTAAGAAATCTGGTTTTGAAAATGTTTTCTTAAGTGACTTAGAGTAGAATTTGATTGTGTTCTTCATACTTCACTTGCTACTTACCCATATCTTTTTTTTCACTGTTTTTCTTTCTTTGGCCCATTTTAACTTGAGATGTTAGGGAAAACCACTAATTTTAATACACTGAGCATGTGGTAAATGCAAGATACTCTGTACTGTGAGGGATACAGAGGAGAATAAGACAATCCCTAATCTCGGGGAGATCACACTTCAGTGAGTGGGAGACATGTACACAAATAATGGGATAAATGAAGATAGGGAAAATAAAGAATTGTGAAATTAAGCAGTGTGTGAACACTAGCCTACCTCGGTGTTTTACATTATTAAAATGTAAGAGCTGCTTTTAAAATCCCCTTGCTGACAAGCAGCATGTTTGGTTCTTGATCATTTCTCAGATAGGTGCTGGAGAGAGACCTCAAGGGAGGAGGACCCATGCTTAAAGTCTCCCCGGAGTGATGTGTTTGATGAAAGGAGGTACCTTCTAGCCTGAAGATAGGAATCGGATTATTTTAAAAACACTGTCCTCAGCCCACCGGTATCCTGTCACAAGAGAGACCATTGGCTAAAGCAGTCATTGTCCTGCAGTGATTATTAATGGAATGATGAATTGTTTTTATCTTGTCCATAGAGAAAATAGTGAAAGATATCTATTTGTTTCAAATATAGATTATGATATAACTTGTATCGCCTCCCCAGACTTGGTTTGGCAAATTATACTATAAACAGGATCAGAAGACCAGGATAGATTTTGGAAAAAGTTTTCTGCAATGTAGGTGGTAAGTAAAATATTTATAATATGCAGAAAGCTCATACAAATTGAGAAGCTAATTTAGTAGGGAGATGATATCGCCAATGACTATGAATGTTTTCATACTAATTTTTATAAAAATACATATTTTATAAAAATAACAAGAAAAGTTTAAAATTTGTTAAGACTGATGTACAGGTAAGACTCTGAAACTTGGTTGCCGTGAGACTCTGAACTGTCCCAGGCATTAGTCTGTTCTCAGTACAGATTTAGCTGCTGCCAGATAAGGTGATTGTACAGCTGTGTAGTCTGGACTTGGAGGTTTGCCGCAGGTTGTGCAGGTAGGCTGTGACGAGAGTGTGGGCAGTGGCCCTGGTGGCATCCTGTGATTCTCTTCTATTCTCTGTGAGAAAGAGCCCACACTTGAGGATAATGCTATTTCAGGAAGCATTCAGCAAGACCTGTGTGGCTCATGTGGCCTCCTGAAAGAAGCAAACCTGAAAATCATCAAACACCTGGCATCTCCTTACAGCCAAAGCTTAAGTTCGCCTGCCTTCATTTTAAAATATCTTTTCTACTTTTTTTCCAAGTCTTCATGAGCAAAGAGCATTGTTCTGTGTTTACCAGAGCTATCCATGGAGCAAGAGCAGGAAGACAGTGGGCCTGGTATCCATCAGGTAGATTGGGAGGCTGTGTCAGGCTGAGCCTTACATACAGTTTCTGCCATGTAAGACTACCTTAAAGACTTGGGGGATTGTGATGTCCTGAACTTGACCAGCTTTTTTTTTTTTTTTTTTTTCAGAATAAGGGAGATTCTAGCACAGCATTTGTTAGTCACACTTCATGAATAATTTGGTTCAGTTTGGGGTCTGTCCTCAGCACTGGGTAGGCGGGGAGTAATGGGATAACGCACTGAACCATTTGTATTACACAGATAGAACCACTGTGGTGGGACTTCTCCCTCAAAACTAGTTATTGTGCTGTTGTGCAGATCGTCGTAATGTCATCTGTATGCTTGAAAATAGAACCAGGACATATCACTCTCAGTCCCTGGTACAGGGTGTTTTCTCTCTGTGTGAAGAAAAAAAGGAAGCATAGAATTCAGGATATAATGACTCTCAGAAAGACTACAAGGGAAGAGAATAATCAATCTATGGTTTTAGCCTGATAGCTACTCTCCTCTGTTCTTACTTCTGCCTGAACTAATACCTCCTTCATCTAGTATCAATAGGGATTTTTTTTTCTTTTGTCCTGGTGGGGGTAGTGAAATTTTTAAATATAGAAACATATCCTTTTCAGTATAAATCATTTAAAAAGTTTTAAATTTGCTACCTAATGATTAAAAAATTTTATTGTCTCTCCTTTAAGTAATACTGTGGAAGACTTAGTATTTTCTTAATGATTAGGTTATGAACTGTCTCCCATTGATTTAGACTCCCATGTTTGAATGATTTTTGTTTTTTCCCCTGCAGACTTAGAAGCAATCACAAAAATCCAGCATGTCCAGTTGTAGCTACTAGCCACCTGTGGTTTTTGAACATTTGAAATGTGGCTAGTGTGAGACAGAATATTTAGTCTTAATTAATACAAGTTTAAATTGTAAAAATGAAGCTATTTTTTCATTAAGTGACATTTTATTGTTTTGGTAAGGCTAGACTTCACTTTAACTTGAAAATTGAGCTAAATTGAGATGTGCTCTAAGTGTAAAATACACATTGAATTTTAAAGACTTAAGATGGGAATAAATGTAAAAGTATCTCAATTTTTTATGTTGATTACATGTCGAGATGCAAATATTTTGGTCCTCAGAATATTACATTAGCTGACAGGCAAAACCATCTAATGCAAAACCTTGTTTATAATAAAATGTTGAATATCCTCTGTAATTTATTGAATATTGTACTACCAGGGAAAAACAGAATGGTTGTGTGAGTGCAGAATGGTTGTAAGTGTATTGTTTGTTTACCCTTGTGACTGTGTGGCTGACCTGGGGGATGGAGCTCCCACTATCTGGCATCATGAGAGATTATCAACTTGTTGTTAGCCTGGGAAAAGATCAGAATTCAAAATTTGAAGTATGGTTACTAGTAGATGCATATCACTTCTCACTCCATCATAATGGATGCCTTTGATTTGTTTGTCTTGTCTAAATTGCTCCAGCTAGGACATTGAGTATTCTCTTAAATACAAGTGGTGAGAGTAGGCATCCTTGCCTTCCTGGTTCCCAATCTTAGAGGAAACGCTTTTAGTTTCTTTCCAATGAGTGTAACGTTAGCTGTGAGTTTGTCACCTATAGCTTTTATTTAATGTTGAGGTGTGTTCCTTCCCTACCCAATCTATTAAGGTTTTTAGTCATGAAAGGATGAATTTTGTCAAATGCTTTTTCTGCATCTATTGAGATGGTTCTGTGATTTTTAGTTTTTCATTTTATTGATCCACATTTATTAATTTGTGTATGTTGAACTATACCTGCATCTCAGAGATAAATCCCACCTGGTCATGGCATGTAATCTTTTAATGTGTTCTTCAGTTCGGTTTGTTAATATTTTGTTGATAATTTTTGCATCTGTACTCATCAGGGATATTGATCCGTAATTTTCTTGTGGTGTTCTTATCTGATGTTAGTATCATGTAATGCTAGCTTTACAGAATGAGTTTGGAAGTGTCCTTCCTCCTTGATATTTCATAAGAGTTTGAGGAGGGTTGGTGCTAATTCTCCTTTAAATGTTTGGTAGATTCTTAAGTGAAACTGTCGGATCCTGGGGTCTTCTGTTTTGGGAATTTTTTAAATTACTGTTTCAGTCTCTTTCCTCATTTATTGGTCTGTTTAGATTTTCTCTTTCTTGATTCAAAGTGTTGACAGGTTATTGTTCTAGAAAAGTATCAATATCTTCTAGGTTTTATAATTTGTTGGCAGTAATCTGTTATGATTCTGTGTATTTCTGTAGTAACAGTTGTAATGTTTTTATTTCTAATTTTGAGGGGTTTTTTTCTTAGTTTAGCTAAAAGTTTGTCAGTTTTGTTTATATTTTTGAAGAACCAGATCCTTTCTATCGTTTCTATCCATTCCCTATTTTATTTGTTTATACTTTTCTCCTCATTACTTTCTTTCATCCGCTAACTTGGGCTTAGTTTGTTCTTTTACTTGTTCCTTGAGGTATAAAGTTAGGTTGTTTGAGATCTAATTTCTTCACACAGTGCATTTATTGCCATATTTCCCTCTCAAAACTGCTTTGTCATAACCCACAATACTTGATATGTTGTGTTATCATTTGCGTTAGTTTGGAGATAATATTTTATTTCCCTTTTGATTTCTTTTTTGACCCATTGGTAGAAGAGTGTTTAGTTTCTACATATTTGAATATCTACGCACTTCTTCATATTGATTACTAATTTCATGCATTTGTGATCAGAGAAGATAGTTGGTATGACTTTAGTCGTCTTGAATTTGCTAAGATTTGTGACCTATCATATGATCTTTCCTGAAGAATGTTCCATGTGTACTTGAGAAGAATGCGTATTCTGCTGCTATTGGATAGAATGTTCTGTATAGGTCTGTTAAGCCCACCTATCCTAAAGTATGGTTTGATTTCATCATTCTTTAGATGATCTATCTATTGCTGATACTGGGTACTGATTGCTTCTACAGTTACTATATTGTTCTTAATTTCTTCCTTAAGATCTGTTATTTTTTTTTTTAAAGATTGTGTGTGTGTGTGTGGGGGGGGAGAGAGAGAGAGAGAGAGCGCGAGCATGAGCATGAGCAGGGAGAGGGACAACCATAAGGCGACTACCCCCCGCCCAGCAGGGAGCCTGACGTGGGGCTTGATCCCAGGACCCTGGGATCATGACCCGAGCCAAAGGCAGACACTTAACCAACTGAGACACCCAAGTGCCTGCCTTAAGATCTGTTATTACATAACAGCACTTAACACATATTCAGTGCTCAGGTGTTGGGACTGTAAATATTTATGATTGTTATACCTTCTTGATGTATTGACCCCCCCCCCTTTATCATTATATAATGACCTTTGTCTTTTAGTACCCTTTTTGGCTTGGAATCTGTGTTGCCTGATATAAGTATGGTTACACCAAACTTTTTTCTTTCTTTTTTGTCATTTTGCAATATCATCATCCGTTCTTTCATGTTGAGCCTATGTGTGTCTTTAGAGCTCCTATTAGGCAGCACATAGTTGGCTTGTGTGTGTGTGCGCACACGTGCGCTTAAGATTTATTTATTTATTTTAGAGAGCACATGCACAAGCCAAGGGTAGAGGATTGCAGGGAGAGGCAGAGAGAGAATCTCAGGAGCCCCTTAACCCCCAAACCCCTGCACCCACCCAGCATAGAGAATGAAGCATGATGCAGGGGTTGATCTCACAACCCAACCCAAGGTCATGACCTGAACCAAAACTGAGTTGGACATTCAACCAAGTGAGTCACCCAGGTACATGGCTCTTGTTTTATTTTAATCCATCCAGTTACTCTGCCTTTTGATTGGTAAGTTAAGTCCATTTGCATTTAAGGTATGTTGTTATGTGAAGACTAACTACTGCTTTTTCTTTTTTTTTTTTTTTTTTTTTTTTTTTTTTTTTTTTTTTTTTAACTACTGCTTTTTCATCTTTTGCTTTTGATTATCTTTCCATTGTTTCTTGTCCCTTCTATTTCTACCTTTGTGTGTTGGTGGTTTTCCATGGTGATTTGCTCAGTCTCCCCCATTTTATGTTTTGTGCCTCTGCTCTAGATTTTTGCTTTATGGTAGCCATGAGGATTATATAAAACATTTCATAGATAAAATAGTCCTTTTTCTGTTGATAGCATTCTGCTTTCATTTTCCTACCAAGGTTTTATCCTTTGTTGTTACAAATTATCTCTTTTTATGCTATGATTTTGTTACCAGGTTCTAGTAACTATAGTTACTTTCAATGCTCTTTTCCTTTATGCTGTAATTACAAGTTTAATATAGTATTCTTAAAAAAAAAGAGTTATAGCATTATACTTGCCTTGTTAATCAGATTGAATTTTGTGTACTTTCATCTTTTCATTTCTTCACTTGAAAAGTTCCCTTCAACACTTCTGTGAAGGCAGGTCTGGTGGTGGTGAACTCCTTTAGTCTTTGGGAGGAAGACTTCATTTTTCCTGCATAAGATAGCTTTGCCAGGTAGAGTATTCTTGGCTGGCAGTTTTTATCTTTCAATATTTTGAATATGTCATGCCACTCTCTCCTCTCTCTTGGCCTGTAGAGATTCTGCTGAGAAATCTGCTAATAGCCCACTGGGGGACCTTTGTAGGTTACTTTTTTTTTTTTTCCTGGATGCCTTTAAAATTGCTTTTTTACCGTCGACTTTTTTTTTTTTTAATTTTATTTATTCATTCATGAGAGACACACACACACAGAGGCAAAGACATAGGCTGAGGGAGAAGCTGGCTCCACGGAGGGAGCCCCATGTGGGACTCGATCCTGGGACTCCAGGATCATGCCCTGGGCTGAAGGCAGGCACTAAACTGCTGAGCCACCCAGGCATCCCTAATATCGACTTTTGACAGTTTTAATATAACATGTCTTGGAGAAGGTCTTTTTCCCTTGAGAGACAGTAAGGTGTTCTGTTAGCTTCTTGGACTTATATATCCAGTTACTTTCTAAGGTTTGGGAAGTTCTCAGCTATTATTTCTTTAAATGCACTGTTCCATTCTCTTTTTCTTCTGAGATACCCATTATTCTTATATTGGCATTTCTAATGGAGTCAGAGAGTTTGAATAGGGTGTCGTCACTTTTTAAAAATCTTCATTCTCTTCCACCTGAATCATCTCTATATTTCTGTCCTCAAACTTGCTCTCATCTTCTCTTCCATATGATCTGTTCTGTTTCCAGTACATTCTAATGCATTTTTCATCTCATTTATTGAGTTCTTCAGCTCCAGAATTTATTTCTTTTTTAGAATTTCATTCTCTCTGATAAAGCACTTCTATTCATTTTATTTTGGAGTTTTCTTATAGCTCATTGAATTTCATCATAACTGCTAATTTAAATATCAATTAGACAACAATATTTCATGTCTTTGGATTCCATTGCTAGAAAATTGTCATTATCTTCTTATGATACTGTATCACCGTGATTTCTCATGGTGTTTGATGAGAAGTACCACTGCTTCCACATTTGAAGTAGTGAACACTTCTTATTTAGCCAAGGCTTTGTTTACTTTGATTCTAACAGTTCAACAGGTTCATAGATGGGGGCTTTTCTTTTCTTTTCCAGAAGATGGGGCTATAGCACAACTTTTTGGTTTTTGTTACCAGAGCTGACTTCCTGCTAAGGGTAAAGAGCATGAAAAAAGCAAAAGGGTAGTGGCAAAGTGGGAAGGAGGTAGGTACTTAGCACTTGGGGCTTTGGGTGTACCCATAGCCTCCTGGGGGGATCTTCAAGTGGGAAGGGTACCAGAGGTTTGTGGGCCAGCCTCTTGCCTCTTGGGGCAGACAGCAGATGCTTTCCTTTAGTTCCCTTTGTCTACTTCTCTTACCTTCCCTCCTCTGGCCACTGGAGTCTCTTCTCAGGGCATCTGGTCCCTCCTGTTGCAGCATCTGTTGCCAGGCAGACCCCCACTCGCTGCCTTATAACCCTCCACCTCCTCTCACTGCCTTATAACCCTCCACCTCCTCTGGCAAAAAAGTGCTGGCTCGCTCAGGGACCAGCCACTGCCAGCTCCCCCACCTCTTCCATGGTCCTTAAGAGCACACAGATGGATGGATTGCTTGGGCATCCTGGTATGCTGTGCAGAGGTGCTGGGTTTTTTTTTTTTTCTTCTTCTTCTTCTTCTTCTTCTTCTTCTTCTTCTTCTTCTTCTTCTTCTTCTTCTTCTTCTCTTCTCCTTCTCCTTCTCCTTCTCCTTCTCCTTCTCCTTCTCCTTCTCCTTCTCCTCCTCCTCCTCCTCCTCCTCCTCCTTCTCCTCCTCCTCCTCCTCCTCCTCCTCCTCCTCCTTCTCCTCCTCCTCCTCCTCCTCCCTCCTCCTTCTTCTTCTTCTCCTCCTCCTCCTTCTTCTCCTCCTCCTTCTTCTTCTTCCAGGATATGAATGTCCAATTAGTTGTAAATCAGAGGAGAGAGAAAAGGAATGACTCACAGCACCATGATGCTGGATCATTCCCAAATAAAATGCTATTAAAATGAATTTGTCTTGTTCTGTTTCCTTGCTTAATGTAGCCTCTGCAAAATGTAAACTCAGAGTTTTCGTATCTCTGTGGGAGGTATTCCAACTTTGGCACCACTAACATTTTGGGCTGGAAAATTCTTTGTGTGGTGGTCCATCTCATTCCCTGTAGGATGTTTAGTGACATTCTTTGCCCAGCTATTCTAGATCAGCTTCCCACCCAGTACAGGAATGCCTTTTTGGGCCATGACAGAGAGGAATCATTCAGCCTGTTTGAAATGTTTACTTAATAAGAATCTTTATCATTTTGAGAATTAATTGTAAGATGGACCTTTTTATCAGCATCCTATAACTTCTTCAAGTGGTCCTAGTCCTAATCACTTGAGTAGCACAGATTAAACCAAATTCTTTATGAAAAAGCTAATGCATGCTAACAGGCCTTATAAATTCTAAAGTTCATTCAACAATTACTTAAACTCCTCCTTTGTGTTAGGCACTGTCCTAGGCAACAGGGATAAGAAGCATATGAAACATGAGCTCTCAGCGAGCTTGCATACCATCTTGGGGGTGATGTAGTTAATATTTGAGAGCCTACCATAGTATGTCATGTGTTGGTCAGTGCTGTGGAGAATACCGAAGCGGGCAAAGGTGTATTGGGAATGCTCTCATTGGAAGGGAGACAGGGCAGGGGGAATGGTATTACTTCTGGCCCTGTCCTCGAATACCCCAAGACCTCTACCATGCCTGCTGTTCCCCAGACCTCCAGTTTCTTTTGGAATGCATATTACCTTCATCTGTTGCTTATAAGAAATGTTTTCCAGACATCTTTGCCTAGCTTCTGATAACATTTCCTGAGTGAAAGTGTTAAGGTTCCTTTTAAAAGTTCCTTTTCAGATTCACGTGGATCTGAATTCTGGCTCTGGTCTGATCAGTGCAGAGTTGTCCTTAGGAATGTTATAGCTGATGTTCTCCTTTTGGCAATCCGAGATGGCACCTGCCTTTTTGGCAGCCTCCTGGTGCTGTTGACTCAGATTACGGTCAGCAAGCTGAGGTCTTTTACTGTGCTACAGCTTCCACATTGTGGGATTGTCCCATAGGATGGTGTTTCTCTTCCTGCTTTTGATCAGCTTATTGAACACAATGTGATCTGAAGGGGTTCACTTCTGCATGTCTTACAGAAGAAAATACCTGGGCTTGGTGATGGTCCATTACCTTTCACAGTCCCTTTTATCTCTACCTTTTGGTTGTACTCTGGAATAGATAATGTTGCAGGTGATCTGGCCTTCTGATGAATGAGTATCTACTACATTTTCATAAAACACCATAACAGGATATGTGCATAAAAATGAACGTGGGATATTCCCAGGTGGGATTCTTAGCTGGCAATCTTGTAATGATTTCTAAATGGAAAATTAAAAAACAAAACCCAAAATCCTTGGATGTCTTTTATCAACGTCTTCCGGAATATTTATTCTTGCCTTTAATCCAAAATAGTCCTATATACTAATATAGTCAATGTAGTATTGGTTGGGAGGGATTACAGGCCCTCATTCAATCTTCACAGAGCTTATTTCAGGCTCAACCTTCTAGCATCTGTTCCATTTCTGCCCAACTTTTTCCTAAACAAAAGATAAAGATTTAGTTTATATGGTTGACCCTTGAACAATATACCTCCCAGGCAGTCGATAACCCATGTGTAATTTTTGACTCCTCAAAAACTTAACTACTGACAGCCTAGTGTTGACCAGAAGATGTACCAGTAACAGTCAATTAACATATTTTGTATGTCATACATATTATATACTGTATTTTACAATAAAGTAAGCTAAAAAAATAAAATGTTATTTAAGAAATCATAAGGAAGAGAAAATACATTTACAGTACCATATTGCATTTATAAAAACAACAACAACCACCCACGTATAAGTGGGCCAGTGTGGTTCAAACCCATGTTATTCAGGGGTCAACTGTACACATCTCTAAAACTGCATTGTGCATGCAAATGATAGACAATTGCAGGGATACTGTCCCTAGGTTCCATTGTTCATGTCACAGAGATTCATAGTCCTGGATTGTGGAGAATGTGATTTAAATACCATCTGTGGCTACTTATCCAGCAGATTGGTTAGATGACAAATCTGCCAAATGAGCAGTGTGTGTTTCTAAAAAAGATAACCAGAATTTTACCATGGAGGATTTGAAAATCTTATTTATTTAAAAACTATATCAACCTCTATCATTCAAATTAATTAGTTTATAGAATAACAGTTCTTTAGAGGACAATATTTTCTTTAGTATTTTAGTTACATAGGTATATTTTAAACAGCAACTGCTAAACCAGCATCCCTTACCATAACCTAAGATAACCAAAGAGAATGTATTATTTTACCAGTGTTTCAGAAAGTTGGTGTGACACCTCTTACTGCTCCCCTTGGTAGTGCTGTTGCTGTGATTTGTGGAAGTGAGGTTGGCTTCTTTCTGGCCAGCCAGCCCTGGCTTCAGGATGCCCAAGCCTGTCAGGCTGCTTATCCAGACCACAGACACCCACCATCCTTTTGGCTACCTCCAAACCCCTGCAGAGGCTTTGAAAGTGCTCCTTCTGTAGAAGTTAATTTGTAAGGGGTTTCCTATATACCCAGAGATGCTAAATATTGTTCAACTTCAGGGTCTTTGGGGAAGTACTAATGTATAATGCTGGGCCTAAATTTATTTTGGCTTTATAGTTCATTTGCATTTTTCCATTTAGTTTCTTAACTTTAAACTGGGCCCTGTGATGGCATTTTGTTTACATTATTTAGCAGCTAGAGTAAAATAATGTTTGAAGTATCAAGATATGGCCAGTGTGTCTTGAACCAAACAGTGGAGTCTGATGTGCTAGCACAGGAAAGGAGCATGTACCTCTGGGGTGGTGCACGTTGGACACCACTGAGGGAGAACGAGAATCATTAGGATCAGAATAACAATGAAATCATTCAAATAATCAATGAAACAATCAGTGATCCCCAGGGTCAGGGGATCTGCTGTGACACTTCAGGGGCCAAGATAGCAGTAATCAGAGCTACAACCCCAGACAAACCCTCTTTTACTCTCTCTACAACCAGGCATATTTTTGTGGTATTTATACGTGTATGCCTGTGGTGTTTATATTAATGGCAGTAGCTTTTCCTTCCTCGTGTCAGTGGCATTAAGATTAACTGTTAATTTTTCTTTTCTTCTTCCAGAACAAGCTTGCCTTCTCCTATGTTTTCCAGAAACGACTTCAGTATCTGGAGCATCCTGAGAAAATGTATTGGAATGGTAAATTAACTCTCAGTTTTATAATATAACATTAAGCAGATGTATGTTTCCTTGCATACTCCTTGGAAGGGAACCTTCATGTTGGCATAAACGTGATGTACAACAAAGTTCATGGAAGCTTGTATCAGAAATTGGGGAAAAGCCTTAGGTTAGCATAAAGCCACTCTTTATGCTACTTTAATAGGATTTTAATGGGACTTTTCACTGTAAAGAAAAAAAAAAAAAAGAAAAAATGAATGCTCTTTTCCTGTTGTCATACCACATATGTATTTCCCTGTAAAATTACCCAGAAATTCTCTTAGAAAGCACAGGCACACCAAAGCATAGAATGTAATTTCACGTATACTTCTTTGCATAAGCTAGTTGTGTTGTACTTTGGATGTTAAGTGTGGTATATAGATATTTGGAATGTATCTGTACTTAGCTGCAACAGGTAGATCTGATTTGGGGAGAGGGCAGCAGATGGCAAAATTTACTATTCCATAAATCCTTACCTTCTCTAAAACAGTAGTCTGCAGCACCACCGTGACATCAGTTAGGCTAGAATTCTGAGTAAAGTTATCTTAACTCTTCTAACATGACCTTTGACCAACTAGAATGATGAAAATTTTAAAACATGTGAGCCGTAAGCTGCTAAAGAATCTGCCTGGACATTACCTTTTGTAATTTTGCAGTTTAATGTGCATTCTGGGAGTACTCCAAGAACTTTCCCTGTACCAAGAAGTATAGTCACTTTCTTTTCATTCTGGTGCTTGAAAGCCTTGCAACTCGTGACGCGCCCACTTTGGATTTTTCTAACGTCCCTGTTCTCTGCATGGGGTTATCTCATCTGAGACTTTCCAAATGTGACTTCCAAGAAGCTAATCCCAGAAACATCATTTTAAGCAAGTATTTTCTGATTCTGCTTTGTGGAGAGTATTCAGCTAAGCTCTACAGCTGAAAAAGGGAATTTATCCCAGCCTTGCCGCTTCCTGTTTTGAGATCCTGGAGAAGCTACCTTGCCATCCTGGAAAGGTTTCCTCCCATGTAAAGTTAGGAGACTAATTTGTACCTAATAGATGTATTGAGAGATAAATAACATATGTAAATTGTGTAGGAAGTCTCTGATTTAGCATAATGCTCAATATTAGCATCAGTTCATCACACTTGAGAATCAGAGCAACTGCATCTAATCCTATTTTGATTATATTAAGATTCGTCAGGACAAACCAAATGTATATATTAGTAAGTTGTTAAGATACATATTACTGTCTTCGGATCTGAAATTTTTAGGACAAAAAATTAATATTTGTATTCTACAGAGTCAATATTTCTCAAACCCTTAGTAAACATATTTACCGTTATGATTGAATATGCAAACATGTATATATGCATGTGTTTAAAATTAAAACCAGTTTCACAAAAGGAATAGTCATCATAACAAATGGTATTTCCCATTATGTTAAATTAAGGCTGATTCCAACTCACTGTATTAATTACACGGTCTCTAATGAATGAAACCCTCACTGTAGAATTGGTACCATATCTATCAAGGACTGTTTGGTCAACAGAATTTATATGCACACTTAAGATGTGATTGAGTCTTTTTGGACATCGTAGAAATACAGTTTCCTGTATTTCTCTTGCTTGAGTGTATCTGCTACCATCTCCTATCTCACAAGTGTCAGATTTAGTGGTGGGGTCATGAATTTGTTCAGGCTAGTGACCAGCAGTCTATAGCTTATATCTAAAGCAAGCGTTCTTCTGTCTAGATGGAGAATAACTATTCTTTTATTTTTATTTTTATTTTTATTTTTATTTTTTAACAAAGATTTTATTTATTTATTTATTTATGAGAGACACACAGAAAGAGCTAGAGGCAGAGACACAGGCAGAGGGAGAAGCAGGCTCCATGCAGGGAGCCTGATGCAGGACTCAATCCGGGACTCCAGAGTCACACCGTGGGCCAAAGGCAGGCGCCAAACCGCTGAGCCACCCAGGGATCCCCAACTACTCTTTTAAAAGAGAGGACATAATGTTCTGTTGGATTATACCTGTCATACTTTGAAAGACGCTCTATTTCTCTAGAAGAATGGTTTTACTTTTACTTTTTAGGTGCAGAATTATTTGTAAATAAATATTCTCTATTACGTTTATAAGATAATACCATTCCTAAAGGAATATTTATTAATGTGGATTGAAAGGAAATTAGCATTTGAAAGTATTGAGCTCTCTCGTAGGTAATATAAACAATCAAAAGGTGTAAGTGTTGGCCAACAATAGAGATTTAAAACACAATATATCTTGAGAGAGAAATGCAAATATCATTGCTGGAATAGAATAAAGTTTTAGAAGTAATTTTGGTATTGACTCTTCCAATATCGACCTCCTCTTACCTTCCAAAAGAAAATAGTCCAAAACTTAAAAAATGTAATATCCACAGCTTTTTTTTGCACTTAAGTTCAAAGTGAAGGCATTTTTAAAATGCATTGCATTTCTGTAATTGTTTTACATTTAATCCAAAGGCTTGACTTCTTTCTCTGTGGGTAAATCTCAGCTACGAAAGCCATGTACATTTCTTTCAGTCAGTTCTTCTCCACAGCTTCACATTCTCAGTTTCTTAACTTTATAAGTCCTAAAAGTAGTGGAGAATGTTTGGTATTCATGATGTCTCTGTCAACTTGAGGAGCATACCAGATGAGAGTAAGGAGTGTGAGCATCTTGCAGGTGAAAACCTCGCAATTCTACACTGAACCGGGGTCCAGTCCCAACTTAAAAAAAAAAAAAATGCCCTTTATGATGGTAGAGTTTTATGGTATAGTATATTATTATCACAGTACATAGCTTTGGGGTGCCTGCTGGATCAGTCGGTGGGGCATGCAACTCAATCTTGGGGTTGTGAGTTCAAGCCCCACGTTGGATGTAGAGATTACTTAAAAACAAAATCTTTGGGGTGCCATTTGGTTAAGCGTCTATTTTTGGTTCAGATCATGATCTGGGGTCCTGTTCAGTGGGGAGCTTGCTTCTTCCTCTCCCTCTGCTGCTACTCCTGCTTGTGCCTTCCCTCCTTCTCTCTTTCTCAAATAAATACATAAAATTAAAAAGAAATCTTTAAAACAAAATACATGGCTTTTATGAACTCATGAGAGATGATGCTTCTCTGTCCGGTATGATCTAGGTATAATTTGTCTTAATCAGGAAGGAATGTCAGAGTATCTTCTCTAAACATCTGCCATCCTGGACCTCACTGCCCTACAGCACCCTCTGCAGCCAGACTTATTTTGACCCCATCTTCCACTTCCATACACATACACATTTTGCTTTTGCTTCTTTCTAAAAAGAATTTGGAGACTTAGATTTCCAGCATTAATGACATTCTTCCTTTTTTCTTCCAATCTGTTTTGGACAGGATTATGTTACCAAATACTGGATTATACTACATGAAGTGAATACTTTACATAACTGATAGTCAATTCTAAATCTCTCTGTGATTGAGGCTTTTACAAAAAAGATTTCCAGCTCAGAATTAATACTGATACTGGTTAGTGATTTGAAACCTTTCTTCCTGACTCCCATTGTCCTTTTGTTGAAGGGCTCTAATCTCATAATCCTGTTGTTCTGTCTGTCCCCTGTTTTCTTTCTCATCTTCTCTCCCATCCTTTTAGGATTTCTCCATGGGACTGACCTAGAGGTTAGGTCATGGGTGTTCATACTTACTGACTTTTGGACCAAGGCCAGCAGCAGGGTGAGGCAAGTGAGGGTACATGGGCATTTGTGCTCATGGCTTTGCCGGTGCTAACCCTGTGTTTGTTAAATATCTTGCAGTCATAGAATATTAGTGTTGGATTTTTATCAGACATGGAAAAAATTCTGATATATTTATAAATACTGACCTTTTAAAGTGAAAATATTATATCACTTTTTTAAAGATGTCCAGTGGAACCAAATACCATAGAGATTTGAATGAGAGAGCAATCTGTTCCTTAAGAGTTGAAAAGTTTTTAGTTCAATTTGCTTCTTTAACTCATATTTCCATTCCATATTTCTTCCAGAATATTAACCTTAACTTGTTTTTATCTTTGTAGGTCTTTTATTGATTACTCTATCATCCTTTGCTATCACAAAAATACATATAAAAATAAAAATGACAGCATGTATCCTATGACCATACGATATTAAAAGTTTCTCTGCATCGTTATTACAAATATTAATGAGTGATCAGAATAACAAGCATTGCAAATTTATGAAAATATTAACATAAAAGGTAAAATGTTGATAAAATGGATCTTTTCAGTTGGGTTTAGATATCTGAGAATGTCATTTATTGCTACAATGTGACAGGATTTTCAGTAATGACTGTTATTTTTTAATAGATTAAGGGATTAAGAAACCTTGCTCATATTAATAGACAGATGGGAGTAGGAGTTTGGTGGTTTGTTTTCTTTTCCTTTTTTTTTTTTTTTTTTTTTGTACATCTAGCAATATTATTCAGTTCTTTGACCCTTTCCTGTGTACCAAAATTCAGATAACAGTACAGTATCAAAAATATTTTTTATGATCCATAAGTTGACAACTCAATTAAGACTTCTTCACTGTAACTGAAAACAAAAATTTGGAAAACTTATGAAAGATCTTGTTAGCTTCTATTGGAGTCATAGGTGTCTTGGTCTTTGGGAAATGTAACCAGAGAAGCTTTACCAGGACTCTCAATTCTTGCTTAATGTAGCTCTTTCCTCACTCTCACATATATCTTGTAAGAGTGAAAAAAGGGTGAGAGAATTGAAATACTTTTTGCTGAAACACACCTGTGTCAATAACCTCTGATAAAATGCTTTTATCTTACTGTAAGCTTTAAATTGTTTCCTTCAAAACCACAAATTTAGCTCATTCACTTAATGCAGGGTACCTGCCACGCAACCGTAGAGCCAGACCATACTCCGACATATCCTAGGTCAACTGACTGTCAGGAGTGTGATGTTATTAATATACTAACATATTAGTATATGTCACTGTGACCGCTGTCCCATTCTTGAATTCCAAATCTAAGGTCAATACAGACCTAGATAAAATTTGCCAAAGCTGGTACCTTGTAAGTACTGCCTTGAGAGACGGAGGACAGAAACAGCAAAGTAGTTCAACAAAACCCTAGCATCTTTACCACCTCACTTTACGATGATCTAAAATCAGAATACCCCAATATGGGAGAAATGGCCAGAAGGCCTCATTACATCAGGTCTTCCCATTAACTGAAACAGAGAAAGTCATGGAGCCCTTGTGCAGATTAATGGTACCTCAATTAAAAGAGGCTTCACGGACACCAGTACTATACTTCTAACCCTCCCTTCATTTGGGACCCTGCAGAGTTTACACTTCAGAACAAGAATACTATAAATACTATACTGTGATTCAGGATGATGTCAGGTGTCCCCTCTTGCCCCCACAACCCACTCCTCCCGCCCCCACCTTGCAGAAAGGTAGTTGTAAAAGGGGAAGTGGGGAAAAAAGAAACAGCATGACCTCTAGCGCAGGTGTCTGATCGGGCCTGCCAGTTAGGAAGTAAGAATGTCTGTGGAGCCTGAGCATCCGGAAATTGGTTCTTTGGAGCAGCCCCGCCGACATAGCTACTCTGGGCTACATCTTTGTGAATTCCCCTTGTGTGAGTACCATGCAGAAGACTTAGATGTGGTCCAGGCTAGTGGTTCCTAGCTAATGGTTGTCCAGCCAAGTCTGAGAAGACTCAGCTGCTAGACAGGAAGCATAGGAAAGGACTAGCTTTCTCTTTATCTTTTTCCTCATAGCTCTTCTTGTCTTTTTCTTTTTCTTTCTGTTTCTACCATTGGTTTGCACCAGCATGCTCATGGTGTGGTTCAGTTCATACACAAGCATGCACTCCATTCCTGTTCTGTCATTCCTGTGTTTCTGGCTGTGTTACTTCCATTCGTTCCTCTGTTGTCTTCCACTTGGGCTGCTCTCGAGAGCTGAGGAACAGAGGTGATGCCAGCAGTGAAAGGCATGAGGGCAGCAGTTTTTCAAACTGCTCACCCATACGGTTTCAGGAGGGCTGTCTTGTACGTTCTTCATGTGACTGCTCTGGGCATAGTCAGTGGTACTCAGACAGCAAGAACCTCTCATGCAAGATAAACTTGACATGGAGGGAGGGGACAGGCAGCAGAAGATGTGAAACCGATACCTTTAACCCTCCAAAGCCCTTAAATGTAAGAGGGATGAATTTTTAGATCTTCAGTAGCTATGGCAGGTGTATAGGGGGTGGGTTGTAGAGGAAGGATCCAGTGCCAACTTCATCTGGCAGAAGGCATGTCCAAGGAACAGAGCCAGAACTGCTGCTACCACTTGACCATCTTAGTGCTTGGATCACACTCCTGTGTGAGGACTCTGTCGGCAAGCTGGCTGCCTGGGCAAATGAGCATACAGATTTAGCCTAAGATCTAAGTTGTTTCTCTGGGTAACCCAGGTCTTAAACGTTTGCACATTTGGGTGTTACAGTGTTAGACTTTACATATATAAAATATTTTCCATTTTAGTTGGGATCAAACTTGGCCTTGCCTTCAGGTTGTTTATGTATTGCTCAAGTGATGAAGCAGCCTTCTCTCTCTCTCTCTCTCTTAATTCTCAGTTTGTCAGTGAATGAGAAATTGCAATGAAGAATTTCTTCTGTTTCATCATTGGTTGCTATTATTAATTTGCATGGATAAATTTAAACTTTGTTTTTAGCTGGGTCACAAGGTGGAACTGCCTGACATAAATATTTAATTTTTCCAGCTGACTGATGGTCTCAGTGATAAAAGTAGTCCAGCTAATGTTTCTTCCTGAAACTTGACCCTCATAATGTGAGTTGTTTCTTTTCTATTATTGGAGTCTACACAGTACTAATTAGTTGTATACAATATCTAAAGAGCCCAATATCAGACTGAATTATATTGGAAATAGAAATGGTGTCACTATAAATTTCTAAGACAACGAACTATATAGTTCGTGTCACCTGAGTTTTTCATTACATATCTAGGGAACTTAAATTTAAACAATTACAATTATTGTAAGCTTACTTTAAAATAACTGGAGTACTAGAAACAATGTTGTGAGTCCATTGTGTATTTTAAAATAGCTTTTTCTAGTCTTCTGAGAAGATGAGGGTGTTATGGTGAGTTGGATTTATGTGTATTTGTTCTCTAGGATCTTCTGTTTCCTTCGTACTACTTCTCGTTAGTTGGCCCAGATGTGTGCCTTTTCCTTTCCTTGAATGCTTACATTCTGAGTTACTAAAAGAAGTAGGAAGGTATTTAAATTATTCTAGATTGCAACATTGGATTTAAAGAAGCTTATTTAGGAATCTTAGGAGCTTTCCAAATGATTAAAAGATAATCTACCCATTGAATTGGTGATAAACCATGTCCTTTGTGCTTTGGTCTCCAGTTTACAGCACACACTGTTTCACTGACTCACTAACTCCTATAAAGTCCAGCCAGCTGGTGTTGAGCAGCCTGTGGCTAGTAGGCCCTTGACTGTCCCATCCTTGCCTGAATATTTTCCCCAGGAAGATAAATGGGAAGAGATGCAGCCCCCCTAGCATTGCTTTAGGGATGAAAGATTAAGTTCCTTGGCCAGGATTCTCATCTGATCTAACTAGGCACAAGTGAAAATGCTGTCACCCTTACCACATCTACTCCCTCAGGAGGAATTTTGTCCTTCTAGTGCTATTTAGGGGGAAAAATAGAGAATCAAGCTTAAAGTTCATCATTCTTGTAATGAATAAATCTCATCCTGTTGCATACAGTAAAGTGAAATGTGGAGAATAAGAACAGCATGGTGCGGGTCGCATACTAGTCAAGGGATAGGGCTCGAGTCATCACCCTGGTGAACCCCTGTCTTCTTGGTGACTGGATAGAGCAGCCAGCCAGCCAACAGAGAACCTTACCAGTAGGACTTTTCAGTCATCGTCCGGGCTGGGGGCCCAGGAGAGGTTGGGTGTCCTTTCCTTCACTCCCTCATCATTTAAAGTCAGATTTTAGAAGCCATGGGGCGTCTGGGTGGCTCAGTTGGTTAAGTGTCTAACTCTTGATTTTGGCTCCAGTCATCTCAGAGTGGTAAGATCAAGTCCTGAATTAGACTCTGCTCTGGGTGTGCAGTCTGCTTAAGATTCTCCGTCTCCCCTTCCCTCTGCTCACATGGGCCCTTTTCTTTTTTCTTTTTTAAAGACTTTATTTATTCATGAGAGAGAGAGAGAGAGAGAGAGAGAGAGAGAGAGGCAGAGACACAGGCAGAGAGAGAAACAGGCTCCACGCAGGGAACCCGATGTGGGACCCAATCCCAGAACTCCAGGATCACGCCCTGGGCCAAAGGCAGGCACTCAACTGCTGAGCCACCCAGGTGTCCTGCTCTCTTTCTTTCTAAAATAAATTTAAAACAAAACAAGAAAAACCTTGGGGAAGCCATGCCTTTTGAGTAGCTTTTCTATAGCTCAGCCTTCACCCAGGTGATAGGGTGAGGTATCCTAACCTTTGCTTCTCTGCATCTTGGAGGACCTGGTGCTCTTGCATGTGTTCTTAATGATAATAGCTAACACGTATCGCTCACTTTCTGTATGCCTGCTACTGTTCTCACTGTCATATATGAATTAACTTCACCTTTAGAAGCCCTGTGAGGTACACAGTAAAATCCCCATTTGGGGAGAGTTGAGGGCCTTACTCATGGTGACGCACAAGCATGAGGCAGCAAGGGGCCTTTGATCTCAGAGCTCATTCCATTTATTTATTTATTTATTTATTTATTTATTTATTTAATTAATTTATTAACTGTGGTAAAATACACAGCATAAAATGTACCATTTTACCCATTTCCATGTGTGCAATTCAGTGGAAATAGTGCATTCACTTTGTTGTGCAGCCGTCACCACCATCCACCCAGCCTTTCCATCGTGCAGAAGTGACACTTCCTACCCAATAAACAGTAGCTCCCCCTTCCCCTCTTCTAGCACCCGGCAGCCAGCATGCTGCTTTTTGCTCAGGACTCATTCTTTTAACCACGTTACTGTTCCTGGAACTTAAGACTGGAATAACCTGAGCATATTTTGTTGCTCCTCTTTTTTCCTTATGCCACGTAGACTTCATTTTTCTCTTGGACGTTTTATGATTGGCATAATGTCCATGTGTGTGCTATCAGGTGGCCCAGTTTCTGCAGTGCAAGCTTGCTAGCTTCCTTCTGCCAGGCTGAAAGTATTAGATTTTAAAATAAGTCTCCTGTTTTACTCCTGATTAAAAGAGCAATATGTGTTCATTTTAGGAAATTTAGGAAATACATAAAAGCATAAAGATAACAGATTACCTGTACTACCAGCTCCTTGAGGCAACAGCTGTTAACTGGTGCTATGACCACATAGCATTTGTTTCTAGGCCTATAAAACCTAGTTTTTAATGTGTTGCTTTATAACCTTTTTCCCCCACAGCATTTTGCCATAGGTTTGTATTCCAGTGAAAGGGTCAAGAAAGTGCATTGTACTAAATGCCTGATAGTACTTACAGGCAGTGGGTAGGGGGACTGCAGCAGGGCACGAGGGCAGGGGCCCCTTCAGGGTGCTCTTCTCCCTCTGGGGTGGTGAAGGCACAGGTGGAGCATCAGATACTGTCCCTCCCCTTGGGAACTGTGTTCCTGTAGAGTTAGCCAGACGAGCTCACATTCCCTGACCAGTCTAAGCTGGGCCCAAGACTAGGTCTGCCTTGTTCCTCCCTGAGCTCCAGAGTCAGCCTGACGCCTGGCTCAGGGCAGGTAGCAGCCGGTGTTTCTGGTACAGAAGAGCCCTGTGAACCATACCTGACTTACTTTGGGGAGTAGGTTCCCCAGATATCTGATTCAGGGCCCTGCTCTGAACTCTGTGCCCTTTCAGACTTATGGACAACAGCAGTCAGTCTCCTACTTGATCCAGGGCTGAGTCGTAACAGAGCGGTTCTGGTCCTCCAGGAGTTGGAGGAAGCAGGAAATCAGTGAGGACTAGAATGGTTGAAGGGACTCAGGCTGGGCCCTGAAATATGGATAGGATGTACAAGAGTCCAGGGAAGAGGGCAAGGCATTCTGGGCCAGGGTTGGCTCTACCAACCAAGTCTTCTAACCCAGCCTAAAGAAGTGCCTGGCACCTAGTAGACACTAAATGTGATTTCAAAGATATTTTGAAAGAAATTTAATTTAAGAAATTTAATTTCTAATGCATATTCTATACTGCAAGTTTGCTGTAGAAGACATTTTCTGTGAGGTATAATTGACAAAATTAGAAGATATTTAAAGTATACATCAAGGTGATTGGATATGGTATACATTGTGAAAGGATCCCCTTGAGTTAATTAACATATCAGTCACTTCATGTACTTTTTTGTGGGAACATTTAAATTCTACTCTTAACAAATTTAATTTATGCAAAACACTGTTACCAACTATAGACGCCATGTTATTATACATTAGCTCTTCAGATCTTATTCATCTTATAACTAAAAGATTATACTGTTTTACCAATCTCTTCCTATATTTCCGACCTGTAGCCCCTGGCAACCACCTCCCTACTCTTTTTCTATGAGTTCGTCCTTTGTTTTTGTTGATTTTTTTTTTCCCCCGTGTATCAGTAATACTATGAAGTATGTCTTTCTCTGGCTTATTTCACTTAGCATAAGGCCCTCTAGGTTCATCTATGTTGTCATAGTCACAAATGGCAAGATATTCTTCTTAAGGCCAAATAATAACCCTTGGGGGGGGTGTGTGTGATTTTGACCAACAGTGGTCGCGTTTTCTTATCCATTTATGTCAATGGACACTTAGGTTGTTTCCATATTGGCTATTACAAATAATGCTCTAACGAGCATGGGAGTGCAGATATTTTTTCAAGTTAGTGTTTTCACTTCTTGGGGCAAATATCCAGAAATGGAATTGCTGGGTCATATGGCAGTTCTATTTTTAATTTCTTGAGGAACCTCCATTGTGTTTTCCATAGTTTCTGTACCACTTCACATTCCCACCAGTAGTGGATACAGGCTCCCTTTTGTCCACATCATTGCCACCCATTTGTCTTTTATATAGAATAGCCATTCTAATAGATGTGAGGTGATATCTCATTGTAGTTTTGATTTTCATTTTCCTAATGATGAGTGATGTTGGGCACCTTTCACATATCTATTGGCCATTTGAATGTTATCTTTGGGGAAAAACTATTTAGTTCCTCTACCCATTTCTTAATTCTTTTTTCTACTGAGTTGAAAATTAGAATCTTGGATTTGCACTTCATCTCAGGCACATGATTTGTAAGTATTTTCTCCCATTATGTAGGTTGCCATTTCATGTTTTCATGATTTTCTTTGCTGTGCAGAAGTTTTTCAGTTTGACATAGTCCCAGTTGTTTCTGCTTTTGTTTCTTTTCTTTTTGGTGTCAGATTTTTAAAAACTCATCGCAAGACCTATGATAAGGAGCTTACCCCTTGTGTTTTCATCCAGGAGTTTATGGTTTCAGTTTTGATTTTTGAAGTCTTTAATCCATTTTGAGTTGGTGATTGTAAATAGTGTATGATAGTGGTCTAGTGTCATTCTTTTGCATAGGGCTATCCAGTTTTCTTAGCACCATTTATTGAGGAAACTATCCTTTCCCCCATCATATATTCTTGGCTCTTTTGTCAAAAATTAATTGGCCATATACGTGTGGATTTATTTCTGGGCTCTCTGTTGTATTCCATTTACTTACATGTCCAGTTTTATGCCCCTACCATAGTGTGTCAATTACTATGGCTTGGTAATGTTTGAAATAAGGAAGTGAGATGTTAGCTGTAGGCTGGTCATATGTAGCCTTTATTATGTTGAGGTATGTTCTCTCTGTACCCACTTTGTTGAGAGTTTTTATCATGAAAGGATGTTGAATTTTGTCATGCAATTTTTGCATCTGTTGAGATGATCATGATTTTTAAAGATTCATTTTGTTAATGCGGTATGTCACTTTTATTGATTTGTGATGTTGAACCATCCTGCATCCCTGGAATAAATCCCATGCGATCATGGTGTATGATCCTTTTAATGTTCTTTTGAATTTGGTTTACTAATATTTTGTTGGAGTATTTTACATCTGTGCTCATCAGAGATACTAGCCTATGATTTTTTTTCACTGTAGGGTCCTTGTTTGGTTTGGGTATCAGGATTAATGCTGACTCCTGGACTTTTGTTTGTTGTCAGGCTTTTGGTTACTGCTGCAATCTCCTTACTGGTAATTTGTTCAGATTTTCTTTTTCTTTGTGATTCAGTTTTAATAGGTTATGTATTTCTAGGAATTTATCAATGTCTTCTAGGTTTTCTAATTTGTTGGCATGTAATTGCTTACACTAGTTTCTTATGAGCCTCCTTTTTTCCATGTAATTTTTTTACAGGTTTGTTTATTGTAGGCAGGAGCGGGGGGTGGGAATCTCAAGCAGATTCCATGCTAAGTGCAGAACCTGGTGTGGGGCTCGAAGCCCTGAGATCGTGACCTGAGCCAAAATCAAGAGTCTTGACTGAGCCACCCAGGCACCTCTGGACTTTTTTTTTTTTTATTGAACTATAGTTGACACACATTGTTACATTGGTTTCAGGACCATAACATAATGATCCAAGTCTATATATTATGCTGTGCTCACTACAACTGTAGCTACGAACTCTCAGCGTAGAGTGCTATTATGTTGCTATATTGCCTATGTTGTACCTTTTTTTCCCCCATGACTTATTCCTTCCGTAACTGGAAGCTCTGTCTCCCATTCTCCTTGACCCATTTAGCCCATATGATCCTCTGCATTTTTATAGTATCAATTGTAATATCTCTCCTTTCATTTATAGTTCTGAGTCTTTTCTCTTTTTCTTGATGAGTCTAAAGATTTGTCTACTTACCTTTTCAAAAGAACCAGCTCTTAGTTTCATTGATCTTTTCAATTGTCTTTTTAGTCTCTATTTCATTTATTTCCCTTCTGATCTTTGTTATGTCCTTTCTTCTAGTACTTTTGGGCTTAGTTTGTTCTTTTTCTAGTTCCTTAAAGTGTAAGGTTAGGCTTTTTATGTGAGATCTTTCTTATTTCTTAATGTAGGTATTTATTACTGTGAACTTCCCTCCTAGAATTGCTTTTGCTGCATCCTGTGAGTTTTGGATGTTGTATTTCTATTTGTCTCAAGATACTTATTGATTTTCCCTTTTGAATTCTTCTTTGACCCATTTGTTGTTCAGTAGTATGTCTTAAATCTCACATAGTTGTAACTTTTTCCATATTTTTCTTGTAATTCATTTCTAATTACGTACTCTTTTGGTTAGAAAGGTTTTGTCTCTGGGAAAAGAGCATTTTCATGTTTTTATTTCCTTACTGTTAAATTATATACCAATAATTATGTATTCCTCTATTAGTTTTTTGCTTTAATTTTTAAAATCTCAAGGAAGATATTTATAAGCAGAAGGAAGAGAGCCTCAGGCATCTCAGTTAAGATAAACTTTGGTAGTCCCAGTTTTCTGACCTGGGCCCCAAAAGTGAACTTCTGGAGTTAATGAGCTCTCAAAGTATATATGGTACAGCTTTCTTTCTTTATCTCTTTCTAGACTCTTATTCTCCATTGTCTCCCCAGTGAGAAAGTAATAAACTTACCATTTCTTTTAATTAGGTTGAGCTGCCAAATGTCTGTTCCACAATATTTTATGGTAATTAATGGGTTTAATTTTTAAAATGTACTCCAGTTGTATTTTTATGAAGGCTATGTTATGTTTAATTGTACATATCAATAAGAATGTGGTTGAGGGGGAATAAGTCAGAGCTAAGACAGGTAACATTCAACCTGGATGGCACCTTGGGAATGTTCACCTGCCCCATGTACGTTTAGTCAGCAGACTTTATGAAACACCTGATTTCCAGAAGAAAGGTAGGTAATAGTAGGTGGAAGGTTAGGAAGATCATCAGAGTATTCTAGAGAATACCAAGATAAGTTTGTTCCTAATGCATTTTTTAAAGACCTAATAATGTTTGCTGGTAGGATAGGGTAAACAGAGTTGAAAATTCAAGTCAAAGAACCCCCTGCCCAGTCATTACATTATGTTTGGAAGTCTGCTGTGATTGTGTCATCCTAGCAGGCAGAATTTAAAACCTATTCTATAAAATGCATAATAGCCTTCTAGTACCAAGTCCACAAAGTATAGTAGATTTGAGTGCTCAGGAAACTTCAATGTAGTTCAAAAACAGTCTGAAATATCTTTTGGAAAATTAGCACAAAAATGGTATATTATTGACCATTAGCTCACTGTGAAGACTTGTTTTTTGGTCCACATTGCCTTCCTAATTCTGGTGTAAGGCAGATTTATTAATAGTTACCATCTAATGCTCACCAGATCATGAACTCAAAGCCAAGGAGAATGTTTAGGTAGTCTTTGTTTCCTTCCATGCCTAGAACAATATACTCCATATTGTTAGGTGTTCTGGAAAGATTTGTGGAATTGAACCAATACTAATTAAATTTCACGGGCACTGTTTTCTATTACTTCTTTCCCATGAACATTTTAGGTTAAAGATGGCAGCAGGTAAGTTTGCCATGTGTATGGGACATCACCGTTTCCATTTTCTTGTGAAATAGGAACTGTCCAAGATCACCATGCCAGTTATATTTAATGAGCCCTTGAGCTTCCTGCAGCGACTCACTGAATATATGGAGCATACATACCTCATCCATAAGGCCAGTTCATTCTCTGATTCTGTGGAAAGGATGCAGGTATGTGCCAAACAAGCACTGGAAGGGCATAAGTCTTATAGACTTCTCTGCCACCTCCACCCCCAAAAACACATACGCAGAATTTGTGCTAAACACAGCTCAAAGTTGGGCAGTGTTATTAAAATTCGAGTGTTGGGAGTACCCTCTGCAATACCCACCCATTCCCCGCCACCCCCCATCATCTAGCTGGAGTACCAGCACCATGGAAAGACCAGTGTGTATGGCTGGGTTAGTTACAGGCAGAGCAGAGTAGACACATTGTTCTTCAGACAAACTGGTGGCATTCTAAAGGAATCTTTCTGTTCTTTTATTTATATCCATCAGCTTTTCCCAACCTCATGGGACTTGATATCAGTTTGTTCAGTTTTATTTATTTTTCCCTATCCTAAAAGTGTTGTACTTTTTAGAAATTTTAAGAAAATTAAAAGTAATTTGGGGTTTGAGAGTTTTTTTTAAGTTCTTGAGAGAATTTGTAGTATCCTGAGGGTGTTATAAAAACTATATGGCTCAGAATGACTTTAGCAGGAGACTCCATAATTTTCATTTTGAATACCCACACTGGCATATTAAGTTGCTAGAGCTGTATTAAAAATCCAAAGTAATTAAACTCCTCAAAATAATTTTGAAAATTACTGTCTTCAGCAAAATTTCAGTTCCTAAAAGAATGGGGAACAAGCTAGGCTATTTTTAACTTCTGATGCTGTGTTCCACAGTGTGTAGCTGCATTCGCTGTGTCTGCTGTTGCTTCTCAGTGGGAACGCACTGGAAAGCCTTTCAACCCGCTCCTGGGGGAGACCTATGAATTAGTTCGGTAAAGATCTTTCACTTTTTGAGATGGGTTTGGCGTGATTTGTATAGCTTTTCAGATGAAGAGGAAAGATACATACTTTTTTTGAACATTACCAACATTTTGCATTACTGGAGCAAGTTAACAGTTTAGATGTTTGTTCTATTTTAGAGACTGTCAAAAATGTGGAAGCATACACAAAATGCACCATTATAAAAAATAATTATAAAGATTTCAATATTTCTGATCATGTGTATTAGTTAGTCTTTTCTCCTTCTGTAGATCATAAGATATGATTGGAGTTGTTTTAATACCCACATAATATATGTTACCACGAATTTATACTGTTGGCATTAAAGGCGATAAATGCATCTACAAGTCTAATTCTCTGTACCCACTGTAGCCTGCTGCTTTACACACAGAGAATCCACTTCACTTTAATTTTTCTGAATCTACCTCTTTATCTCTCCACAAGTTTTGATATCATTTATATTCTAGATGTTTGAAAGGACAGGGACACATTAGATTCCTCTATCTGTGTATCAAGGGAATAAGTTTTAAATTTACATGGCTAATATTGTCAGTTCATGCAGGTTGCCCAAATTCATGTGCCTGTTATGTTCAAGTAGCTAGTACCTGTTTCTTAATATTTTAACATTGCCTTTTGACTGAAATGACAATAATGTACATATTGCATGGTAGGAGTTAATTATAATTCCCTCACCCCACCCCTTTTTTTTTTTAAAGAGATGACCTTGGTTTCAGACTCATCTCCGAGCAGGTCAGCCATCACCCGCCCATAAGTGCATTTCATGCTGAAGGATTAAACAACGATTTCATCTTTCATGGCTCAATCTACCCCAAACTAAAATTCTGGGGCAAGAGTGTGGAAGCAGAACCCAAAGGAACCATCACTTTGGAGCTCCTTGAGTGAGTTGAAATCAAGCCATTAAACTTTTCATGTATACCTACTCATAAATATGTATACTTGTACACAGACCTAACAGCATTGTTCAAAAGCTGGAGAAAAAGAAACAGCTTTTATACAGTGTAAATTATCTACCTTTCTGTAAAAGAATTGAGAAGCACTGCAGTAGCCATTGTTTATCAATTTAGGTATGTACAAAAAATTTAACTTGACGTTTGACTATGGTGTTTGGATCTATTTTAAGATAGAATGGAGTCAGTTATTCCACATAGTTCTTAAGAAACGTTTTCTATACATCATGGTGATATTTTCTTTAATATCTTCCAAAATGAATTCACTTTGAGAAATACTGAAATAGTAATTGTGTGGTGCATTTTAAACATTAGGTAAATTTGGAAGTTATTTTGCAATACAAAATATTAGCATAGAATATCTTTCCATGTATTTATGTCATCTTCAATTTCTTTCATTAACGTCTTGTTTTCAGTGTACAGGTCTTTCACTTCCGTGGTTAAATTTTTTCCTAGATATTTTATTCTTTTAATTATTTGCAGTTAAAAATAGAATTGTTTTCTTAGTTCCATGCTCATGGATTATGAGTTAATACTGTTAGTATATCCATACTAACCAAAGCAGTCTACAGTTTCAGTGTAATTCCTATCTAAATTACAATGACAGTTTTCACAGAAACATAACAATTTAAAAATTTTTACGGAACCACAAAAGATACTGAAAAGCCAAAGCAGTCTTAAAAAAGAACAAAGCTGGTGGGATCACACTTCTCAATTTTAAACTATATTACAAAGCTATGGTAATTAAAACAATATAGTATTGGTACAAAAACAGACACATAAAATTAATGGAGCATAACAGAGAGCCCAAAAATAAGCCCATGCATATATGGCCAATTTATGAAAAAGATGGAAAGGCTAGTTTATTCAATAAATGGTGTTGGGAAAACTGGGCAGCTGCATGCAAAGAATGAAACTGGACCACTATCTTGCACCATTAACAAGTTAATTCCAAATGGATTAAAGATTTGAATATAGAACTAGAAAGTACCCAGAAGAAAACCTAGATGATGAGGTCACATAATCTTGACATTATGTGACCTCATCATCTCATTATTTTTAAATCTTACACCAAAAGAAAAAGCAAAAGAGCATGAAAAAAGGAAAAGAAAAAATGTGGGACTACATCAAACCCAAAAAGCTTCTGCATGGCAAAGGAAACCATCAACAAAATGAAAAAGCCACCTACGAAATGGGAGAAAATTTTTGCAAATCATCTATTAGATAAGGGGGCTAACATCCAAAATAGACAGAACTCCTACAACTCAAAGGCAAAAAAGCAAACAGTCCAATTTAAAAATTGGGCAGAGGATCTGAATTTTTCCAAAGAAGGCCTACAATTGGCCAACAGGTACATGAAAAAGTGCTTAGCATCACTAATCCTCAGGGAAATGCAAATCAAAACCACAGTGAGATATCCCCAAACACCTATCAGAATGTCAAAATGACTAGAAATACCAAGTGCCTGCGAGAAGAAAAGGGAACCCTTGTGTCCCTTTTGGTGGAAATGCAAACTGGTGCAGCCACTATGGAAAACAGTGTATGAGGTTCCTCAAGGAATTAAAAATAGAACTACCACACTGTCCAGCAGTTCCACTTCTGGATATTTACCCAAAGGAAATGAAAACACTAACTTGAGTAGACATATATACCGCCCCCCGCCCATGTTCATTGAAGCATTATTTGCAACAGCCAATATATAGAAACAGCCTCAGCCTAAGTATCCATCCATGGATGCATAAAGAAAAGGTGATATAGGGGCACCTGGGTGGCTCAGCGGTTTAGCGCCGCCTTCAGCCCAGGGCGTGATCCTGGAGACCTGGGATCGAGTCACCCATCAGGCTCCCTACATGGAGCCAGCTTCTCCCTCTGCCTGTGTCTCTGCCTCTTTCTCTCTCTCTCTCTCTCTCATGAATAAATAAAAAATCTTAAAAAAAAAAAAAAAGAAAAGGTGATATATATAATGGAATATTATTCAGCCATAAAAACAAGTGATATCTTGCCATCTGCCACAATATGGCTAGACTTTAGAGCGTTATGCTAAGTGAAATAAGTCAGAGAAAGACCATATGAGTTCTCTTATATGTGGAAATAAGTAAGTAAATAAGTAAAAAGTAAAAAGGCAAGCTCATAGATACAGAAAGCAAAATGGTGGTTACCAGAAGTAGGAGGGAGAAGATAGAAGAAATGAGTGAACAGTCTTTGTTTTTCATTTAAGTAAATTGAATTAATTTTTTAAAAGAAGAAAACAGATTTAAATCCAAAGGTGGTTCCTATTCTAGTTAAAATGGAGTGAGCACCCTCTAGTCTGTCTTTCCTATGGATTACAACTGGCCAGAAGACATAAAGCAACTATCTGAGGAGTCTGAAGAGTAAAGGGTCACAGATTGGTTGGGGGGAGATACTGAAATTTGTATCAAAGACTTTATTTTTTTTTAAAGATTTATTTATTTATTCATGATAAACACATTGAGAGAGAGGCAGAGACACAGGCAGAGGGAGAAGCAGGCTCCATGCAGGGAGCCCGACGTGGGACTCGATCCCGGGACTCCAGGATCACACCCTGGGCCAAAGGCAGGCACTAAACTGTTAAGCCACCCAGGGATCCCCTGTATCAAAGACTTTAAAGCAGCTTTTATAACTATGCTCCATGAGATAAAGATGAACACTCTTAAAATGAATAGAAAGACATTCTAGCAAAAAAAAAAAAAAAAGTATTTGTGGAAATTTTAATACTGAAATATACAGTAACAAAAATAATGAGATAGGCTCAGTAGAATGAAGATGATTATGTATAGGACTGTTTGCTGAACACTACACAATACTGATGAAAATAACAATTGAGTAATGGAAGACATACTGTGTTTCAATGTATTTGGAAGCTTTAATATAGTTAAGATGTCAGCTCTCCCCTAATTGATCTGAAGCAATCTGTATTAAGACTATCCAAATTAAAAGTCTGAGGATGATTTTTAATATAGAGAAGTTGATTCTAAAATTTATATGGAAAGGCAAATGAAATAGAACAGTCAGAACTTTTGAAAAGGAAGAACAGAATTGATGGACTCCCACTTCTCAATTTTAGGACTTAACTCTAAAAATCAAGAGACCAAGAAAGTGTGATGATGACAAAAGGACAGACATATACATCATTGGAACAGACGAAAGAGTCCAGAAATTGACCCAAAGAAGTGTGGTCGGTTGATTTTTGACACAGGTGCAAACACAGTTCAGTGAAGGATAATCCTTCCTACAGATGTTAGGGGAACAATTGGACACACATATTTAAAAAACGAACTTCAGTTTGTCTCACATCATATATAAAATGAACTCAAAATAGATCATAGACTAAAATCAAATTTATAATGTGTAAAGCTTTTGGAAGAAAACAAAATATTTCTGGCTTTGGATTAGGCAGTGACATCTTACAGATACACACCAAAGCACAATCCAGAAAAGACAAAATTGATAGATTTTATCAACATGAAAAACTTTTGCTATGTGAAAGACACTCTCCAGAGAATGAAGAGAGAAGTTCTAGATGGGTAAATATTACTTGCAAATTACATATCCAACAAAGAACTTGTATCCAGAATATATAAAGAATTCTCAGAATTTAGCAGTAAGAAAACAGAGCAACTCAATAAGAAATTGGGCGAAGGACACAGATACTTCACCAAAAGACATAGAGGGATGGCAAACACATGAGAAGATCTCAATAGCATTAGTCATTAGAGAAATGCAAAATTATAATCAAAATGAGATACCACTGTGCATCTATATAGAATGGCTAAAATCAAAATAATTTTTAAAATTGATATTAAGGCCAACTGCTGACTAGGATGCAGCCTAACTAGAAATATTTGCTGGTGGGAATGTAAAATTGTAGAGTCACTCTGGAGAGCAGTATGGCAGTTTCTTATATAGTTAACTACAGGTTTACCATACAGTTCAGCAGTCTCCTTCTAGGTATTGATCTAGAGGAATGAAAATTTATGTTGTCACAAAATCTTGCCCACGGATGTACATAGTGATAGTATTAATAATCACCAAAAGCTGGAGTTTCCTCAAAAAAAAAAATTAAAAATAGAACTGTATGATCCAGTAATCACACTACTGGGTATTTACCCAAGGAATACAAAAACACTAATTCAGAAAGATACATGCACCCTTATGTTTATTGCAGCATGTTTTACAGCCAAATTATGGAAGCAGCCCATGTCCATCAGTAGATGAATGGATAAAGAAGAGGTGGCTCTACATATACATTGGAATATTACTCAGCCACAAAAAAATGAAATCTTGCCATTTGCAGCAACATGGATGGAGCTAGAGAGCATGATGCTAAGTGAAATAAGGCAAATACCATAAATTCCACATGAATGAAATCATAAGAAACAAATGAACAAAAGGAAAAAAAAAAAGACAAACCAAAAAGACTCTTAACTATAGAGAACAAACAGATGGTTACCAAGGGTGGGGAAAGGTAGGTGGAGGGGTGGAGGAAATAGGTGTTGGGGCTCATCATTATCTTGATGAGCACTGAGTAATATATGCAGTTGTTGAATGATGGTAACTACACTGGAATTAAAAATTTTTAAATACAAATAATAATTACCCAAAACTGAAAGCAACCCAAAATCTTCCCATAAGTGAATGGTTAAACTCTGGTATATCCCTAAAGTGGAATAATACTCAGAAATAAAGAATAATTTATTAAAACATGGAATTTAAAATGTATTACACAAAGGAAGCTAATGTAAAAAAGCTACATACTATATCATCTCATGTATATGACATTTTGGGAAAGGCAATAGAGAACAGATGCATTGTTTTGGGGTGAGGGATGGATTAGGTATTCAGGGCTTAGGGAGAAGGGGAGGGCTTGAGTGAATTTAGGGGGGAAGCTATGATTGAATTGCTCTAGATTCTGATTGTGGTGGTTACAAGATCTATATATGCATTTAAACTCATAGAATGATATGCCCGCAAAAGTGAATTTTGCTGTTTGTAAATTAAAAATACATTTATAAAACACAAATGTATGAAGACGTAAAACAAATGTTTTCAAAAGCAAAGCATGTGTAAAGTTGGAGCTTATTCGCATATGTAAGTATTTCCCTTTGGTGAGCTAGAAGTTACTCTTTTGGAAAGTCCTAAATAGACCTTCATTTTTATTTTCTACCTCTAATTTTGTTTTTATATATTTTCGCCAAACTTTTGAATGCTTAAGATGAGTATAGGCATACCTTGGAGACCTTGTGGGTTTGCTTCCAGACTACTGCAATAAAAATACTGCACTAAAGCAAGTCAGATGAATTTTCTGGTTTCCCAGTGCATGTAGAACTTAGGTGTACACTATATTGTAATCTATTAAACGTACAATAGCATTATGTCAAAGAATAATCCAATATGCATACCTTAACTTAAAAATTTCTTACTGCTAAAAAATGCTAACCATCATCTGAGCTTTCAGTGAGTCCAAATCACTGATCACAGATCACCATAACAAATATAGTAATAATGAAAAATTTTAATATACTGCAAAAATTACCAAAATGTGACACAGAGATATGAAGTGAGCAAATGCTGTTGGAAAAGTCGTGCCAGTAGACTTGCTCGCTGTGGGGTTGCCACAGACCTTCGATTTACTTAAAACAAAAAACATTATCTGCAAAATACAATAAAACTGTTTATATACTGATACGTACATAGTTTATTTGGAATTTGGTGGAAGTGTAGGTTTTTCTCTTAGGCTTCTGTATCCTTTTAAGGAACAGCAAGAGTAGTCAGACAATAACCATTTCATTGTCAATTAGCATCAATAGAGGTTTTGAAGTCTTAGAACTTAGTTACGTCCAGCCTCCTGAATTGTCACCCTGAGTAATGGTGTTTGAGACAAATGCACTTTTTAAGCGAAATAACACTTCACGTTTACTTTTCTGAGTTGTTGGTTTTTTGTTTTTGTTTTTTAGACACAGTGAAGCATACACATGGACAAATCCTACCTGCTGTGTACATAATATCATTGTGGGTAAACTCTGGATTGAGCAGTATGGCAATGTGGAAATCACAAACCACAAGTAAGATGCTTTAGGGTTCTTATCTATCCCTTCAACTGTCATCAGCCCATTCCAGTGGACTTCATTTTTTTTTTTTTTTTAAAGCCCTCGTAGAGCCTAATTATAATTTAAGAACCCGGCAGTGTGACTCTTGGGTAAATAGAAGCCCATCCATTTAACGAGTGGAGTTCATTAAAGTTTCTGATTAGGGATGACTTGGTGATCTTTGAGTTTTCACAGATGAAATTATAATTTGATCCTCAGCTCATTTTGTTTACAGTGCTTAGTTTGTAGTATTCACAGAGAGAGTGAGGTGGGAAGAACATGGAAGTTAAAAAGAGCAGGTTTGGGGATCCCTGGGTGGCTCAGCGGTTTAGCACCTGCCTTTGGCCCAGGGCACGATCCTGGAGTCCCGGGATCCAGTCCCGCATCGGGCTCCCCACATGGAACCTGCTTCTCCCTCTGCCTGTGTCTCTGCCTCTCTCTCTCTCTCTCTCTCTCTCTCTCTGTCTATCATGAATAAATAAAATCTTTAAAAAGAAAAAAAAAAGAAAAAAGAGCTAGGTTCAAATCCTACCCTGTGCCCTTAGGCACATGTCTTATTCTGCTGGGGCTGCTTTAACAGACCATGACCGACTGGGAAGCTTAAACAGTAGAAATTTATTTCTCACAGTTCTGGAAGCTAAGAAGTCCAGAGTCGGGGCACTGGCAGCTTTGATGTCTGGTGGAGGCTCTTTCCCCGGTTTGCAGCGGCTGCCTCCTCATATCCTCATATGGCAGATGCAGAGCTCATGTCTTTTGTCTCTTAGAAGGGCAGTAATCTCATTCATGAGGACTCCACCCCCAGTTAGGGCTTCAACATAGGAATTTGGGGAGACACAAATATTGATTCCTTAGCAGTAGATCTCTTGTTCTTCATGAGCCTTGCTTACCTGGGTGGGTCCAGTATTAATTGAGGATCAGCCATTGATAACCTCTGATGGAGCCTGGCATATGTTAGAAAATCAGTAAACAGCAGCTGCTCTAGAAAGGTCACCTACCTCATTACTCTCTACTGCTGCTTCTGTGGTAAATGGTCATCTGAGCTTTAATACCTTCCTCACAGGACTGGTGACAAATGTGTGTTGAATTTTAAGCCATGCGGCCTTTTTGGTAAGGAATTACACAAAGTCGAAGGCTACATTCAAGATAAAAGGTAAGGTTTCCATTTTAAATGTTGAGTAGTGTAGGTGTCCTCCACTAAATAAAATGTTAGTATTAAAATCTGCCATAGCCTAGGAAACCTTTAGTGAGTTGAAATTTTTTTTCTTCTACAAGGAAGTATCTTGTTTCTTTAAAGAATCTGATTCATAAGCATCTTCATGATAAGATTCAGTCACAACAAAACCCTAGTTTAATTGTTGGCTGAATATCAATTTCTCTTGACAGCAAAAAGAAGCTCTGTGCCCTCTATGGGAAATGGACTGAATGTTTATATAGTGTTGACCCAGCCACTTTTGATGCTTACAAAAAAAATGATAAGAAAAATACTGAAGAGAAGAAAAACAGCAAACAGGTGAACATCCTATAAGGCGATGTGGGGGGAATCACTGGGCTCTTGAATTTGTACTGATCATTTTAGAGGTGGCCTGTTACTGGGTCATAGTTCGACCTCTCCCCCGCCCTTTTTTTTTTGGTCTTGTTGCTAATGCATGTAATTATTCTCCCTGGATCATCTTTGTTTAATTGAGGTATAGTTGACATACATCCTTGATTCTTTTTAATGAACAGATAACCTGTCCTGGTAGCGACTGTTTGACGTTACCATAATGGAGAATGGGCGTACACCACTTTCAGAGCTCTGTGCATTGATGTGTGAGGCATTGATTGAAGTCACCTAGCTTCGGAAAGTTGGAGTTCATCTTGGACAAATGCTCTTTTTCTTCTTTCTGTTTATGTGCATTTGAAGTTGAGATCAGTTGAATGTTTAAAATTTCCTCCAAAATGCTTTCCTACGTTTTCATGCCCGTTAGCGGTTGTTTTTTTTTTAAATAGTTATTTATTTTAGAGGGAGGGAGGGAGAACCTCTAGCAGACGCCCCACCAAGCGTGGAGCCCAGCGACCCTGAGATCATGACCTGAGCTGAAGCCAAGAGGCAGACACTTAACCAACTGAGCCCCCCAGGCAACCCCCTTAGGAGTTTTGTTACCCCCCTCTCACGTGTAAACCACTCAAGTGAAGACCCGCCCCATGAGACAGTCATTCCTTGTTAACCTTTCTTCCTGTGAGACCGTCGGCCTCCCCCTCCCCACCCGTGAGGGTGACAGCTGCTGGCCGCAGGGCCCGCCGAGGCCTGCGTATTGAGTGTGCTGCCGGTCCTGTCTCCGTGCACAGTTGCGGAGGCTAAAGGAAGGGCTCGTGTTTGACAGAGAGGCTTGAGGACTGCTGGCCGTCCAGGAGCGGGCGCCACGGTTAGGAGCACGGCCCCTGGGGAGGAATCTTCGCCCACATTGCCGAGTGGGGCAGAGGCTTAGGTTTCCCCCTTCTGTCTGGCACCTTCGGTGCCTTCATTTGTAAAACGGAGATGGTAACAGTAGCTGCCATGTGAACCGAGTGGAGGAGTGGGTAGGGGCTCGGGGCACTGTCTGCCTGTTGTGAGCACGACGGACGTGGAGGCCGGTCTGCTCGCCTGGCCCAGCCAGCGGGCCTCCAAGCTCCCCTGGGCAATTCTCAGGCCTGTGAAATTGAAGAAGCCCGAGTTTTCCACCCAAATAGCTGTATTTATGAGTGACTTTGTTGTAAACCAAGTTAACCAGGGTCCCGAGGCGAAGGGAAGGAGTTTTGTTAAAGTGACCGGGGCGTGCTGCTTTGCTGCAGCTTCAGCCCTTCTCTTTCTGTTTCCCTGCGTCCCTCTGGGCACAGTGCTGCTCTGCCTGCCCCTCCCTGGACACGGGACTGACGGACCGGAGAGGGAAACGTTCCAGAACCCTGGGAGCCCTGACCCAGGCTCCTGGCAGCTGCTCTGACCAGGAGGGGGTCGCTTGGCAAAGACGGCCTCACCGACGCTGTGGCATCCGCCCTGCTTTTACACAGTTGGGGTGGGGGCCACGGACATTCACAGAATTTCAGAAAATGGCCCTCGTGTCCTGTGAATCCAGTCAGTCTTCATAGACAAGTGGCCTTCCCCCTTGGAGAGAAAGGACTCTCGCTCATTCACACCCTGCCCGAGTCCCCCTTCCTGTGCACACATCGTCGTCATCAGTGTTGTCACCTCTGCTGCTCTTCTGTAAACTGTTTATTCACTGAAGCACCTCACCCAGTGGTTTCACATTTGGTGACTGTGTGACGTTGGGAGTATTACTTAACCTTCCAAAGGCTTAAAATCTTCATATAGAACCCCGATATTCCCGTGTCCCTGTAGGTTTATTCTGCGAGGACCAGCACCCGGAGGACCAGCACTGGCACGGCTCTGCCTGTTGGGGGGTGGAGGGAGGAAATGGGAGTTTCCTTGTCAGCTTTTAAAATCTTTTTATAGATTGCTTTTAGGATCCCTACTGCTTTTGTGTCATTGGTAACTTTAGTTAACTGCCCCAAGAATTTAACCTTTTCTTATTCTCATAATATTCCAGTAAATATTCCCTTGAGTTATTTTTGTCTTCAAAAACAAACAAACAAAAAAAAAAAAGCTTTAAAAACATGAAGACACTGTAGTAAAGAGCACTGATGATAATTGTCTTGCCTCGAATGCAGCTAGCACCAAGTGACACAGCTCACAGAGCTCACCGGACACAGCCCCTGGTCAGCAAGTGGTTCGGACCTCTACGCTGTCTAGAGGCCAGGACCTACAAATGAGGTCCTGGTGCCCCTGCCCTCCTGCAGCTCACATTCCAGCGGTGTGCAGGAAGCGGTGGTTGTGTCACAGCTTGTTGAGTGTATTCTTAAAACATTTAATTTTGGGGCAGCCCTGGTGGCGCAGCGGTTTAGTGCCGCCTGCAGCTCAGGGTGTGATCCTGGGGACCTGGGGTCGAGTCCCACATCGGGCTCCTTGCAGGGAGCCTGCTTCTCCCTCTGCCTGTGTCTCTGCCTCTCTCTCTGTCTCTCTCTCTCTCTCGGTGTCTCTCATGAATAAATAAATAAAATCTTAAAAAAAAATTTAATTTTGTCCATCTGTTGGATCTTCTAGATGAGCACTTCTGAGGAGTCAGATGAAATGCCAATGCCAGATTCTGAAAGCGTGTTTGTAATCCCTGGAAGTGTTCTTCTGTGGCGAATAGCCCCACGGCCTCCGAATTCCGCCCAGGTGAGCCTGGGCCCGGTGGAGGCAGCCTCCCTGTTTCTGTCAGCACCCCTGCTGCTCCTTCCCGGCATCTGCGGGGCCAGCAAAATAAAATGCCCCTCCCTGAGATTCAGTGCGTTTGCGCTGTCCCTCCCTCCTTCCTGGCGTCTGGCCAGGGAGATGGGTTAGGGTGGGACTCCTGGGGGCTTCTGTAATGACTCAGGAAGACTGGCACTCATCGAAGACAGGGCAACACAGACACTTCCGTATTGAGCCCCCCAAATCCAGCCAGTAATGATTTTAGTGAAGGAAAAAGAATGTTGGTTTGGTTGTAGTTCCACGTCAAGTTGACAGTGATAGCCGATGTTTATCTGTGTGGCCTCCTTTGAGATTTCTTTGAGACACACACTCATCGGTGGTGCAAACTTTGATGAAAACAATAAGACACGTGGTCTGAGAAGGCTGGTCACTGTCACCACAAGGCAGAGGGAGACTGTTTAGTTTGGGGGTTTTCAGTTTGCAGGATGCCTTGGTACCTGTTAATTTGGACATGTTGCTGCCTTTCAGATGTATAATTTTACTAGCTTTGCCATGGTTTTGAATGAAGTAGACAAGGACATGGAGAGCTTGATTCCTAAGACAGACTGCCGGTTGCGGCCTGACATCAGAGCCATGGAGAATGGAGAGATAGGTAACAAGCGTCCGAGGGTGTCACGGTGGAGAGTCATTTTAGCAGGGGAAGGAGGGGACTTTGTGATTGCATCTTGTGGTGCAAGCATTTGTGGTCTAAGAGATTCTTTTAATTTAAAATTCAATTTAACTTCAGCTTTCATTTAAAATTTGGAAATCTGAGTAAGACTTAAGTAGCTCCGATTCATTATTTCAGTGGTCCTTCCTGACAATTTAATATACTACATCTGGCCAGAGGCATATCTTAAATGTCAGAGAGGAATTTGAGAAAAGAATAGCATCATTATGAACTTGAACTGCATACTAAAAAAAAAAAAGAAAAAGAAAGAAAAAAAAAAAAGAAAGGAACTGTATACTAATTATTTCAGTGTAGGTTCCAGAACTTAAACACTACTCTGTAAGCCTCAAAGAAGAGCATGGCCTTGGTTAGTTATAACAGTTTTTAGCCGATGTTAAGTTTCTTCTAATTTCGTAGTTCTCAAAAAGGAAGCAGTTTTTACCCCAGGGGTCCATGTGGCACAGCATCTTGAGCGTTTGTCATGCGTGGAGCACTGCTACTGGCCTCTAGTGGCCAGAGGCCAGGATGCTGCCAGAGGCCCTGCTGTGCACAGGGCACCCGTGCAACGCACGGGAACCCCAAGGTCAAGAGTCCCTGTCTGAGCACTTAATGCTCTCTTTGAATGATCAGTGAGACCATGCGCCAGGATTTTGGAAAAATGTTTGAATTTCTGATGAATCTCAAGCAGCTCTGTGAGGTCTCACCAAGGACTAAGACAAGTTTCACATTTATTCAGTTTTTCCACTCAATTTTTCATTGAAACTCTTTAACATAATTTTTTTGACCTTAAGAATAAGCAGGTCCTTTCGGTAAATGCAGAGCTTGTTAAGGGTTAGACTGTAGAAGGAAATGACTGGGTCTGGAGCACCAGCTCTGCCTCTTACTACTTTGGGTATGTGTTAAATTTTAATGTTTATCTTCTGATAAAATGGAGAGAGCATGTGGATGATGCGTCTCTAACATTACTGTGCCCGGCAGTCTCTCCCTGTAGAATAACTGGTTTCCATCGATGTTTGTACCTTAGATCAAGCTAGTGAAGAAAAAAAACGACTTGAGGAAAAACAAAGAGCAGCCCGCAAAAACAGATCCAAGTCGGAGGAGGACTGGAAGACGAGGTGCGTGCGTGCTGCTGGGCGGGGCGGCAGGGCGCTCAGGCTTCCCCAGGCCTGAAAGAAAAGCTGTTGCCCCCAGCTATTCAAGCTGAGAGACTTGCATGTGTGACCAAGGAAAAGGGGCTGTTTGGAGAGTAGGGTTAAAATACTCCCACACCATTATTGCAGGTAAGTGGTTTGAGGAAACTGTCTACCTACCATGACTGGCAAAGTCCTGTCCTTTTCTTACCATAAGAAGGAAAGTAAAATCCAAAATGACAGATTTGGGCTCGAAAGTAGGTTCAGAGCCATTGCTTATAGTGTATGTGAGTAAATCCACAGGGCCGTTTGCTAATACGTGCATCATGTATCTAGGATATCTGGACAGTGCCTTTACTCTTCCAAACAGGACGGATTTGACACGTAACAGAAATGGGATTTGTATAAAGTAACATCTTAAATTCCATTCAGAAATAGAAAGTGGGCCATAAAATTGATATGTCTTGAAAGTTTTCAGAGTCAGGAGTTTCACAGTGACTTTCTTGAGTAATAGAATCACTTGTTAACAGGAATAGAAAAAACATTTTCTGCATTTATATCACATAATAGAAATCCGTGTCCCATAATTCAAAGTCATTAAATAAATTGTAGAGCCGATATGGGCGTAATTTTGCAAGCATTTCAGCAGATGTTATTTGGCAGCCCTTTTCCATCTTAGAAAAAGATAATGATTAGAACTAGAAATGACCTTAGATTTCATCTAATCCTGTGGCTTTTGGACTTGGTTAGTGTAAAAAATCTTCTTTGCCAGTGAATGCATGAAGAGTCTGCAAATACAGAACTCTGCAGGCAGACCTGCCGTAGTTGGCTGAGGAGGGGGCAGGACTGTGGCCAGGCCTCACGTTCTCCCACCCTGTACGCACCCTGGCTCCCTACAACTCCATGGAATACCATTTGAAAGTGGTCTAGAAAACCCTTCATTAGAAGACACGTTGATGGAGTTCGTTTCAGGGACTTGCTCAAGGACACACAACTGGAGCCTCCACCTTCATCAGTCCTTCAGGCAAAGTTCTCTCTCTCCCTCTGCAATCCTTTTTAAAAGATCTGATTCATTTATATCATTATTTCTAGTCTCTTTTGCAGAAAACCCCAGTTTTGTACTCTGCTTCTGATTATTAACTCCTTGGTTTTTCTGGTCACATTGTCAGGTGTACAATGTAAGTGCAAAGTCCACTAAGAATTTTTACTGTCCAAGTCTTAGCATTCAGAGAGCTTTGGGCAGCTCTGCAGTAGCCTGAAAATCACATCAGGCGCTGCGAGCTACAGCTTCAGGCCTTTCTTCCACGGCTCTCTCTTAGCATCAGTAGGTGATGCTGTGGGTGAATGGATGTGTCTTTAAAATGATCCTCCTGACCCTTTGTCAACAGAATATGTGCTCTGAGCTCTTCTTCAGTGGACAGAAGACGAGTGCACATTCACTGACTTGATTCTTAGGACTGATGATGGGTTTGAACGGCATTGTTCAGCTGGAGGTGGGGCAGGGTGGCTTGTAGAGGAACAATTTCTGCTAGAGAAATCAAACCCAGAAACTTGTAAAATCTCTCCCCAGTCCCTCCACACTCAAAGCTGGCATTCCTGCTCAGTTTCACTCGAAGAGAGTCTAGGCTCCAGAATTTTTCAGGCTATAAACTATGGTTCCTGCTTATGAGAATGCCTGCTTGCAATCCTGATCTACTTTCCTCGAGGAACCCTAGAGGAATCCTCACTACGATGTGAGATGCGGGGAAGGAGTGGACGGGCTGATGAGGGGGACAGGATTGCAGGGAGGTGGGTGAGGCAAGGAGGTGAAAATGTTGGCGGCGTTGTCTCCCTGACAGTCCAAGCGGCGTGCAGAATTCATACTTGATAGAATGCTGTTTTCCTGATACCCACAGACTCCGTAGACCCAAAAATATTGAGTAAAAGGTGGTAGGTAGCAAAGAAATCTTAACCCTCCTCTGTCCTCTTACCCATGCTTGTCTCAAATGTTTGAGTTTAGAAAGACAAATCAACTAGACTTTTTATGTGGGGAGGGGTGTGATGAGAGCAGCAGGTTTCCAGACCTGCGAACTGGCAGTTGAAGGAAACTCTAATCCTGTGCATCAGACCATTGACTCAGAGGTGCTCATCTCTGGTACCGTGTTTGGACTCTGTCCATGAGCATGCGGCCTGCAAGAGCGAGCCTGCAGGTGCAGACGTGGTTTCTAGAGAACTTTGCTTGCCCACGGAACATGGTCTGAGTTAGTTTTCATTACCTCGATTTTGATTTGCCTGCTTTTCTGAAGTGCTTGACTTTGCCAACCCTAACTGCAAAAGTGCTTTTACTGATTGGACTTTGGAGACCAAAAGGAGTGTAACTATGTATTTCATATTATTAGAATTTTCTGACTTCGATCAAATAATGGTTTTTTAATATATTTCCAGTCTGGTTAACCTTGGTCATTTAAAGTAGACTTAACTTTTCTAATTAGGAAAAAGTCCCAGAAGCTAAATAGAGACTTTAGATATTAATATTCTAGAAAATGTGGTCTAATGGGCATTTACTGTGTAATCCTTCAAGGAATCTGCCTGATGTGAAGCATTTTTTTTCTCCTCAGGTGTTTTGTGCTGCTGTAGGGATAATAGCATTTGGGACTTAACCCAACATATCTAACCTCATTTTAAAAGTTAAAAACAATGTTATAAGTAGTTTATTTGGAAAGAATGGCAAAGACCTGTGAAACTTTCACAAATGTTACTTTGAAAATATGATGCACTTTTAATTGCGAGCCATTATCTGAAGGAATCTGCGACTGTGGGAACTGGGTGGATTTTTAAAGGACAAGGCAGTGAAGAGGGCAGCTCTCTGCAGGATTAAAGACGGACCCGGATGTTAACAGCTAGTACAGCCTAAGAAGCCGTATTAGCATGGGGAAGACAGAGACCCAGGAAGATTAGGAGTAATTTCAGTGGATTAGGTGGAGCATAGTATATTTGAAAAATCATGGGCTTTAATCGTGGGCTTTAAAGTCAAGTTTAAGTTTGCTGTTATTTACTAGCTTGAGCAAATTATGTAACTTCTCTGACATTCCACTCCTGCTTTGAGTTTAAGGGGCATTAGGTATATTGTAAAAGTTTGCTTCCTTATCCTAATTCCTTGCCAAAAACAAAACAAAAAATCCCTTCTGCTGGAAAATAAGGAATGGGGCTGGAAGACGATTTATCCGTCCAGCCCCCCCCCCCCAACCCCCCCCCCCCCCCGCAGAAGATCCTACTTCTATTGAGTACAATTACCAAATGCTGTGGAAAAATCCATAAGCCTTTTGTGTGGTGTCATTACATCTTCCGGGATATTCTGCATAGGTGCTCTCTAGAAACCGTAGGACTTCTTTGCAAGTCTCTTTGGAAATCCCGGTCTCAAGAGTGAAACAATTGCTGTGGTGGCTGATGAAGTCACAGGAACCCTGTGCCTTCAGTTCCCTCATCGGTCTTGTTCTTTCTCTCTCAACAGGTGGTTCCACCAAGGCCCCAACCCCTACAATGGAGCACAGGACTGGCTCTACTCGGGCAGCTACTGGGACAGAAACTATTTCAATCTGCCTGACATTTATTAAACTGCAGATGGGTCAGGGTGTTTGGCTAATCTACAAATAAGTCTTAAAAAATAAGTCTTAAACCTATGTTTTTAAAGTTTTTTCTTGGTTTCTACTCATCTTTTAGAAAAGAAAAAACCTGCTCATGAGATAACTTGCATTTCACCCAACGAAAGTAGGGCATAAGGTGATATACTGGTGATGAAAGTCAGGGAAAAAAATGGGTAATTTCACTATCCAAAGAGACTTACTGATTTGGAATTCTATTTTATAAAGGTGAGAGAAACTGTGTAGAGAATATGCTTTCTATGGTTGCTGTTGCCATATTTACTGAAGGTTTATACCCAACTGTTAACTTTAGCTTTATGGAATTCTATAGTAATCCCAAATCAAGTTATTTTGAATATTTTTATGCCGTCATGCTTGAATGTTTTAGATGTAACTTTGAAAATGTTTAGAACTCTTCTATACAATGTTTATGTGCTCAAATGCAGAGAAGGTTATGTCATTTTGTAAAGACTGCGTTAAAAAGATGGCTTTTCTTCACACTAACCCCCTCCATTACTCCATTACCCTTTCCCACCTCCAAAAAGAAAAATTACCTGAATAGTCAGGTGTTCCTGATTTCAAAATTCTAAAGAATTAAACTGGAAAAAGGTATTTCTTTTAGTGCTCTAAATTTACTTTTACAATTTTCTGTAATCAAGGTCCTTAGAATTAAAAGGTGTTTGAACGTTGGTATAAAATCTAGCAATTCACATAAAGACCCTAGAAATAGATTCTAGTCACCATCATTACATAATGACAAACCTTTTTAAATGCTTCAACTTTGTGGCAAATGCCACTGGAGACATTAAGTTGCACTCATGTATTATAAGTACCAAACTATATAAAAGGAGGTCTTGTGCATTTCAAGTTTGCAAGGCACCTGTGTACTTAAAATATGTATGGAGACTACTGTACAGTAGCTTTGCCCCTTTAATTGGGGTACATTAGTCTTAACGATATTTACCCACCCAACCCCAGACTGAGATCTTGCTCTAGGGGGCTCTAGGTAGCTGCCAGTAAATTATTTTAATTGCTGTCTTGAAGTTAACAAGTGTTATAATGAAATAATCTACCTGATGCTAAATAAAGGCTTTAGAATGTTCCTCAAAAGTGTGATTTCTTAAACTTCCAAATCTAATGTTGGCAGTCACTATGATCCTCAGTTACCGAGTATCCTTGCAAAGAAGTCCTTGTGCTGCTGCCATCTGCAGGGCCACAGAGCCCCCCGAGCAGCTGGCACTTGGCGAGTGTTCCTGGGTCAGTGCGGCATTCTCGGGGTGCTCCGGCGTCTGCCTGGGGGAGTGCAAACCCAGAGTCGCCAGGCAGAAATACCCGCCTGGAAGCCGAGTCAACTGCTAGAAAGTGGGAGTTTTTCTCCTGCAGCACCTGCAGAGTCGGAAAAGGCTACATGAGTCTGAAAAGATTGAAGGCCGCCTGTGTAATCGGTTAGATTTCCTAAGTTAGAAAATAAGAGCACAAGGTTTTATGCTTGCATGAAGTTTATTGACAAAGTACGTTCGGGTGGCAGACTCCACCTTGAACGTTGGCTCAGACGGTGGTGGTTTCAGCATCTGTTAGGAATGTAAATAGTGAATTGTTTAATCACGAAACTGAACGTGTAAAACGAGGGGCAGATCAGAAATGCGAGGTCTACCCTCCCATTACTAAATGCTCATCAATTTAGCTGCACCTTTGCATGAAATACCCCAGCATTTCACGCTGGAAACAACCATTTTGACAATTCCACCTCCTGGCAAGTAGGAGGGGCACAGACCCGACACTGGAGAACTGAGTTACCTCCTCAGCTACCGTCACTGTGGTGCTTGAGCCTGCCCGTGGAGGAAATCTAGCTTTGGCCATTAGATGTTCAGCTTGAAATTTGCACAAATCGTCTGAAGTAACCAAACTCATTGGTGTGTGGGTTTGACATTTGCATTATACCTGCTTAACTCCTTTTCCTGCTTCCTCTGGTGACCTCCTCCTGCCTTCCAGGGCAGTCCTTCTTCTGGCTTCCGGCTGTGCTTTCCACCCCCGCTGTATCTCCTGAGGCTACATACGGTCCCCTCTTTGCTGCACCCACACGTCCTCCTAGGTGCTGTTCCCAGCTCCTCCCCACCCATCTCATCTTGGCCTCCCTGCTGTGGCTCAGTAGTCCTACTCTGTGGGCTCCCTGTGGGGCTGGGTCCTTCCTGGGACTCAGGGGTCAGTTGACCTCTGGGCCTGAACGCCCTATAAAGGAGAGCCTGTGTCAGCATCTTGTTTTCCTCACTGCCCACACACGGGATAGGGCCTGAAGTAGTAGGTGGGTAATTTGTGAGAGAAAATGGCCTGATCCAGTTAATCCCAGTTGTTTTTGTTCCTTAGGGTGTTTCCAACCTGCCCATCCTATAGTAACTCTTCCCTCTCAAGAGGAAACAGATGCTACGTGATTGGGGGGGGGAACTCCCCCACATCTTTAACCTCTCACCTTTCTCTCCACTTGGCCCCAGTACTTGCATCTGGCTTCTGCTCCTAGCCACCCCTTAACATGCCAGTCAACTTATAAAGTTCCTATGGAAGGTCTGTCTTTCTTATAAAACCATCCCTTTTTAGCACCTTCCCGGGGGGCTAGGTGAAGAACCAGGTATTCAAAGGTGATTGAGTGGATGGATTCATGTCTCAGGCACCAAGTCCTTGGTGTGAGTCGTCCTGGTGCAGTACACCTGCTGTGCATTTCTTGGTAATTGGGGGTAATGAACTTGGAGAGGATAACCACATCAAATTTGAGTATACCCTATCTCCTTGCACATCTCAGTTCAATTTCTGTAAATACCTCTAGCTCCCGGTCAACAAATCAAACTACTAGTGTGTTAAGGCCCACATGTTACGGTAGGAAAATTTACCTACCAGTTTTAAGTTTCTGCTCTGCGAACATGGGCAGTAGTCACGGTTATTTCTCCAGCAATACCGTAACTTCCAAAGGGAGTACGTTTGTCACCAGATCCTGAACCTTTTTTGGCTACATCTACTGGGAATGCAACAGAAAGAAAACTGGGGACATCTTGTCCACTTGTAGGAGGACTACCATTCTGGGGGTTTGGGCTATGTTTCTGGAATTTCTGATCTGCAGGAACAGCAATGGGTACTTGTATTGCAGCGTATCTCTTCAAGGCATCTGACTGAGAAACAACAGCATGTCCAGGAAGAGGTTTCCAATCCTGGGCTTCCTGAACATTCGAGCCTACTAAAATAAAAGGTGGGGCACTGGTCTTCTTGCTGTCATCCATCATCACGTAAGTTGGAGAAGTAACTTTCGGTGGCTGCTGCAGAAACTGTGGATCCTTAGGATTAGATAAATAGAGGGTTGCTTGGGGGAAAGGCCCAGGTGCAGGTGGCGGTGATGGGCGACTCTGTTGATTCATATCAGTTAGACAATAAAGGGTCCACATGTTAGAGTATGGTGGTGGTTGTCCTGCTTCGCTTGCTGCTATGGCTATAAAAAAACAAAACAAAATTTGCAGGCATTAAAGGTCGGTCTCTGTATCAGGCACTATGCACAGAAATGTCTTTGTAAGTTTTCTTTACATATAAACAAATGGCTGTGGTAGTAACATGTGCCATAAAGCATGCTAGAGAGAGGCTAAATCCTGTTTGGTAATGTGAAAGAAGCGAGGCTGTCTACTGCTGGAAAGCGAGAACAGTGTCGTGCTAGCAGGTGGCAGGGGCACTGGAGTTGTGGCTGAAGCAGCAGTGTCATCCGAAGCTGCCGGTCCCAGGGGCGCCCACATGCAGGACGTGGAGGATCCGCAGTTGGGGCTTTACCAAAAGAACCAATTGAAGTGTGTGTGAAGCCACTGAAAAAGTGTTAATGCATCTGCATGGTGACTTTTCCTTTACTAGAGAAGTCTGCACAGGGCATCCTCTTTTGGTCACATCCGTCCGTTATCTCTGGCCCTTCACAGGCCCATAATCTCATGTTAATTTGTCACCACACACAGAACATCGCATACTCCAGGACTCAGAACCCCAGAGAAGATCCCCTTTAGGCAAAACTTGAAATCATAGGTCCTGGGTGGCAGTACAAGGCTGGTTGGTCCCCAAGGGGTTAAGAAAAAAGAGGCCTAGGTAGTGCCATCCTTCTACATAACACCAAGGAAGCTATGATGGCAAGTCTGACCTGCCTAATGAAGGCTGTCTTGGAGCACCGAGTCCCAGAAGATGGGATGGAGGAGAAGCTGCACTTGGCTCAAATTGAGCTGAGTTCACCTTTTGAACGCTGGGCCAAGCATCCCTGGTACAGCTTTTCTTCCCCAGAAAAGAGCCGAACACTATGCACATGATTAATGGGAAGTTTTCAGTAGCTTCAGATACCATCAATTGAGCCTTCCACAAGCCAGTTACAAAACAGAACAAGCCAAACCATCTGTTTGAAATCTCCATGTAGTGCTTTAGAAAAAAAGGCGAGGCGCTGAGGAGCCAGAACTTGGGATGCCAGTGCCACTTCGCCACAAGTGTCGTGCCCGTCCCGCACACTAGCTCCCAACGCTGCCCTAGGCCTTTTCAGTTGTGCAAAACCCCATCACACTGCCAGACAGAATTTGATCCCAAAACACCTGCTCTGGTAACACTTGACCATTCTGGCTCTGGGAAGAGTCCAAGTTGAGAGTGTTTCTGCAAAACGAATGGGGGAGGTTGGCTCCATCTATCCCTCAAGGGGGGGGGGCAGATCAGACTCCTTAATTAGATGGAGGGAGAGATCAGGCCAGGTCTGTGTCATGGGCAAGCCCCGGCAATACCAGCAGCCCGGCCAGCAGCGGAGACCAGTCCCCTCAGCCACTCTGGCACCTGGCTGGCTTTCCTGCTGCTGCCACGCCGATGCTTATCCATGTGACAGAAGTGCAGCCAACCTGTCCAATCCACCCAGCTATGAAGCTGCCCCCGCGGCCACAGGAGCTCTCCCCAGGCCAGGAGCCAGGGCCCTGACCAGCTCCCCACACCCAGTTGCAGAGCTCTCCAGCTGCAATGCGAAAGCAGGGGCGACACACCACCATGTCTCTGCGGATGGCGTTGTGTGGTTGGATTTTACACTCACAAGCGACTGATTTCAAACCAACACCCCCCAACTGGCGTTCACAGCAGAATATTCGGATCACAGATTTTGTGCCTGACAGCAGGCGCTCAAGGTTTTTCACTCCAGGTGGTATGTCCGAAAGTGATAGGTGACCCAGCTTTGAAGCCAGGCTTTGGTGCTGTCGCTTTAAGATCACTCCTCTCCTAAGAGTAAAATCTCAACTACAACAAAGCCTTTAAATAGGTTTGCCGTTTTAAAAACTATTGTGAATAAAGCCTTTTGACCAACTTGTAGAGAGCCTTGAACCTCAGTGGTTACCTGAAATATAGAGGTCACCTGAAAATGGAATTTGTTACTTTGTAAACATTGGATTTTCTTACCTGGCTTCATCAAACCTTGTTCAAGTGCTGCTTCCAGTTCTGGTTCGAGCTCAGGTTCAGTAAGACCTTCTGGAACAGGAGTGGGGCTACCACCAGCTGCCCTTACAGATGCAGCCGAGAGCACTGCTGTAGCAGCTTCCCCAGAGAGCACGAGTTTGCCCTCCATCTCCTGGGCTGCAGAGCTTCCCTGGGACTCCTCCTGCCCCGAGTTGCCAGGAACTAGGGCAGTGAACTCCACTTCAAGATGCAGTGGTTTTTCAGAGCCGACTGCTTTGGTGGAGCCCCCTGCATCCGGGAATTGTGCAGGCTGACCTTTCAAAGAGGTGTCAGAGAACAGAACTGATGCTTCTGCCTCCATATGTACTGAGGAATAGTGTGATTCCACCTCCAACTGTGCAAGACTTACAGAACCTACGGTTTTTTCAGACATGCCTGTGTCGCGTGCTACAGGTATGGGACTATCTGGTGGCTCATTTTCTTTAAGGGAAGCAACGTGATCGGTAAAAGGGATAACTATGTGTTCTGGTATTTGCTCGACATAAGTAACTCCTTCAGTCACAGGCTCATTGTTATAGATGGATGAAACATGAACAAATGATATGACCTCAATATCAGCCTGCAAAGGGACTTCGGGAGCTTGATCGTAAGCAGGAGGGTCTTGTTCATCCTGCAAGGGGAAGGAGGAAGCCGTTGTTGGTTCAGCTTCATCGTCTTTAGGTTTAGGACCCAAATCTACATGGACAGATGTTTGGCTCAGAACCTGCAGGGCTACAACCTCTGCGGAATACACAGTGGGAATGGCCACCTTGGCATCTTCGGCAGCCTCTGAACTCAGCACCTCCTCAGAAAAAACAGGCATACTTGTTGCCACATCCACCATTAAAACGTCAGACTGATCAGAATGAGTAGATGAAACATTACCTAACATCTGAGCAGCAAACTGAGCTGGGTCAGCTGGCACATAAGCAAACTCTTGTGAGACAGGTGCTGGAGATGGTGAGGAGGGTGGGGTCACAGCCTTAGGGGTAGATGGTTTCGGGCTGCCACCACAGGCTGCTTCGGGGGTCTCCTCGGGCTCCAGGAGCACCTCTGCGTGAACTGATGGGAACTGAGTGGTTTTGTTCATTAACAGTGGTCCAGCTATATTGTCCTCCTCTGTGTCCGTAGATTTCTCCATCCGTGTAGGTTCTTGGGAAACTACAGATGTTTCTACCTGTTCTTCCATACATTCTGGTTTCTTCTCTTGTGTCGTTCCTTCTGACCACTTCTCTACTAAAAGAGCCAGATGGGTTAATAAGCATAAATCCCTCCCACCACCACCACTACCACCACCACCACCACCACCACATTTTAGAGCAGTAATAGGCTGCACATTCAGATGTCAATATGCATACAAGAGAGTTTTGCTTAATTTCCCAATACCTGATTGTGTGGGTAATGAAACTTCCCTGTCTTTATCCACTTGGAAGACACCCCAGTTCATTTCCTCAGAAATCAGTGACTCAGTGACAAAACGAGTAATCAGATACCCTTTGGCTGGTCGGCGGCGTCAGGGGAAAGACCATATTAACTCCGCCCAGAACTAAGGAAGCTGAAAACCTCCATGTGAAAAGCTTCTCATCTAAACTTCTCCACAAACCCAAGGGTTTGCGGGTGGGAAGACTTCAAAACTGAGCAATAAGTGATCTAATCTTCATCTAATAGAACAGCTTATTAATTAAACACATGCTGTCATGTTAATAAAAGCAGTCCTCAAGAAAACTGGTATATAAAATTTAACAATGAATGGGAAAACTTGGGGGCCTAGAGGATATTTTGACATTAGGAAACATCGTATAGTCTAACCTAAAACTGGTAGCACTTGCTGGTGAGGTGTGATCACGCAGCAGCCAACGTCATACTGACCCAGACAAGAGGGGCAGGAAGAGAATTCCGGATCTCTAAGTGGACTCAGCAAATCCTCAGGCATGAGGACCTTCCCATGGCCTGGGAGGTCAAGACCGCTGATGACCTAGAAGGACTCCGAGGGTGGAGAAACTGCTCTGAAATCCTTGTCTCCACTCAGCACCTGCTTGGTCCACTCAGCACCACGCCTGTCTGACCACCTCAGGCCTTCCTCGGCACACGCTCTCACAGCTGCTTGCTCTCCTGAGGATTTTCTCTTGGGAAGCATTTCCCCAATATAATGAAATTGGCAGAAAAGCAGAAAGTAGGTGTTTCAGCTCTGTCCTTACTCCTCGCACACTGTCTTTATTCCTTGGCTGTGACTTTCCTGGGGTCTCACTGCAGCACCAGGACTTCACAAGCCTCTTCATGTCCGCTGGGCCTAAACCCCCTGCCCCCGACAGCACCCCACTTCTGAAATCCCCACTCGGCTTCTCCACTAAGCCTCCTCCATACACTAGCAGCGCAGGAGTTGGCCAGCAACCCAAAGGAAACGGCTTTGCAGACTTTGGGGAGATCCTTCTCTGCCAACACTCCCCTCACTGATACTTTGGTGCCCAAATCCCAGCCAGATTAGTAGCCCTGAACTCTACTTCTCCATTTTTTTCTTCCCAGACACACTTCTACTCTGCTTGGCCTCCCTTTCCCTGTGTAAGAATTTGAAAAATGCTGCTAGGGTGAAGAGAGGGGCTCACTTTCTGTGAATTCCTTCTCCCAAGGGCCCAGGCACTGGACTTTGTTTTATATAATTGCTCTAGCTTTTATGATGGTTGATGAAAGGAGGCTAAGTGTGATTTCAGCCCCTCCATCATAGCTGACAGTGAAATCGCTCTTCCTCCACTGACTTTGACCTAGCACAGCATCTGGCAATGGGTATGAATTTAAAGATTTGTTGAATGAAATAATGAACTGGACTTTATAGATAGGTAGAATTTGAAAGGTGCATAGGAGCTCCTGGAGAGGGAAGTAGCATAAACCAAAAACCAGATGATGACAAGTTATCAGTCTGGTATACAATGAGAGACAGGATTGCAAAGGTAGAGTAGCTGCAAATTGCAGAAAGCTTTGTTCACACGGCAGGGTCTTAGAGAGGGATAAAAAATTTAGGTGCTATGACAGACTTGTCAGAATGCATTACTTTATTTGCATTAAAATGCTTGTTTCCAAATGGCAAAATTTATTTGATCATGCCCAAGCATCAGATTTCTCTTAAGTAAAACTGTAATGATGTCACCTACTTATAAAGTCACTTTAGTTGACAAAATACATTGGGAGTACCTAGGACAAAACAGGTATACATATGTCTCATTTTGTTGTACTTAATTTCAATTTGCAAATACTACCGTTTTACAAACTGAAGGTTTGTGGCAGCTCTATGTCAAGCAAGACCGACTGGCTGTTCCCCTAGCTCTCTCCCTCCCCTGTGTCTTCTAGTAGAGGCATCACTCCTATTACTGGGCCCTGGGTGTTAGGCCCTGACTTTGCTGTATTTATTGAAGTATTTCCACTTTGTAAAAAATGTGGCCTGTTATTTCCTGGGAGATCCCCTTCCTAATTTGGTCCTCTTTAGCATCTGAGGCCTAGCTGCCAATTTTTATTTAGTCCTAGTGTGTAGTGTGTAGCCCTATTCCCTGGGCTACGACAATATTGAAATTAGGCCAAACAAGAACCCTACAATGGCCTTTAGAAGTGTTCAAGTGAAAGGAAGAGCCGCATATCTCTCTCTTTTAAATCAAAAGCTTGAAATGATTAAGCTTAATAAGGAAGGTATGTGAAAACTTAGGCCAGAAGCTAGGCATCATATGCCAACCAGTTAGACAAGTTGTGGACACAAAGAAAAAGTTCTTGAAGGAAATTGAAAGTACTAACCCAGTGAACACACAAATGCTAAGCAAAATAGCCTTGTTGCTGACATGGATAAGGTTTGAGTGGTCTGGATAGAAGATCAAACCAGCCATAATATTCCCTTCAGCCAAAGCCTAACCCAGAGCAAGGCCGTGACTCTTCAATTCCATGAAAGCTGAGAGAGGTGAGGAAGCTGCAGGAGAAAGGTCTGAAGCTGTAAGCAGAGGGTGGGTCATGAGGTTTAAGGAGAGAAGCTGTCTCCATGACATCAAAGTACAAGGCAGAGCAGCAAGTGCTGATGGAGAAGCTGCAGCAAGTGACCCAGAAGATCTGAGATTAATAAAGGTGACTACACTAAACAGATTTTCAATGCAGACAAAACATTCTTATATTAGATGATATCATCTAGGACTTTCACAGCTACAGAGGAGATGTCAATGCCTGGCTTCAAAGCTCCAGAGGACAGGCTGGCTCTCTTGTTAGGGGCTAATGCAGCTGGTGACTGTAGGTTAAAGCCAATGCTCGGATTCTGAAAATCCTAGGGCTCTTGAAAATTATGTTAAATCTACTTAGCCTGTGCTCTACAAATGGAACAACAAAACCTGGATGACATCATGTCTGTTTATACCATGGTTTACTGAATAGTTTAAACCCACTGTTGAGACCTGCTGCTCAGAAAAAAAGATTCCTTTCAAAATACTACTGCTCAAAAAAAAAAAAAAAAAAACACAAAATACTACTGCTCATTGACAATGCACCTGGTCACCCAAGAGCTCTGATGGAGATGTACAACGAGAGGTACAATCATATGCTAATACATCAATACTACAGTCTATGGATCAAGAAGTAATTTCAAGTCTCATTATTTAAGAAACACATTTTGTAAGGCTAGAGTTGTAAAAGATAAGGATTCCTCCAATGGATCTGGGTAAAGTCAGTGGAAATTCTGGAAAGGATTCACCACTCCAGATTCCACTAAAAACATTTGAGATTCATGGGAAGAGGTCAAGTGATCAACATTAACAGGCATCTGGAAGAAGTTGATTCCAGCCCTCACAGATGACTTGGAGGGGTTCCAGACTTCAGTGGAGGAAGTCCCTGCAGATGTGGTGGAAACAGCAAAAGAACTAGAATTAGGAGAGGAGCCTGAGGATGCGGCTGAACTGCTGCAAGCTCATGATAAAACCTGAACAGATGGGGAGTTCCTCTAATGGATGAGCAAGGAAAGTCCTCTCTTAAGATGGAATCTACAATCCTGGTGAAGATGCTGTGAAGATTGTTGAAATGACAACAAAGGATTTACAGTAGTCTATAAACTTAGTTGATCGAGCAGCAGCAGGGGCTGAAAAGATGGACTCTAATTTTGAAAGTTCTGTCGGCAAAATGCTATCACCCAGCATTCATGCTGCAGAGAAATCATGAAAGGAAGTATCAAGATCATTCATGAAAGGAAGTATCATTTGGTGCAGCAAGCGTCACTGATGTCTTCTTTCAAGAAACTGCCACAGATGCAGCCACCACCCTGACTGGTCAGCAGCCACCAATATCAAAGCATGTCTCTGGAAGCTCAGATGGTAGTTAGCATTTTTAGAAATAAGTATTTTTTTAAATTAAGGTATGTAAACTGGTTTTTGACATAATGCTATTGCACACTTAGTAAACCACAGTGTAGTATAAACATAACTTTTATATTCACTGGGAAACCAAAAGAATTCACTTAACTGATTTTATTGCAATATTTGCTTTATTGTGGTGGTCTGGACCTGAACCCCACTATCTCCAAGGTATGCTTGTACTTGATAATTCCATTCCTTTCTTTTCCTACCTGTGACATAGTAAGTGGCAGAACTTAGATCATTTTTTTTTTTTACCCTAAAATATCACCCGAGTTTCTAAAATCCCAATTAATGATTCTGTTCTACGAAGAAACTCTCTTGAGAGGACTGAAAAATGGGGGTGCTTTCACTGATTCATATGGTAAGATCTGTTTCATCAAATTGCAGAAAAACAAGAGGATCCAAGGAAGTTTCACCAGCACGTGCTGCTTTGGAAATGGGCACGTGCAGGCCAATGGGTCAGATGCCACAGTGGAGGCCTGGACAGAGCCAGGAACCAACCTAAAGATCCCAGGCTCTGGAAAATGGGGGAAGCAGTGACGGAATAGAGAAGTAAGGAAAGTTTGCTCTCGTGTCTGGTTCTTTTCCTCCTTCCTCTCCCATCATGAATTTACATGAATTTTTAAAGGCACGGGGAGATGGATAAATACCACTGGTCCTATAAAGAAGCCCACCAAAAATGGGCTTCCTTCCAAGAAAAATCCAGGATAAAGTGTTAAAACAAATGATATGTGCAGGAATATAATGTGAACATAAAACAAAGGTCTTTCAGGCTCACATCTGATAACTGGGAGATGAGTGGGGATTAATGCAGCAGGAATGGGAGTGAACCTTTGCCTCACATTATTACCAAGAGCTAATACCTGCTGCTGCGTTAAGGTTGACCTTACCTCATGCTGAAGAGACTGAAAGACCAGAATAAGGGTCAGTTGACATATTCCTCAAAGAAAGGTCCATGTTCCCATACTGCAAATTACAGGAAGCCTAGGACAGCCACATTCCTTGGGACCAACAGAGCACGTAGGGTATTACAGACGCCACCATCCATACTTAACACTGGGATCCAATTAAAGGAAGTGTATTTAGAGGAAAGAGAAGATGCCACTTGTTCTACCCACTTTTTTATTGTACAGAACTGGACAACCATGCAGCCAAATTTACTCAGCACTCCCACAGGAATAGTTGAGGAACTGAACCAGTCAGAAGGTAGGAGGATGTCACTCAGGGGAGAAAATGCCCTACCAAATGGAAACTTTATGCTGTATATCCCTCGATAGTCCCTCTGCAGCCCAGACTTCTGCTTTCCTGGATATAGATGGACTTGAGTAGTCTCTATGACAGGACCTAAGTTAATGAACACTGTCATTAAGAAACCAGTTGGTATGACAATAAAAAGAAAGACGAATGAGCCAAACTGGTATAAGACAGTAACAATGAACTCTATTTTCGGGTCATCTAGTCATACCTTCATGTTACCTACCCATTTCCCCTGTAAATTAGAAAACAAGGCAATGTTCACTTCTACTCTACTACCAAAGACCAATCTATGTCTACAGCCATACTGTGAACTGACTTTTAGGATTAACTGCATGTTATGTAAATTGCCTTGGTATTTGTAGTTACTGGAAGAGAAAAACATTTATCTCCCTCTCTTTACCTCTGCCAAAAGTAGATCTGTTCCATTAGTTCAGTCTGTTAATTAAACTAATCTGCATTAATTTAGTCCACTTGTAAGCTGAATGGTGGGTAGGTTCCTCAGTAAACAAATTAGCCTCAAAAGCTACCCGTTAGTTACCTCCCACCATAAAGATTCACCAACTTTACCACCATTCTCCAACACAGGAAGCCTACTCAATCCCAGGCCTCTCAAACATAGCTCCTGGTATAGAGGGCATGAGTACAAAGCCCATAATAACCCTGACTTCTTGGGAAACCAGCCTAATAGGGAAAAGGAGAGTGGTCAGTGTTCTAAGAGCACCTGTCTGTATATCCTGCTAGTGGTAAGCAAATCCCAGACCTGTGTCCCAGGGTAAGCTGAGAATGCCATCAGGGCCCTGCAGGGAAGCAGCCAGACTAGAGAGCAAAACATTCCTGAACTACAGCGATTCACTCTCCTGCTCCTTCAAATGCTGACTCTTGCTAGTTTTAGTTTTGTTTGGTTTTGGGTAGGTCTTTCACCATAGATCCAAATCCTCAATTCTTACATTTTCCTAGATTCTACTCCTGGCTTCTCCCTAGCTTGATTATGTTATATATTGGCACACCAAACTGTCAGAGTGTAAAAGTGGCTCAAACTGGTACGCCTGGGTGGCTCAGTGGTTGAACACCTGACCTGCCTCTGCCTAGCTCAGGGCGTGATCCCAAGGTCCCGGGATCGAGTCCCACATCGGGCTCGCTGCATGGAGCCTGCTTCTCTTGTCTCTGCCTCTCTCTCTCTCTCAAGAATAAATAAAATCTTAAAAAAAAAAAAAGTGGCTCAAACTCACTGATCCTACCTTTTATTTTCCTACAGTCATTCCAAAATATTGGCCAACCAATGCAGCAAAAATTATTTCATTATTTCCCTCACTGTCACAAGTCTCCATTTTCTCCATAAAATTCTGCCAGTTTCTTCTTACCATTCTTCTAGATGTGTATGCCTGTCCTTGGGATGACCAATTTATCCCACTTTGCTTTGGTGATCTTCTTGAACAGTCACCATATAAACTTTGCCTTTCTCTTTCTCCCTGTCTTTTTTCATTGCTCCTCTACCAATGCAGTTTCATGTTCTCATGTTCACATAGGCATTTACACATATACCCATAAAACACAACTTTTCTGAGCAGATGGACGGCCCTTGGTGACAGAGATGGATTGGAGAAGACCACTTTCCAGGAAAAACGTATCTCTTAACTACCTAGAAACTCTTGGAACAGAAAAGATGGTCACTAACACCTAACTGATCTCTTGCCCTGCAACTGGACTGCAGTTAACCTATCACAGGGAGGGAAAAAGGAAAAAGGATGTGTCTTTGCTTAATAAAAAAAAATCTTCCGAGTATTTATGCAAGTTTCCTGAATAGTGTATCTCATTATAGTTTGAGTCTTTATTACAACAATATCCAATTTTCTTCAAAGTTCAGTGTACTTTCCTAAAGACAGGAATACTGGAAAGGGTGTGAGGCATAGTTTATACACACTGTTAGAGGTCTCATTGGACCAGATGGTTTGCAGAAGATGAGTTTTTCCTATTTTTGTCTTTTAGAGATTTAAAATCCTCCAAACTGTCAGTCTCCAGATTAAAAAAAAAAAAAAACGGATCAAATAACTAATCACATCAGTATGATCAAAGTATGGGCATCATTCTTAAGCTTGGACCTATGGTAATAATGATGCAATAATTTATAACTAGAACGTATGGTAATAATGATGCAATAATTTATAACTAGTATCACTGAATTGTTACCACTTGTGGTACTTACCTTTAATCTGATGAAATTGTTTAACAAGATCTTTTATATCCAGAGAAGTATTCCCTGAGGGAATAAATACAGGAAATTAGATACATAAAATGCCCAATTTAAAATGCCTTCCTTTTCAAAGCAACAAATATATAATCTAAAGGAATAACAAACCTTCTCTAAATACAATAAGTTCTTTAAAATAAACTGCTGCGAACTGGGTGATGTTTGGTGGATTAATTTTAAGAATGGCTCTGCTGACTCCCTCGAGCAGAGTCTTGAGGCCATAAGGTACGACAAGTCTGGGCTTTGAAGAAATCATTTTGGCAGGATGTCTGTAATCTCAACTATAATGAAGAAAAACAAGGTCTTATAAATAGTATGTTTTTTATTAAAATGTTTATTAATTAACTATAGTTTCTAAGAATAAACCTCTTATTGAAATTATTAGCTTGTGTTCTAATCTCTAGGCATTTATTGTAGCAAAAATGGGCTAATTCTTAACAGTAGTTTACACACACACACACACACACACACTCTACCAATAACTTATTATGTGCAGATGAGCAATATGGTACTATTAAAGAAACCCATGGGAAAAGCCCTGCCAAGAATTCTAGGATAATATTAAAAACAAAGATGGAAAAACCAACCAAACAAAACTTATTCCTGCAAAATTCAGTAAATATTTCATACAGAAGTTCAAGAAAAATAAATCAAGCTCATGTGTCTGTGTCTAAACAACATCCTTCCAAACTACATGGGCACCGGCTTCTCTGTGCCTTCATCAAACAGAATAGCATAATAGGGTTTCTATAAGAAAATGTCTTTTTTCCTTGTTTTTCTAACTCTATCCCTGGACACACTGCTCATCTTTCAGTATATCATTTTTAGCTCTAAATGTAATTTTAACATTAATCAGAATAAGTTACTTGTGGTCACACCATCCACTGCCATATGTCCATCTTTCTCTTCTCATATCCTCCTTTAACCTCTACCTTAGTTTTCCCCTCCCCCCCAAACTCCTGCCTTTCTGAATTTTAAGTGGTACCAAAGGTATTGCATAGTCTAACCTGTAATGCTCAAGAGTTGGAGAGGTTGCCATCCCAAACTGTGTGTGTGTATTGTTCCATTGCAGAAAATGGTTTAAGGTTTATAAATACATGTAAAGAACAAAATTATTTAAGGAAATGAGTTTAGCGGTAAGGAAAAAAGTATGGTAGAAAAAATACAGGTTAGTGTAGGACAAGCCATAAGTCCTACAATAGAGATGGGCTGTCAAATCAACTCCTGAGCTACCGAGCAACCATCAGAAGATAGGAAAACAGCCGGCTAAATGATTCGGGTTTCCTGAGGGAAAAAAGAACAAATCAGTTGCCTGGAAGAATCACAGGTATTCTGAACACTGAGACCCAGGAGAAATTTCTCCAATGAATTTTCATCAAGGGGAGAATAGTGCGATATAATGAATCATGTCAACAACATCCCTACAGTAGAGAGAGTAAGGAGTTTCACGGGGCTAAGCTGCGCAGCTGAGTTACAGCAATTATTCAAGGGGCCAACCTCTAATAAAAAGTCAGGTGTTAGCAAAATGCTGGATGCCTAAAAGTACCCTTCGTCTTCCCCAAGCTCAAGGAAGAAATAAATACTGGCCAAAGCAAACCCTCTGAGCACATTAAGAGTATTGAATCCTTTAACGAAGACCTACTTTTAGGGACGCCTGGGAGGCTCGATGGTTTAGTGCCTGCCTTTGGCCCCGGGGTGTGATCCCGGAGACCTGGGATTGAGTCCCGCATTGGGCTCTCTGCTTGGAGCCTGCTTCTCCCCTTGCCTGGGTCTCTGCCTCGCTCTCCCACGAACAAATAAAATCTTTATTTAAAAAAGAAAACCTACTTTTAGAGTAGAAGTCAACAGGACCTTTACTGAATTAAATCTTTAAAAAAAAATTTTTTTTCACATTTTCTTGGTATAAAATTTGTATTGAACTTAAGTATCTTAAAAAAAAAAAAAAAAAAAAACAACTCCTGGCCTAGGTCTGGCAGGCCAACATGCTAAAAGTCAAGGGCCATAGGCAGGAAGTGTAATGTATGTATGACCCGTAAATGTAAACTATTTGTGTGTATCGTTTTTCCCAGTGCACAGTCTGCCCTCCAGCGCGGGCAGGGAAGTCTGCTTGGAGAAGCGGCTTACGAGCGGCCAACATGGAGCTACCGACACTCCCCGGAGGAGGCAGTTAGCGGTCGACGCTCCCAGCCGCGGGGAGAACGGCCGTCCCGTGATCCTATTGGCTGTCGCCCTCCGCGCCCCGCCCCCGCCCCGCCCCGCCCCGCCCCCGCCCGGCTCTGGGCGGGGCCGGCGCACCTCGGCCGCGTGCCGAGAACGGTCCTGAGCAGGCGGAGACGCGCCGGGACGCCCCGCAGGGCTACGCCGACTCCCACAACACGCTGGCGGCTGCTTTCCCACGACAGCCTAATTCTTCCCACGTCCCTCCTTTAAAGAGTCTCTGTCAAAATCCAGCTTTAGGACCCGGGCCCCCGCGCTGAGCCGCGAACTTCGTTTCACCCGCTCCCCTCAGGGCGCCTAACGCCCGAGCGGGACCACAGGGCTGCAGGCCCGGGGCGCGCGGGGGGGAGGGGGGCTTCCGAGCCACTGGCTCCCTCAGGACCTACGCGGCCGGCTGGGGTCTGCGTCGTTCGCCCCCGGCTCCGCGTCCACCAGCCCAAGAGGCGAAGGGGCCGGCCGGCCGCCGCCCCTCCCCACCGGCCTCCCACCCCGGGGCCCTCCGCCTTCCCCAGCACTGGAGGAACCGTCCGCCGAGCCCGACGCGCGAGGCGCCCCGAGGGGCCGCAGGCCGTACGGGGCCTCTTCGCCAGACGCGCCCCACCTTCTCCTTTCCGGCTACGCTCCCAAGAGCTTCCTCGTTGCCCCCTTGCCGGCGGCTCCTGTAGGAGCCCGCGCTCCCAGCGGCCCTTTATACCCCTGCGGACGTCAGGGCGTGCGTCACAAAGCCCCTCCCTCCCGCGGAGGGCTCGGGCGGCCACGGCGGGGGGGCGGGGCCTCGGCGCCCCCAGCCAATGGGGAGCCGGGCTGGACAAAGGCGGGGAACTCCGTGGGCCGGGCCGGCGCGCCCCGCCTTTTCTGGGAGAATAGAAACGGGCGAAGGGGACCCCGGCGTCTGCAAACGGCCCGCAGTCGGCCCAGACGAGCGAGACCTCGCTTTTGCTCGCTCAGCGTAAAAATAAGAGCTACGGTAGAAGGAAAGATGGAGATTCTTGGCAGTCCTTGTCGGCAGCGCCTCACCTCGCCACCCGGGTCCCCACCCCAACGGGGTTACTCTCTTCAGTCATCTTTTCGAAGAACGACTTGTCACGGGATACACAACACACGCGAGTGTAAGGAGGACGAAGCATTTCATGCAACATGGTACTTTTCTTTGGGAAGATCCCCTGCGGAAAGAGAATTTGGCACGAGCCCCGCAGCTTCCAGGGCCCGTTGGTAACCCGGGTCTTGCAAGACCTCGGGCACAGCGTCCCCCGAAGCCGCCGCGGCCGCAGCAGGTGGCCTTTCAGGCGGGCTCTGCGCGCTTGCCCAGTTCAGCTCCCCGGGCTGGGCTGGGCTGGGCTGGGCGTTCCCCCAGCACCGTAATCCCATGACGACCGCATTCCAAACAGGCTTCCCTGAAATCCATTTTCAAATATTTAAGAAGCAAGAACCACTGGAACTCAACCATCAAATTACATCTTCAGGGCACCTATCTGAGAAAAACACTTTTTTAAAAAAGCCCTCAGGAAACAGGCTTGCAGAGCTCTTCAAAGTTAAGACGCTCTCACTCTCATGAATAAATAAAATCTTAAAAAAAAAAAGTTAAGACGCAATGTTGAGGCCCTGGTCTACATCTATGCTGCACAGAACACTTTGTACGGATATTCATTCATCCATACACTAATGACTGAGTGTCCCTTATGTGGCAGACAGGCTCCCTCTTCTCATGAGGATTAGATTTTAAAAGGAGAAATGCTAATTTTTTTACTTTGAACGTGATGCTAGGTCTGCAGATTTTTTTTTTTTTTTCTTCATCACTACCCCCAGCCCTACTTTGGTAGATATAAGTGAAATGAAGCAGTCATGATTTCTGATAAGTTTGGTTCATTATACATTTAACACTCAAAGAAACTGACCTACTAAAAACCCCAAGTATAAACCCCATTTATAGTGTCTTTGGGAATTAAAGACATTTATGCTTGTAGAGCAGAACCTTGACAGGCCATCTTGGACACACAGGTGTTAGGTGTTGTGCAGAACATCTGCAACTCAGGTCAAGCCCTCACTCCACATTTCTTCAATAACTGTTTTGTCCAACTTCCTCTGAAATGCAAACTGTTAGTGAAAACATTTAACCCAAAACTTTCAAACCACCATTTGCTGCTTTAATTTCAAAAACTCCCAATGACCTCATATAGTTTTACCTTCTTCCCTTTCAGTCCACTAGGGATCTAAAGGCAAAATGCAAATCTACTTTGTTCTCCATTGTTCCCCTGCTCCCCATCCTTACTTTACAGAAGTTTAAGGTTTTTGGTGTGACCTCTGCAAAATTCAAATCTTATTTGGTCCATTTTCACCAGACTACATCCTTCTTTAAAACTCAGCTCAGGAGGGGCACCTGGGTAGCTCACTTGATTAAACTTCTGCCTTTGGTTCAGGTCATGATCCCAGCCTAGGGCTGAGTCAGCAGGTTCCCTGCTCTGTGGGGAGCCTGCTTCTGCCCTTCCCCCTGCTTTTGCTCTCTCTCAAATAAATAAAATCTTTAAAACAAAAACACTCAGCTCCAGAATCTCCTACTTTAGAAAGCCAGTGGGTGAGAAGCATTTCCTCAGTAGCCCCCATGATAATACATTGTATGAGCATAGCCTTGCTATAGAATTCTTTGTGTTGGACTCTTCTCTTAGATTTGTAAAATACTTAGCAAAAGATGATAACCTAGGGCAGCATTTCTCTAATTTAGACCACCTGCATTCAAATCATTTTTAGGAGCTTGTTAAAAATGCCCTCCTAAGCTGTACCTGGTACCTACTGAATCAGAATCTCAAAGGAGGGCTAATTTGTAAAACCAGAATTTGTGAACCCCTGGGCTGTGGTTGGAGAACGTGTAACCCAGAGCTCACCCAGTTAAAATACCCCAGGCAACGAGGAGCTACAACTTAGTCCCCTTGCTAGTTTTCACAAAGCCAAGTACAATGTGCACTGGATGATTTACACTTTACAGAAGAAGGGACCAACTTCCCATTCTCCTCTCCCAACCCTCACCACCCGCCATCCTTTTCTTTCTGGATTTCCTTTTCCTAGCTTCTAAGTCTCCTCCCTCTACTATGTGTCTTCTTGGGATGATCTGAACTTAACCATTTTTTTTCCTACAAAATACATCACCAACAGCATTCTAAACAGTGTACGAAATACCAAACAGTACATCATGACTATGAATGTGTATCTTCATAAGTACAGAGCCATATTTGTACACTTCCCACTATAATTTGCTTAAGGAAGCAATCGACTAGGAAAGTTATACAGCAAAGAAATACATGTGATTTTAAAAATCAGATAGGTCCTTTTAGCTGGCAGAAATATAAAAGTGCAGATTCTATAAATAATTGACTTGTACAATATGCAACAATAAATTCCTAATTCTCAATGATCTCTGAAATACTTCTTCACTTGGCCAAGTACTTAGCTATCATGTGCTAAAATCCAAAGGCCCCTAACCTAACAACAACAACAAAAAATCTTAAATGTTTTCACCACATAGGTACATATATTACATTATTAGACCATGCCTCCAAAGTGTGTCAAATTATAAATGTGTTCAGAGTACATAAATATACATCAGAGATCTTTCTCCTCATAGGCAAAATCTAATACAAAAATACATTTGACACTCATAAATTAGAAGATCCATTTGAGAGCCTCCAAAATAGAACTGGGGAAGTAGGGCATGATGCCAACAAAGCACACATAGATGCAAATTGTTCCGGTTATATGATTATTTTCTTCATCCGAGAGGGGGAAAGAGCAATTTACACCAAGCTAAGTTTCCAGGCAAATCACAGTTCACAGGCTGGATAAATCAAGGCACGCAGGCCAGAAAAAGGTCATGAATTACTCAACTCAAAAATGTACTCAGACTTCAGTCTGTCTAATGGTATCATATACCTGCACTGTGGTTTGTTATTTTAGAGACTTTAGAATCATCATCTACACCCCATCTCCATACTCTACCACCTTGTTAACGGACATAAACCACAAGGGTTATCCTGCACCAAACATAGGAGACTGTTTATAAACAAACCTCCTCTTTGACTATTGAAGTGGTGTGGTAAAGCTGTCTTCAGTTAAGTGAAGTGGACACAAACTTATTTGAAATCCTGAAGTCTCTCTAGAGATATACAAATAAATATTTAAAGTAGTTAATGTAGGAAAAACTTCTTTTAAATTTTAAAGTACAGGGCTTTATATAATCTTTGAATACTGAGTAATAGTTCAAACAATATTTGAACTATTGCTGAAAATAATAGTAAAATTCAAGTAAGTATGAGCTGAGCAAGAGCTTCAGGATGCAAATTCAAAGTAAAATTCAAATAAGCAAGAGCTTCAGGATGCAGAATGCTCCACAATCATAACTGAGAAGTTTGCCTCATATGATATAGCCAAAGAGGACAAAATGGTAAGAGCCATATTTAACAGATTGATGATGTTCTTCCCTTAAGCCTTGAGGAGTTTAGGGAGCCAATATTTTTTAATACCAAATCTTCTCTTCAGAAAGCATCTACTTGGCTTCCAGATCTACTCATTTACTGAATGCAAGATAGCCATCTTTTCTCTCTGCCTAGTGTCAAAAATCCATGCAGGATTCACACCAGAAGGAAAGAATAAACACTTTGGAAGTGAGGAATCATGAATACAGTTTTAGTCAAAGTCAGTGAGGAATAATTCTTTCTTTCAAAGAAATTATTATTTCCTCAAAACCAGATTAAGTAGATTAGGGCTGTCAACATTCTAGCTGCTTCTATGTTTTATTTTGAAAAGAAATATTAAAGTACTGACATCACATGAGATCGTGCTTCAGCTAAAAGGATATGTAAATAAATGATACCCGGAGAGGACACTCTTTAGCTCAATATGAATTTTAAAAAGTCTCGTCTTAAGCCTGAGCCAAGATAGTCACACAATTATGGCAGAAATTCTTAAGTGGCTGAGGTATTTAGACTCTTCCAAACCACAGGTGTGAAGTACTGGACAAAGAGATAAATTAAATGACAATAAAAATTAGCAATGAAGGATTAAAAATTAACTTTGAACTCCCTTTATAGAATAACCTGAGCTAAAGAGAAAATGATTAAATCCTGGCAACAGCCCAGCAAATCCTTCACCAGCAAATATTGAGGCAAAAAAACCCCGTGTTCATTCAAGAATAACCTTTTCAAAGTAATTTGCTAAAAGATTTCCAAAAGTTGGTAATTAGACCATTTATCACAAAAAAAACTCCTAAAATGTAGGTATTATCTGTCTAGCCTATAGACTAGCCTTTCTAATAAACTAGCAAAATAGTTCTACCTTAGGTTGTGAAACTATTCTATTGGCTTCTATTTGGTTGGCTTTCATAGGGAGGAAAAAAAGGGGTTTGTTACTTCGAAACATTTTATGGACAATGTGAAGATAAGTATTTCTTGATGACACAACTTCAGCCAAAGAGTATTTGTGTTTTAAATAAGGAAAAAAAATTCTGGGTTATTAACTTTTTTAAACAAGAATATTCCATCTGTGATCAGGAGATCTGTGTTCTAGTTATCGCTCCACTGATAACAGGAAAAATCAATTAGCCTTTTTGTGCCTGAGTTTCATTGTCTAGACAATGGGGATAAAATATCTGTGCTATGCTATTCACAAGTTAGAGGATAAAGTAAAACACTAGAAAGCACTTTTATTTTTTTTTCAAAACACAATATAAACGCTGTGTCATAATACTGTTGATAATTCTCCAGGTACCTCCTAGTGTTATCCAGTCACACGTGTGCTTATGGGAGGCGTTCCTAGAATATCACAAGTTGAATATTTAGTTTGATTTTATTTTAAAAATAATAAATCACAAAACTAAAATGTTTGAACAAGGTCACTTAACCCTCTCCCCAGGTGGTTAGTTATAATTACTAGAATCGTCATTATTATTACTTCTTAGCTATATGTTTAAAAGAGGAGATCTTTAATATGTCAGCCTAACTGGGAAAATGTGCCCCTGGCACAGGTGGTTTTCAGAAGAAGAGCCAGTCTTCGGAAGAGCTGTGTCCTCTGCTTTTATTTAAAGTGCAGAACCTGGTGGGGAGGGTCAGAGCAGGAATCCTGTGTCTGTCACTGAGGAACCAGTTCCCTCAGAGAAGCCAGAGCAGCGTGGATGCGGACATGCAATCTGTTTTCAAAGTCGTAGCCAGAGAAATCCTCCTGTAAGACCAAAGAAAGATATTTATGGACTCTATTAGACAAGCTTTCTGAAACACTGCAGGATAAACTGCAGGTTTTGTGCTTCCCAAAGTAAAATCTCTAACACTCCTGCCAATGGCTTCCTATCCACTCAATTTCCTTCTTTCCCAAACCTCAAACTCTGGGTTCATTTTTAACACCCAGGGGAATGTCATTAATGCTTATCTCTGGAAAATTTTCTTCATGGTATGCTTGAAATGGTAGTCTGAAACTCTGCTCAATCTAAGTTGCTATTAGAAATTTTTCGTTCGAGATTGTAGTTATGAAATCAAAAGGTATTTTCCCACTCAAGCAAGAAGTGTGTTTGTAAAAGCAAGATGGGCAATTTCATGAGTTTTTTAGAATACTGGTAAATTTCACTTAAAAATCAAGCAATCAGGGAGTGCTTGGGTGGCTCAGTCAGTTGGGCATCCGACTCTTGGTTTTGGCTCAGGTCATGGTCTCAGGGTCCTGAGCCTGAGCCCCGCGTCAGGGTCTGCATTCAGCAGGGAGTCTGCTTGAGATTCTTCTTCCTCCTCTTCCTCTGCCCCTCCCTCCCCCAAGCATGCGCTCGCGCTCTCTCTCTCTCTCTCTCTCTGTCTCGCTCTCTCTAGGATAAATAAATCTTAAAAGAAAAACTCATGGATCACTGAATCAATTAGTTATTATTTTTCTTTCCAGAAATATCCATCAGAACAATCATCTCACAAAACTTCTTGAATTCAGACTTAAGTGGATACAACAGAGGGTAAGAAGCCCCTGGGAAGAGGCAGGTGCAGTCTTTACCTTTGCTTGAAGAAGTAGAGTTCGGCCTCTTCCTACAGTCTATGAATATAAGAAAAACATATTATCTCTTAATATCTACATTTATACATACTCAAACAGAAAACATAAAAGGACAGGTTAACTGAAACAATCCCCAGTAGACACAGAGGTGAGTGAACTGCTCATTCAAGTTGAATGACCCCATTTTTTTTAAGGATGCTCGTAAGTTCGCATCAAGGCACTGCTAAAGAACTGTGCATGATCCTCACTCTTCTGTAAGAGAGAACAACTTAAAAAGAGTCGTGATAGCTTAAGATCTTACTGAACAACCTAAAATTGATGATCATTAAAAAGTTTACCCGACACTATTAAGTTAGATCTCCTTTAGAAGGCATTACTGGTTGAAGGAATCAACTTCATTTTTCAAGAAACAGACCAGCCTTGTTATATCTTAAGTATATATGTTAAGGCTGCATTAAAAGTAAAAATTTCCTTAAAGAATATAGTGCTAGGATTTTCTACCAAAATTCACAAGACTTGCCTTTTCTATTTTCGTAAAGTTAGAATTTCAAATAAAAAGACTAACCAATTAAAAGCCTATCTTTGGCAAGATAGGCTACCTGTCGAAGGTTTAGGCTAGAATCATATTTCTGTTGATTTAGCTCAACTTTTAGAGAGTACATATATTTTATAGTGGAATTGGATTTACTAAAAATCATAATTTTACAAAGCTAGTATTATGTAACTGAGCTTCTAAAAGAAAGTATCAAGCAAATATAGTTGGTATTTTTTTAACAAAACTGCAGTGTACTTAAATACACAATAGTAATTGTCAAATTTATGATATTCTAAAAGTTTTGAAGCAATCAATCATCACATCTTCCTCATTTATTCTCACCATAATCTCAATTAACTTGGAAAGGCAGGTATTTTTTTATCCTGTCTTACATTTTTAGGAGGAAGGTATGTGGTTAACCAGTATCTTACACAAAGTAAATGGAGAACTGGAACCATAATGCAATCTCATGTTCTTCTGAATAAGCTGCCCTATAGCATATCTCATACCATCCTAAAAAAGGCAGTGATTTCCCCCTCAAATGAGTTTTGGTCCAAAAAGCTACATTTATACTTCTAATTCCAGAAAAGAAATGACCTCATTCAACACATTAAGACAGAATTAGTAGCTTCTTGGATTCATTCTACATGAAATCAAGGAAAACAAAAACCCCACTATGTTTAATCAACTGACTTGAAATGAAGGATGATGCTTTGTGCCTTCTTACTTGTACATTTTGTACATTTTTTTTTTGCTGAGGAACATCATTTAAGAAATAGGTAAGATCTTACCTCTGGTTTGTCTAACAGAAGACAGCCAAGTTCATAGCAAGCATATGGCTGAACGTATAAGTTATTCTGACGACACAACTCATCTTTAACAGCTCGCTGGAAAAACTGAAAATAATACAAATATTATCAGGATTAACTTACTTCCTTACCTAAGGTTCATCCTATCTTTAGGAGGCAGAAGGGGGTAGTTATTTCTGTATTCTAGATCAGATTTTCTCTCTTTTTCTTTGCATCCTTATTTCTTCCCTTCCATCCTCATCCATACTTTGAAGTCCCCTACATGCTTGCCTCCAGGCTACGCTACCCATCAGTCAGCTCAATTTGTGTTACTTAGTTCTCCAGTTGACACACTAGCCTCTATTGATTGTATTGTCAAAAACATCTTTATCTGATCTCAAAGTCTGAACATACCATTTTAATATTTCAAACAGAAAGCCTGCAAGCCAAGAACCATCTCTTGACACACATTTTGCTTGCTGATACCTAAGAAAGTGATTTAAAATAGGCTTTTTAGAGCTGTATAATAACTATTACGACCCTACACTGAAAAATTTAAAATTATAATACAAGTGCATCAACACTCTAGGATTTAAAAGTCAAAGGCCCCTACTACTGTACATAAACTCTTTCAACAAGTAATCAGAATAACACCAGGGTATACCTCAAAACATCCAACCACACAAAAGCCTCAGAAAAATCCCTCCCAAGTATATTTGAAAATAATGAATGTGTACCCAGAAGAGCCTACACTAACTTTCTAGACGTTACCTCCAGTGCTGCATCAATAATCTATAGTTACAGAGACTGGAAAAGTGAACACGTGGACACACCTGATCATTTTTGTATTTCTCTAACTATGAAGTTTCATTCTGTTCCTTTAAAACTGTCTGCATCCTCATTTCCTTCTCCTCCAAATGAGCCTGTCATCTTTGATGAGTAGCTAGTGCCAGAAAAGAAGCCTGTATGTAAAGAAGTATTCTAAAAATCTGAAGTTACATTAAAAACTACCATTAACCATCATCAACTTCTGGCATCTGAGAAGATGACCTGTATCAGCATAGGGGCCAGAGCTCACACTTCAAAGGGAGAGGTTTAGTTCTGTTCAATGCATTTTTCATTTTTCTTATTCCTAAGCACACATACAGGTCTTCACAGTTTGTTTTCCTTAGCTGAAACAACAGCAGTGAACGGTTTACCTGAACAGCATCTTCTGAGTTTCCTAGACATTTGTGTATGGCACCAAGAAGCAAATACTTTAATCCAACAACAGATGAATCATCCACTTCGTGGCAAGCTTAAAGAGAAGTGAAAAGAGCAGAAAGCATACACATTCACTTAATTTCTTAAATATCATCAAGAGTTCAGTATTTCATTGTTTAGTGACCTATTCACCATTCAAGATCCTGCCCCCTGACACTCAGAAGGTTCCTTTTTCTGATCCAGTATTCTTATTCATCCCTATTCAAAGAAAGGCAAAGATATCAAATGTCATAGCAACAAGAAGACTCAAAATTACATCATATCGTTACTAAGAACAAGACACCAATCTGAAAGGCTACAGACCGTATGATTTCAACTATAGGACACTGGTAAAGACAAAACTATTGAGGCTATAAAAGATCAGTGGTTGCCAGAGGCCAGGGGGTGGGAGGAACAGATGGAAGACAGAAGACTTTTAGGGCAAACTATTGCATATGATACTGCCTCTAAGAGTGGATATAGGTTACTACATATTTGTCAAATCACACAGAATGTACAAAACAAAGAGTGAATCCTAATGTACAACTAAATCCTAGAGGTGTGTCAGTGTTGGTTCTCTGGCTGTAACAAACGTTATCAATCAGGTGGGGGATGCTGATGGCCAGGGAAGCTGTGTGTACCCGGTAGTGAAGGGTGTGGCATGTGGAAACTCTCTGTACTTTGTGCTCAGTTTTGCTATGAACCTAAAAGTACTCTAAAAAGTACTTCAAAGAATTCTATACTACTGTCAAAAGCCATACAGTGGGCACCTTCATATGTTTGTACTGATGCACTGCACTGGTCACTGAGGAGAGACCAGACGTGATCCCTCCACTTCAAGAAGCTTGCCATCTCCTGTGCAGAATGGGCACACATATAGGAGGAAGGTTACAGAAGTTTTCCAAGGAAATGAAAAAGGGAAATTGGAAACATAGTGGAGCTAACAGAAGAGGAAAGGAAGTAACTGTTTCTATGGACCAGTAGAGATATTGAGATTTGGGAAGACTTTTTAAGTGTGTGTGTGTATATACACACACACATATATACATACACACACACACACATAAATTTGTGTGTATGCATATATATTTATATACACATAAATGTTCAAAGTTCCAAAACAAGTAATTGAAAGAGTTTGGCAAGTAGCAAAAAGGTAAATGTTAACAATAGAGTCTGAACCTATAAAAGCAGAAGCTGCCTCAAAAAGCTAGGCTGAGAATACCTCCACATAAAAAGACCCCAGGCGGTGCCTGGATACTGCAGTGGGTTACGTATCTGACTCTTGGTTTCCATCTGTGGTCATGGTCTCAGACTCCATGCTCAACACAGAATCTACTTAAGATTCTCTTTTCAAAAAAAAAAAAAAAAAAGATTCTCTTTTCCCTCTGTCCCTCCCCCTAAAATAAATAAGTAAATCTTTAAAAAAAGATTTTAAGGAAATAGTGTCAAGGAAAGGGGAACACTCATGCATGTACTCATTCACTCAATATAAACTGAAAATCCACATGCTAGGCACTTCTAGGTGCTTGCTTGGAATACAGCAGTGACAAAATAGATGATACAAAGGACAAATCAGTAAAATAAAGAAGTGTTAGTGCTAAGGCAAAAAATAAAGTCAGGATGGGGGATGGAGGTATGCATGTATGTCAGAAAGGTATAGTTTAAGCCTCAATGAAAAGATGGTATTTGAGTAAAGACCTGAAGGAAATGAGTGAAGGAGCCATGTGGATGTTTAGAAGAGCATTTGCAGGCAGAAAGAAGAGAAACTGCAAAGGCACTGGGGCCAGCATGTACCTAGTGTGTTCAAGAACAGTAATGAGTGTGGCTGGAGCCTGGTGAGCAAGGGGGAAGAGCAGTGAGAGGCAATGGGGTAGGAGCAGGTGGTGGACAGATCACAGAACATTGTAGCCCCCTGAATGGATTTGGACATTTACTTTAAACAAGATGAAACAACAGAGGGTTCTAAGCTGCAAAATGACATGCAACAGTTTAATAGGATCACTCTGGGCACTGTGCTGAGGATATATAGAAACATCTTTAAAATACAGAGGAAGGGCACCAGGGGTGCTCAGTTGGTTGAGCATCTACCTTTGGTTCAGGTCATTATCTCATGGTTCTGGGATCAAGCCCCATGTTGGGCTCCCTACTCAGCAAGGAGCTTGCTTCTCCTTCTCTGTCTGCCCCTCCCCCTGTTTGTGTTCCCTCTCTCTAAATAAATAAATAAATAAAATGCAGAGGAAGAATGTGGTGCATAGGGGAGGATGGATGGAGGAAGGGCTATGAATAAAAGCATAAGACAAGGATGTGAAAATCCAACTCATGAAGGGAATCTGCTCATGAAGGGAGCTGCAGATGGGGACTCTGAGAAGCTGAATGCACAAAGCTGGGTGGGCATTAAATTAACCATCCACTAACAGTTTTTTCTAGAACTTAACTGTTTCTCTATAAATATCTCTGCACTTTATACAGCTGAAGAGATTTGGATTATTGCTGCTTAACTCTGGGGAATGATAGAAACTAATCAATCTCAAAACTGGACTAATATTTAACAAAGATATAATTTATATTTTTATAATTTATATTTAATTTATATCTTTAACAAAGATCAAAACAATCTCAAAACTGGACTAATATTTAACAAAGATATAATTTATATTTTTTATAATTTATATTTAATTTATATCTTTAACAAAGATATATATATTTATATATAATAATATTATATTAATTCTTTAATAAAGAATTATATCATGTTTACTCAAGAGCCTCCCTTTCCCTATGACCACATCTTTGCTCTTTATTTCGATACCTGGAAAGGGGTTCCAAGAATATGTAGTCACATTAGGTGATAATCGTTCTTGTGGCTGCAGATTATTGCCTATTTGATATTTGCATTTGTGTCTGAATTATCTCTACAGGATCTTGCAATTGTGCATTACAAAGAATACTTAAAATTCTGTATTGTTCCTTTGAGTTAGATATTGGTAGATATTCCATGCTTGTATCAACAACTAGGGATGGGTTTAAAATTATGCATATCCTTTTGAAATGGACATAGCAGAACTTGTGTATCCAAGAAAATTCTGTTTTCTTTCAAGCAATGCCCTTTAGAAGGGTTACATACTCCAATTACAGGGCCTCTGCACACAGCTTCCTTTGGAGATGTATTCCTTTGATCTCTAGAATATCAACATTGACAAAAGTTTTTACCTTTGAGGGGAGACCTCTTTTGGGGGAAGGGAATAAGCAAAAGGTGCCTACAAGGAAGTCTGATGATAAAAGTATGTGATACAATGGATAATATTCTTTATTTGATCAAAAAGTGTGATTGTGGAGAAATCTGATGAATTTTCTTCAATGACTAACAAACCAGTTTTAAGTCCAAATATTAATATTAAACCCCTTTTGAAAAAGGGCAGCATATATGTGAATAAGAGTACATTTCTATAAAATCATTTTTTGGATGTATGTGTTTTTAACATAACAGTCTCATGCTGCAATTGTACTTCTAGCTATATGACATAAATCTCTTCATGCTCCTGAAGAGGAAGCTGTAGGAGAGGATAAAGCTCTGTCACTCAATGTGCTTCTCTCAGACCAGTAACGGCGACACCTGTTCTGATTGGAGCTGGGCATGTCATGTAACTGTTCTGAGTTTTAGTTTCCTCATTTATAAAATGGCTATGACAATATTGTCGCCTTTCCTACTTACTTAGAAAGCAGTATAGACCAAACTAAACAGTATGCCACATTTGATGGCATCAAATGTCTGCTATTAAGCCTTTTAAAAAATGCTACAATATTTCATTAATAACCAATAAAGCTTTATTTTGCTTGAAGATTTAGTTTATTCTTTCTGTGAATTTTTCCTACAGCTTTAAGAAAAATGACTTTATGAAGACTATATTTATCATAATGTATGGTTCTATGCTTCTCTCTCTCTCTCTCTCTCTCTCGATTTTACTTATTTATTTGAGAGACAGCAAGTGAGCATGATTGGGGGGAGGGTCAGAGGGAGAAGCAGACTCCTTGCCAAGCAGGGAGTCCGACACGGAGCTCCTGGGCTCCATCCCAGGACTCTGAGATCATGTCCTGAGCTGAAGACATGCATAGCCAACTGAGCCATCCAGGTGCCCTGGTCCTATGTTATGTTTTGTTTTGTTTTGTTTTAATACATGAATCAAAAAATCTAGGCTTCTAGTTATACTCCTAGGTATTTACTCCAGTGAAATGAGGACAGGATGTCCACACAGCAGTCAGGCACACTTATATTGTATACTTATGTTTGTAGCAGCTCTACTCATGATAGCTAAAAAACCAGAAACAAATCAAATGTCCATTAATAGGAGAAAGAATAAATAGTGTGGTGCAGATATAGCCAGATGCTGGAGTGCCACTCAGCGAGTGGAAAGAATGAACAGTGATATAGGCTATAACACAGATCACTCCCACAGATCCTATGCCAAAAAAAGGAAGCCAAGCAATAAAAATTACACATGGTCTGAACTTATATGAAGTTCAAGGACAGGCAAAAGTAATCTGTGGGAGAGAGAAGTCAGAACAGTGGTTGCCTTGGGGTGGGGACTGACCAACAAGGTGCACAAGGGAAATTACAAGGGTGCTGGAAATGTTCCGGAGCTTCACTGTGGTGGTTGGTGTACGCCAGCATGTATATATTTGCCAAAACCCAGTGAACCATATACTTAATATCTGTGCATTTTAATACATGTGAATCAAACCTATATGCAACAAAGGGCTTTTGTTAGAAACAAAATGTATGCTTTCAGCAACCCCCAGGGCTATACAGTCAGTGATGCTTAGGGCATCGCGTGCCTCGCCACACACCACTAACAATGTGGACATGTCCATACATTCTGGTGCTGCCTACGCCTATCACCTAAGTAACGTTCTTCATCACTACACCGTCCATCCAAGAACAACAGATCTGAATCAGCGAACATTCATGAGCAACCGAAGGAACCAGCTGACGTGTATAGTTTTATTTTTACCTTGACTCATCCTCTGCAGGTTGGGGAAGGAACAGTTGGGAAGGGCTTTCCACAGGTACAGCACTTCGATGGAGGCCAGCACACAGAGCGCTCTGGTTGGAGCTTGTTTCCGAAACCTCTCTGCCTGCAAGTGGGTAGAAGAAGCAGGCTAAGTTTGGGCAAACAAATTCAAATAAAAACATATCCTTGGGAGACAGTAAAAAATGTATGAATCATGTTTGACATGAACAACCTCCCTTCAACAAAGCTAGAAATAAGAACTTAGCTCTAAAAAAATTTTGCTTTCTAACTTTTCATGTATTGGGAGATATGCCTTTCATTCATTATTCAACTTCATCTACAATCAAGATCTGGGGTGCATTCAGACAACTTGGGATCAAACTGGATTCATTTCAGTTTAATCAAAAGAATTTATAAAAGTTGGGTGACAAGTAATAAGGAATGGGTTCTTATGGAAGATGTGATACCAGATGCTTCTTAGTTATGGTTTTACTGACTTTTTAATTTTCTATTCAGTCCCTGTGGTCTCAGTGGCATTCCACATTACCATCTAGTTTATACTCATACCAAGTCATCAATTGTTCACTTGTTAAAAACAAACTAAAATCATGGAAAATTCAGGATATGACAAGTTGTCATGTGACCCACAGTAATTCGGCTAACTTTTATTTTTAAAAGTGTAGAATAAATCAGGGACTTTGTCCCTACAGTCCTGGGCCTTTCTACTGGTAAATCTGATACATACTTTTGTTGCTGATTAAGTCAAAATGTGGTGTGTTCACTAGATTGAGAACCAATAGTCCATTTATCTCTTGCCTAGATTCTGACAATTTCTATTCTTCTGAAATCCTCTCTCTTTAGAAAGATGCTTTTCCTCTCTGGATAGGCTCATTAGCTCTGCATGGTCTATCATGTGTGCACCCAGTCAAACAAGTAACAACTGCTTTAATCGTGTGCAGCAAAACAAGCACTTTACACTCAAAGGAGAATTATGACCATGGGAGTAAATTTCCTCCATAGTGGCAAAGTGCATACTGCATGGCAAGTCAGTTGCCAGCTTTGATGAGGATTTCCTAAAACCTGTCCGAGGTGGCATCAGTTACAAATTCCCATCATAAATAACACACCAGATAAATTGGCTCCAACATACCTTTTTCACTGAGAATTGTTCAATCTGATTATTTTTCCTTTTGAAGAGTTTCTGAACTTCTTTGAAGACTATCTGGGCCCCGTCCACATCACCAGTGGCTCCCTGACAAACTGTAAGAAACCACTGTTGTACTCCTTAAGCATCAGGGGAAAAATATGGTTGATGGTACTTGGAAAATGTTACCAAAGAAAAAATGGGAGCACATGTTTCTAAAGATTGTTACACAAAGGCCTGCACCATCCTGTTGATTGTTATGCCACAAATTCAACAACTATTTCCCAGCAAACTGGGTTCCTGGAGCTTTGTGGGGACATATAGGAAAACCACGGTCCTAGTCCTCATGTTGGGCAATAGTCTTAGATGTGACAAAAGTCCCAGCTATTATCAAAGTGTAGAGTCTAGCAGGAGCCCACATGCTCAGAAAAGTGGACTCAAAAGGAATCTAAGAAAGAACAGCAAGGAACCAAGAATATCATGAAGTTTCACGATGGGTGGAGGATATCCCTGTGCCTGGAAAGAAAGTCATGAAATTAGTCTTACACATGTTCATTGGCCACCTACCACCTACAACTCACCAGCAAGAATGTGAAGAAGAAACACATGTTTAAACCTGAAATGTCCATTTCAGCTGGAGAAATAAGATATACACATAGTCCCATAGCTACAGTGTATATGATGATAAGAGCCTCAAGGGTAGGAAAACCAAAGTGCTTTTGGAAAAGCTCAGGAAAAGAAGAGATCATTTCTCTTTAGAGTGATCAGAAAAATCTTAAGGATCTAGGAGTAAGGCTGAGCCCTGGAGGATGATAAGATTTTCATAGTCTGCACACAATCTTCATCCTATCCCAATCCCCAGGCAAAGACTTAAATCATATTTCCTTTGCTTCATCTTTGAAGGTGAAACTTTACCAACTGCTCTCTGTCATTCTCTTCTCAACTCCAATGGCACTGAATCTGTTTCTATCAATTTTTAATTAGATGTTGTCTTTGGGACCTATTGTTTTTCAATCCCCAGATGGGAGGTCTATTGCTAGTTGCTCCTTTATTTGAGCGATCCTAAAACTAGGTGGTCCTCTATTCACGGTTTGGGGCTTGGCCAAGCAGAGCATGGGGCCATCGCCTTTCAGAGGATGGAGAGCTGTTGGCAAGGCCAAAGAGGCAGAAGCACCAAGATTTTGAGAAGGCTGTGGATGTAAAGGTGACAGGAGAGGCAGATGATTTTCTACTGGGAGGATGAGGGATTAAGCTGAATGTTCAAGGGAAACACAACCATGTTCCCAGTTAGGGAAGCAGCCCTGGTCCAGACAGAGGTGGTGGTCTGAATCTGTCCAAGATAACCTCATCCCTCACAGCTATAGCATTTCAAAACCAAAAGGAAATGTGGTGATTGTTTTGTAGGCCAACCCATCAGGCTATAGATTAGGGTAAGGTTAAGGTTCAAGAAAGCCAAAAGACTTGCCTAAGGTCACACAGTAAGCCCATGAACAAGAGTAATGTCTGTGGCATCTAAGCCTGAGGTTATCCTCAGATGATTCATAAAGTTCTTACAGAGTCGCATAATTTTTTTATGGGGGCCGCGGACAAGCTTTAGGCAGTGGCCGGTGGCCCTGGCTCTGCCTCTTGGACCCCCTAGAGTCGCATAATTTAAAAAAAGAGACGGATGGTGATGATGGTTGTATAACAATGTGCATGGATGTAATGCCACTGAACTGAAGGCTTAGTACAGTTAAGGTGGTAGATTTTATGTTACATACATTCTACTACAACTGAACAGTACAAGAAACTAAGCCCCTGGTGGCAGTGTTTCTGATCTCCGAGTGCCCCTCCCATCTCTGCCTGTCAACATGTACCTTTAGGGCCAACTCGAATGGCAGCTCTTGCAAAATGGCTGATAGCACAACAGAAGCGAGCCATCCCTTTCTCATGAACTCTTTCTGGTGGAGCTCTTGACACATCCTGCCATCTGCACAAAACCCCCTTAGCAAAGGCAGAGACTAAGCTTTCATGCTCTATCAGCTCCTACAGCATGTTATGATCCTGGGATTTCCAGTATTTGGAGAATAAATGCTCCTCTACACAGCTGCACTGTACATTTGTTTGTGTTCTATGCTCAACAAAGATTAAAAAAGAAACAGCTGCCCACAACTGACTGCGTGAGTCCATAACACATTAACAACCAATTGCTGGGTTGTCGTGAAGACCTCTGCTTTTCAGTTCACCCACTCCTCAATGTGCTGGGCACACGGAGGCCACTCAGTAAATAGCTGCCACTGTCATCTGAGAGGCATGTGAGTTCTATACAACTCTTAAGGTGTGAAACACAGCAGCCTAACCAGCATCCTGAAAATAATCCACTCAAACATCAGCTACAGAGCCTTACAAAAACGGGTGCCCTGTGGGGATTACAGTAAAGAGTGTGGGTATAAAGGGATTTCAAACTGATTCCTAATGGACGGCAGTTTTTGAACATCCAGGACATGCAACTGTTAATTCTCTCATTTTTAAATAGATCACTTAAGGGATTGGAATGACAGGAAATATTTCACTAAATCCAAATAGAGAAATAAGGAGATACTTAAAACTTTAAATTATGTTTGGATTAGTCTTGAACTTTAAGTAAAAGAATCACTTATATGGCTGGACAAGGAGAGGTCACCATTAGAGGCAGAAAACGTACAGCCAGCCACTGGGTACATAATGATGGCAAGTAAGGTACCTCGGGGCACAGACAACCCTTTCGTCCACCAGGTGGCAGCACATCTTCATCTTCTGATGAGAGGACAAAAAGCCAACCGCTCATTCATATTGGCAATTACAGGTGTTCCTGCCAAATGATGTTCAAATACCTCATGCTCTGCAAAACCACACTGTAAATCTAACAAGGTTAATAGGTAAAACAAGTTTGGAGCTGACTACTCAAAATCTAGGCAGCTTTGTTACCAGGGCACTAACAATCCAAACAGAAATATTAACACAATTTCAGAGACATGTTAAATTCCCTAAAAATTGTTTAAATTCTCAAAGACTAAAAACCATATTGTAGAAAGCAAAGGAATAGGGTAAGCTGAGGCTGCTTAGGGCAAAATGCACAGAAAGCTTCACAATTATAATAAAGCATTTTCAGGACAGAGCATGTGACCAACAGCCCAGATGGGGAGCTGGTGTGCAGAACTGCAGTGTTCGGCTGGGTCCGGAAACGCTGTATTACTCAGTTGTACAAAACATTAACATCCTGGGGGGAAGTGAGCAAGGAGAACACCACATCCTCCTGCCATCATCCTCCCATCGTCCTCCCATTGGCCAACGTGTGTGGCAGACAGAACTCAGGGTACAAATGGGCTACTCACCCGCAGTTAAATAGGCATAATAGCACTGGGACCACCTGGACTCGTTTTTTAGCCTCTCAAAGGAATCAAACGCATCCTTGAAATTCAGCTCTATCATGCTGCACCAACCTATGAAAGAGAGATTTTTAGTATGGGACCCTAAGGTAGCGATTTACACCCCATCTTTAAGCTGGGAATCTGATACTGCTGATTCTTTGTCTGAGTACTGCGCGTACACTACCTGAAAACCTAAAGATGGTCTTCTGTCTCGTAAGTATTTTCAGGGTGATATTCTGAGTATGACAAGGCACTTCTGATTTCACAACTCATTAAGCAGTACAGAAGCAGTAGAGTGGGGGACACCCCGGGGGGGCAGTTGGTTGAGTGACTGACTCTTGTTTCAGCTCAGGTCATGAATGATCTCAGGGTTATGAGATTCAGCCCTGCATTAGGCTTTGCTTAAGACTCAGTCTCCCTCTTCCTCTGCCCCTCCTCCTCTCAAATCTTAACAAAAAACAAAAACAAAACAAAACAAAACAAAACAAAACAAAAAAACCCCAGCAGTATTGCGAAACATAAAGATTCCTATGAAAATAATCTGTCTCCTACACTCCAATTTGGGTTGTAAGATTAATCTAAGTGCAGCAGAACTTCTCCAAGAGCAGGCACAGACACAGAAAAAGAAGCAAAATATCATTAGACTGCATATAGTGACTACCTCAAAAAGTCTTCAAGCACTCACGGAGCTCCTTAATGATTACTATTAATTCTCAAACCCTGTGAGAAGTGGAGACAAGCCAGTAAGAAACTAAGTACTTGCCTGCCTTTCCTCTGCAGGTTGACAGCAGAGCTCAGAAACATCTTTCCTGGATCAATACACCATGAGACAGGCCTTCCGGTAAAGAGTGGCAGCCACGAGAATGTGAGGAATTCTATCTTAGTTTTTAGAAATTTACCTTCCATTGCCTAAGCCCTTCCATGTGTCAAGCCCTATGCCAGGCACATGATATGATTCTAATTCTACTAGGGGCTTCCGAGGGTGGTGATGGCATAATTTTACCAAGGAGAAAATCTAAGGCCTGTAGAGATTGGTGACTTGCTCAAGGCCACAGAGCTACTGAGAGGAAAAAGCCCAGGAGTGAAGGCCACTGCTCTCTCCTGTCCCCAGTATCACTCCATAATAGATTCTGGTATCTGGTGTATCGTGAAGTATTTGTATCACCTTGGATCTGCCTTTGAAGTAGAGGGATGAGAGGGATCCACACTACTAGAAAATCCAATGTCAAATTCTATGAGATAGGATATGAAGTTGACATAGTTTATAGTAAAGATTGGGGCTAATTGTGTCCATCTTATGAAGAGTTAAATGTGAAGTAGAGGTGGAGGGGACACAGAAAGTGCAGAAGAAGCCTGAGTTATGACTGCTCTTTCTTGCATTGACCTTCCTAAGCCTTATAAGCTTTAGGTTTTGATCATTTCCAAGCCTCCTTCAGGTGTAACCCTCCATCCTGCCACAGACCTTGAAATGGTGCAAAAGAGGCCATCATCATCACTTTGCAATACAGGCAGGTATCAAATGGTCATGTCACACAACTTAAAACTAATATATTGTATGTCAATTATACTCAATAAAAGTGTGAGGAAAAAAAAGGCAACAATGTCTTAAGAACAAAAAAGGCCACCAAATCTAGGTGTTAATTCGAGTTCTTTGAAATATATTCCATCCTACATTATAGCTGTTACCCAGAGCTCCACCAGGGTTGATGACATAAAAATCTATTTTCCATTGGATTCTACTTCAGCTCTTCTCTCTAAACCATAACAGGTGCTTAAAACACAGTATTATTTTACCGGGAAGTTCCCAATCTTTAAGCTTGTACTTTAAAAAAAAAAAAAATCTAAAAGTATTCAAGAAGAGGGACGCCTGAGTGGCTCAGTGGTTGAGCATCTGCCTTCAGCTCAGGGCATAATCCTGGTCTGAGGATCGAGTCCCACATCAGGCTCTCTACAAGGAGCCTGCTTCTCTCTCTGCCTATGTCTCTGCCTCTCTCTGTGTCTCTCATGAATAAATAAATAAAACCCTGACACAAAATTATGACCACAGCAGATAAACAAATGGCAAGCATCACAGGGTCTTGACCTGACAGGTGGCAAATGCCTCCTAAGCATTCCCCATTTCTTCTTCCCTTCTCTGCAGAGGACCTTGGAGTTCCAATTTTCCCACTGATTGCATCCCTACCTCATCATTTTTCCATTCTCTGGTTCTTCTATTCCCTTTCTAGGTTCTGTATGACGTAACCTTGTCATACTGGGCTGAAACCCTAACAGCATGAACCCCTTATTATATTGTATCATTACTGTTTTTTTTTTCCATTTTTTTTTCATTACTGTTTCAAACCCAACTGTGTGTTGATTCTCCTCAGCATGATAGAGCAACTGCTATATAAAAAGATTACGGAATTGCTAAAATAACAGGACAGGAGAATTTTAGTACAGTCAGCAAAAAATTCATAGTAACAACTTTGGGACAAGAAGGAGAAAGCTGTAAGCAAATATGTATTTCCATGGCTGCTTATAAACTTATCTGCAGGAGGGGAGAAGCATAAGGAAGGAGCTGACACATGTGGAGGGCCTTTTGTGTGCTGGGCATCCCACCTGGTGCTCATTCCTACTTCATCTGAACCTCACCACAGCTAGGACAGGCACTTCTCAACACTCATGGCAACCACGAGGCTTACGTAACTTTTCCCAGGCCTCTGAGCTAGTCAGTGGAAGGGCTGGGACTGAGCCCACATGCCCAACTCTCTCCCAGGCCATATTTCTCTTCCCAGGTAAACACTGGAATGGGAAGGAAGGGAAGGAAAGCATAGTTTTGGATTCTAATGTGCAGTCAGATAAAGTAGTTACAAATGAGTTTTATCTGGGACGCCTGGGTGGCTCAGTGGTTGAGCATCTGCTTTGGCTCAGGGCATGATCCTGGTCCAGGGATCGAGTCCCACATCAGGCTCCTCACAGGGAGCCTCTGCCTATGTCTCTGCCTCTCTCTGTGTGTCTCTATGAATAAATAAAAATCTTTTAAAAAAATGAGTTTTAGTCAACTCCTTTAACATGACCTATCATCTTAAAATCAAAATGTTGTAAGGAATGAATAAATTCTAAAGCAGTAGTGACAAACACTGAGATAAGCATCATTGCTTGTCCTAACAGTCTTATTATCACAAAAGGCAGCAAGCATTTTACAAAAATCCAAAGTGAATAGCATTAATAATACAGACGTGCACAAGAATGCATTAAGACTCACAACAGGAAGCTGGACATCCAGCTGGACATCAGTTGAATGCATTAATGCCATTTCATTACAAGAAGCTAGACAGACATTTCATATTTACCAATTTCATACAGACAGACGTGTTGGATTTCTCTCTGATCTACCGCAAGTTCCAAAGCCGTATGGAAAGAAGTCAAGGCACTGTTGATTTGACACTAAAGAAAAAATGAAAATAGAGTTACTGGCTAAAATCTGTCATTAACATTACCATCATCCTAATTCCAAAGCCTCTTCTTCCTTAACAGTTATTTAAACAGATTAAAAGCACAGAAGAGTATGATATCAAAATTTCTGGAACATTCCAATTCACCTCAGTTGTGAGATGAACCGCAGCACAGAGCACTTCTTTTGCTCTAGTAGGAAATTCCTCCAGTGAGGGCTTAGTTCCCATTCACCTCCTAGAGCACACTCTTCAGACTTGTGCCACAGGACTTTGCTCAACTGTAACCGTAATTGCAAATCCAGCCCCTTCTTACCAAATAGGTTCTACACGGACAGGGACTATAATTCACCCTCTGGTGTATACAACAGGCGTACCTCGGAGAGAACCACAGCTTCAGTTCCACACAACAATAAGTGAATATTGCAATAAAGCAAGTCAGAGGAATTTTCTGGTTTTCCAGTGCATACAAAAGTTATGCTTATACTATCCTATAGTCTATTAAGTGTGCAATAGCATTGTGTCTAAAAAACAGTGTACATACCTTAATTTAAAAAAAAAAACTTTATTGTCTGAGCTTTCAGCAAGTTGTAATCACAGATCACCACTAATATAACAATAATGAAAAAGTTTGAAATACTCTAAGGATTACCAAAATGGGACTCAGAGACATGAAGTGAGCAAATGCTGTTGGAAAAAAGCTGCCAACAGACTTTTAATACAGGGTTGCCACAAACCTTCAATTTGTAAAAAAAAATCCAATGTCTATAAAGTGCAATAAAGTGAAGTACAATGAAATGAGGTGTCTGGACCTGCCCCAGGCCAGGAAGACCCTGGTCAGTCCTGAGTGACTGTGTGAAGCCTCTTTTAGGCTGCCCTCAGCATGCTCTCTGCTCTGTGACCCACTCTCTCTCTGTCCTACAGTCACCCGTAGGATTCCGTATCCAAAATGCTTTATCTGGTTGCTCCTGGTCATCACATCTCCTCTACTAACCCTCACGTCTGACTTTTGCATTCATCTGGCACTGTCCAGATCCCAACAGACTCTCCAATGACTGTTCTTACTTCTGACTAAATACATTTAATATTTCTTTCCACCAAAGACCCCTTTCAAAGTCTGCCAACTTCATGCCAGAGCACCTAAAAAGCATCAAATTCAATCCTAAATACAGCAATGATAGGTGTTAATAAATATAAATCCTAAATGCCCTAAAAATGAGATATACCCTGCTCTCCATGATTCATGTCCAGGGCTGTGCCCTGCCCCCACAGCTGGCACTCAGCTCCCTCTGCTCCACCCAGCCCTCCCTGGGCTTCCCTATGTGCCCTCTCTGTTGCTCCCTGGCCATCCCCTTGCCAGTGCCCTTTCTGCCTCTTCTCACCCACATGGCCAGGCAGGGGTGAAAGCACCATAGAAGAAAGGCTACCACATTCCTTGGCTCCTTCAGTGATGCATGGTCACTGTGTGAGGCCTCTTGGATGCCACACGCCACACTGATGAGTCAGGGAGAGCCTTAGGACAGCCTGTGATTCCAAAGCACCATAAGCCAAACAACTCATTAACCAAGGCCCTGGGTGGATCAATAACTCTGTTCATGCTCCATCGTAATGTTTCATTTTGCCAGAATGGTTCGGACTGTAGTGTTGAATCCCTTATCACCATCCACAAAGGCTAAGGACACACATCTCCACATCAGTGATTCCTGTTCTCAAGGAGGTTAACATCTAGGTAGAGGGAATGTGAGAACAGGCCCCAACCCTGTCAGACATTCACACTGGGCTATAAGTACACCGCCACCAAGGTCCCAAAGAGGTGAAAACAATTTTTTTAATGCAAAAATCAATCTTGTATGCTATGTATGTGTGTGCACACGTGCCCACAAGCATGTTGCAGAGTAAGTTAGGTGGCACTGTCTTTCTAGATCAGCAGTTCTTTCCCTGAGGCATACATGCACTCATCTTAGCGTATTTGCATGAAACCATAGTGTTAGGGGTTCTTCTTTGCATGCATCTCTAAGGTCTAATTTCCTGACGCTCAATGATCACACACAGAATATTTCTGGATGAGCCATCGTCCGCAAGCTGTGTCCAGTGGCGGGTACACTGCATGACAATGCAATGCCACACTGCCCTGCAAATGACCAAAAACTACTTGTGAATGTTAATTAGTGGGCACCTACTAAGTGCCTGAGGTAGTATTGGCTTGAGCTACAAAGACAAATCAGAACAGAATTTTAAAAGGAAGTTTAGGAAAGAAAAAAAAAAAAAGCAAGCAATTCAATCAACATTGTTTCTCTTAGCCCTTTCAAAAAGAATCTGAGGCTGGCATGTATTAGTTTCATTTTCAAATGGAGAAACCAAAATTCAAAGAAGTGAAGTGGTTTGGTCAAGGTCAACAAGCTAGCAATAGGGTAGTATTCACTCTGCTTTGATTGCCTCTAGAATATGCTTTCTTCCGGAAGAGCATATAAAGGTATGATTACACTAAGGGCTTTGAGATGGGGAGAGTATCCTGGATTATCTGGGTGGGCCCTCAATGCAATCACAAGTGTCCTGATAAGAGGCAGGCAGAGAGAGAGCTGACACACACAGAGGAGGCAGTGTGATCACAGAGTCACAGACTGGAGATGCAGCCTCAAGCCCAAGAGCCACTAGAGCCCACAAAAGGCAGGAAATGGACTGTCCTCCCAGCCTCCAGAGCCTCCACCCCCAATCACTTTGATTTCAGCCAGTGAAATAGATTCTGGAATTGTGACCTCCAGAGCTGTATGAGATTAATCATGTCTGCTGTTTTAAGCCACTAAGTCTACGATGATTTATTTCATGGCCTTAGGAAGTGAGTACAGGGGATTACTTTCAAAATTAAAACTGTGAAGAAAGTACCACTGCCCCCCTTCTGTTTGTTATAAGCCATCTGATGGAACTAGAAGGGATGGAGATCATTATGGAGCCTAACAATATTATCCCAAGAGTAATAAGCATAACTACAAAGTTAATTCCAGTTCTAGCCTGATTACTCATTAAAGAATTCCAATGACTAGCCATTAAAACAGTGAAAATAGATTTCCCCTTCGTTTTCACCAAAATAATTTTTTATTTAATTTTATTTAATTATTATTTTTTTGGAGAATGCATGTGCATGAAGAGGGTGAGCAGGAGTGAGGTGGGGAGGGACAGAGGGAGAGGGAGAGAGAATCAAGCAGGCTCTATGCCCAGCACTAGTGCAACTCAGGGCTGGATCTCACAACCCTGAGATCATGACCTGAGCTGAAATCAAGAGTCGGACGCTTAAACCAGTGAGCCACCCAGGTGCCCCTTCATCAAGGTAATTTAAAATAAAAATGATCTAGTAGGAATTTTTTTGCTATAAATTATAATATCCACAACATAACAGAGAAGGAAGAATTGTCCTCAATTTGATACCTGATTCACAGTTTAAGTTTTGGAGGAACTACATATATGCTGAGCTGAAGAGAATACAGGAAACAGGCTAGTATGAAACAGCCAGGGATCCAAAAAATTGGAGGTCAAGTATCATCAAAGCCTTTGCCTGGAGAATTATTGCACAGACACTCTGTATCACAGAAACTACCTGAGGTCTCAGGTTCCTCACTGGTAAAATGAGGAAATAATGTCGGCAAGCATTATCTGCTTCCAGAGGAAGCCGTGGGAAACACAAGCACAATTCTTGGCCAAATTAAGTGGAGCATATTTGTTACCAAATTAAAATCAGCACAGTAAAAAAATAAAAAATAAAAAATAAAATAAAATCAGCACAGTGTATAGCTACTGCTTCATTACTACAGAGATACAGTGTGTTTTTTCAGTCATTCAGGACACCTTTCTTGATAGCTGTATTCCTCTGTGCTTTAGTTGCGGCAACTATCCTCAAGACTTGTTCCTCCATTTTACCTTGACTGAATGTTGCTAGTGTGTAGGAAAACTCTGGAAGTTGATTTTTGCATATGTCACATTCTACTCATGAATTCTCATATGATTTTTAAAAACGTTTCCTCTTGGATTTCTGGGGCACAATATTCAAATCATTTGCAAATAATGGATAGTGTTGTCTTTTCCTCTACAAGAGACTTCTTTAATTGGTGAGAACTATTAGTTAAGATACTATTAGCAAACCACATGCACCCTTGCTTTATGCCTGTCTTTCACGAAGATGTTCTAATGCTCCACCATTAAGTATAGTTTGCAGCACGTTTTTAGTAGATGCCATCTTTACCAAATGAAATTCCCTTTCTATTTCTAATTTGCTAATAGTTTGGTTTTCAAAGTGGATTTCAATAAATGCCATTTGGATACCTAGTGATGGTTTTATCAATTACCTCCTTAATGCAGTTTATAATAGAAAGACATTTCCTCATGCCGAACCATGCTCACCTCTTTGAAATAAGCCCTACTAAGGTCATCATCATATGGCACTTAAAAAATATATTGTTGGATGTGACTTGTTAGTATTTATTTAGATTTTGTATACTCAGAATGACGTTGACCTATATTTTTTGTTCAGTGCTCTCCTCCAGGAGTTGATATCAGGATAATGCCAGAACTTGCACACTTGTAGGAATAATTTAAAATTTTCTATGCTCTGGAACTATGTAAATAATTGGTTCACTATAAAGCCATACCTTTCAATTGAATAATTCATTTAAAATGTTTAAAATACCAGAGTGCCTGGGTAGCTCAGTGAGTTAAGCATCCAACTCTTGGTTTCAGCTCAGGTCATAATCTAAGGGGGATGACATCAAGCCCTGCATCAGGCTCTGTTCTCAGCACTGAATCTGTTTGTCCCTTCCCCCCAGCCCCATGCTCCTTTCCCCACTCGTGCTCTCTCTCAAATAAAATCCTTAAAATGTTTAAAATACTGTAATTAAATTTCTTTTAATGGATATACAACATGACAAAGAATATTAAACTTTAGTCAACAGTACCAGATTTCAGTGCCAACTTCATAACCAACAAAATTTTGAACCTTGGGAAATAAATTTATTTATAAATCTCAGGAGATATTGAAATAAATGAATTAATGCACATAAAATGCTCTTAGGGTAGGTACATTGTCTTTAAAAATAGGTCTATCTCGCTTGTTAGTATTGCTGGGAAATAAATCACAATATTGTTTTCCAACATTTAGAAAGATTTGCAATAAATAGCAATTGAGCTTCTCACTATTGTTTTTAGACCACTGGAAGAAATTCTAGATTCTCTCCTGGAGACATAATTAAAAGCTGTTTGAGTTAAGGTTCTACCACAAATATAGAAGTGTGTATTCCTGCCTAACCCAAACACACACATACCTGAAGAGACAGGGGTAAAAGAGAAAGGAAATCTGTAAGTGACCACAAATCACATTTTCCAATTTTAAAAATGTAAGATATTTCCACTACAATATATCTTCCAAGTCCTTTAGAAAGTAAAGATTTCAAAGTACAAATATGAAAATACAAAAAGTCTGAATAATTTTCAGAGTCAGCACAGTAAGATTGGGGTTACTAATGTTACATTCTGTTCTACTGGAAGATGCCCACTAGCAACACCAAGCTGAGAAGATACACTGAATTCAGCTACCAAGCCAAAGGTTTCCTTTCTAGAATTGCAAAAAAAAAAAAAAAAAGTGGAAATGGAAACAAGGCCAAGTCCTTTTGGGGGCCTGACCCAGACTCTAGTGCCAGAAGGACATCAAGTTCCAGACTTCTCTCAATCTGAAGGCAAGATTCCACTTCCCAAGCTAACAGTTTCCTTTTGTGCTCCCTCCAAATGGCATTTAACATCAAATGACAGCCCCAGCTCACAAACAAAAAGGTCTCAGCTCAGAGCCATTCCACTGGCATTCAAATAATGTTGGTATCACTCAATTCTGCTGTTAAACACCAAAGAGGATCATTGTTGTGATAGCAAATCAAAGAACATGACAGTGTTCTGTGGACTCAACTGCTAGGAGAGGGTGATGCCCATACAGACCACTCTAATAATCACTTGAAAATTTCCAGCTCTGTTAGACACAGAAGTTTGTAAGTTATAAGCACATCCTTTGAAGAGGTTTCAAGTAACCAGTATGCAGAGTTTGTTAGAAACAGAGTTCCTGAGATGTGTCAAGAATACAATACTTACTCTGCAAGTAGAGCCTATGTGCATGTGTCAGAGAACAAAAGTGCCACGAGGTCTCTAATATTCACGAGGCACCCAGGTACTAAATATACATGAGACTAAATATACAAAAAGCACTCAATATTCAGAATACTAGGTACACATGAAACGCTAGTAGTTAGGTGGCCTTAATCTGACCATCTACTGGTAACACGCATTCTGGCACCATGTGTCCTCTACCCAAGAAACACTAATAAAACCCCTGAGGGTCGTTTTATCTGTGGCCAGTGATGTGCAGAGTCAAGCAAGACATTACACACTGTACCCCAGGACTCAGCGTGGCCTTTCCGCCTGCCCCTGCACACCATCCTAAGAGCGTTAACCTACGCTATCCTCTTTGCCCTGCTTCTTGCTGTGTTTTACACTGATCGAACCATGTGATTCAAGCCCATTTTAAATTGGCACATGCCTCTTTCGTTTTGAGACCTCTGGGGGAACTTGCTAGCCCTACACCTGGTAGGGTATCAGGGGCATCTATGTGAAAACAAAGGAATACCCCAAGTGCCTGTGAGGAGACACCAGTTGGCATAAATATGGGCTGAATTATGTCCCCCGAAATTCATATGTTGAGGTCCTAATCCCTAGTATCTCATAGTATATTTAGAGATAAGATCTCTAAGGAGGTAATTACATTAAAATGAGGTCTTTGAGGCAAGCCCAAATCCAATATAACTGGTGGCCTTTCTTTGGGGAGCCATTCTCCTATGTGATAGGAACGGGACAGGTCCTGCTTCTCTGGAAAAACCTTTCTGATCTCAGCAAGAATATGAGCACCTGACCTAAGCTCAGCAGATCATAGTATCTCCTCCTCCCTCCCACTCAGAATCTACTCCTGCATTTTTCTCACAGGTTATGAATGTGGGCAGGTTTGATTTATGTGCATACATAGTACATCTAAGTTACTCTCTATACAAACTATGTAATTTGTATAAATACTAGACTACTTGTCCCAAAGGTTTTATCAATATACATATGTATCAATAGTTTAAAAGAGGCCTATTTACCTAAAACTTTTCCCAACAGAGAATGTTTTTAGTATTTGCCAATTATTTTTACCCTTAATTTCCATCTCTTTGATTCTATCATCAGGGTCATATGTTACTATTTGTGTATCTTGCCTTATGGCTTGTCTGTTAAGGTGTTTTGGCTCTTTTTCTTTTTGTATGTTTATCCTTTTGTGATGTTCTAGGTTTGTTAGAGTTCTATGTTAAGGATGTTAATCCTAAAAAAAAAATAAAAAAATTTAAAAAAAGAATGCTAATCCTAGCTTTATTCCTTATGTTTTTAACTTTATGATATTTTGTAATATAGAAGTTCATTTTTATGTCAGTTCCACCAATATTTTGATCCATGTACTATCAATTCTATCAGTCTTTTGTTTGTTGTTTTGGTCCTAGAGTTCTGTTTACACAGTTCTTGATGGGGGAGGGTGGAGCTTTTAATACCACTACACACACAGAATCTATGAATTATGCATAATGAGGGGAACTTTTCAAAATGCCATAAATATGGCTGCTCTCATTCTGACAAAAATCCAGCGGCTAACAAAATAGAACTATCATCACAGCACAACCAAGGGAGGCAAAGGGCAAGAGGCCAGAGTATTCACTCAAGGTTTGTGTGTGTACACACACACAGACATTCACGCTCACACTGTCACACTCACTCTGAAACCCTGCTGTCTGGAAGCCAGGCACTGGTCAAGGCATTTGAGATATGCAGTGACCCAAAGTCCCTGCCTTGAGGAGCCTGCATTCTCATTCAAATGAGGAGAGATAGACAATGAGCCAACAAGTAAAGCACTTTACTCCATGTGTCCAGTGAATAGGAGTCTCTGGGCAGAAATGAGGAGGGGTGGTGAAGAGTCAGGGGGACCAGTGGCAGGAGTGAGGCCAACACATCCAATACACAGTCACACAAGGTCTCCTTGAGAAGGTGAATGAACAAAGTCGAAGGAGGTGAGGAAGTGGCTCTTGCCTCACTCAGCTTCTATTTCCTCCATCCCCCCTGTCCCCAGTCCTCTCCACCCATGATGACCACCGCCAGTTCATCTGGCACTTTTATTGCCTTGAGTGATCACCCTTCATGCATTCAACAATGCTATTCATAATTAGATTGTAAGTTTCTTTAGGGGCAGGGGCTTTTTCTACTCCTCTTGGCATCCTCCAGAAGGCCTTTTACATCACAGGCAACAAATCTCTGATTATGCACAAAAAAATGGAATATGGTAGTTATATTTTCAGCACCTCCACATGGATAGCAATTCTCTTGGAAAAGGAGTTATGTAACCAAATCCAGCTCTAATGAATGTAAAACTGAATAATGCACCAGTTACAACATTTCCTTGGTCCCTCAACAGTTACACACATGATGTCAACAAAATCTGTGATGGAAAGTGCTTTATACTGGATTTACAACCCAGACAAAATTCTGTCTAAACAGGAAAAGCCCTGACCAAGCACCATGTGCTAGCACTGTGCCATATCCACATTATGCTATCTAAGGCTGGCATGGGAGGCACTGTCCTCTTTTCACACACAAGGACACAGGCTCAGAAAGCTTGGCCAGTCAGGAAGTGGAAGAGTCCATTTTGAGCTGAGTCTGATGCTTTTTCAGCTATACTATACCATGCTGCTTTTTAAAATGACAGGGAACTTACGTGAAAAATAGCAGTAAATTTAAAAGAAATGTGTGTATATTAACAATGGTAGCAAATAACTAAAATTAGGGATGCCTGGGTGGCTCAGGGGTTTAGTGCCACCTTCAGCCCCAAAGTGTGATCCTGGAGATCCAGGATCGAGTCCCGCATTGGGCTCCCTGCATGGAGCCTGCTTCTCCCTCTGCCTGTGTCTCTGCCTCTTTCTCGGTGTCTCTCATGAATAAATAAATAAAATCTTTAAAAAAAAAAGAACTAAAATTAACAGTGTAGAAGATAATGCAATAATACCTCAGAAAAATGAAGACCATGGAAATACACTAATCTACAGAAAGTCACACTACTCAAAAGTCAATTCAAGATAAACAGATACACCAAGAAAATCAATGGAGAAGATCCACTATCCACAGAGATTGGCATGAGAGGAACAGAAGCCGTAGGCAGGAAAGCAACTGAGAAGTTTTCCTATAACTGAATCGCATTCTCTATAAAGGATGGCAAATGGGCAAGCTTCCTATATATTTTCCCCCCACAAAGAGGAATTAAAGACAAGTTGTAAAAAGCTGAAGCAATCCCAGGTACTTCATTTTGAAGATTAAAGAACCATAAAAACATTTTTATGACAGTTCTGTTGAGATACATTTCACATCAGAAAACCCATCCTTTTAATTTATACAATTAAGGTGCACCTGGGTGGCTCAGTTGGTTAAGCATCTGCTTTCAGCTCAGGTCATGATCTTGATCAGGTCTGAGAATCAAGCCCCATGTTGGGCTTCCTGCTCAGATGGAAGTCTGCTTCTCTCTCTGCTCCTCCCCCACACCGCTCATTCTCTCTATATATTATAAATAAAATCTTTTTAAAAAGTAAAATAAAATATATAACTAAGCAGCTTTTAGTATATCCACAGAATTATAAAATTTGAAAGCTGGGGGGAACCTTAAAATTATGTAGTCTAGTGTTTCTCAAAGTGGATTCCACTAAACCTTTCAGGTCTCATAGGCTACTGTATAAAAATGAATTTTCTAGGTCAAACAAACTGGATAAACGTGGACAACATACCTGCATACTCTAGCTCCCTCACAGTGCAAAACTAAAATCTCTGAGCAGTCTTGGCATATCTGGATTTGCCTGACATGGCACCTCTTTTTTTTTTTTTTTTTTTTGGCACCTCTTTTCATGGAACGTGTCCAAACTAGTCCCTCAAATCAGGACTCCAGGGGAGATGCTTTGGAAAAACGAATTTTCCAAGGGAAGAAACAGTGACAGAGAATGCTGACTCCCTTGACTGAGACCTTATAGCTCCTTCATGTTGTCTGGCCTATGAGCAGCCATTTGGAAGGAGATAACATCATTTTTTCTTTTTTTAAAGATTTTATATATTTATTCACAAGAGACAGAGAGAGAGAGGCAGAGACACAGGCAGAGGGGGAAGCAGGCTCCCTGAGGGGAGCCAGATGTGGGACTTGATCCCAGGTCCCCGGGATCATGGCCTGAGCCAAAGGCAGATGCTCAACCGCTGAGCCACCCAGGCGTCCTGAAACTATGTCTTTATTGTTTATGGCAGAGCCAAACCAGATCTTCAGACTTAGTTCAGTGCTCTTTCTACAGTACTACATCTCAAAAGCAACAGGACAACAGATTCCCAAAGCTAACAAGCCCTCTATCAGACACCGTGGAGAAACGAAGACCATCACACCAAACAAAGCCAGGCACAGATTCAAGAATTCCATGTGCCTGTGCATTGAGTCCAAAATTATAAAGACAAACAGGAGAGTTCAATATGATGCTATGAAAAAATATAAAATTTCATACATGAGCTCTGGACTAGGGGTAGGTAAAAGTGAGCCATACTCTTCCCTAAAACCAGACTCTGTCACCTCTCCAGGAAGAGTTTACTGTATTCTCCTTGACATCAAGAGTGAGGGACAAAGGACTGGAACACTGTATAGATATGCAAACCCATGTTTAAAATAGGAGATAAACAAGTAAAACATTAAACTCCTCTTTCGGATTTAAATCCTTTCAATTGGATTTAAAGAAAAATCTATTCAAAAACAGGTAAGCAGAAATGAAAACAAGAATATACACAATCCTGAAAGGCAAAGGAAAACAATGCACATGGATCACATACACAATTAAATATGAACAAGGAACTCCTCTATGAGAAAGGAGATTTGGGTTGAGAAACAAAATCAAATGATCTCGTTTCCCTAAGTCACTCCTGTTCCACCCGCTTCTCTCCACCACACGTTCCAGCCCCACTGAGCTTGAATCCCACAGTAGGTAGCCTCTTCTAGGCTTTGGGTTTGAAGGCAGGCTAATCCCCCATGCTCTCATCTCTACCTTCAAACTCCCACATACGCTTCAACAGCCTGACCTCTAATATTCATGAGGCACCTGGGTATTAGTATGGGCATCACCCTTCACTTCTGTGTTGTCTTTCCCAGCTATGAAAGTGGCACCATCGGTGAGCCAAGCATGCCTTTCCTTCCAGTAGGCCCGTGTTTATGTTTCAAAGCCTGGCCACATCTCCATCTGCTTGCTGCCTGCCTGCTATGCAGTAAGGCTCTTCCCATGCAGGAGACTGTCCCCACAGCTCTGCAGGCTTAATGGCAGCCCTGTCATCATCCCAGCCAATGATGACTAGCACTCATTCAGAGCTCCATGATCAGCACAGGCTTCCCAGTTTACCACATCACTGAATCTTAAAAGCAAAATCAAGCCCTAGGTTCCCTTAGCTCTGGAGCTACGGCAGAGGATGAGGGCCACACAGAGACTCAAACAAACCTACCAGACAATTTACATAATATATGAGATCAATCGTAACAACAAAAGACACTGGCCAATGAACATTTTATAGCCCTAAACCTTCAGGAAGCCTAAAGGAAAGCTGTTTCTTCTACTCACAACACTGCTGACACCAGCTGTGTGGGTTTTCCACAGCAACAAATCCCCCAATTCTCTCCTGACATCAACTGGGGGTCCTCCAATTTAATACAATTCTAATACTAGAATTGTAAATTGAAGTGAGTGGAGTCCTCTTCAGTTAGGGTCTCAGTCTTACAGGATTCAGGCAAACACTTTACTTATTATTACTGGCTCATTATTAAGGATTTTATAAAGGATACACGTGAACAGCCAGAGGAAGAGATACATAGGACAAGTTCCAAAAGGGTCCTGAGCATAGAAACTTCTGTCCCTTGGAGTTTGGGATGTGCCACTCTCCCAGCATATGGATGTTTAACCTATCTGGAAGCTTTCTGCACCCCATCATGTAAGGATTTTAATGAAGGATCCACTAGTTAAGTTTGATTGATTACATCATTTCTCTAGGTAACTAACTCAATCATATCAACCAGCCCCCATCCTGAAGCTACCTAGGAGCTACCAGTCAGCGCATTAATACAAACCCAGGGTAAAGTTGAAAAGAGCTTCTTATGAGTAACAACACACTCTTCTATCACCTCTCGGGAAATTCCAAGGTTTTAGAGCTCTGTGCCAGGAACTAGGGACAAAGACCAAACATATTTCTTATGACAGCACAATATTATTAGTCCCCAAGCCCTTTCAAGTAAAACAAAATGCAAGCTAAGTTTCAAAGAATACAATATAATTCCTATCTATATAAGAACACTAATGTTTCACTATTAAAAGAAGTATATATGGGCGCTGGGCCGGCTCAGCTCAGTGTCTACCTTCGGCTCAGGTAGTGATCCTGGAGTCCCAGAATCCAGACTGGGCCCCACTTCAACTCCCTGCTCAGTGGGTAGTCTGTCTCTCCCTCTCCCTCTGCTCCTCCTCCCAACCTTTGCTCTTTCTCTGTCAAATAAATAAAAATCTTTAAAAATTTTTTTAAAAAGAGGAGTATAAAGTTTTTTAAAAATGAATTTTAAAACAAGCTAAATTAAAGAAAACTAGAAATAAAATGGAGGTAAAAAACAAACTGATAAAAAAAAATCACATCTAAAAGCCAGGGTAAAAATAAAATTAAATTAAATTAAATTAAATTAAATAAAAATAAAAGCCAGTGTAACCTCAAAGCCCAAACATAAAATAAACACAAACTTATAAAATAATACAAATAAAGTAGCAAAATATACCACAAGTATAACAAAAAATACCACAAGTAAAAAGTAACACCATACTTTTACATATTAATAGTATTGGCTTATTTTTTTTTTTAAAGTAGGCTCCACACCCAGCATGGAGCCCAATGCAGGGCTTGAACTCACAACCTTGAGGTTAAGATCTGAGGTGAGATCAAGAGTCAGACATTTAACTGGCTGAGCCACCCAGGTGCTCCAGTACTGGCATATTAAGTAATACGTGGAAATTTAAAAAGTGCAATAGAAAATGAAAATGCATATAATTTTCAATATTAAAGCATTATTGAATAAATGCTATTAAAAATTGATTTCAAATGGGTACTTGATAAGGAACAGAAAAATATGTTAAATGTTTAGTGATAGTTTCATTACTTTAAGGGACCTGCTTCTCCAAAATGTAAAAAAGATACTCTATTAATCAACTCATTCTTTTTTTTTGTTTGTTTTATTTATGATAGTCACATCAGAGAGAGAGAGAGAGAGAGAGGCAGAGACACAGGCAGAGGGAGAAGCAGGCAGGCTCCATGCACCGGGAGCCCAACGTGGGACTCGATCCCGGGTCTCCAGGATCGCGCCCTGGGGCAAGGCAGGCACTAAACCGCTGCGCCACCCAGGGATCCCTAATCAACTCATTCTTAAAAAATAATAGATTTTTAAAGCCCAGTAAGAATAAGCCTCCTTGGATATTTATATTTACATTTATATTCACATTTAAATACATATTATTTGCTAATAAATTACATATAAAACATACTGTCCAAAAATAACATTACATAATACATATGTGTGTGTATATATATAATTTATGAGCAAATAAAGGCTAAAGAACATTGGATTAAGAAAGAAGGCCTGACTTCTAGTTCCTCCTTAATTCCAAAATAACTATGTACACGTGCAAATACTTATGTTGTTTACTATAGACAGGACAGGACAGATGTACACACAAAATAATTATAAAGTCTAATAGAAATACAAGGACATGTCTAAATTAGCAGATATCCTTAGAAATGAATAAGAAATATTCTATATATAATATCAATTAAATTTCCCTATAATATAGAGAAACTGACAAACTAATAATTTAGTATATATATACACATATATATGAGAAAAGTGGATAAAAATACTAAATAGGTATTTTTGGGTTTTTTAAAGATTTTTTTTTGGGGGGGAGAGAAAGAAACCACAAGCAGATTCCCCATTGAGTGCAGAGCCTGATGCAGGGCTCAATCTCACAACCCTGAGATCAAGACCTAAGCTAAGATCAAGAGTCATACATTTAATTAACTGAGCCACCCAGGCACCCCCCTAAGTAGGTATTTTTAAAGGCAGTAGTGATATGTTATTCAGAGGATTATAAAATCACAATTATCAAAGCTAAAGAACATTTATTTAAAAACATCTATAAAAGGCGGAATATAAAGACATCTCAAAAATAGATGCCATCTGAACCTTTTCTGAACATAACACTATGAAACTAGAAATCAACCATGAGAAAAAAAAATCTAGAAAGAGCACAAATACATGGAATTTAAATAACATGCTAGTAAACAATGAATGGATCAACCAAGAATTCAAAGAATAAATCAAGAATCAAATAGAAACAAATGAAAATACAATGGTTCAAAATCTTTGAGATGCGCAAAAATGGTTCTAAGAAGTTTATAGCAATACAGGCCTACCTCAAAAAGCAAGAAAAATCTCAAACCTAATCTCACACCTAAAGGAGCTAGAAAAAAGAATCCAAACTCAACAAAAGGAAGGAAATAATAAAGGTTAGAGCAGAAATAAAGGATATAGAAGCTTAAAAAACCAGTAGAATGGATCAATGAAACCAGAAGCTGGTTCCTTGGGGAAAAAAAAATATATATATATCAACAAAATTGCTAAACCTCTAGCCACACTCATTAAAAAATAAATAAATAAATAAATCCAAATAAAATCACTAATGAAAGAAGAAAAAAAAACCAACACCACAGAAATACAAATAAATCTAACAGAATACTACGAAAATCTATGTGCCAATAAACTGGACAACAGAAGAAATGGATAAATTCCTAGAAACACATAACCTACCAAAACTAAAGCAGAAAGAAGTAGAAAATTTGAACAGACCAATCCCCAGCAATGAAATGAATTAATAATCAAAAAACTCCCCAAAAACAAAAGTCCAAGATCAGATGGCTTCACGGGCAATTCCCACCAAACATTTAAAGAACAGTTAGTACTATTCTTCTCAAACTATTTCAAAAAATACAAGAGGAAGGAAAACCTTCAAATTTATTCTATGAGGTATTACTCTGATAACAAAACCAGATGAAGTCACCACAAAAAAGAGAACTACAGATGCCAAAATCCTCAACAGAATATTAGCTAATAGAATCCAACAAGATATTTTAAAAAATCATATACCACAATCAAGTGGAATTTATTCCCAGTATACAAGGGTGGTTCAATATTTGTAAAACAATCAATGTGATACATCACATCAATAAGAGAAAGAATAAAAACCATACGATCATTTAACAGATGCATTTGACAAAGTACAACATCCATTCATGATAAAACCCTCTACAAAGTAGGTCTACAGGGAATATGTCTCAACACAATAAAGGCCTCATATGAAAAACCCACAGCCAACATCATAGTCAGTGGTGAAAAACTGAGAGCCCTTCCCATAAGAGCTCTTCCCATAAAGTTGGGACCAAGACAAGGATGTCCACTCTCCCCACTTTTATTCCAACTTGTGGCTGAAAGTCCTAGCCACAGCAATCAGATAACAAAAAGAAACAAAAGGCATCCAAATCAGTAAGGAAGAAGTAAAAAGCTCACTATTTGCAGATGACATACTATATGTAGAAAACCCTAAAGACTCCCCTGAAAAGCTACTCGAACTGATAAATGATTTCAGCAAAATCACAGGACACAAAAACCAATGTACAGTAATCTGTTGCATTCCTATACACTCATAATGAAGCAGCAGAGAGTGAAATTAAGAAAACAATCCCGTTTACAATTGTACCAAATACAATTAAATACGTAGGAATAAACTTAACCAAAGAGGTGAAAAACTTGTACTCTGAAAAGTTTAAGACACTGATGAAAGAAATTCTAGATGACACAAAGAATAGAAAGACATTCCATGCTCATGGGCTGGAAGAATAGATATTGTTAAAATGTCTATACTGTCCAAAGCAGTCTACACATTTAATGCAATCCCTATCAAAACAGCAACAGTATTTTTCACAGAATTAGAATAAACAATCCTAAAATTTGTATGGAACAACAGAAGAGCTCAAATAGTGAACTTGAAAGAAAAAAAAAAAAAACGGAGGTATCACAATTCCAGATTTCAAGTTATATCATAAAGCAGTAGTAATTAAAACAGTATGGTACTGGCATAAAAACAGACACATAGATCAAAGGAATAGAACGAAAATATGCCCACAATTACATGGTCAATCAATCTTTGACAAAGCAGGAAAGAATATCCAACGGGAAAAAAGACAGTCTCTTCATCAAATGGCGTTGGGAAACAGTACAGCCACATGTGAAAGAATGAAACTGAACCACTGTGTTTCACCATATAAAAGGAAAACTAAAAATGGATTAGATACCTAAATGTGAGACCTGAAACCATAAAAGTCCTTGAAAGGAACACAACATAGGCAGTAATTTCTCTGACACTAGCCATAGCAGCATTTTCCTAGGTATGTCTCCTGAGACAAGGGAAATAAGTTAAAATAAGCTATTGAAACATCAAAATAAAAAGCTTCCACACAGCAAAAGAAACTATCAGCAAAACTAAAATACAACCTACAAAATAGAAGATATTTTAAAATGACATATTTGCCAAAATATATAAAGAACTTATAAAACTCAACACCCCCAAAACAAATAATCTAATTAAAAATGGAAAGAAGACAAGAACAGACATTTCTCCAAAGACATCCAGATGGCTAACAGACAGACACATGAAAAGATGCTCAACATCACTCATCAACAGGGAAATGTAAATCAAAATTACAATGAGATATCACCTCACACCTGTCAAAATGATAAAATCAAAACACAAGAAACAACAAGTGCTGATGAGGATGTGGGGATGAAAGGAACTCTCATGCACTGTTGGTGGGAATGCAAACTGGTGCAGCTACTGTGAAAAACAGTATGGAGGTTTCTCAAAAAATTAAAAATATAACTACCCTAAAATCCAGAAATCATAATAGTATTTACCCCAAAATACAAAAACACTAATTTAAAGGGATACATGCACCCTTGTGTTTATTGCAGTATTATCTACAATAGCCGAATTATGGAAGCAGCCCAAGTGTCCACCAATAGATGAATGGATAAAGAAGACGTGGTATGCGTGTATATGTGTGTGTATATATACACACACACACATATATATACATACATACACATACTAGAATAGTTTTCCATTGTACAAAAGAATGAAATCTTGCCATTTGCAATGATATGGAGAGAGGTGGAGAACATTACACTAAGTGAAATAAGTCAGAGAAAGACAAATACCATATGATTTCACTCATATGTGGAATTTAAGAAAAAAATGAACAAAGAAAAAAGACAAATCAAGAAACAGACTCTTAACTATAGAGAATAAAGTGATGGTTACCAGGGGGGATGTTGGTGGGAGGATGGGGGAAAAAGGGGATGGGGATTAAAGAGTACAATTAAGATGGAAAAAAAATTAATGAAGAAAGCAAAAAAATTTAACAAGAAAAAAGTGGATTGTATCTGTCTTAAGGGATTTGACTCAGTAATAGAAGGAAAAACAAAAGTGTTAATATTCTTGAATTACAGCAGGTATAAGAATTAAACCATAGCTTTATCTCACACATGCAAATAAATATGAGAATATAATAAGAGTTTTTAAAACATCAGTGTACACCCTATAAAAAAATAAATAAAACATCAGTGTACAATCTAGAAGAAAACAATTGTCTGTGTATCCCCATTTAGGCAGAAGATAAGTTTCTGAAGAAATGAAGTCTGTTATAACAAAAATGTATACCTGTTTGAATGTTCTTTTCACAACACAATGTAATAATAGCTATCAAATGAAGGTATTAGAAAAGGGGAAATATATAAATACCCCCTATGATTATATTATACATTAATTTGAGCAAATATACAAGGAAAATACTTTTTTACTGAGAAGTCACATTCAGTTGCATCAAACAGTTTATATCCAGGGCAGCCCAGGTGGCTCTGCAGTTTGGTGCTGCCTTCAGCCCAGGACGTGATCCTGGAGACCCGGGATTGAGTCCCCACGTCAGGCTCCCTGCATGGAGCCTGCTTCTCCCTCTGCCTGTGTCTCTGCCTCTCTCTCTCTCTCTCTCTCCCTCTCTCTGTCTCTCATGAATAAATAAATAAAATCTTTAAAAATATATATTAAAAAAACAATTTATATCCAAAGGGAAAAAGGGGCAGTATTATATTCATACAGAAAATATCCTCAGTAACTTTTTTTTAAACATCTATGAGATAGAATTCAAGTATCATAAAGTTCACTCACTTAAAGGATACAATTCAATGATATTTAATTTAGTACAGAGTTGCACAACCATTACCATAATCTAAGTGTCAAATTTTTATCATCCCAACAAGAAACCCTGCACCCACTAGCAGTTATTCTATTCTAACTCATCCCCCGCCCCCAGTAAGCAATAATCAACTAAATGCCTCTGTAGATTTGCCTGTTCTAGAAATTTCATATAAATGGAATCATACAATATTTGCTCTTTTGTGGTTGGCTTTTTTCACTTAACATGCTTTCTAGGTTCACCCATGCAGTAGCATAAATCAGGACTTCATTTCTTTTTATTGCTGAATGATGCAATTATTCATTGTATGGATGCACATTTTGTTTATCCATTCATCAACTGATGGACATTTGAGTTGTTTCCACCCTGCTCTATGAATAATAATATGGACATATGTTTTCATTTCTCTTGGATGTATTCCTAAGAATGGGACTTGTGGGTCATATGGTAAATCTATGTTTAGTATTTTGAGGAACTGCCAAGCTTTTCCCAAGTGGCTGTACCATTTTACATTCCCACCAGCAATGAATGAGGTTTCCAATTTCTCTAAGAACATGCTTGCCTGCACTTGTTATTGGCTGTCCTTTTTATTTTTTATTTTTTTAAAAAAGATTTTGAGAGAGCAAAGTGAGAGAGAGCATGGGTAGGAGGCGTAGAGAGAGAGAGCGAGGGAGGAAGAGGTAGGTAGAGAGCGAGCGAGGGAGGAGGAGGCTCCTTGTTGAGTAGGGAGCTCAATGCTGGGCTCAATCCCAGGACCCTGATATCATGACCTGAGCCAAAGGCAGATGCTTAACCACTGAGCCACTCAGGTGCCCCAGCTGTCTTTATTATTATAGGTAGCCTGGCAGATATGAAATAGCATCTCACTTGGTTCTTTTTTTTTTTTTTAAGATTTTATTTATTTATTCATGAAAGACACAGAGAGAGAGAGAGGCAGAGACACAGGCAGAGGGAGAAGCAGGCTCCATGCAGGGAGCCTGACGTGGGACTCAATCCTCGGTCTCCAGGATCACGCCCGGGTCTAAAGGCGGTGCCAAACCGCTGAGCCACCCGGGATGCCCTCACTTGGTTATTTCCATTTCTTCATAATGACTTACGATGCTGAGCATCTTTTGATGTGTTTATTGGTCATTTGTCTATTTTCTCTGGGGAAAGGTCTCTTCAGAGCATTTGCCTACTTTTTTTTAATTGGGTCTCTTAATTGAGTTGTTACAGTTCTTTACATATCCTGGATATCAGTCCCTTGTCTTATCTATAACTTGCAAATATTTTCTCCCATTCCATGGGCTACTTTCTTGATATTTTTTGAAGCACAAAAGTGTTTAATTTTGACATAGTTTAATTTACCTGTTTTCCTTTTGTTGTTGTGTTTTTGAGGTTATGTCTATGAAGCTACTGCCTAACCCAAGAGTTTTGTGGTTTTACCTGTTACATTTTGGTCTATGTTCCATATGCATTCATTCTTACGTATGGTATGAGGTAGGAGTTCAACTTCATTTATCTGCATGTGGAAATTCAGTTGTCCCAGCATCATCTGTTAAAAAGACTATTCTTTGCCTATCGATTTACTTTTGTCAAAAGTCAGTTGATCCATAAATGTAAAGGTTTATTTCTTGGTTCTCATTGATCTGTAGGTCTATTCTTACTACAATACCACACTTGTCTTAAGTTTTGAGATTAGGAAGTATGAATGTTCCAACTTTGTTCTTCCTTTTCAAGATCATTTTGGCTGTTCTAGTTCCCTTAGGTTTAGTATCAATTTGTCAATTTTGCAAAACAGCAAGCTATGATTTTGAGAGGTATTGTACTGAATCTGGTAGCTCAATTAAAGGAGTACTGCCATCCTAGCAATAGTAAGTCTTCTGATACATGAACATGGGATGTCCTATCAGTAATATTTTAAGAACTATTTTTAAACTGCCTTAATTTGCATCATTATGGAAATAAAATAAAAAGAAAGCTATGCAGCAGAACATGCTGCTGAGACTCTGTACAAAAATAATGATTATACTCAAGTAATAGTGGGCCAGAATATTACCTCTTATGTAGCAAGAGCTATGGAACTGTTCATACTTTTTTTTTTTTTTTTAAGGATGGCGGTGGAGGTTATGCCACATGCAACCTTCCTTTTTTTATTTTTAAGATTTTATTTATTCACGAGAGACACAGAGAGAGAGAGAGAGAGAGAGAGAGAGAGAGAGAGAGGCAGAGACACAGGCAGAGGGAGAAGCTCCATGCTGGGAGCCCGACATGGGACTCGATCCCTGGTCTCCAGGATCACACCCTGGGCTGCAGGCGGCGCTAAACTGCTGCGCCACTGGGGCCGCCCTGTTCATATTTTTTATTCTAATAATGACACCACTGGAGCTAAAACTCAAAAAAAAAAAAAAAAAGAAAGAAAGAAAGGAAAAGAAAAATATGTTACTTATTGAAGCATTTACAATCACAGTGAAATATTGGGAAATAATAGAGAAATAACAATAACCAAATATCCCAACAACTTCCCAACAAGGAAATATGAAATTATTAATGTAACATATCTAAATAGTCTGCATCCAGTTACTTACTTAAAAAACGATGTTAAGGGACACCTGGGTGGCTCAATCAGTCAAGCATCTGCCTTCGGCTCAGGTCATGATCTCAGGGTCTTGGGATCAAGCTCTGCACCATTGTTATCACTGGGCTCCCTACTCAGCAGGGAGTTTGCTTCTCCCTCTCTCTGCCCCTCCCCACAACTAGTACTCCCTCTCTCAAATAAATAAATAAAGTCTTTAAAAAAAACCTGTTAAAACACGTAAGCAGATTTGTAAATGAAATTGTATGAAGTCTCATGTGTCTATTAAAAATCACAAAATAATTTGAAGTAAAACAGCTTAGAATTTAAGTATCACTGGGTTATTTTTATGAAGTTGCTTAACAGCTTAAACTATTATGTAGATGTTTTAAAAGGAGAGGCCTTGCTTGTCACCTATAGCACGCAAGAGGACATGCTGTGACAATCCACGTATTATTACTTGTTACTCAGCATTAATGCTGCTGACTAGCAGAATCGGTTTAGCAATATTGTTATCAAGGACACCTAACAATAGATTGTGCATTTGACCCCTGCCCTTAGGACTGGGCTAATGTAGGCAAGGGAAATCTCATCCTCTTATGCACATTTAGTGAGCTTAGGGATAGAAATCATTAACCTTCTACTTGCTTTTCAGCCCAACAGGCTGTAATGATAGAGTTGAAAGAACAGCAAATGTATTTAACCTATTAGCAATGTGGGTTACTATCCTCTTCTCGTTTCAGTGAACAGTTATTAAACCACATGACAGAAATCTATTTTACTGGAAAGTGGAGACAAATATATCCCCTCATCTCTCTTATACCAGCTTGAATCAACCTCTCGTTTTGTGTTCTTCTCAGAAAAAATGGTAACTATTTTTTAGGCGCCTGAAGTAATAAAGAGAACCCACATAGGATGGAGGGAGAGAAGACAACGATTAACAGAACTTCGGGGAATTATTTCTCTTCCTACATTGCCTTTTTCCTGATCCTATAAATAACAACATTACATCATGCTGGCAAGGCCTGCTGTTCAAATACAAGAGGCAGGCTTTCTCTTCGACAGATGCAAAGACACACTGCTAGCAAACAGCTTGAATAATGTCAACGTGCCCCAGAGAAGAAAGCTCAGGCACCAGCCCTCACTGTGGTCAGCACTCCTGTGCTGGCCCCTCCTCTCCATGACCCGTGCTGGCCTTGGTCTCTTTTCTCCAGCTGATAACTCAATCACCAAAGGGACCAGCCTCCACTTTTCTGTCCCTGTCACAATCATGAGCGGATGGGCTAAAAAACAACACAGACCTCCCACTTATTCTGGGAATGCCAGTGAAAAATGTCACCCATCTTAATAAAAGGACAGAGAGAAAGCACTATGGTCAGTTTTTTATAAGGTACCTCAGACAGCTAAAGTCACCTCAAAGAATGGTCAGAAAGAAGGTCCAGGGCAGCCTAGGTGGCTCAGTGGTTTAGCGCTGCCTTTGGCCTAGGGTGTGATGCTAGAGGCCCAGGATCGAGTCCCACGTCAGGCTCTCTGCATGGAGCCTGTTTCTCCCTCCACCTGTGTCTCTGCCTCTCTCTCTGTGTGACTTTCATGATTAAATAAATAAAATCCTTAAAAAAAAAAAAAAAAAAAAGAAGGTCCACAGATGGGACACACGCTGATGTAGATGTGTGCAAGCCTTTCACACACAACTTCATAGCCAGGAGAAGGAGTACCCCAACCCGCTTGGCAGGTTGATATGAATATGGTGAAGTGAAGGTCAACCAACAAAGCAGCCCCTGCAGGGCACCATTCAGGGAAAAGAAACCACATCCTATCATATGTCTTCTTGGAAGGAAGCAGAGGGAGGGGGGTATGGAACAGGGGAGCAGACTGCAGTGACAAAGCTGCATTTCTCAGAGCAAACAAGGTAGCTTCAGTAAGAGAGGGAGGAGATGACTGAGATGTGCACACGCACACACACACATTATAACTTCTTCAGTGTGGCCTCTATGACGTCTTGTACAAACTTTCTTTTGGCCTCAGGAAGCCAGGCCTGTAATTGTTGTAATTGTCTGAGAGGCAGTTACAGTCAAGAGCCTCACAGGCTGGGCGAAGGGAGCACCGGGGCTCACTGCCTGCTCATCTGGGGGCTCCCGACCATAAGCAGAGACTTCATTTCAATCCAATTGCTTTTTACCTAAATTATTCAATTCAGCTTTGGGGTCCTACTTCTCTAGCCAGCACATTAGCATTTCAACATCTCATTCCATACCCTCCTTAAGAGGGCAATCTCTTACACGGATTATGAAGACACTTTTGCAACTACTTCTTTAGAACTGGTTTCAGAAACAGGCTTAGGTGTCACACAAGGAGACAGTCCTTGATAATCAACTTTTCCTTAACAAAGAAATTATATCACTCTCACTGGTTAGTGGATTTCTCCTTGATTGATGGACTCATCTATTCATTCAACAAATATACACTAAGGGCCAGTCTTGTGCAAGGTCCTAGCTGCTGCTCCCCAAATTCAAACCCTAGGTTTTAAAATGCCAGTACTTGGGATATTCACAAAGTAGGAGCCTCAGCTTAGAAGACAGTTCAAAATAAGAGTTCTCAAAATGCTTGAATAGTCACCTCATTAGAATGTTTATCAACTTTCATTTAGATATTAAAAATTAGTTTCATTACTAAATCGTCATGACATAGTGTGTATATCAAAGTGATAACCTGTAAAACCAAATACACACACATATATCATACTAAGTAATTACTTAGTATCATACTAAGTAATTATACATTAAAGGAGAGGGAAGTTGTGCAAATCTGTACTGTTTAAGGGAGAAAAGAGGACTGGGGAGAAATAAAAACAAGTGATTAAAATGTAGACTTGTCTCAATACTTTTTTAAATAACCAAGAAAAATATTCATTTATCAATTGTAGGTTAATGGACTTATCACTACCATAGGTTTACTGAAAAGTACAAAAATTCAAAACTATAAATTCATATTTTAAAATTGAGATTACTATACAACATATAGGACCAACTTCAGGGAAAAGTAAATATAGGTGCTATATAGTACCTGTAGCCCCTCTGGCTACAAGCCACCCACTTTGCCAATCATGGGCCCAGTTTTACTGACCATTTTCAACACCAATTTTTCTCTCCTTAAAAGAAAAAAAAAAGAAATTTGATAACTTTACTTCCCAGGCTTACACACTCAGTAAGAATATCCACCACACTCTAGTTTTATATCATTTATCCCATGCTAAGTACCATAGGAACCCATGTGTGCCTCCCAACAACATGAAAAGACACATGGGAGAAGTCAACAGAGACCGGACAGGTTGTGAGAACACAAGAGGGTGGAGAGGCTGGAGGTGGAAGATATAGAAGCAAAGGCAGTAAAGAGGGAAAATTCTTTCTTCAGGCTGGCTGAGATTCCTGCTTCAGCAGTCCCAAAGAGCACAGGCGATACAACATCCTGAAGTGCTGATGCACCCCCAAACCATTGAAGGTATAGAACTCCATCACCAGGTCAAGTTAGGCCGCAACCACAGGAAACACTGAAACCACAATAGCAAGGGTATCAAATTGCAGGACAGGGTGGATATATCAAAGACCATTCCCCCAGGTGGATTCCAATTGTCCCAGAGCACGTAAACAGTTGTTCTTGAAATTAAAAGAGAAAGCAGGCAAGTGTATAGGCTTTGAAAATAACGTGTACAGAAAATGAAAACTAACTGGCACATATTGAGCTAGTCACCCTGTATGACAGCAAGCTTACACAAAAGCAGCTGTTCAAATTATTTTGTAGATTGACTCACCGAACAAACTTAGAGTCATATGATGCATCTGCCAAAGTTAAAGCCTGCAGACCGTGTTCTCAGAGGGTTTGTTGATAAAAAGATCTCAGGAGTCCTGTCTCTAGCCTAAATGCTTGCTGAAAATTAAAAAATAAAAATAAAAATAAAATAAAAAATAAACACAGTCTCTGCAAGCAGACTTGTTAGCAGAGCCTTGTGTTTTCATAAGCCAGGTTTGGGACTTTACAGGCCCTTCCAGAAAGCCCCCAACAAGAGCTATAACAGCCTCTCTGGGTAGTCTCTCATCTGCAAACAAAGGATTTCAACCTCCCACCACCACCTCCCCATAGCTTCCTCAGTCACTTGGGAAGATAAATGAAATGCTGGTGTCTGGGCACTGTGAGAATAATACCACTAATATACCAAGTTAGCCTCAAATCCTTTCATCTTCTGGGCCTTTGAAAGGCCAAACACAACCAACCAGCATATTCCCTTGGCCCTGAGGCTATAGCTCACTAATCAGAAACAGAAACAGATCTTTCAGTCTTTTTTTTTTTTTCTGGAAAACCAAGGATCAGTTCAGTAAGCAAGCAAGCTGCTTCATGGTGAAGTAGTCCTAACATCTACCACCCACACTCTGATCACAATTCTCCCCCTTGAAAGAGCCTGAATGCTTGCCAAGAACTATATAATGCAACTATGTACCTTCCCAAACTGTATTTAGAAGGGTCCTCTGATGGCTGTGGCTTCCTCATTTCCAGGACCATCCCAACAACAGTCCTTAATAGGGGGGATCCACCCTGTCCCTAATAGGAATGAACTGTGGCACAAGCTAAAACCATTACAAATTAAGTGTTTGGGGGGAGGGGAGTCATCAATTAAGCTAAAAGTTAAGCATTTTTGTTTTGAAAAAAAAAAATTAAAATGGCAAGCTTAACAAGAGATAATGTCTATTTAACAGCTTCAAAGTCCAATTTAGAGCATTTGTTGATCTAGGAGTAAAGAGAGAGAATTCTAATAAATGCCCAATGCTAAGGTGCCTTACTGCTGTGCCGCTCCCATCCAGGCGGCAAATCTATTCAACACTGAGCCTAGTCTCATCATGTTCAGAGTTAATTAAAATATATACCACTTGCTCTTTAAGAAATGGACATTTAATGGGGCACCTGGGTGGATCATTTGGTTAAGCAAACCAAACTCTTGGTTTTGACTCAGGTCATGATCTCAGGTCACAAGTTTGAGCCCCGCATTGGGCTCCACACTCAGTGGGGAGTCTGCTTGAGATTCTCTCTCTTCCTCTGCCCCTCGCCCAGCTCAGGCTCTCTCTTTCTCTCTAAAAATAAATAAGGGCAGCCCCAGTGGCTCAGTGGTTTAGCACTGCCTGCAGCCTGGGGTGTGTTCCTGGAGACCCGGGATTGAGTCCCACGTCGGGTTCCCTGCATGAAGCCTGCTTCTCCCTCTGCCTGTGTCTCTGCGCCTCTCTCTCTCTCTCTCTCTCAATAAATAAATAAATAAAATCTTTTAAAAAAATAAAAATAAAAATAAATAAATCTTAAAAAAGAAGAAAAGAAAGGAAAAGAAATGGACATTTAAGAAAGCACTGACCCTGTAATCCAATTCCATGCAGAAATGGTCACTGAAGTGAGAATGCTTAGCTTAAAATGTCCTTATACGGTGTTATTTCCTCCTGCATGAGCCCAAGGGAGCAGAGAAACCTGAGTACCAAACATCCTTCCCTACATGGAAGACCATAACCCTGAGCTTAAAAGAAGAAAAGGCTAACAAAAAGAACAGGCTGCACAAGAAACTGATCAGAACTATGTGTCTAAGACAGTGAGGGAAAAGAGGGAGAAAGAGAACTGAAAGCTCACAAGCCTGGCTGCAAAGAAAAACAGGTTCAAGATAATGAGGGGGAAAAAACCCAATTCAGACATAGGTTTAAATAATTCAGATCCTGCTGAGCTTTCTGTACTGTGTTTTAATTATAAATCATCAGTAGACTCTCTAAAATATAACTTCCATATGCAAAGGTGAGGAGTCCTTGGATTTAAGGAGGCACTTCATGAGGGAACGGAATTATTCGGGAAGTAATATACACTCTGTTGCCAACAAAAAAAAAATTAATGAACAAATCAACTCTGTGCTCACAAAAGTGTTCCTAGGCAAAAATCTTCAAAAGCACACATGGCATTTACTGGGGGCTGACCTCTAGAATCAACCGTGCTGCAGGGCACCGAGCTAAGGGGAGGAGAGAGGTTGTTAAAACCTTGCAGTGGGGGATCCCTGGGTGGCTCAGCGGTTTAGCGCCCGCCTTTGGCCCAGGGCACGATCCTGCAGTCCCAGGATCGAGTCCCACATCTGGCTCCCGGCATGGAGCCTGCTTCTCCCTCCTCCTGTGTCTCTGCCCACCCCCCGCCTCTGTCTATCATGAATAAATAAATAAATCTTAAAAAAAAAAAAAAACTTGCAGTGATTCTCTACAAGCTGCTGGTGCACCAGGCACAACAGCCACCTTCTTTCATATGTGTAATTATTTTCTTATAAATACTTTTTCTTCAAATCTTCATGACCCCAAGCAAGCAGACAAAAAAACAAAACAAAACAAAAAAAGGAGTAGGGGAGGAAGAAGGAGAAGAAGCAGAGATGCTCCAAAGTCTAGGGTGTGTTTTCCTTCTGGAATAAAACAACCTCGCCTCACTCACTGGGTATGCTGGGAAGTCACTTGAAGCCCTCTTGGATACCTTTGTCTATAAAATGCAGATGACATTTTTACCTCTGTCATAGGGTTGCTCTGGAGATTAAATCAGGTATCAGTATAAAGCGCCCACCACAGGATTTGCCCAAATGAAGCCAATGAAAAAGTAACAAAAGCTACTACTATTTCAAAGTTGATGGGGTCCTTGACATTTCAGGCAATAACTTGTGTATAAATCAATTTTTAACCAAGATAAAAATTTAGAAACAGATTATTAGTAACTCCAGAGAAGGAAAAAAATCCTATTTTGTGTTCTTCAACAAAGACATTTGCTAATGCTCCTAAGTCTTTGGTGGAGAGTACACCAATCTCATCTCATTACCCACCAGATAGCTCACCCTGCCTCGCCCACATCTCCTGAACAGAAGGTTACTGACTAACATCCTGGGTTCCTGGAAGAGGCTTTTGTAGCAACAATGCAATGAAAAAGCACAAGAACAAAACGTTCCTTGGCCCAATGACATTTGGGCTCATTTTGATACTAGTACTCGAGTCAGAATCACAGATTTGATCCACAGAAGGCTTTATTTAAAAACATGCGGAAGGCACAGTACCTCTAATCGTTGGATGCGTCCCTTGAAAAACATGAAGAGGGAAGAATTTGGATAAGCAGCTTCTTTTTTGAGAAGAATTTCCTTTGCTTCATCCAGGCCTGCTTTGTTATCACTGCCATCCAAGGCAAAAAACGGGCGGACTACAGTATGATACCAGAGCAGAGCCAATCTAAAGGAGAGGGAGAGAAACATTGAGCAAGACTTTTCTTAGAGTGTTTCCACTTTTTAAAAACTCAGTATGTGCTCTTCCAGAACATGCTCCTTCCAAAAAGCTTACTACGCAGTCTTTGAAGATACAGAGTATCTTTCCCCATTTTAATTTTATCAATATTTGGAAAACTGAAACTTTGGCACACCATAGAAATCAGCATACTCCCATCAGGTGAGAGCAGAATAAGATAAAAGCCTTTAGCTCTTCTGAGGCTTCCAGATGGCTCTCTGAAGGTATGGACAGATACAAATTTCTCTATTCTGCACTTCACTCAGCAATGCACCAATTAGAAACAGTGACTAGTTACCATGAATTTACTGTCCCCTCACAATAAAAGGATTACCTTTTTTTTTTTTTTCAAAAGGAAAATGCTATTTTCTCCTGTGTTCATAAAGTTAGAGTGTAAGCCTCAGAATCTAAATTTAAATATGGGAACCACAGACACAAATTATTCTAAAATGAGTTAAAATAAGTAAGAGGACCCGGGGGGGGGGGGGGGGGGGAAGGCTCTTTCTCTGGCCTTTGAGGATGCTTAATTCAAAAACCAAATAATTAGTTAAAATTCCTTTACTTCAAATTCATCCTTTCAAGAAAAATACCATGTTAAATAAACTTGGTAAACAAAATAGATTCATTAGAATCTGCTTTAATGAATAGACAAAAATATTTCACCAACACATCAAATATTGTTATATAAACGTATGCTTCTAGCATGTTTATAAAACTGGTTCTCTTCTGGAGATTAGACTAATTTACATTACTAATTCATTTCTTTCGACAAAATACTAAGATATAAATAGACAAATTATCACATTACAAAACCATTAAATCAAATTAATAAAATACCACTGTTTATGTAATTTAATGACTTTGGGGAAGCACAAATATTTTTGAAATGAAAATTTAATGATATTTTTAATAGCTGCCAAATGATTAAGAGTGAATATCCAAATTCCTCAATATGGATAGGCATGAAACCAGAGCTCGCTCAAGTTCTCCATGATAACATTTTTTGGAAAAACTGACAAGTAGTGTAACGTCAAAGGACATATAGTGTCTGGTAAAATTATTCAAACTGAAAAAAAAATCAAGTCATTTTTATTCGTGGAGGAATGCGTAAATCCTTGCTCTGGATAGTGATACCAGCTTCTCCACACTCCTGTTCAAATTATTGTCATTTCAGTTTAGATTAACATGACTCAATTTAGTTGACCAGCACAAAATATCCAAGCCACATATGAGAGACCAATGGACCGACCAGGATCAAAGAAAATCATCAAGTATCAGTATTTTCTGTAAGAAAAAAAAATTTCAGAATCACGGGAAAAAAGGCTTATCAAATTTGTCTTCCTTAAAAATTCAAAAATCAGGATCATGAATCTCAGCAACTGTGGCCAAGGTCACAAAAACTGTTTACAAAATCATCTGAGGTTGAAAAGGATGATCATTTTACCTGTTGAAAATAAGGGACTCATGAGAGTCGAGAATAGTGTTCTGCTCTCTGACGTCAGCTCCCAAGTCAGCTTATAAATACCACCCAAAACACAGTTCTCGGCATTGCGTTAAAAGACTCAAGGCATCATGTCATCCAACCAACCTATTTACCTGACATTTCCTTTAAAGGCTTTGATTGTTGTTTACTTACTTTCAACACTATATTATCTACCAAAGCATTGCAATACAGCTACTCACGTAGCTAAAGGGGCCTTCATGTCCTTACTTTCGCTTGCATACATCAGTGAAGAAAGGCCTTGCAGGCGGTCTCCGGGAAAACCCAGCAGGTTGATGATTTTGAGCAGGTTGGGAGGCACCATGGAGATGCAAAGGTGGAAAAGGCCGTATCCAAAGCTAACAGCACCTTTAAGTCTGCTTAGAGACTCCTCAGACACCCCTTCAGCCACAACGTCATTATCATTTGCCGCGTCACAAGTCAAGGGCTCTTCAGTTAGTTTCTTCTGATACAGCTCCTGGAGAGCATTGATGTCCAGATAGCACTTATTGTAAATCTTCCAGGCTTTCCTAAGGATCCATCCACCTTTTATATAGGCTATGGAGAAGGGGAGAAAGCAGGAGAAAAAAATAAGCATTCAAAATAATTTTCCTGTAGTAATAAGGGATATTGAAGAATGACCTGAAATTCAAGCAAAAATAATTTAAAAAGCAATAAAATGATCATCTCCCATTGCACCTTGTTTTCTTCAGAGGGCTTAAATTACTTGTTTCCCTTTATTATACTGAATGACCACTCGGCAAGAAACTACTAGTTTTTTTGTTCACTGTTCTATCAAGCCCCTCATACATGAGCTGGGACGTCGTATAGGATATACACTGAACGAAAGAATACATGCATGAATGCCAACATGCAAGCATCACTTGAACCTGACTTTCGTTCTATGTGCTCTGTGAAACATGAATCTCCGCCGTGTTTCTGAACTACCATGGCACTTCCCCGATAAATCTCTTTTGGAACTCTGACATTTGTCTACCCTGTGTTTCACTCCTCCTAAGAGCAAGTTTTAAGTCTAATTCACTGCTAAAAGTATACCTTGGCATCAAGCATGGCAACTTGCCAAAAAATAAAACAAGCAAACAAAAAGGATTTAATTTATACTTACTAGGTGAACAAACAGCCAGTTCATTACCGTAGAAGTCATTAGGGTATATGCAGAAATGTAAAGAATCCTCCATTCATCTGTATCTAATGCCTACTGTGTGGCTGAAGCATGCCTTATTAGGATGGCATTATTTGGACAATGAGAATGATGCTCACCCTACTGCCCCAGCCTAGATCTAGACAGCTCCAGCAAAGGACGGTATCAAAAAGAAGCTACTTCACACCAGAAGTGAGAAGATGTTATTTATAAAGCTGCTTCCATTATTTCCCATCAGATCAATTTTTAACATAGTCTTCATAGTTTCTGAGAGAAATAACAGAGATAAGACTGGGATTTACCCAGTTCCATGTCCCACTGGCCCCTTGCAGACAAGCCCACAGGTCCTGCCTCACCCTCTCTTCTTACGAACATATTTACACCTTTCTCATGAGGAAGGGAAGGGCGCAGTTGATGCATCTGTGCTCATCTGAGTGTATCACCATACTTTTGAGGAAAGGTCTTCTACAGGGAATTTTCTACAGAAAAGAGCTTATACATACTCAGCACTGTTATCAATATGGCCCCAGTAATCTGACCCCAGTGCACAAGTGGAAGACAAAACAAGCTGTCCCAGAGTTCCAGGCCCTTTGGGGCAGTGGAAAAAGAAGTTTGTAAAAAGTTATATTTAAATCCCAGAAAGGGGCAGCCCAGGTGGCTCAGCGGTTTAGCACCGCCTTCAGCCCAGGGCAGGATCCTGAAGACCCGGGATCGAGTGCCGCGTCGGGCTCCCTGTGTGGAGCCCGCTTCTCCCTCTACCTGTGTCTCTGCCTCTCTCTCTCTCTCTCTCTCTCTCTCTCTCTCTCTCTCATGAATAAATTTTAAAAAAAATTAATCCCAGAAAGTACATAACACAAAATCTGATTTATGAGTCTAATCCCTGAATTGAAAGTGATCAAAGAACACATGGTATTTTGAGAAAAGAGCTACCAGAACAGGCCCACTGCTATCCTTTGCAAAGCCTGCTTACAAGACTGACCCTTGGCTGGGGTCTGTGAACTTGAACTTGGGAACATTCCAAGCATTCCCAGAACTGATAAGAATGGCTCACTGTGCCTACCCTTCTTGTATAAACAGTACGTTTCATGTCAAACACTTGCTTTCAGTGTTTCATTCCAGATCCCAGGGGTCTGGAATATGGGTATGTGCAAGGCAGGGTGTACCTATGCATGGCCAGTCCCATTAAAAACTCTGGATACTGTGTTTCTACCAAGCTTCCAGGTTGATAACATGACTCACTGCCCAGAGAATTAAGCATGTCCTACAGACACCTCTGGAAGAAAACTTTGGGTCACTTGTGCCTGAGTTTTCCTGGACTTCCTCCCATGCATCTTTTTCCTTTACACATTTTGCTTTATATCTTTGCTGTAACAAATCACAGCCACGAGCATGATTATATATGGAGTCCTACTGGAAAATCATTGCACCTCAGGGTCCTAAGGATCCCCCCAATCCATGGAATCCTAATATTTAATCAAGTTAATATTTTACTTAAATCTATCAATTTCTTGACAAATGACCGTATCCCTTATGGGATCACAATTCAAAACACAACCATCCCATAAGTTCCAAGTTCTAGATTGTTAATGCTCTGCAGACTAAGTCCACTGAAAAGAATACTCAAGATAGGATGAACAAGCAAAACGAAAGTTTTTTTTTTTAAGGGAACAATTTTTATAACTTTATAAAAAGTAACACACACTTAAAACAACTTTCACGTAGTTCAATTTAACAAAAAAAATTTTTTTTGAGAGAGAGTGAGTGAGTGCCAGGAGTATGGGGAGGGGAAAAAGGAGAGAGAGAGAGAGAGAGAGAGAGAGAATCCTAAGCAAGCTGCATGCCCAGTATGGAAGCCGATGCAGGGCTCCATCTCACAAACCTGAGATCACGACCTGAGCCAAAATCAAGAGTCAGGTGCTTAACCGACTGAGCTACCCAGGTGCCCCAATTTAACAAAAATATTTAGTGAGCAAATATTACATTTCAGGTACAGTTTTAGGAGAATCCAAGAGAAATAAGATTAGATCTTGCCTATTAGAGGCACAATGACTTCTCCCTTCTAAATGGAAAATGAAAAGTTGGAAAAAATCCTGAAACTTGTATGCTGACAAAGCACTCATGTTGATCTAGTATGCCCATAAACAACAGGACACACAGTTATGATCCAAAAAGCCAAAGGTTGAATAGAAAAACAGAAAAAGAAAAGAGGAACACAAAACCAATTGCAATCTAATAAAGGGGAAAATGCTGGGTACAGATTTCAAAAATGAAAAAAAGAAAACTTGCAAAATGCTAAAAATGTTAATTTGCTATTAAGTTCCTGTTATGTGCTTAGGACTGTGCTTGGTAACTGAAGGATATTAAAGAACCATAAGACACAATTTCAGCCCTTCAAATGCCCACAATAAAACTGAAAAGTAAAACAAATGAGAAAAATAAGTGCATATATATATCTCTGTGTTTGTTCATGTGCCCTACTGGGGTCATAGGTAGAAAAATTAAAACAAATCATGTTGAGATGATGGGTGAGTTGTTCTTTAGGTCCTTTATGTCCTAAAATTTTCTATATAATAAATATATAAATGGATTAGTGCAGAATAAGTATTGCAGGATTTTAGTAGAAAATTTTACTCCCTCCTGCCTCCAGGCCTAACCGGAAATTTTAAGGAAAATGTTTAATTCTGTTTTCTCCTGCATTTTCCAGGCTGCTGCAGCTTCTTGGGGAAGCAGAAGTTCCATCTAAGGCGTGTGAGTATGAAGGAGCAGGCGGGCAAGCCGTTCAGAGGCAGAGTGATACCGGGAACACAGAGACCAAAGGGGACATAGGGATGGCATGCTCAGGTTATGGGGGCCCCCTGATGTCCAACTAAGGAATGGACATTTGCACAGGAAAAGCAGGCAATTCCTAAGACTGTGGCTGAGGGGACCACCAGTGTTAGGGAGACACATTGCAGGAATTCAGATCTCAGGTGAAGAAGAGTCATAACAAGGGATGGTGGCAATGGAAACCAAAGCCAAAACTCCATCAATGCCAACTGCACAGACTCAACAACAACAAAAAAATGACATTGGTAAAAACCCTATTTTTATAAAATAAAAATGTAATTCGACATGTCTTTAATTTCTTGCCTGAGAGAGGTGCCAACGGTTTAGGTGCCAATGTTTAAAAGTGTATGTTAAAATCTGTGGTAACAAGTTGTTTTTAAAAAATTTTTATTTATGTATTCATGAGAGAGGGGGTGATGCAGAGACACAGGCAGAGGGAGAAGCAGGCTCCATGCAGGGAGCCTGACGTGGGACTCAATCCCAGGACTCCAGGGCCCTGGGCTGAAGGCGGCGCTAAACCTAAACCGCTGAGCCACCCGGGCTGCCCTGTGGCAACAAGTTTCAATGCCTTTAACTGAGCAACGTAAATAAAACCCAAAGCTCTAAGTCGAAGACTATAATTTGTGCAAGATGAAGTTAATATGCACGTAGAAAAGATTTTGCTTTTGCTACTTTCTAAGCTCAACGCGGCAGAGAAACAGGTTTCCCAGGACTCTCACCCTACTTCCCAGTCCCAAATGCTGTGACCAAAACATCTGAGCACAGCCACACCCGGCCTACAGAACAAAGGCTGCCCTGGAGTGTGCTCCACAGCAGACAGCAATGCAGTCCTGCAGGAGGGACCCCTCATCGCTGTGAAGCTGTAACAATGCTTCTAATGAGCATACATATTCCCAAAAGGCAGAGAAACAGCATTCAAGAGCCCCACATCCTGCATAGCCCTCCATATAGCTCCTCTAAAAGGTCAAATATAAATCATTCAGCCGCTGCTATCTATGTTTTTGGAGGAAGACACACACAGCAAAAAACCACAGACCATTTGCCCTCCCCTATTAGGGCCAGCCTCAATCAGCTGGGAGATGTAGGGGAGAGAGGAGACTTTGTCCCCATTATAAGGGAAGGGTAGTGTGTGGGGAGGCAGGGAGTGAGAGTCCTTCCCAGGAAAGGGCAGGAATTGTCTGAGAAGTGAAAATGCCAAGTTATACTCATTGATGTTGGGATAAATCTCATGGATTTTTCAGCAGGGGATCATATCTGGTGGACCTCCTGCCATCGTACTGTGTCTGTTCACTTGTCCTAGGTGAGGCTGGTTAACCCTATAACAAAAGATTAGTTCAGGCTTACCTTTTTGTGAGTCATGGAACAGGCTTTGGGAGAAAAATTGTCTTGGTTTCACTTCCAAAAGACTTCTAAAGGACTCATTTTTCCAATCTCAACTATTCTTGGAGCTCCATGTCATGCAATTTTTTCCTAAATGGCATCACCCATCCTTCACCCCTTCAATTCACATATTATACACCCACCATGTGACAGGGGACAGCACCACATCAGATGCCAAGGACAGAGAGCAAAATTGACTTCCACTCTTCATCAGTCTGCTCAGGATCTTCCTTGATCTTCCCAGGTCAAGTTTCTGAGCTCCTCATTCCCTGCACCCAATTTGTGACTAACTTACACATCTAGTGGGTCAAGTATTACCCTGAATTATAACTGACTCACTCCTCTTTCTCTCCTACTAAACCAGCTGTTCCCCTGGGGCAAGAGTTTCACCCCACTCATCTCCAGAACCCTGGCACCTATGACCCCACAGTATGGGATGCAAAGTAGAAGCTCAGTGAGTGTGGACAAAAAAGACAGCAGGTGGACAGAGCTGCTACCCTCAAGGAGATTACAGTCAAATACCATGGGCAGACATGTACCTAAAATGTGTACTGCTATGTGGTGAGTGATCTGACTCTGCACAGAACACATGTGGAACAACAAAAAAGCAGATGATGAAGTGAGGAAGTAGTACATGAAGGAAGCTAGCCCGGGAGGCACCTGGATAGGCAAGAGAGAAAGATAAAGGGGCTGAGGGCATTCCACACCGAGGGGGTAGCATACACAAAGGCAGGAAGGCAGCAAAGGGCATTTCAGGGAAGTGCAAAGAGCTCGGCTTAGCTGGCTGCATGATGGGATGGCAGGCAGGTTGGTACAGGCCACTTGAGGAAGGAATTCAGACTCTCCCTTTTAGGGGATGCAGAAGGGCTGACTGTTTAAAGCACAGATCTAACAGGTTTTAGGAAGATGGCTCTGATGGCAACAGAGAAACCGTGGCCTAGAGAAGCAAGGGAGTTAACAGCAGGCAGTCACACTGTTCCAAGGGCTAGCGCCAGAGGACAAAAGGGCAAGTGAGCATGGCTGGGTTTCTGGGCCTCTCGGCGCAGAGCCACAAGTAACCAAACTCAGCTGATGGGAAAATGGTGAGAAGAGTAGGAATTCAGGTAGGAAACAAGAAACCCTAGGGACGCCTGGGTGGCTTAGTGGTTGAGTGTCTGCCTCAGGCTCGGGTCATGATCCCACGGTCCTGGGATCGAGTCCCACATCAGATTCCCTGCAAGGAGCCTGCTTCTCTCTCTGCTTATGTCTCTGCCTCTCTCTCTGTCTCTCTCTCTCTCTCTCTCTGTCTCTCATGAATAAATAAATAAAATCTTTAAAAAAGAAAATAAATCCATGGCTTAGGCCTGGGCTGTGGTCACTGACAAGCTACGTCAACTGTTCAACCTCACCCAAATCATGCAGCCTCTACTGCCTCCCCTGTAAAATAAAGCAAGTAAATTCACTTGAAGAAAATGTATTGAGCATATACTATGCCAAGAATACAAAGGTGAGTACAACGTAGGGCTTATCTTCAAGTTCAAAAAAGTAAAGGAAACAAAATAAGGTGGTAAGTGCCATAAAACAAGTTTTAAAAATAGCTTCTTTTTGTTATGAAAGTAATTAATATATGCTTATTGGGGGGGAAAAGCAAGTAAGCAAGCAACAAGCAGCCCTCAGTAACAGAGTAAATTAAAAAGATATTTATAAAGTAGTATATAAAATGAAGAGAGATGATAGGACAATTCATTCTAAAGAAGTTCCAATGAGAGAAAGCACAAGAGTTCTTTTAAAAGTATGAAGTATTTAAAAATTCACAGACTCACCTCTACCTGGAGCTCAGGGAAGTGTGTGCCCTCCTGCCTACCTCTGAGCCACCCACTCTGGGTGGGGAAGGGGCACCTATAACAAACATCTCTAAGAAGACAGCTTTTCTCCAAGAAAATTATCCATCAAAAGAATTTTCTAAAGAATGGATCCCAACAAAATTAATTTTTTATCGTTTAATAACCCAGTGGGTTTCTAAAAGGCTAATGAACTGCATTTTTGGCTATGTTTTGTTTGAAACAAATATGGAGATATTCACAAAGCAAATGGCCACTATGTATATTTATGTCTGTCAGAATTTCATTTCAATACCAATAACTGTTCACTAAATTATATGGCTTCAGGAAAAACCTGTTCAATATCTATGATAAATAGGATTAAATAACTGATTAACATCAACTTACTAGGAGAATGGGTAAAGGTTATGAAATAATTTATTAAATAAGTTTATTAATAAAATATAAAAATAGGTTTGACCTCACTAATAACCAAGAAAAAAAAAAAAAAAGGCAAAGCAAAGAACATCTGAATGTCCAAAAGCAATCAGTTAAATAACCCATGGCACATTCATATGAAAAACTACTATGTTCTCATTTAATATTTTGAAATTGAGTAACAGAGAAGCTATGTAATACAATCTAAGAGAGAAAAATTGGATACACAGCACTATAGATTCCATTTTGTAAAAGAAATAAAGAGAAACATAGAACATTAGCAGTAAAGAAGGATTTCTCCAAGTGGTAACAGAGGACTTGCTTTCTTTTTTAACCCTTTTGTATTTTCTAAATTTTTTTTTAAGATTTTATTTATTCATTTATGATAGACAGAGAGAGAGAGAGAGAGAGAGAGAGAAGCAGAGACACAGGCAGAGGGAGAAGCAGGCTCCATGCAGGGAGCCTGACGTGGGACTCGATCCCGGGACTCCAGGATCGCGCCCTGGGCCAAAGGCAGGCGCCAAACCACTGAGCCACCCAGGGATCCCCTGTATTTTCCAAGTTTTCTATAGTAATGTTCAGGGATTTTTAAGCAGAATAATAATTTTAGAAATAAATAGCATGAATTGATGACTTGAAGTTTCCTGAGGGCAGGGAGCATAGCCTGCGTGCTCATCTAACACAGTGCTTAGCATATCACATATGCTCAGTAATTATTTGTGGAATAGACCAATGAGTGAGCAAAAATTTTTTTAAATTTTTATATACTTTCAGACTTACAGAAGAGTTGTAAGATTAACACAAAGGATTCCCAGATGCCCTTTACCTGATTCCCCAAACATTACATATAAATCCTACACTGGATTTATCCTTCTCTCTAGACAGATATTTTCTCCTAATGGCTAAAATTAGCTCCTTTAAAAAGTCCTTCTTGAATGTCAGAAAAAAGGAGTGCAAAGATCACAGAAAATGCCAGAGATCCTATCTTGACCCAAAAAGTCCAACAACTCTGCTGCTTTTAATATATACATTAATGTAGAGCTTCAAGTGAGGGATTTTACGTTGATGCATCACCAAAATTTCACATGAGCTATGAGCCCTCAACCATTTAAGTATCAGGCAAGTCCTGAGAGGATTAGCAAGAAGAACATAAACCACTGAACCAAAACAAAAGGCAAACATATTTTAAAAGAAGGATAAGTTCTAGTAAGTCCAAATTTTGGAGGTCAAAATAAAAGTTAAGTTCTACTTCTGACTTCAGCCAAATAGAAAGAAGCATCCTCAAGGATGAGATGGAGGGAGGGAAGGAGAGAGAGAGGCAGAAGAAAGAGAATAGAGAGAAAAAGTGGTCTCTGGCAGTCTAGAAAGAAAAGTGTATGTTACAACTTAGCAGCAATAGACCTTCATTTAAGGTTTGGAAGGAAATGCTTTTGTGATTTTGAGTTTTAGTTGGTTTCATTCTTGAATTTTCATTTTTTCAAGTAAATCTGATCTGCCAAAGAAGCAAATTTCTCCTGGCAGTATCAGACCGATCACCACATACGCGAAAGAACTGGTGTCTGTGTTAAACACAGTCTTACAGAAGCTGTTAAAGGCTCGATTTGAGTCTACAGCACTCAAAATATCAAAGCTACAGAATGTTGGAAAAAAACAGTATTGGACAAACGAATTAAGCAATTCGTTTCTAGCCCTTACTATGAAGGTTGTTAAAATGTAGGTCATTCAAGAACATAAGGAAATACTTGGTATACGCTCAGGCCCTCAATAACAATTTCCTGCAAAAATTTAATTTAAACTAGTTATATTTCACTTTAAAGGTTATTCACAACTTGATTCTCACAAAGGAAAAGTATGATCCACTTATCTGGCACTGATAATTTCTCTATGACAGCATTATCTTGAGATGGAAAAGATGAAACACTGACTTCAAGTCTAAAACTATTTCCCTAGGGGATGCCTGGGCGGCTCAGTCAGTTAAGTGTCTGCCTTCAGGTCACATCATGATCCCAGGGTCCTGGGATGGAGCCCCACATCGGGCTCCCTGCTCAGTGGGGTGTCTGCTTCTCCATCTGTCCTTCCCCCTGCTCATGCTCTTTCTCTCTCCCACTCTCAAATAAATAAAAATATTTTTTTTAAAAAGTAATAAAACTATTCTCCTAAATACACATTAAGCACTTGTGGTTTCAATTTCCTAAGTAAAAATGCATACCATGCCCCAAAGAGGCATCACATATTTTCAAAGACTGAAATAGGAGGCATTGAAAAAAAAGTGGGGGGCATTACTTATTGTGTCCATTGAATGTTGAAAACCATTAAAAATAATGCTTTTGGCATACCTGACAATTCTTGTTTTACAAACGAGAGCACAGCCAGGTAAACTTGACAGTCAGCTATGATTATCTGCCTCTGAAGCCGATCAACCATAGAGGGGGCAGATTTTCGGGCATCAACCTGTTTGATGGAAAGAAAAGTACGTGTTGATAAATCACACCCAAGAACAAGACACTATCCAAATAACTATTACTTTACTGTGCAAAAGAACTTCACGCAGGAAGTGTAAGACAGGTGCACTGAAAGCCAAGACCAAATTTATACTGTATTCCCATGAGATCTACAATAGGATGAAGAACACTGCAACTCAAAGATAAATATCCTGAGTGAGAACAATCAAGCTTGTGGGAAACCATGAAAGTCAACACAGAAGTTCAGACTTTTACCTTTTTTAAAAACAATTTAAGTTCTTACCTATCCAAAATAAAAATTACTAAAGGTAGAAAATGTTCCCCAAAATAGAGAACCTGAAAAACCACTTTGCAGCCATCTACCTTTGTTCACGTAGGATGAACACTGGGGTTCATTCACTATGTGCACGCAACTGAGATGTGAGGGTCAAAAACGGATACATTTTAGTGAAGGAGAAAAGAGCTGAACTGAACTCAGAATTTAAGCCATACCTCTAAGGTTACTACCTCTATAAAAGAAGCAAAAGGTAAAACTAAAAAACACTTTTTTATAAAATGTTGGTCCTTATTATAAAGAATGTCTGTAATTTTAAAAAGTTTGCTCTGATAAAGAATACTGCATTTTTAATACAAAGTGAACTTGAACAAGATAAGCTACATAGTTTTCATGGGCTTTCACAGTGACATAAGAACTGATAGGATCTTTGCAAATACGACAATACCATATATACTAAACACAAAAGAATGAACTGTTTTCCTTTTTTCTAGATTAACATAATCTAGTATGGCCACTATTGTTGCAAATGCAGCCCCAGAACTCATTACTTTGCCTAGGCAAATGCCAGTTTATTAGGGCTTCTGTTTCTTTGTAATAACATCTACTGTGTAGGGTTGTTGGAAGGGGTAATGAGATACTGTATGTGAAAATGCTTTTTAAATTGCAAAGACCCATTACCAATGTTAATTCCTAACATATGTGTTAGGCATAGAATTAGATACAGAAGACAGACATATGAATAACTTACAGTCTAATGAGGGAACACTGACCTCATTACCATGTAATGCAGTTAAGTGCTCTGAAGGGTCAAGTACAGGATACTACGGGGATGAGTAGGAAACCTACTCAACATGGCTTTGGGGATCAGGCAAGTGTCCTTGGAGAAAATGATCTAGGAAGACCTACCTAAAGAAGGAGTAGGAATCAGGTCAAGAGGGAAGAGAACATTCTAGGCAAAGGACAAGGAAGCACCAAGTCAGCCACTATAAGGAGTTTAGACTTCACTGTAATGGCAAGGGTTGGGGCCAGGGACACCGAAAATGAAGCCAGCAACATATTATTTGCATTTTATACACTGTATCATTGGAGAATGAATCTGAGAACAGTGAGAGTTGTTGTAGGCAAATGGGGATGATGGTGGACCTAAGGAAATGGCAAGAGGGGGAGAGAAGTGGATGAATTCAGGAGGTATTCTAGAAAGAGAGGCAACAGGACTCTGTCCCTGATCAGATGCAGGTTTTGCAGAAAGAGTCATCAAGGAGACCTCTGGCCCTTCTGGACCATCAGGAGCCAGTCCTCTTGGCCCGAGTGGCTTCCTCATGGTGGACACCATTAGCAAGAGCAGAGATGAAGCAAGTTGGACACAAAGGAGCCAAAGAAAAGATGGGCAGCTTTTGAGGACTGTAAACAGCTTCTGACTGGTTTGTCAGCTCAACAGGTAACACCTGCAAGACCCCTGGGCACTCCAGAATTATCAGGGGTAGGAGGATGCCTCGCCAAAGACTAGACTTTTGCACTGAAAGGTGAAAGCACAATCAGGGAAAGTGAAATACAATGTTATTTTGACTTTATTTTAACCAAAGGCTGGTAAGTCCTGCAAAAAATCAGATAAATAGCCAGATCCTCAACTATGCCAAAATGCAACACATTTGAATTATATATGCATGAAAGTCTCATCACAAAAGCTCTTAGCACATGGCCCACTAAGGAAGAAGATAATCTTAAGAAGGCAAAAGAATTAATGCACCACATGGCTCTGATGACTGATGGGGCAGGTGGGGGTGGGGCTCTATGGTTTTAAAAAATACATTTTACATAATCAAACATGTGAGAAACACACATTGTGCTTTATCATAGCCAAAATATCAAAAACCAAGTAAGTGAGCAATGATCTCAGTCAGTGGCACTCTGTTCACAACCTAAAGACTCAGTGCTTACATTCTTCTTAATTTTATTCTTGATAGTTTCAATTACTCCAGCCTCTTCACTTTCACACAGCTTCTCTGTCGTCTTTAAGTCATCACACGCCAACTGCATTTTTTCTTCTTCAAATGTCATCATGGCGTTCTTCCAAGAAAAAAAGTAAGGAAAGAATGAATGAATCAGTAAGCATTGGAAAATTTAGGTGATTTATTACAACAAAATACCAAGCTAGGAGAAAAAAAAAAAACATTCAAATTATTTGTTGCAAGTAAAAAGAATTGGAATGTTACCGTGAGCCCTAATCATCTCCAAAGACTATAATCTCAATATAAAATAAGAATATACCGGGCAGCCTGGGTGGCTCAGCAGTTTAACACCACCTTTTAGCCCAGGGCCTGATTCTGGAGACCTAGGATTGGGTCCCACGTCGGGCTCCCTGCATGGAGCTTGCTTCTCCCGCTGCCTGTGTCTCTGCCTCTCTCTCTCTCTCTCTCTCTGTCTCTCATGAATAAATAAATAAAATCTTAAAAAAAAAAAAAAAAGAATATACCTCTATCACACCTACATGAAAAAAATAGAGGGTAATAAAGGTTCTTGCAATTACTGTTCTATGACCTTTTTTGTTGCTATTGAACACAGTAACCAAAGCCCTGTAAAATTTCTGACTGGTCCACTTCATTCAGGTGGTTTTTGTTTTTGTTTTTTAGATTGTATTTATTTATTCATGAGAGAGAGGTGGGGGGGCAGAGGGAGAAGCAGGCTCCATGTAGGAAGCCTGATGTGGGACTCAACCCCAGGACTCCAGGATCACGCCCTGGGCTGAAGGCAGGCACTCAACTGCTGAGCTACCCAGGGATCCCTCATTCAGGTTTTATATCGGTGTCCCACTGCAAAGTTCATTCTGCCCACACGTGGACCCCTGGCTCCATCAAGTACTGTGCTAATGAAACGTCAGCTAGTAGGTAGGTCTTGGAAAACACCGGTCTTTTCAAGGACAGCAATTTCAATGGGTTCTCTTATTTGGAATTATATAACACTGTCTGTCCATGGTGAAAAATTTCACTGACAGCCTGGTAGGTTTTTCCAGGCCATAGCTGATTGGGTAGGGGCAACCCTTTCTCTGCCAAAAACCTGATACTTTCACGAGTGGAACGGAGATTTCTGAGGTTATGGATGAGTCATAGCAGCAGAGACATGATACTTGGCTCTTGGAAGGCTTAAAGAACTCATTGGAGCTGGCTCTCCACCATGCCCTATCCATTCAGCAAGCCCTCCCCACTTGGCATTTGAGGCCTCCTCCTTGGTAAGACTGCAATATACTCTCCCCCTGTAGCCAAACTAGATCACAGCCACCTTTGCCCAAGCACCCCACTGCTGGGCAAACAGACTCCAGCCTTGCTACAGCGTCTCTCCCTACCTTTCTCCTCCACCCAGCCAACCCTCACTGCCTTTATAGTTAAGTGGGTACTCATGTGATTTCCACAGAGTACCGTAAAGTCCAATGATGCTATGTTTTCTTATCAACAGCAAGCCTTAAAAATTTGTGTTGAATCCCCTGGCAAAAAGAGGAAATAAATAGTTTGAATGAAAATCATGTCACCAGAAGCTGGCCTGGTACCTGAGGCTGGGCACTGGCAGCCTGCACAGGACACACCAGTTTGTGGACATCTTCCTAGATCTGAAATCCAAATGTTTTTTCTATTTTACTTCACTTGATCTCTACACGATATTAATTATAAATATATATATATACAAACACACACACACACATATATTTGCTATTTTACCATTCTATGATAGCTTTTTTAAATTATGTATTTGAAAGTGATTTATACGTGATGTTATATGTATTTCTGGAAAAGAGCATCCAATTTTCTACGTTTAACACCTGCAACCTATTCCTTCAATTCCTAAATACTAATATTTAAAAATATAATAGTAACTAATAAATTTCAGCTCTAATTTAACTTGCTTTCCAGTCCTTATTTAATAATTTTAGAGCAAACCTTTAGTATCCAAAGTCTGACTTTTTTTTTTTTTTTTTTTTTTTTTAACTGCTAATGCAGGGACACCTGGGTCGCTCAGTAGTTGAGCGTCTGCCTTTGGCTCAGGTCATAATCCCTGGGACCTGGGATGGAGTCTCGCATCAGGCTCCCTGCAGGGAGCCTGCTTCTCCCTCTGCCTATTTCTCTGCCTGTCTCTTATGAATAAATAAATAGGGATCCCTGGGTGGTGCAGCGGTTTGGCGCCTGCCTTTGGCCCAGGGCGCGATCCTGGAGACCCGGGATCGAATCCCATATCAGGCTCCCGGTGCATGGAGCCTGCTTCTCCCTCTGCCTGTGTCTCTGCCTCTCTCCCTCTCTGTGACTATCATAAGTAAATAAATAAAAATGTAAATAAATAAATAAATAAATAAATAAATAAATAAAATCTTTTTTTAAAAAATCGCTAATGCAGTTTTATTTTTTGGAAAGGTCTTTCCAAATTTATTTTTTTTTAATTTTTATTTATTTATGATAGTCACAGAGAGAGAGAGAGAGAGGCGCAGAGACACTGGCAGAGGGAGAAGCAGGCTCCATGCACCGGGAGCCCGATGTGGGATTCGATCCCGGGTCTCCAGGATCGCGCCCTGGGCCAAAGGCAGGCGCCAAACCGCTGCGCCACCCAGGGATCCCTCCAAATTTATTTTTATTTAAAAAATTGATTGGAGAAAAACAGTACTCTGGAAAGTATAAGCATTTTATTTTTATTTTTTAAGATTTTATTTATTTATTCATGGTAGACAGAGAGAGAGAGAGAGAGAGAGAGAGAGAGGCAGAGACACAGGCAGAGGGAGAAGCAGGCTCCATGCCGGGAGCCAATGCAGGACTTGATCCCAGGACTCTAGGATCACACCCCGGGCCAAAGGCAGGCGCCAAACCGCTGAGCTACCCAGGGATCCCCAGCATTTTATTTTTTACATTGAGGAATACAAGATATCTCACAGGTCTTGATTGATATGCAAAACTTTATTCCACTTTTAAATGCTAAAAGATGTGTATCTATAGGGGGGCCTGGGTGACTCAGTCGATTAAGTGCCCGACTCTTGATTTCGACTCAGGTTATGATCTCAGGGTCATGGGATGGAGCCCCACATCAGGCTCTGCGCTCAGCAGAGAGTCTGCTTGAGATTCTCTCTCTCCTTCTGCCCACCCCCTCCAACACTGCATGAGCATATGCTTTCTCTAAAATAAATAAATCTTAAAAATAAAAAAATTAAAGATCTGTATTTATACAGCTAGCAACTTTAAGACATACTTTATATACCTGTTTCTTTCACACCAATACCTCTCCCCATACCAACTTACCAAAAAACTGACGAAGCTGGCTCCGAAACTCATTAATGGGCTATGGTTTCTGTTAAGGAAACAAAATAAAATTATTTTTAATGTATACTTTTTATAAACATTTGATATATTAGGATCATTATAGATTCCTAATAATTGGACAGACAGTAAGGTCTTAAAGCTGATAAAATTACACTAAGAAAGAGGCACCTGTGTGGCTCAGTCAGTTAAGCATCTGACTTGATTTAGGCTCAGGTCATGATCTCAGCATCATGAGATTGAGCCCTGAGCCAAGCTTTGTGCTAGAAGTGGCACCTGCTTGAGATTCCCTCTTCCTCTGCCGTTAATCCCCTTTCTCTCCCCTTCTCTCAAAAATGGGAAGGGGAAGGTGAAGAGGAAGGGGAAGGGAAGAGGAGAGAAACCTGGCCAATTCTTCAAAGCAAGGTGCACAAGAAAGTCAAATTATAAGAGACTGCTTTAAGTAAACCAACCTGACATCTGCAAACACGTGACCAAGAGAAGATGATTAATATTCATTTTAAAAAATGCAAAATATATTCAAAACTTTACACACATAAAATACCATTTTTAAAGTAGATCAGAGGGTTTTACCAGAGCCAACCTTGCAAATTCACTCATTCCATCTAAAGAACTTCAAGAATGCCTCCCTAGAGTCAGACACTCTCCCACTGTAATACAGTCATTAGTGAATTACATACGTAAGCCAAAAAGAAACCAAATCAAACTACCAATTCAAAAGATACAGGAATATAAACTTTCCACTTCAAATTCACAACCAGTACAAAATCTAAATCTCTATAAATTGTGCTAAAAGAAAAAACAAATGGTAATTGCCTTCTTAAAGAAAAATAACTTTACTGATTTTTTAATTATGTACATAGCATATGGTCATCCTAAAAAAGGAAAGAATAATGCATTTAGTCAATCCCCTACGGAAATTTAGTTTGGGTCCAAAGAGTGTGTGTGTTTGGGGGTGGAAGTGGGGAGGACATGCACATTTATATGTATATGTACATATACACATATATCCAATGTGTGTATCAGATGAGCATCTTTGTCCATATATCTCTTCAGGCAAGTCCAAATACGTTCTTGGGATAAATTGTTAGAGATGGCATTCCTGAGTCAAACAGTATGCACATCCATTTTCATCTTGGAGGCAGAGGGGAGGGAGGGAGAGAGAGTAGAGGGAGTAGGGAAGGAGAAGATGCATTAAGGAACCTGATTTATTTGGAATATTAGCTTTTTGCTACATTTTTTCCCCATCTTTTTAGTACTTACTCAAATTCTACAATGAATAATAATTTGTTTACTCTCACCTAATAAGGATATTAAACTAACAAGAAAAAAAGCAGGAAGATCAACTCATTAGTGAGGAATGCCCTGCTAGCATTCACGTCCATAAGCAGGCTAAAGCTGGGCATCCAGAGAACACTGTGGAGTCAGCCATCCCTCCTCTGCAGCAGAGCAGATGGCAATCTTCCCAGCCCACAGCTCTGCATGGACATACCATGATAGCCTCTCAACCTAATTTGGTTTGCCTATACTGTCCCCTCTAGGATGTCATTTTCTGCCTCTTATTCCTTATCATGCCTTACACACAACAGGCATTCAACAATTATGAATCAGTAAAGGAATGAAAGAGAACCCTGCCTTTCAGGAACATTTTATTTAAGCCCTGACGAGTATGGCTTTTCCCCTTTCCTTGCTTATATGTTAGCTACTTGGTCATCTGAAAAATGAAAGCAGCTGAAACCAGGGCCTGGTGTTGCTATATGTGCTTCTTGTTCTTGACTAAAATTAGGTTTCTGAGAGCCAAGGCTATTAATTATTCATGGTATCCTAGCCTCACCCTCAGTACTTCACATACCATCATAGGTGAAAAAACAGCCCAGTGGGAACCCTCTTCCCTCTCCGATGTACAGTCTCTGCAAACTCCACAGCATCTGGTACATTAGACAGTGTACGTGGTATAATACACCGATCAATAAACACACACTGGCTCATATGCTGCACAAAGACCTGCTGTTTTAAGAATTTAACAAGTTTCACTTGACTTTTTAAGCCTATGTTAATTTATCTCATCTTGATTATTTTGGCCCACAAATGTGTTTCTACATAAAACTTACTCATTTTGGGGATTTGGAAATGTTCCCAAAGAATACAAGTATTACTTTAAAGTTGAAGCTAAGAAAAGAGAAGGAAAAGGCTCCTAGCTCACCTCAATATGCTCATATTGGGAACCAATAAATGACCCAAACAGGAGGGCAGTGAGGGTATTATGTAAAGACTGAATATAAAGGTAAGCATTAGAACCAAAATGCAGGGGATCCCTGGGTGGCTCAGTGGTTTGGAGCCTGCCTTTGGCCCAGGGCATGATCCTGGAGTCCTGGGATCGAGTCCCACATCAGGCTTCCTGCGTGGAGTCTGCTTTTCCTTCTGCCTGTGTCTCTGCCTCTGTCTCTCATGAATAAATAAATAAAATCTTAAAAAAAAAAAGAACTAAAATGCAAAGCTTCCTAAATACTAGAAGACATAAAAGTGAACAGAGGTGAAGACAAGCAAAATATATTAGATGGTATAAACCTCCCTTATTTAAAAGAAGGAAGGATATAAATATAAAGATATATACAATTTGCTAATTTTGAAAAAAAAGTTGGAATAACCTATGCATTTAAAAAAAAAAAAGGATTCCTAACAAGGTGAGATAAGGAATAGGTAAGAAGAACAAGGATAGAAACAAAGCTTTTTTGTAGATACTTTGTTTTGTAGTTTAGACTTCGGAACTATGTAAATATTGCCCATAATATCAAATTTTAATAATGGGATCCCTAAAATGTAAAATTAATGCAAATCAAGCTGGTAAAATAACCACACAGAACTATTCCAAGTGACATTACAACATAATAATCTGACAGTGCATTTTTATTATGAAATACCCTTAAAAACAGACCGTAGAAAATGGCAAAAAATTTGTTTTCAGTAATCATATTCTCACCAGTCAACTTGGTATTGTCATCCTAAGGCTGCTGGGGATGTAGTTTGTGATAAAGCAACGCATAGGTATGTTGGTGTTTGTTAGGACTCAGGGCTTTGTGCATCGGAAAAAGAATGAAGTTAATTAAAAATCCTATAGTCTAGAATATGAACTTACTGGTTTTATCTCTAAAAAAATACCTATTTTCTGTCTACTGAAAAAGCCTAGAAATAACACCACCAGTAGCACTGAGCATGCCCAGCACCCTCTCTAATACATTAGGTAAAAGAGACTGTGGCTTCTTGAAGAAATGGCTGATTCCAGGTCAAGGGTAAGAAATGTTCAAGAGGAGCATGGAATATAGCAGAAAGCAAGGAAGCTTAAAAATTATATTAGGTTCTTTTTTTTTTAATTTTTTATTTATTTATGATAGTCACACAGAGAGAGGCAGAGACACAGGCAGAGGGAGAAGCAGGCTCCATGCACCGGGAGCCCGACGTGGGATTCGATCCCAGGTTTCCAGGATCGCGCCCTGGGCCAAAGGCAGGCGCCAAACCGCTGCGCCACCCAGGGATCCCATATTAGGTTCTTAAAGATATTCCCACTATGCAAACATGGAACAATCTAATCCCTAATGAGGGTATAAACAGCAATGGATTGAAACCTCAAATAAGATTAAACTCTAAATTCATAATGGTACTCTTAATTAAAAAACAAAACAAAACAAAAAACAAAAAACAACAACAACAAAAAAAAACACCTCCCTGTTTGTCTATGGAAGATCCTAAGGAACCAACTCATTGTTTTGGAAACTGATTTTAACAAAAGAGAAGAAATAACCATTTACCCTGTCTTTTCTCTGAGGACTCAGATTAATGAATTAGTTGGGTGGGAGGACAGTCTTTTTACATAAATATCCTGGGATAATAAATGAGAAGCAAAGATAGAATCAATGTTTCATTTTGCAGCTCCTAATGGAGTAATGGATATGGCCACTGACCACAGAGAGAAAGGAACATATTAAATACCACCATGCTGATATAATCAGCAATATCCAAGCTATGGGATACCACAGAACAAAAATCCTAGACTCACCAGCAACACTAAAAAAGTATATGGGGGGATAAAAGAACTGAAAAAGAATTTCTGAAATAAAAGGTATAAAATACAACAGACACTTAAAGACACAGACACATCAAACTATATACATATATACACACATACACACATATATACAAACCAGTAACAATTACAATATGAAACAAAAATCACAATAGCACCAAATCACTAATTATCTAAGGATGCATCTAACAAAGATGTATAATACTGCTGCACTGAAAACTCAAAACATTGCTAAAAAATAAATAAATAAATAAAAGACCAGGGTTTTTTAACACTTTGGGTCAGATATTTTTTTCTCATGGGGGCTGTCCTATGAGTTGTAGGATGTTGGGCAGCATCCCTATCCTCTATCTATAAGATGCCAGTAGCACACGCCACTCTTCCACCACAGATGTGACAACAAAAATGTCTCCAGACACTGTCAAATATCCTCTGGGGGCAAATCAACCTGAACTGAAAACCACTAATCTCAATACAGAGATATACAATTTTTATGGGTTGGAATTCAGTATTGTTAATTTCACTTAAACTGAACTGTAACTTCAATGCAATCCAAAGCAAAATCTGTGTGTGTGTGTGTGTGTGTGTGTGTGTATTGAAAAGCTGATTCTAAAATCTACATGGGAAAGAAAACACAAAATGGCCAAATCAAATTGAGGAACAATGACAAAGCTGGATACCTGAGATCAAAACTTAATTAAGAATTTCTGTTTACCCATTAGAGATTTAAAAAAGACAAATCACAGACTAAGAGAAAAAAATTAAATACACTTATCCAACAAAAAGCACATCCTTAGAATATGTAAAGAATTCCTATGAATCAGTAAAAAATGACTACCCTGGCAAAAGTCTTTAATAGGCACGACACAAAAGAGTTTATCTTAAAGTCAATAAGGTAATTATTAAAAAGTGCTGAAAAGGAAACACTTTATCAGGGAAATACAAAGTAAAGCCACAGTGAGATACCACTACTCTCCCATCAGCTTGGCCATACTTGCAAGGACTAACAATATCAAGTGTTAATGAGAATGTAAAATAACTAGAACTCTCCTACGTGGCCCTGCAATATCTACGAAAGCTAAACATGTGCTTACCCTGTGATCCAGTAACTGCGCTGCTCAGTATATATATGCACACACAACAGAACTGAATTAGTATGCCCTCAAAGGTATGTATGGCAGGTTAATGGTAGTATTCATAATAGCCTCAAACTGGAACCAACAGAATGGATCAAATAATTACAGTATATTCATTCAACGAAATAGAGTAGTTCACAGCTACAAGGAAGGACAGACTACTGCTAAATATAACAACATGAATCAATTCCATAGACAATGTTGAGTGAAGAAAGCCAGACACAAAAGAGCATATGATTCCATTGATATAAAGTTCATAACCACTGTCCTGACTTCTGTCATCAGAGGGGTGATTACTGACTGAGTAGGAGCCCTGGAATGCTGGAAAGATTCTATAACTTTATCTGGGCTTAAGTAGTTACTTAAGTAGTAGTGATGTTCATAAATGTATACACTCTTCAGTGTATGTAAGCTTTTCCTCATGAAAAAGAAAAAAATTAAAAAGCAAAAAATCAGATAAATGATCATCGAAGGCATTTGATTATATCAGTGAATTATTAATTTATTAGGTATGGCTACATTTTAAAAAATATTTTTAGAGATGCATACGAAAGTATTTATGGGTGAAATGATGACTGGGATTTGCCTCAAATACAAATTGAGATAAGAGTATTAAAAGAGAGCTGAAGTATGACTGGCCATGACTTAAGGCTGGCATACGGAAACATGAGACTTGATTATACTATTTTATGTACCTAAGAGGATGTAGGATATTTTTAAAAGAAAAAGTTAAAAAGCAAACACAAATCAAAATCTTCTGCAAAAGAGGTCTTTTGGAATCCTGTTTTTTGTTTTTTTTTTTAAAGATTTTTACTTATTTATTTGAGTGACAGCATGAACTGGGGTTGGGGGAGGCAGAGGGAGAAGACGACTCCTCGCTGAACAGGGAGCCTGACATGGGGCTTGATCCCCAGTCTCTGAGATCATGACCTGAGTCGAAGGCAGACTTAACTTTCTGAGCCACCCAGGCACCCCTGGAATCTTTTTTGATGAGAAGTCTTCTTATGGTCATTGCCATTGTTTGCTTTCTGAAAATGAACCACCAGTAGTAATAAAATGGCTCTAGATTTTTCTCTCTGTATATGGAGTCTCCCAAAGACAGAAAACCTGTTGCAAATACCAAGGAATAACTGATCATCTTTCCCTCAATTCATCAATACTGCCAAAGTTTAAAAAACATTTATCTAGAATATTAAAACCTGAATTGATGAAAATTTTATTTTCTGAAACACAGTGGAAGAAAATGTATGCATTTGACTTTTTTCTTTTTTAAAGATTTTATCCATTTATTCATGAGAATACACAGAGATCCCGACGGGGGACTCGATCCTGGGTCTCCAGGATCACGTCCTGGGCTGAAGGCATCACCAACTATGCATTTGACTTTTAAAGAAATCTTTTTTCCATTAAATAAATGGGTATAATTACTTTGTCAGTCCCTAACTGAATATGCTTTTTCAAATGTGGTTTTAATCTCCTAAAATAGTGGCAAATGATTGGAATTTTTAAAATTTTTTTATTTTTGTGAAAATGTTTTCTATTTACATGATGTTGGGACGCCTGGGTGGCTCAGCGGTTGAGCATCTGCCTTCAGCTCAGGGTGTGCTCCTGGAGTCCCAGGATCGAGTCCTGCATTGGGGGCTCCCTGGATGGAGCCTGCTTCTCTCTCTGCCTATGTCTCTGCCTCTCTCTATCTCTCTCTGTCTCTGTCTCTGTCTCTCTCACAAATAAATAAATAAAATCTTTAAAAAAAAATATTTATGTGATGTTGAGTTCTTAGATGAATTCTCCAAAAGGACTTTTCTTCCCTTCAAACGTGCAAGGAGATTTATTTGACTTTTAGGTTTTTTGTTGTTGTTTTGTTTTTTTGTTTTTTTGTTTTTTTAAAGGCAATCCAGGGCCACCTGAAGCTAATAAGCCATGACAATCATCTTCATCTTTCACTGCATCCCCAAGATCCCAGATTTGAGGGTCAAAGAAATAATCACATAAATTCACTCCCTGCTGCTTTTTAAGGCAGCTGTGCCTTTTCTGTGACCCAGGCTGCTCATGTGACCCACGCTGTTTTAAAAAAAATCACAGTTCCTTGGAGCAGCTGGGTGGCTGGGTTAGGTTAAGTGTCTGACCCTTGATTTTGGCTCACGTCATGAGATCAAGCCACATCTTTCTTCCTCTCCCTCTGTCCTTCCCCTTCTCTTCTCTTAAAAAAACAAAACAAAACAAACAAAAAAAAAAACACAGTTCTAGAGGACAATATGAGCAATTAAGTTACTGAATGCTTCTATAGATGCCTCTCTCCTTGCCTTCAGAAACAAAACTTTTGCTAATAAAACAAGTAATATCTTTTGTTCTGTCTGGTGTCTTCATGGGCTCTAAGGGAACTAAACTGGTTCAGTACTGCATTTTTCTCTCTCAAAGTAAATAGTATAGTGCCAACAGAAGAAAAAAGCTGAGTACATGATGCCATTCATTGCAGCATTATCCAGGGTAGGGAAAGTGTAAGTTTAAAAAACTGTCTACAAAGGGGAAAAGCTTCATGACATTGGATCTGGAAATGATTTCCTGGATATGACCCCAAAGGCACAGGCAACAAAAGTAAAAAATAAATTGGACTATATCAAAATAAAAACTGTACATCAAAGGACATAATCAACAGTGAAAAGGCAATTGCAACCCACAGAACTGGAGAAAATATTTGCAAATTATCTACCTAGTAAGGGGTTAATGTCCACACTATGTAAGTAATTCTTATGACTCAACACAAAAAACAACTCAATTAAAAAGTGGGCAAAAGACAGTTCTCCAAAAAAGATATACAAATAATAAATACATGAAAAGATGCTCAGTATCACTGATCATTTGGAAAATGAAAATCAAAGCCAGGATGAAATACCACCTTACACCCATTATGTGGGCTATTATGAAAGGAAAGAGACAAAATGAATGGGTTAATGAGGACATGGACACTGCTGCACAAGGAAACCCTTGTGCACTGCTGGTGGGGATATAAAATGGTGCAGCCACTATGGAAAACAGAATGGCAGTTCCTTAAAATATCACAAATGAAATTACCCTATGGCCCAGCCCAAAAGAACTGAAATCAGGAACTCAGGTGTTTATACACCCTGTGTTCTCGCAGCATTATTCACAGTAATCAAGAGGTAGAAGCACTAAGGCAGATGAATGGGTAAACAAAATGTACACAAAATATGGTATATCCATACAATGGAATATTATTCAGCCTAAAAAAGGAAGGAAACTCTGGGGCATCTGGGTGGCTTAGTTAGTTAAGCATCTGCCTTTGGTTCAAGGTTGTGATCTCAGGGCCCTAGGATTGAGTCCCACATCGGACTCCCTGCTCAGTGGGGATGCTGCTCCTGCTCTCTCTCTCTCTCTCTCTCTCTCTCTGGTTTGCTCTCTCAAATAAATAAATAAAACCTTAAAAAAAAAAAAAAAAGGGAAGGTAACTCTGACTCATGCTGCAACATAGATGAATCCTGAGGATGTTATGCTATATGAAATAGGGCAGTTATAATAAAGTACTGTATGACTCTACTCATATGAGGTACCTACAGTAATCAAATTGAGAGAGAAGAATGGTAGTTGCCAGGGGCTGGGGGCAGGGAGGAATGAGGAGTTGTTTAACGGGTACAGGGTTTCAGTTTTTGTAATATGAAGAGTTCCGGAGATGGATCAAACCACAATGTCAATGTATTTAACTAAATGGCACACTTAAAAGTGGTTTAAAAGGAAAATATTATGTATATTTTATCACAATCAAAAAATTTCTGAAAATGGACAGAAAGCTTGCAGTAGAATAACCTAGAAAAAAATGGCTATGACAGAATGTGATGTAAAAACAAAAGTTCCATGTACACTATGTTCCAACACATAGAGACAATCAAAAAATGAAAATACTTGTTGTGGGAGAGGGCAATAAGATTAATGGTGATTTTATTCAATGATAAGTATATGTATGTGGGCGGATAAACAATCACTATTAAGCTGCAGTAATCATGTTTCAATAACGTCATTGAGGACATTCTCCCTACATTTAGATACCTTTTAGAGGGAAAAAACCGCATCATTTAAGTCAATTTACTTGTTCTAAATACTCCATGATTCAGTTGTTGCTTTGATACAATTTCTCAACAGAATATATCATCCAGCCAACCAAACAGAATAATGGGGCGATTCAAGAGCAAAAGAGACAAAGCTGCTTGCGTGGGAGTGAGTTATTCACGGAGTGGCAGGCTGTGGCCCAGCTCTGCCCAGCTGTGGCCCAGGGTGCTGTTCGCATGGGGCCAGGAGACAAACGGTCGCAAATGGAGAGAGAGATGCTTATAGGAGGTTACTTCCCAAAACAGTCTCTGATTGTTTTCCAGAAATGAATGCAAATGATTTAGAGATTGCTTTTTATAGTATCTATATAAGTAAGATTTTTTTTAAATTTTTTTTTTTTATGATAGTCACAGAGAGAGAGAGAGAGAGAGAGAGGCAGAGACACAGGCAGAGGGAGAAGCAGGCTCCATGCACTGGGAGCCCAACGTGGGATTCGATCCCGGGTCTCCAGGATCGCACCCCGGGCCAAAGGCAGGCGCTAAACCGCTGCGCCACCCAGGGATCCCTATAAGTAAGATTTTTAAATGCATCCTCTCCAAAATATTAAAAAGAAAGATGCAGCAGCAAGCAAGCAAGCAAGCCAATAGGCCAAATGGAATCACAGGGTTTCTTGCTTTTTGAATTATTGCATTTTTTTTTTCATTTTTAACAGTGAAATCTTCCCTCTATCATGCTGACTCCTCCCACCCAGCCAAGAAAAATAGATAAACTCCTTATTATAAGGCCTTCTGACAAAAGCAGAGTTAAAAACTAAAATATGCTGAAATCAATACAAAATAGATAAAGCTTCGAACTGTTTAAATTTCATAGGACACTGGCCATCTGAATATGGAACTCATAACTTGTACTTGTGTCCCCTGGGCTATTCTCACAATTTCACTGTCCTGTGTTTCCAAGTCCTCTTTTGAGTACACTGTGTTAACAATCAACAGAGAAGATTAATTTGGCTGCTTTGCAATGAACTATGTTTTCCGAATAGACTGTACTTTTTTAAAAAAGATTATTTATTTATTTATGTGATAGAGAGACCACAAGCAGGGGGAGTGGCAGGCAGAGGTGGAGGGAGAAGCAGACTCCCCACTGAGCAGGGAGCCTGATGCAGGGCTGGATCCCAGGACCCTGGAATCATGACCTGAGCCGGAGGCCCCTTAACCGACTGAGCTACCCAGATACCCCTGAATTTACTTTTTGACACCATTTAGAAATAAGAAACCATGATGGTGAGCTAGCTGAAGGGCTTGGTCTTCATCTAAAGATGCTACAGCAACAAGAGAGAAAGAAGTGCCTGGCCTGCCAGGGCCAAAGATCAGGACAGTTTTTATCACTCGCCATTAACTAAAGAAACTGAAGATTCATCTCCACGCCTACCATGACAGCAACGAGGAACAGCAACATTTCCAACCCCTTGTTCTTGTTGCATTTACTCAACAAATGTGCATGAGAGCACCTCTTCCCTGTGCAGAAAAGGGAATGGTGCCTCTGTAGTGATGAGGGAAAAGCTCTAGCCCATGAATCCAGGAAGGAAAATACATTCTTCCCTCAGGTGGCAGCTGAGGAAAATAGAGGTAAAAAAGTACATTTGAAAGGTTTTTCTTGACAGGATTTATAATAGTTATTAAGAACACTTTTCAAAATGAATAACCGAATTGATTCTGAAAGTATCTTAGTTAAAAAAGTCCTACAAAGGGTTCCTTCATGTATGACACAAGGCATCCCTAGAGGTATCATATATGAATGGAGAGCACGGGTACAAAGTTCCCTTTTGAAGCTTGTTATGAATCAGATTATAGTATAAAAATAAATATCTGTTGGGGCGCCTGGGTGGCTCAGTCAGTTAAGCATCTGGCTCTTGATTCAGCTCAGGTCATGATCTCAGGGTTGTGAGATCGAGCCCCAGGTCAAGCTCCATGCTGGGTGCAGAGTCTGCTTGGGATACTCTCTCTCCCTCACTCTCTCCCCTTCCCTCCTCCAGCCCCTTGGGCTCATGCTTGCTGTCTTAAAAAAAAAAAAAAATCATTATCTGTCGTTTTTTTGAAAGTTCAGTCACTTCCATAGGAATAGCAGTGGATCTATCCCATTTACTTTTCATCCTCCAGGCCTATGTACCTCACTGCTCCACATTCCTAAGTCTCTAAGATAAATTTCCTATTTTAAAGCAGCTTCCTGGAATGTATAGCTGACTGAGCCTGTTCAGTGAGGGGTTAAACTGTCAATCCTATCCAAGTCAAACAATTATGAGAGTGATTAAGAAATCAGGCCCAACCATAAACTATACAATTTACTATCAAAGTCAAAGAAATAATAGATGGCTTTCATGTCAGTCTTTTCATTCTTCAACAAATTTAGATTTAAGAGAAAGCCATAAATTTTATTTATTTTTAAAGATTTTATTTGCAAAGGAGCAAGAGCAAGAGAGCACAAGCAGGGGGAGGGGCAGAGGGAAAGGGAGAAGCAGACTCTCCACTAGGCAGGGAGCCCGATGTGGGGCTTGATCCTAGGACGTTGGGATCCTGACCTGAACCAAAAGCAGATGCTTAACCGACTGAGGCACCCAGGCACCCCCATAAATTTTTTAAAAACAAAGATGTTTTTTAAAAGGATAATTTTAAAATCATGCACCAAAGTCTTAATTAGATAATGTTCTGCAGTTTAAAAGAAAGTAAACGAGAAGTGATGTCTTTAACACATAGGGCTGAAAAATTCTAACAAATCTACTTTTGTTTCATTCATCCACTCAAAATATACTCATTGCACACCAAATATACAGTAGGCACTGTGCTATGCAGTGAAGAAACAAAGATGAATGAGAACACACAACTGTTCAAGGAACCTAAAAAGTCCAGTTTGGAAGCCGCTGAAAACATTCCAGTAATAATAAATGGTGCTAGAAAGTGGGCAGATGGGTGCTGCTTTTACACAAAGCCATCCTTTGTCACCCTATTTTTCGTGGATGAATGAGGCTCCCTCTAACACTGTACTTGATGACATCTAAAAGAAGCTACTTGCCATTTTCATTTCCTCTTCTCTAGTGTTTTTAGAAAGGACATATTAATAAACTCCAATCACCCTCTTCCACATCTCTATAATTCTCTGCAGAGAAAGATTTGGTATTTGCCCTGTTATTTGTCTGCATAAACATAAGCTCCGAGAGTGGGAATACTATCTCTGCATGTGTACCTGTCCGGACCACACAGACAGAACCTGGCACACAGACAGGCCCCCAGTATAAATCTGTTTAACAGACCAACCATCTCCTGCAGAATACATGCTTCACAACATTTCATCTAATGGACCTTTCTCCCCAGCTTCCAAAAAATTACCATACATAAGGCTGTCCTCAACCTGAGCCCATCAAAACCACTTTCACTAACAAAAAATACATGTGCCTGCTTCCTTTACCAGAAAGGAGCAGTGGGGGAATTTCGTGGAAAGCCTCTATTCTTACTCTTCAAACACAGTTCAAAGCATGATCCTTGGGGAACTTTCTATCTAAAAGACAGCGTGTGTCTGAAAACAATTATCACAGTCACTTAGTTTATGGCCGAGCGTGTTTGTCTTCTGCTCAGACTTGCACTATGGTAGGGCCTCTCTTCTTGGAGATATGGGAGCCTGAAGTGCACCACCCGCTGGCCACTGGGACACTGCGCTTCTGGTGAGGGACACTTCTAGACCAGGGAAATGCCAGTCCCCAGCAATGTCTGCACTCACAGCCACTGGAGTGTCTGTGTACTTTTGTAACAGGATGCAGCCTTGCCTCTTACCAGAAAATGACTTTGTAGTCCACCAGCTGGTGTCAAGAAGCCATGAAAGACTACTGAAAGCAGTGTAGCCATCAGCTTATGGCAAGCATGGGAGGGCTTGGGGTAGGGGGCAGGTTGAGACTCAGTCTCCACCTCACATGGAGACAAAATACACAGGGTCTTGGTCATTTCCTACACCTTGATGTCCTAATTATCTACAAACAGAGGATTCATAAGCCACTATATCCAGCACTCTGAAAAAAGCAACTAGGTCCTAGATCTTTACGTCCAATGGACAACTGTTCTGATGGATACATTTTTAGATGTATGGACATTAAGAATGCATCTCCTGCATATGTCAAGATGCCCCTCAAAGCCACTGAACTTATTTAAAATATAAATAGCTCTTATAAGTGCATGGAAAAAACCGGACTTCGCTTTTTAGACTGGTCTCTGGTATCTCGCAAAGGAAATGCTAGCAGATTCAAGGGTATGCCTCTGGACTTGGGGTAGAGGGAGATTTGGGGAACATCTACAAAAGAGAAATGGTGAGCAGGGCAGAGGACACGGAGGGCTTGGCTGGGTCGGAGGCTGGGGAGCCTGAGCTCAGATTGCTGAGTGCCACCTCTCACAGAGCCCCAAATGGTGGCCCGGCACCCAGCCAGCAAAGCCTGTGATGACGAAGAGAAGGAAAGCCTGCAAAAGGGAAATAAAAGCCAAATAAAAGGCAGAGAAACCAGTTTGGCCCTGAGTCCCCATTTTTTAACTTCCAAATGATTTCTTAAACTAGAATTAGTATGACAGACTATTTAGTAAACTGATATTTGTCTTGCTACATGCAAAAGAATGAAACTGGGCCACTTTCTTACACCAGACACAAAAATAAACTCAAAATGGACTGAAGACCTAAATGTAAGACCTGAAACCATAAAACTCCTAGAAGAAAATATAGGCAGTAATCTCCTGGCCTTAACAATATATTTCTGGCTCTGTCTCTCCAGGCAAAGAAAACAAAAGCAAAAATAAACAAGTGGACTACACCAAAATAAAAAGCTTTTGCACAGCAAAGAAAACCATCAACAAGAAGGCAACCTACTAAATGGGAGAAGATACTTGCAAAGGCAATATCCAATAAGGGGTTAATAACCAAAATATATAAAGAACTCCTACCATTCAACACCAAAAAATAATAATAATAATACAAATAAAGACTGGGCAGAGCACGTGGGTATTTTTCAAAGAACACACACAGATGGCCAACAGAGACACATGAAAAGATGCTCAACATCGCTAATCATTAGGGAAATACAAATCAAAACCAATGCGATCTTACCACACACCAGTCTGAATGGCTAGTATAGAAAAGAAAAACCAAGTGTTGGTGAAGATGTGTAGAAATGGGAACTGTCATGCACTGCTGGTGGGAATATAAATTGGTACAGTCACTGTGGAAAACAGTATGGTGGTTCCTCAAAAAAATTAAAAAGAGAAATACCATATAACCTAGTAGGTTCCACTTCTTGATATTTACCCAAAGAAAACAAAAACACCAATTCAAAAGTTACATGTACTCCTATATTTACGGCAGTGTTATTTACAAGAGCTCAGATATGGAAGCAACCAACCTAGGTGTCTGTCAATAGATGAGCAAACAAAGAAGATGTGGAGCACATGCACACATGTGTGCACACACAGTGAAATATTACTTAGCCATACAAAAGAATGAGATCTTGCCAAGCGATGACCTGGAGAACCCAGAGAGCACTACACTGAGATAAGTCAGGAAAAAAAAAAAAACATATAATTTCACTTATGCATGGAATCTAAGAAACAAAACAAATGAACAAACAAACAAACAAACAAAAATACTCAAATACAGCGAACAAACTGGTGGTTGTCAGAGGGGAAGGGAGTCATAAGTGAAGGGGATTAAGAGGAAAAAACTAACAAAGAGTTATAAAGTAAGCCACGGGAATAAAAAGTATAGCATTGGAAATATAGCCAATAATATTTATCATATGGTGACAGGTGATAACTATGTTTATCATAGTAAGCATTTCATAATGTATATAATTGTTGAATCTCTATGTTGCACACCTGAAATATAATATTGTATGTCAAATATACTTCAACAAAAGTATTTTGAGACAAACAAAATAAAATAGGTTTCCAATTTTATTTCCTTTTATTACTTTATTCTGTAAAATTTCCAAGTCAAAATACAATGAGAAGGGAAGATTATGTTCTCTTGCCATGGGCTTTGGCAGACAGGGTTCCCTTGCATGAGTCACTGACCTTCTACTTCTATCCTCACTTAGCTCCTGCACATCTTCCAGGCTCCGGTCCAAAAAATACTGGTTCCAGACCTCCCTTCCTGATCCCTCATATCAAGCTGGAGCCTTCCTCTGGGCTCACACTGCTCCTTGGCCTTCACCCCCAGAGCACTCATGTACTATTATCACTTTTCCCACCTGGATGGTACCCACCCAGCACAGAGTATGGCATCTAGAACGCCCTCGAGGAGTACTTGAATGAATGAATGAATGAGTGAATGAATGAGTGGCATGATAAACAAGCAACTAAAAGGCAGAGAAAGTGCTATCTATAGGTTATTAAAGGTAGCCATGTGATAGGTGAAATTATTTCTTTTTATGTTATAAAGCTATTTTACTCTGTGAAGAAGTTAAACAGTGCCTGGCATATAGCAGTAAAATACAAGTATTTACTGAATGAAGTAAACAAATAATGAATTATTCTAAATACGCAAAAAAATCTTTTCTATGCCTAAGAAATTACTCCTGAAAACAGGATTGATTAATAGTTGTAGTCTCTGGAATATACAAAATGCTTAAAGTGATTTGCTTTTACTGTTAATTCTCCTAATATTCTACAACTGTATTTCTTGAATTGTTCACTTGTATAGGACTCTGAAAAGTATTTATGGTGGCATTATAAAGGCAGCTTCTTAAACTAGGACTCCTTTTATTACATAATTATAAAATTTCTCTTGAGTTGGCAAACATCTTAAGAACTACATAATTAGGGATTGACATGTTCATGTTATCACTATTTTAAATTTTTAACAATTTTAAATTTAACAATTTAAATAACTACATGTAGAATATATTCTTTTTGAAAAATCACAATAGAAAGTAACAAATCTATTTTTTCCTACACACTTGTAGTCAACCACAGACTAAAAGAATTCCCTGCATTTCAAAGTCCAGTTAAGGAAAAAATGAACTCAAGATGGCAATCACTGATATTTCCCATGAAAATGGTATCTAAGAGATACTGTTAAGATTTTTTAATAAACAGGATTACAATACACCAGAAGAAACCAGTAGCTATTCAAAGTTTCACTAAAATGAATTGCTATTCCAGAAGAATAGAGGTAGAAAAGATTACGTTTTAACAAAAACTCTACATTTAATTCAAATGTTTATCACATCACCCTTTTTAGAACAAGTAACTCAAATCAGAATGGTCTAGGCCTTAAGTTTCTCACTCGTACCAGTATGACTGCCTCCAGGCTATGTGCAGCCTTGCATAAATGAAAAAAGGCAGCAAGTAGAAACACATTTATTTAAGAAGTGAGAAATAGGGTAACTCAGCTGAATTTAACAAAAGCTATTCACATTCACAAACTCTTAAATGCTTAGGCAACTATCAGTATCTTAGAGTTTATCAAGTATTTCAAAAATCAGAACATGATATAACATATTTGGGAGAGTATACATATCAAACTTACTGGCTTATTAGTCTCGCACAAATTTACTAAACTATAAAGCTACATTTATTTCTGTTCCAGGGGAGGCATTATCAGACCACAAAATCATACATATATGTAACAGATAAAACCTATCTACAAGAGATTCTGTTCAATGGAATGAATTTTTTTTTCTGCCAGGTTAAAGTTGTTGTGATGATATTTGGGAAAGCTATCATGCAGATAAAAACAAACAGGTGATGTATAAAATGAACATAGCTAAATGATTAAGTCAGTGTTCTACTTTGTATTGTTTCCATATCTACAGTGGTCCTGTCTCCAATATAGAGCTATTATATTTTACAACGATCTGTTAGGATTCCAAATATTAACACCAGGAGGGACTTCCTTCTTTAGCTGTTTTATTAAAAAGTATCAAATATTTCCTGTGAGTCCAGTGTTGAACTATCATGGAAATAGAAAGTGACCCCTTGCTCTAGACTTTCTGAAGAAATGCAGTGTATAAAATATTGACCATTCGCTTTTCTATTAAAATGTGTCTTATTACCAAAAAAAAAAAAAGGTATCAAATAAAGCTACATATAAGAAAGAGTTTGTTTGGCTTTCCTGTTTTTGTGATAATACAGGCTTTCCCCTCTGCACCATCTGTCTTCCTGCTACAAAAGGAAAGAAGGAAGAGGGGGAAGGTGGGTGGAAGGGAGGGGGGAGATAGGAAAAAAAATACTGTCAGTCTAAGAATGATACAGATGCCATGATTTCTGAGAAGAAAAAAACAGCTTTCAATACACATCAAGGTTGAATAAGTTGTATAACCATAAAAAACTCACAATTTAAGAAAGGAATTCTAGGCTTAACACATCTTTTTAAACTGCGGGGTTTATTAAGCTGAGGGTATGAGCAGGGCAGTATGAATGTTATGCTAAAGTTCTATGTAATTTTGAAGCTGATATTGAGACATCTAAACATGTCAGTAACAAATATCCATTAAATTTTGTGATATAAAAGTCAAATTATTTAAAGTTAAAAGAAAACACATTCAAACGGATTTTTTTCTGAAGTATGGTGGACCCATTACTTTGCTCGTATGCATTCAAACACACAACATTACAGTGACTGATGGGAATGAAAACTTGCAAACCTTTTGGAAAGTTCTTTCAAGAAAATTAAAAATAGGTCTGAGTATCTACCCTATGAAAAATGAAATGCAGAAAAACAATTTTACACAAAGATGCTCACTATAGCAGTCATCAAAAACCTCCCAAGACACAAAAGTCCAGGGCCAGATGGCTTCCCGGGGGAATTCTATCAAACATTTAAAGAAACAATACCTATTCTACTACTAAAGCTGTTCAGAAAGATAGAAAGAGATGGAATACTTCCAAACTCGTTCTATGAGGCCAGCATCACCTTAATTCCAAAACCAGACAAAGACCTCACCAAAAAGGAAAATTATGGACCAATATCCCTGATGAACATGGCAAAAATTCTCAACAAGATACTAGCCAATAGGATCCAACAATACATTAAGAAGATTATTCACCATGACCAAGTGGGATTTACCCTGGGATGCAAGGCTGGCTCAACACTCGTAAAGCAATCAATGTGATTGATCATACCAGCAAGAGAAAAAACAAGAACCACATGATCCTCTCAATAGATGCAGAGAAAGCATTTGACAAAATACAACATCCATTCCTGATCAAAACTCTTCAGAGTGTAGGGATAGAGGGAACATTCCTCAGCATCTTAAAAGCCATCTACGAAAAGCCCACAGCAAATATCATTCTCAGTGGGGAAACACTGGGAGCCTTTCCCCTAAGATCAGGAACACGACAGGGATGTCCACTCTCACCACTGCTATTCAACATAGTACTGGAAGTCCTAGCCTCAGCAATCAGGCAACAAAAAGAAATAAAAGGCATTCAAATTGGCAAAGAAGAAGTCAAACTCTCCCTCTTCGCAGATGACATGATACTGTACATAGAAAACCCAAAAGCCTCCACCCCAAGATTGCTAGAACTCACACAGCAATTCGGTAGTGTGGCAGGATACAAAATCAATGCCCAGAAATCAGTGGCATTTCTATACACTAACAATGAGACTGAAGAAAGAGAAATTAAGGAGTCAATCCCATTAACAATTGTACCCAAAAGCATAAGACACCTAGGAATAAACCTAACCAAAGAGGTAAAGGATCTATACCCTAAAAACTATAGAACACTTCTGAAAGAAATTGAGGAAGACACAAAGAGATGGAAAAATATTCCATGCTCATGGATTAGAAGAATTAATATTGTGAAAATGTCAATGTTACCCAGGGCAATGTACACATTTAATGGAATCCCTATCAAAATACCATGGACTTTCTTCAGAGAGTTGGAACAAATCATCTTAAGATTTGTGTGGAATCAGAAAAGACCCCGAATAGCCAGAGGAATATTAAAAAAGAAAACCATAGCTGGGGGCATCACAATGCCAGATTTCAGGTTGTACTACAAAGCTGTGGTCATCAAGGCAGTGCAGTACTGGCACAAAAACAGACACATAGGTCAATGGAACAGAATAGAGAACCCAGTAGTGTACCCTCAACTTTATGGTCAACTAATATTCGACAAAGGAGGAAAGACTATCCACTGGAAAAAAGATGGTCTCTTCAATAAATGGTGCTGGGAAAATTGGACATCCACATGCAGAAGAATGAAACTAGACCACTCTCTTGCACCATACACAAAGATAAACTCAAAATGGATGAAAGATATAAATGTGAGACAAGATTCCATCAAAATCCTAGAGGAGAACACAGGCAACACCCTTTTTGAACTTGGCCACAGGAACTTCTTGCAAGATACATCCATGAAGGCAAGAGAAACAAAAGCAAAAATGAATTATTGGGACTTCATCAAGATAAGAAGCTTCTGCACAGCAAAAGATACAGTAAACAAAACTAAAAGACAACCTACAGAATGGGAGAAGATATTTGCAAATGACCTATCAGATTAAGGGCTAGTATCCAAGATCTATAAAGAACTTATTAAACTCAACAGCAAAGAAACAAACAATCCAATCATGAAATGGGCAAAAGACATGAACAGAAATCTCACAGAGGAAGACATAGACATGGCCAACAAGCACATGAGATAATGTTCCGCCCACTGGCCATCAGGGAAATACAAATCAAAACCACAATGAAATACCACCTCACACCAGTGAGAATGGGGAAAATTAACAAGACAGGAAACAACAAATGTTGGAGAGGATGCGGAGAAAGGGGAACCCTCTTACACTGTTGGTGGGAATGTAAACTGGTGCAGCCACTCTGAAAACTGCGTGGAGGTTCCTCAAAAAGTTAAAAATAGACGTGCCCTACGACCCAGCAATTGCACTGCTGGGGATTTACCCCAAAGATAGAGATGCAGTGAAACGCTGGGACACCTGCACCCCAATGTTTATAGCAGCAATGTCCACAATAGCCAAACTGTGGAAGGAACCTCAGTGTCCATCGAAAGATGAATGGATAAAGAAGATGTGGTTTATGCATACAATGGAATATTACTCAGCCATTAGAAACAACAAATACCCACCCTTTGCTTCGATGTGGAGGGACCTGGAGGGTATTATGCTGAGTGAAATAAGTCAATCGGAAAAGGACAAACATTATGTGGTCTCATTCATTTGGGGAATATAAAAATTAGTGAAAGGGAATAAAGGGAAAGGAGAGAAAATGAGTGAAAATATCAGTGAGGGTGACAAAACATGAGAGACACCTAACTCTGGGAAATGAACAAGGGGTAGTGGAAGGGGAGGTGGGCAGGGGGTTGGGGTGACTGGGTGATGGGCACTGAGGGGGGCACTTGGCGGGATGAGCACTGGGTGTTATGCTATATGTTGGCAAGTTGAACTCCAATAAAAAAAATTTTTAAAAAATGTTCGCTGTAGTATTATATATAGTATTGTCGCCAACAAGACCTATTGACCCCCTGAACTCAGGAAACTCCTAGAAGCTTCTTGTAACTGTCCATTTCATCTTTTAGAAACTAAGAAACTGCTAGACAGGAAAAAGAAACATTTGAGGACAGAAAGCTCCTCACAGTTATTTCAGCTTCATTGTAATGTTAAAATCCCCCTCCAAATATTCATGCCCAGCCCAAAATAAAAGGAGCTTGCCTACCTCTGGGTTATTCCTTGTTTGCACAAATAAAGACTGTGAGGGAGCCTCACCAGGTGTAGTCTTTGTAACTCACCAAGGAGCAGATCCACCCTGGCCTGGTAACAGTATCAAGAAATAAGAATACTAGAATGTTGACAAATAAAGATCGTAAAACAAATTACAATATATTTACCTAGCAAAATATTTTACACACACACCCCCAACAGAAAAGAAATGCTTATTACTCCAGTGTGTATGAGAAAGCGTGGGCTCCAGAAAATGGCCCTGAGTTAAAAATCTGAATTCGATCAAGGACTGGCAGTGTGACATTGAGCAGGATATACGAACTTTTAGCCTGTGTTTCTTTACTTAAAATTGTGATATAATGCCTAATTTGGGTTTAATAAGTAAGTCAGTATCTGAAATGCCTATTTTGAAACTTGGCACACAGGAATCGCCCAATGAACAAATACTCTATGACAGGTGAAAAAGTAGAATTCCAGGCAGTATGTGCAGTATGACAAATTATGTAAAAACATTCACAATGGAAAATGTTATACAATGTTACCTATGAGTCATGGGAATAAAGAGTGATTTTTCTTTTTCTACTTTTCTTGTCTAAATTATCAACAAATAAGCATATATCTCCTCTGCAATCTGAAAAGCTTTTAATCTAATCAACATAAAGCATAATTTAAAAATGTGCACAGGAAAAGAATTTAAAATACCAATATTTAGTTAATATTCACCCATGTACATTTCTAAAACATTACGAATATCTTTTAAGCACCTAGATATGCCAAACACTGTTCAGACATTGAAATAAGACCCCTTTGCAGGGAGCTGATGATCCAAGAGTGGAAAGACGTATTTATTGCTAAATCATCAGTTCTAGAACTGATCCTAGAAGTACTTTTAAAATGATATTCTTGGCATTTATTATACACTTGCAAAAAACAAAACAAAACAAAACCAAACTTAGTATGTCATAATAATTTAACTCACAAATTTTTTCCCCCAAAGTCACAAGAAGACAGTGTGTCAGAGCAGTGCTGTTTACTATGCGTTCGAACCCCCCCCCCCCCCCCCCCCGTCAAAATTCAGAATCTCGTTCGGGTGGTCAAGGGTGAGGCCTGAGCTTCTACCTTGTAGCAGGTCCCTAAATGCTGATGCAGCCAGGTCCATAACCACACTTTGAGTAGAAAATGCTTAGAGGCATTGTTAGGACTTTTGTTTCAAAAAAAAAAAAAAAAATGCTAAGGTTGATAATGCTGGCAGACAGTTTTGCTAATATATCCTACATTCTAATGTAAACCTTTTAGAAAGGAAAACTTAAAGGTGTTACTAATATTTTTCTACCTAAAATTTAAGATTCTTGCATTTATTAAGGCCAGCTTTGTTGAACCAGATTTAGGATCCCATTCCTCAAAGTCCTGTCTTCCTACTATCCGTGATCACTAGCTCCACATCCTCTGAGAGGCCCTGGGAACGGAGGGCCTTCTTGTCCTTTTCTTCCCTCTTTCCCTCACACCAGCCTCCACCTCCAGCCTCACCTCTCATGATGGCCTCCCCCAGACTCCAGTCCACCTGAAAATGCCAGGAGAGCAGTGTTCCCTGGGATACCTTACCACGTGTCATCTGTCCTTGGCCAGTGCCCATTCCCATGGCACATCTGGACAAACTACTGCCACTGCCTGGTGTTCTCAGAGCATCAGCCGTTGGGCCCTCCCTGGCTTTACTTCTCATTTCTTCTTCCAAGAAGAGGCCTTCCAGTCTTCGAGGCCTTGACCTACCTCCATGCTGCCAATCTTCTCTCTCGGCCTCTGCACTATCTCCCTACTCTTCTTCACACACACCCCCATTCAAATCCTGAAAAAAAAAAAAAAAAAAATCCGACTTCTTCCATGAAGCTCCCTGTGAGGTACAGTCGGTATCTGAGGCCAAAGTCAAATTCTTGGGTTCACCCCAGGGAACTGGCAAGATAGGTTTCCAAACTCATGCGGACGGATGCACACTGGCCTCTCCTTTCCGTCAGCTGCTGGTACAGGAGAGGAGTCTCATCCCACAGGTAAAATGGGATAGGTAAGAATACCCCTAGGTTAAAAAAAAAACACACTCCATCGCTGGAGATAAAAGACTTCTGGCCCGAAGCTATGCTGTCCTGGCCTGGGAGATGCTACGGGGGCGGCGGGGGCAGCACCCAGGCCCGGTGGGGAGTTCCCGCAGACATGAGCCTGCGGTGATCCCCTGGAAGGCCGACGCCGCGGCTGTCCCTCCCAGGGCACCTCTGCTTCTCTCCGTGCACCCTGCCCACGGCTTCTAGGGTCTGACGGTGACCCCAGGACCGTGCAGGACCCCAGCTCCGTCAGCTCGGAGCCCGGGATGGGTGGCGGGAAACGCGGAAATGCCGCACGAGGCAGCGCGCATTGTGGCTTGGGGTTGAGCAGCCACAGTCCAAGTGGTCCCACACGGCAGCTGTCCGCGACATGTCCCGAGTCCCACCCGGCACTTGGTCCCCGTGTCCCTGGCTCGGTGCATGCTCAGAAGGCTCTGGTGTTTCTCCATCCTTGTATTTTTCAGTGTTTTGACTAAGTGCTCTAATAATAACTTGTTCTCTAAATATTCATGTCTAAGGTGGGGATGAGGGGGTAGGAAAAGAATAGCGTCACCCGGTAGCTCCTGATTTCACTCTTTTTCAACATACACGGCTTCTAGTTAATTTTCAAGCAAGTTCTATAAATTATATTTCCAGCTACCCTGAGATTGCTTCATAAATGTCTATCCTTCGTATGTGTATGTTGTATAACCTCTGCTAAGCTCCAAATTTCTTGACGACGGAGACCACGCCTTATTTGTCCACATGACTGTTCTATCACTGACTCGTACCACTCTGCAGGCACTGCACACAGGAATCTTTGAGAGGCACGGTACCTGCTCACGAATTGCTCACAGAAGCTCCTATAAGGCTTCAGCACACAGGGGATGCCAGCGACACAACAGGCCAAAGGGAAAATCCCTAAGATCCTAAATGTCCCTAAATGTCATTAGGCACACTCCTTATTTACACTGCATCAGCATAAACAGTACTTTTGCCATTTGAATCTTTTTAGGTCTTTTTTTTTTTTTTTAAGATTTTATTTATTTATTCATGAGAGACACAGAGAGAGAGAGAGGCAGAGACACAGGCAAAGGGAGAAGCAGGCTCTGTGCAGGAAGCCGGATGTGGGACTCGATCCCAGGTCTCCAGGATCACACCCTGGGCTGAAGGCGGCACTAAACCGCTGGGCCACTGGGGATGCCCACATTTTTGGTCTTAAAATCAAAGTATCCTATATGGGAAAGGAGAGGCAGTTAAAGAGAAATCTGTAAGCCCCTGTAAGTCTCCCGAGAGAGATCTGGCAATATATAGTAACACTGATCCCTTCCACCAAAGAATTCCACATCTAGACATGTATCCGGATAATGTTTTGCATGTGTAGGACATGAATAAAGAGTTCACTAAAGCACTCTTAAGGACCCTAAGGAAATGGAACTCACCCAAATAGTTATTAGTAATGGATAAGCCCAGCATCTATATATATGATGAAACACTATGCTGAACAGTTAAAATGATTATACTTAATTTATATGTATGACAACGTGGGCAGACTTCAAAAATTTAAAAATTGGATGAAAAATGCAAACTGTAAAAGGTACTCATTATGGACACTTAAAAAACACAAACCTATATGTTGTTTATGGAGAGAGATGTGTCAGAAATGTGTAAATGTGGATAACAAAGACCCACGACAACTTGAGGACAGTAAAGCTGCCTCTGGGGAAGGAAAGAGGGAGACTGGAACGGGGTTGGAGTACAAAGAAGATCCTAACTATGTCTGTCATGTTTTCTTTCTCTAAAAAAAAATCCCAAGTGAATATAGTAAATATTAATATTTGTTAACTCTGAGTATGGAGGCCATCTACATTTTTATAGTATGCTGTACTTTTCCATGTGTTTAAAACATTCAGTAATTTAAAGAGAAAAAGTGGTATCACACTTTCATTAAAATTATTAATTAAAAGGTTCAATTTCTCTCCTTGCTAAATAATAACTAAAGCAAACCAGGGAAATAGGAGAGTGTAAAGTTGACTAAGGTATCTCACAATTACTAGCTATTCCTAACCTAGTAACAAAGGCCAATACTCCTGCTGGACTTTGCATCAGAGAATTTGTTGCGCCTACATTTGCTCAGTGTCTTTCAAGTTGGTAAAAGCATTCCTGGGCCTGCTCCTGCCCGTTACCCACTGCTAAGCCATTAGGTGGGTGCTTTCCACCCTACTCAGCCATCCACCAGAGGCCCCGTCAAACACAGGCTCTCTACAAAGTAGAGCCAAGTGTTCTCTTCCTGTGGTAGCTAATCAATGCTAATCCTGTCATCAAGGGAAATAACTGAGTTTCTGCTATAATGGACCTACATGTGAAGGCTGTTTTAGAAGCTACAATTAGCTGTGCTTTTAGCCTTGCTAGAAAGTAGGTGGGCTGATTTTGCAGCAGTGATCATTTTAACCGATGGCATTAGGAACCTAAGAAGTCATAAATTATGAAGTGACATCTATAAATCAAAATTTCCTTTTTCCAAGAGAGTTACTTCTTCTCATCTCTCTCTCTGGTAATTCAAAAGTCCCTCAGATCCCCCACATTTTTTCTTGAACTCCATTCATTTAGCTACTATATTTAATGAGAATTCCACTAACACCAGTTTTGCATAGTGCTTCCTACAATCTACATTTCCTCTTTGTAACTGCTCTAAACATAATCAGAAATTTAGAATGTAGCCCAGAAAAAATATGGCACTACCATTTCAAACTCATGTCTAAAATTATTCTTGTTTTATATGCACATGCGCACGCAAAATACACATCATAGTAGAAACTCAACCAATATCCACTCACTTAAATCTCCAGATTAACCAACATCAGAGGGAGAAACAGAAGCCCTTCGCCTACTGAACACTCAAGCTAGCCGGCCCTTCTCCGATGCCTACTGACATTCGCTGGTGACTGTCCTCAAACCTGCTTGTGCCTATTGATTTTACTACTCCAATTATATAATTCATTGTTTGTTATGTAAATAGATGAAATAAGGGCACGAAAAAAGTAACCTGGATGAAAAATAATTAAATGCTTTGAAAAGACCAATGAGGGGCACAGGACTATAAAGGTTCCTCTCGGATGAATGAGTGTGAGAGAACAACAAACTTGTAAAACCAAGGAGCTTCCACCCAGAACCCTTTGGCTTCAGTGTCTGGCTCCACTTTAAAGCCATTGATACTGAAAGTCACAGGAACGCATTAGAGGTGCGGTTTAGGCAAGAAAGCCAATTTGAGAATGCACAGCAAACTCACAAAGGAAAGGCCCTGGGCCCTGCATCGAAAGTCAGAACAAAATGTTTACTCAATGTCTTTCCATTTTTATAATTCCAAATTACATAATCAGTAGTTGTCCAATCACAGTGGATAAGAGACCACAAATATAATCAACTAGCTACTTCAAGTCCTTTTTCAATATTCAATACCACATACATTTCTTTCCTAAGAGTTAAAACACGTGATGTAACATTTCCCAATTTATACCAAATTGGTAAAGAAACTGTTATATTACATAATCCTTCCAATGTGTTCCTCTTTCTGTATTTCTATGCTCCCAATGGCAGCACCATCTAGCTAATGACCCCAAACATTCTCAATGTTCTCAACAACCAAAAAATAAACTAGCCAGTCCCACTGATCACCCCTCCTAAAATCTTCCACCTGGATTGTCACTTTGCTGTCAGCCCCCACATGGTCTACGACAACAGCCACCTCACTTGTTTTCTGACCTCCAGATTTAGTGTATACCTTGCCCCCAGAATTAATTTCCTAAAGCGAAATCTTGTCACTCCTCTGCTCAAAAGCCATTAATGCCTTCCTATTGCCCAAGAGACAAGACTAGAATTCCATGGTTCCACCCACTTTACTGGTGTCAACCTCTATCACTGCTTTTAAACACATCTCTCTGCACAGCTAGGGAGCAGCTTGCCCCTGACTCTGAAGCATGCAGAGTCAGAGGCTATTCCTCACCTAAGTGCCCCAGGCTACTTCCCTACTTTTCTCAAGGCACCTCCTCAGACACTCCCCTAATTCCAGGGCCCTGGGTTCAAACTCTGACTCTGTCAAGTGAGTGGGCTTGAAGGCCAATTCTTCTGAGCCTCCATTTCCTCATCTGTAAAACAGGGGTAAATAGTAAATTCCAAAACTGGTGTTAGTGGAATTCTCATTAAATATAGTAGCAAAATGAATGGAGTTAAAGAAAAAAATGTGGGGGATCTGAGGCACTGTTGAATTACCGTCCTTCCCAGAATGGTAGGGGATGACGAATGAGAACACCTGGCACAGTGCCTGGTTCACAATAAGTCCTCAATAAGGACTGGTATCCCTGTTACTACAGACCCACAATATGACTGCATGTGGAGACAGGGCTTTTAGAAGGTAATTAAGGCTCTAATCATGAGGGTAGGGCTCTAATCTGATAAAACTGGTGACCTTATAAGAGAAAGAGATTGCGGGCAGGCAAGCTATCTCTCTCCATATGTACTCAGAGAACAGGCCATGCCAGGACAGACTGGAAGGTGGTCCATCTGCAGGCCAGCAAGAGAGCCCTAACCAGAACCTGACCATACACCATTCCAGACTTCCAGCCTCCAGAACAGCGAGAAATTCAATTTCTATTGTTTATGCCACCAGTCTGCAGTATGGCAGCCTGTGTAGATTAATACACCTGTTCTTGTTTCTAGTTTCATGATGAGACTTCATTCATTTAAATGAGCTGCTGTGTGGGTCCTCCTCACCAGGTTGGTATTTCTTTCAGGGAAGAGAATAGGTATTATGTACCGTTGTCTCCTCCCAGCACCTACCATGATTTGAACTCAGTGGGCATTCAATAAATGTCTGACTTATTCAGGAAAACAATGAGGATTTGTTTTATGCAAACATTACCTTCTATAGAAACTGATGTTGAATTGTAAAAGCTTAATCTCATCACTAGATGTGCTTTTGACTATTCAAAGTACATGAATGTGCAGTATGGCAAGTGTCACTTTTTTGTTTTATTTTTGCTGACCCCAAGTGAGGCCTCACCTGCAGGGAAGTCTCTATATGTAGCCTGAAGAACAAAAAGAAGTTGAATGTCTTTTCTCTTAACCTGACCCATGATACCTGCCTTACACAGCTGCAGAGCAACACAAAATGCCATAGTCCTTTTATGACTTTCTTGAAGCACTAGGGGTTCACAAAGCAGCCCTGCCACCAACTATACTTTACTACCATTATACATTTGTACTGAATTTTGTATTTCAAAAAATATTATGCAGTGTCTAAGTGCTAAATGGATAATACTGAAGTGTTACACTAACCACTGAACCCTATACAGAATGCCTGATAAATGCAAGCCTTAAAATAAGTGAAAGAAATTCATTCTTATCTAATATATCTAATTCTCCTAGTGAGTGAGTCTTATCTAATTCTCCTAGTGAGAGAATTTATCTGAGACCCTACAACACTACTTTCCAATACCCCACACAAATCTCCTACCATAAAGAAGCCAAACATTTGAAAGATGGGACCCCTGTGAAACTCATGTTCAAAAATAAAGACCATTCACACATCATTTAGTGACTAAGTACCTACTATATGCCAGACATTAGGCTGGGTGCTGGGAATACAATAGTGAGCAAATCACACAATGTCCTTAATCTCAAGGAGCACAGTCTAATGGAGGGAAGTATTATTAGGGAATGAAGGTAGTGCTTGTTTTACGTGGTCATGCAGCATCCCAAAAAGGACCATGCAAGCTAAAACTACACAGAGTTATCTTAATAATAAATGAGAAAAATTACAATTGTGCTGTAACCTTTAAATTTGTTTTATCAAAACATTAAATCCATCACAAATATTACTCAATGGTTAAAGACTGAACAACATATTCAACATCCTACCAGAAGGCACCCAAAATAGGAAATTATCTCTATTCACATATGACATATGCGTAAAAAATCCCAAAATTACCACAAAAATGTAAGAATAAACAAATTCTGCAAGGTATCTGGATACCAAATCAACACATAAAAGTCAGCTGCATTTCTATATACTAACAATGAACAATCTGAAAAGGATATTACAAAAATAATTCCACTTACAATGGAATCAAAAAGAATAAGATATTTAGGAACAAACTTAACTAAGGAGGCAAAGACTTACATACTAAAACCTACAAAACATTCTGAAAGAACCCAAAGACAACCAATTAATGGAAAGGTGTCCTGTGTCATGGATTATATTGCTAAAATATACTTGAAGCTATCTACAAATTGAATGCAATCTCTATTAAAATCCCAATGATGTTTTTCAAAGAAATAGAAAAATCCATCTTAAAATTCATAAGGAAAAGCAGTGGATACTGAATAGCCAAAATAATCTTGAAAAAGAATAAAGTTGGAGGTCTCATACTTCCTGATTCCGAAACTTATTACAAACCTAAAACCTAAAGTAATGAAAACAGTATGATACTGGCACAATGACAGACTTATAGTCCAATGTAATAAAACAGCCCAGAAATAAACCCTCCCATATATGGTCAAATGATTTTCAACAAGGATGACAATCAGAAAAGAGTGTTTTCAAAACTCAGTACTGGGAAAAACTAGACATCCACATGCAAAAAAAAAAAAAAAAAAAAACCGTAGTTAAATGCTTACCTTATGTCATACACAGAAATTAACTCAAATGGATACAAGTTTAAGAGCTAAAAGTATAAAATCCTTAAAAGAAAAACAATGGGGTAAAACTTCACGTCATTTGATTTGGCGAGGTTTTCTTGAATGTGACAGTAAAAGCACAGGTGATTAAAGAAAAGATTAAACTGGACTATGCCAAAATTAAACATTCTTCCATCAAAGGCCACTATCAACAGAGTGAGAAGGAAGCTGCAATCAGGAGAAAATACCTGCAAATCAGAGCTAATAAGAATTAATATCAAGAATATGTAAAGAATTCCTACAATTCAACAACAACAACAACAACAACAAAAACCCAACCAGATTAAAAAATGGGCAAAGGACTTGAATAGATAGTTCTCCAAAGAAGATATACAAATGACCAACAAGCACTCGAAAAGAAGCTCAACAATAGAAATCACTACAGAAATGCAAATCAAGGCTACAATGAGATACCACCTTACATCTTATATTAAGATGGCTATTATCAAAAAAAGATAGAACAAGAGTTGGCAAAGATGCAGAGAAAGGAGAGTTCTTGGGCACTGTTGGTGGGGATGTAAAATGGGGCAGCCACTATGAAAAACACGGCAGTTCTAGGAATAGAATTATCCTACGATCCAGAAATTCTACTTCTGGGTGTATACCCAAGAGAACAAATCAGGACCTTAAAGAGACATTTGTATGCCCATATTTTTGCAGCATTATTCACAATAATCAAAAGGTAGAAGCAACCAAAGCATCCATCGATGGATGAATTGATATACAGAAAGTGGCATATACATATGATATAGGTATATAAAAAATGTAGTATATACCCACAATGGAAAATTATTCAGCCTTCAAAGTAAGGAAATTCTGATGCATACTACAACATGGATGACTCTTGAGGACATGATGCTAGGTGAAAAAAGCCAGTCACTAAAGGACAAATACTGTATGAGAGTAGTCAAATTCAGGGAGACAAGAAGTGGAAGGGTGGCTGCCAGGGCTGAGGAGAAAAAGGAACAGGAAGTTATGTTTAATGGATATAAAGCTTCAGTTTAGAAGATGAAAAAAGTTCTGGAAAAAAAAAAAAAAAAAAAAAAAAAAAAGAAAAAAGTTCTGGAGGTGGAGAGTGGTTACAGTTGTACAACGTAACTGCACTTAATACCACTAAGCTGTACACTCAAAGATGGTTAAAGTAGTAAATTTTTCCTGTGTTTTGTAATTAAAGAGTAATTGTAAAACATTAAAAACTGTCAAAGTTACAAATATATAAAGAAATAAACAGCAATACTAATTTAATAGGCTGTAATTTAATAATTTTATAGGCACTAACATTAAAGTACTTTACTTCTCTGTAAAAAGCTATCAAGAATATGTGAACAGCATTTGCCTTCTTGTCCTGTAACTTATGAGGCACACTGAGCATTTTGCTATGCCTTGGTGAACTGTCGTACTTCTTACTGTGAATCAGTGTCCAACAGTTTAATCTTTGTTGTGAAATACCTGAGCCTTTAATGTGAAATTTTTTGCCTGCATCACCAACCCTGGGACATTTTCATCTTTTTCCTTACATCACTTTCCTCCTTTGTGTTGATAAGAATGCCTTCACTAGGGGTAGCTGGATGATTCAGTGCGTTAAGCATCTGCTTTCAGCTCAGATCATGATCCCAGAGTCCTGAGATGGAGCCACGCACCAGCTCCCTGCTCAGTGGGGAGTCTGCTTTTCCCTCTCCTTCTGTCCCTCCCCACCAGTCATGCTCTGTTTCTCTCTCTCTCTCTCTCTCCCTCTCTCTCTCAATAAATAAATCTTAAAAAACAAAAGAATGCCTTCACTAGGTACCCAGGGCTGCACATGTCCTCTCTCAAAAGGTGTCAGGGACATTCTAAACTTAGCTTTTCCTTCCATAACTCCAGTTATGTTTGATTCACATTTCAACTCCAACATTATCACTTTTTGCTGCACTTTCATCTTTGTTGGCCAATTCCCTCTTTTTGTTATCCTTTTTAGTAAAATGTTATGTGGGTTTATCCCTATGAAACAAGGCAGCCACACAAGGACACACTTTGCAGTCTGTGTGGGAACTGAAGCAGCACAATGACCAATCACAGGCAGTCCGTGGAAGAAATGATATGGTTCACTGATCATGACGTGTACCTGTCACACCTGTGGTGACTGGCAGGCTGCAGAGCTAGCAGCTTGTAAATATCATCACTCACAATTCAAACACAGGGGTAACTGAAATTTGAGCCCTGTTATCAGGTCTTCTTTAATCTAACTCTGGTAACTGAAACCCATGCGTATCAGTACCAAGCAAAGCAAGTGCTATCTCTGTATAATTACAAACCGAGATAAGAAGACCAGAGGAAAGGAACAGGATTCTTAAGAGAACCTTTGAGAATCTGAAAGACGATCACGGTGGTTAAAGGTCAACGAGTAAGGGAAGAGTGCAACAATATAAGAGAAGGCTATAGAAGGATATAAATGGCCACAGTACTGCTACTTTAAATAATGGTTATTATAAATTCTAAAGCTTCTTAAGACCAAAATCACTGTGAATTTAAAGCTATTTTACTTTTTCTAAGATGTTATTTATTTATTCATGAGAGACACAGAGAGAGAGAGAGGCAGAGACATACACAGAGGGCAAAGCAGGCTCCCTGCAGGGAGCCTGATACAGGGCTCAATCCCAGGACCCTGAGATCATGACCTGAGCCAAAGGCAGGTGCTCAACCACTGAGCCACCCAGGCATCCCACTTTTCCATTTTTATATAAAGTGTCATATGAAAAAGAGAAGCTATGAGTCTATAGTATGAGTTTACTTGGCTTTGTACAGTGATATCATATAAGGAACACAACAAAAGTATTTTTAAAATAGAAGAAAATAAAAAGATAAGTCCATAGATGGTCAAGGGACAAGCCGTGCAGGGCCAAGCCACACCACAGATTTACTGCTGGAGGTTCTGGTCCTAATCCTGAGAGCAGTGGTAGGCTGTACCAGTTTCCTGGGGCTGCTGTAACAAATCACCACAAACTTGGTGCCCTAAAACAACAGAAATTTCTCTCTTCCAGTTCTGGATGCCAAAAGCCTGAAATCAGTTTCACTGGGCTGAAATAAGCTGGTGGCAGGGCTGCACTCCCTCTGGAGGCTTTATGGGAGAATCCATTCCCTGACTACCATGGCTTCTGGTGATTGCTGCATTCCTGGGCCAATGGCGGCCACCAACTCCAATTCTAACACCGGCATCTCCAAATTTTTCCTTCTGCCCCATTTTCATACCACCTTCTGCGTGTAAAATCTCCCCCTGCCGCCCTCTTATAAGGGTATGTGTGAGTGCACTTATGTAATCTGGGTGGACTAGCGATCCACCTGGATGGTCTTCCCATCTTAAATCTTTACCTTCATCACATCTGCAAACACTTTTTCTTGGAGGCTGCACTACAAGGTAACACTCTGAGGTTCCAGGAATTAAGATGTGGGTAATTCTTTTGGAGGACCATTTTTCAGCCTACCACAAAGGAAACGTAATTAGACTCACACTGAAAAGACCACTGTGATGGGGTGAAGGAGGAACAGGGGATACGACAAAGTAGCTGGGCTACTATAGTGATCTAAATCAGAGGTAGCTTAGACTAACTAGGTGGTGATGGAGGAGGTGGGGATGAAGAGAAGTGAATGGAAAGAGATACTCAGGATATGAGTAAAACAGAGGTATGAAAAGGGCCTTCCCTTCTAAACTCCTGGCACGTATAACTTTGTTTCAAGTGGTGCCACTTGCTGAGCTTGGGAGCACCAGAAGGCCAAAAGTGCAGGAGACCATCAAGCTAAACAAGGGACTTGCAATACTGCTGGGTAATGCAAAACACAGTAACATGAGGATTCATCTGGAGGAAGTGGGGGACAAAGCATACTCTGTGGGGATGGGACCAGATCCTCCACTCACAATGGTTTTTAACTTGGGTTCCATAACTCTTCATGTTGTCACATGCAAAGTGATAACACTACTACTTACCCCTCAGGGCCCTGGAAATAATTGGGAAGAAGGATGAAATGCACATGACACAGTGTGCAATAGTAAGCATTGATTGCCTACCTGATTACCATTCACTGCCACTCTTTTCCTGCACAGTAATGCAAGCAAAGACCAAGACTTGTATGATTGCAAGACAGTAATACGTTTAATTTCATTCTGATTCCTCTGTAGCTTCGCTAATTCATATTCATTTATTGCTAAAGGCCTGATGCTCATTTAGAGTTACTGATATATTCTGAAAATAACTCTTCAGGCTAAATAAAGTCAACTTTTTTTAGTTTTCCTAATTCTGTCATTAATGTGTATCAAATATCTTCCTAACTCATTACCGTTAGTTCCTGCTCTATCTTAAATCACACAAATAGGTAACTCAATCATCTCCATTCTATACAAATGGAGGACCAGCATTGATAAGCAACTTACAAAGAAATAACCCAGACACATTTTATCAATTGCCTAAAAAGCCTTTCCAACCAACCCTTCAACAGAGGTTATTCTTAAAGTAAACAAAATTGTTCAACATATTTTTTCATCTGTAAGTTATAATGAGGTCCCTTTATCATGTGTGGCAATAATCCACAAACTGCATGAATACTTTAACTGAAGAATAAACAAACTCAGCTGTTTATATAAAATAGTGTTTGAACTGATCAGTTTGTATGATCAGTTAGAAATCTTGTATTTCTCTATTACTTAGTTAAGAGACATTTCAAAGGGAAACCAGAGACTCATTCTTCATAATGAAGTTTCAGCAAACTGGTTCCTAGTAAACAGTTCTGACTAAACTTCATAAGGAAGTGTGGGTCTCTCACCAAGGCACCTGTATTTTCCTTTAGTTTTTAGAAGAGTATAGGTCAAGAAAATGTATTCATGTTTCCTTCATCATTCATAAGCCCCTTAACTATAAATTTAGGCTAGCACAGAAAGCTCTCTGATCAGGTCTGGTTTTATTTTACTCAGATAAACGTCAAACATTGTTTTATCAAGAGAAAAGCTCACAATTTCAAGCTAGACACAACTACTCTCTCTGATCAGCCAATCCCAGATCTGAGATGCCACACAAGGACTACAGAAAAACACCCAAACCATTCTCTCATTTCCTGCCATTATGATAGCAATTTCACCAGAACAAGAATCTCTAAGAATTCCGATAGGTCTTTACACTTGGCTAAATGACTTTAGACAGCCATTCCCCATCTCCCATGCCCCCTGCTTTTTTTTCCTGTGCTACTTCAAGAAGAATAAGTCCTCACTCAATGTGTAATTTTGATAATTCAGTCAGTCCCCGCTCAATGTGTAATTTTGATAATTCAAAGTAATGAGTGTCTCGTCAATCATCAGTCCAAAAACTATGTGGATCTACATGGTTGACAGCTGAAGCAAATGGCATTCCAGCTAGAGACAAAACTTCTTTCCAGCCAATTAAAAAAATGCAGACTCTGCTATAATGTGGAAGAAATTAACATCCTTCGTAATTTCCTGTCTTCCAAGGTACACTGCTTTTTACTTGTTTTATTTACATTTTAAATATGCCCACTTCCCAACTGGAATGAGTTAAATTGTTCTTAATTAGAAGTAGTCTGGAAATTTCACTCCTTTGTTTCTCCCTCCCCTTGTGGGAATGGAGAATTACTCCAACAACTGCAGGCCTACAAAAAAAAAAAGCAGCCCCATGCTCACTCTGGCCAGTTCAGGAGTCACAGGTATGCTGCTGAATTCAACTTGCTTCTTATAAACATCAAGAAGAGGGCGAGCATGATTTACAAGATGCAAAGATAAAGTCCTTTCTTTGCTCCAGAGATCAACTGACAATACATACCTTGAGATTTTGCAATTCACTGTTCAGAATGGGGAGGAGGGGGTGAGCACTTGACAGTGACTCACATACGGGGAACAGTCCTAAAGACGCCACACTTTAGTCCAGTTGTTTCTCAAAATCTGAATCTCTGTCATTTAGCAAATTCAACTTGGATTCAGATATGAAATATCCTTTTCCCTCATTTCCTGTCCTGTTAGGATAGCACCACAATTTTTACTTGTGATAAAGAGAAAAAATACAAATGTTTAAAAGTCTGTTTATCTGGTGAAGGTTGAATAATCCACATGAAGTAAAGCCTGGAGGGCTGCCGCAGGGGAGGCAAGAAAGTCCAGTGCCAAAGCAAAAGACCTCTACCTAGATGGCAAAAAGGCCAAAGTGGGAAAAGCACCCAATAACAGCCGTGAACTGTCGGGATCCAGAGACGGACGCCCAGACTCCTATTTCCCTTGAGCCACACACAGCGAGGGACAGGATGCTGCCATCAAACACAGAGGCACAGGTTGAACCAACGTGTATTATGGGATGCAGCTGACGTCACGGTTGACAGTGGGGGCAGGGAGAACTCTCCATCTGGGCATTGAGGCACCCTATCAGAGGCTAAACATTATGTGTGGGTGTTTTCTACTCACTGCTTCTAAGTACAATGGAACAGAAAATTGTCATGAAGCATCCCATCCAATTTCCTCCCACTTCAGAAGAATCACTTTTGTGGTCTCCTTGGCTATGGAACTTTGGGGTAACTGTATCCTGACTCCTGGGGATTTGGGCCTTCTATGCCTGTAAGTGACCTACTTAGTAAAAAGCTTGCTCATTCTGGGGAAGGAAGCGGACCATGGGCCAGTTTATACCTGGAGATTAAAATTAGGAAGACCTGGGTGGGGACAGGACAGACAGACTAGGGCTCTGAAATCAAGTCACCTAGGGCTGGAAAGACACAGGTCCTGCAAGCTGGCCCCACAGTGAAGGGGTCCCACAGGTTCTGCACACCCACAGGGCAAGAGACAGAAGAACCAGTGCTAAGATCTCTTCCTGAAGCTCTCTGGGCCCTAAAAACAGGCATGTGCATGGGTGTGTACATGTGTGCGTGCATGTGTGTATGTGAGAGAGAGGGAGAGGGGGAGAGAGAGAGAGAGAGAAACCTAGAAAATCCGGTGTGTAGGAACAGTAACCCCTGGGATCCAGCACTGGAGGAAACCTGGGCCCTGCCTGGGTCCCCGTGGTCACAGGTGCAGTGGAAGCCCTGCTTTTGCCACCACACTCCTTCAGAGGCAGCCAACCCGCCTGGGCAGCCCCCCTCTGGCTGTCAGCAAAGAGGCCTCACAGCCCTGTGCTGCTTCCTGGGGCCCCAGGGTTCCAGCTCCGCACCCCAGCCTGGTCTTGAACCTCATGCCCCCACTCAGTGCCTCTCCATGGAGGGGTTTGGGAAATCCACGGGGCCATCTGGGGATGACACAATGACAGTGGCAGAACAGGCCATGGATGCAGAGCAGCCTGCAATGTGGGAGAGTCCTGCATATTGCCCCACGTCCGGATGCAGGGCAGCCTGCAATGTGGGAGAGTCCTGCATATTGCCCCACGTCCCGCACAACTTCTGAACCCTACTTTCATCGGCGCAGAAGTACAAAGTCAGGCTGGCACTGTTTAAATATACCCCTTATTAAGATTCGTTCACAATTTTAGAGAGTTACATCACCAGCGGTAACACTGCTGTGCTACTAGAACTGCCGGCATGCAACACCTCCACTAGCCTGCGTGTGCAGCTACCACAGGCCGAATGAACAGGGATATTGAAAGCTCCCCTAAATATATTTAAAGCCAAACATTTTTTGAAGGGCCAGGAAATACTAGATACCAATTATTTGCATTATATTTGATTTTTGTCATCCTATTTTAAGAATTTGTAACATACTGAGATTTATCACAAAGACTGTATATAGAAATATTTTGGGGCATTATTCTAATTTTTCCACCCTACTCTGATACTATCCTCAGGGAATACGCACCACCCTCACCCCAACTTCCCTATAAGCTTTTTAAATTTATCCTCTAATCCCGGACCTCTGTTAAAGGTTTTGGTCTCCAAAGTACTTGGCTCGGCGAAGGATTTAAAGACAGGAGACCTATTTTCTAAGACACGTTGTCAGCACACATCCTCCCCCCCCCCCCCCCCCCCCCCCCCCCCCCCCGTCCTAATGCCGGAAGCTAATTATTCTGATGCCCTGACTCGGGCGGCCCGGCTCACTGCAAAAATGTCACCCTTCCTCATTTGCAAGACTTCAACGGTGCTTAGCCTTGGCATATTATCCCTACTTCAGCTGAGGTATTTCCCCACTTTCTCTTAACATATACTGAGAAGTCTGGTCTATTACTTCTTTTATTTCAAAGTGCACCTGCTCTCTCATTTTTCTAGTATGGAATGGCTTTTGATCTTTTCCTAAATCCAAATTTATTCATTACACCCAGGTGCAAGCACTTAACTACTTTATCATCTGGTGAAGGTGTACTGAGCATGCACTTTTTGGAATGTACGTAGTTTCTTTTTTGAATTTCTTTTTACTTCTCCTTTATAATAATAGCATGTGGGCATTCCATGGGCCGTTTTAAACATTGTGTGAGCAGGTCCTATCACCTGTCGATTTTATTTTAGGATCATAAAAAGAGGGTATGAGATCTGATACCGTTGAGAGTCCCTGCTCTAGACTGCTTCCCTTCCCAGCCACCAAGTTTTTCCAAAGACAGTTCTTCCTGAAATGCAGGACAGGGATTTTGGAGTAGGGAAGCTAGGTTTCTGCCTTCTCATGCCAAAGAGGCAAATAACACCAGAAGGTGGCATGCCACCACCACCCAGGGGGAGCCAAGAGCCCTGTAGGTGACCAATAAAAGACAACAAAGGACAGGCCAGTTAGGGTAGGCTGCCTCTCAGCCACACACAACGCTGAGCAGAGGGCAGCTCACTCAAAAGACTGAGATCCCCAGAGTTGCCACTGCCAGGGGGACTACCTGTGACCACTTCAGAAGCAAGAGACTTTGTCAAATCACTCTGCATTCCCTCTGATTGCATCTGTTAGAACTAGCATGTACTCAGTGGCAGCTTTGCTCCCCACTGCCCCACAATGAACACCGGGCAGCCTGGATGCACCAAAGGGAAGAGGCTGAGAGCCAGACAGTTCTGTTACCTGGTTCTGAGAAGCAAAGCATCAATTCTGGGGTCACACTGGAGCACTGCCACTGGCTCAAGAGACATACCTGGCACACATCAGCATGCAGAGGGGGGATGAATAATCCAGCTTCCAGAGCTCTGAAAGGGCACTGCCCCTGGGCTATACTTGCTGACTGGCAAATAAAGGAGTGCTTATATCCCCCTAAGATCTCTTGGGCCTCACATGACTCCAGTGACCTCAGGAAGGCCAGGAACCCCTGATCAGGAGATCCACCTATCTTTACAATCTCAGTTCACTCCTACAGAGAGGCAGTCGTGTATACAACATGCAGACATCACCAGTGCTAGAAAAAGGGACAGAAAGAGCCCACAGGGCCACTGAGGCCCCTTAATACCTTGGAGAAGTCAGAACAAGTTAACTGATGCAAAATACCCCAGCAGGACCAGTGGGAAGGAAACAAAGGAAGAGTCAGAGAAGCAGACAGGTCAGTACACAGGACATTCTAAGTCAAGACGAGACCCTTATTTTAGAATGAGTGCCCAAAGCTCTGGGAGACTTCTTTCCCAACAGCCAACTCCCAGGCGGCTTATCAGGTGGCCTCTGGGTGTTAGGGTATTGTTTGCAGATTGCTGGGATCTCACCCCAAAATGACTTTAGCAGCACACAGGTCAACTTCTCATATTGTGAAAGTTATAGAAGAGCGGTACTATAGTGTAGGGGTGAAACACACGGACTCTGGAGTCCGCTGGCCTGGGTTCACACCCAGCTCTTCCACTTAACTCTGAAAACTTGGGCAGGTCATTCAATGCAACTGTGCTTCCCCTTCACCCCCTGTGAGAGGGAGATAACAAGAGCACCCTCTCCTCACAGAGCTGAGGGAGGAGAAAATAAAGATGAACATTCTGGAAGTGCTGGTGTGCCCCTGGCACCAGTAAACACCAACTACTATTTACCATTATGTGCTTATTTTGACGTGTATTAGGAAAAGTCAGTCACCTAAGCCAGTGATTTCACAGACAGTACAGCTGTGGACAAGACGACGTGTTCAAGTGACCATTTCTGAGGCAGACTGAAAGATATCAAGTAGGCAATACTGCCTCGAAGGACTTGCTTCTCACCTTTGTGTCTCACACACGGTAGACGCTGTGCAGGGGTTTTCTCTGTAATCACAGATCATCTTCCTGGAAGACAGGAGTAACTATCTGTTGTAGATATGTATTTCTTATGTTCTGAAATCCTTGAGCAAGAAGGAAGAGGTGGAGAAAGCCACACCAGCTAAGGAAACGGCCAAGACAGCAAACCATCAACCACCTTTACACATGAAAAAAAGCCCCTATTTCAGGGGCTCCTGGACGGTTCAGTTAAGCGTCTGCCTGTAGCTCAGGTTGCGGATCTCTGTGTCCTAAGACTGAGCCATGTGCTGGGCTCTCAGCTCAGCGGGGAGTCTGCTTCTCCCTCTCCCTCTGCCTCTCCCCTCTGCTCATTCTCTCTGTGTGTCTCAAATGAATAAATAAAATCTTAAAAAAAGGAAAAAAAGCCCCTATTTTAATCTCCACATCAGTTGCCAGGCAGTCAGGACTTTCTCTTCTGACACAGCAAATTTATGGGTAGTTTTATAGAAAACTATGTTTTTGTAACTATCTATGGTGAGGGATGTCAACTAGACTTGTTGTAGTGATTATTTCACAATAGATACAAATCATTTATGTTGTATACATGAAACATCTATATCAATTATATCTCAATTTTTTAAAATATAGGGAAAGTCATATATTTAAACACTGGAATGCATTTCCATCAGAAAAAGGGTTTCAGTGGTGATTATGTTCCCAGGTTTGCCACAAAGGTAATTCAACCTCAACTTGAACCTGTGTGCTGGTTGAACAGCATACTAAGGATTCAGGGAACAGACTAAGTGGTGGGACAGGTCCACGAAAGAGAGAAGTTCCTCCCACCCACCCCAACCCCCAGCACTAGGCAGTTTTGAAATAACAGGAAAATTCTCTGCAGCACAGCCATCTACTTTCTGTACATCCTTTATACTCTTCTCCTCAAGCCCTTCTCAGAATTAGCCTTTATAGAGTCCCACAGCTATTGCAGGGGAAGGAGGAGAGTGACCTTGGCAAAAGAGATCAGGGTGCAAAAAAACCAGAGTTAAAACAGCCTGAGCAAAAAGGTCTAGACCCCTGAAATGTGATGATGTGTCTGGGGATATCCAAGTGGTTTCATGTAACTAGAACAGGAAATGTTCTGTGCCTCAGTATTCTTGATCTCCCCCTTTGTGTTTTCTTACTTCATCAAAACCTCATTTCTCTCAGTATAAGTCCTCTAACTAGGGTAGGGAAGAAGGCAATCTTTCAGAACTACTTGTTAACACAGAACGCAGGACTCAGAGCACACAGATTGTCTTAAGGGCTCACATCTTTAACTCTGTGTGCTTCCAAGTACATGGAGGGATGCACACACACCGCGGTATACATATCCCCCTTTTTTTCCCTGTTAATTTCTTGTATATAAACTCTCCCATTCGTCTAGAGGCTTTTTTTTTTTAATAATACGAATTAAACAAAATGAATCTTTAATGGTTAATCGGGACCTTTCCAGAAAGTGCAATAATTGGGGGGAAAAAAATCTATATATATATATTTTTTTTTTATTTTTTTTTTTTTAACAAACCCAACCCTAAGTTTAGAAGGATGGAAAAAGGCAACAGAGGAGTTTCCTGTCTTTCCTGCCCGTTCCCTTACACCATTTCTGCTTTTCACTGCTTCTCCTTTTCTTGCATTTCTGCATCTACGGACTCTCCATAAACTCCAATGGCAAGGCACAGACATGATGCTGTCTGGGAACAGCCAGACCATGCGGAAAATACAGGTGGCCTACAAGCTCTTCCTGTCCTCTAAAGTACCTGCCACAGTTTTAGGCTCAAGCACCTACTGGCCCAGGCCTCTTACACATGCCTTTTGAGTCTTTCCAGACAGAACTCTGGTTTGTACCAGGGGTCAATAATTTTTTTTCTGTAAAGGATCAAGGAGTAAATATTTCAGGCTTTGTAGGCTATGTGGTTTGTCACAGCTATTCATTACTGTTTCTGTATTGTACAACAACTACAGAAAAGGTATGTAATCAAGTGAGAGTAACTGTATCCCAATAAAACTTTATTTATAAAAACAGACAGATTGGGCCCATAAGCCATCATTTGCAACCCCTGGATTATACTACGCCATCTTTATGACATGACTAGCTCTGTAAACCATATGGGCACAAGTAAGACACATGGCATATGGTTTTGTTATATGTGCCATAAACTGTGCTAAATAATTTAGAATCCATACTTTCATTTTAAACATAAACATTACCTGCTGTGCATTTTTCTTGCCTTTTGTTTTTATTAAATTTGTCATTTTTAGAATTTAAAATGGAAAAGAAAAATGTAACCCATAATACCAACTATTTACTAATTCTATAGTAAATCCCATATTTAAGTATGCATATTTATCCTCAATGAATATCCCTTTTAACCACTATATGCTTGTTTTAGTTGACAATGATTTTTTTAATATGACTTTTTAATAACATCTACAGCCAGAAATTGGTGGTAGTGTCGGCAAGGTAAGAACTGCAGGTGATTTAAGGTCAGAGAGAACAAACACCAGGAGTTAAAACAGGACATAGAGATAGTGGTACCAAGGGGAGGAGGGAGATAAATGTCCGGCCTGGGAAACAAGAACAACAAATTTCATTTTGGCCAGGACCTCCAGATACCTCCTGTCTTCCTACCTCAATGTGCTTCACCTCTCCTGATGGTCCTCCAATTACAAAAGTAATGTTGCAAGTCAAAAAGAGACAATGGCACCAAGAGTTAACTATGGATGTGAGGGCCACGGTGAGGAGCATGGTCATCATAAAATGTGAGTTGACTGGACAACCAGCAGCAAAGTAACCCCAAAAAGCAGCACTGACTCACAGGAAACACAGACCAACCAGTGATCCAAGAAAATACCAAGCATGGAATAAGCCATCAAACAGGACAACCTAATCACATTGATCAGCTTGCAGTGCTCACTCATTTTGCCTCTCCAGATGCCATTTCATAGCTCCATGTGGGTTTTTCACTGTTTCCTAGACTTCATTTCCGCCCCACCACCTGTCACATACCCCTCCCAACTCCTCCCCCATCATGATAATCAGATATTTCCTCCACAAGTTTCCTTTGCATTGAATTACAAATTGTTGCCCTCTACTCCTATAGGTCATGGTGGGCCATGGGTACGTCTCCCAGCCTCCATACCACTGCCAACTGTACCTACACCGCCACATCTGAAATCTAGTATCTTTTCTTGTGCATGTAACTATCACCTATTTTATTGTGTGTCCAAGTACCTAAAGCTCTGAGCCTCTGTCACACATGTGACCATCAGTTAGTGTTGGGGGGTGAGTGAGGGAGTGAGCACTGCCACATTAAGTCACTAAACCCAAAGATCAACAATAGGAATTGAATTTCAGGTGGTATCATGAAGGTAACAAAGTTATGCCCTTAGGCTCAAAGCAAAAAAGGCCTCATCACAGCATCCATCTGTCTCAACCTCTGGGAATACATCCCCAAGTGCATGACAGGGTCTCAGCACCAACAACAGAACATCTGGTTATTATTACATTATTACTATAGTTACAACAGAAGTGACACATTCTGAAATCCCAACTGCAGGGCCTCTTAGAGCTCAAAAGAAATACTCTCCTTATGCATATATTTCTACTTCCTATATATAGGATATCTAAATTACACAATCCAGCTTTTCCATTAATTCTGAATGGCCTTCGTGATAGGTTTCTATAAAGTAACCATTTCTCCTCATTCCATAGCTGTTGATCAAACTTATCATTGTGACATGAGAAAATGACCTTCTTGCTTTAATAAAAATGTTATTGTTACACTAGATGCAATATGTTTCTATTGTCAAACTATAACGGATAAGATTCCAGAAGGTTTGCTAGCAGGGTAAGGATGGTCTTCTATGACAAAACAGTCCTAAGAAAGGAGAAAACCAATAGCTTTCTCTTCTGTAAACAGAGTTGGAGGTGTTCCTGGAGTACTTATTATAAAGTCACTTCTAAGTTTCCCAGCAGACCATTCAACTCTAGAACAGAAGACAAGTTTCCCAATACATAACAGACTCTAAATCTTTCATATGCCGTATATAAGGCTAACCTTAAATATAAATGCTACCTGGGACAGCTGGGCGGCTCAGCGGTTGAGCGTTTGCCTTTGGCTCAGGTATGATCCTGGGGTCCTGGGATAGAGTCCCGCATCGGGATCCCCACAGGGATCCTGGTTCTCTCTTTGCCTATGTCTCTGTCTTTCTGTGTCTCTCATGAAAAAATAAAATATTTAATATATACACATATATATTACAGCTACCTGCATACAGGAGGTTTTTTTCCTTCTACTCAAACTATGCCATCAAGAAGAAAGCACAACAATGGGGAAAACATCAAATATAAAGCTAGCTAGTGTTTACTGCGTGCTTACATTGTGCTAGCTATCACGGATTATCTCTTTTAATCCTAACAGTCACATTATGATGTATGCTACTCCCATTGTATGAGCAAGGAAGCAAATTTTGAGTAACCGAAGTCAGCAGCTACAAAAGTGGCAAAACTACAATTGCAACCCTTGTTATAGGACTCTGGTCTGCAAAGACACCTCTACTCAGTTATGTTTCCAAAGTATGTATCAGCAGCACATTTAGGAGATGACAAGAATGCGAGGCCTTCCCACATCACAAATTAGATGGATCAAGGGAAAGCTGATGGCATAACGCTACTACGGTCTATCCCTTAAAGCTTCAATTGTCAGAAAATAAGGTCAGAGGGCAAATCACAAGATACAGTTGACAAGATACAGTTGAACAATGTGGGGGTTGGGGGCATCATCCATATGTTACTTCTGACTCCCCAAAAACTTAACTGCTAGTAGCCAACTATTGACCAGAAGCCCTACTGACAGTCCGTATTTTGTATGTTGTATGTATTACATACTGTTTTCCTATAATAAAGTAAGCTACAGGAAAAACTTAAGAAAATCACAAAGATGTAAAAACATATTTATAGTACTATTTAAAAAAATCCACATGCAAGGAGATCCATGCAGTCCAAACTTATGTTAAGGGTCAACTGTATAATAATTCTAGTGAGACAGGCAAAATGAGATAATGAAAAGAGCCCTGATTTAGAACTGCTGTGCAGTATCCTGGGCCATGCACATAAACACAAGATTCAAGCCCCCTGCTATAAAATTACCATGATAAAAATACAGCTCACTCTTGTCATCACTAGAATAGTCAGAATATAACGGTGTGCCTAACACTGTGTCTGGCAGAAAACGGATACTACAATAGTTTATTTCCTTTTTTATTCTCAAAAGGCAAGTAGGGGTCCCTGGGTGGCTAAGTCACCCAGGGACCCACATGATCTCAGGCTATGTGGGATTGAGCCACACATCTTGGGTGCCCTGCTCAGTGAGGAGTCTGCTTCTCCCTCTGTCCCTTCCCCACCAACTCAAGCACTTGCCTGAGCTAAAATAAATAAATCTTAAACACACACACACACACACACGTAGACAGTTCCTGTCTATATAGTGTAAATTCTCCCTGGACACCTCCCCCTCCCTCTACTCTTGACACGCAAATTTACTCTTTACACACTAAAGTACATTTTTAGACTGAAATCAGACTGGTAGGCTTTAAAAATAAAATGGCCTGATAAAGCTGTTTCCATTTTTAGGTTTTTTTGTTTTTGTTTTTGTTTTTAATAAAAACTGATTGAAGAGTAGGGACACTTGGGTGGCTCAGTAGTTGAGTGTCTGCCTTCGGCTCAGGTCGTCATCCGAGGTGCTGGTACCCCAAGGGGACCCTGCTTCTCCCTCTGCCTATGTCTCTGCCTGTCTCTCATGAATAAATAGAATCTTTAAAAAAAAATAACTTAAGAGTAAACTGTCCTTAGTGAAACGTTTATAGTTGTGAGATATTTGCTTTGCATTAAAAAGTGAACAGCTCCAACTGTAGAACCGCCAATCTCTGAATCCGGAAAGAATCAGGGGTCTCCACCTATCCCTCTTCCATTTCTTTACAGACTGTGGCTCTCGGTCACGGACGCACATGAGTCCCTACATTCCTTCCAGATCATTCAGGTCTTAAATAGAGTGAAGCATGTGGCCGTTAAACACCTAAGGGGAAGTTGCTAATCAACATCCCTGAGACTCAACATTGGAAGGGCAAATCACAAACTTGTCTCCTAAACCAGAAAGCAGATGCTTCTGGTCCCCAGTGAAACTGAAGGCTCCTCCCACTCACAGAAGAAAGATAACCAGGTTTCAGTTTTCATTTTTTTTAAAAGCCGAATTTCTAAAAAGCAATTAACTGAGCACACGTGTTCTTCCACTCTTGCATGTATTTACAATCCCTCCATTTTCTTCTTTAAGTTAGAGAAGTCCACAGTAAGCACTCTCTTGAAAGGCATTAGGAACTCATTTTAAGGACCGAGTTCTAGAAGACAGGCAGGAGGAGAGAGGTGAGCAAGCCGAGTTCGACTCAGTTTCCTTTTTAATTCCTGCACTACAAGGCAATTACACAGATCTGATTTCAAACAAGAAAAGCGTTGAAGAATGCACCAACGATGCAAAGTAATGCGAGGCACAAGGCACGGGCACGATGCAGCCGGTGTGCTCCGTGTCACAAAAGGCTGCTCGGGCACAAGCCCCGCCAGTCGGAGGCTCCCGGCTGCCTCTAATCGCATCCGGTCCCAGGTCCCCAAACCAACGGGCTTCGGAGCGGGCGGCGGAACGGCGACCCGCGGGAGAGGCGCGGGCAAGCTCCGGGCGCCCCTCTCGGGAGCTCGGGGAGGGCGGGTGGCGGGTCCCGCGGAGGCAGAGGGCAGCCGAACGCGGGTGCAAAGGAGCGATGTGACAAAGGCGCAGGAGCGCCGGCTGCAGCGCAGGCCGAGGGAGGCGACCCGGGCACCGGGGCCGGGGCCCGGAGACCCACGGGGGTGGGGGGGAGGGTGCCGGGGCCCGCGGCGGAGCGGGGCGGGGCGGAGCGGAGCGGGGCGCAGCGCGCGGGCCACCCCGAGGGGCGCGCGGCCGGGCCGCAGGAGCGGGGCGCGTCGGTCACCTGTATTGTTTGAAAAGCTGGTCCGACTCCCTGAAGCCGTTGTTGAGCAGCATGTTGATGCCAGCCAGGGCCAGCTCCGCGTCCTGCAGGGGCGCCGCCGCCGCCGCCGCCGCGGCCGAGTCCCCGTCGTCCTGCCGCCGCGGCCGCTGCTGCTCCGAGCCGGCCATGGGCGCGCGAGGCTGTGCGCGGGGCCGAGGCGAGCTGGGGCGGCGGCTGCTGGGCCCCGCGCCCGGAGCCCGCTCTACCTGCCCCGAGCGCCGCGCAGCCGGGCGGGGGGAGGGGCGGCGCGGGGCGGGGCGGGGCGCGGAGGGCGCGGAGGGCGCGGAGGGGGCGGAGCCGGGCGGGCTGCGGCGAGGCGAGGCGCGGCGCGGCGGGGGACGTGAGCGCCCGGCCGCCACCTCCCGCCGCCGCGGGGATTACTCAGCAGCGCCCGGCCGCCCGCTCCGCCCGCTGCCTCCGAGACGCCCCCTGGCGCGGCCGCCCAAGGGGAATCCGTTTCCGGGCGCCCCCCGCTGAGCCCGGGCCCGCGCGGCCGCCGCCCCTGCGCCTGCAGCCCCCGCGCGCCCTTTGGGTCCCCGCCACCCCGCAGCGCCCGCCCGCCCGGGCTTTGACTCTTTCCTCCAAAAGAGCCGGACCTGGCGCCGCGGGGAGGCGAGCGGTCTCGAAAAGGGGGCAGGGAACCCCGCCCGGGGCGCAGCGGCTGGAGGCCGCCGGGCGAGCCGGGCCCCCAGCGCCCGAGACCCCCGACTTTACCCCGACCTTGGGCCCGCCCCCCCCGCCGAGGCAGCCAATCCCCGAGGAGGTGGGCGGCGGGGGCGGGGCCCGGGGCACCTGTCGGACGGCCGCAGGGATGCCCGCGCTGGGAGCCGGCGCCCACAGGATCCTGGATCCTGGTACTCCCCCTCTCCAGTCCCCACCAGCCTTTTGGCTCGATGGGGGCAAGAGGGCAAATGGAGGCCCACGTGGCAGATACCTAAATATTCAAAGTTTATAAATTAAGCTCAAGTGTTTTCTATTACTACCCTGACAATGATACTTCCACAGCATTGAAACAGAAAAATAAGGATAAAGCTAGGATTATTACATGACTGAATATCAGTAAAATGTCAAAGATGACAGAACGCAGTCATTATTGTATATGTGTGACTGTTGTAATGATGGGCTGGTAATGTCTGAGTGAGTAATATTATGGAGACAGACAATTCGCAAGTGATTTTTATGTTTTTCCATAAATTTTTATTTTTCAACTTTAGCAAAATCATTATATTGTGACAATCAAGATTATGTTCTGTTGTGTTTTTTTTTTTTTGAAGATTTATTTTATTTATTTATTCATGAGAGACACAGAGAGAGAGAAGCGGGCTCCTTGCAGGGAGCCGGATTCAGAACTCAATCCCAGAACCTGGATATCACACCCTGAGCCAAAGGCACACTCTCAACCACTGAGACACCCAAGTGCCCCAAGATTATGTTCTTAATGTCAAATCAGACCACTTCTCTTCAGTCATTATAGTTCTTACAGTGCGGTTTATTAATTCCAGCTTGGAGAAATTGCTCTGCTGAAGCACTTACGAATGACATTGTTTTTAAAAATTAAAGCAATATTCGGGTTTAGAGATAACCCATTCACATTCAGCATTTATAATGAGATCAATATAAAGAATTATCACAGAAGATATCTCAAAAAATAATTTTATCTCTCATTCAAATTGCTATCACTTATGATTTGTGCCATCCCTTACAGGAATATCTAAACTCATATAGCATTTCCAACATTCATATATACAAACTTAAGAGTAATGTGAACTGCTGTCATTCCTTAGCTGTTATTTGTTAGAACACCATGCTAATTTTTTTTTAAGATTTTATTTATTTATTCATGAAAGACAGAGAGAGAGGTAGAGACATGGGCAGAGGGAGAAGCAAGCTCCTCACAGGGAGCCTGATGTGGGATTCGATCCTGGATCCCAGGATCACACCCTGAGCCGAAAGCAGATGCTCAACCGCTGAGCTGCTGAGCCATCCAGGCCTCCGGAACACCATGCTAATTCTTGAGTACATCTGGAGCCACAAATTGGAACATCAAAAGAAGGAAGAAAATGGATGATTCTCACCTCTCGGAAACAATTCTTTGTAATAGAGCAATCACTGCATGCGTGTGATCTGAAGGGACTTGATAGGTTTGCCAGGTTTTTTTTTTTTTTTTTCAAGTACTCCTGGATTTAAAAGTGTTAGATTCAAGTATCAGCAGTGCCACAGATCTACGTGGCATTCATAGGCTGTAACCTTTGTCATTAGGACATTGAGCAAGAGGTAACATTGCCTTGGGGTCTGAACAATGTTAATCATGAGAATGGATGTTAAGGGTTCTAAGTTCCGTGGAGTCAGCACTGAGTGCTGGATCCTGAGTGACAGAGATGCACACATGTTCTTTAATAAATCTGTGTGTGTGTATGTGTGTGTGTCTTAGGTACTGTACCAGCCGTGGGGCTCTTGCCAGAGAATGTTCCCTGGTCACACATTGCCATTCATAACCAGAGCTGACAACATGCCCGGTGCTTATAAGCTGCCTGAACTTTGGATCTGTGGATCCATCTACCCCCTAATCCTGAAACAATCTAGTCAACAAGGGAGAGAAGCCAAGAGGGCATACCAAACTTAGCAGATAGCCTGTATTCCCCAACTGGAGAAGGCAGCCAAGCACAGTCCTCCAGGTCCCTATTTCTGAAGAGGACAGTCAAGGAATCGATGGCCCCATGGGCATTGACAAGTTGTATCTGGGGCCCTGCAGCTCAGAATGGGGGATGGGAATGAATAAAATCAAAGCAACCTGTCTCAGAAACTTAGCACAAATGGTTATGCAGACTTAGTGAAGTTTAGCTGTTGAACAATTGGAGCAAGATCCAGTGCAACTGCCGAGCACCCCATAATAGGTGATAAGGTTAGAGATAATTCCGCCGTGTAATTTACACCAGATTATGTGCCAAATTGGATCTAACCAAATGCCACAATTAGATTAGCAGCAGCATCTTGAATGGACATTTTCAAATATTTGCTCTGCAATGAGGGATACAAAGAGGATTCAAAATGGGCCTCATGACCCGGAAGAGAAGCAATACATGAATCAGTAATTAGACCTCTGCAGCTGTAGTTGGCAGTGACACCTGCTCACGGTTTACCTGGTAGGCAGGGAATGGCAGTTGACCGTGTTTTCTTCACTAGATAACAATGGCAGATAATGATGGATATTTAAGAGGTCACGGTGTATATTACCTACAAAAGGAAGGAAAATCTAGATTGCCAACACGTTAGGGCACCACACACTTGAAATGCTGAGATTCTTAGCACCCTTTTGTAACACTAAGGCAGTCTTCAGTGCAGTTGGCTGCAGCCTAATAGGATTTACCCGGTGTTCCCTTTGGCAGAAGGAAGGAGAAAAGGAGAGAGAGGGAGAGGAAAAGAAAAGCTCTTACATGGAGGAAGAACCCGATTTCCTTTCTACATACCTCTTGTGGGTGGGTATTATCAGTATTTTGTGGTTCTCCATGAGATTTCATTGTGAAATTGAAACCCCAAGTCTAACTGATTAGTGAAAAGTTTGAATGTGTTTTACTTTTTACATGGTAGATTTTTTTTTAAGTTAAGACATTTTAGTTGCAAGTAACAAAAATCTGACCCAAATGACCCAGAAGAAGTAAATGCATTGGTTCAGGAAGGGGATTTCCCAAAATGAGGCTGGACCAGGGCTGCAAAACTGTGACTTGCACCCAGTTTCTCCATCTTTCCACCCTGAGGTTCTGTTACTTGGGTGCTTGATGGGTCTATTCTTAGATAGATCCTTCTCTCCTGGTCCCCAAACAACTGGAAGTTTTTCAGGGCTACCTGTTTGCTTTTTTGCATGAAAATGCAAGACATTGCATTTTCAATGCTTAATCAAAATCCCCCTAATTGAATCTCATTGGCTTTCAGTGGCCAGGTTGTGGCCAGGTGCTCATTCTTTTTTTTTTTTTTTTAAGATTTATTTATTTATTTGAGAGGGAGAGGGAAAGAGAGAGAAAGCAGTGGGGAGGGGCAAGCAGACTCCCTGTTGAGTGTGGAGACTGATCTGGGGACCCGGGGCTGCATTCCAGGACTTCTGAGATCATGACCTGAGTCAAAATTAAGTCAGATGCTCAAGCTCAACTGACTCAGCCACCAAGGCACCCCCAGGAACTTGTTCTTGAACTAATGTGGTTAGCAGGTGGTTCCTTATGACCCAATCAGAGCCTGCCCCAGGATCTGGGAGGTGGAACCCATTTCCCTCAAATGCCATGGCTGGGAAATTCTAGGTTTACCAGGAACAGGAAAGTAGGAAATGGACATTAGAGGGACAACTAAGAACATTCCCTGTCCTTGTCTTCCTAAGCATGTTTTGAGTTTTCAGAGTTATGTTGCAAATGCATTTAGAGAATACACTACCTTTAGAAATCTTGTTGTATGTGCTTAGGTCATATTAACATTTCTTAGTAGTGTTAGTAATCGTGCTTTGATGTATCTTTCTGTAAACCTGCACCATCAGTTGAAATAGATTAGGTTCCAGAAGGTCTGGAATTCTAAAGTGGAGGAGAGCTGGGAAGTTAATGTCACTGTATTTTCTCTCTCTTTTTTTTTTTTTTTTTTTTTTTGTCACTGCATTTTCATGTTAGGCTAGCTTTGCAATTAAACTCAGCCCTACCACTCACTTACTGAAGGTGAGGGAAGACTTAGTTAACTGCTTTTAATTAGGAAGCCCATCAGGTCAAGTGCTGGCATGTAAAACTGTAGAGCAGGTTCTATCCTTTGCTACTCACAGATTGGCCACTGACTGGCCTCTAAGGAGAGGAGATTGTGGTAGACCCTAGGGGATGCACTTGGCTGTTTCTCCAGCAGGGGGGAGATAGGACACTCATGCCACCCTGCAGACCACAATACTGGTGGCCACCAATCCCCTTCAGGACTGGGTACCTTTTCATTTGGTTGTCCCCAAACCCAATACCCAATGGACACAGTATAGACTTAAGCAAGTGTTCACATTGCTCTGCTGCTGCATCGATCCCGGGGCATGACTGGGGAAGGCATCATAACCCTCCTCTACTTGCTTCCCTCCCCCAGGCAGCTCAAACAGGGAGGCCCCCTGCCCAGGTCCCCAACGGGGATGTGTTGGAGTGGGAGTACAACTCCTCTCTTGGTCTTTTTTTTTTTTTTTTTTTTTTTTTTTTAATTCATGAGAGACAGAGAGAGAGAGAGAGAGGCAGAGACACAGGCAGAGGGAGAAGCAGGCTCCATGCAGGGAGCCCGATGCAGGACTCGATTATGGATCTCCAGGATCATGCCCTGGGCCGAAGGCAGGCGCCAAACCGCTGAGCCACCTGGGCTGCCCCTCTCTTGGTCTTCTTCTTTCTGTCTCCCTTGCCTTTAACCTGCCTCCTTGCTTTTCACTAATATTTGCTGCTCCCCAGATCTACCACCCTCCCTGCTCTTTACAGAAATAATAAAATCTCCGTCTCCCTTAGTACCTTCTCATTATTTGCACATTTTGTAGCCTCTAGTGAAGTCCATGACTTCCTGTCCACTGATTGCTGCTCTGTAAAGGAAGATATTGTCTCTCGTTTCAAGGTCTGGGTCTGTTAAGTCCCTGAGTGGGAAACAAATGAGCTCTGGGCTTACGAATGAAGGCAGGGAAAGGTGTCAGAAGGAGGTTTCATTTAGTGCACTGGTGGATTTTCTTCTGGAGTATATAAAACCAAACTTATCAGGGCACCTGGGTGGCTCAGTGGGTTAAGTGTGTCTGCCTTTGGCTCAGGTCATGATCGTGGGGTCCTGGGATGGAGCCCCATGGCAGGCTCCCTGCTCAACAGGAAATCTGCTTCTCCTTCTGCCCCTCCCCCAAGGTCCAGTGTGCCCTCTCTCTTAAGTAAATAGAATCTTAAAAAAAAAATTATCTTGACACTATGATTAATTTGACCTGGAATTTTCATTTTTATCTAAAAAAATTATGTCTGCTTCTATCACATAACTTTATTTCTTACTAATAATCCTGGCCTTATTGTACTAAGACATTATTAAACCTTTCCTACATCAACCAATAACAAATGTCATATCCCAGTTCTTCTAACCACCAGCCTTCTTCCTGACTGAAGGAAAAAGGAAGAGATACCTTTCTGTTCACCTAACCACATATGTGAATCTATTTTGGGTGGAAGCTGCAGCCTTGACATTTGCTTCTCAGAGTGGATTTGTTTCCAAATCTTAAAGTGTAGTCAGATTCCCTAGGACTGTCTAGAGCGTGTAATATAGGTTCTCAACACCTGTTTATAAGTTGTAGGATGAGGGTGAGCTACCAAGAGGGTGAATTGGAAGTACAGGGGGAGGGGATTGTACCAGGAGTCTAAATCAGAGATTATGATTCTGGTTCTGCAGTACATTAACTTTGTGACCTAGAACAATTCTACTTAACCTCTTTCAGGCTTAGTTTTCCCATTTATAATATGAAGGTAATCAGTACCTTCAAGGCAAGTAAATGAAATGGTGGGCATGTGTTTCATAAGCTGTAATGGCAAGATATTATCTGAATCCATACAATTAGTTTTCTAATATAAATTAAAGCCAATTGATCCTTCTGTTCATATATTTACTTGTCAATGGTATTATCTTGAAATATCCAAGATTTTTACAAAAAAATCTGTGCAAATAAATAACCAGATGCATCATATGGAGATGATTAATTTAAACCATTTCTGCTATAAACAATACATTTTTGCTGTTATTAATGCAGCCTGAGGAGGAAGTGCGGATTTTCTTCTGAATGTATAAAACATAAAAAGTAAAAATATCCAGGTCTTAGAATTCTTCATTTGTATCTGAATTATCTCTGCTTTAATAACCTATTAATATGTTTTTGACATGACTTGAAGGGTTGGACAAGGAAAACAATATTTGGCATGAAGATTTTATTTTATTTTTTTTTAATTTTATTTATTTATTCATGAGAGACAGAGAGAGAAGCAGAGACACAGGCAGAGGGAGAAGCAGGCTCCACGCAGGGACCCCAATGTGGGACCCGATCCTGGGTCTCCAGGATTACGCCCTAGGCTGTAGGCAGCGCTAAACTGCTGAGCCACCGGGGCTGCCCTGACATGAAGGTTTTAAAAATGCATCTTCTACATCCTGTGTGTAGTATATGTTTCATCGTCAGCTCTTACCTTTTCAAGGAGGGATGTATTACTAATATAAATTAGTGCCTTATTTATAAGTCACTTATATTTTGCTCTCAGGTTCAGTTAGCAATCCAGGTGTTTCAACCCATACCTTAGCACCACTGAATTCCCCATGGTAACTTAAGGAACTAGTTGAAGAAAAAATTTTCTATTAATGCAAGTAATCCACACAAGTATTACCTGTGCAAATATCTGGACATCCTAGAGCTGAGTGTCCTGAATCTCTGTTTTTTCACAGGGCACTCACTGAGTGTTCCCTCTGCATCAGAATAGGGGTGAGTGCTGGCAGCATTTAGACAAATATACAAGCCCTCTCAATACTGCATATGTGACATGTAGCCAGATACACATTGATAGTACAATATGGTAAGTACCACTAGCAGATGTTGGTACAAAGTTTGTACAATTTAATTCCAGGATCCATTTGATTTCAGGATTTATTCCTTAAATAAGTACAAAAAATGTATACTTTATAAACTGATAGATGCTGATTTTATATTAATTTATTGATTATTGACATCTTTAGAATTAGTCTAAGGGCCACACCACAACACCTGCCTCATTAATTTATGGCCAGTTCTTGATTTCTGAGTCTTTAATAGTATTAACCAGGTTGAGTTCCCCTATTAGTTGTCAAAGGGACCTAATCACCATTTTTTTAAGACTATTTATTTATTCACCAGGGACACACACACACACACACACACACACAGAGGTAGAGACATAGGCAGAGGGAGAAGCAGGCTCCCTGTGGGGGAGCCTGATGCAGGATTCAATCCTAGGACCCCGGGATCATACCCTGAGCCCAAGGCAGACACTCAACCACTGAGCCTCTGAGGTGTCCCTAATCACCATTTTTTATCACTTTCACATGTATCTTCAAAAGCAAATCCATCACAATTGGAGATATTTAAAACAATGGGAATAAAATTTTGAAGACAAGTCCAGAAAAGGAATTCAAAAGATGAAAAAAAATAGTATCTTAGAAAAGAGGATATTTCTAGTTTCCCAAGGTAGGTAAAGGAAGATATATCTGCTACAGTGTATAATATTCTATATTTCCTTTAAAAGACTCTATTAAAAGAGCTGCTTCCCTAACACATGCACACATGCAAAACTTACCTCGAAAATGTTCTAAGATTGTATAGTGGTGATGATTACACAACTTTGTAAATATACTGAAAACCATTGGGTTGTCCACTGTAAATGGTAATTTTTTCAGTATATATATCATAACTCAATAAAGCTGTTAATTTAAAATTTTAAAAAAATCATTCCAAACCATAGGATGCAAGACTGAGGGAGAAGGAAGTTTACGGTTTGCTTCTTTGATTTCACATATTTGGGCCGGAAAAACCGGTTTGTTATGAAAAAGAAAATAAACCCCCATCTTAAGTAGTACACATAGATTAGGAATGGCTGTCGGCTGCCACCACTACATGTCTATGGCTAGATAAAGACCTTACAGATGTTGTTCTATTTAATTCTCTAAGTAACCCTATGAGATGGGCTTTACCCCACGTTTACAGATGTGAAAAGAAATACAAAGAAGCTGGATAAGTGTCCCAATGCCATGTGGCCAGTGACAGTTGAAGTGAAATTTAACTACGGGTCTCATTGCACATAGGGAATAAGTCCTGGTTGTTAAAGTAAATCCAGTATTTTCTAGAGGCCTGACTGATGAAGCACACACCTGCACACCCTCATGAGTTTTAAGTGATCATCATCACTCTTCCCGAAAGTAAGAAAGAGCATCACTTAGGTTTAGAAGGTATTTTAAAGACAGACAGATATATGATCTCATATATGATCTGTGGTGGGGTCCAGGCATCTGCATTTTACCTGGAAACCCAGGCAGGTCTAATGTCAGCAAACCTCACACAGTCCTATGAAAAACAATCATCTAGATGGAAACTCCTAGAAAGCAGAGAGCCTATCACTCACATTTGTGTATATAGGCCTGATTTCTTACCTTCAGTGTATGCTGCAGAAATATTTCATCAATAAATGAGGGGGAAGCATAACCTAATATGTGATTTTGATGGCAAATCATTTTTATATTGTTGGATATGAACAGCTGTATTATTAAACTCTGGATAAAGGTGTGTATTTAGATCTTTAAATAAAAGGCATTTTATATAACATCTTAAAAAAACTGTATGCATTCCACTAGCTAGTGATTTATATATCTGGAGTTGAAAGCAACACAATGCAGAGTGTAACCAGTCAGAAGAAGACAGGCCCCCATTAAAGAGGGAAGAGGATGTGGACACTAAGAAATCACTTAAAGCCTAACTCTTGACATTTATTTTTAAATGTGGTTGTAAAAGAAGACTCAGAACATTCAGCTGTGTCATGGCTAAAAATACACTTTTCTTCACATCTCTTCACCCTCTTCACCCTGCCATCTTCTCAGAGACAGAAACAGTGAAAACAAGGAGATCTGGGAGACAGTAAAGGAAAAACGAGAACACAGATTATATCCCCAGATAGGGAGCTGGATGCCCAGATACTACAGGGACTGGCCTCATCATTTCCAAAATCAGACCAAAAAACAACAGTTTTCTGGGCTCAGGAACAACCTTACTTCCCTTAACCTCTCTGAAAAGGAAACAACCTCCAATGTGCAGCCCCTCACTTCTGCCTACGAGCAATGTTCTGTTTCCCTACCCCTACCCCATCCATACTTGCCTGGGAAGCTAACATGGCCTTGTGTAAATTCAAGAAAGAGGGGGGGGGGCTTTCATTCCTCCAGATTTAAGATAGCAGTTCTGTTGTTTTCCTTTGTTCAATTTCCTTGTTCAAGCAAATTTTAAAATTATTTGTCTGTATAGAATTCTTTTTTCGTACAAGTATCACACTGAGACAGTGGAGGATAAGCAAGAGGGACCTAACTCCTGTAAAGCCACTGATCAGAGACAGGGGTTAAAAGTTTCCATACACTTAGAAACAAATCCCTCCTTCTGGGAAAGTGATCAAACAAGAGATAACAGCCATTAAGGGAGTCACAGTTTTCCGGGCAAAATTAGAAGTATCAATTTAAAGCCTGCTTGTACCAATACTTCTATTTTCCAGGAGCCCCAAAAGCATGTTGACTATGGAGAAAGACATGTGATTGTCTTGTGTCCATTGAAAAGTAAGGACCACAAGATAATGACCATGGGAGGAAGGATGCTTGGCCACTCCCAGACCCTCACCCTTTGGAGAAGTGCCTTTATAAGCCTAGTATGCTACCCCTTCGGAGAGTGACATTCCTCTCTTATATTGGCTCTTTTATATGCAAGCTATCTCTAATAAACTCTGCTTGCTTTCTTTAAAGTTCAGTGTTCATTTCTATGACATTGAGACTCAAGAACCTGGTCTTGGGGATCCAGTAACAATGCAAGTGGTCATAGGTATGCTAGCGTTTCATTTTTTGGAGTTTCACTCCAAGAATGACACATTATGTAACTTGCAAGTTAACCCAGTTGTTGTCCAGGATGACTTAATTACTGGACACATCATAAAGATGATTATATTTTACCTGTATATAGCCAGGTCTAGTTCAGTTCGATGACCTTTTTCTCAAGGACTACTACTATGTGCCAGCCACTGTAGGCTGGCTGCTATGGAAGACAAGACTGAAGAAAGTACAATCCCTGAATCTGAGAATCTTCTAGTCTAGTGGATAAGACAGACACACCAACAGATATTCTAATATTAAATGGTTATAAGATAGGGGTATATGTTGTGTGCTATGGGAGCACAGAGAGGGGGCAGTAGTCCATCTGGAAATTCCTGGAAGGCTTCCTAGAAGGGTTATGATAATGAGCTGAGTCTGGAAAAGAGAGGTAGGAAATATATCCCAGCTAAAGGGACCAGTATGAGCAATGGCATGGACATTTGAAACAGCTGAAATCTGCAAACACCACAGTGGCAGTTGCACCACCAGTTGTGCTTAGAGTGTAGGAAGTGTCAAGGGCTGTGGCTGGGGAGGTGGGTAGGAGTCAGGGCACGAGGACTTTCTGTACTTTGGTAAGGAGTACACAGGCAATGAGGATCTGGTAGGGAATATAGGGATGGGAATGACATGGTCACATTTGTGGGTAGATGGAAGGCTCACCTGATGTAATATGTAGGGCTAATTTAATGTGAAGAAGACCAGAGTCTTATGAGAGCCAATTGCAGAAAACCAGATCACTTGTTACTCCCTAGTGTGTGAAATCATAAGTTCTCTTTCTGCCAAATGGGCTTTGATGGAAAAGGTGCACCCTAAGGTTAGATCCCTGGTATCTACAGGGCTTGATACACATGTTCACTCAGAGACGCCAGGACTCTACTCCTCTTTATGGGTTGGTATTTTTCCCTCCTGCAGTGAGAGAGCAGGTAACAGGACAATTCTTCACTCTGTAAGACTGTCCTGTACATTGCAATAGTCTAGCATTCCTGCTTCCCAATGCTAAAAGCATCTCCCAACATTTCAATGACCCAGAAATCCTCACATGTGTAAGAAAGAAAGAGTCCTGGTACTATACTCCACCTTGAGTCATCCCTCTAGGGTATGAGCAATTCACTGCCCTTGTTTTGCCAGATTTCCATTTTCTATAGCACCCTCAGCTCTTATAATTCTAAATGACTGCTGGTCAACTCGATTTCTGTGACTCTATGAGCAAATAACCAACATGAAAGATCTTCTCAAGCAGTAGTCTCTGAATCTAGATCCCACTCCCCACTTCTAGTTTTTTTCTGTGAGCTTTTGTCTCCATGCTCATTCACTCTTCTGGAGGAAGAGAGACCTTTCTCTTTCTCTCTTCTTTCTTTCATCTTTCTTTCTTTTTTTTTTTTTTTTTTTTTTTAATTTCTACATAACCATTGCCAAGGATGACTCTGATTGATGCTGCTTGAGTCACATGGCAATTGCGGACATAGTCCCTAGAAGATAGAACATTCTGATAGGCCAGCATAGGTCACATGGGGAGGCAGAAAGGAGGGTAGAGTACTCCTGGCTAACAGCCTCACCAGACCTACACAGAATGGGGAAGTTCTTTCCAAAGAAAGGAATGTTGGCACAAACTCATGTCTACCTCAGAGGATGAATAAACAACGAAATATAATTACGGGGCACCTCACCCTAATGATGTTCCATTTTGTGGTAAAGAAAATTTTTTAAAAATCCAAACCTCCTTCTACCTCTTTCAAAAGGTTTGGAAAATGATCTATTTGCTTGGAATCCAAGAGTAATTTAAGTGCAACTTTATTCAACGTTTTTTAGGACATTGATTATATATAACTGACTTGAAAATCTCCAGGGTATGTTGGTGATGCTGGGGACAGAGCTGTGAAGAATGAATTGACTATTAGAAAAAACTATAGAACAGGGCTGGGAGGAAAAGTAGGAACATCAAAGGAGTGTCAAGCGACCAAGTTCACTGGCCTGCTGCAAGAGCACCAGTCAAGTAAGGATAGACAAGATAGACCGGGAGAGATGATGAAACTCCATGCACACAGATGAGAAGGGCTGGTGTATCTCAGGAAAGCCAACAGGCTAAATATCTAGAACCATGGAAGGGGATCATCAATTGGTTCTTGAAGGCATTTCTCTAGGTCCTTGACCAAGGGCACAGATCCAGCGGCTGAAGGTCAGCAGTTTCTGTCTGAACCTCAGCCAGGAGGCTAGCAAGAACTCTGAGTCTTCAAAGATACAATGTCTAATGGGGAAATAAGTAAAAGTAGACCAGCAGAGAGGACCAGCAAAAAAGATGGTACCGTCCACTGAGGCTGGTAGAGGAGCTTCTTAAGTAGGAACCCAGGGACATTAAGGACCATGGAGAAGGCACGGAGCCTGGTTTCACATGTTCTGTGTTAGTCAAGATAGTGGGGTGAAGGCAGGCCAACTGTGTCAAGATTTTAGCTCCAAATTTTCTCAGTTTTCAGATGAGTTCTAGAACTGCAGAATCTCAAATTGGATGGAACACAGAGGTCACCGCGTTGGAAACCTCAGTTCCTAATCAAACTCTGGCTAGTTCTGTTGACCCTGCTGCTCGCTCTGTCAGCTTCAGTTCCTTCACCAAACGCCAATAATGAGAAAGCTCCTGTTTACCTACAGGATTGCTCTCATAGCCAGGTGATGGGATCAACTATAAAATTAGTAGAGCTTCATGCAAAACGAAAACGTGGGGCTCTTCATTAAAAACTATTAAGAATTTTAAGATGGCAACAGCAGACCATGAAAGCTAGAGCCAGGTGCTTCTTTTTTTTTTTTTTTTTTTTTTTTTTTTTTTTTTTTTAGCCAGGTGCTTCTGAGAGCAGAGCTCTGCGTGACTGTACAGGTCTCCTGCCATGAAGTCAGCCCTGCCAGGTAGGATGATATACATCAAAGCGTTTAGCAATCTACAAAGAGTTCCACAAAACTCCTGAGGGTTTTTGTCTTCCCTTGGTTCTCCAGCATTATATTAGTTTCTAGGACTCTCATTAAAAAAAAGAACCACAAACTAGGTGGTATGTACAACTGAAATGTGTTATCTCATGGTTCTAGAAGTCAGAGTCCAAAATCAAGGTGTCGGCAGGGCTGGTTTCTCCCGAGGACAATGAGAAAAGAACCTGTCCCAGGCCTCTCTCCTTGGCTTGTAGATGGTCATCTTCTCCTGACATCTCTTCACATTGCCTTCTCTCTATGTGTGTCTTTAAGGCCAAATGTTCCCTTCTTATAAGGACATCAGTCATATTCAATTAGGTCCCACCTCAATGACCTCATTTTTTTAATGACCTCATTTTAACTTCATTACCTCTGCAAAGACCCTATCTCCAAATAAGATCACATTTTGAGGGACTAGGGGATTAAAAATTCAACCTGAACATTTGGGAGGGAGGATATTTTTCAAGTCCTTACAAGTATCAACCCCCTTCTATTATTTGGAGGCATGCCTGCTGGTGTGTGGTCTCATGGGGAGGCAGTGATGTTAGGCTGTGTGTGTGTGGTGGGTGCCACCACGACAGGGCTGTGGGGTCACAGTTTCTGCTACCTACTGCTCATTGCAGCTCTCACTGCTTGGTCTATAAGACCCACTCTTCAGTCCCTTAAAGTTCTTATGTGTATACCCAATAAATTCCTTTCTGGCTTAAGAAAGCCAGAGTATGTTCCCGTGGCTTGCAACCAAGAACACTAACTGATACTCAAATATTACATTAGAATTGGAAAGGATATTTGTATTGGACTGGATTTCTGTGCCTCCCCAGACTTGCTTGGCACCCTCTGCCTCCTGGGCCCCGGAAGCTTGTTCAAGAGTAGCCCTGGCCTCCCACTGAGGCCTTATCTCTGCCACCCTCTGCAGACACAGCCTCCCCAGCGTGAGGACCAAGGGCTACTGCAACAGAAGCCACAGCAGCTTAGCCATCCAGGTCCTACCTGAGGAGACCTGCGGAGGTGCTAGCTCTTCCCAGCGCTCACATGAAGCACCTTGCCACCTTGCTAGGGGCATAGAAGATGGCTGCCACATAGCTGTGTGGAGGGGCCAAGTGACCACCCGGAACTGAGGGATAGCTGAATCCCTGTGGGACCAGCCCTGAACAAACAATGAGAGTCAGGAGATAGAAGGAACTGGCAGGTAAGCTCTTCTTTCCCTTCATCCCTGGTGATTGAGGATTCCAACATGTGGTGGTTCTGTTTGGCCTACCCACAGAGTCATGCTGGCTCAGCACTGGGTGTGGTTTTTGTGGCACCTGGCCAGTGTTGTTACTCATCACCCTGCATTTGCTCCCATTCTCTCCCTAACACCCTTCCCTCTCCACTCACTCTTTTGCTCCTGGATAGAGTCTTATATACAACCTAAGCTTCACTTCAGGCTGTTTCCTATGAAGGCTGTTTTCATCTCCAAAGGCGAGGAGCCTTGGAGGAAACCTTGGGTGTAGAGCCTCGGAAAGGGAATAGAGGAAACCAGTTCATCACACCCACGTGTCCATATGTCAACTTACCTAAGCTCAAAGACGTGGGAATGACAGGCAATCAGAAATTACGAACAATGAGACCAGGCATATTATGAAAACATCAATTGTCTCAAAGCTGCTCGGAGAACTGAGGCAATCATTGAAGATGATTCAGAACAGCAGCTGAAGCACAAAAGAGCTTCCACCTGGACCGGCCATGTAAAGGTGGCTGTCTCAATGGGGGCCAGGCTCCCAAGTGTGTATTTAAAGGGCATGGCTTTTTTGCCCTTGGTTAGAGGCTCCTGAATAGCAGGATGGAAATAATTTTTAACACTGTACAGTAGATAACTACTTCAGTGCTCCCAAGAGCTGCACTCTCTCTATTTAGAACCAGCTTGATGTTTACAGTTCCTATTGCAGTACCACTCCAGGGAATTAAAAATACAGCTCAGTGTGTCATTGATTCTGGTTGCACAAATGGTGGCTGGTCAGGCTGGTCAGGGCCGGGTAAATAAATGTATATATTCTTTTTTGAAAGTGAGTTTCCAGTAGGTCTTCTAAAACAAACAAACAAACGAACAAACAAACAAAAAACTGAACTTTGGGTCAACCAAGACAAAAAGGGAAATTCCAGAAGGATAAACATTCTGTCATCTACTAGCTTTATGAACTTGAGCAAAGAACCAGACCTCCCTGAGCTTCAGTTTCCTCTTCAACACAGTGGGGACTATGATAACCTCTTCCTAGGTTGTTATAAGAATTAAGGGAGCTAGGGTGTGGGAGAAGCCTAGCACATAATGACTGCTCCATAAATATTAGTTATTATTATCAATATGGGTTAATATACATGATTACTTCTCAACATAGAGGTATGGTGATATGTAAGAACTACTTCCAGAACACCAGTTTGCAAGTACATAAACACACCATCCTAGTGCTCTCTGTACCTTTCTTTCTTTCCTCTTTCTTTCTTTCTTTCTTTCTTTCTTTCTTTCTTTCTTTCTTTCTTTCTTTCTTTCTTTCTTTTTCTTTTTTTCTTTTCTTTCTAGATTTATTTATTTGAGAGAGACTGCCCACACACAGGTGGAGGAGGGGCTGAGGGAGAATCTCAAGTAGACTCCCCATTGAGTGCAGAGCCTGACACAGGGCTCCATCTCACGACCCTGAGATCATGGCCTGAGCTAAAAGCAAGAGTGGGCCACTCAATTGACTGAGCCACCCAACCACCCCTGTTCCCTACTTTCTGAAGGAAAACACAAGTCTCTATGCCCCAAAGTGGCTCAAGGACATTTCTCTTAAAATGATTTTCTTGAGAAAGGTATCCACCATGGCCTGAAGATAAACTCTAGCAGTAGAGAGTGGGGTCCCTAGTCCTCCTTGAGTTGACAGACCTGAACGTTTTGAGAGCATAGGAACCACCTGCTGGGTTTATGCGTATTTTTAGGTCCCATCTTCAAAACTTCTGATTCATTGGTTCTGGGTTTAGGGACTTGGGAATTATCATTTACACACGTGTGTATACATGCACACACACACACACACACACCATGATTGTGAGGTAGAAGGACTCTGGTCCACATTTCCAGAATTATCCTCTGGAGTTCTCACTCTTCCAGCTCTGAGGTGAGTATATGCAAACAACCTGAGCTCCCAGAAAACACTTCTAGTTCGCTTGGACTGCAGGCATGTTTAATTAGCCAGTCCTGCCTACACAGACCTATTTTAATGTTAGCACTGGTGCAACAGCTTAAGTTTAGAGTATACCTATATAAAGAGGTTATCACAAGGCAATACTTCCCAAACTTAGCTGCATATAAGTAATATCTGGGGAACCTTTTAAATTTATTTTATAAAGAAAGAGAGTGCATACATGCATGTGCGAGTAGGGGGAAGGGGAAGAAGGAGAGGGAGAAAAGTAGACTCCCTGCTGAGTGCGGAGCCTGATGTGGGGTTCCTTCAATAACCCTGAGATCATGACCTGAGCGGAAATCAAAAGCCATATGCCTAACCAACTGAGACACACAGGCATCCCCGGGGAACCTTTTAAATGCCATCTCTCTCATGTCTAAATCCAATTAAAAAATGAGCAAAAGAGACTTTAAAAAGAGACATTTCACTGAGGAGGATATATGGATGGCAAATAAGCACATGAAAAGATAATTGATATCACTAGCCATGAAGGGAATGAAAATTAAACCACAGTGAGCTATCACCATACACCCATCAGAAGGGCTAAAATAAAACATAGTGATAACACAAAATGCTGACAAGAATGTAGATAAACCGAATCTCTCACATGTTACTGGTGGGAATGTGAACTGGTACTGCTACTTTGGAAAACAGTTTGGCAATTTCTTAAAAAAACTAAACATACACTTAACATATGACCTAGCAATTACATTCCTAACATTTATCCCAGAGAAATGAAAACTTAGGTTCGCACAAGACCATTTTATACAAATGTTCATGGTAGCTTTATTTTTATTTGAGTGTAGTTGACACACAATGTTACATTAGTTTCAGATGAACAACATGGTGATTCAACAAGTTTATACATTATGCTATGCTCACCACAAGTGGAGCTACCATCTGTCACCATACGTCCCTATTACAACATCATTGACTATATTCCTTATGCTGTGCCTTTTATTCTCGTGACTTCTTCATTCTATAACTGAAAGTCTGTATTTCCCACTCCCCTTCACTCATTTTGCCCATCCTCTTCCCCTCCTCCCTTCTGACAACCACCAGTTTGTTCTCTGTGTTTACAGGTCTGATTCTGCTTTTTTGTTTTCTTCTTCCTCCTCCTTCTCCTCCTCCTCCTTCTTCCTTCTTCTTCTTTTGGTTCCACATACAAGTGAAATCGTATATATTTGTCTTTCTCAGTCTGACTTGTTTCACTTGGCATAATATCCTCTAGGTCCATCCATGTTTTCACAAGTGACATGATCTCATCCTTTTCTGAGGCAGAGTAATATTTTGTATACACATACACCACATCTTCCTTATCCATTCATCTATTGATAGACAGGTTGCTTTCATATTTTGGCTACTGTAAATAATACTTCAGCAAACACAGGGGTCCATATATCTTTTCAAATTAGTGTTCTCATTTTCTTTGCATAAATACCCAGTAGGGGAATTTTGGGGGCATATGGTAGTTCTATTTCTAATTTTTTTGAGGCATCTCCATATTGCTCTCCACAGTGGCTACACCAATTTGCATTTCCACCAACAGTGCACAAAGGTTCCATTTTCTCTACCTAATTGTCAGCACTTGTTATCTCTTTTTATTTTAGCCATTTTGACAAGTGTGAGGTGGTATCTCACTGTGATTTTGATTTGTATTTCCCTTATGGTGAACGATGGTGAGCCTCATTAGTGTGTCTGTTAGCCATCTGGAAATCTTCTCTGGGAAAATGTCTATTCAGGTCCTTTCCCCATTTTTAAAATCGTTTTGGTTGTTTGGTGTTGGGTTGTATAAGTTCTTTATATATTTTGAATATTAACCCCTTATTGGATATATCATTTGCAAATATTTTCTCCCATTCAGTAGGTTGCCTTTTTGTTTTGTTGATGGTTTCCTTAACTGTGCAGAAGCATTTTGACATAGTTCCAATAGTTTACTTTTGCTTTTGTTTCCCTTTCCTTACAGCTTCATTTGTAATAGCCCCAAACTAAATAATCAAAATGTCCTACAATCAGCACAGTAAATGAACTGTGGTATGTCCACATCATGGAATACCACTTAGCAATAAAGAGGAATGAACTATTGAGACACACAATGACTTGGATAGATCTCAAGAACGTTATGCTGAGTGAAAAAAAAAATCTCAAAGGGCTACATACTGTATAATTCCATTAATAAAATCTTCCCGAAATGACAAAATTAGAGACATGGAGAATGGAATAGTGTTTGTTATAGGGAGAAGGTAGGAAGAAGGGGTAGATGACACTATAAAGGTGTAAGTACAAGGGTGATCTTTGTGGTGATGGAACAGCTCTGTATCTTAACTCCAGTGGTAGTTACAGGAATCTGTGAAATGTAAAATGAGAAAAAAATGCCACAAAATATGCACACACATTGTACCAATGCCAGTTTCCTGGATTTAATATTGTAACTATGTTTATATACAATGTAATCACTACGGAAAACTTTACAGCCTCCTGTGAATCTGTAATTATGTAGAAAGAAAAAGTCCTGATACCCAGGCTGGCCCCCACCTCCACCAGACCAATGAAATCAGAATCTTGGGGCAGGGAGCAGTTCAGGGATCAGCATGTTTCAAAGCTGTCAGGTGATGGCTAAGTGTAGCCGAAGTAGAGGTCTACTGGAATTGGCATTTCATAGCTTCTGCTGCCACTAGTTTTTCATCCACTGAGCATCATACTCAGTAGAAGCAGCCATCCAACGCACAGCAAGCTATGAGTGCCAACACTGACTGCATAGCAATGAGGCCTTTTAAAACCTTGAAACAGGGCTGGCTGATAATATTCCCTGAGCAATCAGCATGTGGGGATGAGCCCCAACAATGGGGAGTGTCGGGATGGGGGCCCACGGTGTTAACCTAGGTAGGCTAAGGGAGACCCTGGGTTTCATTTTCATTTATTCCTTCAGATTTCTGCACAAATGCAAAATGCTCTCTTGGATTTCCACTTGAAGTTCATAACAAATTCCCTAAGTATTTGTAAAACATCTGCCAACCACACTGGTGGGCTCTTACACAAAGATGTTAGAGATACAGGCTGGTTTCCTCTGGTGACTACAATCAATTCTGTCTCTGTCATTGTCTTCTCTATCATCTTATTGTAAACAAATGAAAGCCATTGCACAAAATAAAACCATACTTCTTGAAGGAAGGCATATTTATATATTTTTCCTTTTTATCTTTGGTTGAAAAATCTAAGGGCTGATCATAAAACTAATTGAACATCTTTTGCACTGATTGTTTACCCCCTTTTTAAAGCTTTTACTTATTTCTTGCTATTTTATTGCTATAGTTTCATATTGTTTCAGAGCCTCCTGTGCCCGATGCTTCTAAATGCTTTCCAAAGTGAATTTCTCCAGCTGCATCTCAGATATGGATGCTTTGTTAATTGTGGCAGTTCATTTATGATTAATATGAAGCTTTCGGGTTGATTGTTGGTGATGTCCTATGAACTCCCAAAACCTCTAATGCCAAACTGTATCCTTTCCCACTGTGTTTCTCAAGATAATTAAACTGCTGTATCATTTTTTTTAAAAAAAATGATATTTGGTTTATAATGTGTGCAGTCTTTGAATAATTATCTAGAATGGTATTGCTAATTGTGGCATTATTGAAATATTTATGAAAAGATAACTTTGATCTGCTATTTCATTCACAGTAGCTCAAAGATGGTGAAAGATGAGAGTCCAAACCTCACAGCCAGAGGGCTAGATTTTGCTTTTTACATAAGCTTCAACTGATTCACAGTGACTTTTTCAGTCATTTTTAAATATTCTCAACCAAGTAAAAGTGTAAGAATTATAAGTGGGGGTCTACTAAATTATCTGATGTCAAAAGGGGCCATTAACTTTATAATAGTTATTACAAATGCAGTGGGCATTTGTCAATTTATTACATACTTAATATGTGCAGACATGATAGTAGACCTTTTCTACTTACTGGACATTAACACATGTCTTTTCACCTAACCTTCCATGAAAGACCATGGAAATGCTTTAATATCTGGTGTTTGTTCAAGTATTAGAGATTTTTAAGAATGGCGCTTGAGCAAATCTTGTCACACTTTATGAAGTCCATTCTGGAAGCATTTTTTTTCAACCACATTTCTTGTCTATTTCATAGCAAAAGGCCTTTTATTGTGTCCTCAAGTGCAACAGTATTGTAAGATCAAAGCTGAACTTAACCAGTGTGATGAGATGCCTGATAAAAACATAAAATGATATAAGTGATTCTTCTTACCACTCATGCAGTCTCATTGAGCCACTTCCCACAAAAGAAACTTGGAATTTCTTAGGAGCAAGACAGGAGCCTTTCTGAGCTAATAGCAGGATTGTTTTTCCCAGTGACACTGAATGTAGCTGCAGGAGGTACTAGGTGTTCAGGAGAGACAGGAAAGGAACCTGAAAATAAGTTCCAATTCTACTATTGTTGTAACAAAACTCTTTATTCTTCCTCAGCTTTGCCCAGAACCCGCTTATGTGACTGTGGCTCACCTGTGTGTGTAGGTGACATTAAAAAGCCTGATGTGGCCCTGGCAGTCTTTTCTGTCCTGAGCGCCCAGGAGCGCAGCCTTTCTGCTGGAAGTGGTCGGCTGCCTATCAGTCCCTGCGTGCCGCCCGGAGGTCTGGCCTGCCTGTCAATTATTCAGTGGTTTCATTGAGGGAGAACCGAGCTGTGCTTGTCAAACAGGTTGCTGTACTCTGAGCACAGAAATGTCAAGTGCACGTAATTACTGCTAATTAGAAAACATACAAAAGCTGCTACAATTAAGGGGGCAGTGGGGTAATGCCTTTCCCATTTTTGGAGAGAACTAAAATTACAGCCGGGCAGTATGGTGAGCTCTCTTTGCCACCTAGTATATGCAGATCTTTTTGATTTATTACAATGTGTTATTACGTATTTAGTTTTTGATCTACCCTCTCCCCATAGCCTCCACCAAGGCAAAGACCATATGTCTATTTCATCCTCCACTGTACTCACCCAGGACAATGTTGGAACTCAGTGACTGTTTAATGAACAGATGACCATAGTACTTCATTTGTGGGAAAGAACTTCCAAATACATTTACTCACTTTCATTGTGACCTTATTCAACCATGTTGACTGGGCACTCAATATAAGCTCTACATTGTTCATGTTGAATTATTGGGCCACACATGGGGGATTGCCGTAGTGGCCCATTGATGTTTAACATAAAGCGTGATGGCCATGAAAGCTTGCACATCAAAAGTCATAGATGAGGAGGTTCATTAACTGATAATATTTTCCATTTCTTTGTCTCTTGAAAGAGCTGCACGTCTCTCATTCCGTATAGCCATTTTCTGTATCCAAGTGATACAGGCTTTCTTAGAAAGATTTCATTGCCTCCTGTAATTTATTCTAATGCTTAACAGTCTTAAAGATGACACCATACTGTTGACACATAACAGATGTTAAATAAATATTATTGTTGTTTTTGTGAATTGAACTCAGCAGTAAAAATGAAAATCACAGCTACTAAATATTTGGTGTGAGTTATAGGGGTTCTCTTTAAACTCTGGTTTTAGTTCAGTTATGTTTGCATAAGTTTAATTGCCTTCCTTCTGGTACCCAATCTACATGTGGCTTTCCCACTAGAGGCAAGCATTTTCCCAGCCATTTTCATTTTGCCCTGCTCAGCATTTCAAGGTAGATGGCTCCAGGCATAACTCAGATCCGGAGTACCTGACTGCATCGCTGTTCTCGGGACCCCTCAAATGGTAGGGTTTACTAAATTATTCCTTGGTTTTCTTCTATGTACTTGAAAGAAATACATGCTCTTGTCATGTGCAATGCTTCATGGGTATCACCTCTTAAATATAATTTATTGGAAAATCACATTTTTATAATTCTTTGGTTAGTAAATTTTTAGAGCCATATAACTGCTAGGTATGAAGTATTATTGTTCCACACACTACCTATGAGCCAGGAGCCAGAATGACAGCTCTTATTATGATTAAAGCATTTGCTCACCACTTGGCTTACCTCCAGAAAATGAAGGTGATGTTGCTTCCTCCGCAGAGAATTCTGTATGAGAAGTCATCTTGGCCAAGTTCAAGGGCTAAAAGGTAGGAGCATTATTTGTACATATTTTTTAGCTTAATCTTTTTTTTAAAAAAAAATCTTGATTTAGGTATAATTAACATAACATACTGCACATTAAAAATGTACTATTTGATAAGTTTTGACATCCCGGTTTTGACAAACCAGTGAAACCATCACCACCAATCCAGATAATGAACACATCCATCACCCCCAAAAGTTTCTTCCTTTGTCATCCCTGTCCCCAAACTCTCTATGCTCCAATCTATCCTTAGGCAACCCTGTATCTGTTCTCTGTAACTATAAATTATTTTGCATTTTCTAGAATTTCATAGAGATGGAATCTTACAGTATGTACTTTTTGTCTGGCTTCTTTTATGCAGCATAATCATGTTGAGATTCACCCAAGTTGGAGCATATATTAAAAGCTCATTCCTTTTTGTTGCTGAGTAGCATTCGATTGCATAGAGAGAGCACCATTAATTTATTTGTGGATAGAAATTTGAGTTCTTTCTAGTTTCTCTCTTTCAAATAAAGCCTCTATGAGCATTCCTGCACATGGATTTATTCACAGACATATATTTCCTTTCCTTTTGATTGAACACCTAGAAGCAAATGGCTGGATTATACGACAGGTATATATTTAAGTCTTGAAGAATTTGTCAGTTGTCTTCTAAAGTGTCTGTATCATTTTCCATTCGCAACAGCAATATAGGAGAGCTCTGGTTCTTCCACTTCCTTACCTACACTCAGCATGGTTAACCTTTTAATTTTAGTCATTCTAATGGGTTTGTAGTGGTTTCTAACTGCGGTTTTAATTTGTATTTCCCTAGTGGATAATGATGTTGAGCATCTTTTCATGTACTTGTTAGCAGTCTACCTTCTTTGGTGAAGTGTCTGTTCAAATCTTTTGCCCAAAGTTTCTGTTGAGTTGTTGGTTTTCTTATTACATAGTTTCGAAAGTTCTTTATTCTGGATACAATTCATTCATCAGATATATGATTTGCAAATATTTTAACCCAGGCTGTGGTCTTTTTGTGCTTTATTTTGGAAGAGCAGAAGTTTTTAATCTGATAAATCTAAAACTTATCAATATGTTATTTCAGAGGGCTGTACTATTAGTGTTGTATCAATGAAATCTTTGTGTAACCCAAGGTCAAAAAGTTTTTTCTTATATTTTCTTATAGAAGTAGTATAGTTTTAACTTTCATATTTAGAACTGTGACCCACTTTGAGTTGACTTTTGAATATTGTGTAGATATGAATCAAAGCTCCTCCTTTTTTGCATATGGATGTCTGTTCTAGCACCATTTATTGAAGAGACTATCCTTTCTCCACTGCATTGCCTTTGTGCTTTTGCAAAAATCTGTTGCCCAGGTTTTTGTAGGTCTAGTTCTGGACTCCATATTCTCCATTTCACCATTTGTCTATCTGTACACCCATATCAATTCTTTTGACTAGTGTAACTTTATAATAAGTCTTGAAATCAGGTCACATTAGTCCTACAACTTTGTACTTTTTTTCAAAATTGTGTAGACTATCCTAAATCCTTCGCATTTTAGAATCAGCTTTGTCCACAAAAACCCAGCCTTCTAGTATTTCAATTGACAGTGAATTGACAGTTACATCTGTAGATCAACTTGGGGAGAATGAAATCTTAATAATACTGATTCTTCTGACCCATGAAAATGCTATATCTCTTCATTGATTTAGGTCTTATGTAATTCCTGTCAACGATGTTTTGTAGTTTTTGGTGTAAAAAATTTTCACATTTTATGTCAGATACATCTCTAAGTATTTCATATATTTAATGTACTGTAAATGGTATTGCTTTTTAAAGTTCAATTTCCAATTGTTCATTGCTTAGGGAAATACAGTTGATTTTTGTGTATTTATCATATATCCCATGACATTAGTAAACTTATTAGTTTAGTATCTTTGTAGATTCCTTCACATTGACTGCATAAACAATCACATTGAATAAACAGAGCCAACTTTGATCTGCAATTTTCTTGTAATTTCCATCTTAGGTTTTGGTATCAGCATAATGCTTGCTTCATCAAGTGCTTTTTCAGTACATTTAGAGATATTGTTGCATTGTCTTCTCACTTGCATTGTTTCCAGCAAAAAATGCGCTGTTGTCCTTATGTTTGTTCCTCTGTATGTATGTTTTTTCCCATCTGGCTACTTTTAAGATTTCTCTTTCTATCTTTATTATTGAAGTTTAAAAAAAATTGTATTATTATCAAAAAATTTTTAAAGATTTATTTATTTTATTTTAGAGAGAGAGAGCAGGGGAAGGGCAGACAGAGAGGGAGACAAGCAGACCCCCATAGAGTGAGGAGCCCAATGTGGGGCTTAGTCCCAGGACCCTGAAGATCATGACCTGTTCCGAAACCAAGAGTTGGTTGCTTAACTGACTGAGCCACTCAGGCACCCCTCTGAGCAATTTAATTATGATGTGCCTTGATGTTGTCTTTTTATGTTTCTTGCATTTGGAGTTCATTGATCTCATTGGATTTATGGGTTTATAACTCTACCCAATTTGGAAACTTTTCAGCCATTATTTCTTCAAACTTTTTTTCTATACTTCTATCTTTGTCCTCTTCCAAGGACTCCAATTACACATCTATTAGCCTAGTCAAAGTTGTCTCACAGCTCACAGATGCACTGTTTGTTACAAAAATTCTTCTTTCTTCGTTTTGTTTTGGATAGCTTCTATTTCTATGTCTTCAATGTCACTAATCTTTTCATCTGCAATATCTAATTTGGTATTAGAAAGTGGAGGAGGGACAGTAAAGTATCCTCCAGACTGAGAAGTCCCTTTGAGAGCAAAAAAATGACACAAGCCACTCATTATGATTTATACAGAGTTTTATTCAGGTGAACTTACTGACAGGGGGATCTCATGGACAGCAATGCAGCTCTCTTCCACAAAGTCCAGACCTTAACTCACAGATTTTTTTTTTTTTAACTCACAGATTTTATAGAACAAAGTATAGTCATCTAAAGTGGTGCCAGCTGGACAGCAGAGGGAAGATCAGAACAAGCCCTCCTGCATTCTGGTCAGGGCATTTATTAACTTCCAAGGGGCCTGGCATATGCAGTCCCAGAGGGAAATTCCTGCACAGACATGGACTGGAGGAAGGGCTAAAGATAGAGTCAGTTTTGTCAGCACTCTTACAGCCATTAATATAACTGATTGTATTTAACATCTTACACATTATAGTTTTCATCTCTAGATGTTTGATTTGCATCTTTAAAAAAAACTATCTATTTATCTTGAGAGAGAGCGCACGAGAGAGAGAGCACAAGAGAGAGGAGGAAGGGACAGAGGGAGAGGGAGAGAGAATCTTAAGCAGACTCTGCACTAAGTGCAGAGCCCAGTGCAGGGCTTGATCTCATGACCCTAAGACCACAACCTGAGTGGAAACCAAGAGTCAGATGCTAAACCTACTGCTCCACCCAAGCACCTCAGGAGAGAATCTTTCAAGCAGACTCCCCACTGAACGAGGAGCCTGATGCAGGGCTCAGTCCCACAACCCATAGGATCACGATCTGAGCCCAAACTAAGAGTCAGTCACTCAGCCAACTGAACTAATCAGGCGCCCCAGATTTGTATCTTTTTTGGTATCTTCCATGCATCTACTTTAATTTTTTGAATATATAGAATGGTGTTATAACTATCATTTTTGCTTGTTTTTTAAATTTACTTTTCTAAGTAACCTCTAACCCAACATGGGATCCAAACTCACAACCCTGAGATCTAGAGTCGCATGCTCTTCTGATTGAGCCAGCCAGGCACCTTGTGTTATAACTATTTTAATATCATTGTCTGCTAACTCTAACATTGGCATTCTGAGTTAGTTCAGTGGATTGATTTTCTCCTAATCATGAGTCACATTTTCCTGCTTCTTGCATGCCTGGTAATTTTTTTTTTTTTTTTTTTTTGGATTCCAGACATTGTGGATTTTATCTTCTTGAGTGCTGGATATTTTTGCATTTCTATAAATATTGCTCTGGAATGCAAAGAAGTTACTTAAAAATAAATTGATCTTTTTAGGTCTTGCTTTGAAGATTTGTTAGGTGGGTCTGGAGGAATGCTCCATCTAGGATTAGTAATGATTCCTTACTATTCAGCCAAAGTCTTTTGTACTTTACAGATGGCCTGAGAAGCATGAAGTTTTCTGTCTGGCTGGTGGGGACAGAGGCTATTCCTGAATCTTTTTGAGCACTGAGCACTGTTACTTCTCATCCTTTAAAGACTAGTTTTTCCTCTTGTCTCAGCTAGTTCTCTCACTTGCACACACTAATCAGTATTTAGCTGAAAACTTGAGGGGACTCCTTTTTAGATCACTGCAGTTTTTCCTCCCTGGGCAGCAAACTCATCTCCTGAATTCTGTCCTGTGAATTCTAAGCACGTTGGTCTCCCCTGACTCAGCTTTACCTGTTTAACTCACAGGATCTACTGATGTCTCCTTGGGTTTCCTGTCACTGTGCTGTGGCCTGGAAACCCTCTCAAGGCAATCCTCAGCTCACCTCAGTTATCTCTTGTCCCCAGTTCTTTGTTGCCTGATGTCGAATTGCTTCCCACTTTGTTTTGCATATTTTGTTTGTCTCAGTCACAGTAGATCCAGTCCCTGTGGCTCCACTTTGGTCAGAAACAAGTCTTAAAATTTTTTGAGTCTCTGAACTTTAAGCCTAAATGGCTAGTTTTGTCTTGGCCTTTCAAATGCCATTGTCCTAAACTTATCATGTGACATGGTATTTGGACTTTCTGTTTTACTGTAGTTTTAAAAGGATTTTATTTATTTATTTATTTATTATTCATGAGAGACACAGAGAGAGGCAGAGACACAGGCAGAGGGAGAAGCAGGCTCCCTGCAGGGAGCCCGAAGTGGGACTCGATCCCAGGACCCCAGGACCATGTCCTGAATTGAAGGCTGATGCTCAACCACTGAACCACCTAGGCGTCCCTTGACTATATTTTTAAAGAAAAGTTCAGATTACTGTAATGGTTACTATTACTATTACTATTACTATTACGGTTGTTGTTCAAAACAAAATCAGGTAGTAGTCATGTTAAGTACCATGTTAAGTGGTAAAGTAGTTATTTCAGGTAATCGCAAAATGTTAACATTATCCTTAAATAGTTATCCCTTTAGTGAATATTCCTTGAGCCCCCACTAGAAGCTGGGCATTCTGACAGACTGAAGATACAGTAATGAATAAACATCATCCCCGCCTGCAAGGAGCTGATGCTCTAATGAGAGAGCAGGTGGGTAGGCTGGCAGAGTGGTCCTCAAGTGCAAAGGCCGCATGCTGAGAGAAAGCATAGTACCTTTTGAAAAGAGCCACTGGTCCTTTATGGTTCCCAATTTAGGAAAGAAAGATTCTTTTTTTTTTTTTTTTTTAAGATTATTTATTTATTTATTCATGAGAGACACAGAGAGAAAGAGGCAGAGACACAGGCAGAGGGAGAAGCAGACTCCATGCAGGGAGCCCAATGCGGAACTCCATCCCGGGACTCCAGGATCACACCCTGGGCCAAAGGCAGGCGCTAAACTGCTGAGCCACCCAGGGATCCCCGATGCTCTCTCTTTTAAAACAGCATCCCCAAAGAGCCCTGTGGGGATTGGATTTGATGATGATCCTAACAACAACTAATGTTTATTGATCTGTCATAATATGTCAGTCACTACTTTACAAGTTTTCTCTTTTAATCATCCAAACAACTCCAGGAGGGGTAAGGATTGTTACCATCCCCTTTTTATAGATGAGGAAACTGAGAGCAGTTAAGTAATAAGCCCAAGGCCATACTCATTGTTCTGGTTAAATGGTAAACTCACTTAGACTCATACTTTGACCACATTCTGTAGCTATATTTCTTTTTATGGTAGGTAGTAGCATATTTATCAGCAGTGGACCATTCCTTTTGAACAGTTTGCCACATAGTGTGTGGGGTACAAACTAAATAATCTGTACCTGAAAACTTAGTCCACAATCTTTTTCTTTCTAGAACATCTTCATGAGATGTTCTAGAAAGAAATATAAGTATATAAGTTAAAATATAAGTTCTCAGATGTTTCTATTTTTTTTTTCAGATGTTTCTATTTTTATTCTAGTTTCCTTTTCTCTGTGTTAAAGCAAAGGTTACCCTTTGCTTTTGCTGAGTGATTAGTCCTCTGATTTTCTCTAGCTATCTTACTAGAGTAATCATTGGCTTCCATTTCCACTCAAAATTTTCCCTTCAGTACCTTGGATCTGTTCTGGAAGATGCTAAGTTTTAGAGAATGCGGGACTGTACAAACCTCCAGAATTTTATTAAGTGTTTGAATTTTACCTGGAGAGTGCAATTTGTTTCAAAGGACTTATAATTTCATTATTCATGCAACCGTTTTTTGTTGAGCGCCTTCTACGTGGCAGGTGTCAATGGAGAAGCGCATAAAAGAAAAATAAAGCATTTCTTTATGGAGCTTACATTCATATGTATGTGTGAGGGGTGGAGGAGGGCATATAGGCCACAAATAATTAAAATATAGTAGACAAAATTAAAAATACAAAAAACAAAGGACAAAACAGTACGTATAGCGTCTTCGTATATGCCTTAGTTATTTCATTGTAACAAACAGGCATAAATTAATGAGAACTTCTCCTGATCTCATACCTATTTTGGGGGACTCAGACAAGAAAATTTGAGAAATTTGCTTATGGTAATGTTCTATATTTGATTTATCTTTATATTTACCTTTACATTCTTATTTCTTGAAATGTTTTGTCATAGACATTTTATAGACTTCTTTTTTGCTGAGTCCCCACAATCAGTCTGAAACTCAGACTTTGCTTTACAAATATATAATTGAAGACAAATTGCCCATAGATCACTGTATCCCCAAGATACTTTTGCCTATATCCGATGAATCACTTGAATAGTAATTTTCAAGTAGTAATTCAGTTGAGGGTGGCCAGATGTTTACTTTGAGGATGTTCCCTTCTTGAAGATTAAGATCAAGACCAAGGAAAGGGTTATAAACATGAATGTGTTTAACCACATACTTTGTCCACTCAAAGACTAATTCTTCTTGGTTAAAGGAATCAGCAACTTGGGGTAGTCACCTAAAGAGATTTGGTATACATTCCACTGATATTTATACTATTTCAAAAAATGACATAAAGAGGAGCAAAGTGATAGTGCTGGGCAGAAGAAGGACCAGACATGAAGGTAGTGGTTGGTGGAACTAGTCTTTGGTATTCTCCTCATTCTCTCTGGCCATGCCCAAGGCCTGCCATCTGCACCAGGGTGTGAGTGGGCATCTGTGGTGTGACCCCAGGGGAGACAAGGAGATACAGCTTTGTCTCTTGCTCATCTGTCACCGATGCCCAACATTCCCATTTACTGTATCTCTGCTACGTACGGACTAAGAATTCAAGCAATAATAATAACACTAACAGCTGATACTCATGTGGTAGCTGAAGTAATTTACAAAGCTTAACCCTTTTAATTATCACTACACTCTATGCGGTAGGTACTATTTTCTCTTTTCTAATCTATGTCCTTCTGGCTCCTTCCCAATATACTTGGAAGGGAGCTGATTCTTTTTTTAAGATTTCATGTATTTATTTGAGAGAGAGAGAGAGCGAGCACATGAGCAGTGGGGAGGGGCAGAGGGAAAGGGAGAAGCAGACTTCGGGCAGAGCAGGGAGCCCAATGCAGGGCTTGATTCTAGGACCCTGGGATCATGACCTGAGCCAAAGGCTGATGCCTAACCAATTGAGCCACTCAGGTGCCCCTGAGGTAGGTACTATTATCCCCACTTTGCAGAAGTGGAAACTGAGGCACCATTACTCAGGTAGTCTGACTGCAGGGTCCTACCTCGACTGAGCTATACTGCCTTTCAAACTGTAGGGTCATTAAGACACCAGTGGTGGCCTAGAGGTATACTAGTCCTGCAGGAAAAATTCACAGTCACTTACCCATTTGTTCCTTCCTTTATTCAATGTTGATTACGTATCTGCTCTAGGTTGACAGCTATGCTAGCTTGGAGGTTGGCCTATCCCTTGTCCTTATTGAACTCACAAGTTCACAACCTATTATAAAATGTGGCACATGCAAGATGGAGACATTATACAGTATTATGGGAGCCCCAACTGGAAGCCATTGACATGGTTATGGAAGGGGATAGGGAGAGCTTTCAAGAAGGTGATATTTGAGCTTTATTTCTAAGGATGGATTTTACATCTCCTATTTAAAATATAACTCCTGAGAGACCTAATGTTTTAAATTGGATCATTTTACAATTGTTTGGATGTATTCTTCTTTCCTGATGCTCAGAGGGTGAAGAGGGTGAGTGAGCAGAGGGTAAGAAAGGAATATTATTGGCTTGGCAGCTGGGGCCAGGGAGAGGAGTCCCACTGGTTGGAGGAGGAGAGGCAGAAACTTCTGAAAGGGACTTCTGTTGCTTCTCATTTCCCATTTCTCCTTCTCCAACTTGTCCTCTGGGGGTCTGGTGCTGGACACAGGCTCACCTGCCCTGAGAATGGCTGGAGTTCCAGAGTCACTACCCACCTTGCTCTTTATTCTTGGTCAAATTCTCAGTTCTGGATGGAAACCCACTCTTATAAATCTGTATGTTTGCTTAAAAATAGTCTGTTCTGCAGATATGATCATCCCTTTGAAATTGGAGATTTTTTTCAGAGTTCTAACTGTAGAAAGGCAGAAGTTACTCAAGAAGCCATTTGTGTTTGACTCCCAGCATCCATGGGTTGGGGACTTAGGCTGCCAGGAATATTGTTACTTTCCAAGGAAAGGGCCACCAACACAGGGAGTCCTCTCCCTGCATAATGAGTATGGTCTCTCTCTTACAGGAAAGCATGGAAAACACAGTTTTCTCTTTTATACAAAGAGAGGATGTGGGTTGTTATATGGAGCTTATATTCTTTATACTCCAGAGGGGCTGCAAGTAGACCTTTATAGCATAGGAATATTTTATATAAAATTGGATAGTTAATAAGTAGAAGAAAAATAAAGCATCTTAATAAATATTATAATAAATAATACCCTTACCAATAAAGAGTAAAGGACCACAGATAGATGGGGCGCAATAGGTGGTGTAGACAGGAGAGTACTTCCTGCGGAGGGACACTTAAGTGGAGCATGAGGTAAGAGAGCAAAGCCATTGCCAAGATAAGAGGGGCACGGGTGGGTCAAGCCAGGTGGGAGATGGAGCCACACATGGATTTGGGCTCCTCGTGAGCCTGTATCAATCATGAGCACAGGATCAGGGTAAGGCTGGTCTATGTAGCTTTGTTGAGGACAGAAACCATCTTCTCTAAGAGAGGTACCACCTTACCCAGTTGCCACTACTTCTTTTTCTGTCCATCACTCCTCTGGGGTTGGCAGGCAGACATCAGAGTCTGGAGAACAGATCCTGGGATGCAGGGCAGGCTGCTTTGGAAAAGGAGGAAAGGCTGCAAGTGGGACACAACTTGACTCCAAAAGGTTGCTACTGTTATGGATATGATCGTTATCTGCAGAACAAACTACTTTTAAGCAAACATACAGATTTAAAAGAGTGGATTTCTCCATCCAGAACTGAGAATTTGACCAAGAATAAAGAGGGTTCCAAAACACAATTGAGCTGGAAAGGCAGTGAAGACAAGCTGCACATATTCAAAGTTTTTCCAGATTCAGGAGCAGAGCCTCCCTCCCTCCCTTCCCCCTCTTCCTTCTGTCCACCTCTCCTTTCCTGTCTTTCCCTTAGGGACACAAGATTATGTAAGTCCTAACTCTTACTCATAACGCTGTCTCATCACTGGTCTATGCAGAGTCTTGGCACAGAGCATTTTAAAGTCTCGGGATTTCCCTGCTTCTCGCCTTGCTCTTGAATCGATTCAGCTGGAAGCCTTCAGCGACCTGAAGCTGACAGGCAGGCGTGGAAGCTGGCTGCCTTAGTGGGCCTGGTGACTGTGGATGAGGTGGGCGTTGGGGGGATGAGAACCAGGCTATTTCTGTGCTCACTTACTTATCATCGGATTCCATGCAGACCCTAAGTCTCCTTTGGCCAACCTTTTGTCTTAGAGCCCCTGCTTTCCACAGATGGCTGTAGGGAGCCATGAGAGGAAGGGTTGGGTGCTGCAGTGAGGCAGCCTGGGCCATGTGGAGGGCTCCCCCGGCGCACCTTTGTCCGTCCCTAGTGCAGAGCAGCTGTGGGCCAGAGGGAGCCCTGCAGGCAGCTGCCCACCCACCGCCTGCCTATGGGATCAGGTGCCAGAGAGGCCCAGGTCCCAGAGACATTACCGCTGAGTGCAGCTGGCTGCTTGCCGCCAGGCCTGCTATCTATAGACCTCCCTCCCGTGCAGCAGAGATACTACACAAGAGGATTTCTGAGCTGGAACTAGGTTTCCTGTCATTTATGGCTTCTGATAGCCCTTTGTTATTAATCCTTCTGGAGAATATGACCTGTACCTTCTCAGATTTTAGCATAACAACGAATAGTTCTTAGAAAAGAAACACCGAGGGGCTAGGGGCTCAGCTCTTGGGCGCTGTCCACCACCGGGCCTGCCTGACTCTCAGAATCCCTGCTGCCTTGCGAATTACTGCACTGCTCCCTCCTCGGGCTTAGAATACCTTTAAAGATGCACTAACATACTCTTGAGGATTTGAACACTGAAGGAAGGTGAATAATTGGACTAGAGTGTATTGTATAGATAGACACACTTAGTAGGACCCGCAAAGCTCCCTGTGGGATTTTAATGATAGTAGGGTTTTGTTTTTTGTTTTGAGAGAAAGAGTATGAGTGGGAGGGAGGCAGAAGGAGAGAGAGAGAAAGAGAGAGAGAATCTGAGGCGGGCTCCATGCCAGCTCTGAGTCTGACCAGGGGCTCGATCTCATGTCATGACCCTGAGATCATGAACTGAGCCAAAATCAAGAGTCACTTACCAGCTGAGCCACCCCAGCACCCTGTTTTCTTCTTTTATAATATAGATGATATTACAAGGGTGACATGGGTAATATTATTTTCTTACCAGTATCAGTTTAGTAAATGTAGTGATACTAACACTAGTTAGTATTAGTAATACTAATAAAGTTAATAATAATAGGTGATAGTAATACAGGTAAGATTATTTCCTTAACAGTATCAATTCCATTATCAGGCAACACAGACTAATACACTTTCAAAAGATCTTAGTTCATTAAAATAGCCAAGTTCCAGTTCATTTTAATAATGTTTAAGGTGTTAAACTCTTTCCAAATAGCATAAATCATGGTGACAACATTTAGCAATAATCAATAAAATATATAATTAAAAAATGATCACATAATCTTAAACTACCAGAAGCCAAGAGCATGTTAATGATTCATTTGAGAAAGGTGTAGGTTTATTACAACTTACAAATTTGCCTAGAAGTCTGCAATTTCAAGAATTTAACTGCCCTTGAATCCATTCCAGAGTCACTGAAGACTAGGTATATGGGTGTAGTGGGGTGAGGAATATGAAAAATATGAAGGTCAGTAAAAAGTATATCCATTATCTTAGTTTGGGTGTCCCTTAAACAATGCCTGAGACAAGGATTTGGCTATTTGGAATTATTATCCTGACAAGTAGGAGTTAGGGAGTGGAGAGAGACAGGGAAGAAGGAAAAACCAGTATAGGTCCATATTATTAAGGGGATGGAGTGTATTTGTCATCAATTGGTGTTTATGGTTAACTCTAAGTTTCGGCAAATGGAGCGGCATAACATGACACGGTGTAGCACAGATAACTGCATTATCTCACAGGCTGCAGAGCAGAAGTCCAACTCAGGTCTCAGTGGGCTAAAATCCAGGTCTTGGCAAGGCTGCATTCCTTTCTGGAGGCTTTAGGGGATGATTCTTTTCCCTTCCTTTTCATTTCTAGAGGCTGCTGACATTCCTTGGCTTATGGCCCTTTACCCCCCATCTTCAAAGCTGGCAACATCACATCTCCCTGACCCCTTTTCTGGCATCAAGGCTCTTTCTGAGCACAGCTGAGGGAAAAATTTCTGCTTTTAAGAACTCAAGGGATTAGATTGGAACCATCAGGATTATCCAGGATACTCTCCTCACCTCAAGGTCCTTCACTTAATTCCTTATGCAAAGTCTCTTTTGCCAAGAAAGGCAACATTCACAGGTTCTGGGGTTCAAGCATGGACATGTTTGGGGACATGATGCTGCCCTCAAGAGGGGGCAATTGGCAGTAGGCAGTGCGGGGTCTCTTCCAAACTGCAGAATGCCAGAACTGTCTGCCTGAAGTAGAGGCTGGACAATTTATCCCCCAGCTCCCATGCCCCATTGCTGAGGCATTCTCCTGGAGATAACTTGCTGCACGTCCAGCAGCCCTGGATGGGACAGGTAGGCTCTGTCGTGTTAAGGCACAGAGGTCCTGGGCCCTATCAGCACAAAGTGAGGAGAGCTGGCAAGGAAGGGTCTCCCACAGCTGCTCTAAAAACATAGGTGGCCGAGAGGATGTGAATCCTCTACATCTAGGGAATGATGGCACTTGGTGGCCTAAGAATCAGTTAGGTCTGGAACTTGGATACTGGAACTCAAACCAAGTCCCATCACTCCCTGTGAAGGCTTCACGGGTGTTAACCCTTCCCCAAGCCTCAGTTTTCCCCATCTGTCAGAGGGGAGACTGCTCAGGAGCACATGGAATAGTAGGGGCATTAAATGCACTACCAAATGCAAAGCAGCTGATATGCAGTGAGTGGTCATACAAATAGTAGCAGAAATGTGTACTTATCTAACCAAAGACACATATATTGGTTGCCAGGCCCCGGGGATGCATCTGTGAGCGAGACTGGCAAGGTCCTTGGCCTCACGGAGCTTCTCTTCCAGTGGGGCAGATAAGCAATAGACAAGTAAATGAATATCCAAGGCCTTATGGATGACAGTTGCTGCAGCAAAGGATATGAATAGAGGGACGCTAGAGAAAGTAAGGGGGCGGGGGTAGGGATGTATCAGAAACTGCCCAATGTCCCTCCAGTCTCCACGCCTACTTTTCTGTCTCAGCAGAACCGAGGGCACCCAGACAGCATGTGGGGGTTGCTTGACTGTGACAGCAGAGCCCCTCCCTCAGCCCCAGGGGTGAATCATGCTTGGTCTAAATCAGTGATCATCCCATTCTCTTTGGCAAACAACTGGCATAAAAGCAGACACTAGACCCACTGAGATCCAAGGGGCTGTGTGTATGTGCGGGGGATCGAGGCCTCTGCTCCTGCCCAGTGCAAAGAAAGCCTTTTGCCTTCCCCCCATTTCTCCTGTCTCAAACAAAATGAGTTGAGCCATCTGGACTGCCAACAACTTCAGATCATGAAACAGCAAGCATGAAGATAAAAATCTGATAGAGCAGTTCTGAAGGGCTGAGTCCTTGATGATTCTGTGGAGCTGCTGAAGCAAAGCCAGTAACTACTTCTCAAGATGGCTCATGTAGGAAAAAGAAACTTCTCTTTTTTCTCTATTTTTTTTAATGCTTCAGCTATTCTGGTTTTCTCTTGCTTGTAGCTGAGCAACACAGGTATTCTTAGCCAACACAGGTATTTCAGAAATGATTTTGATTGAAGGCAGGAAGGGTCAGCTATGGAAAGAACCAGGGAAGAGCACTGAGGCAGAGGAAAGAAGAAGTGGAGTCTGTGATGAGGTTGGAGGATGTTGGGGGGCCGATAGGGCGCTGAGATAGGGGGGGAGAGGGAACTAGTGAGGTGGCCAGGCGGCACCCTTCCCAGGGCCTTGACTTCAGGAAGAGAAGGAATTTCAGAAACAAAGTGAAACTACACCATGCATGGTTCTAAGCAGGAGAGTGACAGGTGGTCGCAGAGACTTGCAAATTCCACATTCTTTAATGTAGAAATGGAAAACTATAAGACCTATCATTTTGATAGTGCCATAAAAATAGTTATTAAAGATTATCCTGAGACCAGAAACTTGCAGGTTTCTGATTAGCGGTTATTAGGGAATCTAGGGAAGCTAAGAATCTGATGACTCAGTTGTCTTGGGAAGACAAGGCCTGGAGCTATAAAGCCTTTTACAACTAATTAATTGTTAAGGAGAAAGGCTAGTGATATTAGGATATTTGACTTGGAAATCTTTAGAATGTAATCCTAACCCACGTTGGGGTAAAGGCCCCATTGTGTCAGATTGAGTTGTTTTGTATTTGGTTATTGTGAAAATGTCTTTGCCAGTTTATAAGAATTATTTTACAGACATCAGGACTTTAAAAGTGTGATATACCATCTCCTGTAGAATGAAACCATCAATCCTAAAGCAACATATTAATTGATTGACATAGAAAATTGAACTCAACCTACTGTTTATAATTCCTCAGGGACGTGATTTCACTTTTTATCTTATTTTTTTGGTAGGAAAGTATCAAGTCTTTGGCTTTCTCCCTTCAGGCCTGATTGACATGAATGACTTTAACACATTCATTGTAATAAGTAAATCTAATGTTTCTTTCTTTTTAAAAGATTTTATTTATTTGAGAGAGAGAGAGAGAGAACAAGCAGGGGAAGCAGCAAGGGAGAGAGGGAGAAGCAGGCCCTCTGCTGAGCAGGGAGCCCAAAGAGGGGCTTGATCCCATGACCCTGGGATCCTGACCTGAACTGAAGGCAGATACTTAATCAACTGAGCCATTCAAACACCCCTCTCGCATTTATTTCTTAAGAGAATTCTCTTGACAGATGTATCTGTCTGATGTGTCACCAAGAATCACACTGACTACAACAGGAAGAATAATTGATAAAGAGCTAGAGCTGGTACAGGATGCCCACTGAGGAGGCTATCAGAGCAGCCTGGGAGAAAGACTGACAGCTCGATTTAGGGGCACAGTGGAGACACAAACATGTGGACAGAAATGAGGTGTGTGTAGGAGGAGAAACTGAAATGGCAGGCTGACAGGACCAAGGATGAGTCATATGGTTTTGGCTTGAGCACCAAGATAGACAGTGATACTATTTACTGAAATTGGGACATTCAGGAGATGAATAGTTTCGGGTGAATAAGCAGTTTAGATTCAGGCATATCTCAGCTCAAGGTGCCTGGTTGGTATCCAGATGGAGCTACAAAGTAGCCAGTTGGATGTACGTAAGTCTGGGGTTCTGCACAGAAGAAAGTGTGCACCCAGAGAAGGGATCTCAGGTGAGGCTCTGGGGACAGTATTTACAGAAGAACACCACCCCCATTTATATATAGGGAGTAATTTGTTACCAAAAAGAATAACGCCAACCAATTTTTCTGGCCCACTCTATCCTTCTTTGGAAGCCTTACAAATGCAAGATCTGGTTTAGGCATATCCTGTTATAGAATCTGTTGCTCCATCATTCCCAAAGACCCTGCGTCAATTCCTTAGGTACACGTAATGGAAGCTTACGCTGGCAGTGGTACTCAATGTCCACCGTGGACAGCAAAGCCCTATTAACTGTAACATTAACTGTGTGACTCAGATTGTTGAAAGCTAGCTGTCTGGGGTGACCACGACTCCTTTGAAAAGCATGCCTTTGAAAGAAGATGTGGTGTTTGGGCAATGTTTTAGTGCTTGGATGTTGGAGTGCTCTGTGGCTCTTCTATTCATGTGCAGAAGTCACTTCAAGCAAGAGAGGAGGAGGGGAAAGAGAGCTCTGCTGAAGCCTGTGAGCTCATCCGTTCACTACCTGCTTTTCACAAACATGGGACTGGGCTGAGATCAGCTCCAGGAAGCGGACAATCCTGTGTGTGTCAGCCCAGAACAGTGAGGCGGGAAACAGGCTGAATAAAGTTATTTTGGTGATTAATTACTATTTTCAACTGAAGTCTTTGGCTTGCTGATCTAAGTATGCTAATTTGGCCAGCTGTCCCTAGGTAGCTAGCTTTACCCCTAAGTTAAAAGCTTCCATCTCAAATGGAAGAATGCTTTCTGGAGGATGTAAGGATGCCCACCCACCAGAAAGAAGACTAAAACAAAGTCCTACTTCCCTTCTGCAAATGCAGATCAAGGCCCCCCCAGATATTCTGACATTTTCCTTCCCTGTCACCACAATGCCATTGAAACTCAGTGAGAAATGGAAGACCACTACGGGGGTCAAGTAGGGTCAGTGGGTTAGACGAGTGGTCCTTCATGCCCTTGGAATATACTCTTGAAGGCTTTATTTTGTCTTTGAACACACCCATTCTGTTAATAAATAAGTCGCAATGTATCCTGCTAGTGTTTCTGCTTTCATGATTCAGGTTAGTGCAGGGGTGACCCTGTGTGTGTATTAAAATGTAGGTCTTGTTATTTTTCAGGGATGGTGAGATCAGCAGATCGGGAGACAATTGCTATTGAAAACATAGCTTGTTATACTCATGGATCCCACACCATGCCGTGGACGAGGGAGGGAGAACCCATGAGAAGGATCAGGGTCAGTGGGGAAGCAGGAGGAGAGAGGACAGATGGGGGCAAGAGCTTTCACTGTGGTTTCAGTGGAAGAAACAGGTAAGGCAAGGTAGGCAGGGTTGGGAGTGGCTGATCTGAATAATTTCAAGGGGGGGAGGGTTGGTGTGGGGCCTCTCCCTAGTGATCTGGTACCTGACCCAGGGGATAATGGACCTGAGTGTGGGAGCCACAGAGGAGGTGGGGGCAGGGGCTCCAGATTGAGGGGTGAGCATATGAAGGGCACATGTCACAGGTGATTCTTTCACCGCCTCTGTGAGTTAGCTAACCCTGGGAGAAGCAGTCCCTCCAGGATGAGCAAGCCTGCCCTCCCCCACGGTGGAGCATCCGGAGTACACGGTTAATACAATGTGAATCATAGTTCTGTGAGGACTGACCTGCTTCTGATCTTTGACTGGGACAAGCTGGGGCTGCTGAGCATCTTGGGGTAACCTTGGGGCTTACTGAGTCTCAGTTTCCTCCTGTGCTAAACAGAGGAATAATACCTGACTCTTAAGGTGGATGTTAAGATTAAATGACGTTGTGTAGTCAAGAGGTTAGCACAGTGTCTGGTACCTTGTCACATGCTCAATACATGGTACATGTGTTCTTTTGTTCTGTTTTGTTTTTAATTAATGGCCAGATCCTGAGCTTTGGTTACAGAAGCCTGAATTGTTCTGGTTGGAGAAGCTGTTGGGCTGCTGTGCCCTGCAGCATCTGATTCTCCTCCTTGGACAGCAGTTCCCATCAGGACCCAGGGGGGTTTTCTCTTTTTAATTATTTTAAATGCCCAAAGAGTTGCTTTGTGTAGAAGTGATGGTGTCATTTTGATGAATCCATAGGTTGAACTGAATCCACTTACCTGGGGAAACATTGGACCCAGGAGAGGAAGTGGTTCCCTTAGTTTTCACCAAACAGTTGAATAGTCCTTCTGTTTCTAAAAGTCTTCCACTGATTGATTAATGGATCAATTTCCCATTAACCTTTAGTAATAGAACACATGATGCTATTGAGAGTGGGGTTTGGGAATCTTTACATTTTAGTTCATCCCCACTTGTGCAATTTCTTTCTTTCCTTCTTTCAATGAATATTTATTATGCCTGAGACATAGGGAGGAAGCAATTTACATAAAAGAATTTAATGGGAGGAAGCAGGGGGAAGGAAGCTCAGAGTGCCACACATTTTCTTGATATGTAACCAGGTTTGCTTTTATTTTAAATTTTTCTCCATTTTTGTGAGTGTGTAAATGAAATTACTAAAAGAAGAAAATGAAGTCTGAGGCCAGTGAACGCCTGCCCTTGACAGTAATTAGTTGCCTCTGGTTTACATTTCCCTTTCTTTTGACATGAGGGCTTTATTCAGCTTGTAATTATTCTGCAGTGTCTTCAGACCAAATGATGTTAGCTCTTGGATTTGTGGAGCAACTGACAATGCAAAACTATGTGGATAATAGGACTTGAAATAGCTGCCTATCGGCTGAACCTATCAGCTTTCATCTTTTGCTGCAGCCCCAGCTTGTCTTGGTCAAAGATCAGAACCAGATGCAGAGAGATGTTCTTTAAAAAAGGCCACAATCTTTCCAAACCTAGTCCCTACTGCTTCTCTTTTTTGTACCGTGCAGCTTGGTCTTTCCAGTTTTTGTCCTGTTCTGGGACCCAGTTCCAGCATGGAGTAGGGAAATACCTGTGTTGTGAATCAGAGCACCTGGCTTTGAACCTTGGCAAATTGCTTAAGCTTGCAGAGCCTGAGCTTCTTGGTCTGCAAGATGGGACCAGTGGTACCCAGAGTCAGATGTATTTCTGAAAGAGATCACAGTGCTGTTCCTGATTCTTGAGGAGCCTCCTTTGGGGCTGCAATGGCTTCCCTTGGTGTATAGAGTACAAAGCACTTACCAGGCAAGTGCACCCACTTCCCTATGAGGTAGAGTTTTGACTCAAATCCCCAAAAGTAGGCTGGGTCCCATGTGAGTCTTTTTTTTTTTTCTTTAAGATTCTATTTATTTATGAGAGAGAGAGAGAGAGAGAGAATGAGCAGTGGAGTGGAAGAAGCAGGCTAACTGCTGAGCAGAGAGCCTGATGTTGGGCTCAATTGGAGGATCCTGGGATCATGACCCAAGCCAAAGTCAGACACCTCACTGGCTGAGCCACCCAGGTGCCCCCCATGTGAGTCTTCAGGAGTCTTTTGTTCTTTTAATCTTAGGACTAGAGGGGGGCCAGCTGATTCTTCTTCTTCTTCTTCTTTTTTTTTTTTTTTTTTTTTTTTTTGCCAGGTTAGAAAACCTGTCCAAGATTATAACACCAAGTTGTATCAGGACTAGGTCTCCAGCCCATTTGCTGAGTCTAAAACCCACACTCTTCCCTCTACATTTCCATTTTATACTGAGAGCATGAAATCCAAAGGGATCCACTTTAGTGGTTGAGATTAGTGAGAGCTCAACAACAAAACAAACATAAAGAGCAGCACACTGGAGAAAGTGCTAGAAGGACTCTTGGGCTGCCATGCCCTTCAGGGTAGGTCATCATGGCAGGTGGTCCCCACTCCTGCCTCTTAGGCTCCCTGAACTTGTTGGATCTTCAATTATTACGGTACCCCCTTAACTCTGCTCTATGGCCTAACCTTCTACAGCCAAGAATGACAGGTGGGGCCAGAGAGGGCAGCATCTAGTGTGCAGCTTGTTTGCTGTGTGACTCCTGGGTGAAATCAGGATGCAGCCAGTGAAGACATGGCTTTATGATGCCAGCAGAGTGCCTCCTGTCATCATGTGTGGGGCGGCAGTGTCAGCCCTGAGAAACCTGGCAAGTCACTGTCTCCATCCCACATCCAGCATCAATGTGCCAGCTCCCAGGGTGGTGCCATGAGGGCAGCTCCTATGAGCTCTCTGCATCCCTGAGGTAAAAGCAGAGTCTTTAATGTGCAACTTTGCAGAGAATGCCTACAGCAGGCAGCAAATCATGGTCAAGACCAGAGGAAGGCAAGGGGTCAGCTTCCCCTCTCCTGACCCACAGTAAGCGTCAGCCTGTGAGGAGACTCAGAGGGGGAGAAGAGACATGAGAGGGGGTTGTGGGGGGTGCCACAATAGAGAGACCCTCTGAGCTGTTATCCCAAAAGCTTCAATCACGTCCCGTGCTAGGTGGCCACGGTGGCCGCGGCAGATACACGGTCCAAAGGAGCTTTTATTCAGAAGGCTGTGGAGCTCCTGGACTGCGCCCTGGCCTGAGGCAAGGGACGATTTGGTGGTCCTCCCTCCACCTCTGTGACTGAAACATCACTGCAAAGGGCATATCTGGCACATTCTCCATTGGCAAGACCCATCACACACTGCCTGTTTCTGCTTCCCCACCACCTCATCTGGAACACTCACTCTTTGCTGTCGGTTGGGGACTCTGAGAGGGAGACAGAAAGAGAGAGAGGGAGAGAGAGTGTGTGGGAGAGCATACACGTTTGTGCATGCACATGCGTGTGTGTGAGTGAAAGGGTGTGTGTAGCCTTTAGGACCCACTACCAACTACGTGGGACCAGGAACATCTGGCTTATTCCTGGTGCCTTTTCCTACTTTCTTTCCAGGAGGAGCCCTGTTAGTGTAATGAGCAGCACCCCCATTTCAGTGAGGCTGAAGTACCTCCCATCTCACAAGGAATGCTTTCTTCCTGAGACTCAGGACTGAAACGGTCAGATGCGGTAGTCTCAATCCAGGTATTGATCACTGGGCTCCATGTGCCTGTCCACCCCTCCCCATCTACCTAAAACATATATATATATATATATATTTTTTTTGTTACCTAAAACCATATTTAAAGGAGTTCTTTAATCTCAAGACTTGGTAAAAGTTCAAAAGATTTTGTTGAAAGGGACACTGTGAAATGAAAGTTATGTTAAGCTATAATGAAATGAAACCCACGGTTAAGGAAACATGTATAAAACAAAGTTCAAAAGAGTTTCAGTGGCCACCTCTTATAAAATTCTAGTTATTGCTCAGCAAGCAACTGGAAAGGACTATTCCCCGAGCGTGGCTGACAGCAAAGGATCTGGATCCCAGCTAATGTATACTAATGTATCACCTGGGTTGCTTTAAAAATGACTTAATATATTGCCTCACTTAAGATCAGAACTCTGGGGAGGTCTGGGGACACAGACATCTGTATTGAAGAGATTGGGAACCACTGGATGAAATAAGCCAACCAGGCTATGAATGGAAGAGGGTAAAGAAGTCAACTCTTGGGGTGCCTGGGTGGCTCAGCGGTTGAGCAACTGCCTTCGGCTCAGGTCGTGATCCCGGGGTCCTAGGATCGAGTTCCGCATCAGGCTCTATCAGGGAGCCTGCTTCTCCCTCTGGCTATGTCTCTGCCTCTCTCTCTGTGTCTCTCATGAATAAATGAGTTAATAAGTTAATTAACTTAAAAAAGAGAAGTCAACTCTTGGCACCTGGAAAATGGAAGACAAAAATTGAAGGAAAAAAAAATAAGGATTCGAAAGCTTTATTTTATTTCTCTACCTGTCTAAATATTAGTTTGTGAGTCAGTGCCACCAAAAACCTACCTTAAAGCATATCCCTGGAGAAGCCCCAAGTTCTCCGTAACTGTCGTGCATGTACCTGGCAAGCTGATCCTCATAGCGCCCACAGCACTCACTGACATTTTATCTTTTGTCCTCAAGCCCCCTCCCACAGACCACATTATCTCCTAATTCTCTGGGAAAATAGAAGCTCCCTAAGTTCTCCAAGGGTGCACAGAGTCCCCTCTCCACTCATCCTCCCATCCTCTAGGCTCAAGGGAAGAGCCCTCCTTCCTCTTTTATCAAGGCCACTCCCTCCAAGTCCATTCCTGCCCCCTTTACCTCTTTGGCAGCATCAAATATCCTCCTTAACTTTTCCCTACAAACTAACTCTTTGCCAGCATACAACATACTCTATCCTGCCTTTTTTTTTTTTTTTAAGATTTTTATTTATTTATTTGAAAGAAAGAGCACGAGCAGGGGGAGGGGTAGAAGGAGAGGGAGAAGCAAGCTCCCACTGAGCAGGGAGCCTGACGTGGGGCTCCATCCCAGGACCCCGAGATCATGACCTGAGCTGAAGGCACACCCTTAACCAACGGAGCCACCCAGGTGCCCCTCTACTCTGCCTTCTTAAGTCAAAACAAAGCAATCTACTCCAATCATATGTTCCCCAAGTTCTTTCTCCTTTCCATCACAATCAAGCTACCTGAAAGTAATTTTCACGAATTGCCAATACTTCCTCATCTCCTGCCCACTCCCCTTGGGTCTCCCAGACTTTGACTTCAGGCTTTGTCACTCCACTGAAATTTCCCTCACCCACTGCCTCTTTCTTGCTTTCCCATGTCTCACAGCAGCTAGTGGGGGATCTTCATGTCCCAGGACTTGGCTCCTGTTCACCCCCAACCCAGCACTCTCTGTTGACCTGCACCTGCCTCCTTGTGGTCACACTCTGCCCAAGCAATGTACCTGGGATTCTCATCAATTTCCCTTAGCCATGCTCACTCTCTTCTCTGTGCCTTAGCACATGCTCTTCCCTCTGCCTGTAATGCTTTTTCCTACATTTTTTTTTTATTCCTGAATTGCATATGACCTAGCTTAGATGGCTCCTCATTCTCCTTTGACAGGAAGAGTTATTTCCTAGTTGACATGAGAGGGAAAAAAATGGCTTCTACCATTGGGCAGCATCGCGGGCTCTCTGATGCTTCCTGTGTGACACTAATAGATAACCCTCAGCTGTGGCAGTTCAGAAGGTTTATTTCCCTCATTCTATACCACTACATTAGATCCTTACTTAAATGCAGATTCTCTAACTGAAGGATAACTGTTTTGGGTGCTAGTAATAGGATTATTTTCTAGGCAAATCTACCTATTTGTAGAATAGTAATGGAGTGAAATGTGAAGTCGTGTCTTTCCTACATTTGTTTGATTATGAGAACCACCTGGTGTATTTATTTAAGAAAACAGAATTCTGGGCCCGGATCCTACCTTGGGAATCAGAATCTCCAGGAGCTCTCCTTTCTCATGAGTCTTTAGGGCAGCCCGGGTGGCTCAGCAGTTTAGCGCCACCTTCAGCCCAGGGTGTGATCTTGGAGATCCGGGATCCAGTTCCATCTCAGGCTCTCTGCATGGAGCCTGCTTGTGTCTCTACCTCTCTGTCTCTCTGTTTCTCATGAATAAATAAGTAAAACAAAAACACAAAGTCCCATTATCTCCTAGGACGTAGGTTTGTGACTTTCTGATAGCAAGGCCAATTACCTGCCCATGCTCTATTGAAAAGGCAAGAAAGACCTTTCTGGCTGAACTGGAGAAACTGGGACATTTGAGCAACCTCTGAGATCAAGGCGAAACTAAACGCTAACTTTTCTGCTCATCCATGGGCTCCTGACTGGTTCCCCTCACTCCTGCCTGAATTGGGCTTCTCCAAATGCATTATCGTATTGCACAAGGCATGTAGGGGAGCGAGGAGGTGAGTCTTTATGGATCCCAGTAATATTTTTCTGTGCTGTCATGGAATTGCAACATTGGTTCGAGTTTCAAGGCATCTGGTTCCATGGGGTCTTTACACCCACAGAGGACACAACCAGAAGACACACAGAGACAAGATCTACTTGTTAGAAGGTATCTAAAATTTGGCATCCCCTGGAGCAGAGCCTGAGCAAGGACTTGAGTACAGGTAGCTTATTTGGGAGGTGACAGAAACAGCATTCATGAGGGAGGAAAGAGAGGAAGACACAGAAGGATAGGCAGCCAATGAAGTGAGCTTTCCAAGCCAGTTTCCACTATGGACAACTGGAGAGGTATCTTGCTGGAGAAGCTCGGGGAACCAGTACAGGACACATCCTTGCAACACAGCTGGGGAAAAAGACACAAGCTCCTGAGAGTCATTGGCAAGGGATACACCTGAGGCATGAATCCCTACACAGCTGGCTGACGTACTGCCTGAGTGGACACAGCTGACTTTGGCAATCAAAGAAAAGCCTAGAAGAAATGTAGGTGCTGGCATTTGGAAGTCAGGGTGGCCAGCCTTGCAGGGGTGAGAGTGAAGGGGTGTGAGCTGGCAACAAGCCGCATCTACAACAAAGGTTTTTTTCTTCCCCTGACCTGTATCTTGCTCATGTACACGGCAATGCTATAAGCACAGGGGAAGTTGGCTTCCTCCACTGTTTCCTTGGAATGGCAAATCAGGAAAAGTGACAAACCTAAGCCATAAGTAGAATAGAAAACTTCCTCAATAGGTTTCTGGCTTTCCTACTTTTGGACATTTAAATTCCTTTCCCAGAAAAACACTGAAGGCATAAGGACGTATCCAACTTCTGATAGGTCTGTTCCCTGCTTTACATTGTTAATAGCAGGTAACGCCAACAGCGACTTTCTCAAACAGCTTATATTCATCATCTCACTGAAGTCTCAGAGAAGCCTTTGAAGTAAGGGATGTGATTTTTTTTATAACTTCTAGAATATTCTAAACCCTATGACAGAAAGCCTGCATGCTTGAAAGTCAATGGAAATTATAGGCCCAAGAGAGCAAGGAGTGGCTCAAATTCAAATGACTTCCTAGAGCAAAGGTTTTTCCTGAAGGGGGAGGGGGGGGGGGGAAGGTTTTCCCAAGGGGCTTCCCTCTAATCATGAGGAAGTGAGAAGAGGTGGATTATGGGCAACAGTAGAGCAGGAGACAAACCCTACTGGGATTTGTGAAGTCCTTCAACACCTCAGCCCATGAGAGAGGCCTCCCCCTCACTAAGGACATTGCAGAAACATGACATTAAGGATCTTATTTTCTGTTGACAGCACTGTAGCTGAATGCTAAAGATGCTTGCTTATTTTATAGCGCACAGACTACTTCTGAGGAAGCTTATTCCCCATGGGAATAGCAAGTACCTACTGATATTTGTCTTTTGAATGGACAACATGCCGACCTACATCAGCAGTTATCCAGCTCCATTATATCTGTCTGGGATAGCACGTTCCCTGGGTATGAAATGATTACAATTACTGATTAATTACCAAAAACCCTTTGAAAAAAAAAAACCCTTTGAGCAAGGGATGGTTTAATTGGTAAGTGTATGCTCTGCTGCGTGCAGTCACAAAGACTGTGACTGTAGAAAGTTCCAGTCCTTCATCCTCTGAAATTCTCAATTCTCATTTTATCAAGAACTCAATGTAGAGTAAAATAAACCACACATTTAAAATTTATAGGGAATTAAACCTTCTGGCAGTAGAAAGGTACGTTTCACATTCTGAGGTCATAGAAGTTTTTATGAACAAAGGAGAAAAAAACATTTTCAGTAAATAGTATTCATCATCTTAGGACCCTGTCCTCTGGGAGAATAACTTTTCCTCACCCTGAGGGTGATTAACAGATATTCCAATTTTGTCTCTGTTTTCCACACTCAGGCATGCAGGCATTTTGCTAGAATTTCAATGCTGAGGAATTAAGTTATATTGTTGGGCAAATTAGGAAACTGGAAACATGACACATCTGTCACCAACCGCCAGTGCTATTATTACCATTATCACTCATGTTTAAAAAAAAGGGTTTCTGTTCTGGATTTCTCCATTGTGGGGGGCAGGGCGATGTGAGGGATGGGGGTTTGAGCTTCTACCCATTTAAACCCTAGAAATTTTGCCTCAGCGAATCCTTACTTAAGCTTCAAAACCAAAGAAAGCAAACTTACAAGATGGAGGAGGAAGAAGCCATTGACTGAACTCTGGCGGAGGTTCAGTGGCTGCCCAGAGAGCACAGTATATTCTTCAAACCCTCGGATGAGTGCCTCGCTCTTTTCTGGAAGCATGTCCCAGGCCTGACATTGGTTTGGGGCTCTCTGACAGTGCCACATTCTGCAAACCTGGCCCCTTGTGGCTCAGCACTAGTTCTTAGGAACAAATGATAAAGCTGCTTGTGTTCTAAGGCTTACCATGTTGTGCAGAATGACCCATCAGAGCCCGTCAGCTGACCATGCATTTCCAGGTGCCAGGATTTTGGTTCAGATGAGCCTGGAGCATGGTGGCTGTCTATGAGCTGTTTGTTCCCACAGCTGCTCCTTGTCTTGAAGCCCAGGGGCAGATGTTGGTGAGTTTATACTTAGTGGCATCAGACCCTAAGGCCAGTTTAAAAAGATTTGAATGTAAGAGGATATATAACCTTTTAGGACACATGTGGCAATAGCTAACCACAAATATAAAAACGTTCATACCCTTTGACCTGGTAGTTTTACTTCTAAGAAGAAGAAGAAAAATAAATGAGTTTATATTCCATGACATATTCATTCTAGTGTTGCTTATAATTACAAAAAGTTGAAACAACCCAGTTGCCTAAGTGGCTGGAGGTTGGTTGAACACATTATGATAAATTCATTTGATGGAATGTTCTATAGTCAAAGACCTGGGAAAATACACCATATAGTTTTGAAAACCATATAAAAATATATGTAGTATAATTGTAATTTTGTAAGGAAATACATATGCATTTGAAAAGAATACAGGGGCACCTGGATGGCTCAATGGTTGAGCATCTACCTTTGGCTCAGATCATGATCCTGGGGTCCTGGGATCGAGTCTTGCAGCAGGCTCCCTGCAGGAAGCCCTCTTCTCCCTCTGCCTGCATCTCTGCCTCTCTCTGTGTGTCTGTCATGAATAAATAAATAAAATAAGATAAAAAGGAAAGAAAAGAATACGGACATATAACTAAAGACCTACAGATTTCTGAGTGATGAGCTATGAGTGATTTTTATGCTTTTCTGCATATTCTGATTTTTCTATAGTGAATGTAGATGCCAGTTGTATTCAATTACAATAATGCTATTGAGAAATGGTTCTACTCATGCTGGCTTTAAGCCGTCATTCCTAAGAAAGAATCTGGCCTCTCTAGGCTAGCACTGACCTACACAAAGTTGGAAAGCCAGGGACCCAGGAGAGGGACAGGAATCAATGTGGTTGGGAGGGCAGAAGCTGGGGCCTGGGGACTTTGCAGGGCAGCACTGCATGGCAAGTAGGCAGAAAGGAGCTAAGTCAAAGTTCTCTTTGGGGAAGTGAGACTACTTCCCACCCAGGAGGAAGGAAATGTCAGCATGTTCTGTCCAGGGCCATTACCCTCTGCCAGAGGGTTATGAGGAGTAACCCCCTTGCACTGAGAAATGAGGTCAAGAGGTACTCTGGGAGGTGTTCAACGAAGCAGCCCAGGAAGACACATGACTGCTTCATAGTTACCTGATGCCCCTGAAGTGACTGTTGTCTGGATGGTTGTGCTGGGCTGTTGGCTTTCTCACATTCCCCCATTCTCCTGGACCAAAGTGAAACCAACTGTAGACCTGTCATTAACTGGTCAAAGCCAACCACCAGAGAGCCTGCTGTCTCTTCTCAGCCTCTTGCCCCAAAGGTGAGCCCAACCCGTCAGGGACTTTGAGCCAGGAAGAAAACACCAGTGATAATAATTGTGTGGCACTTTAAAGTTTACAAATAATTTGTACAGTGGTTCAGTTGAGGAGCTGTAAACATTCTTTTCAGAGAACACACATGTACAATCTGAGAGGAGGCAAACCAAGGGCTTTCTGTTTCCTTAACGGTAATTCCATCTGTGACACACTCAACTGCCTTCTGGTGGCTGGACAATACTCAGATAAGGCAGAGGGACTGCTGTTCTTCAAGCTACTACCAAACGGAAGAAAAACTGGTGGTGGTAGTGAATTCATTGTTCCTTTATAATGAATCAAGGAAGTGCTAATGAATAATCAGCACTGATGACTTTCAGTTAGATTAACAGCACGAACCCAGAGGAAAGAACCACCCATTTAGTGAAGCTGGTGCCAAGACAGGTAAAATGGATGCTCATGCAGACTCAGTGTCTGGGTGGTAATCATCTGATGAAGTTGTCATTTGAAAAGCAAATGTTGGGGATCCCTGGGTGGCTCAGCAGTTTAGTGCCTGCCTTTGGCCCAGGGTATGATCCTGGAGACCTGGGATTAAGTCCCACGTTGGGCTCCCTGCATGGAGCCGGCTTCTCCCTCTGCCTGTGTCTCTGCCTCTCTCTGTGTGTGTCTCTCATGAATAAATAAATAAAATCTTAAAAAAAAAGAAAAAAGAAAGCAAATGTTTTCATGGGGCACATGGGTGGCTCAGTGGTTGAACGTCTGCCTTCAGCTCAGGTAGTGATGCCTGGGTCCTGGGATTGAGTCCTGCATCAGACTCCCTGCAGGGAGCCTGCCTCCCTCTGTGTGTCTCTCATGAATGAATAAAATAAATAAAATCTTTTTAAAAAAGAAAGAAAATCAAACGTTTTCAGAAAACACATAGCTTAAGGTCATGCAATTCAATGTCTGAGTCAACATAGCACCTCTAATGCCCACTATGGTGCCAGCCTCTGTTGAATGCCCTCTGTGTTGCAGAACTTGCTACCTCTCCAGGAGAATAGTCCATGGTTACATAGATATGGTTGTTAGAAAGCATGTGCACAGGAATGCAGTGTGAGGGTCAGGAGAGCACTGGGTTGAAGGGAATGTGGCTCCATTTCAGAGGTGGCAGGCAGGGAGCAATAAAAATACCATATAGGATTACTATGTCCAAATTTTAGTATTATTTGTTATTTTTTCTTCTGAGGGACAAATTCTATGTAGGAGACACAAAAATGCTTATATAGTTGTCTTCATTAGGAAGACTGGTGCTGGGTAATAATACTGGTCTAGTACATAGCTCATTATTTTGTAGATAAAACCAGAAGCAATTCCTCCTTCCTATTGATGCCTGTTAGCTTGCCATGCAAAGCTTTAATTATAGGATGTGTATCTATCTCAGCTCCCCTCCTAGATAGTTTTTGCCCTCAAGGAATTGATAATCATAATCTAGACTTGGTTGGTAGCACACTGTACATAGGAAACCAAAGGGAAATACAGGTTCATTAATTCCGTTTGTTATTTACTATTTTATGAATACTGTGTGTCTCTCCAGTTGGACTGCATATTCCTTCTGGGTGGGAATTACTTCTTTTGCCTGATTGTATGTCCAACATTGAGCACACATAGTACCTCACCAGTATGTGCTTAACAATCATCTGTGGAAAACTATGTTGTAGGCAGCACACTGAACACATGCTGAAGAATTAGTATGATTAACAATGACCATCAAGCCATTAGTTTAATGCTAATAAGACATCATAATTTAAAGAGTACACTGCTTTTATTTAACCCCATAAGTTATAACCCCTTAACACATGTACAATTTTTTGTGTTTTTAAAGTGCTTTGAAAGATATTTATTTTTTTAACAGGTGGAAAATAATGTTTTTCAAAAGACATTTAATTTTTAGTGGAAAAAGATATTATTGAAAGCATGTAACAATTTGTTCAGCATCTTCAAGATATGGGATTTTCATATAAAATACGCATGTGGCACCAAATGCCAAAATGATCGGTAAATGTGGTTGGAATTCAAAATTAGACTAGTCTAGATGGCATCTCAAGTCAGCAACGATCTTGCAGAGAGAGAGGGAGGTATGTTGGGTCGCCATAGTTTTGAAGGTGATTTCCCTTGCTGGAAAGGTTTGAGTTAGTGGTCAGGACAGCCATTCAGGCTGACAGTCCCCTGCACATCTAAGGCTTCAGTGACAGGGATGGGAATGTGGTTGACTTGAACGTTCTTCAGGCAGCCAAAAAATGATTTCCACACGGGCAGCTTCAGGGTCTTCAAATTGGCTTCAAGAGAAAAGGGAGGCATTCAGTGTGTAATTCACACTGTCAAGTGAACATACCCAACTTAAGAAATAGTCTCATTAGAGCTAAAGGTACCGAGGGTCTTGGGCCACGCACCCAATGCCCCTGCCTGTTGTGATAAATAGCAACAAGTCTACTCTTCAAAATCTTCAAAGAAGGAGATTCCATAGGCTAAATCAATAGATAACAACTCTGGTCACGGAAGACCCATAAAATTAACAAACTATTTGGAGGAACATAAAACAAGGAAGAATGACAAGGCTCATTCCAGGCAAAATTCCAGAACCTGCTTGATTCTCCATGCTGGCCCCCCAAAGCTTAATAACTCACCAGTAAAACTAAATGCCTAGAGAGGAGAGACCAGTTTCAGCCCCTTTCCTGATTCTTTGCTGATATCAGGCTTCTAGGTTAATGAGGCCTCTTAGGAGGGGCTTATAAATGATAGGCTTGGACCAGAAGCAGCAGCAGTAATATGGCCTGGGCTATACAATTTGCCCATCGCTAGCAATGAGATTTTTCCCATGTGTTAGAGCAAAGGGCCTCACTGTCTCCACTGTCCAGCCAACTGCTGCCCAACTATTAACCAAAGGCATTGGATTTAGTGGGTTAAGATAGAAATGTTAAGAGCAGACACGGGGCAACACGGGTGTAGAAGAAGCCAATGTAAGAGTTACCTGGGATACCTCCAACATGTATTGGCTCCTGAGTGCTGGCAGATGGGAAGGGAAGCCGTCCAGTTGTGTAGCTATTCTCTGAGTCCAGTTCCAGGTGCACGATGTGTTGTTTTATGGTGACTGGGGGGAAAGGAAGCTGGTCAGGTCAATTACCTGAGGAGAGCCCTGCCAAAGGCTTCCTGTCTACACTAGTGTCACCACAGGCTTCTGTTCAGCTCATTCCTGTGGGAGCACTATTGGTAGGAATTCAGCCAACCTGAACACAAATTCAACTAATTTCTCAACACCAAGTGGTATTGGAGTGTTCTACATACATTACAGAATTTAATTCTAAAATGAATCTGTGAGGAAGATATTATCATTCTTCTTTCCCAGACAAGAGACTATGACTCTCAAGTATTGAGTCTGACAAGATGGCTTGGTTATAAGTTGAATGAGTTGGGATTCCAACCCCAGTCTCCACAGGCCATGTTTATTCCATGCTATCTTAGCTTCTTTCCAGGGAGACACTGACTCCTGAAAATGGAGTCGCTTTTTACCCTCCAAATAAAATTCTTCCAGTGTTAACAATCTTAACTAATCGCCTTGGAGTTGGCATTCCAATTAGACAAGAAGAGACTACCTCTTGTACAAAAGGTATTTTAGCCAATGCGTTTTAATGTTTCTCCAAACTAATGTGCACAGGTTATTCATAAAATCACAGATTTGGTTTGGGAGGCTATGCCTGTTCTCCACCTGGTGATCTGTCTACACCACCTTCAGTAATATTAAGTGTTTTTTTTTTAAGATTTTATTTATTTATGAGAGAGAGAGAGAGAGAGAGAGAGAGGCAGAGACACAGGCAGAGGGAGAAGCAGGCTCCATGCAGGGAGCCCGACGTGGGACTCAATCCCGGGTCTCCAGGATCATGCCTTGGGCTGAAGGCGGCGCTAAACCGCTGAGCCACCTGGGCTGCCCATATTACATGGTTATTGAATAAAAACAACCCAATAATAAACTTTAACAATAGTAAGAGCAGATACTTACTAGGCACTTACTACGTATTGGGCATTGCTGCACGCTTTACATATATTATTGCATTTGGTTTTTGCCCTGGGAGGTGGATGCTACTTTTACCTCCCTTGTGCAGAGGAGGAAACTGAAGATAAAGAGCAATTAAGTGGCTTGCCCAAGGTCACTTAGATAAGGGCTGGGGCTGAGATTTGATCTCTGTTCTTTTTGATTTCAGAGCCAAAATCTAAATCATAATGTTATACTGCCTTGAAAACAAACACAGATTCTCAGTTTGCTGAGCTAAAAAAAAAATTTTCTGTGTCTGCATTGGAGGATGGGTTGCGGCAGCCCTAAATTACATAAATACAGTTAGGATTGATGATGAACATGTTCTCACGGTGTTAACCTGGGTGGCCAGCCTGGTCAGACACTAATGGATTGAGGAATTGAGGCTGCCTTTGGGACATTCAAGTCCAGAAGGATAGGGAGACTGTTTCAGGGTGTGAACAACAGGCCACTGGACATCATACCTGTCACCGAGTGCCACCGTCCATCACACAGAGACTGCTTTGGTGTGATCGATGTCAGGATCCCCCCTGCCTCACTGTCTACTGAGGCTGTGACCTGAAACACACATGCATTTTCCTATTGCCTTCTGGCTGGGGGAGCCAACTTCCCTGCTTTCTTCCCTTCGCAACCCCCCACCACCCTGAAGCACTTTAGACACAAGCCCCCTCCCACAGCAGGTGATTGTACCAGGCGAAGGCTTTGCAGGAATCTCTCTGCTGCCTCCCTTCCAGGCAAGCAAGCTACAAACCCAGGGCCCAGCCTGAAGTTGCTGCCTAAGATGATGGGCGCTGCCCTCCCCATCCAAGCCCCTCCTCTGTCAGGCTCTACTCAAAGGGCACTGATGAGCATTGAAGACCTTCCCCTGCTATTAATACGTGACAGTGGCTCCATTTAGAAGGATGTGAAATTTGAAAGGCAAAAGTGCTGGCTGAGGCCTGCACCCCTCTGCAAGGGCCAGACAATTATAATAACTCCATGAATGCATGCCTTCTATGGGGTTCTTGTTCAAGGAATTCAGCAAGCTAACTGCATTTGTACTGGGCATGTGTCAGGGGTCAGGCACTTTGTGCTAGCGTGCAGAATCTCGCATTCCCACTCTCTGGGCCAGGGCCAAGGGCTGAACCAAGGTGAACAAATGTGAGGAGGAAAATAAGCGATTTGGTAACTAATTTGCATTTAATTTGCATGTAGCTCAATAGGGCAGCCAATTCTCAGGCAATTTTCCAGCTGAACAATGTCAGTGCTGTTATGAAGGTCATCAGGTCTTGATTTTTGTGTGTGTATTTCTTCCCCAGAAGCCCTCCTGGAGCCTCCCCCCCCCACCCCTCCCCCTTTCCTGAGAAGCCAGCCCTCACTCAAGGCTAGATGAAATGCTGCCTGATTCATGAATTGATTAATAAAGTCAATTAGATCTTCAAATTTACTCAGTTGAGTTTTTTCTCCTTAAGATTATCATTATTTGCTCTTTGCCTTGAGGCCTTCCTGTAAGGATTTGTTTTTTACAAGAATTTTTGAAAAGGCAATAGATATAAGCTGGTGGTGAGAATAGCGTAATGACCAGGCCCATGAGGGATGGGCAGGATGAGCAGTAGAAGCGTACACTGAGGGAGGAATCCATGCCAAGCCAAAGGAAGCCCGGAGGGCAGACCCAGGGGCCAGCCTGGCTGCAGGAGCCAGAGAGGCTGGTGGGTTGGTGTAGGGACCATACGGGAAATCTGAAACTGATTCAGTAGACACCAGGCCATGGGCCTGAGTATGACATGCTATAGACTTCTGTTGAGAACATCTATCCCTTGACTTCTGGTACTGCCCTTATGAATAAAAGTAGAGATGTGACAAGGGATATGAAGGGGAGGAGAGAAAAATGTACATTTATCGAGTATATGACAGTATATGGCAAAAGCTCTAAGATATAAGCATTATTATCCACATTTTAAAGATAAAGAAAGTGAATATGAAGTAGGTTAAGTAACTTCCCTGGGGGGCCATATAACTAAGTGGTGCAGTTAGATTTCAGCCCAGCTTATTTGAGTTTTTCCAATTTTAAAGATGACCAAACGATGACCAAACGATACGCTAAAAAAACAAACAAACAAAAAAAAAACACTAAGTCCTAAAATCAGGTCTCTTAAAACAAGATGGGATCCCACTCCCTCACAACTCCATCTACTGTGGTCTCCTGAAATGAAAGTGGTTCTACTTAAACCCATAGACCTTGTCATCAAACAGTACGCACCTTTCCGGCCTCCATATAAACACATAAGTACCTCCCTGGCTGACTCCCGACGTGCATTAGGATGCCAGTGAGGCTTCTTGGGCGAATGCTGAAGACCAGCTTAAATTCGGGCCCCAATAGCACAGAGTTAGCTTTCAAAAGAAAAAAAGATAAAACATCATAATTCAAGAGAAAAGATGGAGTTCTTCAGACTCAGAGACACAATCTTTTCCAAACTGCCCCTTACCTAGGATGACATGACCTCCTTCCTGGGAGAAATAAATGCCTTTCTCCAAAGAGCCACCCAGGCAGGGCGACACACCAACACTTGCAGAAGGGGTGTCCAGGGGTTTCAGATCCAACTGAAAATTCCTCAGGCATCCCACAAAGCTGTTTTGGGGGAGGCTCTGCAACCAAGTGGAAGAGAAAGCAAACTTCATTAAGCCACAGCTCCCAGACACACGTGGGCAGCCAAGGTTGCAGTTGCCTGTAAAAGGGGGCAGGTAGGGGGATTCATCTATCCTGCTTCAGAGTCAGGTGGGCCTGACTGTTGTGTTTGGCTCCCTGCCCACACTGCCAAGAAAAACCTGCATACCAGATGTCCGGTGGGTGGCTGAAGTCTGAGGGTGCCACCAAACCAAGTGGTGTGTGTGCAGGGGGCAGGGGCAGTGCAGCTTGCTAGCTAGTGCTGGTCAGTGACCCGACCCTGGTCCACACAGAAAGGGCTGCAACAGGGGAAATTTCCACCTCGCTGAATACAGATCTCACTGTCTCTTTGCAGGTACAAACCACTTCTTCAGGTTTCATGAGCCTATGTGATTGCTTAATGCGGGGCAGCTGACTGAAAAAGAGGCCAAAGCATTCCGAAAATAATAAAGTGTAAAAAAGCTGCCTACATTATTGGGCTCAGTGCACCACCAACAAATCACGAAAGCGGTGGAGTTAAAATAAGACACAATGCACAGCGTCGGGGGGCAGGCATAGAGCACCTAAAGGTGGCCTGGAACATGGGCTCTTCACCTGGGGCCCAAGGATGCACCTCTAGGGTTCTGTGATCTCTTAAATTACATACCAGATGCTCTCCATATGTGCATTTTTCTGGGAAGAAAGGCTATAACTTTTGAGAAATCTTCAAAAAAATGGAAGAATCACTGAATAAAATCCTTAAACCCCCTTCCAGAATAAAGGCTTTTAGGACTCTGGAATCCTACAAAACAGATGCAGTGTATGATCATTTTAAGACACGGGGATTTTAGTAGAGATGCATATGGTGTCAGTGTCAACAATAAACTGCCAATTGGACTCCTGGTGAAATTTTTAGTTTCTTAAGATTTACCATCTAATACAATGAAGAGCCTGTATCTGAAACCACTTCGACTCTCCAGGGAAGGTGATCCCTAACTGAATCCCTAACAGCCCACTGCAGATTTTGATATTCAGAGAAAGACATTGATTGGAGGAAAGGGTGTGGAGGAGGGGAAGCCATGGTTTGCACCCTTGAGTGGAAGGAATGCTGCATGAGGAAACTCAGTTTGTAAGAGTGATGTAGATGCAGTACTACGGGTCGTCCCATATATTAAGTGCTGAGTGTGACCTATCCAGGTCAAAAGAATAGCCATACTGCACTCTTGAATAGCTACCCTATCCTGTGATTTCTCTGAGAGGGAAATAGGTACAGAGGTTACCGAAAAGTAAACATTAGGGACACCTGGGGTGGTTCAGTGTTTGAGCGTCTGCCTTTGGCTCAGGCTGTGATCCCGGAGTGCCAGGATCGAGTCCCACATCAGGCTCCCCACAGGGAGCCTGCTTCTCCTACTGCCTATGTCTCTGCCCCTCTCTAGGTGTCTCTCATGAATGAATAAATAAAATCTTAAAAGAAAAAGAAAAGTAAACATTAACATCGAGGATTCTCCTCGGCAATTAATGTTATACATCATATATGTATTATACAATATATCATATATATTACATAATAGTCATTATATATAATAATGTATTATTACTATATGCAGTATTAATATATATTAATTATATATAACTATATGATATGTTATAAATATATATATGATCTGTAGAATATAAAATAAAGCAAAACAATACTTTATGACTTGCTGGGGCTTTGACCCAAACCCCATTGCAAAACTCAAGTGGGCCAGGCTGAACCCAGGCAAAGGTATGGTGGCCTAGGCTAGGTCAGCCTGCATGCCTACAATCCAAGTTGGCTGAAATTTCCTGTTCAAATTATGTCCATTTCCAGGCCCAGATTTGAGTCTTGGCCCTTCCTGCTGCACTGCAAGCAAACATCACACCATTTGTTTACATATATTTATTTTATGGTTACTTACACTTATGGTAAAAAAATACTGGGTTTCCATTAATGGGAAGACATCCTTTTAAAATAAACTTAAATTTAGGGCACCGGGGTGGCTCAGTTAATTAAGTTTCCAACTCTTAATTTCAGCTCAGGTCATGATTTCAGGGTTGTGAGATTGAGCCCTGCCTCTGGCTCTGTGCTAAGTGTGGAGTCTGCTGAAGATTCTCTCTCTCTGCCCCTCCCCCACCACCCTGCTCACAAGCACGTGCCAAAAAAAAACTTAAATAGTGAGTTGACAAAGAACAAGCTATTAAGTAATTTTTTTTTTAATCTTGGCAAAGATGTTGAAGGTGGCACATATTGCTAAAGTTGAATAAAAAAAACCTTAATAAAAATTCTCCATCTGTAACCTAAAACCTATGTTTCTGCATTCTCTGGAAGAGAAACAATTCATGTCTATAAAACCATGGAAAAGCCTTAGATTCACTCCTTCAAGCCTGTGTCTCAAGCTGAACTTTAAAAGTGAAGGGTTGGGAATGGGGAATATTTTCTGTGGGCTTCGGGACATTAATTAGATAATTTAAAAGACTGTTGAAAATATTTTGAGATTCTTTTTTTTTTTTTTAAAGATTTTATTTATTTATTCATGATAGTCACAGAGAGAGAGAGAGAGGCAGAGACACAGGCAGAGGGAGAAGCAGGCTCCATGCACAGGGAGCCCGACGTGGGATTCGATCCCGGGTCTCCAGGATCGCGCCCTGGGCCAAAGGCAGGCGCCAAACCGCTGCGCCACCCAGGGATCCCATATTTTGAGATTCTTGAATATCTTACATAATTACAATTATTATATATTAAAATGTTTTAAATTGAGATATAATTGACATATACCATATTATTTTCAGTTGTACAGCATAGCATAGCAATTCTCTCTCTCTCTCTCTCTATATATATATATACATACACATATTGGTATGATTACCACAATAAGTTTAGTTAACATCCATTGCTACATATAGTTACAAACCTTTTTTTCTTATGATAAAAACTTTTATGATTTACTCTCTTAGCAACTTTCAAACATAAAATACAATATATTAACTGTGGTCACTGTAATGTACATTATATTCCCAGGACTTAGTTATTTTATGACTGGAAGTTTGTACCTTTTGATAACCTTCATAATTATAAGGTAAATTATTTTTATATAAGTTCTAAAGCATAACTTTATTTTTTTGCATGAAATGCTTACCATGCTAAGTGTATTTACTGTCCATCACCATACAAAGTTATGACAATATTATTGACCATCTACCTGATGCTGTGCTTTACATCCTCATGACTTATTTATTTTACAACTGGAAATTTGTACCTCTTAATCCCTTTCTCCTATTTGACCCATCCCCTACCTCCTCTCCTGCCAAACACCAGTTTCTTCTCTGTATTTACGTCTATTTCATTTTTGCTTATATGTTTATATGTTTTTTTTTAGATTCTACAAATAAGTGAAATCATATGGTATTTGCCTGACTTATTTCATTTGGCAAAATAGCCGCTGGGTCCAACTCTCTTGTCATAAATGGCAAGTTTTCATTCTTTCTTGTGGCTAATATTCCAGTGTGAGTGTGTGTGTGTGTGTGTATCACATCTTCTTTATCCATTCATCTATCAGTGGACACTTGGGTTGCTTTCATATCTTGGCTATTGAAAATAATGCTACAGTAAACATGGGGTGCATATATCTTTTTGAATTAGCATCTTTCTTCATTTTCTTTGGGTAAATACTCATGGTGGAATTACTGGATTGTATGGAATTTCTATTCTTAATTGTCTAAGGAACCTCCATACTGTTTTCCACAGTGGCTGCACCAATTTACACTCCTACCAACAGTGCATGAGGGTTCCTTTTTCCTCACATCCTTGCCAACACTTGTTGTTTCTTGTCCTTTTGATAATAACCATTCTGACAGTTGTGAGGTGATAACTCATTGTGCCTTTGATTTGCATTTCGTTCATGATTAGTGATGCTGAGTATCTTTTTGTGCGTTGGTGAAACATAGCTATTTACCTTTGGCTTCTCTGCGGGAGATGATCCCAGGTAAACAGGTGCTGTGAGGCTGAAGGTGGAATTTCCAGGCAAACTTCCCTCCCGGGCCCTCAGACCATCCACAATTAGGTGCCCCTTCTTGTCATCTTGCCCAAACACCACCTTAAGAGTAAAGAAAATATAGTAATCATTTTTTATCTTTGACAATTGGTGATGTTATTCTTGGTCACAGGATACTTTTTTTTTTTTTTTAAGGATTTTATTTATTTAGTCATGAGAGACACATAGAGAGAGGCAGAGACACAGACAGAGGGAGAAGCAGACTCCCCACAGGGAGCACGATGTGGGACTTGATACCAGGACTACAGGATACGACCTGAGCTGAAGGCAGATAGATGCTCAACCACTGAGCCACCCAGGCGTCCCACAGGACACTTTTTTAAAACAATGTTTCCAGGCAGCCCCTGTGGTGCAGCAGCGGTTTAGTGCCACCTGCAGTCTGGGGTGTGATCCTGGAGACCTGGGATCGAGTCCCACGTCGGGCTCCCTGCATGGAGCCTGCTTCTCCCTCTGCCTGTGTCTCTGCCTCTCTCTCTCTGTCTCTATGAATAAATAAATTAAAAATCTTTAAAAAAAAATGTTTCCCTGTTTCTACAAGGAGCTTTATAAAATCAGAAATTTTTCTCCCTAGTATTATCATCACCATTTTGTGAGATGATGTTAGATACTGGATAGAGTAGGCTAGAAAAGTGAGCTTTAAAAAAAAAAAGATGCCTCGCTGTGCCTGGATGGCTCAGTCGACTGAACATCTGACTCTTGGTTTCAGCTCAGGTCATGATCTCAGGGTCCAGGGATCGAGCCCCACTTTGGGTGGAGCCTGCCTGTCCCTCTTCCTCTCCTTCTGCTCCTCCCCTCCTCGCATTCTCTCTCTCATATAAATGGATACAAACTTTAAAAAAAATTTCTCAGCAGGGCTCCTGGAGTAAGGGGCCAATGGCTACTTCTTTACTAACAAGAGAGCACACATTTTCAACTCTTCTTTAGAAGTCCAGATCCCTGGGCTCTGGGGTACACTGAGCCATCTCACGGCAATAAGACTGTCCACTAGTGACTCCCCGACGTATATTCCCAGCTGTGACCTCTGGCCATTCCTGTCTACAATGGTGGGCTTGAATGTCTGCCAGGGAACCCAACCCTAGGATGTTCACAGCAGCACCTTTATTCTTCCCCAGCTCTAAAGTGCTCCTTTCTCGGCCACATGCCCTTCCTCCCCATCTTCTGCGTCTCAATAGCAGTCCCTCTACTGACCCAATTGCTGGCCCCAAGTCACAGGACTTGATACTGACCCCTCTTTCTCTCACACTCTGCATGCAATCCATTGGCAAGACCTCTCAGTTTTCGGAGAACATCCTAGACAGTGCACTTCTGATCGCGGCTTCTCGAAGCAAAGGCATTTGTGTCCATCTGGCCCCCTTACTTCCCCTCTTACCCTCATCGCACCTCTTTAGCTAAAAACAGCTTTGAAAATATCCATCTATTCATGCAATGCTCCTTTTTAAAGATTCTTCAGAAGTCTCAGACACACTCAGAGTAAAATCTGAGTCCTCATCTTGGCTTCAATGTTTGATGTGGACCCTGCCTCTCTCTTGAATCCCAGCTCTCCTTTCTGTCCTGTTCACTCAGCTGGTTCCTATCTCAGGGTCTTTAGACTTGCTGTTCCCCTCACCTGGAACACCCTGCCTACAACTTCACATGATTGTCACTTCCCGAAGCAAGCTTTCCCTCACTACCCTGTCTGACACCGTCCCATACTCAGACATGTCCTTACCTGGCTTTAGTGCTTCCTCCAAGCACTTCCCAGTATCTAGCTAACTGGAATTAATGGGGATTTTTGTTTATATGCTCCAGGATGGCAGCTCACTCAATATTTGTTCAGAGACTGAGTGAGGACAACTTGTCAAGCCACTTAAGTAAGTGTTTTGAATTCCAGTTCCCTCATCAGGGAAAAAAAAAGTCCCTTCTTGCCTTAAACTGTATCTCTTGAAATCTGGGATGTCTTCAGGCAAGATCTGGAAAGCTAGGGATGTGGGTCTTTAAGCTTGTGTTATGCAGAAGGCATTCTTGGCTCGGAGAGGGCCCCAGACACCTGGGCATTGTCTTGACAGAGACCAATGGTCCAAGAAGCAGGGGTGGGAAGGGGCACGGGGCCACTGCCCAGGGAGGAGGCACAGCGGGACTGAAGCAGCAGTGAATAAAGCCCAGCTCAGCACTGAGACTTCCAGGCACCACGTCATTGCAATTGCCGGCAGCAGTCTCCCTTGCCAAGGTGCTGGGGTGCTCGGTGCCTCTGAGCACACAGGCTGTACCAGTGCTGTGCCTCTTGGCTGAAAGAATGCTGAGACTCCCCTCCGGCTACACCACTGTGAATTCTGCAGCCACCAGAGCTGCTCATGCAGCCCCAGCTCTTACCGTGTGCCATTTCCCATCATTGCACTTCTCCTTGCTCTTGAGCCTCAGCTTCTTCCCTCCTGCCCCCAGAGCGAAGATGAGCCGCCCCTTTGAGAGATAAAGAGCCATATAGGAGTTCTTGGTGCCCGTGTAGAACACCAGCCCTCTGGAGGAAGCCGTCTGCACGTCCACAGCAAACCGTGACCTGTGGGGAGAATAAAGCAATAGGCAAGGAAGAAAAAGAGAGGTTTTTAGTGTTTTTCTGAGTCCCTGAAGCCAGGAGAGAAGGTGAGGCACAAACACCCCAACCCACATATTCAAACAAATAAACTAAGGCATGTACTGATTAAATGGCCTATCTCTTGGGGAATTTTTAAATGCTCTTAGGGTCCCGCTATTAAAAGTTTTGTGTATGATTTTCTTACTGTATTGGGGGATAATGAGGAAGCTCTATGGCAAACGTACTCCTGGTGTTAAGTCCCAGCACATGGCATGAAAGAAGGTGCCTTACTGTTTTTGTTTTTTGTTTTTTTTTAAATCTACATTTAAAAAAATCCTGGTGGGACACCTGGGTGACTCAGTGGTTGAGCGTCTGCCTTTGACTCAGGTCATGATCCTGGGGTCCTGGGATCAAGTCCTGCATCAGGCTCCCCACAGGAATCTTGCTTCTCCCTCCGCCTAGGCTCTCTGTGTGTGTCTCTCATGAATAAGTAAATAAAATCTTTAACATTTTTTAAAAAAATTTAAAAATCATGGTAAAGCACATACACGATATAAAATTTGCCACTTTAATCTTTTTAAAGTTTACAGTAGGGTTAAGTACATTCACATTCGCAACCAGTCTCCAGAACTCTCTTTGGAGTTGAGCAATACCAAAGTTCTGTACCCATTAAACAACATTTCTGCATTCCCTGTCCCCCCCCCAAAAAAAAACCCCTGGCGACCACCATTCTCCTTCCTCATCTCTCTCAGTTTGCTTACTCTAGGACCCTCATATAAGTGGAATTATATAGTATTCAGCTGTCTGTGACTAATGGCTTATTTCATGTAGCAACCAGTACCATTTTAACCCAGTGAATGTGGATCATATTTTGTATACATGCAAGGAGAGGAAAGTTGTAAGGGGAATTGTGTGGGGGGGCTAGGGCAATTGGAATAGCAAGGTTTTGATTTAAGCATTAGTGAAACATTTTCTTACTGTAAGACAGATTTATCACAGGCAGAAGAGTACAGACCCACCTTCTCCCACCCCTTTATGCTTCTTGGACCTTAAGACCCCCCTACGATGGAATAGGAATTAAGCAAGCACCATACAGTAAAAGAAGAAAATGAAAGTTAATATTCTTTTGCATAATGGTTACATATCATTTGCACATCTGGCTACGCTAGATTGACTTTGAATGGGAACTCACATTTACTCATTTAGCCACCCACCCCTGCATCCAACAGATATTTAATGAGTGTGTAGCATGTATAAGGCACTGTTGTGGGGCCTGGGAATGCAGTGACGGATGTTTTGCTCTTGGGCTGTTTCTATCCGGTGCACAGGTATACTGATGGGTACCCAGAAGTGCAGTGTGCCAAAGTGGTGGGGGATACAGATCCCAGGAGGCATGCTGGATGGAAGGCAAAACCTAGGTCTCTCCTGCTTAAAGCTGTACGCCTGGTGGGTGCCTCATACACAGCAGGCACTCGACAAACAGTCGAGCTGAATTAAATAATTACTTAAATAGTTGGATTAAATGGTAAATGGAAAACTTGGAGGCAGAATCAGGAAGTGCCAGAGAAAATGACACTGTTTCTTCTTTTTGCTTTTTAATGCTGTGAGGCTGAGCAGACACTGAGATACTTGAATTTTTTAGGTTAACGAGTTTCCTTGAGGGTGATGTTCTTCAAAATGAAAGAGAAATCTATATTTGTTAAATTAAACCAACCAGATGGTGACACCGCTCAATATTTCTCTTGGTGTAGCTGTGTGCGGAGGTTTGGAGGATGAGGGTTAGCCAATTTAAGGAGGATATTCGAACTTGCTACAGAATTAAAGTACTTTACATATGTGGGCTTGGTTATCAGGCTTGACATTTGCTTTCCAGAGTTATTTCTTAAAGCAGCTTTCTTTCATAAAAGGCTAACTGTCTAACACCCAGAAAAGATAGCAGTAGATTCAAACCCCAGCGTATGATACTGTAGCTCTGACTCTTCATTGCTGGTGGATAGGAGAATAAGGCAGAGAGCGAAGTGGCATTTTTATACATTCATCAAAAGGATAAAATAGTGGTGCAGCATTTTAAGGGAGAGGCAAAGAATTGGTAGAAGATAAATTAGAATGAGAACAACAGAACAGCCCATATTGTGGACTTGCATCATCCTGAAGATACACTCTGATTGCTCCAAAAATTTTCAGACTTCAAGAATTTAAAAATTATGTCTATTCATGATGACCTTTTTCCACTCCCCCTTTAAAAATGTTCCTTTTCCCATTCATTACATATAATTTGGTGTTGTGAGGGAAGGTGCCGGGGCTGAATCATCAGAAGAAGCTAGCGAACTCACCACACCAAGTGTGCTCCGAGAGGAGACGTGCAACCGAAAGGGGCTTTGCGGGGAGTGCGGAGGGCAGAGCTGGCGAAGCAGCAGCAGAGCCTAGGCAGGAGGGCACCAAGGCTGGGCAGCATCTGCATGGAGAGTGCTGTCCTTCAGGCCAGCCTGACCAAGAGCCCAGTGATGGGGAGTGGGACTTCCTCTGAGAGGGAGCCCTGGGGAGGGCTACTAACTCAGTGGGACCCCACTTCTCAGGCCCTACTAGCACAGTTCTGGCAAATCGAGGATCCCAACCCTTCCTATGGTGCAGATGGGGATGCGGAGCTGCTGGCATAGGGTTCTCCTTCCGAGCCCCACCCTTCCCTTTTCTGGCCCTCATATCTGCCTGTGAATCATGCCCTTGGCTTATTGAGTGGGCCTCCAAGGGCCCCTTACAAGCTACTACATCTCCTCCCTGCAAGGAAAGCATTATCAACCTTATTTAACTGGTGAGAAAACAGGTTCAAAGACATGTAGCAACTTGAGAAAATACGTGAGATTCGCAGGATGATGCCAAGTTCTTGGAGAGAAAGCTGAGGCTTAGAAAAGCTGGAAAACAGCTATGGTGTCCACAGACTTGCTGCTCCAAACTCCCTTTGAGTGAATCTGCTGCAGGGACCCAGTGGGTGGCAATTCCCAGCCCCCGTGCCCTCAAATCTACACATGGGTGACTCCTAGCCAAGGACTCAGCTTGGCAGCAAAACTAGAGCCAGGCCACTTATGCCCAACACTCTTCTAAGAGGTGACCTTTGCTCACAGCTTCCCCATCATCATTCACAGTGTGGGTCCCCTGTTTCAGCAGAAGGATCTTCCCGTCAGCCCCTGCTCCCTCTACCTTTGTCTCCCACAGGAACAATACATCTCTTGCACATCTAATCCCATCTTGACATCAGCATCCCAGAAGATCGAACTGGCAAATGGCCTGAGGTCACACAGCCAGCAAGGGGCTGAGTGGGGGATTGAAAGTTTGGTCTTAAAGCCAGGCCATTTTGATCCCTGGGAAATGCTGCTTCTGTACATAAATCATAAAGGAATTTTGGCACCTTGCTATTTATGTCTCCAAATCACATGAAAATGACAAACCTTGTTTTCCTACTGTTTTTTCTTTCTGACATAATTAATACCTCTGTTCACCCCCTCCTCTCCAGAAGAGGTGCAACTTGTTAGCACAAGAACTCTCTAAAAGTACTCTCTAAAAATGATCTATCTGGCACGGAGTCTACTTAAAAGAATTATTTTTCTCTGACTATAGAATGCAGAGAAGAAAGGTGATTTATCATAGAAATAAATAGCAGCTTTGAAAAGAAGTATCAGTCTTATTTTTAGAACACCGTCAATTCTACACCAGAGCCGAGCTGATTGTTTCAGCCTCAGAGCAGCACATGTCACGTGTGCCTTCCAGCTGTGGGGAGGGAATGCACTTGGGCAGTCAGGCTCTGTGTCCTGGGCAGGCCAGCAACTCTTTCCACAAAAGTGGTAGCATCACCTCATTGGGGACAGATGCATGGTGTCATGCTGGCTGGCCTGCTCTGGGGTAGAATTGCAATCCAGTTCAGAGTTGGTGTGGGGCAGGAAAATTAAAAAATACCTGGGCTTCACCAGCTCCTGGGGAATCGTGAATTGCAAGTGGCTGGTGGGACTGTCCCCAAAACTGAAGGCTCCGGGACTGGTCGGGGCCTGCGGAGGTGGTAGGCAAGACTGGGCCTCTCGCCACATCTCCATGCTCCTTGGGGAGGCCACTGGTGTGTCCTGTAATGGCTGCAAGGCAGAGAAGTAAAAACTTAGGACAGCCAATTATCAGGGGGAAAGAGTAAAGAATACTTATCTTGCCAAGTGCCTTGTTCAGTTTTTACTTTGATCCTAGGGGACGGATTCAACAGAAATGAATCCATCCTTGGGGAGGATGCATGTTCTTCCCATCCGACACAAGTCTGGTCTTTTTCCTGACAGCTGCCGTGCCTGGACCCAGTGGGTATGCAGAGCCCCTCCCCACCTTAGAGCTGTGGAATAATCATAGTGTCCCTTGAGAGAGAGCCAGCATTTCTCCAGCAGCAGGAGACCTGCAGACATGGCAGTAGGACATGGAGCCGCCAACCTGCCACTTCTTCTGGAGCCATTCACTTGGGTTTTTGCAGCAGGGCAGTGCAAAAACAGAGCAGGAACCAGAAGGTGTGTGTCCGGCAGGGCGGGGGACGGGGGTGGGAGGGGGAGGACCACAGCCTGTCTCCACTTTAATCAGAATTGACCCATTCACAGATGTGTGTCGTGAGCTAGACGATGCACTGAGCTTTTGAACCAAACAAAGTTTTAAAACTGAAAAAGGGGATCCCTGGGTGGCGCAGCGGTTTGGCGCCTGCCTTTGGCCCAGGGCGCGATCCTGGAGACCCGGGATCGAATCCCACGTCGGGCTCCCGGTGCATGGAGCCTGCTTCTCCCTCTGCCTGTGTCTCTGCCTCTCTCTCTCTCTCTGTGTGTGTGTATGACTATCATAAATAAATAAAAATTAAAAAAAAAAAAAACTGAAAAAGAACTGCAATAAATTTCAAGTAGGGGGATCCCTGGGTGGCTCAGCGGTTTGGCGCCTGCCTTTGGCCCAGGGCGCGATTCTGGAGTCCTGGGATCGAGTCCCGCGTCAGGCTCCCGGTGCATGGAGCCTGCTTCTCCCTCTGCCTGTGTCTCCGCCTCTCTCTCTCTCTCTCTCTCTCTCTGTCTATCATGAATAAATAAATAAATCTTTAAAAGAAAAAAAAATTTCAAGTAGGACTTGAAAAATAGTTGTAGAAACTGAGACTCTCCGGCCGTTCTCCCTTTTTTCCAGCCAGGCACAGCCCAGAGTTTGACGCCTCCAGGACTCAGAGCTACACTGGGATCTCTTACTTGTCAAAGTGAGGGGCAGGCAGTTGCTTGCCAGGGATTGGTTGAGGGACGAACACGTAACCTCCCTCCAGGCCAATGAACGTGGAGGGGAAGGAGGAGGCGGGGCCTCTGAGAAAACCTTCTTCACTAATAAAGCCGAGCTGACCTGTGGCTCTGGTGCGGGGCATCATCCGGTGACTGCATGAAGCCCCGGGCTACGCAGGATGGAGCTGAGGTGAGCTGAGACGGGCCTGGCCTCAAGCCCTACCTCCTCCAAACTGTCCATGATGTGACTTTATGGATCTTAACGTTTAAGCCATTTTACACTGGAGCTAATGGCTGAAGACTTCCCAACAAATTTAAATTCCTCCAAGATCAGGTTTTCTTCTTGGACCCGATCCTCGATAGGGTGCTCAGAATGAAAACCTGATACCAGTTGTTTAAAACGTCTTGTGCTTACACATTGCTGGGTGGAGATGCGCAATCATGCCCACCAGAAGGTTAAATGAATTGCTTAAAACCACTCCAAATCCAAGCAAACCTGGATCCTAGTGGAGCTTCTTGTCTGGGACTCATAGCAATGGGGCCTCACTCCCTCCCTGAAAAATTCTTTGTGTATCAAGAGCAGTAACATCAAGATGAACGGTTTTCATAAATACCTTTTGCCACCAACTCTTCCTTCTCATAATGGCACTCCCCTCTTTCAAGGCACCCAGGCCCTACGCCTTGGCCATCACAGATACCCACCTCCCTTGCCTTTTCCCCGAGCTTAGTTTCCATGTCCTGCTTCATCTCTACGGCACAATATCAACTCTTTCCTTTTCAGTCCTAGTTCCTCTGCCCTGAACATCAGGCTTCTGACTCTCTTGCCTGGACTGTTGAAGTAGTTAGCCAGTTTGACTCCTTGTCTCTAGAACATTCCCTCACCAAACCATGCCACAGGCTACTGCCACTGTATTAATCTCTAAACATGACTTAAAGCAGTCCCTTCAATGGCTTCATGCTGACTATAGAAAAAATCAAGTTACATCAGGCCATCTTATGCCTGATGTGGCTCAAACGTGGAATTCTGAGCTTACCTCCTTCATTTTCCTTTCTCCACCCAATTTCCCTTGTTCACCAAGCTTTCCAAGCCTATAGAGGCCACAGGATGTGGTCTTAAGAGAACATTCCTTGAGATCTACAGCCCTAAGTTTGAATTCTAAGACTACCATTTACTGACTGGGTGCTCTTGGGCAAGCTGTTATTTTTTGTTTGTTTGTTTTTTTAACCTGAGACTCAGTTTCCTGACCTGTAGAGTTGGTATTTTTTTCTGCTCTCAGAGGCATATGGTGAGAACTGAAAGAGACAGTACGCAGACTAGTGAAGATCAAAGGGAATGTATAGGAGGTGTCTTGTACCTGAGTAGCACTCACATCCTGCCTGCCAACCACGGGCTTCCGCTCACGCAACAGCAACATTCACTTGTCTAAATCCAACCCATACTCCAGACTCAGTTCCTGCCACCTCAGGTCTGTTGCATGTTTTGTCCCCTTCACTTAGGTTATCAGTGTGTATAATAATCACAGCTGATGCTTACCATGTGGCAGGCACTTTTCTACATGTTTTGTGTTTATTACCTCTTGTAACTCTCCCAACACTACTATGAGATATTACTTTATATACGGCATTTATGTTACAGGAAATAGACTCACAGAGTGGTTAAATGGTCCTTCAAGGTCACATACCTTGAGAGAGCCTGATGCAAACCCAGTAAGTCTGACCCCAAAGTAGTCCTTAACCACAAAGCTTTGTTGCTTTCTTTCTGTTATTGAGCTTTTTGAGGCAGAATTAATGTCTTATTCCACCTAATCTGGGGGCTCGCACAGAACCGGGCACAATTAAAGACACACTCTGTTCACTGGCGGCTCCCACATCAATAGCTCTAGCACCTCCCACCTCCACCATCAGCTGATGCCCACTCAGAGACACTTGACAGCCCCCCACCCGCCTGCCAGCTTTCTCTCTGTAGGTGTCCTGCAGGCGCCTGTCACTCAATATAAATCACACTCCACTCAGCCTCTTCCTCTAAATACTTGTCCTTTTCCTATCTCCATGAATGGCATCTCCATCCATCCAATAATCTGAACTAGATGCCTCAGAATTACATTAACTCTTGTCTCTCCCTTGCCACCCACATTCAATTATTATCTGGGTCCTGTTCATTATATCTTCTAAATAGCTTTGAATCCATTTCCTTCTCTCCATCTCTACCATCGCTGTATTAACTTAGTCCCTCAGTAACTTTCAGCCTTACAATGAAGAAAGTGAATATATGATTTCATTCCTGATGGAGCAGTCCTAAAGATATTCTTCTCATAACAGTAAAATGACTAGCCTCTATGAACTATATTTCTCCTTAATAGCATAAAACATTTCTTATTATGTGCTATCAATTCAACTCATCCAAATCACTGTGCAGCAGGGAAATATTGGCAGACAAGTGGCATCGGGTTGACATTAAGTGAAAAGTGTGTTGAACAGAGGCACATTGCTCTTAAGAGAACACAGGCTGTGGGATGAGGCTATCTGGTTTTGAATTCCAACTCCACCTTCTGTCTTTGGGAGCTTGGGAAAACTACTTACCTTTCTAGAGTGCAGCATCTTTTTCTGTAACCTGTGGCTAGTAATATACCTGCTTGGTACTATTATTTTAGTATGGCGATATAGAAGTATAGAATAATACTTCCCTCACAAGGTTACTTGCAGATTTAGTAAGAAAATCCACTTCAAGAGCTTAGCGTAATGCCTGGCACATAGGAGGTGCTCAGTGTTATCCATTAATCGTTTTAATTGTAACCTCCAGACATGGGGAGGTCAGCCTGTTGACCTCAGGCACAGCGAGGAATTCTTTAAGTCCTAATCCTGTGTCCAATTTATTACAATGCTTCTGCTCTTCCAAATAAGACATTTTACTTCCTTTCAGCCTCTTAGTGCTGCACATTAGAACCACCTGTAAACTTTACAAACTCCTGCCTCTGGACCCACCTCAAGAGCATCTGACCTAATTGGGTGGCATGCACTTGAGCATTAGGATTTTAAAAGCTCCCCAGATGTTTCTCATGTGCAGTCAATGTCAAACCACACTGATGTTGGCAAAGCCTGGGTGTGTGTATACATGCTGTCCTAGGAGGCGGGGTGGAGAGGTGTCTGTGGGGAGGGGAAAGGGGCATGACTCCTATACTCTAGAGAAACTCATTGTACCTGTTGGAGATGCAACAGAAGTGCCAAAAGAGTAAGGCATCATCTACAGAACTTGAGAGACCTAAGATTCAATTTGTTCCGTCTGTAAAAATTGCCAAATTTTCACCAAGATACAAAAGAAAAGCGAGAGGGGAAACCTTGTTTACATTTTGGTATAATCCAACTGTTGCTGACCCATCAATCCCACATCCTAGAGGCACTGACCACCAAGGAATCAGGCAATCTACACTCCTGCTCCCACCCCTTACCCAACATCTCAAACGAGGTAGGATTCGCGTCTCAGAATCCCCTGGGGAGAAGCAAAAGCCAGTGTAGGGTATACTCACCTGGTTGATATTGAAAGTGTGGGATTTGTTAAGCCTTGTAGAACCTCTAAGCAACATTAGGAAAGGTGGTTTGTTTAAACTGCAGCCTCCCAGGGACACATCTCTCTTGAAAGTTTTACTGGCCAAGTCCAGGACTGCAGGACTCTTTGATACCCTGGAACGAGGGCAGAAAAGAAAACCACTGTCCAACTCTGAAATCTCAAGGAAGATACACTGGCAGAGAGAGCTTGGTTTAAAACTATACATTCCTACTGTCATAGTTTCTCCGTGAACTTTCATCTCTTACAGGTACATTATATCTACAGGAGACACCAAGCTCACAGAGGAAGAGGATGTGCTGTTACCCACTTCTGCATTCCCTAAAATGCCCAGCCCCGTGCCTTGAGAAACTTCACTGACTTGAATGGTTAGGGCTGGGGTGAAGCCAAGGTAATGACAGTGCTCTCTTTGGAACAAGTGTCTTCTAGAAATATGAAAATGAACTCTGCAGAGAGGAGAAAAGTGGGCACCGATGATCTAGAACGATGGTGAATGTCAGGAAACCTGAGAGGTGAGTTTGCAGAATGGTTGATCTTGCTGCACTTGAGTAGGAGAGTCTCACAGATAAATCTGCTTATCTCTTGACTATTGTCTGAGACTTCATGGACAGCAGGAGCCCTCCAAGCTCCCAACGGGTTGTTTGAGCTTCCTGACCAGCCCTGGGCCCTTCTCCTGCCCTGGCGAGGGTTTTGCCTTTTATCTAAAAATGACCATTTTGAATCAAAAGAAAAGAATATCTAAACATTTGCATGCAAATACCAGATTCCTCTCTTTAAAAAGTCATGGCCAGGTTCAACACGGTGGTGATTTGGTTTCCCAACAGTGTTGGCTCCTGCAAGTTCTCAGCCCCGAAAACGGGAGAGCTGATGAAATCAAACTGCACGATCTTGATGAAAATGAAGTCAAACTTTCAGTATGAAAGTATGAAAAACTTTCAGGGCCATAATCTGAAAGTTAACTTTCATTGGACCTTTCTCAAGGTTATGTGCCAAAGCTGGGCCCAGGCGGCTGTTTGTTGGAGGTGGTTTGTTTCTAATGTGTGTATCTTGTCTAAGAAGGTGTTCGACAGCTGGTGGAATGAGACCCTCGTGCAGCACATGGTGACAAATCCAACTCCACTACTAGAGCAAGGAGATGCCCTCCCTATAGGCAGGCCACTCTCATCAGCCACACACACAGAAAAAGGCACGCACCTCTGGATGAAAACGTTGCTGATACAACCCTCAAACTGGCTCCCACCCAGATACAGGGGATGCTGGGAACCTGACAAGTCTTGTAGCTTTTGGTTACTTTTCAGAGTCTGGTCATCAATGAGAAGCCGCAGTCTGGAAGAGGAGGAAGGCACAACAAGAGTGAGAAATGCAGGAAGGAAAGTTCCTCACCACGAGGCTAACTTACGGTCTTCGATTCAGACTCAGTATCTTTAACCTCAAGTAACTTGTTAAACTAGATTTATTTTTAAAAGGCACTAAAATTTTTTTCCTGTTCTTCATTTATTATTTTTTATTGTGTTTTTATTGAAGTATTCTATACATACAGAAAGTGTACATATTCTGTGTACAGCTCAGTGAATTTTTTGCAATGTGAATACACCAGCGACACCAGCACCCAGATGAAAGAAGCAGAATTGACCAGTGCCCAGGAACCCTGCCTTGTGCTCCCTTTTTCCCCTTCAAGAGTATAACCCCCAAATCCTGAATTCTCATAAAAGAAATTAATTTTGCCTGGTTTTGAATTTTATATAAATTAAATCATAGGAGATGAATGCTTTTATGTGCGACCTCTGTCACATAGCGGTATGCTGCCAGGTTTGTCCCTGTCCTTGGAGATCTACAGTTGTAGATCTTTTATGCTTATTACTCTGGTTTCATTCCTACATTGTGAATATACCACAATCTGTTTATCCATCCACCTTTTGACTGATTGATTTTTTTTTTAATGAAGAAATTCATACAGAACCAGGAAGAAGGCTAAGACTTACTAGTAAAATAGTGTCAGCATCAAGGACACATACTTCACAAAAAAGATACTAGAAAATTCCATTAAACTAAATAAAAGTCTTAGAGTTCTGGCAAAAGGGCCATTCCACTCACCCAGAGTTGTCACCTATTACAGACACATAATGCAGTTCACCGTCCATGTACGTCTGTGGAGATCTAATAATTAGGCTGTTATCCCTGGTGTTCAGTTCAATATAACCATCCTCCAGGGTGACTTGCAGGCTATGTTTCTGAAACCACCACAGAATATACCCATCAGAGTCATTAATTTCCACTTAAAGATCATGACTGTATCAGTACTGAAGTTATGATCAACACTACGGATAAGACAGCCAGGATGATTTGATCCTAATGTTTTGACTTCATTATTTCAATGTAAAGATTATTTTTGCGTATTTGATTCTGTGTGTATGAATATAAAAGCCTTCTGCAAATTATTTACACTGATGAAGCTGTCAAAAGCATCTTACAGACCCACGTCCATAAACCTACTTCTCCATCAATTATAGAAAACAGTTACACCATTTCTAAATTTTGCTAGTTTTACTTTCAGTCTGCTGAAATTATTTTCATCAGGGTCAATTCTTCTCTTGAATCAGTTTTGTGAGGAAGTCTTAATTTACCCTCCCCCCACCCCATATATGATTATAACAATGATATCTTCTTTAGTCATGACTTCTATTTTCTGGTCATAATTTCTAGGAAGTTCAATTTTCTAATGTCAAACTCTGCAGATCTAAATTTTGGCAGGTTGATTCAATTCTGTCAATTCTTAATTTAAAAATATGTGTAGTTTCTTCAGCTGTCATTTTAATTTTGTTGATTTTTTTTTCCTAGCAAGTACAATTTTTGCAGTTTTTAACAAGATGTGATCATTCAGTGAGCTTTTAGTCTAAGACAATTTTTACAGTGTGTGGTTGTGGCCACTATCAGTTTTATTTTGATTTTTTTCAATTGGCAATATTCATTATGGATTGAATAAAGGAATGTCAATTTATATGTATGTCTTAGCTAACCCATTATGAGGTTGCGGGTGGTGTTTCTAGGATATTTCTAGGATCCCTCCAGTGTCTAGGATTGACCCCCTCTTTTGCTAAGTCAACTCTTCTGCCAGCTTTTGACCATTTTGCACATTATGTACTCAGTGTCCCTACCCTTGGCAGAGAAAACAAGCATTGGGTGTCAAAAGAGCTAGGTCAAAACATCCTACTTTGATGGAAAGTACACTCTGGTAATCAAAATGCTGGCACATGGCTTTTCTAGGGGGTAGTTTTTTAAAAAAAAAAATCTCTAAAGGCTGATGAACAAGTATCTATCAAGAGAGATTAGGTCTTCTAATATGACATAGCCATGGAGTCAGCTACCATTCTTTATTTCAACAAATACTAGATGTCTGTTGTGCTGACAATCCTGAAGAAACAAATCCAAGAATGTCAGTATTCTACTTCTACTTCTATTGTAAAATCCTCCTCATTCCACAAGAGGATTTCTTTTTTTTTAATTTTTAAAAATTTTTTTAAAAAAGATTTTTATTTACTTATTCATGAGAGACAGAGAGAGAGAGAGAAAGGCAGAGGCACAGAGCAGAGAGAGAAGCAGGCTCCATGCAGGGAGCCTGACGTGGGAGAGAAGCAGGCTCCATGCAGGGAGCCCGATGCGGGACTCGATCCCAGGACTCCAGGATCATGCCCTGGGCTGAAGGCAGGTGTTAAACCTCTGAGCCACCCAGGGATCCCCCACAAGGGGATTTCTAAACATTAGTTGACCTCTACACCTATGTAACCACACTAGTGAAATCCTATGAAGCCATAGAGGGTACCTCCTTGTTGCTCTGTTGTACATGAACAAAGAACCTTATTTTCTCTCATTCCCCAGATGTAAAGATTGTCCAACCAGCTGCTGCTGCTGCTGCTGCTGCTGCTACTGCAAGAAAGGAATCTGAAGAGCTATCTTTTGTGGAATCAAAAAGGAACAGTAGGGATACTTTTGGATTTTTTTCTTAGATCTAAAACTTTAGGCTACATTGTCACTTATAACAGTTATAATTCACCTTAGCTCATGAAATTAACCCAAGAAGACTGAAAATGAGTCCCTGAATACATACAAATTCAACCCTGTAAACTATAAGGTACTTTCTGGGCCTCATTTCTTTTAGGACATGCCCCAGGATGAAGAGTAACCTCAATGGCTGAAACATGCAATATCATTAACCATGTGATGATGGATACAATGCCCAACTACTTTGCCTTCAAAAATCTCTCTATTGTTTTTGACATCAAACTTTGAATCAGGTTTAAGTCATGTTCAGTATTGCAATATTTCATACCTGGGACTGGAGATTGAATAATATGCCACTGGGTTGAAAGGTCTGAAACCCAAAGGACGCCTGGAATTCACTGGGCAAAGGGAGATCCAAACCGGTGAACCTCAACTGTCCATCCCTGGAGAATGAGGCAGATCGCACGAGCTAAAATGCAAACAAGGAATAAATTACTGGCATTGAAATCATCTGATGGCTGAAATCCAGTATCTTCTCTTGGATCACTTCACCTGAGCTGGTTAATGTGTTTTACATTGGCTCAGGAAGAAGCACAGTGTGCTTTTTCTGCATGATAATTTACCAGTCACCTGAGTTTTTGTATGTAGAGTTGGTATTCCTTTTTTTCCTACAAATATGCAAACCTGAAGAGGTTCTGTGTCTTGCAAAAAGGTGAGAAGTAGAAATAACCAGTTCACTCTAATACCAAGTGCTACCAGAAAAACTCAAAAGTTGATTTGTAAATGAATACCAAAGTACCAAAGACAGGTTGGTTGGGGAGCCGTACTTCTCTGCAAGGCTTTGAATTCTTACCTTCCAGTCCTCTGAGCATTTTTTTGTGACTCCCACAGTGTCATTCAGCCTCACAACACCGGTAGTTTTCTTCAGATTTTTCATGCAGCCTCGGAAAGCCGGTGTAGAAATGTTAAATCTGATTTGGGGCACAAAATAGGAAGAGGTGAATCAGACCAGCCTTGGCTAAGAACCGGACCTGAAACTCTCTTCACTGTTACTTTTCACCCATAAACCAGTATGTATTTTATGAATATCTGTTCTTATGGGATTTCTATAGCACTACTTATATTGTGAAGCTGAGAAAATCGACTTCCTTTGTCTGTGATTCAGCATTCTCACCTTTAAAAAGGAACATAATAGTGTTGACAGAAGAGTGGCCAGTGTCCTCAAAAAGTTCAGGGATAGAGAATGTATGCTATCTTGAATAACTCCCCACCCTCCTTCCAGAGTCATAATAATATGTGGTGAATAGGAAGCCTATCAACAAATTAATATACCAGGGATCCCTGGGTGGCTCAGCGGTTTAGCGCCTGCCTTTGGCCCAGGGCGCGATCCTGGAGTCCCGGGATTGAGTCCTATGTCAGGCTCACCGCATGGAGCCTGCTTCTCCCTCCTCCTGTGTCTCTGCCTCTCTCTCTGTCTATGTCTATCATAAATAACTCTTAAAAAAACAAAATAATATATCATAAATATTTGATTAATAAAAAATAATTTATTAGATTCAAGAATGTTCTAGAGGGATCCCTGGGTGGCGCAGCGGTTTGGCGCCTGCCTTTGGCCCAGGGCACGATCCTGGAGACCCGGGATCGAATCCCACATCGGGCTCCCGGTGCATGGAGCCTGCTTCTCCCTCTGCCTGTGTCTCTGCCTCTCTCTCTCTCTCTGTGACTATCATAAATAAATAAAAATTAAAAAAAAATGAAGAATGTTCTAGAAAACTCTTTGCTATTTATTTTCCTGTCCACTTTTAAGTTAGTTACTATTAACTCAGTAGAAACAAACGGTTATAACTTGGTTCTAGTCAGTGATGAAAAATGTGGCGTGGCATTTTTTCAATGCCAGGCGGGAATGATGGAAAGCATTGTGAGGGTCAAACAAGTTAATGCACAGGAATTACTTGGCACTGTGCCTGGTCTGCTGTTGTGAATGCTCAGGAGTTGTTTCTGAGAGGCAAGACAGTGCTGCCCCAGACCTGAGGGCTCCTGCACCCGGGCTGCCTGGGTTCAAGCCCTGTCTCTGCTACTGGAGCTGGTGACGACTCCACTATTCTGTGACTGTTTCCTCATTTCTACCATGGGAATGTGTTAATTTGTTTCATAGAGTTGTCCTGAATTTAAATGAGTTAATATGTGTAACATACTCAAAACAGTGCCTGGTACAGAGTTAGGACTTCATGGGAGATGGTGGGGGTTAGTAACTCTCATTATGAGTAGTCATTATAATGAGAGCAATTTCTTTCTACAGCAGCTCTGCCTTTGCAGCTAACTTGGCATTCTGCCCCCCACCTTTTTTTTTTTTTTTTTTGGCATTTCTGCTTTGATTTAACTTTTGGATCTGTCTGGAGCTGACTTCACATAAAACATTAACACAGATGAACTGGCTGGAGTCTAGGCAAATATTTGTGTTTCTTAAACAAATGATGTGCGAAGAAAAACACAAAGCTGATTTCCTTATAAGTCCCTAAGGCAGCTCACCTTTCTAAATGGAAAGGTATCTGCATTCATTTTTATTCAAATCATTATAAATAGTTGAGCTACATATAATATACATAAAATTAAATTTCATTAGAAGGAAAAGGAAGAAATGAATCCTCACTGGATCCTCAAGCTCATTGCAGCTTGAGCTTAATTATTTTATAAAGGTGAGCTTCTTTTTATAAAAGAAGGAAAGTTTGTATTAATTCCTGGAGCTTGTCTATTTACACTATTTTAAAATCCATTCTCTCTTGGGTTTCCACATGGTTCAGACCCATCACCATTCCTTGATGTCCTTTCCATATAGTATAGGTTGAAGGAAGAAGGTAGCAGAAAAGCAGAAGGGGGGAAAAAGGCAGCTGGCAGATATGGAGCAACTATTCTGTGTAAGGCACAGTTATTCTAGCCTCACCATGACCTTTTGAGGGGTGTATTTTCCTCTCTAACATTTACTGAGCTCTTACCACATGCCTGGCGCTGTGCTAACTCCTTTACTCATTTTGAATCCTCACATGGCCCTGAGAGATGGGTAGCTACTCTGACCATGTTCCAGATGTGCATGGGGAGGTGTGGGGAGGTTAAGTAATTTGTCTGAGGTCACGTGGCAAGGAAGTGGCAGCTCTGGCATCTGAGCAGTCTGAGTCACACAAACTAGCGTGACTCAAAGTCCTTGTTCTTTACACTTACACAGTTTGTATACCCACAGCACTTGGAACAATTAGGACTCTTTCCTACAGAAGAACTGTTATCTACAGCAAAGATGTTAAGATGGAAGATTTATTTCCATTCTTCTTTGGCAGTGTTCTTGTTACTGTGGCTCATGTGAGGGCCTAGATTTCCACATTTGCTCCAGCATACAAAGACTGAACACACTTGCTAGAGGAATGTGATGGTGTAGGAGTGCAGGCTGCTATACTGATGGGTTTGCACACTGAGATACATATGCACACCGGGGGTCCATTCACAAAGGCCTAACCAGTCCAAGCTCACGGCAGGCAGATTTCAGAGCCAGAAGACCCAAATGTGGTCCTAAACTGAGTAAATGTCCAATAGATCCTTGACTGATTTTTACTTTTTGAATTATTTTCATTTTAATGGTTTATTATTACACTGATGTAGGTCAACAATGGTGTAGGTCCTGAGGAAAGATTTTTCCTGGTGGCTTGAGGGCCTCTGGCATTATCAGGGGTGATTTTCTCTTCTCACAGAAAGCAGATAGGATTAACAGGTTGTGATTGGACTGGAATCCTAAAAAAGTCATTCTTAGATCTGGGCCTCCATTCCCAAAAGTTACACTATAGTGAAAGAGGAGAAAACAGGGCATCTGCAAAATCTCTTGGTCAGCGCTGGTTTAGCGATTATGCTGGTTTGCTTTGTTCCAGATTAGGCTTATGTCCTCCTGTCTGTAAGGACCTCCTACTAATGCTGGGGTCAGAACACCTGCCTCCTTTAGAAAAACTGCTTGCTTGCCCCTTGGAGCTTGGCTATGAGTGATAAGTAGGACTCCTCTCTGCCCACCCCACCCCTACCCTTCAGTGACTCACATCAGAGGGAGTTTTAGAACTCTCTGGACCATCAAAGATGTCACCAGAGGGATGAAGCAGGGCCAGAAACATCAATATGGCTTGGCATTTTATTTGCAAGGGAGTAAAAGGCCAGGGATATCTTTTGACTGGCTTTTATCTCCTATATTTTCCATGTTCTTGTGATTTTAATTTAAAAAATCAAAGTATAAACTTGCCCATAAAAGGGAATAATCCCTTGTTTGAAAGCCTCTAGGACAGATTACTAGGAAAATTCTGTCTATATATCTATCTGTATATGCATAACTAGATCCATGTATATATTTCTTTAATGGATAGGGATGATGAGGCAAAGAAAGGCTGAGTGCTGACTTAACCCAAGATCACATGGCTCTTTGGTGGCTAAGCCAAAATTAGAACGACTTCTTTTGGTTCTCATCCACTACCCTTTACTAGTAAACCCTGACTGACTGGTACCTGCATCGCTATCTGGGGGTCTTTTGCTCACACTATGCAAATGCAAACCATGGGCCAGTGGCTTCTTTGCTGCCTCCGAGAATTCCTCAGTGGTCTCGGTGAGCCCACTCCCCCTGTACCTGAGCTACATTCACTCTTTCTCTAGCCCAGACTTCTCTGCAGAAGTCCAGGCCTTTTGTCCGACGGCTTTCCAGCATCTCCACCTCCTATCTCTCAGGCTCTGGGAACTCAGCCTGTCTCAGACTGAACCCATCCCCCTGCCCTTCTGCTGGTGCTGTTCACATGCCCAAGTGCTGGAGCAAAACCCAAGCGTCATCCTTGACCACTTTCTACATTCCTCCCCAAACACAAGCCATCATTCAGTACTACCCATTCACTGTCCTAGGTATGTTGAGAATCCGTTCCCTTTGCCTTATCTGCACTGCCATTCCCCTGAGGCCACTCTCATCTCTTATCTCTGTGGACATGCTCATCATGTCATCATCCAACTGCTCCACCAACCTCTGCCCTGCACCAGTCAAATCTGATAATGTCCTTTCTCTGGTAGTGTCCTTCCAGTGATGCCCTACTGAGTCTTTCAAGATCCTCTGTGTTCAGGCCGCTGCTTCCCACACCAGTCCCACATGGCATCCCTGGCCTGCTTCACCAGTGTCCTCCAGTTCCTTGAAAGGTCACACTTTCCCCAGCTCTTGGTGTTTCACATATGTTGATTGCTGCTGTCTTTCAGGTCCAAGCTAGAAGCCACCTTCCCAATGCCCCAACTGGATTAAATTCTCTCCATGGGCCACACTCTGTGATCTCCCTTCGGCTATGTTCATTGTTGTGTTCCCAACACCTCTCACACTGCCTGATGTCACTGGACACCCAGTGAGTATTTGTGTAATGAGTAAATAAACAGGAACCTCAGATGTGTACAGTAGTACTGACTTCCTTAAGTTAATCTATTTTATCACATTTAATTGAATAAAATCAAGATTATTGCTCATTAGTAATAGCAATTCATGGTTGAATTGATATGATATGGATGATACTAAATATGAATACCACCTCTTTGGTTCTCAATTTCTTCATCTATAAAGTTCAGAAATTACGTCCCATGCAAGGTCCTTTCTAATTCAAAGAGTCTAAGACATTCACTCCCAAACTATATTAAAGTGCTGAGCTTTCTTATGTGCATTTTTGTCTTTGAGGGCAACCAGAAGAACTTTAAAACAAATATTAGTTCATCTTTACTATAGATGGACAGATGTCCAAATATATAAGGTTTCTTGAAGACAGACTACCTGTGCACAACACCTTATAAATCATATCTAGTATTCCTTCCAACTCATTTATAAATTAGAAAAAGAGTTCACTAGCCTCAGATCTCGTATAAAAAAATAATGATAATCAAACAATGTAGGAGTGCTCTTAACTCAGTCATGAGTCTGTACTAACCCTTCCAGGAAATCTTGCCACACATTATCATCAGCTGTTTAAAAGCCTTTTGGAGAATACAAACACATGTAAATGTAAAATATTTTTGTTTTGTAAAAGTTATTTTTAAGTGCATTCTCAAAGTGGTGGGGTTTTTTTCTCATTCAGATTAGGCTTCACTTCCTTTCAAAATAACTTAAGTCATCCATGTATTCATTATCCAAGAAGCAGTTATGCACCCGTTCCATAATTGATAACACATCAGGGGCAGGTGACACAGACATGCCTTACATTCTAGAGATACTTCCTGAAGGCAGCAACCCCAACTTTCAGCGCCCAGTGCTGCTTGTCAGGCCATGGAACTGTCTGGACTCTCCAATGCTATTGTTAAGGACTCCAGGGCCACAGCCTCCATTTTTATCAGCAGCATTGTCAACACAAATCATATTCTTATGGTTTCTCTGGGGTGACCCACAGTTTCCTCACTCTCCTTTCAGTGGCCAGTCCTATAATCCACTGTTTACAAACTCTTTGACTCTGTTGGTTAACACATTAATACTGAAAAGTTAAACTTGTTTTGTTGTTGAATTTTAAAAAGGTAGACTTATCAATAGCAATCACAAGCAAAACCACTCAACCATAATCTGCTCCAGTTTTGTTTTGTTTTGTTTTGTTTGTATTTTTGGTTTTTTTAGATCATCTTACCTTTCCCTGATTGAGATCGGAATTCCTCCCAGATAATATGTGCTGAAATCAAATATGTCACCATCAATTTGGCTATTTTGGGAACTCACAGCTATTGATATACGGTTTTGGAATTTTCCAATTACGATCAGTATCTAAAATAAATGAAAGATAAATCAGTAAGCAATGCAAAATTAAAGAATCCTATTCAGCATGAGTCAGGGCTATTATAGTTTTATTTCCTTCAGATTGATGATATACATGGTAGGAAGACTATGAGCAGTGGTGCTTTTGGATAAAAATATAATATTAAAACATTTTAATAGAAATGCTCGCATTTGAAATTAATCATGTTTTATATATGCCATATACATATTTCATGCCCAGGTACTCAGATTTTGAAAGGATATGTCCCTCCTCCTTTAATTACTGTGACTTAGTCTGGTAATAGAAAAATGTTCTGGGCATTAACTTAATTTTAAAGGACATTTAACAATTCATGTGAATAGACTCAAAGGATGTACCCGGTGGTCTTTTCCATCATTGACAATGTGTCCAATTTCTCTTTCTTTTGGTGGCTCTGAATTCAGTTTGTATTGCACCAGGAGCTTGCCATCTTCTATATTTAGAGATATGAAGCGATCCTAGAGCATGGAAACAATGTAGATTACCAGAAGATTCCACTGAAGAAGACCCAGAGTGCTGGAACTCAAGTTACTCTCAAGTTACAAACTGCTCTCAGCTGTAGCTACTTCCTCGGTTAATAGGGACAACGGTGCTGAAATATCCAACGCCAGGATGGATATGATGGGTAAATGTCATAAGCTGTGTTCAACATTGTGCACAGTGGCTGGCACACAGGAAAGATGCAATAAATGCAGCTGTTATCATGATTTTGTTTCATGATATCCATAACCAGCATGCACAATGGAAAGGGAAAAGATACAGGTCAATAATACCATTTGAAAAGATGATTGCTACCTTTCAGAAAGAGGTATGGTCTCAGTGAAACCCCTGACATTTGCCACCATCTGCTCACAGACTTGTCTCAGTTTCATTTGCTGACTCATCCCTGTGTAGCCCCCCTCCTTCCATCTGAACGTGGAGGGTTCCTCCAAGGCCCGCAGAGGACCTCTTCTTCTCTTCCACCTTCTCTTTGCCTCAAAGTCACAGTTACTTCTGCAGCCCCAATGTAGGTGTGTGCCCATGAAGCCCAGATGATTCTCTCCAGCCTAGGCTTGTCTCCTCAGGGTCAGATCTGACATCTGATTACCTGACTGTTACTGCACACGTGACTCATGGATACCTCAGATTTGAATATCTCAAGCAGGACTCGAGATCTACGTGCCTCCCAGCTGCCAAGCTTGTCTCTCTGCCCTTCCAACTGCTCGCTCTCCTCCTTTCTCTCTCTCACCACTAATCAATCACCTTGCGAGCCAGCCAGAAACCTAGTAGGAGTCACTCTTAATCCTCCTCCCCCATTTCCTTTTTTTTTTATTATTATTTTTTTTAAATTTATTTTTATTTATTTATGATAGTCACACAGAGAGAGAGAGAGAGAGAGAGAGGCAGAGACACAGGCAGAGGGAGAAGCAGGCTCCATGCACCGGAAGCCCGATGTGGGATTCGATCCCGGGTCTCCAGGATCGCGCCCTGGGCCAAAGGCAGGCGCCAAACCGCTGCGCCACCCAAGGATCCCCTCCTCCCCCATTTCCAATCAAAACTTGTCCGTTCCACCATGTCTCAACTCTCTGCCCATTGCATGCCACCTAGTGTCAGCCACACTTCTTTGGTCAGACTGCACAGCAATAGTGTCCCCTCTTCCCCATGTCCCCTCTGTCCCTTCCTGAATCTATTTGCCACTCTGCAGCCACAGCGCTCCATGGAAAATGCAAGCACATGACATTACCCTCCTTTGTTGTCATGGGAGGAAGGGGACGGTGAATCCCCAGCACATGTTGTGAGGCTCTGACCACCCCTTCCGCTTGGTTTCTCTATGCTCCCTCTGCCTCTCCATGCTCTAGACACACAGGCCACCATTCTGTCCCTGGGCACTCCCTGTCCTTCCCAACTCTGGGCCCTCTTTATGTCCCTCTCTCTGCAGAGCCCTATCTTCTACTTTCCTCAGGGTCTCAGATTACCCAACCTTGATCAAGTCTTTTATACATCTTCATTCACCCCAGTGTTTTCCTCTATACCACTTATGACAATTGTGATGAATCAATTAACCAATCAATGAGTATAGCTTTGTTAAATATTTGTCTTCCTCTCTAGAATATAAGGTTCTTGAGGATAGCAACTGTGTCAATCTTGATTGTAACTGCCTCCCTATCCCTGGGCAAGGCACAGACCTGAACCAGCCCTTTCCTTAGTAGAAAGATACGCTGAGGAATTTCCAATGTAAGGCTTAAAGGGTTATTCTTCCATGGTTCCCTGATGACAAGAAGGCCTTTCTTCGACATCTGCTGACAAAGTCCTTGCTTAAAAGTAACATCAGTCCTTGTCTGGATCCTAAATCTTATCCTTTGTAGCTAGTTGGGGTTCATCACACTTAGAAACAACAGTCACCTTGGCTCACTGAGTCATGAGCCACTCTGCTTGATGGCAGTGCTCAAAATCATTTTATCTGGTTATTAATGATGTTCCATGTATTTTTTTCTAACATGAGTAGTATTTCTGGCTCTTAGTCTCCAAGAACTCAAAATGTAGTACAAAGAAGCCATCACTTTGGAAAATGGCCACCTTGCCCTGAAGATGCTGTGGTGACTTCTCAGCTCCCTGGACTCTATAGGCAGGTCAAGACCTTCCAAAACCCTCAGAACTGGCTCAGTCTTGGAATCTCCTGGAAGGTCAAGACCAGCCCCAGAGAGGAGAGCTGATCAGGTCCATGTCCCCACTCTACAGGTAGAAGGGGTTGGTCAAATCCCAAGTCCCGTATCAATCCCTCCCTCTCAGACAGAAATATCATGGGCTGATCCACATTTCTCTAGAAATGCTACCTGTGGAGCGACCACAAGACCCCATTCTTAGGAGTAGTCAACTCCAGGCCCATCTCCCAGCAGATGGCACTGACCATCACTTGTAGAGTCACTTTGAATTTTTCCAAACTAGACTTAAGAATGGCCTCTGGAAACCTCAGCTGCTTGAAAACAGAGAGGCTTCCATGTCTTGAAAAGCCAAGGATCAGGCTGATAAAGACATAATTCCACACAGCCTGGCAAGAGTCGGTCCAAGATGCAAACAGCAGGAGGTCAAACAGTCTGACTCTCAGAGATCCCTAGGAAGTCGTCATGTGACATCAGGCAGAATAAGTAGATTATGAGACAAACACTAGTTTTCAGAGAATAAAACCGACGATGGCATGTTTTGGTGGCATGTTCTCAAATTCCCAATTACTTTGCCCTGTTAAAACACACACACTCCCATAGCCAAAGAAAGCAGAATTGGGCCGAGAGAAAAGATACAGGTAACACTGGCACACTTTTTCAGATCTAGTTAGTTGTTTATAATAACCCAGTTACCCCAAAGTTGCTGAATTGAATGGACAGATTTGGTATATTTGGATGTTTGTTATAGAATACCTGGTTTTCTGCAAAGAACAGCAGTCCTCTATCCACAGTGGTCTGAATCGTCAGTCCAAAGTTTGGGTTGGGAGCATTTAGTTGAGTCGGAACTCGAGCGTAGCCTGTACCTTCAAAATAATTTCTGTCTGACTCTTCCTTTCTCCTGTCAACATCAATGATCATACGTTAGAACACAGCAGTAAAAGACCACCACTCAAGTGTGCTTATTAATACGAGATCCTGCTCTCTGAAAAACAGAGCAAAACCCACGCAATGTAGCTGTCATGATTTTGTTCAAGAAGAGGAAATGTCTTTAGAACGTTAACATAGCCAGCTATTTCTCTTGGATGTGTTCTTATGCTCCATGATAATCAAACTGTAGCTCAAAAAAAGATAATAGTTAAGTGTTTCCTTTGGAAAGATCTACTTAGGAAGATGTAGCCTAGGAGCTGAAGACCTTGAAATGTAAAAAACTATTAACTGGAAATATAATTTTCTTCTGAGTAATAAATAGTCTGTCCAAATCCTTTTAACTATAGGGAAGGTCAGGAGCTTAAGAGAGCAATTTTCAAATAGGTCCAGGTGCCAAAGTACCTAGAAAGTCATGGTGCACTTCGTGGACTAAAATGTTTTTTTGAAACTTACAGTAAATATGTAATTTTGTGCCTGAATCAGGGACCATCTAATACTGAATATTTTGTGATAGGAGGCACCAAAAATTTTAAAAGGATTTTTTTTTAAAAATTGAGAAATTATCAATCTAATATTTTATACAAATGAGGATATCTTAGGCATGGACTAGTAGTATTGCATGCAGTCATAATTTAAGATCTACTGGCCCAAAGCTACCAGTGACACCAAAAGCATCTCATCGGCTCATACCTTTATTTATTATATGTAATATAACTGCAAGTTACTAAAAATCACAGTTACAGAGACATTCGTTCCTGGTTGTTGTTGTTCATTTTTGTTTTTACCTTCTACAAGGCTCTACTTCAGTTGTGTTGAGATTGAAAGTTTTTTTGAAGTTGTACAAGCTCAGAACATTTTCATTGAGGTCATCTAATTCAATACAACCTTTGTACGGAGGGAACCTCAGTCTAGCAGGAAGCTGAAAGAATGAAACAAAAAATCTAATTCAACAAAGGACAATGATCAGGTCAGGCAAGAAATAGTATGAATCCATCACTTGTAACTGTCATGATAGCATAGGGGTTAAGAATGTGGACCCTGGAGCGGGAGGCCCTGGGTTTGCTATTGACCAGCTGTCTGACTTTGGACAAATTATCAAACTGCTCTATCTCAGTTTCTTCATTCATAAAAAGGGAATGGTACTGATGCCTATTTAAATTTATATGCTTAAGTCTAGATCACCGTGCACAGGAAGTACTGAATAATTGTTAACTTTTATCACTGGATATCCTTTAAGAATATATAGTTCAACCTATTTTATATATAGTGTATAATTGAAATAGAGACCTGAGGTCATTACGCCAAATTAAAAGGTAAATATATTCACTGGGTGAAATAACATTTACACTTACTGTAAAGTCAGATGGGTAACCTCCAACATAAAATACAGTATTTTCAGGATCCAGATTGAGGAGTGTGTGGCTGTTTCCACTATCCATTTCATGGAATTGGGATGATCCAGGTTTACTGGATGTGGCTTTTTTGGTGTAATTTAGACTTGCAAACTGATAAATTCTGTTTAAAAATAAATTAAGGTTATTTTTAAAAATTATATAAAAATGGAAGAAGTCAAAGCCAAGGTACTAAAAATGGGTTTTAGCAGTACATACAATGGGAGTTTGGTGAGTGTGGGTCAGATTAATAAACAGCAGCAGTCAATGGGACTTGTACCTCTGAAATTTCACCCGGTCCATAATCGCCTCCTGAGTTTCGCTCTTGATCACGCTCTGGTCCACTTGGAGTTCAGACTCCTGTTCTCCCAGGTTGTAGACACATGTGAGCCTGCCATCTACAACTGCCATGCCAATGTAATCCCTGGAGATCTGGATACATAAAGGCCACCTCAGAATACTTTGCACGCACACTGTTCCTCTCAACTTCCCATCCCAAAAGAGTCTATTTCAAGTAACTAACAGGTTTTACGCAATATGCCTTGGGCAGACAGAATAAATGAGTTAACTCCTTGTACAGAATAATACAGACAGAACACTTAATTAATAATGTCTGAACTGTCTTTGCTCCTAGATCGCTGCACTCATGTATGCACTCCCCCATTCACTCAACCTGCAAATATTTGCCAAGCACTTGCCATAAAGGTGAACCAGATATAGACTTAGGTCTCCATTAGATTTTAGTCCTATAAGGGAAATAAGCCATGCAATGATGGCCCTGTACCATACAATGATTAAGACTTTGTGCATGCCTCTGTTATAATACCTAGAACCCTCTGTTATCATGGTCAGCTATGTATGTATCCTTCTCTGTTAGAATATGAGCACCTGGAGGTACATAGGAAATTTTACAATTGTGGTAAAATATTCATGAGATGCAATTTACATTCAAGAAACAAATTTTTGTTTATCATAAATACAGTGTTGTGCCTTATAGGTAGATGGTATAATTTTGTTGAAGGAATAAAGTAATGTGCATTTTGTCACAATACAAAGTAGAAAAGTTAAGCCACAAGAAAGCTACAAAGTACCAACATTTTAAAGCATTAGAGAGTTATTAATAATAGTGTCAATTTTAGGAATCTCTAAACACCACATTTACTAATGACAACCAACAACTTCCTAATTGGCTAGAATTTTCTAGAACCAGGTTTCAGACTTTTTTTTCCAGCCACTGTATCCTAACCCAGCCAGTGATTACCATATCCTCTGACAAGTTGAAGAAATATACTTTAAGAGGAGGGACTAAAAGCTAAAATGAACTGTTCAAGAGGTGCCTATGTAGCTCAGATGGAGTGTCTGACTTTTGGTTTTAGCTCAGGTCATGATCTCAGGGTTGTGAGATCAAGTTCTGAATGGAGTCTGCTTAAGATTCCCTCTTCCTCTCCCTGTACCCCAGCCCCTGCTCACTTGCTCTCTCGGAAGAAAAAGAAAGAAAAGAAAAGAAAAGAAAAAAAGAAAGAAAGAAAGAAAGAAAGAAAGAAAGAAAGAAAGAAAGAAAGAAAGAAGAAAGAAAGAAAGAAAGAAAGAAAGAAAGAAAGAAAGAAAGAAGGAAGGAAGGAAGGAAGAAAAGGGAAGGGAAGGGAGGAAGGGAAAGGAAGGGAAAGGAAGGGAAAGGAAAGGAAAGGAAAGGAAAGGAAAGGAAAGGAAAGGGAAGGGAAGGGAAGGGAAGGGAAGGGAAGGGAAGGGAAGGGAAGTAACTGCTCAAAATTCCTGTAACATAGTGGTTTAAAGATTTTAGAACTAGAAAGAGATGGGGCAATTGAATATCTTATTAAATAGTCAGGAGAGGTTTCATTTCACTCCAGTCCTCATCCACAGATGGTGCCCCCCTGCAGACTTGAGAAAAGGTCTACAGCTGGGCATTCTGAGGAGGAGGACAGGGTCATGATTTTGTGATGAAGAATCACAGCTGATTTCCATGAAGCCTTGTATTGTTGTCCTCGTTGTGCAGGGACAGATGCCAATCTTTAACCCCTAGTATTTATGTGCTCATGTGTGCATACACGTGTCATTTGCTGAGCCCACTGGGCAAGGCCTCTCCATCAGATAAGACTAACAGATAATAATCTGCAATTGATGGGTGGCCCCTTGTGCCATCAGAGGTGGTAGAGTCTGCTGACATATTGGTGGGATTTCTTCCTGCTGTGCCAATGGCAGTGATAGCATAGGGCTATAGCATAGTCGTGACATGTGACTCAAAAACCATACTGTTTTGGTCCACAGCATTCCAGGAGGACACTTAACAGTTCTATGGAGGGGATTGAATGGCATGAAAAATGCCTCCTACCAACAACCAGCACTAACTTATAAGGCGTGTGAGTAAGCCAAACTGAAAGCAAGTCTCCAGCCCCAGTCAAGCCTTCAGATGACTACAGCCCCAGCCAACATCTTGACAGACACCTCAGGAGAGACCCTGAGTCAGAATCATCTGGCTAAGTCACTCTTGAACATTGCACCATAGAAACAGTGTGAAATAATAAATGTTTACAGTTTCTTGGGACCAGTCTGGTGGTCATGCAGCAAATATATAACCAATATTCCCCCCCCCCCAAAATCCCCTAAACCATATTGTTTCAAAAACAAGAGAAATGTTGAAGCAATACCTACATCTTTATTTCCAAGGTACATCACAAACATATTCTCAGTCCTCCCACTTTCTCTTGATTCAGGTCTTTGGAGAAAGAAAGAAAGAGATGTGTATCCTTTCAAATCTTCCAGGTCATTCGGCAGCCGGACTTCAACTCCAGATTTACCATTGAACCTCATTGGGACAGCAACCTGTGAGGGAAAAGATCTAGGTCATTAAATATTCTTCTGTGAGGAGAGGGGGTGTGCTCGGAAGGGCAGCCTGGGACTGTGCCACGACTCCTTTCAGCTCTGTATCAGCATTTCCCAGTTGTTACAATAAAGAGCAAAGGAATGTGCATGTCTCCTAGATCTGGGTTATAAACTCATGAAGCTGCTTCAGGAGCTGGGTAATAAAGCATTCATGTTCTTCCTGTTTACCAGCCAAAGGTCTTTGAGAAGTGCATCTAATTCTCTGTGCCAGAAACGATAATCATTATTACAATCATAGTTGCAACCCTAGGAGGTTTTTGTATAGAATGACCTAACATGTATGGAAGCACTTAAAATGGTGCCTGGCATGTTGTAGATTATAATTCATCAAATACTATTATTTTTGAAATAAATTATTTAAGGAATCATTCCTCATTAATATATTACATGTTATAGTTGCATTTATTACAGGCATTCAGTCCTTAAAAATGAATGCATCAGGGCTCTCTAAAACAGTGCTTCTTAAACTCAGTGGACAAGTTTAAGAAGCCATTTTTTCCCCTCTCTAATCTGCCCCAGACCAGTACTTTTGTAAATATATTAAAAATTAAATTACTAGAAAAATGAAATAAAGAAGGTATGCAGAGTACACACCTACTATCCCATGCTTGAATTTTGAGGCAATTCAAATTATTAAAAGTTTTTAGACATATACTTTCAACTTTATATTTATATATAATAGGCCTGTAACATAATTTCTCTGACTAGTATTGGCCTGTTGACCAGCTTGGGTAGATGGCACTCAAACACAGAAAATAAATATTCCTTAATGATCTAAAGAATAGCAGCCTAGAATGACACATCAACTATATTTTATCTATCAAGCATTGAAATATTTATGGGAAACCTTGTATATACAAGGCCTTATGTTGGAATAGAGTACTTAGTGGTGGCGTGGGCTGTCATTCTCCAACGTGCCTGTGACTGAGCACCCCTCACCCATTTTACAGGCTCATTTCATGTCTCTTTTTCACTCCCCTCTGCTCTCTAGTCTATCTAACCACATCCTGAGTCTTTCCTGGCATGCCCTTTGTCACCTGGAAAACTCTATCTTTTTAATTTTTTTAATTAAGAAATCATTTCATGTATACATAAAAAATGGAGAATATACCTGCATATTCATTACATTCTTAAGAAATTAAACATTAGTGGTACCATTGCAGCTCCTTGCATGTCTCACCTTGTCCGTGTTCCTCTCTCAGAGGCCACACTACCCTGGATTTAGACTCCCATGCAGAGTCCATGCATGTTGTATTATTTTTATTAAAATGCTTCTATCTATAGACTATAATTAATCTTATTTCTCATGTTTTAAATATTTTAATAGATATGATATCTTTACACATCCATCTACAATCTGCTTTCTTGGCCTTACTCTGTTTTTAGGTTTATCTGTGTTGACACACCTGGTGGCTCCAGCTCATTCACATTTATTGTGGTATGGTCTTTGTATAAATTTATCACAATTTTATCCATCTCCTATTGACGGACATTTGACTTTTTTGCAATTATTTTTTGTGGTGACAAGCTGTGTCACATTGAACATTCTTATGCATGTCCTTTAGTACCATTCTGAGCCTCTCCAGGTAGAAAGGAGTATCAAGATCTGCATAACACAGCTTTATCTAGTTTCTTAGTGTAGTCTGCTTACCAGCTGCCTCATGCAGCAGCTGGTAAGCAACCCGAGTCCAGGACTTTGGTTTACTAACCCCTGTATCTTGGGAGTGCCACACAACAGCTCAAAAGTGCTGGCTTATTTTTTGAGTTGTATTTTATAATTTTCCACTTACATCGTACTATTATCCAGGAACTATTTTACATTACCTACTTTAATCCTAAAAATCTCATGGGGTCTGTCTTTATTATGTACCCTGCTCTCCAAATGAACAAAGTAAGGCACAGAGTGATGAAGTGGCTGGCTCAAGGTCTCCCACCTCATAACTGACAGAACTAGGATCTAAACCAACGCAGTCTAGTTTGGTCAACAAGCTCTTAACCACTGTGTTATTATACACTTCAAATTTTGTTGGATAAATTAGTGAATGAACACAGAAGGACAAAAGCTAGAAATAATATTTTTCATTTGGTGTTATAAAGCACAATTGGGTGTGAAAGGGTGTGTCTTCCAAACTGTGCCTCGTACTTTATGATTTCCTGCCACAGATTTTTTTTTTTTTCCCTCCTGCTAAAGGTTTTACGTTGGGAGTACTTCTCTTTCTCAGATGTAAGGGCAGAAGTAATAGTAAGCCTAGGAATCAACCATTAGGGCAGTGATACTCTGACTTGGTTTCCCAACCCTCTCTCTCCAAATATCTCACGGGGGAGGGGGTAGATGAAAAACGCAAGATGTTTCATTAATATTATTTTAGGACAAAACAAATTGTGCGAAGTGTCAGGAATTCAAGTGGATACTGTCAGGTCAAAGTGAGAAAGGCTGATGAATTTGTATTCCAAAGAAGGATATCTGCTAGAATCCTCTGTCTTCAATAAAAGTGGATTCTACAACTTTCAAGTTATAATAAGAAAGCAGGACCTGTGCAGTATCACCCCAGCACATTCTGATCATAGAACCCCCACTTGAACTTGCAGTAATACTTCACCAACTGTCTGGAGGAGAACCCTTCCACCTGCCTGCATAAACTCAGTGGGGAGGAAACTACTCCAGGTCTCTGACATTCCAGATCATTTAGGCATGAAGGTAATGCGCACTTCTGAAGGCTGGCAGGAGGAAGTCAACATTCACATCCCAAATAACCAAAGAGTTAGAACAAGAAAGACAACCAGTTCATGTGTAAACAAGTGCCTTCTGTTTCTTGATGAATGTGGTAACTTTTCAAAGAAGGAGGCTTAGTGGGATCCCTGGGTGGTGCAGTGGTTTGGCCCCTGCCTTTGGCCCAGGGCGCGATCCTGGAGACCCGGGATCGAGTCCCACATCGGGCTCCCAGTGCATGGAGCCTGCTTCTCCCTCTGCCTGTGTCTCTGCCTCTCTGTCTCTCTCTCTCTCTGTGACTATCGTAAATAAATTAAAAATTAAAAAAAAAAAAAAGAAGGAGGCTTAGTGCCTGGCAATGTGGGGACACACCTACCTTATTTGCAGCATCTCTGGCCTGCTGAATTAACTCCCTGATACGGTCCACATTATCAGAAATGTTGCCCAGTGGCAACAGCTGTTGGTTGATACTTTCAATCTTGCTCAGAAGATCAGGCAGTTTGTTGGTTAATTTCTTTACTGTTGGTGAGATTATAAAACAGAAATTTATAGTTATGAGTTAGGAAAAGGTTAAATGTAGATTTTTCTCATTGACAATATGTCAAGTGTTATGTATGGTTCCCAAATATTGGATAGGATGACTCAGAGTCAGGCAAATACCTTTCCTAAATACATCATGCCTTTATCCTATAATCTAGATATCAAGTTATCTTTCTTGACCACTATAGAAGAAAAGAAATCTTTGGTTTTTGATCCTTAATATCAATTATAATTTAATACCTCATAATTAAGGGATCTGTATCTCTATAAAAGGAAAAATCAATAGCAATGTTAATGGATTAAAAAAAAATCCTACCTAGGAATGCCTGGGTGGCTCAGTGGTTGAGCTTCAGCTCAGGACATGATTCCGGAATGCCTGGATGGAATCCCACATTGGGCTCCCTGCAGGGAGCCTGCTTCTCCCTCTGTCTATGTCTCTGCCTCTTTCTCTCTCTGTCTCTCATGAATAAATAAATAAAATCTTAAAAAAAAAATTCTACCTAGTCTTTCTAACTAATAGAGTACTCATATTCTTTGAATGTATTATGTGAAGTTACTTTCTAATATTTTGATTTCTAATTTCAGGCTTTACCAGGGAAGAATTTAAATCAATTGACCAGAGCACATAACAGTGGAGAAAATGGATCATAGGTCCTGGCTGAAGGATGCCTGGTACCTGAGTTATCTGCATCAGCGAGAGCCTTGTTGAAGTCTTCGCTCTGTTTGCTCCCATAGGTATCCTTAATTCTTGCCACATCTGTCTGAATGGGGCTGAGCCCATCTAGAACCTCATCTGTGATGTCGTTGGCATTTCTGACCATGCTCTTTGCACTACTGATCATGCCACTGATGTCATCTAATGCACACACAAAGAGAGAGGTGTAAGTATCTGAAATGCTCTACAAAAGAAGCCAAGTACAGTAGGTGGGGAGATGCTGACCTCTCTGTATCCCACGAAGGTCATCCCGGATGACAGTGATATTGGTGTCGATCAACCCTTTCCGAACTGTCATAACTTTCAGAGTTTCCTGTAGGTTGTTGAGAGCCGGACTGATTTCTACAATAAAATAAAGCATCGGGAGGCATGAATGTGCCTAGATGCATAGCCTCAGGGGATTCTGGTTACAGAGGCCAGGAGCATATCCATGCCTGGGTACCAGGCTCCTGAGAAATGCCCATGAAGAAAGAGAGATGCTTAATCATCTAGGGGAGGGTTAACTTCTACTCTGCTCAGGGCAAATGTCTCCACTTAGTGAAGGAAAGGGATGTGACTGTCTTATTCACTGCTATGTCACAGTGCATTGCCTGGCAATATTAATCAATTAATTAATTAATTACTAATATTAAATCTGGCCTTAATATTAGTACATACCTATTGAATGAATGAATGAATGAGTGAGTGAGTGAATAATGTAGAAAGGATGCTTCTTTAGTCAGAATATAAAGAAGATGATAAAGAAGTGCCCTTGAGAGAACCTTATCTAAGCAAATAGACACACAAAGTAGGCATTGTTTCTGTTCATTTCCAGACTGATACATTTAAGGTGATTCATTGAAAGGGAGGGAGTTCACAGACATTCCTAGCTGATAATATTGCCATGGAAAATGACCAGTGAATGCTTTAAGATCCAAATGATGATAAACGATCTAAATTATAATTCCAGGACTGATTTAAATAGCAATGTGGACAAATACCTTAGGATCTCTCTTATATGTGGAATCTAAAAACACATCCAAAATGAAAACAATAAGCTTATAAATATGGGCAACATATTAGTGGTTGCCCTAACCCAGGGATGGGAATGGGAAAAATGGGTGAAGGGGATCAAAAGATAAAGAGAAGCAAGCAAGCAAGGTGGTAGAAAACAAAAGAAAAAAATACCAATGTAGTTAGCATCCCAACCCTATTTAAAACACCAGTCCTTTCCTCTTAGCTCAGATTTTATGAAGGGAACAATGTCATACCAGGAAACTCCTGCAATTTGCTAAGCAAATCCTTCTATGTTACTATGTTTTTTTGTGTGTGATTTTTCATGTATTTAATTTTTTAAAATGAAAAAAGATAAATACATTTATTTACTGTCAGAAGGCATCTAATAACTAAAGAGGCTAAGATAACTTATTGGCCATGAAGGAACATGAAAGACCAGAGAAAAATCAAGATATGGAATTTTCAGAACACTGGAATTTGGAGAGATTAAAATGGCTTCATTGTTTTGTAAAAAATTAAATAAATGGGAACATTTCAAAGATAAAATGTATCATTCAAAAATTCTCATGGTTCACAAGGGTAGTGATTTTGCTACTTTTACTTACTAAGATTCTAAGACTTAAGGAATTTTCAAACTCCAGTGACCTGTAACTATGTCTGGGTCTTCAATGAGAAATCAGCCCTGCACATACCTCTACACCGTGCAGGTCGCCAATGCCACAATCACTTGTGCATCAAATTAAATAGGCCTCAAATCCAAGCCAAAACAAGCCTATCACCTTCAAGATCTATGTTCTACTCATGAGATTCTAGTTAATTTAGTACATGTGAGAATGCTAGGTGGAAACATCAATGTAAAATAGACGCTGGATTTACAAAGTATTGTCTGCAATGATACTGAGATTCACAAAAAACATTTGTTTCTAGAATTTGCTGCTTCTCCTGATCTTCTAGGTCATTTTCAAGCCCTTGGCTCTCCCAGCCACCAACCTCAATACCTTGCTGGAGCTTCTTCTGTGTTATCTTGGTTTGCTTTAAGAGTTTATCACTGTCGGAACTCAGGGTTTTCGCTTTTCTTGGAAGATCTTCCTTTATCACTGTCTGCAATCAAACATTTATCAACCTTGAGCATGTGGCACACCTTAGGAAATGTGGAGTGAGATTTTCATCCTACTCTGAAAACCCTTATCTTTAGTCTTTAAAGGATGAGGCTCAAAGGTGAGGAGGAGGTTTAAAAAGTCTGTTTCTTAAAAGATATAGTTAAGGCTGTAAGTAGGTACTTGTGGCTTGGGGAGGTGGGCCCTGCCCTGGTGGCAAACTGACAAATTATGTGACACCTGTCTCATTTTCTCCATGTCGTTTGCACAATACCCTCTTCAGTAACTGAAGACAGACTGAGTTGCTTTTAGATTTTCAGTATTTGGGAGATAAGCATCTTCAACCTTCCAAGAAGACCTGGCCCTAATTCTTTAATGTTTATATTTTCTTCTTTATTTTTAGATAGAGGAATATTATATGGTGCAGAGAAAATCCCAAAGGACTCCAAGACATGCCCAGGTGTTAAGACTAATGACAGGAAATAAATGATTACCAAACTGCGTACAAAAATCTCTCTCTTCTTTGGGAAATGTCAATACTTACTCACAGCCTAAATCATTCCTAGAAAGGAGCAGGCTATACTACTTACCTTGGTTCGACATTGATAATCAGTGTAATTTCCATTTGGTTTTACAAATGGTTTTTCCAACTGTGCTACGTATATCAAAACAGTCAAGTAAATACAGAAGTGAGCCATGTTTGGAGCAAGTTCAAGTCTATTTTATACAAGCTCGATTTAAAAGAATGCTTGTTTATATTCCACAGTGCATACGGAAAGAAAAGGGGTCAAGGCAGGTGCCCACCTGGAGGGCAGACTCGGAGGCCCTGGTGGCCTTGTCAGCCGCATCCTCAGCTGCTTTGATGGCGTTGAGGATGTTCTCATAGGCGGTGGCGGCATCCACTGCACAGCGCACCAGCTCATCTCCACTGGCATTCTTCTTGATCCTGGAAGACAGTGTGGGTGAAGGGCTCCAGCACCCCCCACTGCCTCCCATCCCCCAGCCTCCCTGATTCATTACGCAAATGGAGATCAGAGGTGGCATGGATGCATTTGGGAATCAACCCCCCACCTCCTGCCCGTTGCAGGTTGGGTTGGGCCCTGGGGTCTGCCCTCCACCCTACTCTGAAGACCAGCTGTTGGGGAGGCTTTCACACTAGGCTCCAGCCACCCGTTCAGTTAGATCTCGGGGGTCACTCACTCCTCCAGCTGCTTTGCCAGCTCTTGTAAAGACTGTGCGTGCTTTTCTGCCTCCATCACCAGGGACGCTTTGCTGGCGGACTGGGATAGTTCTCTCACTTTGTCATTTAGTTCATGTCTTTTTTCATTTAAAGTGGCAGCTAATTTTTCATATTCCTATGTTTTCAGGTAAACAAAGACAGTGTCAATTTAAGCTAAGATTGTATATACCATTTTCTTGAACTCTATCGTAAACTTCAGGTTCCTGGGATACATTATTTCCATAGTGGCACTGATAACACTTTTCTAAGTTTTCCCACCATTTGAACATTTTTCTTATGGTGGGTAATCCCTTTGACAAATTTTGTAAAAACATACTGTTATGTTGTAATGTTGTACTGAACCAAAATACTTTTTTTTTAATTTAAAAGTAGTGATTATAAAAGGTATTTCCAAAATACCCGTTGGGCTGCTAATGTGGTCAATCTTTTATCAGTTCTAAATACGTCCCACTAACAAAAGTATGCTTGATATCTTAAAAACAGCATTCCAATTTTGTTTTATTATCACAAAAGTACCATTTGCTCACTGGGGGCTAATTAGGTAAGAACAGACATAGAAAGGACATTATCATTAGCACCCCCTGCCCCTGTGCCCAGGAGGGCACCTCAATAAACACTTTGGTTTATTTCCTTCCGTCTAAAAGACATATACTGCAGGAAAAAAAAAAAACCCATAACAGATTAGCCTATCTCATAGTTTCCTTGTATATGATCTGAATGTTTTTCAATTTTCCAGAGAATGAGTTTTGTCTCTACCTCCTGGCTTTTCCCCATCAGCTGCAGCAGTGTGTTGGTCTGCAGTAAGGAAGAGTCTGCAGTGGTTAGGTACTTGGAGAAATCACTCTGTAGGGAATTCATTTCTTTAACTTGTCTCTGGAGAGAATAAAAAGAGTATCTGTTTGAACCACATGATGGGTTATCAGAAGGCACAGGCATCGTTATTGGGCCACAGCATATAAGTAATTTCAAGCCAGAACATTCTTTTGAACTTAAAGATCATCTAGGCAACCACAGAGTGAAGGGAAATCACTTCAGTTTGCTGCGTGGGTGTGTTGTCATGGTTTCTTCAAACTCAGTGCCAATGAAACAACAGCTAGCACTGTTGAAGAAGCTTTCTATACTGGGAGCAACTCAGCCAATGAGTGGATAGGTAAGTCAGCTCTGGTTTGTGAGGCAGAACAAGAGATTTTCACTAAACAAAGCAGCACTAACCATCACCATGATCTACCTGCCAGGCCCCGTGAGGACATAGCAGCGCTTCAACAAGAAAGCTCCCGGAACCTGAGAAGGCCAGGCAAGGAGCCGCCAAAGCTCTGAGACCCACAAATTCGGATCATGCTCCACCATCATCAGTGACTCCCAAAAGCAGAGTCGCTGTTTGAAGAGGCTTTGGGAGTTAAGCGTATTGCCATCTACTAAGATATTTATTTTCTTTTACTAAATTCTTCTTGTTGGGGGGTCAGTCCTGTGTCATTCCACTCTGATCTTACTGTCATTTTATAAGGCCTCATGCTCATGTTGCTGTCTCAGCATATGATGTGCACCAGTGAAAAGATATACCCTGGAACCTCAAGCTCTAAATCTTGTCTCTGCAGCTCCTGGATGCAGAAAATCCATGAGGCCTGGATTTTCATCTATTTCCCATAATGCAGATAATGCCTTAAAATGCTGTTGCCAGTGATTATGATAATGATGTTTACCCAGCTGACACAAAAAGTCAGTTATTTAAAACATATATTATATGCTTGGATTTAATTATAACAATATTGGTTTCATTTCTCATCTACTTGGCAACATTATTCCTCCAGTACTCCATCAGCCCGGGGCAGGGAGAAAGCAATTTGCTCTGCTTTCCCTGTGGTTTAAGTTCACAATGTTTTCTGGTGACTGAGGAGTAGGAATGACTTTGGTTTTGCATTTAATTCCTTATGCCTGTTTGATTGGCATCTGCTGTACAGACAGGTGTGCACAGATCAGATGTACTGACAAAGTGCCTGGCCAGGCCATTTTATTAATGATAAAGATCCCTGCTCCCTCAGCCTGGTCATTAATGAAAGCATGCCGATTCTGACTGTGAACCCACCTCGAGGGATTCCAAAGTCTTCTCGTTTCCTCGGTTGAGGCCAGTGGCCCGCTTTGCTTGGGCAGATGCTTCCTGTAGCAGGGCACGGAGGTCACTGAGTTTGGCTTCGTAGTCATTTAAAGAATCCCGCATATTCTTAACAAGTGCACCGTTCTCCACTTGGTGCTTCTCCAGCCGGCTCCTTATCCGAGTCAGCACTGTAAAAGATCACTTTTTGTTTTTCACTTGAGAGACGAGTACCTTGAAGCTAGACTATGAAGACTACAGAAGGATCGAGTTTCTACTTATTTCATGGTTTTCCTTGAACTTGCAAGTGAATGAGAAAGGAAACTAATATTTATGCAGTGCCTGCTGTGTGCATGGTTGTGTGCGCAAACATAACCACTTGAAAACTATAATAATATGTCTCCTGGTTCAGATATTGAAATGGACAGCCTGAGAGACTAGGTGACTGACCCAAAGTTGCATGACCGGTCAACCTTGGCACTTGAACGAGACCTGCAGAGTATAGAGCACAAGCCCCTAACACTACTGCTCACTAATATTACTAACTGCTACTAACACTGTCTCCTCAGTCCAAAGCAAAGACTAATATTAAATTTGAACAATACAAGTGCTAAAAGAAAACTGTTACCATCTGCATATTAACCTCTGACATATCATTTTACTAGAGAAAAAAGACCAGTATTTGAAAAACTATGCACCAGACTTCTATTACTCCCAGGTTTGAACTAATGAGGCATTTTCCCTAAGCAAAGTCTCTGGATATATTTGGTATCTACACCGAGTTTTTGGTTTCTCCAAGAGTAGTGTTAATATCAGTTTGTGATTCTAAACCCCAGTGGTGGTGAGGCAACCTTTACAAAATGATATAATGAGAAACCTGGATGGAGCTTAATGAAAGAAAAAGAAAAATGTAGTTAAAAAAGGAAAAGGAGGTATCAGTGTCTAATATCTTTGGAGAAGAATCTATTTTTTTTTCTTGCATCATGGCAAGATGCTATATTCTTACAACCTGTTGGCAGCTTGGAGGGGCTATCCATTCTCACTTGATGCTCCTAACAGTCATGTACGCTGGGACATCCGGGTGGTTCAGTTGATTAAGCTTCTGACTATTTTGGCTCAGGTCATGATCTCAGGGTGGTGAGATAGAGCCCTGAGCTCAGGAGAGAGTCCGCTTGAGATTTTTTCCCTTTCTCTCTACCCCACCCCCACCCTTCTAAAATAAATCAATAAATCTCTAAAAAAAAAAAGTCCAGTATGCTGAAATAACAGGTCTCTCCACCTGTAACCGGGGACCCGACCTTGCACTTTGCACACTGTAGTTCAAGCCCATTAGAATGGACTGCATGCAAGGATCTGGGAGTTTTGTTTTTTGTTTTTTGTTTTTTTTGGATCTGGGAGTTTTCTTACAGAGCTGAGCCTCTGTTTTTTCAGCTTCTGCTTCTCTCAGGTGCTTTCCAAAGTTGCGGTTCCGTAGTTCTGTCATCATGCGCTCCGCTTCAGCCAACTCTCTAGAAAAATCCCCTGAAGGCAGGTTGTTTCCTTCCCCATCTGTCCCAGAGATCTGCTTCAAGAGAACTAGAAAATATCAAGTAGTTTATTAAACTGGGAATTCTGGACTCCAGCTGACTACTAAAAAACAGAAAAGCGCAGAGATTTTTATGGAGGGTTTATATTAGTTTTTTAGTGTCACTACAGGATCTTTTCCATAATGTCGAACTATTAAGTAGAAAATCTTTCAGAGCACAGAACAGAATAAAAAAATATTTAATTGGACTGAGAAACTCCTTACTGTGCACATTCTGGATGACATTTTTAATCTTTGTGTCCAGCTCTTTTGCACTTTGGGTTGTCCGATCAACATTGTTATGTAATGTTTGTGCTTTTCTGGAATTTATTTGAACCTATATGAAAAATAAACTGATTAACAACAAACCATGTTGATGGGGGGAAACTAACAATATTTGGAGGACCACAAAAAGTTACCATTATTGACTGAACACCTTACCTTTTCTTGCATGGTTTCAAATTCACGATTCAAATTACCCAGTTCCTTTTCTAGACCATCCATTTTTAATCCATGATTTGAAATGGCAGAACGATAGTTGAATAACTGATTCTGGAAGCACAATGCAAAGTGAATCTCACATTAGAGCAGGAATCTAGACTAAGTCCTATCAACTCAGTAATCCTGGTAATGATATGAAGAGATTGATTTAGCAAGCCCAATGCTGGTCTACAGGAAAAGATTGGGTTCTTTGAAATCAGACACTTGAAGAATCTACTTTCTTTACTTTTAAAAAAAGATTTTATTTACTTATTTAGAGATAGAGAGTTGAGGGGAGAGGCAGAGGGAGAGGGACAGAATCTTAAGCAGAATCAACACTGGACTAAGAGCCCAACAAGGGGCTCGATCTCACAACCCTGAGATCATGATGTGAGGAGAAATCAAGAGTTGGATGTCCAACTGACTGAGCCATCTCAGGTGCCCTAGAAGCCTACTTTCTGATGTAAGTTGTAACATGGCTCTAAAATAAACTGAAAAACATGAGGAGACAAGAGATACTTTACTTGAGTTAGTGACCTGACCTTAAAGAAATGAAGGTGGTACCATTCACCTGATATATTGCTTTTCAACTCTATAATACATGTCAGTTGTTTTTAACCTATATTTAACATTATAATACTAAAAGCAGTGCCTAAGGCTACTTTAGTGAAGGAATCATTAGATTCAAAGAATCTTATGGCAGGAAGGGAACTGAGAGCTCATTTAATTGAATCCTCTCACATTACAAATGAGAAAATGTAAATCCAGAGCAGTTGGGTGACTTGTCCATGCCACAGCTGTAGAGCTGATCAGTGATTGCTTAAAGACCAGAATCCAGGTTTCCTGTCTTTTCAGGTACTAAACTGCATCATTACTTTTAGAAAGTGACATTGCTGCACATAACATCTGAGTAGTGATTATTTTCCATTTTTTTGGAAAAAAAAAACTTGTTAATAGCTTGAAGAAATGTACAGGAAAAAGCAATACTATTGCCTCCACTTGCATGTGAGAGAGCCAGTGATTGGGGAAAAAAACACAAGCTTTTCAGCTTAGGTCCAAACCCTAGGTCTGCCACTTCGTAGATAAGCCTCACTGAATTTTATCTCCTTCATCGATAAATTGGGGATTATAATATTAAGATGCTAGGTTGTGTTGATGATATTATGAAGTGTCATATACACATGAACATTCAAAACTACTTCCCTTCTCATGCTTATTCCTAGTGAATTTTAACAGTGTGTGATTTAGAAAGAAGATCTATTTTAATTTTACTATGGGAAAACTGAGGCATATCACTCTATAGAATGTTAGAATACCTGGATAAGTAGAGTAGGTAAAGCATGGAATTCGATCTTGGTTCAAATTCTAGAACCACCTTGTACTAGCTGTGTGATGGTGGTCATGTTACTTAACTCTAACATGCCTGGTAAATGAAGATAACATTATTTTCCTCATAGGACATTGTGAGAATTAAATAAAGTGCTATCACAGAGCCTGGCTCATAGGATGGGCACTAAAATGCTGGTTCCCTGCCCTTCGTCAAACTGCAGGATTATATTGATGACACCAAAGTAACTCTGGTAGCTTCTTTTTCTCTCAAAACATAATGATTTTCTTCCTCTTTCTAATAGACCTGTAAATCATGGACTAAAATGTATCCTGATGAGATGGGAAAGAGCCATTTTTCTAGCATGGTTTTTTGCAATATTAAGTTCCCTTTTGAATATAGGTTTGAACTGTGTATGTCCACTTGTACATGGATTTTTTTCAATAAATACATTGGAAAAATTTTTAAAGATTTGTAACAATTTAAAAAACCCCACAGATGAACCATGTAGCCTAGAAGTACCAAAAAATTAGGAAAAAATAGGTATTATTATAAGAATGCAGTATATAATACATACACAAAATATGTGTTTAAGATTTATACTGTTTGTAAGGCTTCTGGTCAACTGTAGCCTACTAGTAGTTAAGTTTTTGAGGAGTCAGAAGTTATATGCAGATTTTCAACTGTGCAGAGGGTCGGTGCTCCTAGCCCCCATGTTGTTCAAGGGTCAACTATATACTCAGTTACAAGCACTAATTGGTTTAGAATCGGGCTTCATTTCAAGAGCACGTATAAAACTTTCGCCAAACCCTCTCTCATTATGTCTAGTTTAGGGTTTATCTCCTCTTTATCTTTACCTCAATAAAGGTATCTTTACCTGGATACCTCTTTATCTCCTCTACTGAGATACTCTTTCACTTCAATGAGTAAACTTCTTTTTCATTTTCATGATTTTTAACTGGATCTTATTTGGTTTCTAGTGTTTTAAACAATTTTTTTAATTTCTTGTTCTTTCTATTGAATTGTTATTCTTCAAAGTAATTTTCAGATTGTCTTAGGATTTTCATTTTCTCCAGAGGGAACTCATCTCTTAATGGTTGCTTCTGTTGAGTGTCTTTTGTGTCCTTATTTGTCTATTCCAGTGTTGGAAGGTAAATATTGTCTCCGCTTCTCTCTGTACTCTCTGTGCCCTGGCCAGTGATCTTATGGTCATCACTACTCCCACTCTAGATCTCCAAAGCCAGAACCAGGTCTTACATTGGCAGCTGAGGACTTGTACCCTATGGTGATGTTGAGGATGTCACATTCTAGTACAGACCCTGTACTAGACTTGTGAATCATGTCCAGATCTTGCTACAAGTGTAGCTTTTCTGGTTTCTCATATGCTCATTGCTCAACAATGGGCACTGGGCAGTTTTAAAGTTTTTTTTTAAACCTCCATTTATAGGCAAGAGTGCCCTCAGTTTCCTCAGGGAGCCTGACTCTGGCTCTGTGGGGCAATCTAGGCCCTATTACTTCTCTTGGCCACCTTCTTTCCAGTGCACATAGAATATTTTCTCAGATGAACCATATCTTAAGCTATGAAACAAACCTCAACACATTTTTAAAAACTGGAGTTAGGTAAAGTATGCTTTTTGACCACAATAGAATTAAATTAGAAATCAATAATAAGAAGTTACCTGGAAAATGCCTAGTTTGTAAATTAAACAACACATTTCCAAGTAATTCAGGGGTCCAAGGTATGTCAGAAGGAAATTAGGAAATCTTTTGAATTGAATAAAAATGAAAGCACAACATTTCAAAATGTGTGGAATACAGCTAAAGTAGTGCTTTGGGGGAAATTCGTAGCAATTAAATGCTTATGTTAGAAACAGGAAAGGTTTGAATCAGTAAGATAAGCTTTCATCTTAAGAAACTAGAAAATGAATAGCTAATTAAACCCAAAGCAAGCAGAAGGAAGAAAAAATATGAATAATAGAAATCAATGGAATTGATAACAGAAAAGCAATGGAGAAAAATCAATGAAATAAGATAATTAAAATTGATAAACTTCTAGCCAGAATAATCAAGAAAAAAGGAGATAAAACATAAATAATATCAGGAATGCATGAGAGGGTGTTACTACAGATTTTGCAGGTATTAAAAGGATAATATAGAAAACTATGAATAATTTTAGGTCAATACATTTGGTAATTCAAATGAAATGAAAAAATTATTTGAAAAGCACAACTTACCAAATATCACTCAAGAAGAAATACATAACCCCAACAGTCCCATATCTATTTTTTAAAGGATTGAACTTATGATTTATTTTAAAACAAACAAACAAACAAATCTTCCAACAAAGAAAATCCCAGTCCCACATGGCTTCGCTGGAAAATTCCACCAAACATGTAAAGAATTAATGCCAATGTAATACAAACCTGTTTTTGATTCTTCTGAATGCAAGATACTTAGTTAAGGGCTCTAGAACAAAAATTAGCCCAGAAACATGCAGCAAATAAAGAATATTCACTTATAAGTATTAGTTTTGTATGTTCACTAGTACTTTCCAGCAGTAAAAACCTAGTCTCCATTTGGATCAGAGGAAGGAAAGCCCTGGGAGCCTTCAACAAAGTCAACCTCTTCCCATCTCCTGCTTGAAGGGTACTCATGCAGCATCTATACACCAAGTAGCTTTTCTGGGCCTAGTATTGCACTGGGTGCATGGGGTATTTACCCTCAGGTCCTTGATCTGGGTCTCCAAGTGCTTCATCTGCTCCAGAGTGCCGGTGCTGGCACTCAGGCCCTGCAGCTGAGACTTGACTAGGTGGAGCTCATTGCCCATAGTAGCCAGGTCATTCAAGAGTGTCATCACACAGCTGTCACAATCTGTAGGGGCCATAGTCAAAGGCAAATGTGCTGTGGCTGCAGCCACATGAATGCAAACAGAATACAAGGGCTGTACAGCCCGGTTAATGCGCATATATGTCATCACAGGTAAAAAAAAATTGCAATCCTAGACTTCTTAGGGAGGGATGCAGATTCTTCAAAAGAGAGACCTCTAGATAAGGAACATTTTAAAAAGAAGTGGTGGGATGGGGGACATGGGTGAAGGGAGTCAAAAAGTACAAACTTCCAGTTACAAGATAAATAATTCCTGGGGATGTAACAATGCATAACGTGACTATAGTTAACAGCACTGTATGGTATATTTGGAAGTTGCTAAGACAGTCTGTCTTAAAAATTCTCATTACTAGAAAAAAAAATGTGTAACTATGGGAGGCTATTAACTAAACTTATTGTGATAATCATTTCACAATATATACAGATATCAAATCATTATGTTGCATACTTTAATGTCACATGTCAATTATATCTCAAAAAATTGGGAAACGTGATTGTATGCAACGTGTTACTTATTTTGTATGTGAAAAAAATAATAGTAAATAGCTTTTATTTATCAAGAGCTTGCTATTTGTCAGGCACTGTGATCAAAGATTTATCAGCATTTTGGAGAAACCAGGTCACTTGTCCAAGGTCATAAAGCTATAAGTTGACAGAGGCTGGTCTTGACCCTAGGAAGTCTTCCCCACACTTCCTCCCACCATTGCTTTCCCAGCCTGGAAAGTACATGTCCCAGCACAAGGCTCACATATCTCAAACTAAACCCCACAAGTCGGAAAGGACGGGGCCTTTGTTTTCTCACCATCACATTCTTCTGCTGGGCTGTCATCTTTGGGCTCTTGGTTTATGCAGTCTGAAAAGAAGGATAACCAAAGAAGATATTGTTATTAAACTTCCTCTTCACTACTTTTTAACTTGGCTTTCAGAAAAGATAGTTTGGGAAGATTTTAGTCACCCAAATATCCAACATCACTGGCTCTTCCCTTCTCCCTTCTTTATCCATGCCATTGTTCTGGGAGCTTTCCCATCTCCCAATAGTCTTGCTACAGGAACTTCTCTTGTGACCTCCCTTACTGTATATTCAGTTTCTTCTCTACAAAGGGTCATGATATTCTTATCTAATTAAAATCCCAATTGTTAGTGTTAAGGCTTTCTTCATGTGATAGCTACCTATACAACTGTTGACATCTCTTCCCATGTCTTTCAAGAACATTCAATAAACATTGATTGAGCACTTTTGAGTGTCTACTGTGTGCCATGGTGTTGTGCCACATACAGGAAATATAAAGCTACTAAGACAAAAATCCCTGCTGTCCTGTAGTTTCCTGATCCCATGGGAGAAGCGGATAAATTACACAATAGTGTGACAGAAGCTAAGAGAGATATATGCACACACCTGCATGCCAATTACCACAGATATAAGCTAGATTTTGAGGTTTTCAACTGTAGTCAGGAAAGCCTACTGGTCATCCTTGGTCATTTTAACTCTTTCCATTTTTACTCTTTTTCCCATACCTTGCATTGTTACAATGAAATCCCTCTCCTTTCTCTCTAGAAAAATAAGCTAATTTCACCACAGGAAATTTTAAAGCTCAAATTTTCCTAGACATGCTACAAGGAAGCTTTCATGTTTTGTCTTCTCAGCAGCAGGCTATATTCCACACTTCACATATATATATATATGCATATATTTTAAACCACATTTACTTTTATTTGCAAAATAAATTATGTAAGTTCACTGTGGAAAATTTGGGAAAATCAGAAAAATAATATAAAAATATCACCCTTGATCCGACCACTCAAAGACAATATCTCCTTTCTATATATTTGTAGACATTTTAATTTATTATATATATATAATATATTACACATATATTATATATATAATAGGTTTTTTCTTACTCATCCTTTTTTTTAACTCATTTTTATGTGTATGTATCATTACATCACAATTTTCTCAATTAGACTATAAATGCCTTGGGGCCAGGAAACAGAGTTTCATTTTTTTCACAATCTCCTACAGCATCTCGAATATTCTAGGGGCGACCTGGTTCATGTGGATGATTGATCAGGGGAATTTTCTCAATAAGCTTGAGTTTTGACCACCAATAAATCTGTAGGTTATTAATTAAAAGAAAAAGAAAGAATAAAGAAGAGGGAAAAAAGCTCACAGGAACAAAAAATCTCATGTGTGAGCATTTTCTTCCATTTGGGGAACACATAGTTACCATCCTCACTTCAGGTTGCTTTATTGTTGTTGTTGTTGTTGTTGTTGTTGTTGTTAGAGCAGGAAAAAGAGGATTGAAAATATATTCATCTCATGAATATGCTGTGTGTGATATTGAAGCTTCTCCTTGAATACCCACAGTCACAGTAGAAACTCATTTTCTCTAAAACAGTCTTTTTCATCTTAAAACCCCTGACACTTCTTCCTTAGGATGATTTCAAGTAGATCTTCTTCTCACTTTCACTCATTGTGTTCTACCCCTTATGCCATGTGGAACAAAACCAACCCTTCTCCCACACATCAGCCTTTCAAATATGTCCTTTCCAAGTCTTCTTTTTGTGGTTCAGGTTTGTAAATCCTTCATGTGACATGGCTCCAAGTGTTTTTCAAAGTCTTACCATCTTTCTGAACAAACTGTAGCTTATCGATTATCTTCTAGATACATAAGCCTTACATGAGGACTTACGTGAGCAGTGTACCAGGGAAGGGCAGACCACCTGGTTTTAGACTTTAGAATTCATTGAAGATCATATGAGGTGTTCTATGGGCCACACTACTCTCTTGAGCCATATTGAATTTGCTGCTAAGACCTCAGTCTTTTTCACCTGTTGCTGCTAAGCCACATCTCACTTATCACATATATAATTTTATACCATTCAGCTATAGGATCACATGCTTATCCCTAACATAATGCTGTCTCGTTAGAATTAGCCCATTGTTTCAGGTTGTTGAGTCCCTTAAGTATTCTAAATGTGCCATAGCAGGCATTTTCTGCCTCTCCCAACTTTGAGCCATCTGAAAACTGCGTGGGCATGCCTTTTATATTTCCATTCAGGTCAACAGTGTTGAACAAGATGGAGTCAAGGATTAAGCTCCAGCATAGGTCAATAGATACCTCATTCTAGACTGATAATAATCCATTTAGTTTATACTCTTTTGGGAACAGTCACTTGACTCTGTCTAATACACACATTCCCAGTTTAGCTCATCCTGTCCATAACTATAAAATAAAAGATTTTATCTAAGGTTTGGCATTACATTATATCTGTGATGTTTTCTTGGTAAATCATGTTAAAATCCTCTGTCAAAGGAAGAAAACCATCTTCCCTTTTCTTCTAAATTGTTCCTAATGAACCCATACTAATTCCTAGTCATTGTCTTTTCTTTGGTATGTGAAATTCATCCCAGCTATACCAACCGTATCATAGATATTTATTGCTATTTGAGAAAGAATATGCTGCTTCCTTCAGTTACACACATGAAGAAAACTGATGTGATGATAACCTTATAATGCCAAGGGAAATCTTAGCAAAATCACCAAAGTAGGAGTGGAGGTTATTTTGGCTATAATTAGTTGAGTTTTAAAACAATTTATCTTTTTAAAAAAAGCTTACTTGAAGTAAGTTATTTACCAAACTTTAAATACTACCTAAACATTCCCAAGGTTGTTAACAAAAACAATTTGTTAACTGGAATTGTTCATTATGCTTCCTGAAACCTTTGCCTGGGTTCCTCACCTGCTATTTTATACCAGATTGATAAATGTTAACACAGGTGTGAGTCCATCTTACCTCCAGTCAAAGGGTGACAACTGCTCAAATGACCGTTGCTGTTACAATTGCATGGTTGGCAGCTACCTCCAAACTTCTGGGGATTCCCGAAATATCCTGGTGCACATCTATCCAAAATAAAGAAGAAAAGGAGAAACACTTGAAGAACTCATCATTTGTTCCAACCAATTTTCTTCAGCTTCTAACTCCCTCTTATTGTAACCCTATGAGAGAGGAGGGCTGACATTGATTTGCAGGAATGAATGTGTCTCAATACAAAGACATTTATGGTTTGAATGAGAACAGAGAAAGTGGAAGGTGGTGGAACTTGCATCCTCCTCCTTGATACCAGGACAACAAAATCCTCAATCACCCCTGCAGCTGAATGGCAGATGAACAAAATGCACACAGATCCAGTGGTTGGACCGATATGGAAATCAGAGATAGATGAATTTTATGCAAAGTTATGTTCCTGAAGATATCATATAATTAAATGTTGCTTAATTTATGGCTAATTTCCTCAAAGAAAAATTTAAAGCAAAATTCATATAATTTAAAAATTTTTTCAAAAATGGGGATTTTATTAATATTTCCTAGCCTGCATAATTCATATTTGCACTACTTGCTACAGTGCTGTACTTAATGAGCTCAAGCAACTGAGAGCATTTACAGTGCCTACCCTTGGCTTGGAGCCTTTATTATTCCAGATAATTTAGTGATGAGAACTCAGTTCCTTATTTAAGTTAAAAGACATTTCCTTGATTTTGAGTTTCTATTTTTTTTTAAAAAACCAACAGAGGTGCCTGGGTGGCTCAATCAGTTCAGTGTCCACCTTCACTTCAGGTCATGATTTCAGCGTCCTGGGATTGAGCCCTGCATAGGGCTCCCTGCTCAGTGGGAACTTGCTTTTCCCTCTTCCTCTACCCCTCCCCCCACTTGTTCTCTCTCTCTCTCTCTCTCTCTCTTTCTCTCTCATTAATTGATAAAATCTTAAAAAACAAAACAGACACATGTTAATGTTTTTGGAATTGGGATGAAAACCAAAATATTTCTGTCTATTAGCAAAGTTCCACACCCACTCTATCTCCCCCAGATTGTCATTAACTTGATGTGTGTGTGGTGTCTTATCAGTGCAATTGACAGAATCAAGGGAATGTGGTATTTGACTCTCTTCCCCAAATTTAAGCTTTGCATCAAGGAACTAATTTATGTAGGCTTCACCAATGGATACATTGGTGATACAGTGCAAAGGACATGGGCTTTCAATCAGGAAGATCTGGCTGGATCCCTGCCCCTACCATGTGCTGTGTAACCCTGGGCTGTTAACCCTCCAAGCTTTAGTTCCTTAATCTTACTCCTGTCATGAGAATGTAAACTCCACAGGGGCATGGATTCTCTGGCTGATCAATTGCTAGTATCTGGGATAGTGCCTGGGCCCATATTAGGTGCGAGATAAGTCTATGCAGAGTGAATAAATGAATAATTGCACTAACAATACCTGTTTTGATACATGAATATGAGATAAAAATGTAGTGAGGAATCTAATACCATGCCTGAACATAATAGACACTCAATAAAAAGTAGTTACCATTTTAAGGCACGATGAAATATTCATGTATATATGCATCTATGTATAATTGGTATCACTTGGAATTATGACATTTCAGAGAGTAGACACGAAGCAGAAAACCCATGTATTCCTTAATTGCCAAGAAGGTAATTAAGCTGAGGTGGCTTATCTAAATCTACCAAGCCAGTTGGCATAAGGGTTTACTTTATGTGACTGGTCCTGTATTCTACTTAACAAACCATACTATGCAAAAGATCTGTGTTCCTTTTTAAAGTTTTTATTTATTTATTTGAAAAAGAGATGGAGCGAGAGTGATAGAGATAGCATGAAGAGGGGGAGGGGCATAGGGGGAGGAAGAAGCAGACTCCCCACTGAGCAGAAAACCTGACCCTGGGCTCGATCCCAGGACCCTGTGATCATGACCTGAGCTGAAGGCAGACACTCAACCGACTGAGCCACCCAGGTGCCCAAAGATCTATATTTTAAATACTTTATTTTTTGATGGCTTATCTATATCTAAACTTTCCATGTAAAAGATATATAATTATAAAATATTTCATATTAAAGTCATGTAAATATTCAGGAAGTTTGATTCCACTTCTTCCTTACTCTTGCAAAAAGCGTTATTTGCTGATCACGGAAACAACTGGTTCCCTTATTCTTATTTTAAGGTAGTGTCCAAACACAATGGACTGAAGTAAAATTTCCTGATTTCATAAATGGCATTGGGACAACAAATAAAGAGCAGAGAACATATTTGTCACCTGTGGCTCTGAGTGGCTGGGGGAGAAACGTGTCCCAGAGCAAGGTATGAGCTGGGAATCCTTTCCTACCTCATTCCTCAGATTGTCTGCTCCCTCCTCTGCCCTCCTGGCTCCTGCTTATATTTTTACTCTTCACCCTATACTGTCTTGTAGCTACCACCGCTGCATAGCCAACAACTAGAGCCGGAATGATGCCTGGCACAGAGTAGGTCCTCAATAAATGTTCAACAAATGAAAAAGTTTGACATTAATATAGCATTAACCTGTCGAAAAGTTTTTAAAAAAAATTTTAAGAAACACTAGTTTGCTTCCCTGAGACAGCAAATGTAACAAACATAAGTTGTGAGAACTGTTAATTAAGAATTTCTCTTTTCAAATCTGCTGCCTGCCAAGTGGATGTCTCAGCCAGTATGTTGCTGTTTTCTGCTTTATTGTTTGTGAAGAACCCTAAGGAGGATTACACTAGGACCCCTCTCCCAGGTGGGAGTCTCACAGCTTTTAAACCACAGAGTCCAGAAGAAACTTCCCAGTGCCCACCCACTCACCCATCTTTCCTGTCTCAGGACAGCTGCCCCTTCTGTCCATCACCCCCCAAGGTTGGTTGGAGGCCCCTCCTACAGCAGCCTGACTTAGCCCAGTTATATTCTCAGCCACTATTTTCACAGCTGGTTTGTATATCTGCCCATCACTAGACTGTAAAACCCTGAGGGCAGAGTCTGTGCTCCAGCTGCTAACATGTCTCTAGTGCTTAGCACAGTGCCAAACATACTAGGATCGCCATACATTTTTCATTGGCAGAAAGAATGAATAATAGATGTGAGGCATTTGTGGGCAACGTTGCTCTTGCTGAAATGGAAAACAGAAGAACCTTGAAATTGCTTCTTTTTACCACAAGACAGTGCCCAGCCCCTTAGCTGATGCTCAGTGATCCCCACAATAAGGCAGTTTGTGCCTTTCTCCCATGGCAAATATCTTTGAGGACCTTGCGTTTTCTTGCATGACTTCCCTGATTTGAGCCACCTTCCAACCCTACCTCTCTTGTCATCCCACCCTGTCCATCAAATATCCCAGATAACCCCAGGCCAGAGTGGACCTGCTTTCCTATGAAATCCAGCTGAATTAATTTTCTGTTTTTTTTTTTTTTTCTAATTAGGCAACACTCTTCTAAAGTTTATCCAGGAAAATAAAATGTCAGAATGGCCAAGGAAAACATTTTATATAAGGGTTACGAAGGAAGCTTTGCTCAACCAAATATCAAAAAGCGCTTTATATTTTCAGAAATGACACAGAAATGATAATGGCACAAAGACCAAATAAAATGTACAGGGTCAAGTCTAAGTTTATGGAGAAATTTTGTAGATGCACATTGACCTTTAGTGAATTTAACTACATGTACTCAACCAAAGAGAGAGGAGTGTGACAGTGTGAGAGGAAGAGAGGGAAAAACAACAGGAGTGTCTGTCCTCATTCACTCATGAGCACACATCCTGCGGTGAGTGTGACATGAGGGATGTGAATCTGCTAGTCCCCTAATCGGCCTACTTTCCTTGTGCCTCCCCTACTGAGTGTGGCTCTGGGATGCAGCCAAATACTACATGTATTTCATGCAACATGGGCCCTGGATTGTGGGGATGGAATACTGGGATAGTCAGAGTCACTTGGGCTCTGGCCAATTTTGGCTACCATGTTAACCCTAAATCTATCTGCCTTGTGAGAGGCCATGACACCCCCAAAAGGCTAGCTTCCAAATTTTCACCAACATGAAGAAATAAAACTATAGAAGTATTAAAAGTAGGGTGCCTGGGTGGCTCAGTTGGCTAAGAGTCTGCCTTCAGCTTCAGAATATGATCCCAAGGTCCTGTGATCAAGCCTCGCATTGAGCTCCCTGTTCCATGAGGATCCTGCTTCTCCCTCTGCCACTCTCTCTGCTTGTGCTCTGTCTCTCTCTCAAATAAGTAAAATCTTTTTTTTAAAAAAATAAAAGTACTAAAAGAATGCATTAACATTTATATAACCTCCCTAAACATGACCCCATTGGCTGACTCCTGAGGAATACAGAGTAGAAACATATAACAAAATAGAAAACCAAAAAAACATACAAACAAAAAACAAACTGAAAAAAGTATCTGCAACATATAGTATGAAGGGCTCATTACCTTTAAAAGAATTTGTACAAACCAATAAAAAAACTGATAAAAGAACATTTCACTAGAAAAAAATGAGTAAAAGACCTAGAAAACAATCCCAAAAATAAGATCCACAAGTGGTCAATGAACACATGAAAAAGACTCCAATCTAATTATTAAACAAAGAAATGTAAATTAAAATGATACACAATGGTCTCCTACTAAACTGGCAGATATTTTAAAAATTGATCATTTCTAGTATTCACTGGCGGCAGCAGGTGCTCTTTTGCCACTGGTAGGACTAGAAATAAGTGTGACTTTTCTGGAGGGCAAACAGGCAAAATGAATCAAAAGCCTGAAAAATACACCTACCCTTTGATCCAAGTAATCTACTTCTATTAATTATATCTTGAGGATTTATACACACAAATATTTTGCTGCAAGGATTTACTTTTAGTGCTGCTTTGAATGGAAAACAGTGAAACTATCTCAAAGACTAGGAGGAGATTACAGAACTTCTTGGTTCTGACATGATGTTATCAGTGAATACTTTGCTGAAATGGAAAGACAGTGCTAGCCTTCTACTAGATGAGAAAACAAGTCAAAACAGAAAGCAAAACAACAATCTACTTTTGTTTTTAAGAAAACATCTGTGCACACAGAATGATCTGTAAGAATATGCAAGTTTCAGCTGGGGTTTTCTGTAAATAAAATGATTATAAGTAGGATTATATGTGAGCATGTACAAGTATAAAGGGCTACAAAGAGGTGTAGTGGGCCTTACAGTTCTTTGCTCACCTGTATCACATCATTTTTAATAAAGATATGTATTGATTTTATGATAAAGTTATTCTAAATTTAAAAATATGCTGCCCATATGATTCATTTGCTACACTGTTACTTTTTCAAACATGTATGTGCCATCTTCCCAGGAAGACCGTAAGCAGTTTTTACAGCCCTTATAAATGCTTGGTAGTGTATAGTAGCTAATCATGAAAATCTGTTCCTGAATAACTAAAGCTTGGCTCTACGGTCCTTCATAATTAAGTTCATAGTTTCCATTCTGCAACACTTATTCTTTTGTTTCATTACTGAACATCCATTACATGAACAGTGCCACGGTAGGCAGCAGTGATTCAGAAATGAATGACACAGACTGTCCTGCAGGTGTTCATAATGTGTGGGATAGAGAGGGGATAATGTGTGGGTTTGGGGTGTGTGTGTGTGTGTGTGTGTGTGTGTGAATATCTAGGGCTGTGTGTGTGTGTGTGTGTGTATAAGAATATGTAGAGTTGTGGGTGGATGTCCTAGCAAGTAGGGATGTGTGGGGGGCAGGGATACACAGGGATACATATGTAGGGTGAGGAGTATGTAGGGATGAGTTTACATGGAGCTAGGACTAGGTAGGGATATGTGTGCCAATAAGGGCTATATAAGGATGCGTGTGTGGTGTGTGCGGGTATGTAGGGATCTGTATATGTGGGGTAGGGGTATGCAAGGAAGAATTTATATGGAGGTAGGGGTAAGTAAGGACATGTAGGGGGTAGAAGTATGTAGGGAAGTGGAGGGGGAGGGGCAGGTAGCAATACATAGGGGGAGGGGTATGAGAGTGTGCAGGTGGGTAGGAGTATGTAGGGACTATGATATGTGGGGTCTCATTCTCAAATTTCTGAAACATGTAAGAAACAAGAAAGACAAGGAGGTTAATGATTTATTAAGTGAGCAGTCTTGTATTTTTCCCTGGGGATCTTTTTCCAGCCTCGGTGAAACCAGCAGCCCCACCCAGCTCTGAGCCTCCACCCAGCACAGCCCCACCCACAGCCTGTGCCTGCTGCAGCCTGACTGCAGAGCCCACCCTCCCTGTGGGGTGAGGGGTGAGGGAGGGGTGGGGTGGGGTGGGGGGAGGGGCAGCACCTACCTTTCGCACTGTGTGCCTGTGTATCCGGGTTTGCAGGAGCACCTCACATTTCCCCCCGTCACAACACAGCCAGTGGCAAAACTTGAAAGAAGCCAGAAGAAAAGCCTCAGTAAAAACATAAATTGATAGGCTTCATGCTCATTATTATTATTATTATTATTTTATTTTATTTTTTTTTGCCACAAAGCACTGACTTGGGTTAAGTGGAAACAGACACCAAGAGACTGGTTGCTTTCTATATGAAGAAAAATGTGTCCATCAAAACTTGTAGAGATGATAATGAGGTACTATTTCAGCTCACATTGGGCATATCTTGGTAAATAAGGACTGAAGACATTTATTTGGTTTTGTTTTTGGCTTCAAGAAATGCATTCCTTCACTTGAGACAGCAAAGTAACTCACTTCGGAAGAGATGATTACAACAGTATTTTTCTAGGAATAACAAGGAAGGAATAAAACAAGTCTAGGCAGAAAAAAAAAAAAAGAAAAAGAGTTCTGATTCTTCAAAAAATTTTTCTCCTTGTTTATTCTAGTTCCTTCATATTGGGCACATTATCTCCTAGGAAGCAAAGGGGTTGGGCAGGAGCTAAGGCACAGAGCATGCTTGCCCATCTAGATATTTTTGTGGGCACAATCATTGGTGATTTTTACATTTTTCAAATCAAGCTGTGGCATTCCAACTCTCATTCTTTTTGTTCTAAACTAGTGCATATTTGAGACGGATTTTTTTATTTTTTATTTATTTATTTATTTTTTTTTTGGATTTTTTTAAATTAAGTGAGCAGATCATGAAAAAACTCTGTTGCCTTGAGAAAGGTCTATGAACATTACACTGAGCAAGTCCGAGGGAAAATAGCTCCATGTATCATTTGCTGATAAGAGAATTCTTATCTAGGAAGCTTCTGTAGTCTCATACATGGATAGAGTTATACTCCTAAAGGGACAGTTAGAAATTCGTCAACAGTATGAATATCGCCGGAGGGAGAATTCGATAAAAATAGTGTCTCATTGATAATCTGAGGAATGATGGTGAGTTACTTCAGTTGTATGGAAGCCAGAAGCCGCCCTTCATGATAACAACAGGCTTTGCAACCAAAGATGAAAAGCCTTCCCTGAACACCGGGTGAAAATCTTGTTTCTATTCCCTCTGGCTTCTGTTCCAACAAGTCTAGGCAGGTATCGAGTGATAAACCCCTTTGCAAATAAAGCCACAGGACTGGGCAAGTTTAAGGGGTATCAAATACACAGAGAGCAAAACAGGGTGACATTTCTAATATGCATCTTCAGAAAAGCCACGTCTGGGCAGTGACTTCTGGTAACATGGCCAATCTCTCGGATCCTGGACTGACATCAATCAGCCTTGTGGCCTGCACTGTGCCTGAGCTAGTGCACTGCTTATATTCCTATAGGTATCTTCTAGATCTTCAAATCAACTCTTGCTTCCTCTGGTTATGTGTGATATTTTGCTTGGACCCACAACGAACGTGTCACGACGAGCAGGAATAGGGCAAGGTACCAAGGCCAAATAGAATATGAATTACCATGAAATATATAAGTGGGAGGTTGCTACCTACGTTATGCATCTGCTGTGCTGGAGTCTGAATGATAACTCAGGTCACATCGCTGGCCTGTGGCTTCCGTCACATTGAGGATAAATCGCAGTGCCTTACTAGAGCCTCCAGGGTCCTTAGGATCTGAACCCTGGGTGCCCCACCTACCGGGCCTCCTGGCCCTCTCCCCCAACACTGTGCTCCAGCCACCTCCTTATTCCACAAACACATCAGCACAGGGGTGGTCTCTTGCCTTTTCCTTCCCTCAGACCCTCATTGCTAAGATATTGCCCCACTGACTCCATCTCATCATTCCCTGGTCCATGCCCAAAAAACTCTCCTACTCCTCTGTAAAGAGTCTGCTCACTCGCTACCAGTTGATAACCCTGTTATCAACTGCATAGTCCATCTCTATCTGAAATTATGCATATTTATTTGTGCATTTATTTCCTGAGGGTGACAATGGCCCCTGCCCACATTCTCCAGGTGAATCCTGATGAGATCAGACTGCCTGATTGCTAGTCTTCTTTACTATAGTTGCCCTAGCACCTAGAGAAGGCTAACCCCTAGCTCTGAATTGGTCTCTCAGTAAATAATGTTTAACCATTGTATGAAGAGTGAAAGGAAAGAGGAAAAGGAAAAACACTCAAGTGTACACTTAGAAAAACTGTTCTTGTTTGTTTTGCTTTTGTTTTGCATTTTTGTTCTTTTAAAAATATAACTGCTTGATTGAGATATAATTCACAAACCATACCACTTGCCCATTTCAAGTATTCAATTAAATGGCTTTTAATAGGTTTACAGAGTTGAACCAACCATTAGCATGATCAATTTTAGAACATTTCCATCACCCCAAAAAAGAAATCCCATACCCTTAGCAGTCGCTTCCCATATCCTTCCACTCTCCAACCCCAGTCCCAGGCAACCACCCAATGACTTCCAGTCTCTACAGATTATTTGAGAGCTCCCATACTGTACCTGTTTGAATGAGGACACGGGCAGACACTACAGGATCCGTGGATGGTGTTCCTATAGTGACCCTCTTTGCAGCGCTCACAGTGTTCTCCAGCTGTGTTGTGCTGGCAGTTCTTGGGACAGATGAGCATACAATTAATAGCAGCTGATTACATTTATTATTATTAAGATCATTATTATCTTCACCACTTACACAATTATAACTCAAGTCTTCTGACTCTGTACGGTGATGTCAGTTCACTGATGGTATATTTTTCCTGTCTATTTAATTATTGTTGGTACTAAAAAAAAAATGTAAGTGCCCTTCCATCAACTATTTGATGCTTAATATCAGGAGGATGAAATGGAGGAAGACCAGTTGGATCCAAACTCAATCCAATATTTCATAGCTGTGCTATCCTGGGCAAGAATCTTCACCTTTTGAGCCTCAGTATCTTTCATAAATCACTTTTATTGGTGTATGATTTATGCATAATTCTACTATTCTTAAGATGTATGGTTGGAATGATACCCACTTTCCAAGATTGCTGGGAGGATTTTAAAAAGAATACTAGAACCTCAGCAAAATGTAAACCTCCCCCTCTTTTCCTAAGAAAAGCTCCTATGAAAATTAACTTGATATTGCTTCATAATTCACTTAATGGTCATATACTAAAGAGGAATATAGTTCCAATACGTTTTTAACATGTAGAATTTGTTAAAACCATGAGAAGCTGCACCATATCTGAAGAAAGCTCTCAGTTTGATCCCAGGGTCTCAAACAAGCAAGAGGCTAAGTTTTCCTACATTATGTGTTTACGTAAATCCAATTATTTTCATGTCAAGTCAATGCCTTTTGAAAGTTGTTCTTCAATAAAGCACTGAGATGAGACAACTTTCCAACTGAGCAGTCTAATGAGACAAATATCCTAGCGGATGGTATCAAATTTGTTTATTTTGTGGAATCTTTAGCCTAGGATAACATTTCCTCATTTTACTCTAGTAATAAATATCTAAATGAACAAAGCTATCCAGGAAAACTCCCCTTACTGTGGGTATTTGATGATTCAGAGATACTCTGTGTTAATTCTACAGCATGGAATAAGTATAATATTTTTTAAATTGCTCATATACCTTAACTCTGTCTGCAGAGATGGGGCTTGGGAGGAAGCTTAAATGGATGTGAGTTTTCAATAACATCTGAAGCCAGGTTGTGGAAAACAATAGGCAGGGACATCCTAAGTGGGTATGGCCCCGCTCCAAATGTGAGGCTGTCCCTTCCTCATTATGTCATCCATTTCTTTAGCTTAAATAGATCCATCCCTCACAAACCTTTGAATAATGGCCAATTACACAAGCCACTAAGATGTTAAAATATCTTTCCATAGTTTTTTCAGATATGAATTCGGGCTATACTCACAAGGGATACTGCTCACACGTTAACATGGGATCATCATCAGAGAGCTCACCCCTGCCCTGAATCCTTCCCTCTTTCTCCAAATGTCCCCACCGTGGAAGTGTCTTCTGCAGGCCTGGAAGCTAGGTACAAACCCATGCTGCAGTTTATCGGGTGCACAGAGGGGTCTTTCCTTCACTTTTACCTTGCTCCGCTGTCCTCACTTGCTCACAAAACAGTCATTCATTTGAACTAATCATTTACTTCTCCACGTTAGTTTCCTTTCTTTTTAAACTCTAAATGGCAATCTTAAAGAAGAACCTAGCTGCTGAATTTCTTTATTTTTTATTTTTATTTTCTTTATTTTTATTTCTTTAATCCTATATATATATATTTAGCTCTGAGTTGAAAACACTGGAGAAGCAAAAGCATAGAGAATCAAGAAGTGCCATGTGCCATCTGTGACCTACTGAAAACACCTTGAACCCTGGTTCTGCTCAGGAGCAGGGAGAGGATTGTAGGAAGGGGTGAGAACCTATGTTGCTTGATAAGGTCCCCTAAGAATGTCTGAAATAGTCCCGCCCTCAGTTGAGAGCATCTACCCTGGAAGCTTGCTCGGTCCTGCAAATTTGAGACATCTGCCTATCAAGTTTCCTTGTGGTTTATTGCAAATGAATTAATGGATGGATTAATGAATGAATGAGTCCATGTCCACTCCCACAGCATGTGCTCTCCTAGCTCCATCTGACATCAAACATCCATGGGGTATTTACTATGTGTCCAATGATCCTAGGTGCTAGGGATGCAGAGATGGATTGGCACCCTGACCACAGCAGATAGAACCCTGTGAGTAGACACATTCAATGTCATGTGGAAAATATGATAACCAACATGTGCCAGCATCCCATAAGAGCAAGAGGAGCCTCCGAGAAGAGCTTCTAGAGGCAACAATGCCTCCTGCATGGAGGAAAAAAGGAGAAGAATTAGCTGGGTAGAGAAGTGAGGGGAGGGCCCATCAGACACAAGGAATGGTGAGCACAGAACCTCAGTCTTACAGGAGCCTAGCAGTGCGAGCAGGCAACATGAAGCAATTGGTATTCCAAAGGGTGAAGGTCAAAGTCGGATGGGATGCAGCTGAAGCAGCTGGAGGCAGCCTGCACCAAGGAGTGTGGACATCTGGCCGTGAGCCTCAGGAGAGCCACGTGGCAGCTGTGAGTTTCAGGTAAGTCATGCTGGGGGTGGGGCGGGGGCTCAAGTGGCAGGGAGTAAAATGACGTAGATGAGGGGTGACTGAGACAGTGGAAGGTGAGGAGTTGGGGGAGAGGTGGAGATATGAGGACAAAGCTGGCAAGGAGAAGAAGAGAGAGGCAGGAAGTCAGGGAAGAGAAGGGGGTCTGTCACTGCTGGTCCTTCTGGCTGATGGCACCCACACATGGCCTGCTGCTCCTGAACGTACATGGCTTCACTGGCAAGGACCTGGGCGATTTTCTTTCCAACCTCCAAAGCTTATTCTTGAAACAACATGGAGAAGTGTGCTGTGTGAAGGTCCCAGATTTCAGAAATTGACTTTGGACATTGAGAGGTAAAGGCCAGTTTGCAGAGGAACCAGCCTGCTTGATGGTGACAAGTACTTGGTCTCCTCATTGCTGTTCTTTGAGAATGAGGGCTAAATCTCTGGCTCCCATGCAGTGGGCACCCCCAAGGGTAATGGCAGCACTCAGTGCCTGCCCCTGAGTGGTTAAGTGAGTGCAGGCAAGGGCTCTGTGCCTGTGTGTGTGTGTGTGTGTGTGTGTGTGTGTGCGCGTGTGTGCACAGACACATTCCCCACTGGACTGTAGGCCTTGTGTGAGTTGGGATTATGTCAAATGGTTTTAACCACAGCATTTAGCTCATACCTCCCACAATAGCAAATGCTCAGTAAGGGTTTCCTGAATGAATTCTTTCTAGAGGCCATATGGCCATTAGGGACAAGTGAAGACAGAGCTACAAAGAAAGGAAATGGGAAAGAAAATTCCCTGTTTGATTAAAACAGATGAATTATGACTCACTAGTGCTCCTTTCACTGGGTGAATGGACTGCAGAGAATGTCTACTTTGTTCTTTGGCAGCTTTTATAAAGTGGACTCGACATCTAGCAATGGTTCAGTGACAAGATAAATATTTATTTTAAATTAAAGTACCTACCTGTGTTACACACAACATACAGCATGAAGCATAAACTACAACATAAGAATACTTATGAGCTGAAAAATAGTCTTTCCAAATGTCTTTTATTCCTTTTGAACTTACAAAGTTAAAGTCCTACAGAATATTCTATTAGGCTCTTTACAACAATGTCCTGTCCTGACCTGTCCCATCCTGCAGCGGAAACAGTTCCCTGGGACATGCCGAACTTGGCTTAATACAGCCTAGGAACTCAAAGAGTTGAAACACACTTTAGATGCATTACACAATGCAAAGGAAATCTGTGCCAGAAGAATGTATCTCCAAATAGCACCACATAAAAGGGGGCTTGTGTTTATGGGGGCAACGATGCTCTCTCTCTTGTCTATAACTGTCCATTCTCCTTCAAGGTGGGGAGGCCCTGCCTTCCAGGGATGAAAGAGAGGAAGGCAGAGTAAAAAATGTCCCAAAAGAATACAAAAGAAAAGTTTCCCGAGAATCTAATTTTCTATGGGAAATATTTTTTTAAATATTCTAAAAGAAGTTTGTTTTCCAGTGAATAAGCCATAGACAGCAAGGATTCACCTCACCTGTCTTCCTATCTAAGGCCACTTGGCAGCTATGAAAGATTGAGTGATTGAGAATGCACCTTAAAAAAAAAAAAAAAAAAAAAAAAAAAAAAAAAAAAAAAAAAAAGAGAATGCACCTTAAGTCTTTCTTAGCATCTTCTCCCCAATTGCTTGCTTGAGTCTCCTGATCACCTAGCTATGAGGCTCCCCTCCTGCAACCTCCAGCCACTCCAACAAAATTTGGGCCCAAAGTAGTGGCTCTGACTTGCTATATTTCAGCAAGAATTAAGTCCCCGGATGCACCCATTAACAACATCCAATGCAGTGAACATTTAGAAGCTAGTGTGTAATTTCATTGTTCAGATGGGACTTCTCCTCTGATGGCACATGTTTAAAATGGAGGGAAAAGTGCAGTATAAAATAATTCAGCCTGATGACACTGGAGCCTCCTATGTTTACATAGCAACCTCTATTTAGGGTTTGGTTGGAAATGTGACAATCAATGTCTCAGGGCCCAGTGGGGTGGGGGTGGGGGAGTGAGGGGACAGAGAGACACAGATTGCCTGCCGGTAGCACTACAGTATCACTTTACTCACAATACATATTCCGGAGCCATCCTGACATCGATTTGAATGTCCATTGCAATTGCAGGGAACACATCGTCCAGTATACGAGCCTCTGTTATCGCGATAGTATCCAGGGCTACAACCCTATTTTTCAAACAAAGCACTTAATCAGTAGACAGAAAGAATTATTATTCAAAGCATGTGACAATTCTGACTGTCAAACATTCACTTGTTTAATCTTTTTTCCTTTAGTTGGTGTGTGGATTTCTACTTTTGAACACTAGTCGGTCCACTAGCTCTTTTTGTCGGGTTTGACTTTGTTTTCACACCATGGCAGGAGTGCATGCTTGTGTCAGAGTTGGAGATGTGTGGGGAGAAGGGGGAGGAGTGTGGCAATAGCTTCTTCTCCTTCAACTGCTATAGGGCGAATGGAGGGGTGAAGGGGTAAGGAGGATCAGGATATCAGCCTTTAGCAGGGAGGGTCTCTAAGCCAATCCCTTCATGGTCAAGTTCTCTTTGGGTAGGCATTCCCTCTCCAAGCATGGGTCGGGACCGGTGGGGGAGGCAGAATGAGAAAAACGGGAACTAAAGAGTCTTCATTGGGATGGATCAATGCAGTAATGGCAGAACCAGAGGAATCACTGGTCTATGGACAACAGGGAACCCTGGGGAGAGGAACATGCTAGCATTCTCTACAGAACCCCGCAGGGACGTTCAGTTCTGATGGGGCACACAAAGACCCAGCAGGAGGGAATCCCATTGGGTGTGGTCTTCTTCTCTCACTTCATAACTTAATACTGCTTTATTTCTATCTCTAGTACATTGTTTCTTTCCAGTACAATATGAATTATTATTTTTCATATGGATGAAAGGAATTACAGTTTTCTTTTGATGAACTGTTTTTTTTTTTTTTTTTAAAGGATTCTAGTTGGGACACCTAGGTGGCTCAGTGATTAAGCCTCTGCCTTTGGCTCAGGTCATGATCCCAGTGTCCTGGGATCGAGTCCTGCATCGGGCTCCCCACAGGGAGCCTGCGTCTCCCTCTGCCTATGTCTCTGCCTCTCTCTCTGTGTCTCTCATGACAAATAAAATCTTTAAAAAAAAGGATTCTAGTTAAGAATGCTCCCAATAGAAAAAGAAACAATTCTTTCAATACCAGCCATTAAAAAGTATTTCTATTTTTGCCTTTAAAGAGAATCATAAACATTTTGCTTATTTTGGCAGAGTGAATCAGTGCACCGATTAAAACCAAATGTTGCTTCCAGTTTCTTTAACTGACCTCCTTATATGTCCTAACCAAAATATCCAGAAAATATAATATTTCAAGATAAAGCATCATCTTTTATCTAATCCTCTTTAACAGCACTATGTAAGACTCTGAAGCTACAGTCAAGGAAAATCTTAAAATGAACCATCCATTCTCATTCATCCAAAGACTCTATCTGGTCAGGTAGAAAAGAGAAAGAATCCAACCTGATAGGTCCGGAGAAAAAAGCCTCATGTACTCCCCAGAGTAGAATATCCCAGTTTCTGATTGGAGCTTCTTCCAAAATTACCAATTAGTACACATTGTACACAATAACAAGACTATAATTTCCAATATACTTTTCCCTTTAGCTATTAGAAACCATGTTTAGGCAAAAGAAGCTATTGCAAAAAATGAGATTGCTCTATGTGTTATATGAATAGGCTTGTCCACAGGAGAATCGAAGTATGAAAGGAATGTTCTTTAATTGAAAACACAACTGAGAGATACGTTCGAACAAAATTCAGCCACTGGTGGTGTGATCATATCTATAAGCAAATACTCTCTACTACTAAGTGGCAAGTACCTCTTAATTACCACTATATATCATGCCTCATGCTTCTAAAACAATCATATTTGGTAAAGAACAAATTATCCAAATAAATATATGTGGTTCATTTATGACAACATGCCTGAATAAAAAGCCTTAATGACACATGCTTTAGGGGGAGAATAGTCCATCCTGATTAAAATTAAACCATCCACCCTAATTTGCTTTTGATAAGAATCAGAAAAAGTCCCCTGCAAAAGTTATATACCTATCACGTGACTCTTAGGTAGACCATTTGTCAATTCGTGAAATATAATCATTTTCTCACCTCTGTAAAGCACACAGACTATATTGAAGACTTATCCTGCATGAAAATGAATGTATCCTAATATACAATTTCAGTAAAGGGGTTCAGCAATTAACCATTTTTTAAGCGACATTTTTTCAGGATAAATTTTCCAATAAGCTTTTGTGGTACAAATGATAAAATTATGTCCCTATCAGGTTTTCAGGGCTATTTCAGTAGCCATAAGATCAATATCTCTGAGTATATGTGTCAACGTCCAGAAAGTTGAGGTTGAGAGAGAGAGAGAGAGAGAGAAACAGAGAGAGAGAGAGAGAGATTGAGAGTAAGCACACACACAGAATTTATAAGTTTTATGCCTGGCAAATTGAAGCATGTCTTGTAAGGTATTATACAAACTTGATCTCATCACTTTCCTTAAAAGCAGATTTAACTGATTCTCGTACTTTACTTGATTCTAGTAGTTTACTTTATCGGAGAATTTACTTCCAAGCAGAATTTGGAGGTCTACAGGCATTGGACTCTTTTGTCTTGGGGCTTGGGTGACTCTCGAAAGGGCACAAAGTTTCATAGTATACTAACATCCCATTAACATCCAAATTCTGAGCTGTCTGGGCATTTCCAGGTGGGCTGATGTTTATAGGGTTTTGTGGTTAACAGCTTAGGAGAGCAATCTGTCAGGCACCATAATAAACACTGCCAGTCAATGGCGCAGGGAGGCTCTGGGTCCCTCCCCCAGCCCACCCATTACTTATTCATCCCCTTAACTTAAAATGTCACAAAGCAAGGAACCCTTCCCCAACCCAAACCAGAATGTAAAAGGGATGTTACCTGGCTGGGTTTAAAGTCCACATAACTTGATTGCAGATGGCTTTGACCTGGAGGCTGAAGAAATGCTACCCTTTGCTGCTGTGAATTATATCCCAGACACTGCCCCAGGGCTGCCCCAAAGATCCACAGCCATCCGGCGCTCCTGGCTGACCACCTCACTGCTGGGGGCATCCTGGTCCTGGGGCGTCCTGCTGGCTGCGCACAAACCTTTGCCTCTTCCTCTTATACCTGCCCTTCCTGCTCAGTGCCCAGGCCCGCCTGACTCAGGTAAGGCAGGCTGTCTGCGGCAGGAGGCCCCACCTGTAACTTCACCCATGAGTCAGCCTGTGAGAGAGCACACATAACAGTCCCACAGGGAAGCACACCGCTCTGTAATTCCTGCGAGGTGGGGCAGGCATCACCTTCTACCCACCTTACCCCGCAGACGGCACTAGCCGATGAGAGCAGCTGTAAATCACAGGCTGAGTCATGCGCAAAGAACACGCCCTGGGCAGGAGGCTGGTAATCGAGAGGCTCCACTCCTTCCCTGGGGCAATGGTTTTATTTAGGCGGGTAGAAAAGGATAGAAGGAAGGAGGGGAAGAAGAAGGTAGGCACCTGTGGACTCAACGTTACAAGACAGAAGTCTCCAGAAAACCAGGACAGGTAATATATTTGTAGGTTAGAAAAGGAATGCAGATCCCCTGGGGGCTTTCTGCTATCAAGGGTTGAGGACAGAAAGGGAAGGATGTTGCTAAATGTACACACACTGGGTGCAGGGAATACACTGAATGGCAATGTTTGCTCTTTCCTAATAACTGCACTAAACGTTGGGCTTGCTTTCCCTCCCACTAGGAAGAGAACATATTTACAGCTTGAGATATGAAACAGTTTGATTTTATGGCAAATTTTAATCATCCTAGGACAAGTCAGGCTGTCTAGGTTTCACATGAAGATCTGCTGTGAGCTAGGAATTTGGGCAGCAACTTCCCCTGGAAGAATCAGGACATTCTTGGGACTCTACCAGCAGTAGGCATCAGAGGGACCCTCTGTTAGAGAACAACATGAGAACCCCAGCTCACCTACTGGGGAGGCAGGGGCTCAAATCCTGGGAGGCCCACTGGCGGGCTCCTTCCTATGCCCTGCAGAGTCCTGATTTCAACAACCCCCAAGATTGATCGAGTGCCTGTGGCTTTCCTGTGGAATTTGAGATGTTTGATGTTTCTTTTTCATTTTTAATACTTGGACCTAGGGGTGGTCCAGGTAAGATAGAAGCTATAGCCCAGGAGACATCTGTCCGATGGACAGAGTGCGTCAGACCTTCCAGCAGTGCTGGGCAGCAAACCAGTGGGCCAGCCACAGGAGTCCCGGGGGAATTTTACAGTGGAGAGGAACTTCCTACCTGACATGAGTCACCGGTGTAGTCAGGGGGACAGGCACACATCTCTACGTTATGTGCTCTACGTCCACTTCCTGTGTCAGAGGCCTCCTCCAGCCCCACCCCGCTCAGAGAGAGCCGCTGGGTCTCAGTGAAGTAGAGGCCTCGGAGGCGCAGGTCTTCCAGTCTAGACAGCACCATCATCAGCTCTTCCCGGGACACGGGGGCACTGTTGCTGGCATGTCTGAAGTTTCCCTACATGTAAAAATAGAGAGGTAAGGTCTTGCTTTGGCAAGTTCACTTCCAGGGGTTTCAGAGAGGCAGACATCCAGCACAAGTCAAAGGAAAGACATTTACAGTGCATATGGGAAAACAGAAGAGAATAAAATAAAAAATAAAATAAGATAATGGATTTGTATTCAGAAGTCAGGTGTCCTGGGTTATTCCCAAGAAGAGAGTGCCACATGAAAGAGGAAAAAATGAAGGCAGGAAATAAGGAACAGTAAAATGAAATGAGATTTCCCAGTGTTATACTTATTTTAAAACGCACGTTTGTATGTGCAAGTACAAACTGAGTGAGAATGATATAGGAGAGTAGCATATGGCAAGCCACTGAGTCATGCAGTTAGATCATTCGTTAAATGTACATAATTGGGACTGAAATCTTTTTTTTCATACACACACATTTATATTATTTTATTTTACTTCTACAGTGGTAAAAAATATATATAACATAAACATAAAATTTATACATTTTATACATTTACAAATTTTATACATTTATAATTTTATAATGGTAAAAAACATGACAACAAAATTTACCATCTCAACCATTTTTAAGTGTACAGTATAATAGTGTTAATTATATTTATATTGTTGTGCAACAGATCTCTAGAACTTTATCATATTGCAAAATGGAAACTCTGTACCTATTAAGCCGTAACTCCCATTTCCTCCTCCTCCCCTCATTTTCTGGCAACCATCATTCTACTTTCTGATTTAATGAATTGGACTACTTTAAATACCTCATATCAGTGGAATCATGCAGTATTTGTCTTTTTGTGATGGGCTTATTTCACTTAGGATAATGTCATCACATTACGTTCCAGCGTCTATCTAACTAGAACTATCATATTCTAGCATGGGACAGGATTAGGTAATATTCTAATATATGTATATACCACATTTTCTTTATTCATTCATCTGTCGATAGACATTTAAGTTGCCTCCACCTCTGATCTACTGTGAACAGTGCTGCAATGAACATGAGTGTGCAAATAGCTCTTCAGAACCCTGTTTTTAATTCTTTGGGATAAAACCCCAGAAGTGGGATTTCTGGACCATATAGTCATTCTCTAAATTTTTGAGGAGCCTCAATACTGTTTTCCATAGTAGTTACGCTGCCTTAGAGTCTTACCAACAGTGTACAGGTGTTCCAATTTTTGCACATCTCCCCCAACACTTGTTTTACTCTGTTTTTGTTTTTTTTTTAATGGTAGCCAATTCAATGACTGTGAGGTAGTATCTCATTTGTGGTTTTGATTTGCATTTCTCTAATGATTAGTGATGTTGAGCATCTTTTCATATAAAAGCCTACACTTTTTGGGATCCCTGGGTGGCGCAGCGGTTTAGCGCCTGCCTTTGGCCCAGGGCACGATCCTGGAGACCCGGGATCGAATCCCACGTCGGGCTCCCGGTGCATGGAGCCTGCTTCTCCCTCTGCCTGTGTCTCTGCCTCTCTCTCTCTCTCTCTCTCTCTGTGACTATCATAAATAAATAAAAATTTAAAAAAAAGGTTTTTAAAAGCCTACACTTTTCAGGCAGCCCGGGTGGCTCAGCGGTTTAGTGCCACCTTTGGCCCAGGGCATGATCCTGGAGACCCAGGATTGAGTCCCACCTGGGGCTCCCTGCATGGAGCCCTCTTCCGACGTGGGATTCGATCCCGGGTCTCCAGGATCGTGCCCTGGGCCAAAGGCAGGCAACAAACCGCTGCGCCACCCAGGGATCCCTAACCTTTATATTCTGCTGCCTCCTTTAAACTTGGTTTCTACATTTCTTCAATGGGTATAGTAATACCTAATATCTCAGGACTGTGATGAGGATTACAGCAAATTAAACCATATCATGTATATAAAGTGTTCAGCCCAGTGCCTAGCACATAGTCAACATTCAATAAATGGTAACTATTATTATGTACATATAAATACAATACTAATATGATATTAGTTTATATTTTAACAGTTTGAGGTATGATTTAAATACAATAATATTCCCTTATTTAAGTACACACTTTTTAATAAATTTACAGAAGTGTACAACCATCACCACAATGTAGTTTTACATTTTCATCCCCCCAAAAAAGAACCTTTGTGCCCATTTATAGTTATTACCTATTCCTACCCTGAGCCCCAGGCAACCAGGAGTCTATATTTCTGCCTCTAGAGATTTATTTGCCCATGCTGGACCATTTATATAAATACAAACTTGATTTCAATAGTACACAAAAACTTTGCTTCTGTTCATTTCCTTTACTCCCTACTCTATTGTGCCGTTATTGTCATATACATTGCATCTTTATAAATTGTATGCCAGTCAACACAGATCTATAATTATTGCCTTAAGCAGTTATCTTTTAAGTCAGATAGAAGAAAAAAAAGTTACAAACAAAAGATATATTTTTACTGCCTTTTATATTTACCTGTGTGGTTACCTTTACTGGTGCTCTTCATTTCTAATATGGACTGAAGTCATTGTCTATAGTGTCCTTTCATTTCAGTCTAAAGATTCCCATTAGTATTTCTTATAAGGAGGATTGGTCAGCACTGAATTCTCTGTTTTGTTTTTAATGTAATGTCTTCTTTCCTCCTCCATTTTTTAAAAAAGATTTTATTTACTCATAAGAGACTTTACTCATAAGAGACTGAGAGAGAGGGGATCCCTGGGTGGCTCAGCGGTTTAGCGCCTGCCTTTGGCCCCGGGAGCGTTCCTGGAGTCCCGGGATCGAGTCCCGGGATCGAGTCCCACGACCAGCTCCCGGCATGGAGCCTGCTTCTCCCTCCTCCTGTGTCTCTGCCTCTCTCCCTCTCTCTCTCTCTCATAAATAAATAAATAAATAAATAAATAAATAAATAAATAAATCTTAAAAAAAGAAAAAGACAGAGAGAGAGGGCTGTGGGTGGGGGGCAGAGAGAGGATCAGGCTCCATGCAGGGAGCCCGACGTAGGACTCGATCCCAGTCTCCAGGATCAGGCCCTTGGCTGAAGGTGGCACTAAACCACTGAGCCACCTGGGCAGCCCCTCCTCCTCCATTTCTGAAGGATTGCTCGGTATGTAAGTCTTTGTTGACAGTGTGTTTCTTTCAGCACTTTGAATGCCATCCTATTGCCTTCTGATTTGCATGGTTTCTAGTGAACAGTCAGGTATTGACCTTATTGAGAACCCTTGGATGTGAAGTGCTCTGGCTGATATAGAAAATACCAGAGACTCAATGGCTTAAACAACAGAAATCTGTTTTTCTCACAATTCTGGAGGCTAGAAATCCCAGATCAAGATGGCAGCCAGTTTGGTCCCTGGTGAGAATTCTCTTGCTAGCTTAGATGGTTGCCTTCTTGTTGTGTCCTTACTTGGTGGACAGGGACAGTGAGTTTTCTGCTGTCTCCTCTTATTAGGACATTAATTCTATCAGATCACAGTTCTACCCTTATGATCTCATTTAACCTTAATTCCTTCTTTGTTTTTTTTTGTTTTGTTTTTTTTTTTTAATTCCTTCTTTGTTCCAAGTACACTCAAACTGGAGATCAGGGCTTCAACACAGAAATTTGGAGAGGACACAATTTAGTCCACAGCAGTCCTTCTTGTGAATTCTTCACTTCAGTTATTGTAATTTTCAACCCCAGAATTTCTATTTAATTCTTTTTTATAATTTCTATTTCATTATTGGTATTTTCTATTTGGGAAGATATTCTCATATTTTCCTTTAGTTTTTTAGATATGATGGTATTTAGTTCTTTGATGTATGTTGATTTTTTTTAAGATTTTATTTATTTATTCATGAGAGAGAGGCAGAGACATAGGCAGAGGGAGAATCAGGCTCCCTGTGGGAAGCCCGATGGTGGACTCCATCCCAGGACCCTGTGATCACGTCCTGAGCCAAAGGCAGATGCTCAACCACTGAACCACCCAGATGCCCCTGATGTATGTTGATTTAAAGTCTTTGTGTAGTAAGTCCAATGTTTGGGCTTCCTCAGGGACCATTTATATTTATTGCCTTTCCTCTCTGTGTATGGATCATGGGTTCCTGTTCTTGTTCATCTCTCTCTCTCTCTCTCTCTTTTTTTTTTTTCTGAAAACTGGACATTTAGCATAATGTAATGTGGCAACTTAGAAAATGTTATTTATCTCCCCAGAATTTGTTGCTGTTGCTATATTTACGGTCATTGTTGATGTTTTTGCTTAATGACTTTTCTGAACTAATTCTGTAAAGTCTGTATTCTTTGTCATGTATGACAGCTAAAGTCTCTGCTTGGTTAGTTTAATGGTCAGCTATTGATTGAACCAATTTTTTTTTTAAATTCCTAAAACCAAAGTTCCATAATCATTGCAAAAGGGTTCTGTGTGTATGTTGAAGGACCCCTCAACACTCAGCCAGGCAGCTGACAACTCTGCATTAGCCTTCACTTCCTGCTTGCTCAGAGCCTCAAGGTTAGTAAAAGGTGATGGCTTAGGGTCTTGTTAGGCCTTTCTTGAACATGCTCACAGTCCTGAGTATGTGTAGCCTTCTACCTTTCCAAGATTGTGTTGGAGCTTTCCAAAGCCCCATGGATAAGTAATTCCCAGCTTTTTATTTTAAGTTTTGTGATTAGCTTATAATTAGTCCCAACTATAATCCATCACCTTGGCCAGCCGTGAAGCTCAGCATCTCTAAATGTCTTCATCAATACCCCTAGGGGAAAATTTTTTAATTTTGGGGAAAGCTACAAGTCTGGTCAAACAAAGACAGCTTTGGAAGTAGCATCTTCCAGAAAATCTTCAGACAGGTTAAATCATGACAGTTCTCTGGCAGTGAGGCTCTGCATAAACTCCAATGCCACCCCATCTCTTTTGGTGGCTGCTGGGCTACTGGCTTTCACTTTGGTGGTGGGCTTTTGTTTTCAAGGCTTCTGTGCAGGCAGGAGTGGCAGATGGGAACAGAGCAAGCTGACTGCCACAGAGCCTGAGGTTCTTACAGTTTCAGTCATTTTTTCTTGATTAAACACTTTTCAGATTGCTGCAAGCCTATGGTCAATTTCCAGAGTTCTAAATAGTTAAATTCTAACCATTTTTGCCAGTTTTCTCATTGCTTTAATGAAGGAGAGAATTTCTGGAGGCTCCTACCCCACCATTTTTGCTGGCATGGCCACTCTCATATGGATAGAATCACACAGTATGTGTGGTCTGTCTTGCTTCTTTCACTCAGTACATTATTTTTGGGGTTCATCCATGTTATCCTAGGTATTGATACTTTGTTTCATTTATTGCCAAATAGTATTCCATTGTATGGATGGACCTGTACAGATATGTTAAAATATATCTACAAGTTCAAAGTGCTTGAAAAGTATCACCTTGAGGTATTGGACATATTTAATAATACAAATGGAACACTATTGGGATGCTTGGGTAGCTCAGTGGTTAAGCATCTGTATTTGGCTCAAGGCGTGACCCTGGAGTCCTGGGATCGAGTCCCACATCGGGCTCCCTGCATGGAGCCTGCTTCTCACTCTGCCTATGTCTCTGCCTGTCTCTGTGTCTCTCATAAATGAATTAAAAATCCTTAAAAAAAAATGGAACACTATTTTAAAGAAGTTGTCATAACCAAGTAAATGTAATACAATGTCTTATGATTTGATAAGCTTTCCTTTTTTATCTATATTAATCTTATTTATTTTGGTGTTAGATATTTTTGTGGCTTTTCTATCCATTCATCCCAAGCATTTATTGGCCACTGAGGAAGGCATGAGGATGAGAGGGAGTTGTATCATAACATTTACAAGCTCACAGGGTTTATAAGACAGAGATAATTACCTCTAAAATGGAAGAGACTGTGCTAAGAGCCATTCAGATAGTACAAATAAAGCCCTGTGAGGATGAACCTCTGTATGTTTTACATAATTTATATTTTAAATTTATATATGTGAATTATAAGTACATAAATATAATTAATATTTTAAATTTATGAAATAAAAAAATCACAATTGCCTGAAAGAACTTAGTCATAGAACAAAAAAGGATCACCAAGAATGATTTTATGTTTGTTTTTCCTTTACCTCCACCACCTGCACACGCACATGATACAGCCGGTCTGGTCGGGGGTTATTTGGTTCCTCATAGATGATGGACATGTGCTGGCCCTGTGTAAAGAAAACCACGAATGCCACGGTTGAGATATTCTAAGGCTTATCATTGATAAGAACAAAATTTCTATGGATCTGCATTACGTGGAATGCCTGATTCTACTAAATAGTGAAATGAATGGCCTGGCAAAAGGATTAGTGAATGGAAACAAAAATAATACCTAATGCAGTGCAGGTTCACAAATAAAAAACCAGGAAAATCTCCTTGACTGAACGTGGCTAAAAAGACAGATTTCTTTTCTTAATTAATTAATTGATTAATTAATTAATTAAATTTCACCAAAACCATGTGTTGCAGTCAATGTATGAGGTGCATTTCCATTATTGCCGACAGGACCTAGAGTGTAGTAGTAAGAAACTGCTTTGGTGGGTGAGTCCATGAGGAGGGCATGGTGGGCAGAAAGACTGGCAGGACAGTGCAGGCTGCATAGACAGGGAGCCTCAGAGTATGTGGAGAAGGAAGAGTCCTGCACCCCCCACTCCCTGTGGGCTCCAGCCTTACTCACTCTCAGCCTCTGAACTCCCCTCCCCATAGCAGGGGCTCTAATAGGTCACAACAGTAAGGTCAACACCCATCATCAACACCTCCACCCCAAACTCACACACAATAGCCCTGGCTCTTTTGTTATAGCCCTAAGCCCAAAAGGGTTTCATACACTAGTGCTGGGGTTTCAGAAAGAAGACCATGATCTGTGATCACAAATCATTGAAAACTTTAAGAAACATGCCCTATAGGCTTTTAATTACAGTGGTTTGGAACAAAGCAGCAGAGTGAATGTTTCATAAGCCTAAATTATTTTCCATGTTTGGAGGTAAAATTGAGAAGAAATTCTGGTCATCACTTCTCTGTGAATTCCAACCACCTGCATAATAAACTCTTTGGCAATAAATACTGGTATACTAATGGCCCAAACTTGAGATGTTCTGAAAAAATAGGAAACTGAAAGACAGCACTGCCAGGATGGTATTTTTATTGTGGAGCTATTTTTCCTCTAAAATATTTGATGCTTCATTTCCAAGATGTTTTACAAAGTTTCCTTGTAGTTTTTAAAACAACAGTTCAACAAATTTGGGTGCCAGCAAAAACAAAACACAACACAGCAGTGCCTAAACACACAAATCAACCAGAATGCAAGGCTCTCAGCTGTGACAAGATGTGTGAGACTTGCTTGCTAGTCCCTATTTTACCATGAATGACACACAAACGGAAACCTTCAGGAAGCCGTCATTGCACTGCATTAACCACAGCACAAAAACCAGAAACAGAGTCAAGTTAAGACTCAGGGTCCTCAACCTGTATTTAAGAGACTGGACCCTGCACTGTGGGAGATTCAAAGCAGAATGTGACATTGACCCCACCCTCAAGGAATTATCTAGATTACAGTTCTAGATTACATGGCTGGTCTATAGTGTGTAGGTGCCACTTTTCTTCTCTTCTCAAAAACTCAAACTGGCTCCCTACTATCTACATAAACTCAAATTCCTTAGCACAGTATTAAACATCTTTTTTCTTTCCAACCCTTCCTGGCTTGTTTCCTATGACTCGAGAATCACTGATAATACAGCCTGGTTGGACAGGTCGTCCCTTGTGCACTGTCCTCTGCCTTGGCTTATCTTTTTTTTTTTTTTTTTTAAGATTTATCTATTTATTCATGAGAGACACACAGAGAGAGGCAGAGACATAGGCAAAGGGAGAAGCAGGGTCCCTGCGGGAAGCCCGATGCAGGACTCGATCCCAGGACTCCAGGATCACACCCTGTGCCAAAGGCAAACGTTCAACCACTGAGCCACCCAGGTGTCCCTGCCTTGATTTATATTATTCTTTGCCCCTGGAAGGGTGCTCTTGCCATGCCCATGCTTAAAGGTCTGGCTCAAAATGAACCTTTTCCACGAAGCCTTCTGAGGGCTTCTCAACCACGTAAGCCCCCACTTGGACCCCAGCTCTCACAGAGTCACAAGACTGTTCAAACTTCACCTCAAATGCATATTGTTCAGTGGATTGTAGCTATGTGCATATTTCTTCTGCCTCCCCTCTTAGATTACGCTTTTGTGAAGGACAGGGATCACCTGTCCTTTCTGAGCCCAGCAATGAGCCTTGCCAACAGGAGGGTCTCAAAAGCTACTGTGAGACTAAATTGAGAGGTGGAGACAATGGTGACACCTGGGTGGCTCAGGGGTTGAGCGTCTGCCTTTGGCTCAGGTCATGATCCCGGGATCCTAGGATTGAGTCCCATATCGGGCTCCCTGCAGGGAGCCTGCTTCTCCCTCTTCATATGTCTCTGCCTCTCTCTGTCTCTGATGAATAAATAAATAAAATATTTTTTAAAAAATATCGAGACATTCAACAAAGTTTAACATGAAGCAATAATTTATGAGAAGCAAGTGTGAGATACAGTGACATTCCTTGGGAGGAGACAGAAGAGAAGCCATTGGGGCTGGATGACCAGGGGAAGCAGGATCCTGAGGGGGGCTTACCTGCTCTCAACTTCCCTTTCAATTTCTACAAAATATTGGAAATGACTTAATCTAATCTTTTATAGGCCATTTATTAAGATGTCCCAAAACTGGATCAGCAACCAACTACAATTGCCACTTCCAGCCCCTCAGGCTGCACTCTGATACCTACAGTGAGCTGCACATCTGGCTTCTTTTCCAGAAGAACCATGTCACCAGGTAGGCCAAAGGACTTGATTTGGTAGGTGAGGTAACCACCATATGAAGAAACCTAAAATTGCAATTATAGATCAACAGCATAAGCATTAGAAGAGCCTATAGCAACATCAGCCCACTTAAAAAGCACACAGGCACATAGATCTGGAAAGATACAATCCACCTCCTAGTGGTCATCTTGAGAGTGAAGAATTGAAGATGGTATTTTAACTTTCTACTTTGTACCATTTTATATTACTTAAAATGTTTAGCATGAACACGACTGAGTTTTATAAGCAAGAAGATGCTTCTGTTAAAAAGAAAAATATCAGTCACACAGATACAAGTAAGATCCTTCTATTCTAGATGACCACTAAACCAGTGTTCATTTAATCTACAGCTATCCCAATGTAGACCATTGGTTTCTTATTTAACTGAGAGAATTGGTTAATATCTATCAGTCACAAAATGAACCTCTAAAAATAATTTTTTTAAAAAAACTCCCCCTGAGAGCAGATGGTGAATATTTCCTACATGATCACACATTCCCTGGTACCTAAGCCATGTCTGATTGCTCCAGCAAGTGTATAGGGACCTTTTCTCAATGTCACCTTAGCAGCATGATCATGATGGAGGCATGAGGTCATGATTTTGTGATAGCAACTTCACCTCTGGTGTTGATACTTCTGACCCAGAAAGCAAAAACCGATCATGAAAGGAGTAATTGAGAGATGAAAATAAGAGGCGATATCACTTCCGAGTGGAGCAGGACAAAATGCCCCTCTTGAAAAACACAAATAACATGGAGCAGGGGAGAGAGAGCAGCATTTCCGAGCCCTTGATTCATTGAACTTCCCTAGAATCCATAACCTGACGAAGTCACAGGGTTATGATCTTAGAGTCTAGAAGTATTCTGGGGTAACATCCTAAATCATCCTTTGGAGATTAAATATGGCCTTTCTGATGGGCTATGGTGGTTTTAAAAATATGTCCACAAATTCCTGATATTCTTGTCTTCAAGAGGGGGAGCTTAAATCTCCTCCTCAAGTGTGGGCTGGACTTGGTGACTGGCTTCTAATGAATAGTACATGGCAAGAAGCAAGGGTATGTTACTTCTGAAATTAGGTCATAGAAAGATTGTGGTTTCTGTTTTGAGGTTTTTTTTTTTTTTCTCTCTCTCTCCCCTCTCTTTCTCTCTCTATCCATTACTTTAGAGGAAGCCAGATGTCATGTTACGAGGACCCTCAGGCGGCGCCTGGAGGCCTCATGTGATGAGACCCTGACACCCTGGCTCAGCAGCCAGCGAGGAACGGAATGCCTGTGACAACCACATGACTGAGCTTGGAAATGGACCCTCCAGTTCTGGTGACTCCAGCGCTGGCTGACATCTTGCTCACAACCCTCTGAGCACCCATCCACTCTTCAACTCCTGATCCACAGAAACTGGGCAAGATGACTGTTGCTTTAAGCTGCACGGTTCTGGGGTAATTGTTTGCATAGTACTAGGTAAGCCATACGTGGGCTCACCATGTGGAGGTGAAGATGGGCGTTACGTGTAGGAGAGGGATAGATGAGAGGAGCAACATTCCCCACACTCAAAGGCCAAAATCCAAAGTCCTTCAACCAGGAGATAGAATTAGAGACCTCAGGCTGACAAAACCCTAATATTTAAGAGACTATGGTGCCACCTGAGCTGGGCCCTATGAATTTTATACCTTCTCTAATATTCTATCCTCTGCTACCAGGTACATATGTTACCTGATGATGTTTCTACAGAAGCCCAACTTCTGTCCTTGGAAAGGAGTGTAGTGGGCCAGGCTATGACAATCTATGCAGGAAAGGAAGAGCAACCCGTTTGTAAGCTCCCCGAGGAGTGTCTCGCTAACTGCATGTGATTCTGCTAATGACAGCCGAGCTGCCACTGGATCTGGTGCTTCTTTTAATAAGCTTGTGAGTCACTTTTCAGCTTTTGTTTTCCTGACAAGGAAAACCTTTCTTCTGCTTTAAAACAAAGAATTCTTAGCATTGGCATTTAAAAGCACATATGTCCCATCTGCAACAGATATTATTTAAAGGTTTAGCAAAAATGGAGAAAAACATGGTGCATGATTTCCTTTGCTGGGGAGCTCATGCAGGTGGGGGTACATGAGGGTCATTCACACCAGGTTCCTCCCAGGGGAGGACAGCATCTTTTCTGCATCTGTAGCTAATCTAATTTCATCAGTTTTAGTAACCTGAACTTATTGTTGCTTCCTTCCAGACAGGAAATGATGCTGACGCAGTGATGAAGGAGGTCCAGCGAGGGCTCAGGAGAACAACAGGACGTCCTTACCTTGTCTCCCAGGTAGGAAGGAGGTGCCACCCAGGATGCACTGTGGACTGTTGAGGGCAGCTCCTGGAGATCTGCAACCACACTGCTGCTGCCCGGGTTGAATGAGACAGGGATGTGGGCTCTGTCCACCGTCTCCAGGCGCCAACCCATCATATCCACGAACTGGAACACAAGAGCAAAGGTTGGAAACGTGTGCCTGTAGCTTCTCTGATGATGGCTGAATTATGCAGAATAGAAAGAACCATGGGGCGGCCACCTTGCTCCAGAGGCTTCCTTTATATGCCTCCTCTAGAGCTTCAGAACCCTCACCCAGCACTGCCTCCCTTGACCCAACACAACTAGGAGTTCTCAGACAGCGGTGACCATATGTATGTGGGATTTATCTCTGTATCCCAGCACACATCCTGGTTCTTGACATTTAGTAAGTGTGGGAATACTAACAGGGATGGTGAGACCATTTTAATGATGAACTCCTTAGAGAGCAAATGTGAGGTGGAATACAGTGGCCTGCTATCATTATTTTTCTCTAAATAAATCCTCATAACCAAGTATTTCCCTGATCATAAAAAGGAAGCCAAGAGTTAAATGATAAGGGGGAGAAAGAAGGAACTGATAAGACATTGGTTAGGAATAATGCTTCTGGGTTCCCCTGGAGGTAGAACTTTTCTGTGGATTTGTGAAGTAATTTTTTTCCTCAACTACAACCCTACATTCCTTTTGGGATGAAATACATAAAATAACCTCTCCTTGAATACTTGTTGGATAATAATAATGAAGGCATCAAAAGTTTTTGTTTTGTGTAGCTAATTTAAAAACCCATATAGCACTGGGTGTTGTGGTAGATGTTGGCAAATTGAACTCCAATAAAAATAAATAATAAATAAAAACCCATGTAAATAATTTAGAAATTTAACTTAAATATTCATGTAAAACAGGAGAGACATAAAGTAAAACAGAAAGAAAATAAGCAAATAAGAAGAAGTGAGAGGGAAGAAGGACCAACTCCATTTAGCTGATGAGTGTTTAGTGAGCACCTACTATATTCTGGATCCTGTTGTAGGTATCAGGAATGTATTAGGAGCTTACATTCTAATGTTGGGGGAAGATACATAATTAAAAATTTCTAGAACTAACTGCATAATATGTCAGGGAGGGATAAATGCTGTAGAGTATACAAAGAAGGGTGAGCCCATAGAGTGACCAGGGGCAGCTACTCCATAGGGAGTGGTGAGGGAAGACCCTACTGAGTCCAAAACACTCAGCAGACCTGAAAGACTGAGAGAATGAGCATGAGAACATCTATGTAAAAAACACTGTGTGCTGAGGAATGGCGAGGGCAAAGCTTAACACTTCAACAAAATAAGATATAAAATCTCCACAAGCCCTTCATACTTCATGATAATCCACTTCTTCCCCCATTCAGAGGTACCAAATAAAAACAAAAATTCTAATCCCTTGCATACCTTAGCTCTTCTTTTATGGGTACTGTGACAGTGACTATTTATTCCAAAACAAAAGCAGCTGGTACAACCCTTGGGATTTGCTGGGTCCAAGTAGAATGATCCTTCTCGACACACATTACACTCTGTACCCTCCACATTCTCCTATTGAAACAAAACACGAAACAAGAGATCACTTCTTCTAAAACTTCACTGATTGAGATTAGGTACTTACACAAATTAGATGCCAATATAAGACGTTACGACATAGACGCTAACAAAAGAAGAAAAGCTATGTAACTGATAAGCTTTTCTATCACATTAATTGTTTAAACCTACCACGCTCAAGTGTAAGAGAGAATTTGCTCAATTTCACAAGATGCCCTTGAAGGTAGAGAAATAGAACCATGTGGATTCACAATATAGGCGGGCCTGGTTCATCCCACTTACCACCATCTCAAACAACTGCTGGGACTTAGGAATCCTCATACCACTTAGCAGAACCCTTTGGAGCAGATTATTATTAACCTGGGGTCCATAAGCTGGAAATAAGCTTCCAGGGCACCTATGAACCTCTTAAAATTGTAAACTAAGGGTTGTGTCAACTTCTCTGGAATGGGTCCATACCTGTTTTGTGATTCTCCAAAGGGTAAGAGGGGCTTTCCCTTCTGTTTCTATCAAACGAGCTAGTAACCATTAAATGCTACATGCATTGTGGAAATCTATTGCAGGTCAATCCCACTTCCCACATATTTGTATATATATTTTTTTTTTAATTTTTTTTTTTTATTTATTTATGATAGTCACACAGAGAGAGAGAGGCAGAGACACACGCACAGGAAGAAGCAGGCTCCATGCACCGGGAGCCCGACGTGGGATTCGGGAGCCCTCGGGAGCCCGACGTGGGATTCGATCCTGAGTCTCCAGGATCCCGCCCCAGGCCAAAGGCAGGCGCTAAACCGCTGTGCCACCCAGGGATCCCCATATTTGTATATATTGACTCAACATGAAGAACTTCCTCACTGACAGTGGCTGATGTCTCGCATGGCTCGTTCCGTCTTACCTTGCAGAGGCAAACTCCGGTCCCTGGATCACAGACTCCTGATTCGGTCCCATCCTTGTTGCAATGGCAGGGAATGCACTCAGGGAAGTGATAAAACCCGGAAGCACACCGGTCACACTGCCGCCCTGTGATTCTGGGCTTGCACCTGTATTCAAAGCCAAGGAAGCAAAAGTTTTTATCATCCTTCTTGCACGGTTCTGAAGTCCACCTGCATTGTAGCAAAGCAACTGTGACCCCGCTTCCCTGGGTGCAGTGATGCCTGAGCTGAGCCTAAAAGGACAAAGTGTCACGGGGTAGGAGTGGGGGTGGGTGTTCCAGACAGAAGGACCAGAGGGGAACCGCCTGGTGTGTGCGCGGAGCACAGGTATGAGTGGAGAAAGCTGGCCCATGAACTGAAGAGGGAGGCAGCTCATGTGGATGGAGATGCTGGCCATTGTGACACTGTTCAGGGGCAATGGAGCGAGGTGGCTGAGTGCTGTGCACTGAAGACCCTCTGGCCGGAGTACTGATCAGCTCTGGAACACGACAGATACAGCATCTTATTAACTTGCTAAGGCCTCATTTTCTCATCTGTGAGAGGGGATATGCTAGCTGCTGCCTCCCAGGACCCCTGTGGAGGTAGATGAGGTTGCACCTGGCACATGGCAAGCTCTCGGACAAGGAATCACCATCTTGAAAAGTTTTAAGCAAGAAAGAGTATGGTTGGGTGTGTGGGGGTGGGTGGAATCAAGATGACCAATTCCTCAGCCAGCTGTTGAGTCAAGAGGAAGAAGGGGCTAAAGTAGGGCAAAGACATTTGGGATGGTGACAAGGGATGGGTCCCAAGCTATTTTGGGGTGAGGTTGCTGGGGCTTGTAATGTTCTGGATGAGGAGACAGAAGTGGGGGGAAGGCAAGGAAGACCCTTGTCGTCCAGCCTGAGCACTGGAGTGGATGCTGGAGTGGGCAAGGCTGGCAGGGAGTCCAGCAGGCAGCAAGCAACCCTGTGCCTGGGCTCTAAGGAGGGCTCTGCAGGGAGGGGGGAGCCATCCACATGTTTGTGCACTTGAACCACAAGAGGGGAGGGGAAAACACAGGCTGACAGAGAAGAGCAGTGAGCTGCCAGCAGAACTAAGAAGCTCACCACCCCACCAGGTGAAGAGAGAAGAGGAAGTGGGCACCAGGCTTCCTTCGTAGCTCAATCACTGAGTTCCATGGTGGATGCCTGGTGGAAACCACACGCTGATCTTTCTTTGTGCTTCTAAAGAGAGTACTAGGAAATGTGCTTTATATCAGAACATTGGGAGGATAATCTGATATGAAATATTTTATCATTAACTTGCCCACAATACCTATTAAAATATCTTACCCAAGGGACCATCCTGAAAAAGAGAAATCTAACTTTATTTCCCACTAAGTTTGTCTTATATAAAATATCTGCTTAGAACCAAGTACAGAATTTTGTGTTGAATTAAGAACACACGCTTGAGGCAGGCAGCTTACCTCTGAATCCCAACTTGGCTACTTAACTGGATATAGACCTTGAGCAAATTAACCTCTCTACAGCTGAGTTTACTTCTCTGTAAACATGGAGATCATAAATTCAACTTTGTAGAATTATTGTGAAAATTAAATAAAATAATATCTGGAAAAGCCTTAGAACAGGGTCGTGCACACATACAAGAATTTGCTATTATTATTCTTACTATGGCATTGGCTAAGGGGAGCTAGTGGGACTCCCTTTATCTCACTCAGCACACCCAAAAAGACAGTCAGTTTTACCTGCAAGGCCTACTGGCAGGTCAAATATCAATCCAGTTTCAACCCCATCCCCTCTGTCTTCCTCCCCACTTGATACCTGAAGAAATTCTTTTCATAAGGAAGCCAGTATTCTCTGAATCACCAGGCCCCTGGTGCAAATGGAAAATGCCACCACTCTGCTTAAAGTGATCACTCCACTGCGGTGGATGGAAACTTTGGAAAGGGGTCAGAGACTCTTCCGGGAAGCTGGATAAACTATGGGTCACTCAAGGTTTGATTGATTGATTGATTGATTGATTCATTCATTCATTCATATTCTCTCTCTCCAACGCACACAAATTTGCATTCACTATCAGAGGGTTCCTAAGCCCTGATGGATAATACCTGCTCTCTTCTTGTTAATCTCAGACTAAATGCAATCAGACAACCCAGCAAAAAAATGACTGTTACTGGATAACTCCCTATTTTGGGAGGCAGCAGTGATGGTGGCACATAAGACTCTAGTGGTCTAGAGTTAAGAAAGAAGAGGGTACAGACAGCCCTGCCCAACTAAAATTGTCAGAAAAAGAAAAGTGTGATCAGAAGAGAAGCTTGGAGATGGCCTGACTTAGACTGTGTAGACTCTTCTCCTCTTAGCTGGCTGGGAGGGAAGGACACTGTGCACAGGCAGTGCTATTATTGCAAGGGCAGCTTGTCGAACCAAAGTCCATGTTTCTTTCAGCAAACACGCAGTGCTTCTGGCTTACAGATACCTTAACTGAATGCTGGTGCCAAAGAGCCACTCAGATGCTGAATGCCAAGGCTGAGAGTGGTGCAAATGCCCTGGAGCCAGGCCTTGAAAGCCAGGACAGGTAGACAGGAGCCTACTTTTTATATTGTCACTTGAGTGGAAAAGAAAAGAGCTGGAGTGTTTTGCAGGGAGGGCAGCTGTGGAAGCTGCTTGTTGAGACAAGGAGAAATGGAAGCAAAATCATTCCTTGCCTCTTTATTTCAGAAAGCTGTGAGACGTGGTGGCAAGGACAGGTGGGCTGAGGGCATGTGGCAACGTCAGGGATGTAAGGTAAAGCTCTGGATCCCACTTTGCACGCATGTAGCAATGGAGCACATAGAGAGTGGATAAGAAAAAGCGAAAAGCTGGGCAGAGTAAGAAGAGTGGGGACCTGTGAGCTGACCCTGAGACCCCCAGATGAGACTGATAGGGAGTGGTTAATGAAAACACAGAGAATATAGTATCATAATTCCTGAGCACTGAGCATATGAATCCCGTGCAAAAAAAACCCAAGCAACCAAAGGACTTTTTGGTGGTGCCATGACAACAGGGAATTAAAAGGAAACTTCTTCTGTAAAGTCTGGCTGAATGTCTCTTAAAAACCACCTAAAGTCAGCCTGACCTTGACACATTTCTCCAGAGAGATATTCTGCTGCCCAAGGAACTGCCCTCGCTGCAAAGGCAAGAAGTTTCCAGCAGAAGCTGCCTGTAGGTGTAGAATGGCAGCTCTGGGGGTGCAGGTCAAGTGGATTCATCTCCAAAGCAATGGGCTCATAGCCAAACCTTACATAATAACATCTGCGCATGTGTGGGCGCCCGCCATGTTGCACAAACAACTAGAAAATCAGATGTTAGAGTGAACTCTACCCTTTGCTCATTATAATGGGTCTCTTAATATCACACTCATATCAATTCTGGTTGCAATCCAGAATCCAAAGTCTACCTTCTTCATTCATTGATTCCTTCAATAACTATTGAGTGCTTCCTATACACATATCCTTGTGTTAGGGGATGCAGGAGGGAAAGGACAAAGTAGAGTAAGTCGATCTTGACCTTGGCACATTTTCCACTAAGAACATAGGACATAGAGATGCAGAAAGTGAGGTAATCGCGGGAGAAATAGGATGGCTGACTATCAAACTAGCTTGAGGCACTGAGATCATGAGGAAGTCCCTGTGGCCTCACAGAAGGCTTCATGCCTTCTTTGAGTTTGTTCTTTTCACACATAATCCTTGAAGGATTTGGGGGTAACAGAGGAGGGGGAAGGAGAATTGATACCTGGAGAACTGAACATATGCAAAGCATTTAGAGAAAGTAAAAAAACCAAGCCAGAGGAGAAAGCTGAAGAAAAGCTTAAGTTTGGGTAGGTGGGTGCCATATTACCATGAAAGCTGTCCTTTATCCCATCAGGGAGTTGAGACAGGTTCTTGTGCAGAGTGATATGATGGAAGTGGCACCTGGTGGACCCACGTGCCCTCAGGCAGACTGCACACAATCTGGCCCTCACCATTCCACACTGCCATTAGGGCTTAGCACAGGACCTCTTGTTAGGAGGCATGTGTGCCTTCTGCATGAGGCACAGGACCCAAACTGGAGTAGGTGCTAGATATGGTCTGAGCCATAAAATAAATTGGTATCTGACAAAATAGAATTTAAGGCAAAAAAAAAAAAATCACAGTAACCGAGAAAAATGTTTCATCCTAGTTTTAAGAAAATACCAAGAAGATAAGATCATAAACCTATAGGCACCAAATTCTGTAGCCTAGATTAATAGTTCTATATATTAGTGACAAAATTATGGGGAAAATAGATTTTTAAATCCCAGGATAATTGTATACTTGGCATATTCCTTTTCAATTAAGGGGCCAATATTAAAAAAAAAAAAGGGAATGAATGAGCGCATGCATAAACCTAGAAAAGGAAGGTCAATTAGGAGACCACTGATATCATTCAAACATGGGGGTGTGGTAAAAGAACTCAACCAAGGTGGCAGCAGAAAGCAGAGAGCCATGGAAAGAAAGGGGAAGGAGATAATATACCTTTTCAAAAGTTGACACCTGATTGACTGTAGGTAAAAGGGGTTGATTTTAAGATGATACTAGGATTTCAGGCCTTAGGGACTGGAAAGAGACAGTCACTGGTAAGTAGAATTTTTTTAAAAATTCAAAAGAGAGAAATGGTTTGAAAGGCAAGGCAATGGCATGGGTTTCAGCTATGGAATCAGAGTTGAAAGAATTTTGGAGTTGTAAGGACCCTTAAAGATCATCTAATCTAATGCTTCATAATACATGTGAGGAGACAGGTGCTCAAAGAGTTTAGAGGACTTGTCCAAGGTCCCCTAAATAAAGTCAATAAAAGAAGCCAGGTTACAATTATTTTCAATGAAGGTGGGGATAAGTTAGCCATCAAGGGTCAGGACCAGAGCTCTGGATCTGAAATCATCCAGGAGTGGGGGTGGTTAAAGCACGAGAATGGGTGGGGCTTCAGGGGGACAAAGTATAGAGGGAAGAAGGCAGACATCCAAGTACTTGGCAAATAATAATAATAATAATAATAATAATAATAATAATAACTAATTCTTACTGGATGCTAGTGAAGGTCAGGTACTGCTCTAAGGTCTTCTATACGGCATAATCTTCTAAAGAACTTTATGAGGTAGGTACCTCTAGCATCTCTATTTTGTGGATGAAGAAATGAGAAATACAGAGAAGAACTGTACTCAGATCACCCAGATAGTGAGTGGAGGTAACAGATGCAACGTTGTGCAAACTAACACCACACCTCCTCTCACTCGGCAGTAGACTGAAGCAGTGACGTAGCCAAAGAATGATCATTCAGAGAGATATGGAGAAAGACACTGGTGTTACGGAAGATGAAAGAAGACAGAAAATGTAGGTAAGAACTCTGGGCTCCATCCCTATGGCAAGAGCCCCATCTGCCTTGCTCGCCACCGTGTCCCCCTTACTGCCTGGAATTTACTATTCATATTAATCGATGAAGTGCATCAAAGGAATTGTTTCTTCAAGTCAGTAGGGTTGATGGAACTATACCTAGCTGGAAGCACTTCTGTTCCAAAAATGTCAAGTCTATGACCTTTGTGGATATTTTATTTCTCTAACACAAACATTTAGTAAATCTGTGAGGATGTGCAGAGACAGAAGTCCCCCCAAAAGGCACTTCATTGGTATTGTCCTTCTGAAAAGGCACATTTGTACAAGTGGCTTGACTGAAAATTCAGGTGGATTACCATCTCCTTTAGCTGATCTCAATATAGCCTGAAAGTGGTCGCCATCATGCTAGTTTATTAAAGCAATGATTTCCAGCTTCTTATCTGTCAATGATTGACAGAATCTTCTGAGGATATTCTAGTCCTTTTGTTTATTCATAGAATTTGATGACATAATCTTCCATTATTAAAAGCAAGGTAAAGGTATTTTTTCATCAGTCTTATATCAGATTGAATTAGTCTTGCTGTTAAAAACAAAATCTTGATCAATACAAGCATCTTTAGGACCTCAGTCTAGCATTGGACAAAATAATGGATTTCTTGGCATCTATACAATATAGCTTTGCAGTATTTTGTGTGTTACAATCAGAGATTAAAGAGGAAATAGAATAGGACTTCAGGAAGGCAGGTAAAAATAATTTTACCAAACAATTAATGGATTAGGAAGCTGACACCCAGGAAAGCAGAGTAACTTGCCCAGTCTTCTAGCTAATTTATGACAAAGGTGAGTTGAGGGCGCAGATTTATGGCCCCAACCTAATTTATTCCCAACTGCTTCAAAAATTACAGCAATTTTAATTAAGTAGAGATTGAATACTGTGGATTGCTACAATTATTTTGTAACTTATTTTAAAGTAGATTAATATTCAAAACAGTTTTGTTTTCTTATAGTATGATAAACTTGAACCCCTATAAAGAGTGAGATAAAATTCGAAAATTCCAATTTTTCAGCTTTGAGATCTGTGACAATTTGTACAAACAACTGCAAGAAAGTCTGTTGTATCATGGAGAAAAGAATGTGTTTCTCTTTTTGTTGCAAGTTTCAGGTCTCTTTGACCAATTCTTTCACATGAACTCGTTAGGTTCCTCTAAACACAATCTTCATTTTCGTTAGGAAGTTTCATTTGAGGGTCGGGGAGGAGCATTCTTTCTTCTAATATTTTCTAAAGAAATAACTCTTTGAGTAATCAAAAGCCTTTTCAACATCAACAGTGGAATTACCACGAGCGACTTGTGTAATTTATAGTCGTAATAAACTGAAAGTCTTTCTTACATTATCTGTTAAAGGACCCTTTCAAGACAAATCTACTTTGATCATGGAGAGATGTCATCCCATCAGGTTATTACTGTCTCTTTGTAATGTGAAGATAAACAATTTCGCCTATTGGTTTGGGTGCGATACAGGCCAGTGAGAATCCATTCCTATTGATGTCTTCTTGGGTTTGGGTAAAACTATATAGCATGCTTTGGTCCTGAGTTATGACTTTTCTAATCTACTGAATTGTCATTGGCTAGTGAAAAATTTTAAACACCTCTTACAATTTCGACCTAAAATCCTACAGTAAATCTATTTATTTGTCACAGATGGTGCCTCAATGCATTTTTACAATTTTTAATGCATTCTTAAATTCCTTTTTCTGTGGCAGTGACATTCAGAAACTATGTGTGAGGTTCTGTTTACAGCAATTTATTCTGTTGACTGGTTACTCCTTTTTAAAATTCTCCATTATTTTGCAGACGGAAAATTCCTGTCTCCTGCCTGAAAACTGCTTCTCCATCTCCTTGGTTCCTTTGCCTCTTACAATTCAACAAAGGTACTCCTGCAGAACCCACACCTGCTGGGAGTACCTTGCAGGTGTGTGTCCACGCTTACTCCTTGGGGTCCTCATTACGCTAACCTATTCCCAAACTTCCATCCCAGCCCCAAACTCTTCACTGGTATGTTCTGCTTTCAATAGAAAAACTGAAGTAGTCATTATGGAAAAACAGAACTCTGTTGGTCTGCCTTGTACTTATTTTTGTGGCTTTGTTTTTATTTTAGTTATATAGGGGAATACTATAATGTTTTCAGTATTTAGGGCTTTAAGTTTCTTCAGATGTGCCTGAGGCCACTACAGAACCCTGGGCTCCATCCTCTGCCAGGACTCCTACTCCCTAGTAACTGTTCCATTCATGATTATCTTCCTCTTCTGCCCTTCATGGAGTTTTTCATTCTCAGGTTATACATTTCTTATTCTGCTATTCAAATGGAACCTGTTCTTTTGATCTTTTTTTTTTTTTAAGATTTTATAGATTTATTTGAGAGAGAGCACTCTTGCACATAAGTGGGAGGAGGAGCAGAAGGAGAGGGAGGAGCAGACTTCTGCCTGAGCTGGAGGCAGGGCTCAATCCCAGGACCCTGAGATCATGACCTGAGTCAAAGGCAGATGCTTAACTGGTTGAGCCACCCAGGTGCCCCTCTTTCAGCCTTTTTATATACAGATTCCTCCTATGATAGCTCTTGAATAAGCAGAGGATTTTAATGGTAAGACCTCCCCTTCTATACATCCTGCTTCTTCATCAGAGTATTCTTTACACTGAAGGATTCACAAAAACCAATTCCATATAAAGACACTGAATTATTTCCTTTTATTTGTTCTTCAAATATATTAAAACCAAAATGATATTACTAATTTAATCTGTTTGCCTTTTTTATAACACCCTGGATTTCCTTTCCTGAAGCCAGTTCGAAATCTATGGTTTCCTTTGGTCTGGTAGATGTAGTAGGGGAGCTCTCAGGTTTGTGTGTGTCTTACATTTTTTTAATTTATTATTTTATATATGTTATATGTATGTATACTATTGCACTATATTGTTGTATATATGTATACTAATATATAATATATTATATATTATATATAATATATATATTTGGGGAGATAGAAAAAGGATCTTAACAGGCTTCATGCCCAACGTGGGGCTTGGTCTCACATCCCTGGGACCATGACCTGAGCCAAAATTAAGAGTCAGACATTTGAGATGCCTGGGTAGCTCAGTGGTTGAGTATCTGCCTTTGGCTCAGGTCATGATCCCAGGGTCCTAGGATCAAGTCCCGCATTGGGCTCCCTGCAGGGAACCTGCTTCTCCTTCTGCCTGTGTCTCTGCCTCTCTATGTGTGTCTCTCATGAATAAATAAATAAAATCTTTTTTTAAAAAAAGTCAGACACTTAACTGATTGAGCCACCCAGGCGCCCCATGTTTGAGTGTGTTTTAAGCAAAGATACTGCTGACATGTTTCAACAGCAACACACCAGCTTGATGATTGTCTTTCAATTGTTGTTCTAATTCTCCTGTGACTACTTTTCATACCAGAAATGGCAAACCTTGTTGGTGTTGCTCTCTTGGCTTCCTAGAGAGAAATATCCCTGTAGGTGTCTCCATTGAGGGCCACACATTTTATTTACAAATACCCTGAAGTTCTTGTGTCAAATGTTTATGACTGGCTATGAGTTTGCTGTCTATAAAAGGGTTTTGTTTTTCAAGAAAGGGAGATTGACACCTATGGGAACATGAAAAGGGAGAGGTCAGCGGTAAGGAAATGACAGAAAAATAGTAGTGCAACATTTGCTACTTGAGGGAAGAAGGCCCTGCTAGATAGAGGTAGATGAGAACAATAGAAAAGCAAAGTGGGGGCTGTTGGACTCCAGAGGGAAAGTGATACCCATCGATGAAAGACCAGAAGACAAAAAGACAGCTCTGTGACATGAAGAGGTCAGGAGAGGAGATGCTGAGAAGCATACCAAACAGCTCTGCTGAAATGAGGCCACATGGCCATGTGAGAAACCAAATCTACGAGATTCTGGCATTTGTCCAGCTACTGCTTTGGACCAAGGGTTCAAAGAGAGGGTATGGAAGCAATTTTCCCTGGAGAGGCAAAACTGGGTCAGGAATGAAGTCACAGGATCACACACATCTGTCCTTTCTCTCTCCTTTCTAGAAAGTTGATTGTGTCATGATCAGCACAGGCAGATCCTTTTTAGCTTCCCACTTCTCCTTTGTAGCCACAAGCTTGCAAGTATCTCCTGGGATGGTACATCTTCTGTTCTTAAGCATTCCTGCAGGTCCTGGTAGAAGTCCATGCTTCCATCCTAAGTGCCATTGTCTTCTTACATCACTAACTAACTGAAAATAAGTTAGGCATTTTCATGGGTTCCTGAATGCATTCGAAACCTAATGAAATGTAGCATCTTCAGTAATGAACTAAGTGCTTGACTTGCTTCCAAAGAACAGCTTAAGCACTGGAGGGAACAGAACCTATTATTTGTTAACTAATGGTGATGAAACAACTCGGGATATCACCTCAAAATTCTTTGTGCAAATCACATTCAGCGTAGGCTCACAGTTTGAGAAGCATGAGCAATTGAGCTGACTCAGGGAGGACTCACACCTGTGGTTTTAAAGACTTGAATGTTTCATGACTCAAGTTGTCACTCAGCTCCTTTTCCTGTAGCACAAAGGGACAGTTAGGCCCCCGGGCAACAATTAAAGTTGTAGTCAAGGGTCCTTCCTTAGGAAAAGCAAACGTTGCTGCTATAGAGAGTTGAATTTTGTCCCCAAAAAGATGTGTTCAAGTTCTAGTCTCCAGTAGCTGAGGTGACCCTTATTCGAAAACAGGATGTTTGCAGATATAATCAAGTTAAGATGCTTGCAGAGCCAGGTGAGCCCTAATCCAATATGACTGGTGTCCTTATAAGAAGACACACATACCGAGGAGAAGGCCACATGGAGACAGAGACACACAAAGAGGATCCATGTGATGGCGGAGCAGAGATTGTGTAGAGACACATCTACAAGCCAAGCAACTCCAAGGATTGCTGGCTGCACCAGAAAGTAAGAGGAAAACATGGAACAGATTATCTCCCAGAGACTTTAGAAAGGGCATGGCACTGTCAACACCTCGATTTTGGGCTTTTAGTCCTTGGGACTGTGAGAACATAAAGTTCAATTATTTTAAGTCACCCCATTTGTCGTAATTTGTTATAGTAGTCACAGGAAATGAATGCAGCCGTCCCTGGGCTGGAGTCATGGATGCCTGCCACCAGCAGCAACAGCAACAGCCTCCCCACCCCTTGGCTGCCACACCCAGAGCACCCACACAGACCCCAAAACTCCACTCCCCTCAGGCGGAGGGAGTGTAGGGTAGATGTGAACCTTACACTTGCTCCTGCAGACTGCCAACCTCTGGCTCAGTTTTCCTGCCATATAACCCCCTCTCTGACTCTTTACAGCCTCTTCCCCTAGAAGACTGTACCTATTCTTTGTCCCTTGTAGCCATTCCCCAGTTCTGCTGAGAGATCAGGCTCATCAGCTGCAATTATGTGACATTGGACTCTAGTTCCCAAGGCAGAGCTCAAGCCGCTGAGCCGAACCTCTTAGCAACGCAACATCTGTGGGAGCCGACGTTTGCCACTGTCCCTTACTTATTGTACCCTGGACCTCTCAGCCCCAGTGGCAGCCCCCCACTCAGGTCAGGCTGTCCAGTGTATAGCTTCCTACCTTGCTTGCCCACTCCCAACTGGGGCCCACTGTGGAGGCCCCAGCACCCCTTTGAGCTTGCCTGACTGAGGTTGGCAGGCCTGAGGCCTTAGACTTTGTCATGCACTGCCCTCAACAAAAACGCCAGCTTACTCTAGAATGAAGACTGGGAGCCCAAACCTAAATACAAATGGATAGGTATGCATCACAAGGTGACACAGTAGAAGAAATGATAACTTAATTACACATACATATGGGACACTCCGAGAGCAATGCTGGAATGGATGGGCAAAGCTGTTTATGGACTCTGGAACCTGGCCACCCACCCAGCCATCCGCCTGGCCAGGCTCTGGCAGGCCGCCCTGAGCCTGAGGGGCCCAGTGATCCACAAACCACAGCCCATCCAGGGTGGGGAGCTTCACCCTGAGGTGAGCACAGAGCAGTCCTTGGACCTGTGAGACATGGGAAGGAATGGTAACTGGCATGTGCAGATGACATCTTCCCTTCCCATAATAGGACCTAATGGGTTCACCAACCCGGGCTCACCTGCACTGCCCGTGGTCCCTGTCGCACTCCCGGGTGGCAGCCCCAACGGTGCCCCTCCTGGAACAGTTGCAGCCTTCGCAGCCAGCCAGGGGATGGAAACTGAAGGAATGCGTGTCACACACCTCACACTGTGGCCTGACCGTGTGGGGAGGGCAGAGGCACTTCCCTGTCATCTCATCACAGAGGCGTGGGCCACAATTGCACGCTGGCCAAGGAATAAAGAGACATGGTGTAAGGGTGAGACACCACCCAGCCTCCAGCTGGGTGCCAACATTTCCAGAAGCTTCCAAGGGGTCCAGGAGAAAAGTCTTGCTTTGTCTTCATGATAGCATTATTGAGTGGGGCAGCTCTGAAAGGCAGCTTTCTTGGAGCCCAGATCAACTCTATCAAATGCTCATGACAGACGTGGCGTGTGAACACTGGCTGAGCACAGCGGCACCCACTGGCACCAAGGCAGGAACTCAAAGGAACCCACCCAGTTATAGTTATGTGCCATTCTCATGAGACGTCTCTCATCTGTCAGAGGATCCTCTCACAGGCTCCCTGAAGTGGCCCCACATCACCGTAGTGCAACTGAGCTCCAGGTGAGGTCATAAGGCAGCAGCAGGACCCTCGTTAGGCAAAGGCTGGTCTCCAAGTGAAGGCTCCGTTTGTACCACGCTCACACCCCTCACTACTACCACATGGCCCGTGCTGACCTTATGTCTCAGGCCACAGGATGGTTCTTAGATAAAAGTACCCAGGCTTCCTATTCTGAAAGTACTATCCTCCTGTGACCCCGGCTCTCCTCCTATTTCACCTGAGTTTTGATTAGGTTGCAAACATTGAAGGAGCTTCCACTAGGAAGAGGGATTGAGTTGTCCAGTATTTTGATGCCTAAGGCTCTTTAAACTCACCTGCCTTGCCAAGCACATGGGTCACATACCTTGGGAAACACAAATGTTTATCTCCTAGAACCTATCTTCTCAGAATGTGGTCCATGGACCCCTGGCCTGGGCACCATCCGAGTGGTTAAAAGAAGTGCAGACTCTCAGGCCCCAGCCCAGGCCTTCTGCCTCAGAACCTGCATTTTCACAAGATCCCCAGGTAGTCTCCAGCACAGTGAAATTCAAGAAGGCCTGCCCTAGATGAGCGTCCCCTACCTGGGACCAGAGACAACCTTGGGTGACCCGAACGTGCACTTACGTTTGCAGTGTGGGAATCCATAGTAGCCCATTCGACAGCGGGTACACTGCCGCCCAATGACGCTGGGCCGGCACGGGCACTGCCCGCCCTCTGGGCTGCAGGGACGGCCAATGGCCCCGGTGGGGTGGCACTCACAAGGCAGCGCGCCCTTGTGGTAAAGGGCCACTAGGGACCTGGCAGCGTTCTTACAGAATCCAGAGGCGGTCTGGGGGCTGTGAAGACAAAAACAAGGTATTATTCCAGTCCCAACCTTCCCTTTCCCACTTTCTCTGCCAAGTGGTGTTTTGGGGGAGGGAGTCTGGCTGTGGAATCTGGGAAGAAGTGAGAGAATGCCCCACCCTGGGATCCACAGCCAGCGACAGCCACCCTTCCACCCATCCACCTCCAGAACACATCACAGGACTGGTGGGTGGGGACTTTTGGTGGCTGCAATAAAAAGGGGGAAATTTTCACCTGTGGGATGAATTCTCTGGTATGTGAATTATACCTTAATAAAGCGGTTATCAAAAAAATTATAGGGCAGCCTGGGTGGCTCAGTGGTTTAGTGCCACTTTCAGCCCAGGGTGTGATCCTGGAGACCCAGGATCGAGTCCCACATCAGGCTCCCTGCATGGAGCCTGCTTCTCCCTCTGCCTGTGTCTCTGCCTGTCTCTCTCTCTCTCTCTGTGTGTGTGTGTGTCTCATGAATAAATACAATCTAGAAAAAAAATTATACCTAGATGTGTATGCACCAGTACCAATAACAATGGGAGCAGAAGGCAGCCAAGTACCTACCTTCATTGAATGTTGTGTGTTAGAAGTTTTGCCTACATCTCACTTAACCTTACAACCACCTAACCAGTTAGGCCTAAGCCTCATTTCATACATAAGGAAACTGAAGCTTCTAGAAGTTTAGTGATATATCCAAGGCCACAGAGCTACAGAGTGGCCAAGCAGGCATTCAAACCCATGGCTGTCGGACTTCAGAGCCTTTACTCTTCATATTTTCTATAAAGGAGATTTCTGCCCATCAGGCCCTTGGAGCTGCTGGGCTCTTCAGGGAACCTGCAGCAGGTACAGGGTGGGTTTGCAGAAGAGAAGAGCAGAAGCCCACATGTAGGGCTGTCCTAGGCTCTTGGCATTCAGAGATCCTGAGAGAGTTGGACAGAGAGGTCCAGGGAGAGTGGACTGAGAGGTCTGCTGCTCCGAGACACTCCCCACTCAACCAGATGGTAAAGGAGAGAGAGAATCCAGGGCTGATGCACTTCCCAGTGGAGGACACCCCATGTGTTATCTTTTAGGAATCTGAGTTGGACAACAGGAAGCAGCCACGAGGCCAAGAAACTCCAAAGGAGCCCATGAATCCCAGCTCAGTGGGTGAACATGAGGCAGGTTGGAAGTTGAAGACCGTAATCTTGCCCAAATGTGTAGCACAAGGTCTGGTGCAGGATGGTGTATGCAGAGGAAAAGCATCTCCCTCCCCGGCCCCAGGACTACCTGCCACTCCCTTGGGCACAGGGAGGAAAAAGACAGACCCAAGGGCCAGCCCCACCCTGCGCCTTGCTCTGAGGGGGGATGTTGGAGAGCCTTAGGAATCTCTGCAAAGTGATACTTACTCGATATAAAAACTGTTTCCTCCGCAATTGGTGACAAACTCAAATGACTTGTCCACTGATTTTTTGTGAAGTATTTGGTAGTCATAATCCTCCGCAGGCACCACTAAAACACGGACCTAAAGGAAACCTGTCAGCATGACTTTGGATTTCCAACAGCAGGGCATACTGACGGCTATTCATTACACTTTCTCTTCACTAAGATCCATGCTCTTGATTGTTAAGCCCAAGACCACTTGAAACAGGATTTATGAAAAAGGAATCACAAGAACTACCCTAAGCCAGTATTACATGTTCAACCCACGTTCCTATGTAAGAAATGGTGTGTGCTGAGGCATGTCCCTTGGAGCACCTGCTCAGAGAAGCAGCCTCCTCAAGAGCTAGGTGGAAACAGGAGATCTAAGGGATCGGGGCCTGTGGAGAGGGCCTGCGCCCTGCGTAATCTATGCCTGGGATGACCCTGGACTGCCAAAGGTCGCATTTTATATTTTTAAAGGTGAACAAACTAAAACAGCAGGACCAATGGGGGAAACTCATACCATGGCTTGCCCTGAAGCTGCATCATGTCAGATACTCTTATGAATAACTGCAGCCCTAATCTTTAGAAGTACTGCTTGGCTCTCTGTGCCTGTTTAAATCAGACTATACCAGTAACAAATGCTATAGGAAATTTCAAATCTCTGTGAACTACTCACCAACTTATAGCTTACAGACAGTTTCCTGCTCTTGTGCTATTCAATCAGTAAGCATTTGTGAAACACCATGTACTAGGTGGTGTTCTAAGCACACGGGATACAAAATGCATAAAGTCAGGCCCCTGTTCCTAGGAAGATGGCCTCCTCAGAGAAAGCAGGAAGCATAAGGAAGAAATAAGCGGGTCACGCAGCAGGGCCTGAACAATGCTACCAAGCTCTCTGGAAGGCCTTACAGGCATTAAGTGACCATGATTCCATCAACCAAGGTAAAAACAGTGTAGGAGACACCTGGGGTTGTATAGGTAATAGGCTTAAGTCTGAGGGACTCATGAGGTCCCCAACTACATGGATATGCAGTAGATGGCCCCATACTGGGCCCAGAGCTCAGAAAATAACAGAGATGTGGTGTCATTTCCCCACAAGAGGGAACAGAATCAACAGGGACAGATGATACTGTCCAAAGAGAAATGACGGAACAAGGGGGCTCAGCGTCAAACCCCAGGGAACAATACCATATGTGGACAAAAGGAAAGAGAAATCACTGAAGGAGCACAGGAGGAAGTGGGAGCAAAATGAGAGAAAGCAGTTATAGGAGCTCAAGAAAGAAAGTCTCCAGGACAAAGGAGGATTAAATGCTTCAGAAAGAGACCAGTCAGGTGAAGAGTGAGAGGGGCTAATGCAGAGCGAGACACTCACTCACCAGAGTTTCCTGCAGGGGACTGTTTTCTTCCTATTCACTTACTTATTGTTCTAATTTCCCTTGACTTTAATTATCACCTGCTTTTTTTTTCTTTTTCTTTTTTTTCTTTTTTTTCTAACAAGTGGCTATAAAATTCAAACATTTTTCTATAAATATGACTTCAACTTCTCGGAGGAACTATTGTCACGAGCCAAACAGGCACACAGAATGGCTAACCAAGGCAAGCACATGAAGAGCAAGCTGAGGGAGAAGCAGACCATACCAATACTAAGGACTTTCCTTCTGGAACCTTCACAGTCACGGCTACCTCTGGCTCTGAGATGTCAAACTCAACTTGATCTTCAGCAATCACTTGGTCCCGGCAGCCAAGCACATGGGGGCAAAAAGAAGCACGGAAGACACCTGGGGGCAGAGTGGGAGAGGAGTTTCTGGTACGGTACCACAAGGACCAGCTGGGCCTGCAGCCATGGCACTGGTCCCCTGAAACTCACCTGGCCATAGCCGCCCTCCATCCACAAACACCTGGGTGGGAAATGTTGGGTGTGCTGATTGATAAAAATGGATGACAATGACATATCGGCCTGGGTGTGGTACAAGTCCTCTGAGGGTCACTTGGTTCTATGTAGAAAAAAGAGGATAAAAAAAAACTCCTCAAGTTGCAGAGCTATAAGTATTTAGAGCTTAAAAACAAAAGCAACTTAGGTATTTACCCAAGTGAAATGAAAACCTATAGTCACACAAAATTTTCACTTGAATATTAGCGGCAGCACTATTTGTAATCAGAAATACTGGAAACAAACCAAATGACTTGCATCTCAGGATGGATGAACCAACACTGTGGTGCAACCATAAATGATGTTGGAGGGAGTGTAATTTGGTACCATCACTTTGGAAAATTGTCTGGTAGCATTTACCAAAGTCGATCATATCACTGAGAAATTGCACTCTTAGGTTCACACCCAACAGAAATGCATGTTTGCCCAAAAGCCGTGCAAGAATGTTCCCAGCATTCAAGTACTACTTATGATAACTGAGTAACAAAGAGCCAGAGTCCATTTTGGATGTTTGATCACTGACAGGTGTCAAGCCCCATCACTTGTCTTTAATCTTTTGTCCTACACCTGCACAAGCCAGTAAGAGAGCCCAAGAGCACATCCCTTGGCACAGGCAGGAAGTTACAGCCATACTAATTCTAGCCAATGGGAAGGAGCCCTCACCTTGCACTCCTCCACCTTCCCCTTGCCCCTGCCCAACCATAGTGAAAACCAAAGTCATGCCCCCACTTTTGCTCAAGATTGAGTGTGAGGCCTGCTCTCCTCAGAAGACCTCACTCTGTGAGAAATAAGTCTTCAAACCCTCAAAAAAAAAACAAGAAAAACAGTCACAATAAAAAATCATCTTTCAGATGAAAATCGTGACTTGAAAAAGGTAAGTAATTTGATAAACATCATACTCTAAGAGCAAAATCAGGATTAGAACTCCATTGTCATGATTTCAGTTCATCTCCCCCTATGATTCTGGGTGAACTTTCCCATACAGGATCTTATTAAATTTTCTCTGTCAGACCCTGTTGATTTCCTAACTTGATGCAATGTGAACAGACATGAGCCATCTCTAGGATTAAAGGAATAAAATATCATCAGGACAAATGGTAAGTCCTGCAATTTAAAACAAATACAGTTCCTTACTACATTTCATCTTCATGCTATATATTATTAATCAATAAATGTTTATTGAAAATTTCCCACCTGCAAAGCATTTTGCTGGTATAGTTGGGGATGCAAAAAAAAAAAAAAAAATCTATCAGCTAGAGCAGCTTTCACAAGTGCTTACATTCCAATTTGGGAATACAACAATATTAAATAGCAGTAGCCAATAAAAATATGAGGTATCACAAAATGGGCCATGAAAAATTGCCAAATGACGGTATAGATAGAGATACAGAAAGGAAAGAACTTCAAGAAGGGGTGGTCATAGACAGGATTAGCCAGATTCATCATGTCTAGGATTCTCTACAGTTGAGAGTAGAAGTCCCCAAACTACAGGGGCATCCAGATCCCTTGGAGGGTTTATTAAAACACAGATTCCTGGGCCTCACCTCCAGAGTTTCTGATTCAGTAGTTCTAGGGTGGGTTTGCAAACATGCATTTCTAACAAGTTCCCAGGTCATGCAGATCTTCTGGTAAGGGCCACACTTTGTAAATCATGTTTTAGAAACAACACCCTCGAGGGGAGCCCTACCTGTGGCATCTTCAAGGTGACTCCAGTAACAATATCAGCAGAAGGTGAAGGATCCTGGGTCAGGAGAGGGGAAGACTCTCCACTCGGGACATCCAAAATTAATGCTGTTGGAGGAGTTTCAGGGACCAGGGAGACACAAGAGGCACTGAAAAAAGAAATATTTTAAAAACAACCGAAAATGGAAGAACTGTCCACTGGTGAACATATTGACTGTGAGCTTAAGACCGTGTGACATCAAGAGGATCCAGTCTCGAGAGAACCACAGGACTGTGGAGAGCTTTTTTTTTTTTTGGAGGGATCTTTATACAAAAACACTCAGTGTAGTCAATTGGCCAAGTGTATTCCAGCAACCTGCTCAATACAACGAGCTAAAACAGAAAGAAAATCTTAATTTTGAAAAATATTAACTAGACAGAAACTTATAGAAACTTTCTTTCTGGAACTAAAATTCATGTTAAATGAGGCCAATGCAATGAAACATTACTATCCACCTCTAAATGTAGATGTTGACATAAAGTCATATAAAAACCAAAGAGGACAAATGCACATCATTTCTTTTTAAGCACAGCCAGATTTAACTGTCTTGGTAGTTTCTATAGTTCTAATCATATGCCTAAGATTTATGATGGTGTCTATAAATTATTTTTAATCTAGAACAAAACAACCCTGCCTAAACCCTGATAATCATTGGTTAGCTAATCCTCATAACATAGTGGTGAGGTGGGGCATTATTTTCAAGGTTTTTTAAATGAGGAGCCTCAGACACGGAGATTAAAGGATCTTTGCGAGGTCTCAGAACAGTACTTGGTAACTGCCCTTTAGGGCAAAGCTTAACTATTCCCCCAGTTGCTACTGTGTCAGCTTCCTGATATTATGGAATTCTGGAAAGACTGCTGGGGGAAATGATTTAGCTGATTTTTTATTTTAACCCATTATCAGCCTTTAGCACCTTGGCCTATGATCCCTTGTGAAGTTAAGCATAAAGTCGCAGGCTTACAAGCATTATAGCACCACTCAGAGCACAAACAAGGGAGAAAGGAAGGAAACCCATTACCTTTGATTAATATACCCCCCGTAACTGGCAATGCATTTGATTTGAGGTCTCAAATATTCAGTTGAGAATTCTTCAATGGGTATGATACAAATTTGATGCTGTTGAAAAAATACAATGCAAAAAGGTATATCATGTTTATCAGCAAAGCCAATGGTATGGTCAAACATGCTCTTAAAAAAGCTCTTAAGTAAAGACATTACAATTGTTATTTTAAATAGACAAAACTGCAGAATGGCATCATTATGTGCAACAAACTTTACTGTTGTACAGGATCATTGCCAGAATGTTCTTGGAATAGTCATCTAAATAAATAAAATCACAAAAGTCCAAAAACAACTCTTTGTCAGTGACTTTGGGTGCCTGTTTTTCTCTCCTACCCTGGGCTGATGCTGGCTCTTCAGACCCCTTGGCAAGGAGAGGATGATGTGGTAGGCAGCTAGGGAGCCTGCTGTTCAGAGCCTGTTGTCTGTAACTCCAGCTACAAATTATTTTTCTTAATAGAGGATGACTTGAATCTCAGGCACATTTGGACTTCATTGAAGAAACTAGCTCCAGAGCTAGTTTTTGAGTCCATAAGAAACTCAGTTATTAAGTTATCAATACATTCTATTTTAATCAAAACTGTATTATCAGTTGGATCACAAACCGATTCAGTAACAAGAATTTTTATTGAACACCTACTATATGCCAGGCACTGAGACCGAGGGATCCTATGAGACCAAGATGAATAATACCCCTGCCCTCATGGAACCTATATTCTAGTTAGACATCTGAATGATACTAGGGAACACTTATGCTTAAAAGATGAAGACTCAGCCCTGTTATAATTCCCAAAGATGAAGAGATTAAGATTCACTTGGATCATTATGTTTAAAAACAGAGTCACAATTTTAAAAAATAAAGTCTTCAGCTATTATATAATTTATGTAATAACTCTTAAAAACTCAATTCCAGATAATTCTTAAGAAAAGGCTCAAAGTTTTCAATACTGTCAAGCACGAATATTTAAAACACATTAGAACAAGCTGGCCTAGCATTTCCCTTAATATTAGCAATGACAAGAAAGTTGCTTCATACTTAGATAATCTTCTGTTCTCTGAGATATTTATTATAAATCTGGCCACCCCTTCCTAGCCCAGTCGCACTGCTTATGCTTATCATAATTCTCAATATTTGATTTGTGCTATTTAAAGGGAGGCATGAAGGGTATTTAATCTGCCAAACTTGGTATTTTAGCTCTTAATGGTATATATTTAATTAACTGAATAATATACTTATTGAGATAGAGTAACAAGAGTCGGGAAAAGAAATACCAGGTGGTTGCAACTTGAAAATTCTGAAAGAATTTGCCAAGATGCTAAAAGATATCATAACATAGTAAATGGGCAAGGAAATAGACAGTAACTAATCACATTTCTATACACCAGCATAACAATAAACCAGAAACTATAATGACAAAGGATATTTCATTCATAATAGTAACAATGAGTAAACATTAATGAAATAGAGTTTTGTGAAACCCTTGGCAAACTTGATGAGGAAAATTTACTGGGTGTTATAAAAAAGGCTCAAACAAATGAATAGGCAAGACAGAGTTCTACATAGGAAGAAAACACATCATTAAACTGGCAATTCTTCACAGGTTCATTTTATAGATGGAGTACAAACCCAGCCAAATTTTTCATAAGTTTTAAAATATAGAGCTATCGCCAAAATGCTTCTAAAATTCAAAGGGCAAAACAGAAGCATACCAGAAGGAATCGGCCCCTGTGCGCTTTGAGCCGAATGCCTGCATCTGCTAACAGCTCATAAACAGCAAGGCCACTCCTGCCATCAGTCACGACACTCCGGCAAAGGACACTGCAAGAGGAAAGAGTGTTCTTAGCCTGACTCCTCTGGTCTCCCTGACTTTGTGCCTCCGTGTGGATAGCTGATTGCTATTCTGTTTCTCCTCTTTATAACCAGGTCACTGACAATGAATTTTCTGGCACAAACAGTTTAAAAGGGATGCAGTCCACAATCAATACAATAAAGAACCTTCTGAACTGTGCATCTCAGGGCTAAAGGCCTTGTTCACATTTTCCACCAGCTTTATGTAATACTTGGCCTAGTCATTGGGAGAAAAAGCCCCAGAGTCAACAATGTCTGATCGATCTCCAAGACACAACCTTCTTGGAAATTTATTACTATTCTTGGTACCATCTGTGACTAAGGTTGCCTATTGGCCTCACAAAGATATCCCATACCACATCAGCCTTGGGACTGGCCTTACTCCAGGCATGAGAAACCACAGTGCTGTCAGAAGCTTAGCCTGCTCCACTCATCCTTCTTTCCTCATTGTACCAGCTGTGCTCCTTCCTTCCACTCCAACAGGTGAAATATGAAGTTCAGGAATATTTAAAAGGTCACCGTTTGGAACCAAAGAATTCACTCTAATGGAGAAACCCATTAAGGAAGTATTTTTGGAGAAATGTTTCTGACTTCATATTGTTTGGGTTTTTTTTTTTTTTTTCCTGACTTCATATTGTATGACAACTTTTCTGTCGGTCAATACAATTTGGAAACTAGTTTGGAGACAAACTAAAAGAAATGACCATCTCCGGGAAATGTTTGAAATAATTTATGCAATGACCTTTTGGTAAGGATTAAAATGAGATACTGTATAAAGAGCCACAGTTAGAAACTCAAAGAAGAGTTGTTTTCTTTTCCCTTTTGAACACGTGTGTGTGTGTGTGTATTTATGTAATTAAAATGCCTTCCTTTTGGTTCAAGCATAATCCTGGGAGTTAAATATATTAGGTGATTCATTTAGATTAAGTTTTGTCCATATCCTTTTAAAATTTCTAACTAAGGGATCCCTGGGTGGTGCAGCGGTTTAGAGCCTGCCTTTGGCCCAGGGCGCGATCCTGGAGACCTGGGATTGAATCCTACGTCGGGCTCCCAGTGCATGGAGCCTGCTTCTCCCTCTGCCTATGTCTCTGCCTCTCTCTCTCTGTGTGTGTGACTATCATAAATAAATTTAAAAAAAAAATCCTTAAAAAAATAAAAAATAAAATAAAATTTCTAACTAAGAACAGACTAATGATGATGATGATAATTATTGAATTGATTTAATTGTGAGTGAGCCTCTCTTACAGAAGGACCATCAGATTTATCACAACATTGTTTTGAAAAGTGGTATTTTAATTAGCACCACTACTTTTCTGTTGGGATAGTTTTTAAAATAACACCATTATAACTCACTCAAAAAATGTTGGGAAAGCTTCAACCCTCAGTAGGAGAAGCCGCAATGTTGAAAGGGCTTGTCATTTGAAGTAGGCTTTTATGGGTCAAACATTTTCCAATTGCACCATATTTTTGGACTCCAGTACTGATAGCCTATTCAATTTCACTTGTCCACAGGACAGCCAAAGTAGAGAAGAAGGAAATATTTTAAACAAGTGAAATCACACCATGGGACATTCCTAGAAATGGTTAAATACAATAAAAGGAAGTCCTAATATAATACAATGCTGTCTTGGAATTCTAATGTCCCTGGTGAAGAACCTGGTGCTGGGATCCCTACGTAGCCCAGCAGTTTAGCGCCTGCCTTCAGCCGAGGGCATGATCCTGGAGTCCCCGGATCCTTGCATGGAGCCTGCTTCTCCCTCTACCTGTCTCTGCCTCTCTCTTTCTCTCTCTCTCCCTCTGTCTCTCAAGAATAAATAAATAAAATCTTTAAGAATAAATAAAATATTAAAAAAAAAAAAGAACTTGGTGCTGTCCTATCCAGAGCCAAAGCGACCTATGGAATACCACACAGCTGTCTGCCCTAAATGCCATTCAGACAGAGCTCATGAATCCAAGCTTGTGGCTTATGGAAGGAACTGTGGAAGGGTGCCCTTTCATTCTTTAGCTTTGAAACACTCCACTGCTTGCCATAGATGTTCTCAGCCTCTTCTGAGATGGTTCATTAGAAGTGTTTCCTTCTGAGTCCTTAGTCATCACCACCTTCTATCCTGTGGAGCAGGGATCAAGTGAAATAATCTGGAAGGTGGAAAGAGTCAGAGGGATGAACTAGAGGGTGGACATGGTCTGGAGAAGCCCTGCCCTAGCCCTGGGGGCAACAGTCTCCAGGACTCAGGTCGTTAGGTGTCCCATCCACCTGGGAGTGCACATTCCAGTGGTTGCTGATGTCATCCACAGATGAAACTAACATTTTCAGGTAATGAGAGAACATTCTGGGGAATTTTTTTGCTCCATCTGGTGCTCCTATTAAAAATCCCAATGCAGTTATATTCTTTGTTGTTTTTTTTTTTTTTATCATCACCCCACAAAAAAGGGCTAATTAGATTTTTTTAAAGATTCCTAAAAGAAGCCTTCACAGTTTCCTTTTTAAGGTTGCTGAGAGGGCAGCCCGGGTGGTTCAGCGGTTTAGCGCTGCCTTCAGTCCAGGACCTGATCCTGGTAGACCCAGGATCGAGTCCCATGTCAGGCTCCCTGCATAGAGCCTGCTTCTCCCTCTGTCTGTGTCTCTGCCTCTGTGTGTGTGTGTGTCCCATGAATAAATAAATAAATAAAATCTTTTAAAAAAATAAAAAAATAAGGTTGCTGAGAGTATGATGTTAATTCAATAACCATTTCATTAAGTCTCATAAAAGTTTCCATTCTAAGTTTCTAAAAGTAAGTCTTTTCATAAGTTCTTTTACTTGCAAAACAGGAAAAATGTCCAACTATTCAGGTCATTTGGAGTTTGACAGAAAGCCAAAGGCAAGTAGTGGTAACAAAATGTTCAAGTTGGCCAAGAATTGAGTGGGTTCACTGCAGTTCTCCACCTGCTGTCTGAAGAGACTGACTTCTAGAGCCATTTATTATACAATTAATTCCATGTTGAAAACACCCCTTGCACTGATTCTTTAATTAAAGCATATACTGAACATTTGCATAGATCTTGAAATATTATGCAAAGAAAATAATTTTTAATAAATCTTTGTCAAAGTTCTAGGAACAGAGTCACTTAATCAGGGTAAATCTTTAAATCTTTGGTTAATTATTTTTCACCTGATGATCATCAAACATTAATTATTCCCAGTTTCGAAGAGCATGCTATGAAGGCAGTTGTGACAGAGACAAGAGTCTTTTCTCCTTTCCCATGCACCCATGTGTTCTCTACACAGCATTTGAGCCTGGAGTACTGAGTTCACTGCACCACACAGGGTGTGGTTGCTACATGAATCTGAGCCAAAGTGGTGAGTGGAACACACAGCTCTTCAAGAATATGCAATATTTTCAGGATGTCCACAGGAAGCCTCCTGCACTCACACCAGAGGTGACACCAGATAGCCCAGTCATCTGCTTATTTTCAAGATCAAAAGGAAACAACTTCCCAATCTAGATAAAAACCAAGGCTGACCTCCTGATTGATCAGGTCCAAAGGAATCCCCCAGGGCATGACTGATTACCTGTACTTGCAGCTGTAAATGTTCACTTGGCCTATCAGGACAGACCCAGGGCTCTCCATGTGCACATCAACCTCAGACAGCTGGTCTACTTCCGTGGAATACTCAACCATGATCACGTAGTTGCCAACCCGTGGGACCTGCAGCCGCAGATGCAGCTCCACCTGTCAGAGAGCCCGAGCAGATGGATGTGAAATGTACTGGATGTGTTTACATACGCAAGTAAAACCAGGGCTGAGAAGACACCTGGAAACGGTTTTATATGTCATCATAGTAAGAAACGTGGTCCTATAGGTAGGAATGCCAGATAAAATACAGGATGAGCCATTAAATTTGAAATTCAGATAAACATTGTTTATCTGCAATTCAAATTTAATAGAGCATTGGTATTTTTATTTTCTAAATCTGGCAACCCTACTTATAGGGGCTTCTACTCCTTTCACCCATCTATTTGTTTTGTTTCTTAAGGCCAAAGACACTCTAAAACTTGAGGTAAAGAGGAATCTCCAATGGGTGATAAGAGGAATAGAAGTATGCCTTGAGGATCTTTTACTGCTTTTCAACTTAAAAAATGAACTTTAAATTATATGGATGCAGATAATGTGAAGTGAGACATGCATCCCACTCCTGCGGTAGTAACTAATAAGACTTTGGTTTTCATACTTCCAAATTGTCCATGTCTAAAAATGCACACATATATACTTTTTTAAAAGAAAAATTGCTCATAGTAGGCAATCACAGATGCTTTTGGAGCATCACAGCAGAGACAAGTAGCTCCAACAGAGTCATATGACTTGTAAAACCAAAAGTATTTACTACCTGGCCTTTTACCAAAAACAAAAACAACCAAAAAAAAAAAAAAATGCCCATACCCCCATTTGGAGTTTGGAGTCTGGAATCATGCTGCTTCCAGCTATGTGACTTTGAGCAAGTTACTTAAAGTCTATATGCCTCAGTATCCTCCTGTGTAAAAATGAAGATAACAAAAGTATACCCCTCTTAAAATTATTATGAGGATTAAATGAATATACGAAGAACTTTTAGAAGTGTGTTTGGCATGTCACAAACACTATATAAACACTGATGATTATAACTCTGATTATTTCCTTTTGCCATGACTTGCTATTTTTACTCAAAAATATTTTCTCTGTTTATAACAGTACATGCAGATAAACTTCATTTTCTTAATGGCTTCCTACCATTCCAAATAGTATGAGCAAAAAATAATTTATTCAACTAATCCCCAATTGATGAACACTTAGGTTGTCTCTAATTTTCCCTATAAAATATAATGCTATATGATGATAGATAGATAGATAGATAGATAGATAGATAGATAGACAGATAGATAGATATTCTTATGCTAGTATTCTGTAAGATTCATAGAAGTAGAATTGCTAGGTCAAAGTATAAGTGCATATTGAATGTCCATGCCAATACTAGAACTACATTCTGTAGCACCTTAACCCCCTCAGTCTGCAAGCTCAGGCCCAGCAAGCTTTACCACATTTAATTAAAATCCTCCTGCCCCTTGCTTTCAGGATATTCACATTTACTGTTCTCTCTGCACAGCACTGAACCACACAACTAATATTTTCCACAGTGATTTTTCTATCACTTATATAATAGAAAGACTTCCCGCAGGGAAAAAATGTGGATTATCCACACCACTTTTCCACTCTGTTACACAGTGAAATATGGGTCCAAATGGGGAGGTTATTATCAACAATAATATGCCCAGATGCCCTGGGCATCTCCAAACAAGGGTTCCTCTTTCTTAACCCACCAAAACATACACAGGGCAATGATGTATTCACTTTTCTCCCAGAAGTTATTATTGGCTGCCAGTTTTATCACAGTAGTGTAATATAAGTTTCTACTGTTCTTTCCACTCTGAGTCCTGTAGATTGATTTCTTTAGAAGACTTGTAGGAAGGCTTTTGAATACATCTGTTGGTAAAAGGTTTTGAGAAACTCAGATAAAAGACAAATGATGGCAAATGGAAACTTTACTATTTGTTGTTTGTTATCAATCATGTATCTTAGTAAAAGGGAATTTTAACAGAACCAGTGTAAAACTGGAAGGATCCTTCTGGTTTTATGGTATAGAATTGTCCTCACCTAGTTATAAGTGTTTCAAGATAAAGATGTAAAAAGTGGGCATGTCAAATCTAATGCTTACACAAAGCTAAGAGGGATGATTACCATATCTGATGTCAAAATGAATCTTTGAAATGATTTGGTCAATCTATACTTAATAAACACCTGCTCTATGCCAGTTCACATGATGGATATACAATGGGAAACAAGACAGACTTGATCTTTGCCCTCAGACAGACTTCTGGAAAAAAGGAAAGAAAAGAGAGAGGGATGGTATGTGGTGTATTTGAATTAAGACAAAGCTTACAATATATCTGAAAGTCTTGGGAAAGAGTAAAAATAAAATTTCTAGACAAAAAAGTTTGAGGTTGGTTTACAATGGGTAAATAAGCATTCTAAAATGTGTGTTTTGTAAAAGAAGAGATCAGAATTACTGGATAACTTTTGACTTTGTTGGAAAATACATACTTAAGAACATATGTTAAAATATTAAAGGTAGTCACTAAAATATCAGAAAACAATCTGTACCCATCAAACAAGCAGAAAAAAATTGTCTCAATCAAACAGAGGTAGGTGGTGCCTGGCTGGCTCAGTTGGTACATCATGCTACTCTTGACCTCAAGGTCATGGGTTCAAGTCCTATGTTGGGCCTAGAGCTTACTTTAAAACAAACAAACCAGAAGTAGATAAATTATTTTTAAGAAGGTAAATTAAAGGCTAGTAAACAGGTACAGCCACTCTGGAAAACAGTATGGAGGTTAAAAACTCAAAAAGTTAAAAATAGAGCTACCCTACAACCTGTCAATTGCACTCCTAGGTATTTTTCCAAAGGATATAAACATAGTGATTCATGCATATAAACACGCACCCCAATGTTTATAGCCACAATGTCCACAATAGCCAAAATATGGAAAGAGCCCAGATGTCCACCGACAGATAAATGAATAAAGAAGACGTAGTGTGTGTGTGTGTGTGTGTGTGTGTGTGTGTGTGTATAGAATAGAATATTACTCAGCCATCAAAAATAATGAAATCTTGCCATTTGCAATGATGTGGATGCACCTAGAGGGTACTGTGCTAACTGAAATAAGTCAGTCAGAGAAAAAAAAATACTTTATGATTTCAGTGATATGTGGAATTTAAGGAACAAAACAGATGAGTATAGGGGAAGGGAAGGAAAAATAAAATAAGATGAAAACAGAAAGAGAGGCAAAGTATAAGAGACTCTTAACTATAGGAAAGAAACTGACTAAAGGTTGGAGGTGAGGTGGGTGGGGGATGGGATAATTGGGTGATGGGCATTAGGGAGGGCACTTGTAGTAATGAACACTGGGTATTGTGTGAACATGATGAATCACTAAATTCTATCTCTGAAACTAATAATGTAGTATATGCTAATTAAATTGAATTTGAAAAAAGCTAGTAAACAAAATAAATAAAATGAGAAAAATAAGTTCAATATGTCTGAAATCACAATAAATATAAATGGATTAAAATCACATTGTAAAACAGAGATGATCAAACTGAAATATAAAAAAATATATAGATAGGAATTTGTTCACAAGAGACAGAGGCTTGCCTGGTGTACAACAGTGTGATATGACTTTAAAAGATGAACTGTCCATATTCCCTTTCTCAGAAAGAATAAAGAAGGGAAACTCAGGTGGCAGTAAGGGCCAAGGCTATGAATTAACAAAGAAATAGGACCAGAGCAGCCTTCATGGCATATGTGTGAGACGAAGAGCTATAAGTAAATAAAGGAGGCCATTTAATAGAAGAAGAAGTGAACAGGCAAACACAGAGAGAGAAAGGAAAGCTTCTGTGAGAGCCAGGTATCTCTTTCCCTCAAAGATTCCTAGGAGACATGAACATACTCAGTTCTTGCCCTTGGAATCCTGACAGACCTCTCTGTATCTTAGAAAAGGAAAAACTGTTCATATGAGCTAGGCTTAGTGGGTTGCTCTTTCAGCCCATGGTGCTGACTAGAACACATAATAGCAGTATGGCTAACAGTTACTAAGTGATCACTGTGTGCTGGGCATCACAACAAGAGCCCATGGATTTTTTTTTATTTAATATTTTTTCATGGATTATTTAATTTAATGTACTCATGATGTAGCTACTATTCTTATCTCCATTTGGTATACTAGTAAATTCAGACCTACAGAGATTTTAGAGCTAGTTACTGATGACCCAAGACATGCAGGTAGTTTCACTCCAGAACAATCTTGAGCATCCAACTACACATGGTTTCCAAAATGGAAGATGGAGGGTGCCTAGGTGGCTCAGTCAGTTAAGCATCTGCCTTCAAATCAGGTCATGATCCTGGAGTCCTGGAATGGAGCCCTGTGTCAGGCTCTCTGTTCAGGGAGGGGCCTGCTTCTCTCTCTCCTTGCCCCCTGCTCATGCTCCTTCTCACTATCTCTTTCTGTTTCAAATAGAGTCTTAAAAAAAATAGTGGAGGGGTTACTCTGCATTGCTCCAGGTGGCTAATGATAACAAAAGTTAGCCTACCTCTAGGAGAAAATTACTCCTCCATCAATTTAAGTATTCAACAGAGGTTAAATAAATGTTTTATAAGGATAATTTTAAAAGGACTCTTTCACAGAAAGAAAAATCAAATGATTTCTCAGACCTCTTCTAAAGCCATTAATCTTTGAATTTTAGCACAATGATCTATTATAGCACTGTCCAATAGAACTTTTCTGAAGTAGCAAAAATATCCTATAATCTGTGTTTTCCAATAAGGTGGCCACTAGACATATGTGGTTACTGAGCACTTGAAATGTGGCTAGTGCAACTGAGGAACAGGCTGTTTAGCTCTAGTTAGCTTTAGTTAATTAATTTAAATTTATATAGTCACATGGGCTGGTCACTACTGCATTGGACAACACAAGTCTGGAAGCATTTAAATAAAATAGTAAAACAGACTGTTAAGTAAAACTAGACTGCCCAGGGCTTAGTTTTATGCATTGTGCAAATATGACCCTGCCCAACACTTCAGTGCTGTGGCTCTGGGCTAAATTGGGGGCAAGGATACTTCCTGATGAGTCATCAGCATCATTTCCTGGAGGTTGGCCCTTCTCAACAGGAAATGTTCTCTGCTGTCTGGGGAACACACACACACACAGCTGTGTATGTGTGCATATTTATGTATGTGCATGCATGTGTGTGTGTGTGTGTGTGTGTGTATACACAGCATGGAGAGGGAGGGATACAGCAGACTGTTAGAACGGAGTGGAAATGAGATCATTAGTTTTTCTTTATGCATATGCATATTGCTTTACTTGTTATAACAGGTATACATATTTTTTTTTTGCAAAAAAAAACCCTCTACATTTAAAATAAAATGAAATGAAGACTAAAGAAATATCCTTAAAATCCTATAACAGCTGCCCTGGAAATGTTAGCAATATAGTCACAAAAATGTACACATCTATATATCCAGGAAATATTCCTTAATCCCATACATGTCATCAGTCTGCACATTTAATCATGAACATTTTCCTCAAAGGTACAACACGGAGAATGCTGTAAAAAGTCAGGAATGGAAATGTTGTGAAGGAAAGTTTTTTTCAGTGTCTTTATTTCAAGGTGTTGCATTGTGTGTTCTTAGTCTTGATATACAGTACTTCTAAACCAACTCTTGAATCAGTAGAGTCTTACATTGTTTTAAGGCTTAAAAAACTCAGGGAAGAAAAGCAATGCCCGAACCTGTAGAAACCTGTCCTCTAAGTCATAAGCGAGGTGCCTTGGGATGTAGCAGTTCCAGACTCTGAGCTCAAAGAAATCAGCCTTTACAAACTGCTTAGCCTGAGGGGCTGAACAGTCAGTGAGCATTACATCCTTTTAGGGTAAGCTGTGTGGTTTCTGGAGGGCTTTTAGAAAGACCTTGCCCCGAATCAGGTAGAGCCGGATGCACCCTTATAAGTCTCAAGAATGCAAAGGAGAGAATTCTGTGATTGCCCATGTTCCTGTCCTGTCTCGAAAGTGCTCAAAGACTAACCTTATTATGCTCCATGTGGTGTACCGCCCAGCCACAACCTGGATCAGAGAACTCAGTATACCTATAATTAACACCTCTGAGAAATTCTTCCAGGTTTCCCTGAATTTGAGAAGCAAATGTGGCTAAGAGTTTTCAGCAGATGTAGACGGAGAGGTAGCAATAGCTTTTGACAGTAAAAAAAGGCTGCCCCACCTCTCTCCCACTGAGGTCCGCCATGACTGGGTGTGCGGGGGTGGGCTGCCTCAATGCCAAGGGTCTTGGCTCCCCATCAAGCAGGAAGTGTCTGGCCTCACAAGCCAGGGCACAGGGGAATCGGGTCACTGGCAAATGCTGGTAAAGCAAGCAACTTCAACAACAACAACAAAATACAGCAGTTACAACTCAGAACAAAACACAACATCAGAGTGCATCCCCAAAGGATTCCTTCCATCCCGTTCATTCATCATTCCTTCAACAAATTCTCCTACCAATTGCCTACTGTAGGAATCAGGTGGTAAATTTTCATTTGCATGAAGAATAAAAAAAAGGAAAGTTCCATCAACCCGGATTCTATCTTAAGCCCTTCCCTTCAGCAGATGCATGACCCTGAAGCTGTTACTTAGTCAAGCATCCATATTTCTTTCTATGTGCTAGAGGGTGGGTGTCACTCTCCGTGCCAGCTACCGTGTGCAAAGTGCTTTGTGACTCTCGTATATAAAACAGTCGACTGCCTCAGAGAAAAACCACAATTAAATAATTATCCAAAGCATCTTGCTGCACTAGTGATGCTGAGGCCTCTCACAAATCCTTCCACCAAAAGTTCCTAATTTAGAGGACCTCGAGAAGCACCCCTGCCCCCATACTAACTTCTCCTGGGGAGGTCCTGAGTCGGCGCATGGCTGTGTGACTGGCAGTTGCAGAGAGGATGCCTCATAGTAGTCTCTGGGAAGCAGCACCAGGTAGTCCTAGTAAATGAAGACCAAAAGGAAAATTACTCATCTGTTGGTGGACTTTCTTTAGTAATAAAACAGTCAAGCATGCCAGTTAAGTTAGTAACGACCAAGGGAAGCTCAAGACATTAAATTCTCCACAAAAGCTGCTTTATTCTACCCCCTGACTCACCAAAACACACAAAGCAACCTGTCGCAGGTGCTTCAAGCATTAGAGATAAGCATCTCAGGGTGAACGCTTTTGTATTCAAATCTCAGGGGAAATTTTACCATCTTTTCTAGATTGTGTATAAATTAAAAAATAAACAAAGATAATAAACTACCAACTGATGATCTGTTCCCTTGAAATACTGGATGCTTTCATCAACACATATCAGAATGCTTAATTGTGGATCATGTATTATGGCTTTTTACTCCCACACCAAAGCAACGCTTGCCTGGCATGGTATAAACGATGTTTTGTGATCCTGGTGAATCACAGGCTGAAACTGGCTGACTGCCTGTCTTAGGAGATGAGAGGAAGAATGTGTTCCATGGACTGTGCCAAATGAAGCCCACAATGTAAATTCAGCTAAACAGCTCTTCAGGAAAGAGCAGGTCTCCAGGTTTCTGAGACACTGATGGCTTGACAGCTTCAGAGCAATGCTGGCATCACCGCCTATGTGCAGAGGGAAGGAGGAGGGATGTCTGCCACAACTGTGAAGATACTCATACACCAGCCATAAGAATTTTTTCTCCTTAGGGTCCTTAATTTGTCCATGATGGAGAAAAAGAGAAATGCATGGAGAGGAAAAGTAGCAGATGGGGCTCAGTGGTCTACCATGGGGGTCTCACTACCCCAGTGGGCTTTAATTTAACAGTGGTTATTGTTCTCTTATTGAGTTTCCTCAGGTTGGGACCATAGCCTCTCATTGCTTTATGGTCCTATAGATCCTAGGAGACCAAAGGTTGATAAGTAGGCATTCAATAAAATATCTCTAGAGAAAACGAGCTCATAACATGGAAGCATATATATGAGTCATTACACAACTGCACTGACTAAATGTCATCAAGTATCTTCCATGTCTATAGAGTAACATAATGACTTTCTTTCATTTATCCAACTTTGTACCCATTGTTGGCATCAACGAAATTTTCCTTGTCCTCATTTCTAACATCCACGAAAAATTCTAAAACTTCTATAAAGCAACAAAGCTTTCTACCAAGAAGATGCAAGAAAAATAGGGACTGAATGAATAGCATAAACCTTCACACTATCTTAAGATTCCAGATTTGGAAAGGACAGATATGGATAAACACCATCCCTATTACAGGGAAGAGATAACTGAGGCAGGCTTGGAGTTAAAGAACTGCCTAAGATATGCTAATCTTGCCAATCAAAAAGATTGTATCAGAAGGAAAAGCTTGCTGTTTTCCACTCTGACTGCCTGAAACCACGCGTTTGCCAAAGACTTTATTTTCAGAAGACCTTTTTTTTTTTTTTTATAACATACCAATATCTCAGCAGTTTTCATCCCTTAATTACCCATGGATTCTCTGGCTATTCTATTAATGTGCAAGAACAGAGCTTTTTCCTAGATGCAAAGTACTTTGTCCAGGGCCATCTGTCTGGTGAGACTATTGCCTACATTTGAAGTAGAAGGCAGGGAATGTCAGAGAAGAACTGGCTCTCCCTTCTTTTCTGCCATGAACAACTTCGATATTAGGATCTGCTCTTCCTGTAGCTTCTTCTGATTCATTCCACACAATTACCAGAGAGACTGATTTTCTAAGATGTCCTTCTGATTCATAATGAAAAATCCCAAAGAAGCTTTTGAAGGGTGGGGACATATGCACATTAAGGTTTTGCATTTTTATTCTGATAACTTTGAGTCATTATGAGTTATAGTTGGTTTGGTTATTTTGTCTGAGAGCAGCTGGCTGAAGAATCTAAAGATATTTTGAGTTGGCTCTAATGCCATTTGAGGGCAAATATCACCATAGTTTCTTGTGTCTGAAAGGGAATTGCCTGTGATTTTAATATCTTAGGGTCTCTGTGGATCACTGTGGGTCACTGTGGGTGAGACCATCTTAAGGGGGGAGAATCCCACATAACTCTCCACTCAGAAGGGCTCTTACCAGGAGGACTCCCTCTGATTTAATACAAGCAATCCATGTCCCTGGTGCAATTGAAAATGGGTCTGCCAAACCATTTCCAGGGATGGTGACAAAGGCTGGTACCTTACTCGGCAAGAAGATGACTTCTTTGCTTTGAGCAGCACCTGTCAGAAATAAAAACAACTACCTAAGGCATTTGTCTAGCAATTACTGTTAGGATTTGGGATAATCAGTTTTGAATATTCAATTTACTTCTGAAACGGTTTAAGATGGTTACCCATCATACTTACTGATCAAATTTATTGATTTTCTTTTTTTAATTATATGGATGCATCACATATGTATAAAACAGACCAGAAAGTTATTGATGTTAGCAGGCATGATGTACCCCGGGATTGTGAGTACTTTCTAAATTTGCTAAGTGACTAAGTATTTTAATAAATGTAAACTGCTTAGAGAAGTTCATTGCACATAATCAATGCTCAATTCATTACATTTGATCTTAAATTATTCTTTTTATTTCTATTGAAGAACATGTATTTTTTCTGAAATAAGAAAAAGTTTTGGTTTTCTGTTTGTTTTCAGAGTGCAAAGTTTTTCTTCTTCACAAAACAAATAGAAGACCTTCTATGAAAGCTCAGAAACCAACCAAACTGCTGTATCTGAGCACAATTGAGCCTTTACATCAGAAGGAACATTTGCTCCACATCCTTGCATTTTCTTTACAAACATCCACTAGATCTAGGTTCAGAGCACAAGGCAGTGCACGCAGCCTGAATGACCTTTGCTTCCTGATGGTGGGACTGGAAAGGTGAGGGATTACAGACCAAAAAGAAGGAGAATTTGGCACAACATGGACACTCGTATTTGGGAGGAGGTACAGGTTACTATAGGTTACACAGCCAGGGCCCCTGACTCAGGCATGAGGGCTTAGGAAAGGTGTCCCAGGGGACAGGAAAACAAACCACAGTGCATTCCACCAGCTTGAGTTCATGGAGAGCAAACCACTAATGAAACTGCCATCAAGGAGACATTGGTGTCTACGAGAAAGAGTCTGGGGTCAGAAGACTCCAGCTTGTCTGCAAAGACCAGCTGTGCACTTGGGCAATTTACTAAAACCTGTTGGCTCTGTTTCCTCTTCAGTTCTCATCAGTTCACAAACTTATCTTGTGAGGAAATCAGTGCCAAAGTACTTTATATGTGATAAAGCAAGCTTCCTAGTTTTTTATATCATTCATCAACATCCAGCCTCATGATCTGGCTGCCACAACTCAAGAGCACCCTCACTGACCCCAATGACTGCCATGGATGTTGAACAAAGATGTTTGTATTTCAATCTTAAATAGTAGATTTCTACTGGCACCGTTTTGTGTCCATGTGAAATTCCTAGTGCTTCTTGGGATCTGTTGCCAGGAATGGTAGAAGCTCTAATTCTTGAAGAACAGACCTCAAGACCTTAGCTCTGACAGCACTGAGATCTGCCTCTGACTATGCTTCCCTCTGCCCTTGGGAATTCCTCACCCCTCAATGAGGTTTGCATGTTCCTCTTTGTACCTCTCTTGGGCTTTGTGCTTTACAACATTCACCTTAAAAATTCCTCTCCTGACTCATCTCTCCTTGGACTATTTGGTTTGTCTGAAAAACTGGGAAAATTCAGGGCAGTAGGCCAAGCTCCCACCCTTATCAGACTACATCAGACTTTATCTTTTCTCTGGAGGTAACTTTGTGTGAAAATTGGAGAAAATGTTCCACGAAGTAATCATTTCTTAATCCAACAGAGGCTAGAAAATTTGCCTACCTGCCTCAGCCCAGGATGGATAAAGAGTCACGCGACCAGATACTGCTTCAGTTCCAGGGTTAATATATTTCAGAATAACATGAAACAAGGAGAGACTTGACTTCCCCACATTCAACATGATCCTCACTTCATTCTGAAAAATACCAAAAAGCCAGACAGTATAGAACAGACAACTGGCTAAAAGAAATGCAGGCCAAACAGTGATTATACTCCATTTAACTTTCACTAGTGGGTACTACTACTCGTGTGTACACACACTCACTTTCTCTCTCCCTCACACTCACTCACACTCAGCAAGCACCAAATAATTAACTCTGTGGCAGATGGAAATAGGCAGGCCTAACAATAAATCAAGAACACTTACAATTAAAGTTACAGTGAAAACCTGTTCCCTCAGCAACTGAGATCCTCTTTGGACCCTTCTGGAATCAGGCAGACAGAGTGAATATTAGCTGGACTAGTTTAAGGAAAGCCATAGTGACAGGGCAACCACCATGGGCTGGGAGAACAAAAAGGCAGAAGAGAAGGAAAGGATAGCATTATTTAACACCATCACTCCTATATTGAGACCACAGGTCATATTTCTAAAATTCTAAATGGTCACAGAATGCTATGTTGGCTAAACAAAGGTTAAAATACCCCAAATACATTAGTGATAAAATCTGGATGTAACTAAAATATGCCTAAGTCACATGCAATTGATCTCAATTTCTATCCATAAGAATGTGGGCTTTAAAAAAATTATTTTATTTTGCAGCATGATGAGTGTACTTTAAAAAAAAAGATTTTACTTATTTATTTGAGAGAGAGAGAGAGAGAGTGCACAAGTAGAGGGGAGAGGCAGAGGGAGAAGGAGATGCTTAATCAACTGAAGCAGATGCTTATTCAACTGAAGCACCGAGGCACCCCCATGATCAGTGTACTCTTTAAACCTATTCACCTATTTAAGTCATCCCCTCACCCACTTCCCCTCTGGTAACCACCAGTTTGTTCTCTATAGTTAAGAATTTGTTTCTTGGTTTGTCTCTCTCTCTCTCCTTTTATTCCTTTGCTTGTTTGTTTCATTTTTTAATTCTACACATAAGTGAAATCATATGGTATTTGTCTTTGACTGACTTATTTTGCTTAGTGTTATACTCTCTAGATCGATCCACATTGTTACAAATGGCAAGATTTCATTCTTTTTATGGCTGAATAATATTCCATTCCCATAATAAAGAGGACGATCCAACAAGAGGATGCAACAATTGTAAATACTTATACACCCAACATGTGAGCACCCAAATAAATAAAAACAGTTATTTACAAGCAAAGGAAATAATCAAGAGTAACACAATAATAGGGGACTTTAACATCCCACTTACACTGATGGACAGATCATCCAAACAGAAAATCAACAAGGAAACTGTGGTTTTGAATGACACATTGAATGAGATGGATTTAATAGACATATTCAGAGCATTCCATCCTAAAACAACAGAATACACATTCTTTTTGACTGCACACAGAACTGTCTCTAGAATAGATCATATTTTAGGGCAAGTCTCAACAAATTCAAAAAGGTCGAAGTCATACTATGCACCTTTTCTGACCACAACACTATGAAACCAGAGATTAACCACAAGAAAAAGTCTGGAAAGAACACAAATATATGGAGGTTAAATAACATACTCCTAAACAATGAATGGGTCAGTAAAGAAATCAAAGAAGAAATAAAATACTACATAGAGACAAAGGAAAATGAAAACACAAAGGTCCTGTTCTACGAGGGAAGTTTATAGCAACACAGGCTTACCCCAAGAAGAAAAATCTCAAATCAACAACCTAACACTACCCCTATATAAGCTAGAAAAAGAATAATAAACAAAACTCAAACCTAGCAAAAGGAAGGAAATGATAAAGATTAAAGCAGAAATAAATGATACAGAAACTAAATAAACAAAACCCAAAAAAACAATAGAATAGATCAATGAAACTGGGAGCTTATTTTTTAAAAATATCAACAAAATTGATTAACCCTCTAGCTAGACTCACCAAAAAATAAAAGAGAGAGAGAGAGAGAGAGAGAGGAAACCCAGATAAACAAAATCACTAATAAAATAGAAGTAACAACAAACACCACAGAAATACAAACAACTATAACAGAATATTATGAAAACCTATATACCAACAAATTGGACAGCTTAGATGAAATGGATAAATTTCTAGAAACATACAACCTACCAAAATGAAAGTAGGAATAGAAAATTTGAATAAAGAAATTACCAGTAATTAAACTGAATTGGTAATCAAAAAACTCCCCAAAAAACAAGTCCAGGACCAGACAGCTTCATAGGCAAATCCTACCAAACATTTCAAGAAGAGTTAATGCCCATTCTCAAACTATTCCAAAAAAATAGAAGAGGAAGGAAAACTTCCAAATTCAATCTATTTGATGACAGTATCACTTTGATACCAAAACCAGATAAAACACCACAAAAAAAAGAATTACAGGCCAGTATCTCTGATGAACATTGATGCAAAAATCCTCAATAAAATATTAACAAACAGAATCCAACAATACATTTTGAAAAATCATTCAGCATGAATCAAGTGGGATTTATTCCTGGGATGCAAGGGTGGTTCAATATCTGCAAAACACTCAATGTGATACATCACATCAGTATGAGAAAGGATAAAAGCCATATGGTCATTTCGACAGATGCAGAGAAAGCATTTGACAAAGTACAACAAAGACTCTTGATTTAAAAAAAAAAAATCCTCTGTAAAGTAGATCTAGAAGGAACATAAGTCAACATAATCAAAGCCTTATATAAAAACCCACAGACAACATCATACTCAGTGGTGAAAAACTGAGAGCTCTTCTGCTAAGGTCAGGACCAAGACAAGGATGTCCACTCTCCCCACTTACTCAGCATAGGGCTAGAAGTCCTAGCTTCAGCAATCAGACAACAGAAAGAAATAAAAAGCATCCACGTTGATAAGAGAGAAGTAAAACTCTCACTATTGGCAAATGACATGATACTCTATATAGAAAACCTTAAAGATGCCACTGAATGTGGGCTTCCTGACAGAACCAATCTCTAAGTGTTAGTTTCCATTTTGAAAAATAAAAATGCAAAACTGTATAAGGAACAAAGTTAGGAATGATTTGATGGACACTACTAAGTTCTTCTGCTGATGAAAAATATTTAGATAAACTCCATCATTTGAAATTCATTTCCTTTGTGGGATGCCTGGATGGCTCAGTCAGCTGTCTGCCTCCAGCTCGGGTCATGATCCTGGAGTCCTGGGATTGAGCCCCGCTTCAGGCTCCGGAGCTCCCTGCTCAGCGGAGAATCTGCTTCTCCCTCTCCCTTCACCCCTCCCTACCACTCATTCTCTCTCTCTCTGTCAAATAAATAAATAAAATCTTTTTTAAAAAAAGAAATTCATTTCTTTTTTAAAAAAAATTCCATAACTCTTCTAACACAAATTAGTCATTCTTTCAAACTGTAAACACCTGTGAGAAGATATCACCTTAACTAGACTGTCTGTCATTCACAGCCTATTATGACTTAATGGATGCCACTGTTTTTTTCTAAATAATGAAGGTCAGGTTGCTAAAGAAACTGAATTTTATATTTGGGAGAAGGAGAAAGCAGTGAGATCTTAAGATACTAGGTACTGTTGGGGTGACTGGGTAGCTCAGTCAGTTAAGCATCCAACTCTTGGTTTTAGCTCAGGTCATGATCTCAGGGTCATGAGATATAGTCCCATGTCGGGCTCTGCACTTAGTGGAGAGTCTGCTTGAGATTTTCTCCCTCTTCCCCTGTCCCTACCCTGTGGCTCATGTGCGCTCTCTATGTCTCTCTCTCTAAAATAAATAAATAAATCTAAAAAAGGGGGGATCCTAGGTACTGTTTGAGAAAGTAGCCTCATGGGGGACAATTAGGCAAGAAGCCATATTAGAACCAATGATGGCTCCAAGAGAACTGCGACCCTGTCCCTGTTTCTCTAAGGAGTGGCTTACATAAACATAACAAGTATTAGTTCTGGATCTGCTAAGGACAAATATTGGGTTACCATGGTCATCAATTTACTTCTTGTGCTGAATTTCTCCACTGAGAAACACAGTTTGAAGAAACCAACCTCAAAGAGAAATCCTGAGAACAAAACTTCTCAATGACTATACAGAAATTGTTAGTTACAAATATTGTATAAGTTCTAAAAATAACAAGAAAATGTGTAAATTCCATAACTCTTCCAACACAAAGCCAAGAGAGATGGATATGGTAGAGAAGAATGAAGGAAAGGAGAAACACAGAAAAGAAAAATTAAATATCACTAAAACTCCTCATTTATCTTAATTTCTACTCATGTAGTAATTCAGAGTTTAAAGAGGCAAAAAAAAAAAAAATCCACAGCACTGGTCAAATATTAACAACACACACATTATTGAAATTATTTAATTCAAATAATTTTTATTCTCTACAAATGTCTTTATTTCTTTTTCTCTACAAATGTCTTTAAAGAAAAGTGTCTCTTATGTTAAAATGTAGACTAATCTCACTTGGGAAACAACTTTTTTTTTTTTAAGATTTTATTCATGAGAGACATGAGGAGAGAGAGAGAGGCAGAGATACAGGCAGAGGGAGAAGCAGGCTCCATGCAGGGAGCCCAACATGGGACTCAATACCAGGTCTCCAGGATCATGCCCTGGGCTGAAGACGGTGCTAAACCGCTGAGCCACCTGGGCTGCCCGGGAAACAACTTCTTATAAGAAGGCTTTAGAGATCAACACCACTTTAACCCTTTCTTCAACTGATTTGGTGACCAAATTAAATTAACAATAAACTGTGATATTGATACATATATTTATCAGTTAAAATCTAATCCTGCCCCACACTCCATCCATAGCCTGGAGAAAAAGAATCCTGGAGTCAGTGTGGGGAATGGTTTACCTTTTGGAGGAACTCACTGAGAGTGCTGTGGGTAAGTATATGCCCTACCCCACCATGAAGTAACTTCTTGCTGGCTACATACTTGTACTGAGGTCATTTGAGCATATCCTCTCCAGCTAAACTCAGGAAACTCCAGGGGATCAAATCCAAATCGAAGTTCTCTTCCATTAGGTGTAGTACCATCTTCAATTTCATACTTCATATGATGCAAATCCGGGAAATAGTAGTTGTTTTCAGGTCTTTTGTAAATAAAAAGTAAACGTGGATACAGCAAGTTATGTTCACTGATAGGCCAAATATTCTTTAATCTCAATAGCTATTGCTAAAGAACTCCCACCAAATTGACAGAATACAATAAATAAGAAGAAATGAAAGAGCCACCCCTTTGCTTTTTCTTTAAATTATTGCTTTCATTCATGTAAACATTCACATAAAATATACCCAATACCTATCAGTCTATGCAATAAAATGAGAAAAATCACTTAGCACAACCCATAGTAGTAGCCTCCTTTAATATGTTCTAAATTGTTGTCAACAACTTAGCAAAATCAAATTAGCTTATTTACTATAAATTCATTCACTCATTAATGTATTTATATTCACTCATTACACAAATATTCATATATATGTGCCGGGTACTGTTGCTAAGTACCATTTATGCAACAGCGAGTGTGATATAAAACATTTCATATGCTAAGTTTACAAGCATATTTCATATGCTAAGTTTATATATGGGGAGATACATTTTTCTCCCTATATATATTTTTGAATCATTAAAAAGACTTTTTTATGCCTTGTATTTTCTTAAGCTATAAACCTATAAATGGATTCCTTTCAAGGGTCCAAACATGGTAGTCATAGAGAAGGATCAAAAATATTCCAATGCTTGTGTGACATTTCATATTCAAACAATTTGAAGTTCTTCAAAATGGCACATTTTGACAATCTAGTCACAAACTAATATCAGTAGATTTAAAGCCATTAAGATCATTTAGTCAAAGGAAATAAGAGGTCATCATCCTATATCACAAGTAGAATTACAAATGCTTACAATTTCTCTGGAAGTGATATACAAAGGTCCTTAAAAATTGACCTAGTAATTCTACTTCCAGGAATATATTCTAAAGAATGATTTTACACATAGTATCAAAGAATTAACATACAGGAATGTTTATAATAGTGAAAACCTAGAAACAACGTAAATAGTTTAAATTTGTGTACAATTTTGAAATACAATTATTAAATCATTTAAAAATTATGAAATATGTAACCATTAATATTTCTGAAGACTAATGATAATGGAAAATGTCTGCAATATGATGTAAAGAAAACTTAAAAGCTTTACAATGAACATACATTACATCTATTACCACAAAAATTATTTAGAAAACAAGGTGAAAGTGAATGCTTGTAAGAAAAATGAAGAATGCTCAAATAATATCATAAACAAACATTGGGAGGAATTTAATACAAAAGGACCAAACCTAGAGAAAAGGTGGTATGGCATCTTTGATGCTAGTTTTCTATCCTTTTATCCTAGCTAGAATTTACCACTGAATCAAAAGACAATTTCGTATGTATGTATTGGCTGTAATGTAAAAAAAAAAAAAATCAATGTTTTTGCCTCTGGGTAGGTAATTTAATTCCTATTTGGTTGTATTATTTCTACCTGAAAAATAGCCAGTTGCCTACATAGTTGGAAAGAAAAAAACTTTTGCTGGTTAAGTGGGGGAAAGCTCACTTTATCAACAGTAAGGTGAGAAGAGATAAAACCTGGGTGGAAATGTTTCTGAACCTATTTACAAAATTCCTCTGGTGCATCAGGTGCCTCATTAGTCTTCAGGGAAACAAACCCTCAGATGTGTCCTCCTTTACATACCCTTTATTATGTGGCCCAGCAATGATTGCCATTTAGAAATGACTGAAGAAAGCTCAGCTGGGTTGCTCTGACTTTTAGAATTCAAATGCTGAAAACATCAAGGGAAAGAGGAGAAGCACCATAAGAACTAAATACTGACAATTTAACTACACTAAAGATTTCTTTATTAATCTGTTGATAATGCAGAAGTAGTGAAGATGCTTGCAATTTAGAAGTTGCATTTCACAGTTTCCAGCATATGATTAAAAGCCAGAATATTAAAAATAAGTTTTTTCTTACCTCTACCGAGAGAAAATTATGGATAGATCATGGTTTCAAAAAAATCTATATTGATCTAACAGATAATATTCAGAACATTCCACCCTAAAACAACAGAATACTCATTCTTTTCAAGTGCACACAGAACAGTCTCCAGAACAGATCACATATTAGGCCACAAAATGAGCCTCAACAAATTCAAGAAGATTGAAGTCATACTATGCACCTTTTCTTTTTTTTCCTTTTCTTATTTTTTAAGGTTTTATTTATTTATTCATGAGAAACACACACAGAGAGGCAGAGACACAGGCAGAGGGACAAGCAGGCTCCCTTCAGGGAACCCCATGTGGAACTCAATCCCAGGGCCCTGGGATCACGCCCTGAGCCAAAGGCAGATGCTCAACTACTGAGCCACCCAGGTGGCTTTTTTGACCACAACACTGAAACTAGAGACCAACCACAAGAAAAAATCTGGAAAGAGCACAAATATATGGAGGTTAAATAACATGCTACTAAACAATGAATGGGCCAATCAAGAAATCAAGGAAGAAATAAAGTATTACATAGGGACAAAGGAAAATAAAAACACAAAGGTCCAAAATCTTTGGGATCCGGCAAAAGCTGTTTTAAGAGGGAAGTTTATAGCAACACAGGCTACCCCAAGAAGCAAGAAAAATCTCAGATCAACAACCTAACATTATCCTTACAGAAGCTAGAAAAAGAACAAACAAAACCCAAACCCAGCAAAAGGAAGGAAATGATAAAGATCAGAGCAGAAATAAATGAAATAGAAACTAAAAAAACAATAGAACAGATCAATGAAAACAAGAGCTGGTTTTTTGAAAAGATCAACAAAATTGATAAACCTTTAACCAGACTTGAGAGAGAGAGAGAAAGTCAAATAAACAAAATTGGAAATAAAAGAGGAGAAAAAAAACAACCACACTGAAATACAAAGGATTATATGAGAATATTGTGAAAAATTATATTCTCACAAATCGGACATCTAGAAGTGGATAAATTCCTAGAAACATATAATCTCTTAAAAAGGAATCAGGAAGAAATAGAAAAATTGAACAGACTGATTACCAGCAATGAAATTGAATCAGTAATCAAAATAAACTCCCAACAAACAAAAGACCAGGACCAGATGGATTCACAGATGAAATCTCCCAAACATTTAAAGAAGAGTTAACATCTATTGTTCTCAAACTATTCCAAAAAAATGAAAGAGGAAGGAAAGCTTACAAATTCATTCTATGAAGCCAGCATTACCCTGATACCAAAACCAGGTAAAGAAACTAAACACACACACACACACACACACACGCACACACACACACACGAGTGTGTACACATATACACACAAAACTGGAGGCCAATATCTCTGATGAACATAGTTGCAAAAATCCTCAACAAAATATTAGCAAGCAGAATCCAACAATACACTAAAATAGCCATTGAGCACTATCAAGTGGGATTTACTCCTGAGATGCAAATCAATCAATGTGATATATCACATATGATAAAAACCATATGATCATTTCAATAGATGCAGAAAAAGCATTTGACAAAGTACAACATCCATTTATGATAAAAAAAAAAACTCTTAACAAAGTAAGTTTACAGGGAACATACCTCAACATAATAAATGCATTATAAGAAAAACTCACAATAAACATCATACTCAATGGGGAAAAACGCTTTCCCTTTAAGGTAAGGAACAAGATAAGGATGTCTGTCCACTCTCACTACTTTTATTCAACATAGCAATGGAAATTCTAGCCATAGCAATCATACAAAACAAGGGACTAAAAGGTATCCAAATTGGTAAGGAAGAAGTAAAACTTTCACTATTTGTAGATGACATGATACTATACAAAGACTCCCCTAAAAATTCCACCAGAAGACTATCAAAACTAATAAATGAATTCAGTAAAATTGCATTGCATTTCTATACACTAACAATGAAGTAGCAGAAATAGAAATTAAGAAAACAGTCTCATTTAAAATTACACCAAAAATAATAAAATACCTAGGAATAATCTTAACCAAAGAGATAAAGACCAGTGTTCCAAAAAATATAAAAGATTGATGAAAGAAATTGAAGAGGACAGAAAGAAATGGAAAGACATTCCATGCCAATGCGTTGGAAAAACAAATACTGTTAAAATGTCGGGATGCCTGGGTGAGGTTGAGCTCCTGCCTTTGGCTCAGGGCACGATCCCAGGGTTCTGGGATTGAAGTCCTGCAATGGGCTCCCTGCGGGGAGCCTGCTTCTCCCTCTGCCTGTGTCTCTGCCTCTCTCTCTGTGTCTCTCATGAATAAATAAATAAAATCTTTTAAAAATATATTGTTAAAATGTCCACTTCACCAAAACGATCTACATGCTTAATGCAATCCCTATCAAAAGGCCAACAGCATTTTTCACAAAACTAAAACAAATCATCCTAAGTGTGTATGGAACCACAAAAGACCCCCAAATAGCTAAAGCAATCTCGAAAAAGAATGAAACTAGAGGTATCACAATCCCAGATTTCAATATATATTACAAAGCTGTAGTAATGAAAAACACTATGGTACCTGCACAAAAGTATGCACATAAGTCAATAGAACATAACAGAGAGCCCAGAAATAAACCAGTAATTTTATGGTCAATTAATCTTCAACTAAGGAGAAAAGAATATGCAATGGGAAATAAACAGTCTCTAAAAATGGTGTTGGGAAAACTGGATAACTACATGTAAAAGAATGAAACTGGATTAGTTTATTACACCATTTACAAAAATAAACTGAAAATGGGTTAAGGACCTAAATATGAGACCTGAAACCATAAAAATCCTTGAAGAGAGCGGACAGTAATTTCTCTAACATCGGCCATAGCAATTTGTCTAGATATGTCTCCTAAGGCAAGGGAAACAAAAACAAAAATAAACTACTGTGACTACATAAAAATATAAAGCTCTGCACAGCAGAGGAAGTAATCAACAAAACTAAAATACAACCTACAGGATGGAATTTGAAAATGACATATCTGATAAACGGATAGCATCCAAAATTTATAAATAATTTTACAACTCAACATCAAAAAACCACATAATCCAATTTGGAAAAGGAAGGAGACATGAATAGACATTTCTCAAAGAAGACCTGCAGATGGCCAGTAGACACATGAAATGATGCTCCACATCACTCATCATCAGGAAAATGCAAATCAAAACCACAGTGAAACTCACACCTATCAGAATGACTAAAATCAAAACCACTAGAAACAACAGGTGTTGGGCAGGATGTAGAGAAAAAGGAACCGTCATGCACGGCTGGTGGGAATGCAACTGGAGCAGCCACTGTGGAAAACAGTTCCTCGAAAATTTAAAAATAGAATTACCATATAATCCAGTAATTTCACTTCCTGCTATTTACCTCCAAAATAGGAAACACTAACTTGAAAAGACACATGCACCCCTATGTTTATAGCAGCTTTACTTATAATAGCCAAATAATGGAAGCAACTCAGTGTCCCTCCCTCAATAAATGAATGGACAAAGAAGACATGGTATATATACATAAAATAATATTATAAATATATATAAATAATATTATAAAATAATATTAACTACATATATATGTAGTGGAATATATATAGAAATACATACATAGTGGAAAAAGGAATGAAAATCTTGCCATTTGCAACAACACGGTTGGAGCTAGAAGATGTAACACTAAGTGAAATGAATCAGTCAGAAAAAGACAAATACCATATGATCTTACATATATGTAGAATTTAAGAAACAAAACAAATAAAAAAGAGACAAGTAAAAAACCAGCCTCTTAGCTATAGAGAACAAAATGGTTGTTACTGGAAGGGAGATGAGTGGGAGGTTGGGTAAAATAGATGAGGCAGATTAAGAGCATGCTTATCATGATGAGCAGAGTAATGTATAAAATTTTTGAATCACTATATTTTATACCTGAAATTCATACATCATTGTATGTTAATTATACTGAAGTTTTTTTTAAAAATTTAAATCTATAATTGTTAAATATGACAGGACACAGAGACAGTACGCTGACATACTTGTGACAGCCCCCACCACCCCCACCCCACCCCCACCCCACCCCCACCCCCGGGGAGCTCAGTCTCCACTTACTCCCTTGCTCCTCTAGTTCATTTGAATTAGCTCCTGCATGAGATGAGGGACTTCATCTCGTTTCTAGAGTTTTCTTCCGATTCCTTCCAGACGCACCCAGGGTAACAGAGCTGGCCTCCCCTTGCCTTCTGTAGGGGTCCCAAGGGAGGAGTTGGCACTGACTCTTTTTGGCCCAGGCACCTGCCCATCTGTTGGGCCCTCCATGCTGTCTTTTACATGGAGGTTCAGCCATGGGAACCCACCTCAAGCATCCAGCTCTAGTCTTGTCCACCTGGCTTTTTGCACCTGTGGGAACTTTCCATGAGGCAGCTCTGTAACCTAAAAAATGGATGTCTTTAGAGCAACCTTACCTCCTGCTTTAATTGGGCCCACTGACAAGTGTCCAGATTTCAAATGACAGTACGGCTTCATGTGCCCTCTCTCCTGCTCTCTCCTGGGGACAGCTTATCTCATCACCAGAACTGTCCCCACAGATGGGACTGAGAGCCTCCCATGACATCAGTATGGGAGAAAACCTCCCTGCAGACTCACCGTTGGCACGCCTTCCCCACGACATGTTCTCGGCAATGGCATCCTCCAGAGGGCCCGCTGCACATGGGAGTGACCGCTCCACCAATGTCACACTGACACCCTGAAGGTCGGGAAACAACAGCAGTGACCCATCAGAGCATCTCTATGCTGAAGCTTCCCCTCCTTCTACAAGAAGCAGAAATCGGTAAGGCCAGGGCTGCTTCTTACCCCTGCCACATCTGATATCCAGCAGATGTTCGAAATATGTGGGGACCTCCCACACGAAGATGGGAGGAGCCCCCCCAAAGTCTACTTGTAAGCTGGAGGTACACTTGGAGGTCAGCTCCGACACTGCTGTCCAGTGTAATGGGCTAGGAGCCAGAGAGCTAAACATGATTGAGCAGCTCTTGTAAACAACGTCTGCTCATGAGAGTCTGTGGAAGGAATATAACAGTAGCCTTGTGGGGCCACACGCCTGCAGGTGTATTATTTAACACAATATTACCTCTAAAATATGGTGTGAGCTGTTTTAATCATACAAAATATACCTTCAAAATGACTGAGTCTTGATGTTATTTACGAAATTAACAGATGACTCCCCCTCCGTCCCAATTATGTTTTCTGTAATTAAACCAACAATGTTTTGGTAGAAGAAAAGTGGAAGCAGCCCCAACTGCAATTTGTTACTAGTCTCAACTGAGTATTTGGCCAAATTCCCCGGATAGGGTTTTTAAATCCCATCCCATCAGAAAGACTGCAGGAAGCCAAGGGAATTCAAGAAAGATGATCCGGACAGTCTCTGCCCATCAAAGCTGGCTTTTTGCAGGACCCACTGGAAGTATTTACCTTGACACCCAAAGTAATTGCTCTTTTTCAAAGCAAAATATCCATCTTCACACGTGTCACAGGAATCGCCACTGACATGGGACTTGCAGTGACAGTCACCATCTCGCTGCAGAATAAGCCAGATGACAACATTTGGTAAAATCACACAATTCGCTAATCTTCAAGATTTAAAACTGACTCATTGTATAACGTGAGGCGAGGATCTGAAGACATTCAGAGAGATATCAGCATGCCCTGTAAGATGACAGAGGCACTAATGTCCTCCCACAGACACCCCAACATCAACTGCTCTAACATCTCACTGGTTTGCCAACAATCGGCCCGCTTACCTGCCCACACTCTCCGATTCCACTCACTGTCCCCGCCACGTGGCACTGGCACTCTGTGAAGAAAAGAGAGCGTCCTTGGACCAAGGTTGCACAAAGGACAGCCTTTGGCTCTGGAAACGTGACACAGCAGCAATCCTACATGTGTGGTCACTTTCAGGCAAGCTTCAGCAGAATTCCAGTTTGCTCCACTGAAGCCTAAAATAGGACTGCTTTCTGGGGTCAGCAGAACCACCAGATCAATACCATCTACCTACGGGAAGTAATGGCTAGTTTATGACCACTCTGACACAAAGGCTGCAGTATCATGGATTTTTAAATGATTCCAAGGTCAAGGTCATTACTGATATGTTTGCATGAAACCATACCCTATTTTAAGGACACATCCGCTCCACTTAGTCAACTTTAGCTTGGTGTTTTTAAGTTTTTATCTTGACTTCAATCTAAGCATAAAATGAAAATAAAATCAAACCCAAAAGAGGGGTTTATAAAAAGTAAGGCAATATAAACCATTTATCAAGTGGCTGCCTTTGCAAACAACAAAATACATATGGAAACAGGATATAAATCCCTTGCCGAGATTTTCAAAATGACAGAAGTTCTGCCAAAAGTAGGGGGAAAAACATCAAAACATTTACATGAAATTCCAGACAAATTGAACTTATTAAATAAATAGCTCTTTTGTGGGTTTAGTCACTGAAACAGAGAAAATTAAGAGGAATTTGCAATATAGTAAGTTATTATGCATAAAAACCTTACCTGAACACCCATTGGGGTTTTCTTTGGCCAGATTCCAATATAACGGTTTGCAGATGCTACAAGAAGGACTTTCAGCATGAGGCTTGCATTGGCAATATCCCTTTGAAAGAAAATCAAACTAACACTTGACATCTCAAAATTAAGACATGTTTTCAAACATATGTTCTGAACAAAACTTGTCAGAGAATTATATGTTGGCCATGAAAAGTAAATTAAGTGTAACCAGAGGGAATAAAACTGTACTGCGCTGATTTCAGCAAACTGCTCATGGCTTTTGTTTTATTCTTCATTTATTTTTTTTCTACACATAATCCATATTTGCGGTTAAAACAAAATTGGGAAATACAGAAAAAAAACATTGAAAAATCATTTTATTTTTAACAATTATCTGTTGATTCTATTACAGTACAAACTACTCATTTAAATGGAAAAATATCAGGGGCAGCCCAGGTGGCTCAGCCGTTTAGTGGGGCCTTCAGCCCAGGGCGTGATCCTGGAGACTAGGGATCAAGTCCCACTTCGGGCTCCCTGCATGAAATCTGCTTCTCCCTGGGCCTGTGTCTCTGTCTCTGTGTGTGTGTGTGTGTCTCTCATGAATAAATAAATAAAATAATTATTTTATTAAATTATTAAATTATTTTATTAAATAAATAAAATAATTATTTTAAAAAATAATAAATGGAAAAATATCTGAATATTTAACATTTTGAGGTTCAGAGAATGATGTTTATCTGAAAGTACTTTTGTAATGCGCATGGGTCCCTGCCTCATTGTAAGGATGCAGAACCTCTCTTCCTCAGTCCTCAAATGCCTGGAGGTCCACCATCTCCAGGCTTGAAGCTAAGACAGATAATTTCAAAAGCACTTAGAAAACTAACTGGAACACCACAATATTCACAGTATCACATATGCACTTTGACCAAGAGCAATGACTTCTTTAGCAATTTGGATTCGGGTCCTATTTTAATTACTTTTAATTTCAGGAAGCTCCTAAGTGCATTCGTCTGTAATATGGATCAAAATACATCAGTCAGAATTGTAACCTTTGGTAAGCTTCTACTTACCAAACTGGAGTCCAGGGTACCGGCTGGGTCACAGACACTTCTGGAACCTGTACATGATTTAGAAACATATTAAACGCCTGGTGTTTTTATGTCTGCTTGTCTCTTGGTTTGTTTTATTTGTTTTTAAAAAGAATGCATCTATGTGTGTATTTCTTTATAGATGGACTTCGCATGTAATTCAGAAAAAGGCACACCCTGATAACCATTATGCTCCTTAATCCCCGAATCACTTTTTTGGCCACTTAACTCCATTCTCTGCCTACTATTTAAAGTTCATTTCTGACTGATGGAGACTAGGGAGAGGAGATTCTAGAATTTGGAATATCTTTAAGATTATCCAGAAGGGGGCAATATTGCACCAACAGACTTTTTAATTGCCCATTAAGTAGAAGTTAACAGAATGTGTAAGTACATTTTTTAGTCAATCAAGATTTAAATCTTTAATTATCACAATCCTCTTGTTCCCCACCTGTACTAAAGTTATTTCTAAAATTAATTAGTTTGTTTTCCTGCTTAAGTCAATACAGTATTACAAGCCCAATATAATCACTCTTCAATAAAGTGGGATCTTGCAATGTCTCAGTATTACTATTACGCAGCAGTATTACTACTAGAAAGGAAGAGGGTTTGGGTAAGCCTGCCCTAAGCCTGGTTTTCCCAATAATTTAAATGATCTCATACTATGATCTGGTCTTCTCATTAAGTTTTTCCTTAGACATTTTGCCATTGTCTCCTCTTTGTTTCCTTCAGCTTGTCCTTTGATGACTTCATGTGTCTCTTTCTGTTTTGATGTTTCCTCACATTCCTTCTTCCGTAAGAGTAAATACATCCTTCCCTCTCTTTGCTGGTTTTCAACCTGGCCATGCCCTGCCTTTGGCTCCCGCCCAGGCTGACCACTGCCGCCATTTGACTCTGGAGGATTTATTGTGATGGTCGCACTGTGTGTGCCCACCCCACACACACCCCTTGCCCAGAAACCACAATGCTTCCTTCCACTCCTGACCCACTGGAGGTGAACAGACACACCCAGGACAGCCTTGCACTCTGGGATCCTTCAGGCCTTCTCGAAAGCAAACTGCCCCCTCTGGCTACCGGCTACAATTTCTACTGGCAAGAAAACCTGGTCTCTTGAGGATACTGGTGAGTAAAGTTCTGGGGAATCAAGTTGGCGCTGTGGCCCTGTCTTCACTCAGCTCTGATGGCAACACTCAAAGAGTTACCAAGAGCAGGAAGGAGTCAGAGAAAACCATATTCTCCAAGTGGAAAGTCTGGTGCAGCCTTCCTCAAACATCTCTTCTCAACAGAGAAAGAGGCTCTAAAGCAGCTGCAGGAGCTCCTTAGCACTGGAGTCTGCGCACCCCAGAGAACACAGGGAGATTCCACAGGCATCTTACTTCTGCACCGTCTCCCACTCTCTCACTGGCTCCTATCAGTGGGGAGGGGGTAGGTAGTGAGGATGCCCCGTGACAGTGACAGTGTTTCCTCCCTTGGCTCTAGGTCACCCTCTTCCCCTTGCACCCATGCTATGTGAGGACAATGCCCCTAGGATGCCAGAGCAGTGAGGAGAGAGGGGCAGAAACACAGCAAAGGTCTTGCTCTGCCCTCCAGCAAGGGGACCTACTAAAATCACCCCTCAGGGGATTATGGAGCAACCAGCATCAGTGCTGTGAGCCTGGAACCAGAGAGAAGCCAGGATGCTTTGGGAAGGGGTCAAGGAACACTTGGTGTAGCTAAAAGGGGTTCACGTTTGCCATACTTCTATACACAGAGAACTGACATGCAAACCAAGAAGTATAAATTTAGAACATGTGGGGGGCACCTGGGTGGCTCAGTGGTTGAGTGTCTTCCCTTGGCTCAGGTCATGATCCAGGGGTCCTGGGATCAGGTCCTGCATCAGGCTCCCTCCCCTTAGGGAGCCTGCTTCTCTCTCCACCTATATCTCTTTCATGAATAAATAATCTTTTTAAAAAATTTAGAACACTTGGGAATTAACAAAATTCTTTTAGGAATAAGTCATTTCTGGATTCCTTTGAGGATGCGTATCTGATACATGCATTTTCAGTGGACTCAAACTCAGGAAGGAACCAGGCAGATGAGGGTCAAATGTGTAGGGTGACTAGGGGTGTGTCCCCTGGGCTTGTCTGGGCTGCACACATACCAGAGAACAACCCACCCTCTGGTATTTTGATGTCTTCCCTACCTTGGCAGTGAGGGAAATCATAGGCTCCTGAGAGACACCTGTCACACCGCTGTCCTGTAATCCCCGGCTGGCATTCACACTGTCCCGTCACTGGGTTGCAGGGCGTCTGGTAGGAGCCAAGGACTGAACACTGGCAGGCTGAATAAAAAGACATCAGTCAGACCAGGACTGTGGGATATGGGACCTGGATAGAGCATGGTGGTGGGCCAGAGAAACCCAAATGCAAGTTCCCGCTACAGGATTTGTTCAGAGAGGCACAGTAGGTATGGCCAAACCAGAGCATTTACCACCATTCCACCCTCCTACTTCATATTCATCCATCGAGCAGACTTTGATTGAAGGCCTACTATGTTCAGTGGTACCAGGACTAGATGTGGGGGTGGAGGTAATTAAGAAAAATACACATTCCCTGACCTCAGAGAGCTAAAAAATCCAGAAGAGGAGCTAGGGAATTATTGACATAATATGAAGCACCTCCCTTGCCCCCACCGCAGCCAAGAAACTGTAAGAGAAATGAAGAAACATGCTAATGCCACTCAGCCTGCTCTTGGCAGACAGCGGGACAAGGACTCTGGTTTCTTACTGCCATCTGGGTCAGCATTGTTTCATGGGCCTATCTGCAGAGATCAGGTGCTTACCAAGGGGCTCATTATTGAGGAAATGTTCTTAGGTTCTGCAATGGTTAATTTTTATATGCCAACTTGGCTATGCTATGAAGCTTAGACATTTTGCCAACACCACTCTAGATATTGCTGTGAAAGTTGTTTTCTTAAAGATGTCATTAATATTTCAATCAGTTGACCTTGAGTAAAGCAGATCACCCTCCACAATGAGGGTAGACCTCATCCAATCATTTGAAAGCCTTAAGAGAAAGACAGAGAGTCCCAAGAAAGAAGGAACTCTGCCCTCGGATTTGAGCTGCAGCATCAATCCTTCCCTGGGTCTGTAGCCCACCAGGCTGCCTTGCAGATTTTAGACTCTCTAGCCCCCACAATCATGTAAGCCAATTCCTTAAAATAAATCTCTCCACACACACACACACACACACACACACACACACACACACACACACACCCTATGGGTTCTGTTTCTCTGGAGAGCCCTGATTAACATAAGCTTTCTGCTATTTCTGTCTTAAAGGAAAGTGAATGAGGAAACAGTGGCAGGCAGTTAGGGCAGCCCAGCAGTGGCAGCTCCAACCAACATAATGTGGAAGACATGGCCCCTGGCTCCTCAGGCCGCAGAGGCTGTCCATGGAGCCTCAGGAGACACAGTGACGCTCCAGAGGTAAAAACAAAGACCCAGCACATACGTTGTTTTACATCATGAATTAATCTGGCATCACAGGTCTCATTTCAATCCAGCTAGCAGTGACAGCTGCCAAGTTCCAAACCCAAACCTCAACAACAGCAGACCCTCTTGGAAATACTATAATGTCTCACAAACACTTTCATGCTGCTCGGTGTATCAGTCCAGGTCCTTGGAAGTTTCGGGAGTTTTTTTACTTCCCATCTATTCCTCATTGTTTCAGCTTTAAGACATTTTTACTCCCAAAGAGTATAAAAAATAATGACCATAAAGCTCCAAAGGGACACGGAGTGTGTCTGTTGTGCTCCTTCGATGGCTTCCAGCATCACATACAGCCCTGGACCCAGTAAGTGCCAAATAGATATTTGCTGATTGAAAGAATAAGTAATGCCTGAAGTCTTCCTGAGGTCCACACTGTGTAGGCTGCTGGCACACATTCCCTTACTGAATCTTACAGCCCTGCCATGAGGGTAACGCCACCCTCTTCTCCATCAGTAAACAAGCTCATGGGGTGTGGTGGGGCTCTACTGATGCCATGTAAATCATAAGGTAAACACTGCATCTTACTGCGTCTGGGACTTGGAGCTTTTCCTTCTGTTGGAAAAGCAGGCTGGCACCTTCTCTAGTCAAAGCCACAAAGCCAACAGTCAGCTCCACTTGTCACCACCCACCTCTCTGGTTAACAGGGCATAGAGCAGATTAAATCTTCAGAAAGTCCTCAGGTCTCTTCTAACCAACCACCTCAATGTTCTCCCAGGTGAAAATTGAATTACGAAGTGAAGGGTCAGTTCAAGACCCAGTCTCACCCATGCTCAGCCCTAGGGGTTTTTTTTTCCCCTCCTAGAAGAGTGGGGCAGGGTCTCCTGGGAGTGTCCCCAGCCCTAAACCTGCCCTGCAGTGCCAACCACCATTAGCTGGAGCCACATGGCCTCTTCTCTTGGCTAGTTTTGTCTGATTCATGGGACTATGCTGACAGGTAGAAGGAGGTTAATCTTGTACTGGCAACCTATTTAGGGGAGTTTTCTAAGGAAAGACCTGCCACCACCTCCCAAGGACTACAGCAAACCCCAATGGGGACATTTCCTGGCCATGGGTCAGGTCCGTGTGGTTGAGGTTTGGGGTCAGCTGCACTCGGCGCCTCTTTGGTTCCTAGTCATGGGAGGACCACTTGTTTCCACAGCCCACATCCTCCTAGGCTCTATTCTAAGTGCTGCCTAGTTGCTGCCCAGCAAACTGTACCAGGAAAGGAAGGGAGAGGAAGAAGGAGAAACATGAAAGAGAGGAAAGCAGGAATAAGGAATAGGATGGGAGGAAAAGGGGGGAGGGGTATTGGGAGGAGGAAAAGTGGGGAGTAAACCCCTCAAATGACCACATTCACTGAGAGAATTACAGTAGTTGCTGTAGTTGAAGATAAAGAGGTGACCAGACATCAATGTAAACACAAGTTTTAAACATGTAAAGACAGTTATCCAGGGTGGTCTCCTATCTATGATTTGACTTTCACCTATGAAAAAACTGCAGGGCACTTGTGTGAGTCAGAATTAAAATGAGAAGAATACAGCATTGTACTTAGGCAAGTCTGGAACAAATTAAATTAATGCAAAACATGAATGCAGAACCACAACTGGCAAGAACTTAGAAGGATTTTAGAGTTCCTTCTCAAGAAGATTTTTTAAAAATCTTTGAAATAATATAGAGCAAAGCCATAAGAACATTTTTTTGGCTAGAATATACTGGACCATCCGGTGTAGCATTTGGGGTCATGTTGATTTTACTCTAAAGTTCAGTGGCCAAGCAATCAGTTTAGTGAGTCTGAGCTTCAGCCACTAGCCTCAAAACTGCCCCCAAGGGAAAATTTTAAAAAGAACACAAAAGCTGTTAGAAAAAGGATAGAGCAAGAGGAGAGACATCATTCTTCCAGAACCTAGTGGTCCAAATGGAACCACAAGCTTCAAGATGCATGCCTACATCATGCCAGGAATATGGTGGATGGTGCATTTCCTGCAAAACTTGAAAAAGAGTGGTGGTGGTAGGCTCCTCTGAGGCTGGATGTACTCTGTCTGGCAAGGTCCACCGAGACAGGGCTTAAAGAGATTGCTCCCCCTACACCACCCTGTTCCAGTTCCAAAGCCTGAACCATGCTTCCTCCCTCACTGGAATGGGACTAGAATACACAATGCACATACTCCTCTGCCTCATTGCGTGAGCCTTTCTCTCCACTTGAGCCATGACTTTGAACCACAGACAGAACCCAGCAGAGGCTTGAACATACATTCACGTGGGAAGCCAGGGAGCACCTGCTGCTCCCCCCCACCCACCCTCTGTCCCTCCCTGCAGCCCTCGGCACACCTTCTCAGTCTCCTGTTTCCATGGCCTGCCTTTTGGCCAGTAAGCTAAGATGACTTTGATAGACCTTTGGAAACAGAGCTCTAAACCAACTGTACCAAAAATATAAACAAGAAGATAGAATATTTTTTAAAAATCCAGACTCTATCACTTAACACAAGGATGTTGCATTATGTTCAATAGCTGATTAAAGAGTTTTCATGTCAGGTGTCATCTTCTTGGAGGGAAAAATGCTACAGTTAAACCTCAGAGGTTTTCTAATCTCTTATGGGACTAGTCTCTTTGGGGAACTAGGTTTTCTCAGAGAGCTGACAATTTTACCGACTCACAGTTTTGCCACCCTGCTTTGGTTATGGCATCCTGATGTTGCAGTGGTGGGGTGGGGGTGGGGGTAGGGAGTAGGTCTAGCCCTTACTCCACCCATGCTGTTCAGACAATGGTCTTCACTGTAGTTCCCTGGATGTGGGGAGACTCAGGCTTGGCCAGTCAGGACACAGAATTCCACAGCCATGGAGTTGGTTCAGGAATGGACACATGATCCAATCAGAACCAGCCTTGACCTGGAGGAAAGCATGCTCTTTTCCCTAGACTTGAACCTGAAAGGATGAAGGTCTTAGTCGGCTCCAGTTGCCGTAACAATATCATAGATTGGGTGGCTTGAACAACAGACATTTATTTTCTCACTGTTCTAGAGGTTGGGAAGTCTAAGATCAAGGTGTCAGCAGAATCGGTTCCTAGGGACTCTTCCTGGTTTTCGGACAGCAGCCTTCCTCCTGTGCCCTCATATGGCAGAGAGAATGTATGTAAAGGTTCATTGGTGTCTCTTCTTAAAACATTAATCCTATCAGATCAATGTTCCAACCTTGACCTCATTTAACCTTAATTACTTCTTTACTCCAAATGTAGCCAGTCACCTTGGCGGTTAGGGCTTCAACACATGAATTTGGGAGGGATACAATTCAGTCCATAGCAACATATGTCTAAGAAGTGTCAGCTACCAAAAAAAAAAAAAAAAAAAAAAGAAGTGTCAGCTACCGCCTTACTACCACCTGAGACCTAAAAATGAAGCCAATCTACAAGATAGATTTGCAAGATGGGGAAAAACAGACTTGCCGACGTCTTTTGAGCCCCTGGATTAATCTGTTCCTGAAACCAAATATGCCTGAACTATTCAATTACAGCCAATAAAGTCTTTTTGCCTTAAGCCAGTTTAGGTTAAGTTTTCTGTCACATGAAACTATAGAGTCAAAATTGACTCCTTAATCACCAAAATCTTTTCATTTTAAAACTAAATAGCACTCTTACTAAAATGTATTATATATGTTCCTTCCTCCTGAAATAGCTATTCAGATGTAATTTCACCACTACATCATGATCCAGAGCCATTACTATGGTACTCATTTCCTTATTCTAACAGTGACATCCTCAGGACCTCCTGAGTTGAGGAGGATTATTTGCTCTTCGTCAAATGGTGCCAAGCTACTATACTTCCTCAGTTTCTCGTCTGTTTTTCTGTTTCCTCCCTTACTGTCAATGTGTTGCCTTGGCAATATTTCCCTCTCTTCTAATTGTATGTTTCTAATTCACCATGAGTGTGGCTTAGAAAACAACCAAACTTAGCATAATTATTTTTTTTTAATGAGGCATAAGTAAGACAGGATCTATGGGATTCTTCTAGCAGTTAATGCATGAATTTTAGCGCATGTCTTTGGAAGCATGCTTTTTCACTTTACAGAGGCAATAGGGGTTGAGGGGTCTCACTGCTTGCTTCCCACTTTTGCTCCAGATACATGAGCCAGATAACCAAATTCCATCTAGATGGAATAATATTGTACTACAGTTGAAAGAATGATAGAATATGTTTAAAAACAGTCACTTTTTAAGTGGAAAAAAATGACCAGAGTTTGAGGTTTATTATAGAAATCTATGTTTAAACAGGCAGAGCTTTAAAAATAATCACAGTTCCTATAAGCAGTATGTGAACCATGGAGTCCCTTTTAAAAAACTATGGTAAATTAAGCTACATGAAGGTGCAACTGAATGTCATATAATTGGGGTATTAAAAAAGCATAGCTCCTGCTGTAACTGAATCCCTTGGATCCTTTCAACTTCATTCAGGGCTGGTGATTATCCCCCTGCACCTAGATGAACATGCTAGTAAGTTATTGGGCTCTTCAGCACTCTCTTAGGTAAGAGAACAATCATTAAGTCAAAACCCAGTTTAAGGTCAAATCCCAGGATATTTTTATTTATACCCTCCTTTCTGCTTGCTGGGTTTCAGGCAAGACTATGGATTAAAGAGGAAACAAGATGTGCATCTCGGATGAGTTCTTCATGCCCTTTGGACCTTACCTGTCCTATAGACAATGTGTAAAAAGGTAAGACAGAGTGGTCTCTTGCATCCCAAACAGATTTAGGAACGAATTATGCAATGTACACTGGCACAGGTGAAATCGATTTATCAGATAACTGCTGCAATCTACTGAGTAATGCTTTTAAGGTGAAAGAGAGATCCTAAATTCGCCCAAATACGCCATAATTTCAGACAGTAACTATCTGAGAATCTGAAGCCACAAAGCCAAAGAGTAGAATGAAAGCAAAGTGACCAACTTCTCAGAATCAAAGACAAAATCCTCCAGGATTACTTAACACAGTAACTTTCAAATTTTTTTAGCTACATCCACAGTAACATATAAATTTTACACTGTAACTCAATAAACACACCATACACGCACACACACACACCCAGATTGACAGATAAAAATGCGGAAACAAGGATATTTATTAATATATAACTATGAACAACAATAACTTTGCAAAACATTTCTTTCTATTGCTGCTTATAATGCAGAGTTTCTATTCTATTTCATTTTAATGCTGGTCCAAACTCACTGAATTGATTTCTCCATGCACTAGAGGATGGTGACCTGCAGTGTGAAAATTGCAGTCTGGGAAGCACAGTGCTCGCGCTTTTTGAGGTCCTGGCACCTCTAGGTGCTGCAGATATGAAGGAGAATATAATTCCTGAAGGTACACCAGGGTGGAGGTCAAGAGACAGGATATTACTCATCACTCTGCAACTACCTAGCTTCCCCTGGATCTCAGATGAGTTGCAGTAAAATAAGTAATTTCAATTTCTTGTAACTCCAAAATTCTAATGCATATTGTTTTATCACTGTTGTAAATAAGATACCAGGAGAGATGGGTGCAAATTTACAGAGCAATAAGGCTGAAGTGCATCTGGAGGGAAAATATCCTGCTTTCATGTGTTGGATTCCAACTCCCTCCTTATCTTTTTGAAACACAGGTTTACTGAGATATAATTCATATACTATATAACTCATCCATATAATATGTACAATGCTTTTTAATGTATTCACAAGGTTGTGCAACCCTCGGCACAATCTAATTTTAGAACCATTTTTGTCCCCCCAAAAGAAACCCCATCCTCGTTAGCAATCTCCATTGCTCTGTCTCCGCCAACCTCACCCACCTCCATGCCAACCCTAAGCAACCACTAATCAACTTCCTGTCTCTATGAATTTGTCTGTTCTTGACAGTTCATATAAATGGAATCACACAATATGTGGCTTCTTTCACTTAGCATCATGTTTTCAGGGTTCATCCAAGTTGTAGCATGTGTCTGTATTTTACTTTTTCCCAATAATATGCCATAATATAAAGAGACTATATTTTATTTATCCATTCATCAGCTCATAAACATGCAGGTCATTTCCCTTTCTTGGCTACTCTGACTAATGCTGCTATGGACATTGGTGTACAAGCTACTGTGTGGTTGCATGTTTTCATTATCCTTGGCTGTATAACTACGAGTAGATTTCCTGGATCATATGGTAACCCTAGGTTTAACATTTTGAGGAACAGCAAAACTGTTTGCCAATTGGCTATGTCATTGTGCATTCCCACGAGCCATTTATGAGGGCTCACATTTCTCCATATCCTTGCCAACTTCTGTTCTTGCCTGCCTTTATAGGGATAGAAAATGATATTTCATTGTGCTTTTAATTTGCATTTACCTAATTACTAATGATATGGAACATCTTTTCATGTACTTATTGGTCCATTGTAGAACTATTTATTCAAATTCTTTGTCCATTTTTTTAATTAAGTTGTCTTTTAATTAGAGTGTTGTAAGAGCATTTTAGATATTCTTTTTTTTTTTAAGATTTTATTTATTTATTCATGAGAGACACAGAGAGGGAGGCAGAGACATAGAGGGAGAAGCAGGCTCCTCACAGGGAGCCTGATGTGGGACTCAATCCCTGGACCTGGGATCAAGCCCTGAGCAAAGGCAGATGCTCAACCACTGAGCCACCTAGGCATCCCTCTTTAGATATTCTTGATACTATATATCTGTGCCTTATCAGACACATGATTTGCAAATACTCTCCTTTATTCAACGGGTTGTCTTTTCACCTTCTTGATAGTGTCCTTTGAAACACAAAGGTTTTTAAAGTCCAGTATCTGTTTTTTCTTCTGTTGCCTGTGCTTTTGGTGTCAAATCTAAAAAATTATTGACTGACCTAAGCTCACAAAGATTTATATCTATGCTTTCTTCTAGGAGTTTTATAGGCTAAGCTCTTACATTTAGGCTGTTGATCCATTGGGGTTAATATCTGTAGATGGTATGAGTAGAATCCACTCATATTTAATGTTAATGATACAGTTGGGTTTTACTTCTGCCATTTTGCATTTTTCTACATGTCTAATGTCTTTTTGTTTTTTTGTTCCCCTTTTATTGCTTTCTTTTGCATTCAATAGATATTTTCCAGTGTAGCATTTTACTTCCTTTAACAACTTTTTAATTATTTTGTTATTGTCTTACTAGTTGCTCTAGAAATTACAAAATACATCTTACCAGAATCTACTTCAGATTCATATTAACTTAGTTCCAGTGACATGGAACTCCATGTAACTCCATTCTTTCTCTGTTTTTGTGCTATTATTGCTATACATATTATGTCCAAATGTCAAAACCCAACAATATATTGTTAAAATTATTTATATAGTCTGTATCTTCTAAAGAGGCCAATAGAAGAAAAGAGGGAACATATAATGTATAGAGTATCTTAATAAACTTCCTTATTTATCTTTTCTGGCTCTCTTCATTTCTTGCCATAGATTTGATGTCACTTCCTTATTCTAATTCATAGCTTTGTTCTCACCCATCTCCTTTGCACTATTATTGTTAAATATATTACATTTATGTATGACACAGGCATGTATATATTGCTATGTATGTTATAGGCCCCCCAACATACATACATATGAGTGTGTGTGTGTGTATGTGTTCAGTCTTGTGCAACTTCTTTTAAAATCAATCAGGACAAGAAAGGATTAAAAATGCAAATATATTATCTTTTGTAATACTTATTATTATGGACTGAATTACGTGCCCCTCAAATTCATATGTTAACCTCTAATGTGATTGTAATTGGATATAGGACCTTTAAGGGGGTAATTGAGGTTAAATGAGATTATAAGGGTGGAGCCTGATTCCTACCAGACTGCCTTTTAGAAAGGGCAGAAATATCAGAGATCTCTCTCTCTCATTCTTTCAACCCATACATACAGGAAAGGCCATCTGAGAATACAAGGAGAAGGCAGCTGTCTGCAAGCCAGGAAGGGAGTACAATCAATCTTCTAGCACCCCAATCTTAGAATTCTAGTCTCTGGAACCATGAGAAAATGAACTCCTGTCATTTGGGCCACACAGTCTGTATTATCCTGTTATGGAAGTTCAAGCTGACCAATACACCTACCTAATTCCTTCACCAACATCTATATTTTGCAGGTGGATTCCAACTACTGTCTGGTGTCACCTGCTTTCAGCCTTGAAGAACTTCCTTTAGTATTTCTTGTAAGGCAGGTATGCCAGCTTCAAATTCTCTTTTTGTTCATCTGGGAATCATCAAAAGATAATTTTGATGGATATAAAATTTTTGGTTGACAAAAATTTTACTTTCAGTTCTTAAAATGTGTGGTCCCACTGCCTTCTAGCCTCTGTTGTTTCAGATGAGAAGTCAGTTAACATTCTAACTGAAATTCCTTGGCAGGGACTGTGTCATTTTTCTTTTGCTCTTACAAGACCTTTTTTCTTTGTCTTTCAACATTTAAACTATGAAGTGTCTGATTAATGGATAAAGAAGATGCAGCATATATATATATCAGTCCATAATAGTAAGTATTACAAAAGACAGTATATTTGCATTATATATATAACATATATTTGCATTATATATATATATATATATACACATAACAAGGTCAGTGTGGAGATCAGAACCCTGAGATCATGACCTGAGACAAGGGCAGATGCTTAACTGACTGAGCTACCCAGGTGCCCCTACTATTATTTCTTTATTTTTTCTGGCCCTTCCTCTTTCCTCTCCTTCCAGTACACCCATTACATTGATGTCAGTGTACTTTGGTGTCCCATGTTTCTCTGAGGCTCTGTCCATTTATCTTCATCCTTTTTCTCTCTGTTTTTCAGACTGAATAATCTCTATTGATCTGTCATCAAGTTTGCAGATTCTTCTGCTGGCTCAGATCTACTATTGAATCCCACTGGTGAATTCTTCATTTCAATTATACTTTTCAACTCCAGAACTTCCATTTGGTTCTTTTAAACAGTTTCTCTTTCTTCATTGATATTCTCTATTTGGTAAGACATTATCATTACCCTTTCCTTTAGTTCATCACGCATGGTTTCCTTTACCTCTTTGCATATACTTATAACAGCTATTTTGGTCAGCTAAATCCACCATCTGAGCCCATTCAAAAGCTGTTTCTATTGGCTGCTTTTTACCTGCGTATGGGTCATACTTCCCTGATTCTTTGCATATTTCATTTTTTGTTTTTTGCTTCTGAAAGCTAGACATTCTAGGTAACACAGTGTAGCAACTCTGGCTACCACCAGGATTGTTTTTTATTTGCTTATTTGGTTGGCTGTTTAATGATGTGGCTGAACTAGTTCTGCAAGATCTACTTCCCCTCCAATATCCAGCCTCTGATGTTCCTATTCAGATTTTCCCCTTGTGTTTATCTTCTGGCCTGGCCACCTTAGTGGCACCCCTGGGTCCGTACAAGCAACTTCCTGATTGAAGGTTCTGCTTGGCCAATCAGATTTTTTATCCTTTCCCATTGCATATGTGTTTAGCTTGGAGGCTGCTCCCACAGTTTGGAGAATTCACTCCCCCCCCCCCCCCCCCCCCCGCCACTTACATTCAGCCATGGACTATTGGTTTGGATCTTTCCTCTCTGGTTGCTGTTGAGAGGCCACAGCCTTGGGCACCATACAGTTCTAGATAACCAGCGATGATGATGGTATCATTTTCAAGCCTGACCCCTTTGGAGTTACCCTGTGTCTGAGCAGCTTGCTCAGTCAGTGTTTGGTTAGAGATTGTGCTTAAACCCCTTTTGCCAGTGCAGCTACCACCCTATGGTAATGGATTTGTGCACAACATGGGGATATTTCTGAGTCTTCCCCCTGTCTGATTGGACTCCTCCTGAATAGGTGCAATCTAGTTACATGCACACAACCTTTCTAACCCGCAGACTTATCTGTGATATAAGAAGGGCTCTTTTGGTTGAAATTCCTCTGATTCTCTCTATTAAACTTCTGGTTGCTCTGCCATTATGTTTGTATCAGAGCTACCAGCCTCCTTGTAATTGCTGTACATCAAGATCTACATTGTTTTCTACAACACCCTTTGGCACCCTCTGTTAAAATAATTCCCTCAGACAGAGCTTCCAAACTCTATCATTATCATTATGACCTACCTGTCCTCTGGCTGTGCAGAACCACTGGACCACCAGACTTGAAGATGAGGACCCACTTTTTCTGGAGGACAGCCCTGCTCTACAAGCAGGCACTGGGGATAGGAATAGTAGTAGCTCCTGGTTGTTTCAGCTTGCCTCTCCTGGCTTAGGACCTCCACCCTATGAGCTAGCGGGGATTGGGGTGATTAGACTCTGTATTTTCAGTCTGCAGTGCTTGGTGTAGAGTCTCCACCATACAGGTGGGCAGGGTGGAGAAAGAGAAGATAGGATCCTCTCTGCTCACCCTGCCTCAAATAGAGCACTGACAGTCCAGGCCAGGGGGCAATGAGAAATGCCAGCAGCCTGTCCATCCTCAGGTGAAAAGGTAGCCCCAGAACAGGAATTTAGAAGAAAAAGAACTCCCATCTTCTCGGCTGTCTATGCCCAAGGTAGGGATTCTACAACAAAGAGTTGGGCTGGTGGGGCTAATGGAGCCCAAATGTCACAGACTTGTTCTTACTGATATTTAGATTTTCTTAAATAAATGTTTCTTCATTTGCTCTTAGGACAATTTCCAGAGATTCTAAATGATTATTTAAAACTTATTACCAGCTAAAGTTTTGTTTTGTTGGAGAGAGCATCTCACTGAACTCCCTACTCCATCATTCTGGATATCCCACCTCCCACTGCTCTGTCCTAAATACACCTTTGTATTTTTTCCCTGCCTTAAAATGAATTAGTTCTAGTAATGAAGAAATGTGGAAAAGTGCATTCTTAAAATATTGTATTACTTTTCACCTTGGTATCCACAAACACAAAGGCCCAGTCGGACAGCCTTGCCCAAGGGAATGACTAGATTGGAATATTTGTCATTCATTCTAGCAGAATGAGTCTGAAGTTGTGGCTGGTAAGGAGGAAGAAAACAAAGAAAATCTTTGGGATCCTTCCAATTATGAGCATAGCAGCTGACACAGAACTAATATGAATGTCGGCAGATTATTACAAAATCAACATGAGACACTGTCCGCTCCTTGCCTCCAAACAACTTACATCTAAGATATAATTGGGAGAGTGTCAGCAAAACAAAGGGCAGCTAGAAAATGCTTACCTGTTACAGGAGGGGAATGAGATAAACAACTTGGTGGCCCCAACCCTTCTGCTTTTGGTGAAAGGACCTTGTCTTCACTGCTCATCATCTTGCCTCCTAGTACCATAAGCTTCTCTGGGCTTGGGCCCTCATGGACATCTAAAATGTAGGGTCTCCACTGCCCTCTCCCTCCCATGGGTTCATGACACAGGGTCTCCAGCTTAAAATAAAAATGTAATCATTGCCAACCTTTATGCAAAACTTCATGATTTGGGATATCTTTCCATAGAACAATATCACGAGCAAGGATGAGGTTACCACGGCAGACCGTGGAGCCAGTTGTGCAGAATCTGCCTCTAGTATGTTTCACACAATTCAATCGTGAGAATCGCCCATACTGTTATTCTATAGGAAATGTATTGGGCATTCCAACTAGCACTGAATTCCTCTGGTTGAGGGAGAGCTTCTGTGGCTCCAAGTGGCAAAGGCCGAGAAAGCAGGGGGCAAGGATAGAGTCTGTGAACAGGGCACGCCAGGGGACCAGGAAGGAAAGGAAGCCTTTTTTTTCCATACAAGTGAGAGAGTGCTCCCCAGGCCTCCAAGAGCTTCACAGTCAGTGCCACCTTGAACCTGCACGATTATGAGGCAAGTGAGAAGCAGAGCGGCTAGGCAACTTGGTTGGCCCAAGTGATACCTACTACGAACCTGATCCTTCACCACTTTAGCATCCAGCTCTGGAAGTGGGGAGGGGTGGTCCTGCTTGCACCCACCTCCATGGTTTTCTAGCGTGGCTGACCTGGCAGATGAGATTGCTCAAGACTGATTCTAGCCTCCATCTGTGTTCAGGGGCTGGCAAGCTCAAAACAGCACTTCCCAGATTCTCCTGAAGCTGGGTTCTGGATGTCTGGATGCCAACTTGGTTTTTGCAAATAAGAAGTACTCAAGTGAGACTAGAAAGGTGGAAGTAAGGAGAAAGCTGCCTTCCCACACCTATTGACCATTTCCGCGGCTGAGCCCCATCTAGCTTCCTGGGAACCAAGAGGTGGCTGTGGAGGCATCAGGATGCAGTCCTTCCATCCTCAGGCTGCACTATGGAAATCTGAGCTTAACACTCAGCCTTTCTATTGGGATCCTCCTTGGAAGCCCCACCTAGCACCTGCTGCTCCAGCCCTTCACAACTTAGGGGAGCACCCAAGCACCTAGAGCAAGTCCTTGTCTGTTTATAACACCTGGAGTGGTGTTCATTTCCTGCCTGAGCCCTCACTGATAATCCTCTCTTCTTTTCGTCCCTCCCTTTCCCTTCTCGGGGAAGAACAGCAGCAGGCAGGCAATGGAGAGGAAGCAGAGGAGCCCTTGAGCAATTTCATTCATTCATTTTCTCATTCACCCAACATTTACAACACTCCTATTTTGCTCTAGTGACTGGGTCAGACACCTCCTCTTCCCACCCTCCATCTCCTTCAGTGACTCTTACTAGGATGAGATCCTAGGACACAGAACAAGTAGTGGGGAGAAGTTTGTGGTTTCATGCCTCCTGCTCCCTGTCCCCAGGAATGCCCGGCAGTTCCCTAAACACTGCTCAGGCACCAACTCCTTTCCAGAGTCAGGATTTGCACCCAGGCAGCCAGCTCCAGAGCCTATGTGCTTACCATAGGGGAGGAGGAAGTGTAGAGCGGGAAAGACAGAAGGGGGGTGATATGGCCCAGGTAGGGGGACAGTCACATGTAACACACATATATAAGTCAGGGGCTCACTCACAGAACTGCAGGCCACACAGTTGTACCAGCAGGTGCCTCTGCGTTTCCTCAAGAGGAAATTTACATCGAGGACCTGATGATCACCATGCTATGTGTTGCCTCCTTACCTTGGCAAATAGGGAACGAGTAGAAGCCCACACGGCAAGCATCACACCGAGGGCCCTCGACCCCAGGGCGGCAAAGGCACCTTCCATAGGCATCGCATATTTCAGGGAGAACGCCTTCCCAGTTACAGTCGCACCCTGCAAGAAGAGACTCTCAGACCCTGCCTTGTCTCAAGGTTCTGCCATAGAAACATAGATAATGAATTATCTATGGTTTCTAGGCATTCTTGACCTAAAACACTACACATTAAAGGGAAATAAACAAATAGGAAGAAAAGGTCAGAGATGCCATTAAGAAACATCTACTTGTATCCAACGGAACCTCCAAACTGAGATTTCAGGATTGGCCTGTTCATTTTTAAGCCTTATCTGATGGGTTCCATGACAACAGTGAGTGGCCCACTCTGCCAAGCAGATGATATGCCTGGCCTAGGGAAGGACACAGGCAGGAAAGCACCCCCCCCAGCGGCTGTCACCCCCACCTCTGAGCTCCCATCCTCCAGCCCCAACCACACTGACCTAAAAGCTCCAGCAAAGGCAAGTAGCTAATTATAAAGTGACCTGGGGAATCAAACCTTTTTCGTGATATTTGTCAAGAAACCTCCTGGGCACCCATGTCTTCAGGCTATGTGGGCAACTTTACAGAATCATCCCCAGATTGCTTTAGTGTTCTAGGTAAAATCTCTGCAGTTGTTGTTTCACTGGTCCCTACTCTTTGTTTGAACTTGGAGGCATAAAAGAGTGTGCATGCCTATAGGCCAGAGTTTATGTTTTGCATACACTGTCATTTTCAAAGGAAGCCCTTGAAGATGTGTCAACTATACACTGATGTCCTAGAAATAAATCTTAAGTGGATATAAATGATCTCTCAGACCCAGAAAACCCTGATAATATGCAAGGTTATGAAATACAATGAAAAAACCTGAAAACATTCAGATCTGCAAAACTGCTCTGCACCTTTTTTCTTCGAGTCATCCTGTCTGGAACTGAGCATATGGGCTTTCTGGTAAAGTGGTTCTCTATCTTGGCTGCACATTGGAATTTCCTGGTAAAATACAATTGCCTAGGTACAGAATCCTAAACCCAGAAATTCTGATATAAACCCACAATCTGTAAACTATAGCCTGAGAACCAAATCCAACTCTATTTTAGGAAATAATGTTTTACCCGGACACAGCCGAGATTTTTTCCTGCACATGTTGTCTATAGTTGCTTTCCTGGTACAACAGCAAAGTTGAGTATTTGAACTTTGCCTACAAATCCAAATACATTTACCATCTAACTGTTTGGGGGAAAGTTTGCCAACCACTAAATGGGATTTCCAGTAATGAGAGCAGTGGTTCTCAACAAGAGAGCATACATCAGAAGCATCTGGAAAACTTGTTCAAAATATAAGCCTGGACTTCATCCTGAAAAGCTAGCTTAGTATCTGGGGTGCTACAGAGGAATTTCTACTTTGTAAAAGCAAGGGTTTCTAAAGCACAGCCCGTGTATTGGAAAACATGGAAACATGAAATACAAATGGGCTTTACTGAATTAAAATTCTCAGGGGTGGGATGGTGCTCGGTATTAGCCAGTGTTCTGCATCTTCTGGCAGTTGAGATGTTTGAGCTTCTTTTTTTTTTTAGTTTGGGGTTTTTTTTTAATTGATTGATTGGAGGGGACTCTCCACTGAGCAGAGAGGCCAAGGCAGGGCTTGATTTCACAACCCTGAGATCATGACCTGAGCTAAAACCAAGAGTCAGATGTTCAACCGGCTAAGCCACCCAGGTGCCCGAAGATATTTCAGCTTCTAATGTTCACTGCTGGGAGCTAGACCCCAAAGTGGGGCCTAATGCAACAATAAAAGACCAAATTGAAGTGATATATCCATGCATTCAAATCCCCAAACAGATCTCACTGCATTCACTGAAACTTCTTTTCCTTGAGGTGGTGTTCTAAGGCTTCCCTTATATTTTGTAACAGAAGTCTGAACATCCCTTCAAGTTCAATTAAATTTCTTTTCCTGAAGTCGCCACCAATCTACTTGGGGGCAATAAGAAATTGAATAACAAAAGGATTCCTGGCCACAGCCAGTAAATGGGAGATCTAAGACATTCTTGTGGAAGAAAGCCCAAGATGTGGTGTAACCAAGTCTCAAAGGCAGAATTCCATTCTAGTCAATGAACAAACATTACGGAAACATTTGCAGGCAGCCACTGTGGACAGGATACCACTGGCTATGGGCAGGATAGATACTACAGGAATTAGAGGCATAGCTGCTGTCCTCAAGTGACCAAGTGCTTGGTGAAGGCTAATGACAATACTCCACATAACAACATAGAGCACCGTGGTTTGATCAGAGGATCAGGGTGTGCATAGGGCACACATCGGAAAGAAAGTAGGAAGGTAACTTGGATCCCGTTACCTGGCCTCAGGTGAGCTCTCAGTGCTGCCCCCAAATCCTATGACATTCCCCAAGTCCATTCTCTCTGGGATGGAGATTCCAGAGAGATTGGAATTCTGGGATGCCTCTTCCATACCTTCTATCTCTTTAACCCCAAAGCTTCCTCTCCAACCTCACTTTCTGCCCTGACTTTGATCCTTATCTCATAGAGAGAGAAAAAAAAAGAACAGCCAGAAGAGAGGGTCCCTAAGTTCCCATCACCACATCCACCTGCCCCTTCCCCAGCCCTGCACTTTGCCTTGTCTTCTGCAGCCTTTCTCATCTCAACAAATGGTATTTCTTCCCTCTGTGTGCTCCATCCAGAAGCCTTGGAGTCACTGAAGGGGCCTTTTTCTCATTACCCACTTTCAGGTCAGCCATCCCCTGGTAGGTCCTGTTGGTTCTGTCTCCAGGTTATATCTACAGTCTGTCCTCTTTTTGTCACCTCTACCGCCACCTCCTGAGTCGGAGCCACCATCCTCTCTCTCCCTCATAGATTATCGCAATAGCTTTTCAGGGCATTTCCATTCTTCCTCTTTTCTCCGCCTCCAACTGGTTTTCAACACAGTAGCCACAGAGTTCCTTATGCAATGTCCTTTCTCTGTGCACACTGCCCATGGCTCCTCTCATTGAGAATGGAAGGTTAAATCTTCGCAGTGGCTGACAGGGCCCTGCCATCTGGTCCCCGGCACTTTCCTTCCTTACCTCTCTTGCCTGTGCTCACTCCACTTTCACACACTGGTCTCCCTTTTATTCAGTGAACACCCCAGCATGCACCCCAAGGACTTCACACTGGCTCTTTCCTGGGTCTGAATGCTTGTCCCCAGATACCTGCAGAGCTCACCCCTCACCTTCCTCAGGTCCTTGCTTATCTCTTCAGGAGGTCCCCCCTGACAACCCTGTTGAAATCTGCAAACCTCACATGCCCCCACCTCTCTCCCAGACTTATGTTCTGCACAGCACTCATGGCCAAACACCAGTTCTCCAGCACGTCTCTTGAGATGCCATATTGTTGCTGAAATGGAAATCTTCTGTGGAAGAGTGCTCTCCAGAGACTCGTGACCCCTTCTGCCCACCCACACCCTGGACACACCCAGAGGAGGGGAACATGTGCTCACACACCCCTAGCACTACCTCCCCCCAATGAGATGAGCATGTGACTGTCAGGCTGCTACTGGCACCCTGAGGAGTGAGAAGCAAGCTCACTGGGTGAGGTGAACATGATCCAGATGGGGCACAGTGATAGGCTGTGCACATGTGGTGTGCCCTTCTGCTGGAGCAGTGTGCCTCCCTGAGCATGTGTGTCCCTGCCTGTGCTATTATGGGCTCACAAAGGGCACTGCTGCCAACTCCAGAATCAAACCTCAAGACTTAGAATACTCCTCACACGGGTTAGCTTCTGCCTACAATGTGAAAAGCTCCCCCTTAAAAGGAGCATCCTTGTGCAGGACACAGCCCTGCATATCATAATCTAAGATATTAGAGATTTCAGTTGTTTAGTGGCTTATATACTATTTTTGTTATCATAGGACTTCCTCCCCTGGAATATAAGCTATTAGGAGAGCTGGGGATTTTTCTCGGTTCTGTTCACTTATAAGTCCCAGCAGCCAGAATGGTGCTGTACACATAACTGGTGATCATAAAGCACTTGCAGAATGAGTGATGAGGTAGGTGTAGCACCCACACCCCCTCGATACTCACCTCTCTACCCAAAAGGCTGCTCCCTACATATCTCTGCCACTGTCTGCACAGGGGTACCCATCTGGCTATGGGAGCTCCTCGGCCAAAGAGTTAATGCCCCAGAATAAGCCCTCCATCAGTGGCCAGTGACTGAAGTTATACCATCAGCTGGGATAATGCTGAGCAAGTTCTATGCTGTCTCCTAAAGTTGTCTACAGGGATGGAGCTCCAGGTGCTACAGGGGGGCCTTTCTTGCTAATGCATCTTCATAACAGCTCCCTTCACTCCCTGAATCACCCCCTTCCTGATGTCTCCTGGGATCACCTCCAGAATCAACTGCTTATGCTCAAATCCTTTCTCAGGGTCTCTGTATATAGAACCCAAACAAGACAGTAGGCAACTGACTGCCTCTGGAAGTTTCTGAACAAGCAAGTGACATACAATTCAAGCTGTTTAGTTTCCTTAGTCAGGGAGCATTTGCACAAAAGACAGAGTAGCATAGAGAATGGTGAGTGGCAAGAACTGAGACAGGAGACACCTGCAAGGCACCTGCCAGGCTCCAGTAAGGACTTGAACTTGGGCCACTTGAACTTGAACTTGGGCATAGTGGCAGATATAGGAAGTAGAAAAATAATACAGAGCACAATGTTTCCATTGAAGTTAAACCAAAAGAGAAGATACTTACCTTTTATATCTCCAGCTACTGGGTCTTCTGGACTTGGAGTAGAAACAGGGAAAATGGGAATTCCTAGAAAAATCATTTAAAAAAATACAGAGAAAGATTAAGGAGACAGTAAAATATTAAGTTGCATGAACTAGAAAGAAGCCTTTCTAACTCAGTGCAAAGTAGCATGTGGAGCCTAATTTAGAGAAAGGCAAAACTGCTATATTGAACATGCAACCGAAACCAGGCCGATTAGACATTCTGATTTGCATATTAAATGAACAGATATGGATATTTTGTGCTCAGAATATATATGTCTCAGTCTAAGCAGGAATGAGTTTGGTTTCTTTAGCATCTTTATTGGTTTTTTTAACATAAAATTGAGCAGTTTAAAAAAATTTTCTTAAGTTTTTCCCTCTAAAATGTGATTTATGCCATAAGATTGTTTCAGGTTTCTGTCACTAAAAAGGCAAGTACAATTTCTGTTCAAGCTGTATGTAATAATTACAGTTTGTAAATTGACTGAGCCTCAATTCAGTGTTACTGTGTTTGGGCTTAAAAATTGGTTTCTTTAAAAATCAGACGATCATATAATTTATCCTCCAAACTAAGATACTGGACAGTGAAAGTGGATGCTAGCTTAATGATTCTCTGGGACAGCAGGTGTGAGCCAGAATATAAAGTCACCCCATTCACATGAGTCCTACCCGAATGTCCCCACAGCCCACTATGCTCTGCCCACCCTACAAAGCTGGGAATGCAAGAACCAGTACAGCAATTGGGGGCTGGGGAGATAGCTGAAACACAAAAGGCCCTGCATCTTTGTCCTAACACAAAAGTAGAGTTTTTATGCTTTAGCAAACCAAAAGAACCATGACTCTTGTTACAATTTGTAGGGCTGATTCCAGACTCTCCTGCTTCATGTTTTATGGTGTTTCTGCCAGATAGGGATTTTTTCTCTTGGAGATGCTGAGATATTCACTTAGATCACTGCAGTGAGGGTGGTGGGGGCTGGTGATAACCTGGCCTATAGTACAATGAATGAGAAAGGGGAAACACATCCCCCAGCCACCCAAAACACTGACACACACTACATGTGTGCAAACGGACATCTGGTACCCTTGACACTTCTTCCAAGTTCTTTTGTGAAGACAAATCACACACATGGATTACCGTTAAGTCAAAATTGCCAGTATGTGACCTTTCTGACCTCCTGGGGTGGTCACCCCAACCTAGTCATCAACCTTGAATAAGACTATGAAATGTACTCATATAAATTCTGCGCTCTAAACTCTTGCAAACACTTTCATGTGAACACAACCTACATGGCCCCATGTCTGTGCTGCCTCCATCTCTGTCTGCCATGCCTTCAGGTGTTAATGCATCAGCTATGTGCCCGGAAGGGAGGCCTCTCCTCCTGCAGCAGCTACTTACTCAGGCAAAATGGGAAGTTATAATATCCAACTGCACACTTCTCACAGTTATCTCCTTGGAAATTTGGCTTGCAGGTGCAGCGTCCCGAGCCTGGCTCACAGTCATCAGCATGCTCAGGGTTACAGCTGCAAGCTATGAGAAACACCAGGTTTCAGATGTCAGGGTGAATGCTCAGTCCACCGGGGCACTCAGTAAAGTGGCTTTGTCCCCAAGGACTTCTCAAGCAATGTCTACCACTTTACTGTTGGCCCCTACTTATTCTTGAAAGGGCACAGCCTGTTTTCCACTTTATACTTGGCTAATAGTTTGCATTCACCAAACCCCAGGGACCCTCAGAGGTAAGCTTGAAGAGGCATCTGCACTGATGCCTCTTCAAGTTCTCAAGAATACAGTTTATTACACTGAGTGCTGCCCAGTTCATGCATCAGAGGCAAGGTTTGCACAGACTCCAAATGGGCTGTGGGAGGATGTGCTACAGCCCCACCCCAGCCATGAGCCAACTGTGAATGTCCACATGGTGGTCATCACTACCTAGATACAATGTGGTCACAAGTACAGGATGCATAGACATTGACATATAACCTGTGGACAGCACAGCAAGATCACGCCCATAACCAAATGTTAGATTCCAGTGATAGGACGTACTGAAGGCAGTCTTGCAACCAACACAACTGTTAGGTTTTCATTCCAGTAGACAGACTTGGGATCGAAAAGGCTTGGTAACCCCTCACTTGGGAGCATCCCTTGACCTGGCAAGTCCTCACCTTGGACAGCAAAAATACTGTCATAACACAGCTAAGTATATGTTCCATGGGGAACTGGGAAGCCAGGAAGCTGTGGGCAGTAAGCATTGTCCCAGGCTGGCTTCTTCTGGTATTCTTTGCTTAGCTTGCTTAGGACGTATGTCTTGTGGATTCTTTATACTAAGCCTGTAACATTTCTGCAAGACTGTGAGAACACTTTGGTGATGAAGAAAGAACCTAGAACAGTGATGGAGAGCCGAGAATCACCGAGAACAGTGATTCTGGGGAAGGTACGTCTGCATTCACACTGTCTAGTCTCCTCTGCTAAGGCTTGTTCTTCTTGGCCCGAGAAAAGTGATGGACATACGTCGTGGGATGATGTGGAAGAGGGAGAATTAGGTCACTCTTGAACAAGGACGAATGCCCAATACAGAGGCAGAGGCAAATCAGAGTCACACATTCTCTGGACTTCAATGTCCTCAAATGTTAACAATATGATGAATGAATCTGGGGGCACATCGGGCCCAGTGGCCAACTTCAGGGCTGAACTGTTTTCTAACGGTGACAGCCAGAGAACATAGAGCAGATTACACATGTAGGGCAAAGCCCATAGTCTGACCTGTGACTGGTAATTCCCCAGGGAAAACCCAATGGGATCCTGTTGTATCATGGGTTTGGTACAGCACAGAGGCATCACACAGAGGGGACCCGTACCAGTCAGAAGTCTTGTCAGCTGGCCCTAAAAATATTTAAATACTTGGTCTCCTCTTATCTAAACATGAAAATAATAATACAGTGTCCTAAATTGGTTGTGATAATCACACATTTGCAAAATTACTTCACAATGCCCTGCATATAGCATATAAATCACAGCTCTTTTAGATATTATGGCCATTATTAAATCCTTGCTAAATCACTACCATGGGGGCACCTGGTTGGCTCAGTGGTTGAGCATCAGCCTTTGGCTCAGGGCGTGATCCCGTGGTCCCAGGATCAAGTCCTGCACCAGGCTCCCCATGGGGAGCCTGCTTCTCCCGCTGCCTATGTCTCTACCTTTCTCTGTGTCTCTCATGAATAAATAAATAAAATATATTTTTAAAAATTAAATAAAGAAAGAAAGAAATCACTACTCTGTTGTCTTGATGGTAACACAGACAAAAATGTGAAATTACTGGAGATCACAAAAGCACGTCAAAACAACAGAAAATGGAGGAACTAACATTTGTCAGAGGACAGGTATGTGACCAAGCCCAAGGCTTAGCGTCTTCCTAGGGCTTCTAATGGCATGTCATTCTATCTTAGGGAATACGCAGGCATGGTTCGTTCCATTGTGCTTTGCAGATAGTGTGTTTTTTATAAATTGAATGTTGGTGGCAACCCTGTGTTGAGCAAGCCCATCAGCACACTTTCCTCAACAGCATTTGCTCACTTTGTGTCCCTGTCACATCTTGATAACTCTCACAGTATTTCAAACTTTTTCATTATCATATTTGTTGTGATGATCTGTGATCAGTGAAGAAATCTGAAGCTTGGGGAGATTATGTAGCTGGAAGGAATAGAAGCAACAATGTGAAGAAAGAGGGAAAGAAGGGAGCTACCAGTGCATCAGAGTTTAGCCCAATGGCCACCCCAAAGCTGTACAGTACAGACAGTCTGACACACCAAGTCAAAATGAAACTTACGGATGCAGCCGTGGGGAGCATCAACTGGAACACCATAAGGGCGGTAATAACCCTTAGCACAGTTTTCACAGTTTATACCAGCTGTGTTATGCTAGAAAGAAAGGAAAGAAACTTAGAAGGAAGAGTACTGGAAAAGTCATTACTTTGTGCTATTAGTCCATGAGCTCATTCTGTCATATACGATTGTAATTTCAAAGTCAAAAAAATAAGTGTTGATCTTGACCTTGAGTCTCCAAGATTTATCACAGGGCACCGGCTTACAGGTGGCTTTGGATTCTCCACCCCCCCACCCCCCACCCAGTGGAAGAAGAAATGAAAGTCCGTTCCATGAACCAGACAGCCCGAGTTTTCCCCTCTACCACAGAATTTGATCCATGAAGCTGCTGACTCTTCAGTGAGAAAAAAAACTCAAGAGCACCACTCTTCCTAGCTTCAGCCAGAAGTGAGTGGAAAACAAACTACTCTTAGGTTTAACCCGGGAAATAAAGGGCCATATGTGTATTTTTATCTCCTTCGATTTTGGAAGAGATCACACATACAGATCCTCTTCTCTTGTCATCCTGATTTTATCTGTGCTTTAGTCATGAAAACATTCCAGACATTTCTGTTACGTGAATGGAAAATGCAGGCATGAGTCTCATGTGCAGAGCTCATTTTAGAGTACAGTACTAGGCAGGTTTTTATATTTGATGGTTAATCCTTATAATTGTCACAAATCAAATTGCCCAACGTGCATCATCAGTTTCCAAGAACTGCACACCATGGCTCTAACTCAAGCCTGCCCCTCTTGCTCTCTAATTTGGCAACAATTAGGAGGACAGTGGTCTTTCATTAATGAAAAGGGAGGCAATAGGAAGTTAAAAAGAAAAAAAATAAGTATAACGCACTTTAATTCAAAAGAAGTCTGCATAGAATCAGTGGAGAACAAAGACCCTTTTCTGAATCCTCTCCCCCATTTTAGATGATTTTATTAATTACAGATTTTTTTTCATTACCACTCCTTATCCTGTGGGCTAAAACCTGAATTCACTTTAACATCGAGGTCTAAAACCACACTGGCCACTTCTCTGACTTAACATTCATATGCATAAACATTCGGGCAATAAGAAACAGCTGTAGTCCACCTCCCTTTGATCGAATGTCAATTAACCTCTCAACTTTGTTGCTTGCCACTGTGACTTAAGATAGACATCACGTTAACCTCTTTTTTTTTTTTTTTCACGTTAACCTCTTTTAACCCTGGCTCCCAAATTTTTCCCCATTGAAGAAGGAAATTTCTCTGAAGTGGGCAGCCTTGCCTCTCCCTTCTACCACAAATTTTGGTTAATAAAGCACCTGCCACAGAGAACTTATATTTTTAAGATGCAAAGAACAGCAACAAATGACCAAAAGAGAGCCATATATCACTGTGCAAATGGAATAATGTCTGGAGTTTACCTCCAAATCTCGAGTATTCCCTAGGACCCTCACCTTCCTAGGGAACACACACCAGTTTATCCATGGATGCTATGGCCATGGGTAAACTTGGAACAAGTTTATCCATGCTTGGACCAAGATCAGATGGAGCCCCGAGGACAACGGTGGTTCCATAATTTCTATGTAGGGGCTACAGGGGAAGCAACCTCCCTGGGAGGAATGGGTGCCTGAATTTGCATTTGCCTGGCACTTAACACAAGAAAACCTCAAGCCAAAGAGTGAGGTGGGTGCTGATGGAATCTACGCGGAAGATAAGCTTAAACACACACCGCTGACCCCTTCCTTTGACACCAGCTAGAGAGGCTTTCTACAGAAGGTCACCTAGAAACTGCAGGCTCTGGTAATTGAAAGTAATCCAATTCCTCCAAGCATAACTTTTCCAAGATGCTTTTCCATCTTGGTAAATCCCATCTCTTCC